>NW_026637335.1:0-1437529 GCF_028554395.1 Pezoporus wallicus | reverse complement strand
CAAGCTTACAACGTGTATTTTAATCTGCTTGAAATTCACCCAAAGGGATTCCAAACCTTTTTCAACAATGGGTATACAAACAGGTGTACAAATACACACACAGAACTACCCAAACACATAGCACTCCTGGGGGTGTTTCGCCAAGGCCAGGCTCTTGTGAGCAGAATGCTGGAGTCTTTACTGTTTGCGTGGTACATACAAAACGTTGAGTTTTAAGGACTCAAAAACCTTTCCTGAAAATAAACATAAAAGATGGAAGATTGTTGGCATAAGTGTAACAACCCAGGCAGTCAATACGATGCAGATGACAGCCTCCAAGAAAACTCAAACAGAAAACCATCAGGAGTGTTATACAGAACATTTATAGTCAACTTTGTTGTAAATTTGGTTTCAGTACAACATCAAAGAAAGATGCAGATTGTGATCAAGGATTATGGCAGGAAATGGATTTGTGCAGACAAAGTTATCTTTATTCTCTCTAAAGGTGAATACACTAGGAGTTATTGTTTTGAACTATTCCGACATCCAGTTTCTCAAAACCACTGGCAAGTAAAAACACTGTAGTAAAATTAACTACCCAATTTTACAAACTAAAATTAAGCCAGCCTAATATTATAGAAATGAACCCCGCCTGCAGTATTCATCTGTGCAGATACAAAGCCCGAGAAGTTGAAGTTGTTCCATTTTGTTGTCAAAGTGCTACTTAATTCCAGGCCAAGTTTTTCAAAAACTTGCTGCAACAATACCAAGCCTACAACCAAGTGAACAACTTGTAATAGCTTGCTCCAGGAGACGTTTAAGACAGTCAATGCAAGTCCCATTTATTCACAGGCAGCTGTGAATCACAAACTAAGATCCAGGATACCAAGGAACACAAAGTAGACTGCTTTCAACTCAGCTGGACAGAATATTGGACTTATTCAATCCTAGCAAAGAACAAATTATTCCCAGTCAACAACAGCATTCCAAAACTTTCAGAGATTTGGAACACAGTAAGGTAAAAAGACCTAGACGAGAGGACAGTGTAATAGCTGGCTGGTTTTTAACATGCATCATCACAGACACAGAGCCTTGAGAAAGTCAACATAGTTCCTATTTTAGCACCTTATCCTTTTTCATGTACAAATTACATAAAACAAGGAAAGGAATGCAAGTGTGGGAAGTAACTCGGGTTTTGCTTCTTACTCACAAAGACACTGAATAAAAAACAAAGTACTTTCTTCTCCACTGGATATTAACTCCAAGGTCAATTTATTGGCTTAAAATACAGAGGATGCTTCCCTGGTTAAAATGCTAATCTGAGTCTCAGGAAATCTAGATTCAATTCCCTGCCTCACCACATACTTCCTGTGTGACCTTGGGCCATAAATATTTCGGTGCCTCAGTCTTTCCATCTGTGACTGAGATAGTATTTCCCTATTGAACCCAGTGTTGTAAAGATAAATACAAGAGAAGAACATTAGGAACTGCAGACCATAGGCATACACATACCAAGGTACCGAAGAACTTATCTGCAACAATACCCTGTGTCAATATTCACAATGAGGCATCAGGTAAAGAGCATGGAAAGTCTGCCGATGTTAAAATCCTAGCTACCACAGGACAGGAAAGACTGAATGTTCAAAGAGGTCTGAAGGCTGGATACAAACTGAAACCTCACTTAGAAAAATAAATTATCTTTACCAAAAACTTCCACTGCTCCGACAAGAAGCCTGCGCAGCAAGTTTTATACAGAAACGAAACTGAGGAACCAGCTGAGGGCAAGCTGCTAAGGGAAGCAAATACACCTGCCAGCAATGCATTATTACCCTGCTTCCCGAGGTTACCGCGATGTGCTGCGCTTGAAGGGCCTCAAATAAGAGGTAGCAGAGGGGCTGCTGAGGCTGGGGGCTGTGAATCCCTGGAGACTCCCACCCAGCCCTCCCTAGGAAAGCCAGAGCACGTTGCTGAAGTCAACAGCCTTTTGTCAGAGGCAGTAAAAAGGATTGCGCTGAAAAGCGGTCACAGTAGGGTCCCCACCTTTGCTGCTGCCCCAAGGCAGAAGGGGACAAAGCAAATTGGGGGAGGGTAAGAAATGATCGCCACCCAAACAGTAGATGACAGGACTGACCTCCCCCTGCCCCGACCCCAGGAGGAGCTGGGGGAGGTGTCTCGTACTCGAGCTGCTGATCAGCCAAGGGGAACAACTACAAGGCTACGTGGCATTTGCAGGCAGCAGCTCCGGCTGCCGAGGAGGGAGAGCGAGGGGGGGCGGCGAGGGAGAAGCTGGAGGGGGGGGGGGGAGGTTAAATGACTTAAGATCTCACCCCCCGACTCTCCCCAAAGAAACAGAAGGGAAAGAAGAGAAAGGGGAAAGACAGAGGATAATAATTAGTACGCTGGGAGAAGAGCGGGAACGGGCGTACGGCAAGGCGAGCCCGGGAACTCGCTGGCATTAATCCCATACGAGGACGCACGGCGGGGCCCGCCAGATCACCGCCGGGACACCCCCACCCTGCGAGCGGGACCGCCGCGATCCCGGCTCCGGGACCCCCCGCTGCCGAGGCGGGTCTGTCCCGTTGGAAGCTGTCTGTGTGTCCCCTCTCTCCGGGGCACCGACCTCATCATCCCCAGGTCCCCCTGAGCAGATCCCGGCCCGAAGGGCAGCCCACCCGCACAGCCTTCCTCCTCCTGCCCGGCTCCCCTTTCGCCCTGCCTCCCCCTATCCTGCCCCATAAGCCGGGCTAACCCCACCTGCCCCGTGCGCCAAGTCACCCCCCATAACCTACCCCACCCCCGGGGTCCCGCTTTTCTCCTCTATCGCCCCACACTGCGGACCCCCCCGCCCCGTCCCCCACGGTCACGTCCCCCCCATCCCCGGGCCGCCGTCCACCACCCCACCGCCTCCCGCCACAGACGGGCCGGCTCCCCTCCGCCTTCTTCCACCCCGCCTCGTCTCGGCTGGCTCCCCTCCGCTCCCGCCGCCGGCGGGTCGAGCCGGCCGCCAGCTCCTGGCACTGCCCACCGCGCCTTGGGTGGGGAGCGAAGCTCTCCCCCGGCCCGGCCCCGCCGCCCGCTCTCTCCCTCCCGCCCGCCCGCCCCGCGGGGAGAAGAGGTGCGCAGGGGGAGCCCCCGGGAGCTGGCCCCGCAGCAGCACTGACCGTGCACGGCGCCGCAGCCCCTGCCTCAGCCCCGGCGCTGCCGACCCCCAACCGACCGTTCCGCCATGATGGAATGCGGGCACTGCGCCTGCGCCGCCGCCGCCGGCCGGGGGCGGGCGGGCGCGCCAACCACAGGCCGGGATGATCTTCGTCTTCATCCGCCCTCTCCCGCGTAAAGAGAGGCGGGGGGGCGGCGGGGGAGCCCGCAGGTGGCTGGGACGGCTCGGCCGGGCGGGAGAGCGGGTGCCTGAGGGGGAGGTCGGATGGGGAACGAGGGCGGGGACGTGGCGCATCGTGGCGGAGGTGTCACCGAGCGCACACAAAGGTGCGACGGTGGCCGGAGCGGGTAGCCGGCCAGCACCCACCGTCCCGCCATGGAGGAGGCCTGTGCCGCGACCCCGGTGGTGGCTCCTGATGGCGGGTGTCCTGCCTGGGCGCTGCCCGTCACCCCAGGGCGCAGCAGCGCTGTGGGTCGCTCGGGCTGTGACACAGGAACCGGTGCCCGGCTGTGGCCGGGAGGTCTGCAGGCTCTGTCGCCCCATTGTGCCAAACCGGGGCAAGCACGGTGTTCTGTGTGTTTAACACAGTCAGTTTCCCCCCTCCAACTGAGGGGGATAGATGGGTCACAAAGACAAAACCCCCAAACTCTAATCCTGCGCGATCATATAGAAAGCATTAATGCCGATGACTGTAAGAAGTGAGGGGTGTTACACCAATGGTTTATGTGGAAAGCCAAGAGGAAGGCAAGATGTCCCTAGCTTGTCAGAACACGGAGCCGCGCATCCTGACGTGCAGCTCTCTTGTCCGCAGCCGCTCTTGCCCGTCTTCGGACCGTCCTGAGCCTCAGCAGCCCCAAACCGAGCTTTAAAAGGATCGAGGGCAGGGGCTGATTAACGCAGCGTGTGCTGAAGACCCCCCCCCCGGCACATCCATTTTCTGGGGCAATTAATACAGCAGTAAATTTTGTGGTTTTCAGCTTATTTCCACTGCATGGTTTGCACTGATGCATTTCTGTTGGTGTGTTTTAAGCAAGTTTTGAGGCACGGGTTTTTTTAAGGTGATTTAAGGGGTATTTGGCGCGCAGCATGGAAGTCAGCTTCAGCGGGGATGCAAAATGAATGTGACAGCTGTGCTCTTACACAAGCTCCACTGGAACAGCAGTTTAAAAGGAGAAGGTCAAACTCAACGTGTACATGCAAGCTAGATAATATACATAGAAAGAAGCTAACCTTTTAAAATGAACGGCCACGGGTTTACCCTGCATTGATCTTAGGTATACTTTTTAATGAATGTAGGAAATTTTATAATGAATAGAAGAAATTGTTCCTTTCTATGAGAGAATTTCTCCCTGGAGACTAGTGGAAGGGGTTGATTTGCCACAGTGAGCAACCTATGCTAAACAGGACTAAAATAAATTCCCATCCATCTTTTTAAATAAGGAAGCAGTGTTAAGGAAGGCCAGAGGTGGTGGTGTCTGCTGAATTTCTAGGCAACTAATAGCTTACCTTATTAAATAAATGCCACAAAACCGCTCCGTGTACCTTTACAATTAATTGTACTCATATTGGCCTACCAAATGATGAGTATGTTCTCTGCAAATTGATAGCAAAGAGAGAAAAAACAGATGCAATCATCCTCAGATTGTGTGTTCAGCACTAGCTGAAGTGTTGTCCCTTTCTTCTCACCTGTAAAATAGATTGAAATCTTCAGAAAAGGATTTAGAGGAAAAAATAAGCTGCTCCTCTGTTTTGAGTCATGTTGTGTTTTTGTCACTAATACTTAGCTCTTCATTTCACTGACAATTCCAAAATGAAATTCTTTGCTTCCAGCTCAGATTTAAGGCTTGTGACCACTTCAGAAAAGATAGAAGACAAGACCAGCGAGAGACTCAGGGAATGCAGACCTGCTTTCTGCATTATTGTGCTCTAGGAACAAAAGGTTGGTTAGTAAGTTCACCTTTGAGAGAATTCCTGGAATCTTCAGCACTCTAACTCAGGAATCTTATAACTCCACAGGCTCTAACTAATCTGCAGCAAAGCATATCTAGTGCCCTGGGGATTTCAGTTCTGAAGTGAAATATTTCGACTTAATTTTTGGGAGATCATCTGAAAGAGACCCATCAGCTTGTGATCTGGAAATCTGAAGTACATTGCATTAAATGAACGTTGCTGCTGACTGCAGCGATTCAAGGACTATTTTGACTTCGCAGGCTCCGTGTTTATTCATTGCCAACTAAACCTTTAAAGTTATGACTAGTGGTGTTGTGTGATATACGAAGGTCTGATTCCCCGTCACAAGCGTACTGTGATATCCTGAATAAAGAAGGTCACTGGGGGGGAATGCTGAGCATTCTTTGCACCGAAGGCTATTGGACCTCCCAGCTTTGATAATTACAGGAATTCCTTTGTAGGTAATAATGGAATATTTTAACACTCTGAAAAATCCTTTGCCTTTCCCTCAGCCTTTTATGAAATAATTTTTTTCCCCTTTAATTTTCCACTTTAAATATACTTTATATCCTAGGAAGGTGTTCAGTGGTAATTCTAGCAAACATGCCTGATGGAAAAGCTTAGAGTTCTAGCTAGCTGCTAGTGAGACTTAGGATGAAAGATCTAAAACCTGCCCACATTCCACAAGCTCCAGGGCTCCTTTATAACCAAAATTACTTCAAGTACGAGAACTATTCCCACACACTGGAAAATAAATGACCGAACGTTTGCAGCTTACATTCTACATTTGGATTTCTGTGGAATGACAGTAAGGGAAAGATTTCTTTTCAGCTGAAACTGAAAACTATATAGGCAGTCGGTGAGGCTGAAGGCACACAGGCGGCTGCTTCGGATAGCAGAGCTGCTCAGAAGCAGCATTTGGTGTGAGCAGCAAAGTGACTGAACTGCCTGGAAAAAAAGCCCTGATCAGGTGGGTCAGAAGTTACAGAACAACATGGAACAAGTCCAAGGGGAGCTTCAACTGTATTTTGAAATTCCTGGAGAGCCACAGGGACTGTTCAAGGACAGTGGTGATTCTGGTTCCGCACATGAAAGCAGTCAATGCTCGTCTTGAATCGCTGGGTTAGAGAAACTTGATTTTGAGGAAATGATTGCCCAGACTGTCCTTTCAGTCTAGAGAGGAAGAGGGTAGAGAGGCACACACCCCAGCGTCACACACAGGGTCACGGGTGGACCCAGGCCTCGGAAGAAGGAATTAAAAATAGCAGAATGTAAGTTCAGAGAACATTCTGAGAAAGGAAAAGGAAAGAGAAAAGAAACAGCCAAAATGGGAAATGGAAATGAGTCAGGAGGGAGAGAAAAGAGTACAAATGGGAAGAAATCTGGGCTTATAAAGGAAGGGCAGTCTCTGGAATGGGAAAGGAGAGTTAAGGAGGGTCTGTCTTAAGAAAACAATGGCAAGAAGCAGTGCCAAGAACATGGTAATTCTTCCATTAAAAATTTCTGAATTATAATTTCTGGGTTTTTTTTGTTGCTAATTTGGCTGCTGTGGGTTAATAAAAATAAAGTGTGTGTGCAGGGAAATATTAGAGAAATTGAGAAGAAAAGCCTTTTACAAGAAAGACAAAAGAGAGATAAGAGGACTATCACTATTACCACATATTTCAATCGGAACATGGGTGAGGGAGGTTGCTGAAAGGTTTGAATAACAAAAACCTGCTGCTTACAGTTGGACACAGTAAACACCTGGATGCACAAAACCTCCTCCAAACCAACAGCCCACTTGCAATGATTAGCAGCTGCTCTGGTTTCTGGTTCCATCTCATAATAAAAACATTTTATTTTCCATACTTGCATGGCAATGATAATAATGATTATGGTTATTTTAACTAATGTCTAGCAAAGCTCCCATCTGTTGAATTGTTAGGACCTGCAGACAAGGTCTTGGAACATATTCGCTTCATTTTCTCTTTTTATATACAAAATAAGATTGTGTACACTTCAGGAGGGATTGAGGCAAGGCAACCCGGCAAACAAACTTGTTTCAAACAGCACTTTGTTGGAAGTGTATGTTCTTAGATCCTCAAAAGTAAACAGTGTATACTGGAGCAGGTTTTCTGCCAGTATGTGTTGGCATCCCTCCATCCACCCCAGTGGAATCAGGAGTGTTTTCTCCAGCTGAGGATCTGGTCCATCGAGAGCAAAACAGCACTCTGTGCTGCACGTTTTGAGAGAAGCACAAGGGGAAAAGCCCGTAGGGCGTCAGGAGTGGGACTTTCCCTTGCAGGCAGGTGAAGCATGCCTGCTCTTCTTCATGCACGAGGGCACTCATCCCTATTCCAGAGAAACTGCTGTTTGTTTGCCATTGAACCCCAGAAGCAAGTCATCATCAATAGAAATGGTTTAACATTAAGCAACACTGTCTAAGCAAATAGGTGATACCCTCAGAGGCTCTGGAGGATACCAGCACTCCTCTTCATGCTCTGTGTAGTTTTGTCCACTATATCATGAAAAAAAAAGCCATTTTAAGTGGAGAGATTAAACCAAGTTTGGAGATCTTCTTTTGATTTATAGGATTTTCTGCACTCTCAGTGGGCACAGTGGTTTACATTCCTGGTACAAGTGGAACGGTGGTATCTTAGAGGAAAAGAAACAAACAAACAGAGGAAGATGAAGAAGAAAGATGAAGAAGTAAGAACAGATTTTTGGCATCAGTATGGACAGGCCCAGAATGGATTGGCAAGAAGATGAGGGTGGACACTGCGTTGTGCTGTCTATGCTCCTTTCTCCAAGCAGGACCCAGACCCCTCCTATGAACCCACCACTGCAGATTGGAAACTCCTCTCATAGAATTTCCTACGTGAACTCACTGGATGTCATCAGTGGATTCACAATGCTGTTGGTACAAAGTAATGATAAAGGTGCAGAACAAAAGTCCTCTGCAACCCACAATAAGTGTATCTTGCATTTATGGCTGGTTTAAGTGGCAAGGGATGAAGTTCAGTGCGGGGTAAATTGCACTTTCCCCAGAGCATCTGGTTTATGATTCCTTCTCTTACTTATTGTATGGCACAGTGTGTGCAAACACTGTGTGTCCTGAGTTGATCTGCACCCTGGGCATTTGCTCCAGCCTTCAGGTTTGACCAAGTTCATTGGAAACACAACAGGGTCTGTTAGGAAAAGTGAATAAAACCCTGGCTCATTGCTGCAGCCCCATCGCTGACCTCTTTGTGTGCAAGGCAAAAAAATAAGCTCACTCTCATCACCCTCACAGGCTGCTGTAATATCAGGAGCAGGGATGGCTGGAGCTCCCACCCTGCTCACTGTCAGCAGATGCCTCTAAATAACAACGAGAGGATGCTAGGGAGCACTGAAATGCAGCACAACTCCTCTGGAGCTCAACACAGGCTGCCAATCAGCCATGGGAAAATAATTACACTCCAACTGCTTTTGAAATGAGGGGGAAAAGTGTCTGGAAGGGCCTTTTCAGAGCCGGGAGGATCCCTGGAGGCTGATGGAGCCGGTTAGTTTGCAAGAGTCAGGAGTGTTCAGCTTCTTGGCTGTCTTCATCTGAATGACTGCCTGCTTAAACTTAGCAGCAGCTCCGGCTCTGTGCTGGACACATTAATGTCTGCTCTTTGTGGTGCCACTAGAGAGAGTCCAGGTAAAAGGACTTGCAGCGACTGGTCCTGGTGGCTCTGCAGAGCCTTGGAGAAGGGCATGCAAGCGTGGGATCTGCGTGGCCTTCTGACCAAGTGGAACATAAACATGGCACTCTTCAGCTCTTGAGCTGGCTGCCATGGCCTCGAGCACCACCTGAGCACCAACACTTTCTACACCTGAAAGCCTGTAGTAGGGAAGTTGTTCCTCGCTTCTCACAGCCCCAGCTGCTCTTGCATGGCAACACCATGGAAGGAGATGGCTGTAAGACACCTGCCTGGTCTCTCCCACATCTTTACCACCTTCTGCAAGGTCTTTCTGCTCAGTTCCTCCTCAAATTATTCAGCAATGGCCCAGATAGGCATCAAATATCCCAATTCAGTGCAATTCCAAACACTAGCTGTGTTTACCCATAAATTTATAAGTCTTCCCCCAAGCCAAGAAGCAAACAAAAAAAAAGCAACCCTGAAAACCCAAACAGGCTCAAGAACTGCCACAACAAAGCACTGAGAAGAGGCAGGTTCAAGCAAATACTGGGGGAAGCACACGCAATGTGGTACCATACCTTTTGCTCCAAAGCAAAACATAGAGCTGAAGGAAAATGCCATCTCCTTCCTAACAGCTTCTCCTTGCAGGAGGGAGCCTGTCCTGGGCTCGCTCCCTGGTGCTGCAGCATCTCCAGAGCACATAGGGGTGCATCAGATGTTTCAGTGGGGGGAAAGCTCAGGCTCTGAGGAGCTGGAGTGAAGACATTGCTCCCAGGGTAAATACACAGGCAGTTCTTAGCTGACCTGGTAGCAGTGCCAGCAGAGCCAAGTCTGCTCTGCTTGCCTGGCCTGACGTGAATGCAGTCATAGCTCCAAGTAATCTGAGTAGCTGGATCCTCAGAAATGCTCAAAACAACTATAATTTAAACATGTTAGAGCTGGAGGATGCTTGTCCTCGCTCTAGTGAGAAAAGGAGAAGGCCAGAAAGAGTTCACTGCTAGCTCTTATAAACTAGACTGGAAGTGTTTAGAAAAACAACATTGACATGCTTTGCATGAAGATAAAATCTGCAAGATGCTGAGACACCTGGGTCGTGTGTTTTTATCCCAAAGATAGGGGAGCTGGCAGGAGTGGGTTTGCTCCCTGGACTGGGCAGGGCAGGCGCCCATTTCCTGCTGCATGAAACTCGGCTGCAGAGGGTCTTTGGAGAGTGAGAACAAAGCATCAGAGCTCACTTCTGAAGAAGAGGGGAAGGACAGAAAAGAAAGAAAACAAGCAGAATAAATCTGAATTGTAACAAAATTAAAGGATGTATTGAAATTTCCACATTTGGAAGTGATTTTTTTTTTTCCCGTCAGACAAAAGGCTGAGGCTTTAGGTGTTGAAATACTGATCTCTTTTTTAATTTGCTCTAAATGGCCTATCTGGATGAGCTGCAGGTGAACCAGCAGCAATAAAGGACTGATGCAATCCGCAAATATTTTCACATCAAGTGTAATGTGATGCTCTTCCCTTTGTTTGGGTTGTTTTCTTTCCTGCTCTGCATGAGGTGCAGGTTTCTCAGCTTTCAGTACGTGATGCAGGTTCGCTTATTCTTCTGGCTGCTGCCTATTTTCTAACTCACCCCCACTTTACATTCAGGGAATGAAAAACCACCTCCCATGTGGTGTCACATCGGGACTGAAATGTCAGCTTAACTCTGTACACAAAGAGTTTTATTTGCATCCCTCCAGCTGCATGTGCTGGAAGCGAACGAAGCGGTAGCACCATTGTGAAAAGCTGCTCACCTGTGATCAGTGATCCACTTGCTCTGTTTTAATGTGGATTTTCAATTGTTTCACTCTATTTCTCCACTGTCTTTCTTCAGAGCGCAGTTGCTTTCCTATCTGGCATTTTCCTCGCTGTCCCCAAGCAACCTCTCCTACTTGCTCTTTCCTACAATAACCCCATTCCTCACTATTGTTTCCTTTCCTTTTTTTTTTTGTTGTTGTTATTTTCAGTTGATGGAGGCCCGGGGGCCCCTGCTCTGTGCTGGGGGTTCCTCTTCCAGTTGCAGCACTCAGCAGACACGTTGGAGCTGGAGCACTGCCTCCTGTGTGTCGCATTGGTGTCTGCAGAAGAGGCTCGCCGATGAGCATTTTATATCTGCTTTGCAGGAGCATACATAATCTGTCAAAGTGCAGAGCAGCGATGAATCGGGTCTTTGATGCAAATAAGAAGCAGGCACATGGCATGAAGCGTTTGGGAGCACTTCAGGCTAAAAAGGAAAAAGAAAAAAAGGAAACAGAAAAAGATGCAGCTGTGAAGAATACAAATATTGGCTCCTCAAGGAAACCTCCATATTGTATCCATTATTGCAATCTACTTATTTGTTCAGGGCTAATGCTTTCCATTTTGAGATTGTCATGGGTCTGGTTTCCCATCCTCAGAGAGCAGACAAAAAAGTCTAAGCAGCAATATTCTTCATGAGGTAGCTGCATAAGGAGCCTTTCTCCCCTGTCTGGCTGACAGAGCAGATTGCTGTTTGAGAGAACCTGCTATTAAAATGAATAAGGACCCCTTTGTGCATGAGAAAGCAGGGGAAAAAAAAATTGGCCTCTTCCCACCTTCTCCATCTTCTCTTGCTATGAGAAAAAGTATCTGCACTGCCTTCCTCACTGCAGCTATTGTGAATGCCTTGTGATGGAGACTGCTGGAAGAGGGGAGGCTTTACACAGCCTTTCCGAAAGCTCCTCTGCAGCTCCAGAGGCTGTAAGCGAGGCTCTGAGCAGCTGCTGGCTGTGGTCATCCATGGAGATCGATATGGGGCTCGTCTGACACTCCAGCACTAAATTTTGCATGATCTGCAGGAAAAGCAGAAGGGAAGTGAGGTGTAAGCAGTGCATAGAGCAGTTTTGTTACATGCCCTGCAGTTGCCTTGGCCCTGGAGCCTGGCTTGGCAATGCTTCTGGTCACCACCATGGTCTTGCTGGTGTTGAGCTCAGGACAAACATTTCAGCTGGCAAAACGTGGCTGAGGGTGGCCTCGTGCTCCAGCATCAGTCACTGCCTCACTTCTTCTTTTACACACTGGGAATAACAGTCACTCCCTGCTCAACAGGGAAGTTAGGAGCCTGAGGTCGTTAGAGGTTACTCTGTTACTGTGATAACGGGGCTGAGATAGTACAGGAGCAATGGAGAACAGTTTTCTGTTAGGGCTGTAAGAGAAGGGTGATAAGCTGTTATGTTCTGGGAACTGACTTGAGACCCCTGGGCCAAACGCTCCTCTGCTATAGCGAGGGGTAAGTCAGCCAAACCCTGCTGATAAGCATCACCCTGGCCACAATGCAGCTGCAAAGGTCCCATGGCACAGCGGGCACAAATAGTAGTCACCACTAAACCCAGCAAATTGAAACGCTTTGCTTTGCATCCCACTTATAGCTCATTTCATATGATGCCAGGTAAAGCAGCATTGCACACTGGGAAATGCATGAAGGAGGAGACCCCAGAGCGATTCCCTGCAGCACAGCCTCGTGGCACAGCCTGAACTACCATAGCGTGAGCAATAACAAGTTTGAAATGACCCTGTTTGCTCTTGTTGATCCCAAGCGTTTCAAATGAAGCTGAGGTAAAGCCTCTGAAAACGAAATATTTGTACCTGTGAATGATCTGCTATGGCCAATCACTCCAGGAGGGCTACCGCTAAGCAGAAACCCAAATCTTTCCTCCACCTACACGTGTCTTCAGTGTCTATTGCAGCCATTTCTCTAAAACCAAAAAACACAGAGCACATATTTGAGAGAGCTACAGAACTCTTGTTTCATCAAAAATGAGGCAGTACATCTTTTCACTTTCCCTCTTTGCGGTCACTTCAGCCATTTCCCCCAAACTGTCCTGGCTGGGTGCTGTGGCCATACCAGTAGTGTTTAATTGGAGGACACCATGCTGGTAGAGCAGCATGTCATCTGACAGTGAGGGGTTCTCTGGCAGCACTGGGTGCACAGGCAGGGGTAAAACACACACAAGGCTGGCCTTTTGTCACAACTTCACTCAAAGAGGTTTGCTGATTTCTCGTCTTATTGAAGGTTACATGCCTGATGGACAAAATCCATCCTCCTGATGGACAAAATGCTGTTGGTGCCACCCCAAGGGAACCTGTTAGCGGACCCTGACCCCTTATGCCTTTTGGAGAGGGGGAGAGAAAATGTCTTTCCAACACTGGACTCTGTTGTTCGTGTGCAGTGTAGCTGCCTTTATCACCTCTGCCCTTGGATAAGTAGGTTTGTACTTATATACAGAATATATCAAAACCAATCATAAAAGACATGAGTATTTAAATATAGATCTCTTCATCCAAAAGGAGCTAAAACTGTGTTTATGCAAGCTGGGATAGTAAAGGCAGTGCTCTTCTGTGGTGTTTCTGCACTGAACTTAAAGTCCCTGTAGTTTAACATTAAATAAAAAGAAACAACCAAGTCCCTTGATTTACTATATTCTCAAACAGCCCTACATTTACTCCCTCTCCCAACACCCCCAGAAGAGTGCAGCATGGATGGTTTGTATTGACATAAACTTTGTCATTAGGATAAAGAACTGGTAATTGGTAAAAAGATTTCAATCTTCTAGGGAAACCAGGGGCTGGAGCACTTACATATTTTTTGTGTGATTGAATTGAATTTGGGATTGAAGCTGTTGGGCTTCCCTGGTCTCAATTCTTTATTAATTCTCCACTTTAACTTTTCATTGTCACCTTTCTTCGGGTTTTATTTGGGGGACATGGAATGGAGAAGTGGTTGAACACCTGCCTTCTGTTTGCTGCCCAGAGAACACCCTGTATTAATATATATATAGGGTATGTTAATAATACCCTATATTTCTTCTTCTTTTCCCTTGCAACTACCCATTTATTCTCATGACTTCCTTCTAAGAGCCACTTTCCCAACGAAACATGCCCTTTGGAAGTGTGAGGTGTAAGCAGTATCTCTTGCTACAGCCCTCCTCATTGGAGTATCACTGTTTTAGAGGAACATCTGGTAGAAATAAACAGGGAGAATCCAAAATATATAACCCTGCTGCAGGGTCAGTGGCCGTGGAGGAGGCTGCGGGCTCAGGCACCGCACACTGGAAGCTGCAGAGGCTGATGAGATCAGTGCCTTTGTATTTATGGGCAGTACTGACCGTTTGCAGGGAGCTGGGGTTATTTCATCAGCACCTGCCACCACAGGAGAGAGTTACTGTACTTAGAGGTTTAATATGGGCAGATGCCATGGCTGAACTGCTGCTTTCTGTGGCTGTCAATTCTCCTGACCTGCCACAGTGTCCCCTGCTATGATCAGCCCATGCAGATGCGCTGGGAACGGTTGCTGACCTTTGGAACAGCCCCAGAATGTAATGATCAGTTTTAGTTTTAATGGCGGTGAAAGCAAACTTTACAGTCAGATTGGTATTAGCAGCACAATTCAGATTTGAACAGGCAGTGGTTATCTTGTGATCTACAAGTTCTCCTGCTGCATCACAAGATAAAAGTACTCAGGACCTCAGGATGTGCAGAACTGTCCCCCAGGGCTTTGGCAACTGTTTCTCAGTGCCTCTGTTTTATTAGTTCACATCCCCAAAGCCTGTTTTTCCTACCACAGGATATGATTAACCCTGACTGGAGTCATCACCCTGCATCCCAAAGCAGAAAATCCACCTGAATACCCCACAAAGCCTCTGCTCACCCCAAGTCCAGTGCAGCGTGGGACCAGACAGCCCTCATGGGTCTGCTTTGGGGCAGGTCTTCTGGGCCACCTTGTCATGGGTGCCCATGGAGCCTTGCTGGTCTCCTTTGCCCAGGTAGGGAACGGGGTGCTACACTGGTGTGGGCACCACAAACTCTTCTGCACAGGGTGAGGATGCTGCTCTGTGTTTGTAGGGAGGGTGCAGTGATGCCCTTCCTGCCTGGGCATCTGGGAAAGGGCAAGGAGGAACATAAACCAGCTGTGAAGTCCTGTGAACTTGTGGCATAGTAAGTCAGCGGAAGAAGGACATGGAGGCATGTGGGAGGAGATGCTATTACAGGAGGCAGAGGCTCAAGGGCAATTATGGGGAATTTCTCATTCCACTTTCCACGAAAAATAGTGGTGAAAGGGCACTGTAGCATTTCTAAGCCCTCACTCACGTAAGCAGTGTGTGATCATCAGTGCAGCAAGCTTCCTGCCATGAGTAACTTGGACGGAAAAAGGGGCAGAGAATAAGGACTGTCTCATTTCAAACGGTTACTCAGAAAGGAAAAAAAGCCTTGGCTGACTCCTGGGGTGGATGAAGTGCTTCAACAGTCAGGCCACACGCTTGCCTGTTGCAATAGCTGCTCACAAAAGTTAGCCCTTTGCAGCACTCCTGGCATGGGCTTGCCAGACAAAATATCTGCAGAAACCTCTTTCCTGGTGCTGAGAGTGATTCCCAAAACACAGGGCAATGCTGTGCCTTTTGTCCTTGATTCCACGAGGCGTCCTCTGGGGGAGTCATGGGGGCAGCGTGGAGCCTTGAAGATAAGCCCAAGCAGAGCATCCCAGAGACGTGCTCCTCAGAAATAAAAGGTTTACAATGGGCTAAACCATAAACCAAACTCTGTTTAGTCTTCAGCATCCCTAGCAGGGACATGCAGCAGATTCCTGGAAGCGGAGTTTTTATTACCAACTGAAATAGGGCAGGTCTTCTAACTCCTACACTTTTTCTTCCCCTAAACATGGTGAATGTCCATCTCGAATATATTTATGGAACTAACAAAGGGTCCTCGCTTTACTCCAGAGCAGTCTGGCTTCCTTTAAAGCTTAAGAAGCTGCATTAACAGGAAAGAAACAGGCACATTTCACCCTCAAGTGAAGTTTGCAAATGCTCCAACTATTTCTTTGTGTGTGTGGCCACTCACAGAGCTGAAATTAACAGCTTGGGAGAAGTAGGGTTGAGCTACCGATCTTGCCAACCCAGGCACCAGGAGGTGGATTTGTAACCCCAAGCAGCAGACTGGGCTCTTCATCCCTCAGGTTTCCTTTCAGTAGCACTTTTAAGATGTTTTATTCCTTACACTGATGGTGTGAGATTTTATTCCTTACACTGATGGTATTTTAAAATGTGATGTGCTTTCCTTCATTTTTGCTACTTTTTGGTCCGTCCCCCCCCAGTAACCAGGTCATGCCCTCCCTGCTGCTGTATGTGAAGGATAAAGATCCCAGTGTTCTCCCTCCTGCCATATGGAAGAATTCCCTCTTCTAATATCAGACCATAGTGGAAAAGGGTAAAAAAAAAAGGGCTAAATTAGGATCCAGCTTGAGAATTAGCTCCTGCTAAGGGATCTGCAGCCCCTCGGTGTACAGACCCCTACTGCAGTGGTAGAGGCAGTGGGAGGACAGTAGGGGAGAAAGCACCTTGGTCAGAGCAGGAAATCTCTCTTTATTGCCAGTGCTTGGAGTTTATTGCTTGTTAAACTGAAGGCTCTCACATCTTGCAAGCATTTTATGTGAAGACACTCCATATATAATAAGGGTGGTTACATCCAATGCATAATTTCTGAGCTTCCCAGCCTGTGGCATTGGAATTCACCCCCATAGCAGGCAAAAATGGTGCGGTGTTAAAAAACCTCCAATGACAACTTGCGATAGCATCACAGCTGTGAAAAAAGGGAGTGCTTTTACAACCTGAGGAAGAAAGACCACGAAGGGCTTGTAAACAAGATAGACATGCCATCACGTATTGGAAGTATGATGTCACCTGCTGTGATTTATAGTGCGAGCAATTATATACATGCATATGGGGGGAAAACTCGCCCAGAACTTAACACTTCCAGAAGTAATGATTAATTCTGGCTGATGGCACATGGGGCACGTAGCTTAGGAGAAATCAGCAAGTGCCCTTCTCCCTGCAGTCAGGGTCAGATGATTTTAGCATGGCTCAAGAAGAACATGAAGAAAAGTACTATCCTGCACCAGCAGCATGTCGAGGGAAGGCTGCAGTGGGGAGGCCCATCCCAAGCAGCTGCTGAAGAGGAGCACAGAGCGGCCAAGGCCAGGATTCATTGGAAACCAAGGTTTGTACTGTTCTCTTGGAAACAGAAAGACTGTGTTATTTTTGCAAACAGAAATCTAGTTTGTGGTTAGCTTCTGGCAGCAGGTGGCTGCTTTGGACCCTCTCTGAAAATAAGCACAAATAAAACCACATTTTAGCCTGCTATGAAGACAAAATGGTGCCTGTTTGGCTCTCTGCTTGCCCAGAAGTTTATGCTGAAACCAGTCCTCTAAGAGGTGAAGGGGGGCGGGTTTTCCTCTGTATGGGAGGCACCATGCCCTGAGCAGCTGCTAGACCAGGAGTTCTTGTTTGTTAAGTGATACTCCCTGCCCCATCTTCCCATTGAGGAATGTGAATGTTATCCGCCGTGCTCTAATCCCCTGGTCCCCCAAAAGAGGTTACTGCTTCCACCGAGATACGAAGCAGATTTTTCTCCCTTGTATTCAAACATTTTATTCCACTTCGTACTCTAAAAAGCTGGTGGTGCCTTTTCAACGCACTGGGAAAAGACACGGACCATATTAAGCAATGGTTTAGAAGGCCCGATTCCAAGTTTTTGAGTGCTTCGGGCTGACAGACGCACAGCAAGTGATGGTCAGGAATGACAACGCAGCTGGGTTGGGAGTGCTTATGATACTCCAGTTATTTTTCCATCTTTGAGCAAAGAGAAATGATCCTGCAGTACAAGTACAAATGCTGCTGTCTAATTTACCCACTGAATTATTGTTATTTGCCAAATTAGGAGTGTGTAAGTGAAAGGTTAGCACAGCAAAGCCTGCCTCTTCAGCATCACAGCAGTGTGGCAAATCCTTCTCCTCTTGACTAGGACTTCTGTCATGGTGATGTGATATCAAAGGGCTGTATTTACCTCCAACTTCCAACAAAAGCTTTGTGGGTCCAAGCTCCATTCCAGGACAGCCATTCAATGGAGATACAGCATTTTTTAGACAATGTGGATGGTGCTGCTGGAGCCCAGAGCAGGAGGAGGGACCTGGGTTCCCTGCAGCCACGTGTGAATGAGTGCACCTGGACCCCTTTCCATGGCTGGGTCCTTCCCTCCAGGAAGACAGGAAAAAGCCAAGAGGAAGGCAAGAGGGAAAACTCAAAGATTATGAAATAAAATGCAGACAGGGGCAGGAAAGGGGGGCATTGCCTGTGACCAGCACCAGAGCCAACAGGACGTTACAGGCAATGAGCACCATCTGAAGAAAGAAGAAACCTCATCAGGCAGCAAGCAGTTGCTCCACGAATAATGCAGCACTAGGGGACACTATTGTACCATAAACTGCAGCACATACAGAGGAAAAAACCAGTCCAATTTCAAGAAAGAAACCTAACACTTCACTTTTTTGAGGCATTCCTGACACCAGCGCTGTACCAGGATGGCACTTTGTCCCCTCTTCCCACCCCTTGTCATTTTTTAGAGACCATACAAATGCCACAACTTCGAACTCACCTTGTGACAGTAACGGCTCCCGTTTCCTGGCACCTGTTTCTCTCCAGGTCCTTCATCCTGAGCAGAACCCGAGCAGCATTTGCTGCAAGGATAGCACTTTGGTTTGTTCCGTGAAGCAGGGTCACAAGCAGGGGACGACTGCCCTTGGCTCTCACGTGGAGCTGGGTTTCTGCTGAGCTGACAGCAAAGCTTCCTCCTCAGCAGTATGGGCTGGAGTTCTATAACTAAATAACATGCTGCAGATCCTGCATCTGTTCTGGGAAAAACTAAGCAGAAAACATCATTCTCGGTAGACTTTTCCATGCAAGAACCTGTGTGTGATACATGGCCACGTAGGACACCCAAATACATCGTGCTCACCAAAAGCTTTACTTCCTTCCAGGTGTCTTGTAAGCATTTCCTATCTGTAAATACAGATCTGTTGAGGTCCCAACTGCTATTGGTTGGGGTGCTCCACCTCTGCAAAACCTACCAAGACCCCAATTGCCCTCAGATGATGCCCCAAATCCACTGAAGTTGGCAGCAAAGGCCAGCTTGTCTGGACCAAATTCCAGCTCCAAGCCAGCATGTCCTCCCACATACATCCTTACAGATTATTGTTATGCGAGTATTATGCTAGTGCTGCATGTAGACAAAAGTGTATTGTAGGGAATAAGAATCTGTATGCAAAGACAGAAAACGGTGGTTGGTAACATTTTACTTACAACATTGTCATTTAATTTTCAGCAAGCTTTTTTTAAGTAGTCTTCCCTATTGCACAAAACCACTGCCATTTCTCTTGCCATGACCATTGTCTCATTAAAAAAATAAAATAGGACAGATACACCTCTGGTACAATAGAAATGCTTGCAATATACATAAATGGTGCTTCACTGTACAATATTTTAATATTTGGGAATATGCATATTATTCCTACGTGTTCTTTCATTCAGTTTTCCCTGATTTCTATTTACAGTTGCACAATGCTTTTAATGCCCAGAAACAGAGCTAGAATACTCAGTGCTAAGCCTTGAAAAGAAGTTTTAGCCAACTCTCACTCATTTTCTCATAGCAGCCTACAGGTCTAGCTGTGAGCTAGACGTTTTGCCCTCTATGTTTAGGGGGATCTGTAACACTCCTGTACACCAGCAGCTTCCAGCCCTCTTCCGCTTCACACATCCTTGCAATTTTTATAAAGGGGTTTCAGGTCTTGTTGAAAATTCACATCCTTAAGGTATCTGAAGGCAATTTTGCCTTTTTAAGTGCTTTTTGATGACCCAGGGATACACAGAGTGTGGTATAAACAGTGAACTTACTCATCTCTATCTGTAAAGAGTTTCTCAAGCAGAACACTGCTCCAAGCCAAACTGCCTTTGCTCACTCCTATTCTACAGTATTAAAATGGATTTCTTTAAGATTACATCAAGTAACATCATAAATACCACATCAAAACATACTCGCCATTGATATATCAACCACTTTTCCCACTAGGAGTGTTAATCCTATAAGAATTTGTTTCTTTTCTGAAGCATCACACATCTCTAGCTGGGCTTTGCTCCAGCAAAAGGCAGGCAGCGCTACTTTTCCATGAGGTTCACTGGAAAAGCACGGGAATGTTTCCCTCTGTCCAAGACTCTGGCATTTTTCTTTACCTAAGAAACATAGCCCAATCTGGTTTTCCACTATACGGGTCTTTCTAGAGAACTTTCCAAAGGCCTTGGGTTGCCCCTTTTCTGCAACATGAGAGGAAGATGAACACTCTTGAGCAAGTCAAGTATTCTAAATAGCTTTTTTTAAGAGCAACTTCTGCCTTTTAATATTTCTTTAAAAGCCTTGGCCACTATCTCAGAAAGGCCTGATCCTGCACTGACTCTGGGTACCCAGCCCCATGCTTTAAGGTAAAACCTCCCAAAGAGCTGGAGTGATAATCCATCACTTCCAGGACCAGTCCCATTCAAATAAGTTTCAGATGGACACAAGGACACTGCAGTTTTAAAACTGCTCCCACAGGTAAGATTCTTCTAGAAATCCAAAAGACACTGGCAGAGCTACTGCCCATGAAAACGTGGCCAAGGAGCTGCCCCTTCGGGGTGGGAGACAAGCTTCAAGCCCGAGTTCTTGTGTTTGCAGAGCCCGGCACCAGCCCTGCAAGCCTTCCACATACAATTATCTGGAAAACTGCACTCCAAAGCAGAAGCAGCTGGAACAGGGCAGGAATTACCCTGGCCTTTGCTGTGTAAATAATTTAGTGGCTGTTTGAAGATCCTGTGAAAACTCTGCCCTCCTCATTTGCCACTTGCTCCCTGAACACCACTGGGCTGTGCACAGCAAATGTGTTTACATTTCCCACCAACACAAACGCTGTTTGTCAAGCTGTGACATGAAGCTAATGCCCAAATACAGGCTCTGAAGAGTTTGCTTGTGCGAGTTTATCATCAGATCAATAGTTTTCTGGTGCTGGCTCCTCCATCCTAAATGGCTGTGTGTGTCCAAGCAGTGCTCCTGGGGAAGCAGCTGCCCATCCCCAGCAGTGGCTGTAGTACCAAGTAGCCTAAATCGTGGATCATACACAGTTATTCCATATCTCACTGCTATGAAGGCTTGTGAGCCTCCATCATGTCTTCTGGAAGAGTTCTGAGATTTCTACTGTCCATCTGAGATCTTGGGGGAGGATTTAGCTTCCGTATGAAGGGGCCACAGCTGCCTTTTCATTCTCCTTATGGCTGTCTCCAAAGGGTTCTTCATCTTTCTCCTTCATGGAGAACTTCTTCCTGAAGGCTTGTGTCAAGCTGGAAGAAGAAGCCTTCCTAAATGTGGTAAGTCTCTTCCGAAAGTTGCCCCCTGAGAAGAAATAGAGAAGTGGGTCAAAGCAGCAGTTGGAAGCTGCCAAGGGGAGCGTTACCACAACCGATTTCTGTAGGTATATGGCATCCTCACAGCTGGCATTCTTCAGCCTCAGCACGTGGAGGTGGACCGTACGTAGAACATGGTATGGGGTGAAGCTCACCAGGAAGGTGACAGTCACTATGATGATCATCCAGACTGCCTTCTTGTGGTTAGCCCGGTTCTTCTTCAAGGAGTTTTTCATTAAGGCCCTTATGATCATGGTGTAGCAGATAGTTATGACAATAAAGGGAAGGATGAAACCCACAGTAAGGGCAATAAAATCCAGGATCACAACTAAATTTGTCTTCTGAGAGTTTTCTGGGGGTTCAAAGCATTTGGTCTTGTTGCCATGTTGGTACGTCCCATTCCGCAGAAAGGGAGCGCTTGTCAGGGTGACAAAAATCCAGATGCCAATGCAGACAAACTTCGCCCTCCTCTCCGATACCAGATTGATGTTCTGGACTGGAAAAACAATGGCTATGCAGCGGAAGAAGCTCATTGCAGTCATGAAAAAGATGCTGCAGTAGAGGTTGACGTACAGTGCGTATGAACTGACCCTGCATAGGAAGTCACTGAAGAACCAGTTTCCCTTGTGAAGGTAGTAGACGACACGCAGGGGCAGGGTGGCCACGCAGAGGAAGTCGGACACAGCAAGGTTCAGCATGTACACCTGGAAGGCTGTCTTTTGACGATATGTCTTTATGAGGACGTAGAGCACAAACCCATTGCCAACAAAGCCCATAATGCTGATCATGGAGTAGAGTGAGGAATAGACTTTGTTTCGGAAGTCATCGATGGAGTGATGGCATGACAAGTTATCAAACAGCATTGTCATGTTGGCTGGCTGGAGCACTGATTCTGCCTGGTGATGAATGTCAGGCCTAAGGATGAAAAGCCTCAGGTGAGATGTAAAGCAGCACATGAAAATTAAATGCCATTATTAGATAGGAGGAAAAAACTGCCACCTCTCCCTACAACAGAGAACAGGGAAGAAGGGGCGTAGATTGGCACCTATTTGTGTTATTATAACAATCCACTACAGCCACCTTTCTTAACAGGGGACCAACTTGGCAGCATCTTTCTTCCACTGAAAATCTCCAACTCCTTACAAACCTAGGTAGCTACTCATTGAAACAGCAGAGAGGAATAATGAAGGTGGCAACAGCTCTGTGCAAGTTAAAATAGAAAGACCAGATCTGGACCGTAAGGATTGCTCAGTTCTGCCTCTGCATTGCCTGGCAAATGCTGCCTCACTGTGCTCCACCTCCAAGTCTGCCTGCAGAAGGACAGGTCACTGCAGGAAAAAGTCTGCAAGGTTTCCAAAAGAGTAAAGGTGGTCACCTCTGCTCATAGGTAGCACCATTTCTTAAGCTTGCTTCATTAATAGTGATTAATAATACTAGCTTTGGAAAAGATACTGCTTATTCCATGTGATGAGCAAGAAGGATCCCTGTAGCAGAGAAGACACCACAGGGCTCCAGTTTCTCTGGCACTGGCTAAGCAAAGGTACTGCTGCAACACCAGCAGATGGAGGAGAAGGCTGGAGGGAGGCTCAAATAGATCAAACCTCTGGGTCTGGAGACATCTCTCCTATCAAGGTAACTCCCTAGCAAAGGGTTTCTTCTTGGAGTTGCTTTTGCACCTTACCTTGGTTTACATTCACAGGTCTGGGGCTCTCCGGAGCGGTCAGGAGGATTTTCAGATCCGCTCAGCTAGTCTTCCATGACATGTTATTGTTTCCTTTTCGTGTTCATTTGAGCACAGCCAGACATGACGCTCTGAAAATTTCTGTTGTCTTAAAGTAAAGCAAGAGAAAAATACACACGTATTTTTCTCATTTGTTTTAAATGTCCAATAGTTCAAACACAGGATCTCGCTTGCAGTCTGAGACCATGAGAAACCCCAATGATCAGAACTGCAGGATTTCAGCTTACAGGCTGAAATAACAGGACTTAAAAACAACGAAAGCGATGGCTGGGACAGGATTGGTTATAAGACCACCACATATGCTCAAACCCGATGTAAAATGGTGTTTTCATACCTAAAACCAGTCTGACAGCATTGAAGTAGTCTCTGTCACCCTCCAGGATTTACTAGGCATTCAGAACCACAATGGAATGCTCAAGGCTTCCAGGTTTCAGGCAAGCTTCAGCTATTTGAGGGTTTGTACTTTTAAAACAATTCTTTGACTATTTGCAATGCACAAAATGCATTAAAGCTCAATAGATACCAGTGAGGTGGCACAGATAGGAGAGGAGGCAAAAGCTGACACAAGGTCAAGAGGATGTTTTTCCCCCCATGCACTTGAGGGTGTGAATGACCGAGCAAGTAACTGCACAGAGGTCTTTGGCCAGAAGAGGCAGCCAAGACGCTGCCCGGCTCTGTCAAAAGCTTTCCATGAGTACATCATCACTTACAGTTCACCTTAGCTTGCATAAGCAAAGCTTATCTAGGGATGCTCATTGCAAATAATCTGTTAATCAGAGCGGGACATCGCGTTTGCAGCTGTGTCCTCTCCCTGCCTCGTCAGCCTGATTCTGGTGGTGACAGAAGCCAGACCTCAGTCCCAGCTTAGAAGAGTCTGGGCTCCTCACATACAGGACAGAGTGAGTCCGAACACCATGAGACATCATTCTAGCAATCTTGGTTCTCCTCTGCAAGGACGACCCAGCATCAAAGACTGAGCCCTGGGTCCCCTGGGAAATACCAGGATCCAGTCTTCTTCCTACACCACTGGCATCCTCGCTTGCCTGAGGTCTTCACTTCAGAACTGAGGGTCAAGTTAAAGAGCAACACTCCAATAATGTTGTAAAATCTCCAAGGTAGGATTAAATTTAAGTTTGTGGTAACATTGGCCTGATATTAACTGTTTGCTTGGGAGTGGCAGATAGAGCAATATTCTTTGCAAAAAACCTGCAGGATCCCTATTCCCTGCTTTTATCTGTCAAGCTAAAACGGAGCAGGCAAAAAAGCTCTTCCTACTGTTCCTCTTATGGCTGGCTTAATGTCTAGCAAGCAGACCCACCAAGCAAAACCCCACCACACTATGCACTGCAAGAACATACGGAAATTAGTGGCTCAATTATCTCATGAAAATTCATATAGATAGAATCTCTGTACTTACCAAGGTATTGTTCATCAGTTTTTTCTCAGATGTTAAAAAAGACAGAAAACCCACACCAAGATGTTTGAGATTAAGAGGCTGGAATGATCTCTTCTGCACACTGAGGCTTTCTTCCTCTGCCTGCACCTCCAGACAGCTATGGTCAGTATGAAGAAGGAGCAGAAAATTGACAAATGGGGCTGTGTGGCCAAGCCAGCCGGCAAGCAAAGAAGCTTTGCCTAAAAGCAACGATGCTGCAAGCCCTTCTGAGACAGCATCAGCGAGGGATCCCACTGCCTTCCTGTCACCGCAGACTGCTCTTCCCTCTGCCTGTTCAGCTGTCCTGCACAAGAGATAACCAAGAGATACCAGCAAACATCATAGCCCATCGCTTACACATCAGTTAACTTATTAAACTTCTCTGCCTATTTGTGCACACTTCTGAAGTAGCATTCAGCCAGATTCTAAACATCTTACCTGCTTTGGGGACTAAATTCCAGTCTTTCAGCTGCTATTCTTAGCGATACTAGCAGATAGTGAACAACCATGAAAAGTACTGGTCTAAAAGACAGAGACCTGTTATCAATCATATTTCTGAACATAACTTACAATATCTTTTGCAACCAAAATAAAAACTGATGATTACAATACTGAAGTGGACTGCTAAAGCGTAAGAGCTCTGCACCTGAAAAATATCCCTGTAAAAACCAAGAAACCCCACAGACCATCCTTTCCTAGCTGAAGCTTTATACCAGGTTTGCATCATGGACGAAGACAAACATCATTTCCACCGGCTGCGGTTCACTGAGCCATTATTTATACAGCTGTGGTTCACTGAGCCACATTTATTTATATGCTCCTTAGGAACATTCAGAAGCAAGAGGGAGGAAAGCATCCCAAACCAAGCAAACCCCTGAACAGCATCTTCAAGTCCTATGCAGCATAGCTGGATTTATATACTACATTTAATTACACAACCGAAAAGCAAAGTACCGTGGTTTGTGCAGAGCTCAGGTGTAAAGCACCACCGGCCCTCGGGAGCTTCGAGCCCGAGCTGGGTGTCTGGGGGGAAGCAGCGGGGAGCATCAATCAAGAACGCACTTGGCAAACACCCCATCTCCCGCAAAGCGCCCGGTCTCAGAGCGAGCATCGCAGCGATCAACCGAAGCCGGCAGCAGCCACTAATTAATAAAGCAGCTCATTAGCACGCAACGGTTCCAACCGGCTGCTCCGCCCGGCCACAAGCAGCTCCCCGACGGCCGGGACAGGGCGGCTTCCGCAGGCACCGCCCGCCACAGCCATCGGGGAGCCCCCCACTGCCACGAGTGAGCCGCGGGAGCGCTTACCGGAGCCGAGAGGGATGCGGGGCTCTGCCGGGGGTTACGGGGCTCTCCCTGCTCCGCTGCCCTTAAACCGGGGCCACCAAAGCCCCGCCCCCCGGAGGGGATGACCACGCCCCCTTGCCGCGCTTCCCTCCCCCGGACCCCCGGCTGCCCGCAGTGTGTGTAATGGCAAACCCTGTTTTGGGGGTTACAGCCCCTCGCAGAGCCGCCTGGAGGACACGGAGTCCTTTTCGTTTTGATTGCACCTCTTCCACCCTGCGATGTCCCCGGTTTTTCTGCTGTCAAACCCCGTAATTTGCCCTTTGCAGGTCTTTGGCGCGCCCTCACACCCGGACCCTGCAAGACTTGCGCTTCAGACAAAGCCATGGTGCTGTGGAGGTGTCAGTTCCTCTTTTGCCCCACTCTCTGTCAACAGTGAAGCAAACGTACGTACCTCATCTCTCCACCCCTCCTGAGAGCCTTCCCTGCCTTCCTCGTCTATGCCATGCACAGAAAAACCTTCTGTATCCCACGAGGTACCTGGCGGTGTGTTAGGAACAGTTGAATCATAGGACCATGGGATAATTCAGGTTGGAGGGGACCTCAGGAGACCTCTAGTCCAACCTGCTGCTCACAGCAGGCCAGGCCAGGCCAGGTTGCACAGGGCTTTGTCTCATCTGGTCTTGAAGAGTTTCAAGGGTGCAGGTCCAAGGGCCTCTAAGACTGAGCAACCTGTTGCATTGCCTGCAATTGCCCATGCTGGGAAGCAGTCCTGTGGTTTGCTTTAGTTGTGGTGCACATCTTGTTATTGCTCCATTCTGCCATTCCTTCTGCTTTTTGGTTCTCAGTGTTGTTAATCCTTCTCCTTTTTGTTTTTTTTTACTCTTCCTTCTTCTTTCTTTTTCTGCTGTTTACTCTCAAGAACAGGCAGATTCCCTCTTGCAAGGTCAGAGGGAGGGTGATGTGGGATCCAGGAGGCTGCTGCTGTTCCAGATGTGCTGGCAGCAGGGCCAGGGTTTCGGGGTGGGAAAGGTTTTCTCACCAGACTCCTAAGAGGAGGTCAGATGGTAACAGAGCAAGGAGACATGTGGGATTTGATAGACGCCAGGCATGGTAACTAGGGTCAGGGCTGGGATACTCATGGAATATATCCACACTGCGAGTAGCTGGATGAGACCTCTAGTCCTGTGGTCTGAGCGGCTAGAGGGTGGCCAATCCTGACACCTTCATGCACCACAGGGACCCCTGTGCTCCAGGGAAAGGCTGGATCCATGGCACACAGACCCAGCACCCTGAGAAAGGATAGAGCAGACCTGCTTGGTTGCAGGGCCGTGGGTGACCATCCCAGGGATGGCTGGCACTGCTTGGAGTGTCCAGCTTGGTGACTTGGCCCTGGCTTCCACTTGATTCTTAGGGTTAATATGTGTGGTCTATACTGGCAGCTGCGAGAAGATGCTCCATCCCAACCATAAAGAGTAACAAAGCTCCCTTTTCCCCTGATTTCTGTGGGAGAAGAATGGATTTGGGGAACTTTCTGTGAAGAAAACCTCAGCCCTGATCACTCTCTCAGATCATGAAGCTGTTTTTCATACCCTACTGCAAATAGAACCTTTCTAACTAGCTGTTGTGGAAAAGAGGACTGAGAAGATGCAAGGCTGGGTGAGAGGGTAGGATATCTTCAGCACCGTCTCTAGTAGGTATTTTTGTGGAATAAAGCACTTGCTTTCCTGAGACGAATGAAACAACTTATTACCAGAAATGTCTGCAAGGAGAGCATCCAGCAATCACATCACTGCTAGCCTAAATACTTGGAGAATTATGTTACTCTTTCACAGGCACAAATCTCTCCTCACAAAAGGAGGCAGTAATCCAGGAAATCGCATGAGGCATCAGCCAGGAGACAACATTGCTTCTGTTTTGTTGAAGAAGACAGAGTTTGTGTGGTTTCCACTCCAAATGCAAAGCAAAAGGTGAGAGATTGTGCTGGCTTTTCTGAGAAGTGGAGCAGTGTGGGTGCCGCCACAGAGGTTTGGGTACCAGGCTGCCCGCGCTGACTCAGCCTCCCTGGGATGCTGCAGCCGAAGTGCTTCATGGTGCTCCTGCACCTGGGTGCCTTTCCTCTCTCCCCCAGCCTGATCCACATCTGGGTTTGGAGGGGTCCCCAGGGTATTTGCTGGGGAAGATTTCTGGAAGTAGGGCTTTTAGGGACCTTTTAACCTGCTGTGATCCTTTCATCTCCTGCAAAGTGGGAGGATGGGTTTGTTAGGCCAGACAAGGATGCAGGAATATCCTTTTGCTGTGGTTTGGCTGCTGAAGGGCCTCAGCAAGCCATGAGAACAGGCCCATGGGCAATCAGCTGATCGCACTCTGTACGAGTACACTACCTACATGTTTGTAAAATACGAGGTTTGGATTTTGACATTTCTATAGCCATTATGGGGTTGGCTTCACCAGATGCTGAACACCTCCAGGTCTTGCTGGCAGGGATTCCTGGTGTCTTGCAGGTTAGCACCCTAATTCCCTTGTGTGGCTAACTGCCTTAGAAAAGAGAAAATGACATCATGAAGTCTTTTGGACTGCTGATCTGGAAAGCTGGATTTCCATGGGGTTTTCGGTGGTTGTAATAAGTAGAACAACCATGCTGTCAGGAGATGTGGTCCTGATAGAGCCACATGTTGCTTCCTCTTCCTGTTCTATACATGTAACAAAAGGGTGCTTCAGTAGATGGGTGAGATACAGCTTTCTTTAAGCTGTGTCCCCATTATTTCACAAGTCACCCTGCAGACATACCAGTCAAGAAATGAGGAATGTTCTGTGTCACTCTGTGGATGGCATGTTTGCAGGCAAAAGCAGTAGAATGTTTTCGCATTCCTGAAGGCTTCATTTACCAAGAGCTGGGAAATTATAATAATTCTCCTGGTTGTGTTAGAAATGACATAAAAACTGTATTATATGCAAAGCTGTCCGAAGTAGTCTATCATTCTAATATTTTTATTCATAATGGGACAGACCTAAGGTATATTTATTGTCCCTTAGGCTGGAACGGGGTGTTCCAGGGTCTACCCAGGTCAGCGGTGACTTCAAGCTTCATAATGCGGGTTACTGTGAGTCTGTCCAGGTAATCTTCGCTAGCATTTACTTTCAAACTGACAAAAGCTTGTGCTTTGATTTGCTAGGGGTTATTTTTTTCAGGTACTGACCCTGGCTTTATTGCCTCTCACCACTTTTTTTTTGGTAAAATATAATATATATATAATATTCTAACATGCAAGTTTTTAAACATAAAAATAGTCTATCAGAGATTTTTTGTTACCTTTTTTCCCCACCCACAATAGTAAAGTAGCATTTTAATTCTCTGATGTTCATTGCTTTGACAACAGTTTTCTGATTACATAAACTACCAGGGTTCTTTTTCTCTGGAAGATGGGAAAACAAACTTATTCTTGGAAAATTCAAGAGCACACAAGAAAACATTTCTCATGGGGAAACTCTAATCATCTTCTGGAAAGTAATCTTAAAAGCCAGAAATAGTATATGCAAGTTGGCTTTCTCTTTTTGGAAAGGAATGGAATAAATGTCATGAAAATATGTGATTTTTTGGCCCTGAAATTATCATGAGGCATATATCACTCTGTAATTTTTAAAAATGTAAACTGAAAGGCAAATGAATGTGCATTACTGAATCTTAACATTGATAACAGAGACACTTTACAGTTAATGAAACCCATATTTATCTAGTGCATCACTTGATACGCATTGCTGTTAGGTATTTGAGGATGGCCAGATGACCTATGACACAATATACGTCAGTTAAATTACCACAGAACATCAGGGATAGTAATAATTTACTTGTATTTGTATGAGAGTGTAACACCCTGCCAGCTGGCCTCCAGCAGAAGCTTTTCTTAGGAAACATCCATCAGGACACCAAACCCCTGCTTTTGAGTGGAATCGTTCCATGTTTGCTGTACAAATACACCCATGTGAAAATCAGGTTTTCCCTAGCACTAGATTGCATCGTTAAGGGACTTAAGCTTGGCTTCCCAACACCCACAGTCCATGTGCTCCATCTTCAGGAGGCTTCCTGGGTGCTGCCCAAGCTCTGGAGCACCTCCTGGGCTCCTGCAGTGGAGGTGGCTGACTGCTTCCCAAGGGCCTCCCTGGAGCTCCGCAGCCATCAGCACTTTGTGCTTTACACCTCTAGGAAAGGCGATCATTAAAATGTCCTGATTTGGCAAAGATGTTTGCTTTTGGTTTTTACTGTTTTGTTTTGGGTTGAGAAGAAACACCCGGTCAGCTAAGACCTGCACAATTGCTCTTTGCTGCTCAAACATACACTGCCATGGCCTGAACCCTTACATTACTTCCTTTATCCACCAGCATCTTTCCATTTTGTCAGGGTTGCATCTATGCTCATCTGTTCTCATTCGCAGTTTTACCCCAGACAAGACAGAAAGACACAGGGAGCACACTGCAGAGAGTAGCAATGGGGCTGATCAGAAGGTTATAGGCAGACTGGACCAGGCACTTCATCTGGGGGCTGAGACCACACCTGACAAAATCCAAGCGGAAAGCACGGAACAGAAGTATGGGAAGTTTTGAAATAGTGGATAATAACTGGATGGGAACAAAAGCAGCTCCGCGTGGTAGTATATGGCACACAACACATCTATCTGACCAAGAACATGGATTATTTTCAGGCAGTTCCACCGGTGACATTCTGGAAATTAGAAGATGTAACTATTAAAGCCCAAACTTTTACTGTTTAATGAAACTCCCAAATGATATCTTCTGTGATCTGTTCTAGAAGCAGAAACACATCAGTGCTGGAGGTGGACACTGGTAAGAGCATCTTTTCAGATTCCTCGTGTAGAGGGTCCCTTTATCAGAATCTCAGATTTGAACAAAGAGCCCACTTACACACGTCATCATTTGTCGGGGGGAATTCTCTTTACTCCCTTTTAAATCAACAGCAACAAAAACCCCCAACCAAGAAGCTGAGCACTTGAATGCCCAAATAACAGGAAACTTCTAATGCTGTTTCCTCTGGTGATTTCAACCAAATGACTTTGCATATCTGGTGATCTGTGTTCATCATCCTCATGCTGGATGTCTCAGGTTTTGTTGAATTTAATTCTCATCCTGCAACGAGGTATCCTACCTGTGCATTAGTCAAGAGGAGGCAAAACATTTATCTGGTACTATGATGCCATTAAGTGCTACAGTTTATTTTGATTCAAAGTTGGTTGGTTGGGTCATTTTCTGGTCGGGTTAGCATTAGCTCCTCTGACCTTTACCTTGGTTGATGGCTCTTCAAAAGAGGAAAAAGCAAATCCCAGTAAAACTACAGGAAGCTCGGAATCCTTTAGCCTTCTCTGTGCAGATCGTGGTGATAGCCACTGGCCTTAGCACTGTCACCCAGGCACGCAGGGCTGGGTTTGTGGGAGGCAGGTAACACACCACCTCCAGTTTCAGCTGGCAGTGGAAGTCATCTTCTTCTGAAAACCATTGGTGTGGCCTTAAGAAAACCCCAACAATCTTCTGTCGCTTCCCCTGTTTCACAGATGAGTTACTCCTTCTGCACCCAGGCTCTCTCCAGATCTTTCATCCTATTCAACAGACTTGTGGTCTGCCAAGTGACAACCCCCAGAATCCTAATACAAACTTTGCCTGATCTTAAGAGCAGGATTTCTTTGAGCAGCAGCCAACATTTTCCCCTCTGTCACCCTGGATCACAAAAGCTACAGCTCTCAGGTCATCCAAAGCTCCCTTCCACTCCCATCAGCACCAACGCTCTATCTGGTCTACTTGGCTCAAGCAATTTGCTCAGCACTCTTGTCTTTTCCATAAAAAGCCCGACATGGCATTTGCAGTGAATTGAGGATTTTCACAGCAGTTGAACCCGCAAGTCTCTCCCAGTACATTTTATGGGGAAAATAAAGAGGAACCTCAGGAGAAGGGCTGGGTTGTTCTTGCCCTTGCTCATTTCCCAGGCTTTGCAAACGCAGCAGCATCCACTGCTGGTGGGGCTGGCTGAGGCCCCACAGCCTGTACAAGGACCTATCTGTAGCCACTCAGCCCTGGCCAGCCACGGCGCCAGGCTGAAACGGGTTCACCAGAAAGGATGTGATTTAAAATAATTCCTTGGTAACCAGCAACAAACATTTCATGTTCATCTTCTTGGTAGCTCTACAGAAGAGGAGTGGGCAAAGCACCAAGTGTAAGGCCGGGGGAGCTACTTGGCAGGACACAGCTTGGGCTTAACTATTTTACAGTACTGCACAGACTTCTACACCACTACTAAAGCTCACCCTAGCTTAGCTGCAATTTTATCCATGGCTCTTACAAACTTCCGAAAACCAAACTAGTGCAGTAGCCAAGCATAAGAAAGGAACAGGAGAGAGAACACAGCTGAAAGAGAGGGTAAGAATGAACAAAGTGCCAGTTTCATTTAGTAAGCATTTAGGCTGCCTCTAAGCTTTTCCTCAGAGTTACAACATTGCTGTTATAGATGACAAGAAGTGTAAGAAGAGTAGTGGCTCATGCAAAAACCTGTAATGCTGCATATGAGCTGCAACAGGGGAGAGAAGGCAAAGCAGGAGGTGATAATGCAAATATGAAAAGGCAAAGGCTTGAGGAAATAGAAGTCAAAGGTGCCCATACTCTCACTTCTATCTTCTTTCTTGCTTCCTCATATGAGATTGCGCTTACAGGAAAGGGAATGGGTTTTACCGCAGCAGCAAAAGAGCAAATTTACAGCCACATTAGTGCCACAGCAGTAAGCACTAAATAAGGGACATTAGATAAATCAAATTCCTTCAAAACAAATGCCAGAGAAGGGGAATTCCTTGTGCTGAAATCCTGCTCTGGTGATCAGAGATCCCCCTCCATCAGAGCTGGGCACTTACAAAGCAGTGAAGGCATGCAGGTCTACTGAAGAAAGGACACAGGTAAGGGGGTTTTCCAAGGAGACCAGAGCTGTGGGTGTGCTGGAGGCTCCACGTGGCTTGGGAATAGCATCCTTTGGCCAGTATCAAATCGAGATGAACAACTCTATCCTTCTGCTTTCCTCAATCCCCCTCTTCCAAGTTGAGCTTCTCAGCCTCAGCTGTGCAATTACCAACACCCCCTTCCCTCCTGACTTGCCTTTTCCTGACCAAGGGAACTATATAAACCTGTGACTGCTCCCGAGGAGCTGCTGTGCCACACATGGGGGCTGTGTTCATTGTGAAAACTCGAGACACTCAGCCTGTCTTTGAGAGAAAAGCACAGTGAGAACTCAGCATAAGGTGGTTTCTGCTAGCCCCTCTGTTCACAGTCTGTACAGTCATTGTCCCCCACTAACTGCATGATTTACTCCATGTGCCCTTAGTGACTGCTCACAGGTGGCTGCGTGCTGCTGGGTTCAACTCACCCATGCTTAGTCCCATTATTGACCATCAAAAATGTTAAATGAGAACACAAACCTTGGCATGGAGAGACAATGGCCCACTTTTTGATGCTTAAGCAAACTAAGTGTTAAATAGGCCTAAATAACTCCCTTCGGATGATGTTTCCAAACTGATTTTCTAGGGTTGCCAGTGAGTTTGCTCAGATTGCCTGAGATCTGGCAATGGTGCAGTCAGGTTTCTCTCTTAATTAACTGCTTTTCTATGTAGGTTATTTTTGTCCGTCTGTGTGGTCCCACTAGGAAACAATTTACTAATGCCTGTCATCTGTCCAAACAAAATACAGCTACTAATAAAGGAATTGCATGGAGTAACACAGAATTTGTTTCCTCCTTTCATTCTTTTAGGCAACAATAGCACTCTGAATAGCTCCCAGGATCTTTTGTTGAAGAGATAATACATTTTTCCTTCTGTCAACTAGCTTCCCCCACGCCAGCTGAAGATAATCAATGTTAATCTTCAATGCAGAAAGAGCAGATTGCTGGCAAACACTGAAGGCAGTGCCAGTAATTCATCTTGTGTTTTTTTTCAGCTCCTCTTGGCAGTAGAAGGGGTGTTTTATGTGATGGTTGCACATACAATGATCTGTATGGAAACAGATCATGGCATTAGCGCTGTTGCTGCTGTTGGGTTGGGGTTTCCAGTTCAGCTACTGAGTAAGCTATCAGAGATCTGCTTGCTACAGGCTTCATCTGCTCAAATCCTGCCATGTTCTAGCCATGCCTTCACTAACCTCTTACAACCCCAAATACTCCTTCAGGTTTTACCGATGGTTCTGCATTTACTTCCCATCATTGCAAGAAACTTTGGTTTTGCTTTCATTTGCCACAAAGGTGTAAAGGTCAGAGAATACCTTTACTCCAGGTAAATATGCATTTGATGAGACATGGGACAACATTACTTCTGCTTGTATGTGACCTACAAGACCTGCTCTGGGCTGGAATCTCATTCTTGAAACGGCACTGATGTATGTATCACCCATCCCAAATTAAAACCCAGCAAGACCCGAGCAAATCTTCCATTTCCTGGTGCTGTTAGGAAACGGGAATCTCATTCTACTATATAGTTTGCACCATGTTCAGACCTCAGATGCTGTTTTCAGTTCATGACTGCATTTTCAGTTCCAGGGGGTTTTCGTTCTTTACTCAATGATAATTTGCCATTCCAGTTTACAAGCCTGAACAAAACTGTCTTCTTAAAAAAAATAGAGCAAATCAACCCCCAGACATGAGGACACCTCAACACCCCCAGACCCAAATGAACTCTTCAACCTTAGGCCAAGATTGCCTTGGAAAACAACTAATGCCACGTTGAAAAACACATTTGCAAATATCTTCTTCTAGTGTAGTCCCAGTCACTGGAAAGCAATTTCCTTGATGTGCCGTCACTTGGCCCTTAGGGGAAATCTGAAATCAGACTCATTCAGGGAAAACATCACAAGAAAATGATTGCCAAAGGAAGTCTGAGGGGGCAACGCGTGTGTATCCTCCTGGGTATCGAGGACAGCAAAGAACAAAATCCTGTGAAATCTATGTTGAACCCGCTCCAGAACAGTAGTGATAACCACACGTCTGTGTGACCCTGTCCCCGCCGCCCCTCTGGGTTTACTGACTGGCGGATGCTCACCAGTGCCAGCAGACATCCAGTCCATGCTGCTGCTGGTGCTGTGTGAACTGCACCCATATGGAAGACATACCACCCAAGCCTGCTGCGAGGCTTGCCAGCCCTGAGAAACAGTGGGATATCTACACATCTGTTTGCTACCAGTGCAAGGGCAGATGATGAGACACACACTACTGGTACCTGCTCCTGCCCTGAGCTCACACACAGCAAAACCTGCACTTCTGTTGTGCCTGGCTGGCCACTGAGCAGCACCTACCGACACCAATGATAGGAGATGCTCAGGCTGCCAAAATGATTAAAAAGAAGGGCGAAAATGTAAATTTGTTGTTGCTGCTGAATACAAGAACAAATGGCTTTAAGTGGACCATGCCTGCGTAGGAGGTGGGTTCCATCAGTCCATGCCAAGGCTACAACTAAGAGCAGCAGAAGGCAGTCTGGGGAGTGCACAGCACTGTGTGCAGGTGCCTGGGGGTGAACAAAACCAGGGTGCAATGCAGATGTGAGAGCAGCAGTGTGTTCCTGGGAAGTTTCCACTCCTTGGACCACTCTTAAACACAGAGCAGTGATGGGGTGGGACATGAATCATGCTTTGCTGCAATTGCAGCTACTGTGGAGCAAACTTCAATTCTTGGAAGCATTATTACTAAAATATAACCCAAAATTTCTAAGGTGAAGCAAGGGAGTGAGTGCACCAGTTCCTCCCAGTGGCCTGGCTCACTCCCATTCTCCCTCTGCTCAGGACGGCTGGGTGCAGAGCAACACTTGCAGGTATTTATGTTTCCAAGAGGCATCTCAGCCCTGTTCTTATGCTTTGGTTTGCTGTTAGGTATAATAATAAAAGTAGGATGTGTGAAGGATGCAGCTCCAAATTTGACAACACAGTTCCTGTATATATCACTGAAATGAGCTCACCCTTCTCTTATGTGGCAAGCCAGAGGATGTGGGTTTCTGCTTTCTCATGTGCTATACACAGCTGATTTGTTTGTTCTCAGGTGTGAGGAACTTGAAGGCAAACAAAAATCTTGAAAGATTTTCGGTCAGATGATTCATAAAATGCAGGAAATAGTAAAATCTTGTGTTCCTGTATCAAGGGTGAGTTTGAAATACAGACTCCCTTAACCACGCAAAGCATTCAGGATAACTTCTTGTTGATAATTACTGTTTTGGCTTTTGTTTTCATAGAAAAACCTGGTGAAAGTTCACCATATATTCTTACTGAATGTCCTATACATCTTGTTCACGCTAAAGAAGTCAAAAACAATTGCCCCTGTTTATGAATGCAATATTTGGCTCCGTGAGTAAGGCTATAAACTTTTACATACATTTCAGGTAAAAAAAACCACCAATAAAGTAATAAAAAAAGGGAGGACACAGGATATGAGTAAATGATAATTTAGACAAATGGAGGCAAGTAGCAAGGGGACACTTAATAAGCAAACATGCCATTTGTAGTAGGAATTGGTTCTTGACCGTGCATCAAGGAAGGGGAGGAAAGGTCATTAGATGGAGACACTAAACTCCAATCAAAGCAAAATACTAAACAAATAATTGCAGTGAAAAAAGCCTTCTGCATTGATGGGATGTTGTAAGATCTTTTAAACTGCAATATGTTTAATTTGGGGATTCAATTAGCTAAGTAACAATATTATGCCTTGGAAAGTGAATAATGCAAGAGGGCAGAATATATCGTGAGGACACATTGAGGCACCGCGTTTGGAGGAGATATCAAAATTGCCTCTAATGCTCATCCAAGGGCAGAGACAAGACCACATTTAATTTCTGGCACTGAAAAGAAAGCACTGTATGCACATAGTTTGCTTCTGCGTGATCCACAGCACCAGGATGGAGGCCGTTTGGTCAGGGGTATAGCGAGTGTGCGCTCAATGTGGAAGATGGAGTTCAGCAGAAAGCTGTGGAGCCGATGCCAGGGAAGTCTGTAGGTGCCAGGGAAATTCCCACCACCTTCATTCTTGGAGATGAGCTGAGTGATGCCAGCGCAAGAGTGCTGTGACTCAAAGCAAAACACTTCCCCAGACCTCTAATTGAAAACAGACTGACCTGACCATGGTAGCCATGGAGAGAGCTGTAGCTGCTGTGAGCCCTGACCAAGAATGACAGCCTGTGTGTAAAACCACGTTATGGACAAAAATCAGAAGGCAGGAAGGCTTGTTCATTGCACAGTGCAGACAGAAACAAGCGAGTCCCTGCTAAGGAGGGACTTGTGCAGGCAGGGCTGTAGCTCTGCAGAGCAAGTGCTCAGAAGGGGTTAAGTGGGCTGGCTTCAGGATTTCCAGTGTTGCTCGGTAGAGGAGTTGTCAGCTGAGAACTTGCAAACTCATTCAAGAGGTTCCCAAAACTTCAGCTATGGGCAGCTATGGGGAATTTCCTCCTCAGTAAGTTTTGCATTTCCCAAAGTGCTGTTACCGCTGTTATTTCCCGATTGGAAATGGGAGTTAGCGAAGGAGGAAGCCAAAACCAAGTGAAATTTGCATTAACTTTTTGTGCCTAGTTATTCTGCAGCTGATTTTATGAAACACCACATCTTCTTTATGCAATTTATCCGTAATCTTGATACATTCAATACCTAAGACAAAAAGGATTTTCTTGTCAGCCTCTCCACTCTTTCCCTGTAAGAAAATCTTTTCTGTCAGCTATGCAAAAGGGACCGATGAAATCCTGGAATCCACTTGCAAGTATGTCTTATTACTGGACTTCTTGTCCACAAGGAATAAACATTACATTAGTAATGTTTTAACCCAGCATTTGCCCTCATTGAAAGTGAATTTCCTTTTCTAAAGTGAAAATAGAGAACAGCAACAAAACAAATGAGCTAATTATTGTCTTTGCTGATGAGCAGTTTGGGAAAGTGCAAACTTGTGCTCTTGAGAGAACAGCAGAACATACCCAGGTCACACATCTCCCTACCTGCCCCGTCATGTTTTACCAAAGGGCCAACATGAAACATCTGCTCTGTAATGAATATCTTGGAAGGTTTCTGTCCATGAGCGGCCAGGGAGATAACCACTGTCCTCTGCCAGCCAAGGTGCGATCTCCTCACCTTGCATCCTGCCTAGGGATGCTGGTTATGTCCAAGGGGCAGCCGCACTAGATTTGAGGATGCTTTGGAAAGTCCATCCCTCCCTCGGAGGGTTTGTTAACCTTTCTGCTGCTACAAGCCTTGAAACAGCAGGGATGGGGCTGAAACTCTTCAATTCCTGCTTCTCCAGCATGCAGGCTCTGCTGGTTTTCCATCAGAAGGGGCACAAAGGTCAGCTCAGCAGCTTTCGAGAACCCTCCTGTTGGCTTGCTGCCATCCTGGCTGTGGCTCAGTGCCCATAGGAGCTGCTACGTGACACTCCTGTTCTTGAGACTCTTCCCTGTGCCACCCAACCCTTCCTCATACTTGCAAATGCCGCCTGACTTCGACTTCTCCATTTTCTAGTCAGAAGAGACAGTCGTGTGACTGGTTTGCAATTTAAGAATGAATTGCTTGAACTCTGCAGGGCCAGGGAGAGAAGGAAACAACAGGGAATTCTGGAGAACTTCAGCGAGTAATCATAAAGAGTGCTCGAGAAATGTGTAATATCTGAGAATAATCAAGATGGGAAATGATATAAAGTCAGAAGCTGAGACCAGAGATCCTCCATCCATTTAATGAGAGGAGAGACAGGAAATCTTGGTTGAAGATCAGGCAGTAACTGTTCTGGGTTCTCAAGCAACCCAAGAAAAAAACCAAAACCAAAACCAAAAACCAAACCAAAGGTAAAAATGGGAAGAGCAGCAAAGGCTGTACATATCAAAGCTTTAAATTAGGATGGTCCAGGGAATCCAGCAACTGGTGCGGCTTTAGAATCAGGTAAAAGATTAACCACCAATGAATAACAATTAGGACTTGCTCTGTAGGACCAAGGTGTGGAGTTACTTACAAAGAAAACTGTCTTCCTATAATTTCCTCCAAATCTTCAGGGATGTTAAAAAACCCTCCCCAAAGTGCAAGATATTCAGATGGTGTAATTCATCTGGATTTCCTCAACAAGGTTTTCCTTGGCACAATATAAGGGAAAAGAAATAGGAATAGGACTGGTTTCAGTACCAGCAAGAGAGAGAGGCTGTAGGAATAATGGTCAGTACTCGAGGTGCCCCTTGGTAGTGTTTTGGGGTGCACTACAAAGAGGTGAGAGGGGACATGGATGAGATGGCAAGGGAAAAGTGCAGGAAACCCTCTGGGGTCAAAAGCAGAGCGCTTTGAACATAAGAAAATGGAAAATATTTTATCTATTGCTGAAGTCTTATGGCTTGCAATTGTATTTCAGTTACTGAGTTAGAGCCCTCAGCTGCAAAGAGCACAGCTAATCAGTGTAGGGAGCTGGCCAAAGCCATCAAACAAAGGTGTAGCATAAAATAAACAGGGTATGGAAAAATACTGGAAACCATATCCTGCCACTGCAGAAATCAACTGGGGTTGTTGTGTTTGTTCTGCTTGCGTTAAGGGAGATACCAGTGGGTTCAAAGAGGAGCGCTGAAAGCCGTCAGTCATCGGGAGCGATTGCTCATGCAGGTAGAGATTAACTGAGGGGAACGGATTCAAGCCGCCTTTCCCATGGCTGGTCCTGGCTCTGCCCGTATCTGTCAGCCCTGCGAGGTGAAGCGGGGCACAGCCTGGGTATGGAGCACCCCATCCCACCCCTCCTGCTTCCCTGTCCTTTACTCCTTGTGCTCACAGAGTCGGTGTGCTCTGACGAAATGGGTGGTGCCCTGGGGACAGAGGCTTTGCCTTATCTTCCCTCAAGCTATTGCGAAATGTCAAGGTGCTGAGAAAGCGTGTAGCCTGTTTGCAGAATTTCTGCTCTGACAGCTCTGTTGTGTCACGTCAGCAAGGGAAAACAGTAAATGTACTAGAAACGGTAGTTGTGATAAAAGAAAACTGCTATGGAGGGCCTCTAGCAAAGGCTAACTCATTCAGATACAATGAAAGAATAAATATTTATACGCTTACATCAAAGCACAAATTATCTTAACCACCAACAAGACAAATTCCTTTTCTTAGGGACTTTGGCTTTGGCAGATGTCCTCTCACCAGTGCTCCTGTGCAAACCCAGTGTGCTGCTGCTTGCTGAGCAGGCAGGAGAGCACAGGGCTGCCTTCCCGGAGTGGCTGCAGCTGCAGTGATGGTGCTTTGCAGCATCTGCATTTCCAGCTGCTTCATTTTCCTACAGCTTTCCATGACTTAGAGAACTGCTGAAGGGAAGGGAGTGCTGCTGGCAGAGCTGGGGTTGGACTGGCAGCAAAGCCTCCCCGTTGATCAGAAGCCAATGCAGCGTCACTGCCTTTTATTCCCTGTGTTCATGTACTGACTCTAAGCACAAGATCTGCATCTGCGGTAAAGCTGGGAGCTGTGGAACGTGTTCTTGTTGCTGTGAACTTACCAGCTTGCTATGCTCCACAATGTCTGTGGGATCCTGTGCTCTCCCATCGTACTGAGACCTCTCGAAGAGACTGAAACACGGATGAGCTCCACCAGCGTCATACCTGGAGAGCAATAGAGTTAGTGCAAACGTAATCAGCACCAAACCTGGGTATCCCAGGCTACACCAACACAAACACTCACTGAGGACAGCCCAGTCCAGCCAGATACAGTGCTGTGTCTCATGCCAGGGGACACCTTTTCTTTGCTCAGAATAGATTTTTTGCTCATGGATAACCCGTGTTAGCTCATGCAGCACCCAGACGAGCTCAGTATTACACCCTGTAATCTGCTCCATCTCCAGGCATGTATTTGAGGAAGTGTCTGGGACTCCCCTTCCACACGGGGCATCAATTTTTCCAGACAGATGAAAGTTAATGGCTACCATGATTCAGGCGAGTAATTCTTGTGAAACCAGCTCCGGGGATGTTGCCTAGGAAAACAAATTCTGTCAGCACAGTCCCATGCTGTGACGTGGTACCGAGTATGCCACACTATATATAAAACCCAGGAAGCAATCCAAGTGGAACGGCACATTTTAGCTCTGCTGCAGACCATACACAGAATACAGTGATGCAGAAAACTATTCCTGGCTGCCTTTTCCAGCAAATGTAAGTATTTTTCCTTTTAAATTAAGTAAAAGCTAATACAACTTCATTACAGTCGGGATATTCAGTGGCAATCTGGGTTTCAGGTTTGTTCTCCTCTTCTGTATATTCTTTGACACAATTAAAGGGAAGCATTTGGCTAAGAGCTGGAGGTATTTCCGTGTACCTCTCACACTACAATGGCGCACCAGTGACAAAGGAGAAGTTATTATTAACTGGAATTTGTAAAGTCTCTCGGGAGAGCAATTTCTGTGGAGATAAAAACCAGTATGGCTGAAAATGCAAAGTGTGCGTCCAGGAAACCTCTCGTGAGCCTGACCTGAGGTTTTGTCTGTGCAGGGACTAAACATAAACTGTTTAGGTGTCACTGTCCATGCACAGTGATCCTCCTGCGGGTCACTGTAATGAATACCACAAGCAGATGCTTTAAAAACTGTAAATAAACAGACGGATGGGCTTGGATTACTTTCTTCACCAATTCTGGCCATTCTGATAGGGTGGGAGCAGCTGCTCTGGAAACAGCCCCCTGTTCCCATTCCCACTCATCCCCATCCCAGGCATGATCCAGGCTGCGCAGAGGGTGGGCAGCCAGTCCCTACCCTGGTGCAGGCAGAGGGAAGGTTACCCTCAAACCATCCTTGCAGCATGGCCAGCACTCCCTGCCTCCTGCCAAAGCCCTGCCCCAGGCTGCCCAGTGCTCAGAGGGTGTGCGCTGCCAGATGCCAAACTGTGCTGGGGACCATTGGAGCACTCTCAAGACTGATGAGCAGAGCTCTAGCACCTGGGAACGTCTTCCAGCTCTGCTGAATTTACTAGAGCAGATGTATCCAAGCAGCATTTGGAGCAACTATCAGAAACTGATATGCCCTTTTTCCTATCAAACATCTGCAACCACCTGTGCTGTGATCTGTGAGCTTCTTCCTGATCCCTGCCCCTTGGTCCAGGGTGTCAGCTGTTTTCCTACTGTGCCCAGGTTCCTTAGGTGGCATGAGAAGCCTCCGCACCTCAGGATAACCTGTAGCCTGCTGGTTGGGACACCCAGGAGAGATAAACATCTAAATCCCCTGTGGCAAAGGAGGAAATCAAACCTTGCTCTGCTACATTCTGGATGAGAGCTTTAACCACTAAATTATAGTGTCAAAGGGGTGGAGAGAGGCAGGAGGGAGCCATCGCAATGCTCCTGTTTCCTGGGGCAGCTATGGCTTGAAAGGAAGGATACTACTGACACATCTCTAACAGAAAGTAGGAAGGCATCTTCCATCCAGAAACTCCAGTTCCTTTCCCAAGTACATTGGGGTGTTACGCAAAATGTTGGCAGTGTTATGTAAAATGCTGATGTTTTCAAGAAGGGAAGACATGAAAAACAGGCTGAGCTCCTTAGCATCCAGATGGGCTGCTTTGGGCCATCACCTTTGGCTGTATCAGCTTCTCAGCTTCCTTTTCTAGTGCTCATCATTAGAAGAGCTTATGGGCTCATCGACAAGTCCTGGGTGCAAGATGATAGGACCCAGTGCCCACAAGCTGAGAGAACGGCCAAGATACAGTTCTGCAGTAAATCCAGCTATTGGTGTTCTCTTCCTTTCAAACCTCTTCTGTAAAAAAGAAAAAGGATGGAGAAAAGGTACGAATGATGCCAGTTCTCTGGAGACATCTGGTTGTATCCACATGGCAAATTTCTGTTTGATTTAGTTTGTTTTCCAATGAAGTTTTAGTTTGACATTCTCCAGAGATGTAAAATCCCAAAGTTAATGTACCCCACATTTTCCTCACTCATTCAGCTGCTCAAAGCAGCTTAGGTTTGTTTACTACTCCTCATGTGGGGCTCTCAGCCTCAAATTTAGCTGCAGTCCTGTGGACCAGCATGTGGGTTTTCAGCGCACAGCAGCCTGAGCCAGGTTACATGTACTTGCCAGCGTGTAATCCACAACCATTCACAGCAGTAATCAGTTGTAAAATGAGCAAAGATCTTTATCAAGGCATATAATTTCTCTCCTCAAAAATATGCTTAATGGCAATAAACAGAGAAATAGGCTGCAATAAAACAAATAACAACGGAACATTCTTCATGTACCTTTCCAAAGGAGTAGCTCGCTTGGGTAACAAGATTCAACTGTAAACACAGCAGCTTCGTTCTCTTCCACTTTTAGCTAGTGAGTCGTACAGGCTTTCACATTGTGGATTCAAATGGTTCCCTTCCAATAAATAGTAATTTCATTGATGCTCTGTATAGAAACAAATGGTCAAACCAATACTCAGACATCAATGTTCAGAGGTTAACCCTCTTCTTCACCACTTCTTGCATCTTCAGCAGTGAAGCAAAGCCACTTCTTGGTGAGTATGCACTAAAGGGGCTACACCAGGACCAGTATCAAAGTCCCTTGAGTGCATGGAAAGAGCAGAAAACCTTGATTTCAGAAAGGTTTTGCTTTCTCTCGAAAATGCAGAATCATTTTTCTAGTTAATCATTGTGGAAAACTACAGCAAGGGGAACTGTATCACAGCTCAGCTGATGTACACAACTACATTTTTCCTACCTCTTCCTCAAAGGCTTCCACTAACAAGTTGGCTCAGGTACTTAGAAAAAGAGAAAAGGTGCGTGTGAATCTTGGATGAGTCAACCTGGTACAAATCGAGTCTCTACAAGCAGTGGGATCCCACTCTTAAAAAGGTTGGCTTGGTACTTTTCATGGGAATCACTCAGATTTACCGTTTTCCCATTGTCCCATCAAAATCAAAAACCAGGTAAGGACTTAAGGAGCCATCCAGACCTGCAGGGTGAGTGTACTGGAGGAGCTCTGTACAAACTCCAAGGTGCTCACGTAAGTAATACCGAGAACTTGCATAAGGAGATAAGTGTGCAAACATGAATTGCCCCGTTTATCCACATCTCTGATCCCCTCGGTCTCCTTGAAACATTCTCAGCAACTGATACCTTTCCTGAACAGCGGGCCTCTAAACTGGCCACATACTTCAGTCAAGACCTGCCCTCTGCCGAATGAAACCAAAGACTCATCCCATGTGATTACAGGCGTTCCTCCTGTTTATTGCATTGCAAGATGGCATCTGCCTCCCCTGATACAATTCCTGCTGACTCCAGATGGGTGTTACCATCAACACGCTGTATTGATACCCACTTATGCCAGCATTGTTACCTGTGACAGCCTTCCTCCTCCCCTGTCTTGCTTCCTCCTCCTGCTCACATGTTTGTTCTTCCTCTCACTCACTGCTACGTAGGGACCAGTTCTTGTATGGATCTGAAATTGTAATTGCTGATCTGTGATAGTTGACTTAATAAGCAAACTTAATAAGCATGATCTCTATTCCTTATTGTAGTTAATGAAAGGGAACAAAATGTCAGATCTTTGCAGACTCCCATCTGATACATCATTCCTCTAATTTCTGATAGTTATTCCTTTCCTAGTATCCCATCCAACTATGCACGACTTAATTGTAGTTCCATTTAGTCCACATTTCCTTAGCTTGCTCTTCTGTAAGAATGCCTCATAGAAAATTCATGATTTAACCAAGTTAGCCTTTTACCTGTCTTATAACCTTATCCTACACAGGGATAATTCACAATTGTACCCTTTCAACGCAACATTACACAAATTAAATTAATACCTAAAAAATATCTGGGCACTTTGCAAACTTAATTCCTGCTTAAGGTACGAGTACATAAATGAAAGGACAGATCCTGAGCTGTTAGTCATCTCCAACCAATTCTTTATGTCATGCAAAGCTACAGTTGAAGTTGATGGATACTTTGCAAGTATAGGAAATGAGTAGAGCCTTAGGATGCAACCCTGATTTATTAGATTACTTTAGCATGTTGATATGAAATGACTGTGATGCAACATAGCTCAATTGAAGCTGCCCATTGGAATGTGAAGGACCCCCCAGGCAGAAGGGGATTATTCAGGTACCTCTTTCCACTGAATTTAAGGCAAAAGGACTGTTTGCAATCTTGTACAGGAGACAATGGTCAGATGAAGATAACTTCCCACAGGTCTATAAACTCTCCCTCAAATTCCAGGTCAGAACTCACAATTGGTTCATAAATATCCAAACGGATGCATTAGGAGGTTCAACTAATCAGCAAACTGGAAACATCACAGTATAGCTCTCAGGTGGAAACGAGAGTTGTATCTATAGCTCTGTTAAGCCCAAAGAGGAAAATGATAGTGACACCAAGAGACATCCTACCGGTGGGACAGCAAGTTGGTTTTAGACTTTGTTAATGTTACTGAAGAAAAAGAAAATTAAACAGTACATTTTAGCAACAGTGCTTGAAATTGTTTTTGAAATAAAAACTTTTGGCTTTTAGTTTACTCCAAAAGAAATGTAGATATAAAATAGGACCATTAGAGAAACGCTTTAAATGGTGCCATAGCTGAGGCTGAGCTCCACCTGGACCAGTTTCCGGCCAAGTAGCAGCCTCACAGCCCTAGGAAGCCCCACTCTGGCACTCAGATCCAAAAGCTCACAGGCACTGGGAGCTCCAGTGTGCACGGGCTTGCCACCACCAACCACATCAAACCAGAGACCACATCCCTTTTTAGCAGAACATAAAAAGCCCTGGGCTTCTGCAGCAAGCAGCTCTTTGCTTATGAAGCTGTAGCAGGGATTACAGAGCCCACCTTCTCCCCGGTAGCCCAGCATCTACACTTTACTGCCTATTTCCACGCTGTGCCAAGGGAGTCAATTTTGTTTAGAAGCTACAGACATCACATGAATGTGTATGAAAGGTTGTGCTAATGACAGGAAAAGGAAATGAAATATGGCAATTCTCAACTACTGAGTCAACTGGGACATCACTTGGGATAGCATTCCCATCAGTTTCTCACTTTGTGTTCCAGAATGAGTAATAAATACCTCATTTACTGTTCTACACAGCACAACTAGAAACAGTTTTCCTGCTGTAACAGTAGAGAATGTATTCTTCATTCCCAAATTGATCCACAAAGGCAAGCAGAAAAAAACCCTTGCATAATGAGAGTAGCCCCGTTCTGAGCATTTTTTTCTGCTATTAGTCCCGAGTCATTCCAGTTCCCTGCAATGATCCCCGGGTTAATTAGAATAAAATGCTATCACCTGGGTTTATATGAAATCTATTTAATAATTGACGCAGTCTGAGGATTTCACATACTGAATGCTTCCGAAGCTGCGTAACCAACCAATACCACAGTAATGCTGGAGCGCGGCGGATGCCAGCATATGTCTGTACAAATGCAGGTACATAATAATTTGTCTGGAATCTACCCCACTAATTTTACATTTAATTACCCTTTTTTACATGTATTCTAGGTGCTCCTCCCTTATGGGCATTTCTATGAAGAGAGACCACATGAAAGACCTCAGAAGATACCTGGTACTTAAATACATCCAATACCTTGTCCTGTCTTCTTCAAATGCTGTCAGCACATTTCTGGGCCTGCTGGGCAGTTTGTACGCCATAATCATCCTGCAGTCTGCAAAGGTTTCGTCCAAGTCCACTGCAGTCCTCATCTCAAGCCTAGCAAAGGCAGACGTCCTGGTTATTGTTAGCATCGCTTCTGAGATGGTTGTACGGACCTTGGGTGTCAATATCTTATCTCCGGTGTTCACATCAGCTCTGCTGCAGAACCTCCTCAGTGCAAACACACACATCAGCTGCTTGCTGCTGAGCTGCGTTGCCTTCGAGGCTTACTTGATCACCTTCTTCGCCACAGAGTCTCGGCATTTCCGGACAGTGAAAAACGCCAGACTGACTTCTAGGATCATCTGGATCCTGGTGACTGCAGAGTGCACCCTGTTCCAGGCAGACGACCTCCTGAAGGCCAGCAGCACTTCTGCTCTCACCCACAGCCCATATACCTTGTTGTTTCCCATCTCCAGCACGGCCGCAGCCCTTCTCAGGTCCCTCAGTTACATCCTGGGGATTCTTTTAAGGATTGTCAATGTATACCTCTACTACAAAATATTTTTTAGCATGTCCAACAGATCTACGCTAAAAACAAAGTAGTGGCTATGCCTGGGGGAAGCAGCACTGTGACACCCAACAGGAGACACTGCAATGCAACTTCAAACTGGTGGTTTGAAAACTGCTCAATAACCAGCCCCAGGGCTCATGTTTTGGCAACCTTCCTGTTTCATGATGGTATTGAGCCATGGCTATTCTGAAGAGCCTGGGGCTGGGGAGCCCCTTGGCACTGAAACACAGCAGAGTTGGGCTGTGGGTGCTTGTGTTGAGAGCCTTAGAGCACCACAGGCTCGCTTTGATTGTTTGTAATCTAGAGTTTATTCACTTTAGAGGTGAAACAAATGACATTTCATAAATGGTTCTAAAAACTAAAGCAACCCAAACATTTTTTGTATAAAAAGGGTGCTTAGTGTCTTACTCAGGGATCTGCAGAGCCAAGAGCTGTATGGTTGCGTAGTGAAGACATGATCTATGTCCTAAACTATCTCTAACTCAGGTGACCCACCAGACTCAGCAGGTAGCATTGAGGGACAGGATGAGCACCAAGCTGACCTAGCCTAGCTGGATTTGTCTTGCAGGTGGCATCAGCCCCTCTGTAGGAATCCGCAGAACAGACACTGCCACACCTTGGTACATGCCTGGAGTTGTTATTGGGAGGTTGCTACCACAAAGTTGTAAATAGGTTATCTCACATCCCCTTTCAGATGTAAACCGGAGGTGGAAAAGCAGAATGCAGTTGTTTGCTGCAGCCCTACAAGGGGGGAAGAGAATTTAAGAGAACCCCTATGTTGAGGGTTCCATGTACTGTACCCAGAGGGGTCACCAGTGATTTCAGTGGCCACGGTTTTGGAGACAGGGAAGTATGTGCTGTGGTTAGCGGTGCTGTTCCAGCTCCCTTGGCAGTGGTGCACAAGACCAGGGCCATGGATGTCTATCTGACTGCTGGGGCTCCTGTGGGTGTATAACAGAGCTGTTACACAGCTGGTGATTCCGGTGGTCTCCTCAAAGCACTGTGAGGTTATCAGTAAAGAACTCCAGATACCTCAGGCACTCCCCAACACACAAGTGGATGTAGGCATTTACAACTACTCTTGTACTTTGCACGGGAGATGGCCTCCAGTTTCAGTAAAAGACTGATTTACAGATATTGAACTTCTGTTGTGTGTTCTGCAGTCCAAAGACCATAAAAGGTGGAAAAAAAAGTAAAGTAAGCCAAGCCTCCTTCCCTCCATGATGCTTTCAGGCCTTCGATACACCTTGCCAACTTCAACATCACAATAACCTCTGCCTTTTTGAGAAGAGGAAGGATGTGGGGCACAAAACCCAAACATGATGAAATTCAGCTCTAACCTTCCCTCCTTCAGCCTGCAGTAGGTCCTCACTCTCAAACTGGTTCCAGCAAATGCCTGACATGCCCCAGTGGTAGCAGTTGCTTGGCACTTGCACTATTAGAGCTGAAAACTGGAGCTATAACCTCTTTCCCAAGTGGCCTGTAGTCCAAAGCGATCCAAAACACAAGAGCTGTCAATTGATGATCATACTTCGCAAACCCAAGGCAAACAACAAGCACAGAGGAATTTCCTGCTCTTTGCTCTGCTCGCCAGCGTCTGAATTTCGCAATCACACTGTCTGCAGATGGTCTCAGAAGAGTTTTCCTCTTTCACCAGATGAACTTGACCAAAAGGCAACACCCAAGGAAGGGGCAGTGAAACCGGATGCACTCATCACGCTGCTGTGGGAGAACCCCCTCTCCCCCTGGCTGTCTGCATTGCAGCCAGTCTAAATGAAACTAAACAGGGATTTTACATGTCAGATAAAGTGAGCACCACTTTAGTGAAGGGCAAATATCCCGGTCCCAGGAGTATGCATCTCACAGTGGGATCTCTGACATTGCTCAAGTGCATTTTTTCCTGATGTGGACTCCAAAGAAAGTATTTTTTACATGACTGTACCCTGTTTAGTATCTCCAGAGCTGTCTTAGAGACTCTTCCTGCTTCCTTTCCTCCTTCTTTTGTGTTCCTTCATGATCCTTACTACACTGCCTGGGAAAAGGCTGAAGTTTTGCTTGTCAAAAATCAATCAATACTAATGAGGATGTACTTGGCTGGCTCTACGAGATGAAAATACTGAGCTCTCACCTGCAACTGCTAAAATCTCAAAAAATATTCTGACCTCTTTGGCTGCAGCAATACACTTCAAAAATATGAATATTGTTATTGTCCAAATTCACAGGAGTTTTCCGCCCAGGTGCAGTTATTTATGATCAATATCTCAGTGTTGGAGATGCTGCGGACAGTGCAGGGCCAGAAGCAAATGAAGGGTGCTTGGCAGTGCTTCTTATCAGACTGAAAGGCAACACTGATAAGGGCTGGTTATCTCATAAAAGCAGACCAGAAATGTAATCAAATCGCTTAAAAAACCTTTGATGCATGTTGCCTAAACAAGGACGATTCCTTCTGAACGAAGGATGTCTAGTAGCTTGATGCACTGTGGTACACTGTTCTTACTCTGGAAGCCTGAAGTGCCACTTTCAGGAGAGAGGAAATGCTGCTTGAAGTTCTCTAATTAATAAAACTTCATTTTTTTTTAAAGTGTGTGCATTACTTATTGCAAATGTGTAATTTTTCTGAGGATCTGCTCACTGCCGGCTCCTACGGAAGCCCATGCAGATGGCTCAGTGCTCATGAATGGACCAGAACTGTGGTGGGTACACAAGGCATACAGGGGTTTTAATCTTTGAGTTCACCCCTTGGCTCATGAATTTTTCTGCCTGATTATCCTGACAAGTGCCTCTGCCCTCAGGACTATCCTTTTATTTAAGAAATTACTGAAAGAAAACACTGAGCATGACTTGGCTTAAACAGCAGGCACATAAGAAGAATGGAGCCTACAGCAAAATACAGCAGGTATTTACTTGTATCTGGAGATGAGGATGCTGCATACTGCGGCGGAGCAGGACCAAGCTGTGTGTTTATGAGTGGGTCATACCATGGGTCATACCTTCCTCTGCTCTCTTGCCTATGGTGACATGGGGACACAGAGCTTTTAGCAACTCTTTTAGTGAAGTACTGTATGGGTAATTATCTGATGTACCTTTTAAACTGGTCCCTGTGCAAACGGGTCCCTGTGTAGCACTTTGGAAGCTCTCCTGGCTCCCAGTGGGTCATATGGGACATAAGAGACCAAAAATGCTGCCTGGGCAGCAAGCAGAGAGAGATGCTGAGTGGGGAAGAAGGAAGGTGGGGTCATTTCTCAGGTTGTTGCTTAGTGTCCTTGCTCATAGGTCATTCCCCCATCTGGTTCGGGGGATTTGGATCCTCATCAAGTGCTCCAGCTTTCCCCAGGCAGGCAGACAGGTGATTACAGTGTAACAGCAATAGGAAGCCCTTTCCTGATCAGTGTAATTTGTTGTTTTGTTTTTGAAGGTTTGAGTCATTCTTTTTCTCTCTAGATATATTGGTAATGATTAATGAATCAGTTATTGCAGGGGATTTGTCTCCTGGGTGCCTTCTCTGTGCCTGATAAAACTGCACAGCCACTTCAGCATCAGTCATGGCAGTATTTGAATCAAACCAACGGGACTGTGGTGCAGAAAAGTGGGGGAACGGAGCACAAGGTGACACCGACTTCTGAAGGTGGAGAGCCCATCAACCGTACCGAGATGCCAGCAAGCCGCCTGCAGTGCTTGAAAGCTGTCCTACCAACCCTGCTCCCCCACATGCAATGGCAAGGGAATGATTGACACTTTGCAGCCCTGGTTTGACAAAGATGGGAACAAAATGGGGTTACTAGAAGGGGTTGATTAGAGCTGGAAACTGTGACTTTTGCTTGGTGACTGGGAGCATGGCCATCATAGTCTCACACCACCGGGGAGCTCTCCTGCATGTCAGGTTTATGAGCTCCACTGGAAACTGGGCAGCGTTCCTACATCTTCATGACAAAATAGAAGATTTTGTTACACTACCGGTTTCCAATGAAAAACCTTGACAGAAAATACCCTGCAGACAGCTCTCCTGTGCCCTGCTGTACTGTGCCTTTTCTATTTGCCTTCTCAATCTTACCTCAAGACCTTTGGGACAGGACACATTTACAGAATGAGTTTATCTTACTGTCGTCCAGCACCAGGACATGTCTTTCACCTGGGCTGTGAGGTTAAACTTTGAATGACACCATCCACTTGTTTCTAATGTCTCTTGGGCACCAAAGGAATTGTTATTCTAACATTCGGAAACAACCAAAATTCACATACTCTGGAAAAAGTGAGTCATTTAATACAAGACACTGCACAAAATGATGACTAAACAGAGCTGAGACTCTCACACTGTGCAAGATGAGAGCTCAAGAAATCTCTTCTCAGTCCTGTGTGACTCATTTCTGTAGAATGAATGAGCATTTTACTAACGGTAAGCAATCTAGCAACCGAAATGGTGTTAGTTTATGTTGTTCCTGTAACACTCCACATCAAAATGATGGTTATCAGCCGGACTAAACCTGCTATGAGTCCCAAAATGTTGTGTTGGGTACTTCTTTGTAACAGTTTTTATTTTCTGGGAAGTCGTTGATGGAGATCTATTACAAAAATACTAATAAAACTAGGTTATCTATATAGCCTGGCAGGAAACAACCTGGCTCTTCCCAGGGCTGGGTGATCTATTCTCCTGCTGCTTGCTCTTGCACGTGCTAAGAACCACTGAACTCCCTGGTGACCTTTCCTATTCAAAACCTGAGGATTATGAACATAGAAACAAGTAATCTCATAGCCCTGTGACGTTTTTAAGCATCTTCTAACTACACATTCCTCTGAAAGGCAAATGAACCCCCAAACAGTCTTCAACGATAAAAGCATAAAATGAAGAAAAAACCCCAGAGCCTAGGGGCTGTCCCCATTGTGCAAAAGTAACCATGGACCCCCATAACCATGGCTGCTCCCATTACTTTGGTTGCTGTGTCTCCACCTTGATGGACTGGCAAGAAAAATCCCAGGAAGGTGCAAACCAGGCTGCTGGGGACTCGCTCAAAGGCCTGATTTGTCTCTGATTTCAGTGAGGGTGAATCAGGTCTGGACTGGAGGTTAACACTCCCCCCATCTGACACAGTTTGAAGGAACAGAGGTTACCAAGCTGCGTCACAGCCTCACCAAAGCTGAGAGCGGCGGAAAATGCAACGTTAGGTATTACATTTGCTTAGCTGAGATGTACAGATCAGATGAGTATCCTCTCACAGCCAAAGTTAGCAAGACTTTTATTAGCAATTTTTTAGACCACATTTGACTCCTTAGATGGCAGAGGGACAGAGAAAACCCAAATGACAGAGAGATCTGTCAGCAGTGACAGACTGTTGCATCAAGAGACGCAAGATTGCTGCAGATCAAGAGAGCTTCATCTGCTTGATCAGATCAAGCAAGCTGATGCATCCTTGTATCTCCCGTCCTAAATCTAAGCAGTGAAAGCAAATTACTGTTACACATCACCAGCAGTTTGTCCCAATAACCCCCAATTCTGGTCAGCTTCTCAAATGCAGAGGAAACAAATCCTACACAGGATGCCAAAACAGATAAATAGAAAGCATTTCCTTTCCTGTGTCAGCAGAAAGCTATCAGGAAGCTTGAAGATCCAGGGTCTACTCATGGTTTCAGTAAACAGCTCATGGGTGCTGCAGAGGGGAGACCTTTCTCCTGTCACCCAGGGCTGAAAAGCTGCTTTATGCACAGCCTGCAGTGATGGCTTGAAACAAATCCCCAAGAGGCTGAGTAACCTTTGGCTTTTCCCTGTGTGGGTACAACCTCTGCTGCACACAGCAGCCCGCACTGTGAACCACCCACCACTAGCAATGCTTCTGAGAGCGGGCAGGTTTTCAGGGCAGCAGTCAGGCTCACAGGAATGGAGATGCTCCACAGGGATGTTCTGTGCTCCAGGGCCCGTGCTGGGGCAGCAGATCAGCTTATTGAGAGATCCCCAAAGCCCTTTGCAGTCAAAAACAGAGCTTCTGTTCCCTTTGTTTGCATCCTCATATGAAATTCCACAGTTGTTAAAGGAAATTGTTTTTTCACTTGAACTATGATTCCCTGAGAGATTTGGGCTGGTTCATGAACCAGCACATCTGACCCTGCACATAGCTGTGGCTGCAAGTCAGGCTGCTCTTGGTGAAATGTTCACAGACCCATCTGTCTGCCAAGAGATTGGAGCTATTTTCTGCACCAAAAGACTAGAGCACTTCTTCCCCTGGTTTCATGGGCACTGCAGACCCTGCTGTTCCTTTGGGCGCCTGAGGAAGCCCAGTCCATCCTCTTTCTAACCATGCTGAGTAATGCATGTGATCAGCTCAAGGGCTATCTTTGGTTCAAGTTCTCTTCTTCAACACCTGCCAGGCAGCACAAAATAAACTGTAAGGCATGCACTAGCCCCGGGGGGTGGAGGTGTGAAATCTTCCCCAAACCTTTCATCCTCTGCTGGCTGAACCTTCGTGGCCCCATCACTTTGTCTCATAATACCAAGAAACAGCAGTGCTCCTCAAACCATGAGCAGAGAAGCAGTTCTAGCATGCAGCTCCCAAGGGAGCGGAGCAGCACAGCCCTCCTGCTGGGGGGCCAGCACTAAGGAGACCTTGCGCTTGTGATGTTTCACTTCTCAGTTGCTCTGAGCTGGTGATTTCTGTCCGTCCAGTCCAACAGGTCCCAGCAAACTTTGCCTCTTGGAAGAAAACTGGTTTATATTTCAATGCTTTTAAGTGTGTGTCAGTCAGGAATCACATCACTGCAGCAGTACTGTGTGAGCAGGGAGTTGAAATGAAAGACATTTCAGAGCAGATATACGATGGTGCACGAAGAGGGAAATTTCTAGGTCATAGGAATGACCAGAACAGTTAAAATATATATCTGAGGTTAAACAGCATATTTGCACCACTTAATTTTTAAGGCAAGAACAGACCCTTTCTCATGATTTTGCTGGGAAGCTCCTTTCAAAGAAAGATTGATGATGACCCAAGCAGCCGTTTCTGAGAAGGAAAACACAGATAGCATTTTTCTACAACAAGGTCATCTTTCGGGGATCTGTTTTCTTAAGCATTAATGATCCAGATGAGGGACTTTAAACTAGACCTCACACGACCGACGTGAACAGGTTGAACTGAAGAGAAGGTTTTGTTCCTTGCACTGAATTATGCTGCTGCAAGACACTGAGTTGGCTTGGAAAATGGGGCTATTTTGATATCAATGCCTCAAAATTATGGAAAATTAGGAGTAACTGGGTTCTTTCCAACAGATGCTGGCTCCATTTTCTTTAATTCACAGAAATTCCTCCGAATTGCATTTAAAATAGCTTTGAGGGTGTTTTGTGATGAAATCGGGTGTTTTTGAACGCGAAGAAGACATTTGGGCACCGCGGCTCTGGACGGGGAGCAGACGGCAGCGCAGGGTGCTTGCTCCAAAGCAAGCCCCTTTGCAGGGCGCACGAAGGGCACGCTGCGCCCGAGCGCATCCTGCATCGGGGTTTCCGGCTCTGCACACTTGTGCCTCGCTGCGGGCAGCGGGAATCACCGCTCCCGTGTGCGCATCGTGCCCTCTGCTGGGAAAGCAGCGGCTTCGCCCAGGCCAAAGGAAGATCCTGGTTTGCCCGGGCAGATGCTGCGGCACGGAGTGATGCTGGGGGGAGGCAGCTCCAGAGCGGGTCTCGTAACAGCACCTTTCACCTGCCACCCCAGGCCCACTTATTCACACCTGGGTGTGGGAGCTCTCCCTTGCATGCTGCAGCTATGCCAAATCTCACTGGGCGTGATTTTCGGCTCCTTTACCCCCAAGATTATTTGAGTTAGGGCAAGCAATTAACATGACTATAGAGCCACTGCTGGAGAATCAATCTGTCCCACTTAGACTGTGCTAAACACAGATAGTCATGGAAATTAATACTGAACATGGACAGACGCATACTTTGGTCTAAGACTCCTCCTTTATTTAAACTTTTAGCCCAAATGTGGGTTCATTTTCTGCTGCTTGCATTTGCTTTCTGACTTCTGGTATTTGTAAGCCTCTTCCAGTTCTCTGAGAACAAAAGGGGAACCCCAAGGGGAAAAGGGGAAGGACAATAAAGCACAACTTCTACAGAAGAAAGTCTCTTAAAAGCAAACCCAAAAGTATTAGAATCACAGAATGGGTGAAAGGGTTAGAAAGGACCTTAAAATCATCCAGCTCCAACCCCCTGCCACGGGCAGGGACACCTTCCACTAGAGCGGGTTGTTCCAAGCCACCTCCAACCTGGCCTTGAACACTGCCAGGGCTGGGGCAGCCACAGCTTCCTTGGGCAACCTGTGTCAGTGTCAAAATCAGAACCTTGCTTCTTAAAACCTGCATTTTGTTGTATCTCCTCCATTTTAATGCTCATCGAGCGTATTCAGCTCCCCCATCTAATGACAGGAAATTAATATATAGGAAATAGCTGAAAATCAAGTTGCGTTATTATTGTGTTAAATTGTTATTATTGTGTTATCGCTGTGTTATTACTGTGTTAAATCAATGTGCATTACTTGCAAAGACCTAGATCATGAAACTTTAGTAGCTGAAAGCACGCATGTTCTGTTTCATGATGCGTGAGCTTATGTTTAACTATCAAGGTCTGTGCAGTACCATGGCTGACTGCAACTTCTCTGGAGTTTCTTTGAAAAGAAAAGCTGAATTTTCAAATAAGTAAAGCCCTGCATAATTTAAACTATTTTTTTTTTCTCTTTTCATCTGGAAACTGAAAACAAAAATTGCCACCTAAAAAAAAGAACCACGGCGTCACAGGATCCCGATTCTAGTTGCCAAATGAGTTTTTTTTTCATTCCCCTTTTTCATTCCTAAATATTCCCTCTCATCTGACTATTTTTCTCAAAATGCCTTTTCCACAGGGAAAAGAGTCCCTCTTTGCTCCCATAAAGGTGACCCCAGGACCGTGATTAACTACCCCCCTGCACACAGCCTTCTGCCAAAGCCATCAACACAGCCAAAGCCCCACCAGCCAGCGTCAGAATATTAGTGCTGGGGAAATGATCAGTAACAGGTGTTTGCAGGAAAAAAGAAAGCACAGAGTTTCGATCTCTTGCGATGAATGAACATTACACAGCACAGGGAAGACAGGAGCATCCTGCCCAGCTTTGCTCACCTGAGGAGGCCACGCTGGAGCAGTGGCAGGTAGCTCATCACATAGCGTAGGTGTGCGCGTACTGGGTACTCGGAGCAAGTAGTCAGCACTAGGACAGACATAACCAGTTTGTAGCAGGTTTATGTGAATCCTCACCTTGCTTTTGCAAGGGGTGTGAACCCGTGAGCAATGTGGGTCATGCAGTCAGGGCATGGCCTGTCAAAGCTCCACCGTGACATATGGTTTTCAATTTAACAGGAGCTTACCAGGGTATCAGATGACGCCGTGACTTGGAAGTCACCCCACAGCATGATGTTTGCAAGAAAAAGTGCTCGATTCCAGCTGCATGACCCAGCACCCCCAACATCCTGCACATACATCTTCCAATAATCAGGGGAAAAACAGATTGCAGGTACAGATGTGGCACCAGGAGCCCGAGCCCCGAGAGCTGGGCAGTGCACCGAGGCACGCAGGGCTGAGAGGATGCAGCAGGGATGTGGAAGGGCCATACCCGATTAAATCACTGTGGGGTGAGTGATGCTCCCAGCTGTTAGCACTGGTCTGCACCGAGGCACACAGGGCTGAGAAGATGCAGCAGGGATGTGGAAGGGCCATATCCAATCAAACCACTGCGGGGTGAGTGATGCTCCCAGCTGTCAGCACTGGTCCCCTCCAGCCACCATGCTGTGTGAGGGTAACAGCTTCTCACCTCATACAATGGATGACTTAATTTCCTGGCATTTTGGGGTTTGTTTCATGTTTAGTGCTATTTGTTTTCATGTTTTAATCCTGCTTGGTGCAGGCTCAGCCCTGCAGCGAGGCAGCTGCCTGCTGAGGCTGGTGCCAGCATGGAGGATCGGAGAGGGAGCACAGGCATTGCTGTCCCTGTTAGGGGTTTAGTGAGCAATGCTTTTGTCCAAAGCATTATTTGTTTGCCTTCTCCACCTCTTTGTCTTAGAGGAATGAGATGTAATTAAAGCTTAACTCAGGGCTTTGGGATAATTCCCAAAGATGGGGACAGCATGCGCTCACTCCTGTCAGATTTCATGTGCTGGTAGATTGTGTAGTAAAGCAATAAATAGTGCATGTGAAACAGCACAGTGTTTGAGTCCGCAGCAAATCATTTATGTCCTCACAGCAGCTTCTCAGGAAGAAAAGACAGGCCCAGGGCTGTGCAGAACCGACTCGCCACAGATGTGAGAGCATCTGAGCAGAGGCTTAGGCTGGTCTGATGGTGCTGGTCAGCACTCAGTAGGGATGTGCCTGTAAGACACCAGCACTCCAGCACCATCAGCGCTCTGGGAAGGGTTTTCAATCTCATTATGGAAACCCTGCCAGATGCCTGGTCTAAAAGGTGACAGGGCTATGAAGAGGCTGGCTCTTGCCTTGACCCATGCTTCGGACACTGTCTCTCCCGGCGCTGCTCAGTCAGACAGTCAGTGTGTCAGCACTGCTTGATGTGTTGCTTCGTGTCGTATTTCCACCTTTTAGGGCAATAAAGGCAATTATGCAGCAAAAGTCCCTGTGCCAAGGGCCCATCTGAGCTGTGTACAAGGCGTTTGCACCTTGCAGCGCTCTCCTGGTCGCAGTCTTTGCGCGTCCGGGAGCGGGCTCTGGGCTGCCTTCCGTGGCACTCAGCTCCACGGGCTCCTTCACTGGACACCGCTGAACTGCAGCCCCTTTGGCAGCTTGCACACTGCCCATCTTGCTGGGCCTGCGTTGGGATTCCTCCGGTTCTCCGGTAACACGGGGCTGTTTCACAGGATTGGTGTTTGCCAGCAATACAACTCACGGCATCAGCGCACCACGGGGCACAGCCTGGCGTTTGGTAAAGCTGAGCCCCTTCCGTTTGCTGTAGCAGCACATGAATGATTTCCGGCCGTTCCAACAGGAGATGTGACAGACTGTACATTTTGATTGTCCTTTTTCTCTCCCTCTGATCTCCGTGCTTTCCTGAAATGAGACTGGACAGGCACCCAAACCAGAAGCATCTGTTTCTCCTTTCAGTGTCAGCAGTGTAAATAAAGCGTATTTGTGATGTTTGGATTTCATAAACATATTGTTTTTGGCTTTTCTTTGCATATGCTGTGGAGCTTTGCTGCAGAGCTGGACAGACGGATGAGCGTGGCTCTGATCTGTGGCCAGGCACACAGAAGTCTGTTTACAGAGACGGGTAACCATTGGGAAGTGTTGGACCCTGCCTGTCATTTACAGGAACTGCGATTTACCCTGGCCCTGTGCTGAAACAGCTCCTGTAACAGCAGCTGCTGGAGGGGCCATGGAGCTCGCTGGGGTACCGGCACCCCAAGGCCAGCGGGCACCCATCGCCTTTCCACCCTGCTCCAACCTCCACCCACACACTCGCCAGCTAAAATCATGCTTGTTGCCACGGTGGGGAGCCAGCATCCCTCTGGAATGATGGTTTGCCTGTCCGGCTGCCAGCCGAGTCCCAGAGCGGGCTAAATCCTTCCTGGTGCTCAGAAACGATTACCCGGGGCTCTGCTGCAAGGGGCTGCCTCCTCCCTGGTTTTGGATAGAGTTAACCAAGCACCTTGAGGTTTCAAAATTCAGGACAGATGCATAAACAGAGGAGGCAGCAAATGATGATTTGAATCCTATTTTAGTTCATTTCTTCTTTTTCAGCAGTGCAGTAGGAATATTTACCCACTGCAGCTTCACTGGGGTGAGCAGTGCTAACTAGCTCGCTTTTCCCAAAGAGGATTTGTAACGAGACATGCTGTGGCCTTGAGAATAAGGAAAGCAGGCATCTTCCTTGTAAACACAGCAGCACAGTGGTCTGCTGGAATTCACCCCAGAACAGGAAAAACCCCTCAGGTTGAGAGGTCACACCATAAGCAGATAGTGTGCCACAGTTTACATTTTGAGATCTACAAACATGCATAAACACATCAGATTTTCCTTTGCCTGCTGGCATTCCTAGCATGAATACCGGCACACACGGCCCTCAACGCTGCTCTACTGCAGAGCTGCTTGTGGGACCTCCGGGGCTTGCAGACCCCAATCCCAACTATCTTTCTCTCCTTGAAACCTTGAATGCCTTTTAGACATCAGACAAAGCCATGACCTGGCAGCTTTTTCCCAGTCTCCTCGCACAATGCCCTGTTTTTCCAGGTAGCTCAGAGGAAGGTGAGGAGGAGGATGGCATGCAAACCCTGGTTGCCCTCCAGGCTGGAAGCGATGGTTCTGCTTCAGACCACCCCACCTGAACGTGGGATTGCTTTCTGCCAAACAAAAGTCAGTTGTGGGACTTAGTGGCTACCCTCACAGTTGATATGTACGTGAGAAAATGCAGATTTGCCTGTTCCATAGCTGATTCAGGATGCAGGAGCAGCTCAGCCACAGAAGTACAGATAAGCAGCATGGAGGGATATTATTCAAAGGGCAAGCTTTGTTCAAGGAGGTAAATAAAAAGTATGGGAAAACATCAGAAGGAGAGGGATATTCTGAGAGGAAAAAGGGCTTTTCTCCGAGGAGGCTGTGCTGAGTACCAGAAAGAGGAGCCATCAGTGCCTCTAGCCCATACATCTCCTGGAGTTGCTGACCTTCAATCCAGGCAAACTCTGCTCCTTGCTGAGGTCAGAACTTGTATTTGCTTTTCGAGAAATGCCTCAGCGCTGCGGTCTCCTTCATCCAAAAGCAACAACCTCGTGTTTCTTGGGGAGGAGAAGGGAAGGGAAGACAATTGCAGGCTGAAACTGGTATGGAATAGCTGCTTAAACACAGCCCCCTGCACTTGCAAACCTCCTGATCACGGCTGGGTAAGGCAGAGCTGCCAAGTCCCGCTGTCACAGGGCAGCAGGGCTGCTCAGCAATGGTTTCATGCCAACCGATGACAGCAGCCAAAGAACCGGGGGTTTCTGACGTTATGGCTAGATGCTTAACCAGAAGAAGCTGCTCACCCAGGAAGCCCAATGCTCTGGAGATGGATCCTGGGCTCAAAGTCTGATCCACAGCCTGGGTCCTAATTGCCCCAAGTGAAGAAGGGAGAGGCTGGAGGCTCGGAAAGCAGCTTAAAAGCTGTCAGGTAGGGAAGTGGGAGAAGTTCTCAATGGGCTTAGCCTGCTTTCAGAATCCTGAGAAATTTCAGGCTCACCTTGCTATTTTCCCCCATCTTTTTCCCTTATGTGGAAGGCAGCTGTCATTATTCCCTTAATTATTTGTGTGCAAAGTATGCGAGAGCCTCCTTTAAAAAGAGGGGTTTTTTATTCAATTAGCTGCATGTTTCATCGACGAGACAGACACGTGAAGCAGCTGAAAGAAGAAAGGCATTTTTGAATACCTACATGGATAAAGAGCAGAGATGAAAAGCAGATGTTGGAGGCAGCTGTGTAAAACAAATACTGAATAGGCCAGAAAAGGGATCGTAAAGAAATAACATCCCAGCAATATGCTTCATGAGCACCACCTCTGCATTACTGTTTAGAGCAGGCAGGTTTCGAGCTGGCCAGGTTTGCAGACACCGCCTTTTGTCTCCCTGTTAATGCTTTGCCAGTTTATAGCCATGCCAATACCCCAAAACTGCCCTGAGCACCAAGAAGGCATTGCTCCAGCTGCCTCTGGGGCTGGGTGATGGCTCTATGCAACCACCTGATAAATGTGTGAACTTCACTGTCCCCTCCACGTTATTTACTTGTTGTAGAAATACATGCTCAGAAATGCTGATCCTCACTGCAAGATAATATCTAGGGAGCCAAAATATGCTGCCTCCAAACAAACACAGTCACATATAAACTCATCGGGTAAATGCATTTGGAACAGCTAAAGCTGTGAAGCTAAAAAAGCTAAGACTGTATTAAACCCATATTTTATTTTGCTGAGAATCTGAATTTGCAGGTTTAAACATAATTTTCAAGCACCAGAGGGAGCAGATGAAAAGCAAAGAGCAACACTTCCCACTTGCCTTCAGTGCAGACACCAATACGTGCACGATTTGTTCTGCAGCTCTAAACACTGTTTCACATGGGCTGGTTCTGCACTGCCCGTGCACCACATGGGTTCAGAAACCTGGCTGAAGTGAGGGCAGTCACACACAAGCTTCTGTGCTGCCCCACTTTGCCAAAAGGACTCGTCTCCCCTCACGTCACAGTATGTGCTCACAGGAATTGCACAAGGGCAATCAAGTCTTATTCCTGTGTTCAGTTGCTTCATCCAGGTATTTCCGAGGACTGCAGATGGTTTCAGCCCAAATTTAATACAAAAGACAGAAACGTGATCTCTTTTTCCCTATTAAATCAAAGCTAAAATATAATAATTGCATAAAGGATGCTGCAGTGATTAAGCAATTTAGTGCACCGCGAGACTCTTTATCCTACTCAATACAACATAAAACTTTAGTCAAGTTCCTGAGACACAAAACTGCCTGTCATGGTAGGTTTCTCTTTGACACTAATGTTGAAGATGCCACGTTTCATTGTCTGCAGTAATTCTCCAAGGGGAGAAAGGCAGGCAAAGAAAATAGTTTGGCATCTGACCAACTATTCAAAATATTTAACAGTGACCTTGAGAATTAGAAAAGGGTCCATTAAAAACCCTTGTTTAAGGAAAAAAGAAAGGACAAAAATGTGCTTCCTTGCAGAATCTGGTACTGATGCATGTTTACTGCAAAGTTTATCTCAGATATGCTCTGTATACAATGAAAATGAGCTTGAATAAGAAGGAAAAGGAAGCAAGTTTAACTCCTTGTCTTAGAATTACTCTGTGACCCTGCCTGCATTTGGAAATTCATTCAATTTCCAGAATACCTGATCACTTCATTCCAAAGAGTCAACCAGCTGCCCAGAGCAAGGAGAGGAGCAAGACATCACACTTATGCTTAGGTGGAAACTTTTCTAATTTATGAAAAGGATATTTATGGTTCATTGCATTTACAGCAGGTCCAGCTGGCAGAGTAGATAAGCCATGGATCTGCCTTAGACAGCAGCACTCGAGGTGATGTATACCAAAAGCAGCAGCTTCAGCAGCTTCTGGGTGAGGGCAGATCATGTGCAGAAGCCCAAGAAACAAGATCAGAGCTCTCTGGCATTGACAATGTACTCTTGGGTACCAGTGGCAGTGAAGGACCCAGGCAGGGTGTATCAAATCTCATTTGTCCTTTATGGTTTCCCATCCCTATGCTGTAGAGGGAGTGTATTTGGATAAAAGGAGCAGAAAGACACTTCCCTGGTCAGTTAAAATGGGCACAACAGGGCCACCAAGTTGGGGATGGAGTTGGGAGAAGGGGGCTCATGTCACCCTGGGGTCCCTGTTCTCTGGGTGTTGGGCACAGATGGTTAAAGGTTGGTGCTTTGCCCATCACCATGCCTTCCAGCTATTAAACTACAACTGCTTCTACTGTATATTTTCAGCATGCATCTCTACACACTTAGTATTGTTTCTAAACACAAACACAAGTTCACATTTTAAGGCTTCTTTTGCACAAAGATTTTAATTTAATAGGTGTGCAGTGACCTGCATGCTGCTGTGAGACACTGTCAATGGTTAAAACAGTTACTTTCCTCTTCTAGCAACCTGAAAAACAACCCCTGGAGAGCCAGGTGTTGCTCTGTGTTTCTTCAGCATGGTTTTTGTGGTCCAACAGACAGGAAAGAGGAGCTTTTTGATGGGGAGACCCCATTTGTCCTTTCAGACCGGTGCAGTAGGCTACTTAATGTGAGGCTTGCTTTAAGCACTGTGAAGCTGCGTGACTTCCTTTTCCCATATTATCAGGCCTGTTAGATTTCCTTGAATTTCTTAGGTGTGGCCCTGGAGGATGAACCCACACGAGAGGCCTGGGGAAGCACAGATGTGCTTTGGGTCAAACTGCAAAGAAATGTGGGTGTCTCCAACTGGGAAAGCTCAGAACAGGGTAAGAGGACAGGCATGGTAGCCTGTGATACTCAAGGTCAGGTAACTGTGCTTTAACCTCCTCTACTGTGCTTTAACCTCCAATAATGCTTACCTGCCTTTTTATGGACTATAGACTGCCAGCTGCTTACTCATGCCCCAGGAGCACATAAACTAGAAAAGAAACCATAACCATCTTGGTTTTGCCAGCACAAGACTGTTTCAGTCTAGGCATTTAGTTTCTGCCATGGCTTTTTGCACACAGTGGATCTTCCCCAGCTCCCAATCGCTCAGTGATGCTCTTCCCATAGGTTAACAGAGGGATATGGGAAATGTTAAATAGTTTCCAGACTTCCAGCCCCCAGCCACAAAAAGAAATAAACCAAATAATTTAAGTTATGGTACATTTTCCACTAAATGCTCTTGTATACTACCACATTGCTGCTCCATTTGGAGGGGCTCCCTGCTCCAGCGGGACCTGTGTTATCCATCCTTCTAGTGTAGCACTGCCCAAGCTTGCATCCATGCTTAGCTTTTATAGACCTAGAACCAATCTTCCTCACAGATATAGCATTTTTTTCCCCAAAACCAGTCTTTTTAGGAAAAGAAAAAAAAACCAAAACCCAACAACCAATCCTAAAACCAACAATACTTTTTTTTTTTATCATCTTGTACCTCTTATGAGGCTGTAGGAAACTGCGTCATGCACCAACACTTCAAAGTATTATTAAAACAAAGATCAAAACAAGCACTCTGAATCTAAAGAGCACGTAAAAAGTTATGCAAACAACCCCGAGGAGATCCAGCAATGCCACCAGTCTTTTCAGGGCCCCTGCTGAGCCACAGTGTGCCTTAGCAGACAGCAGCGCTTTGGTGTAAGTCTGGTCAAAAAGACCCATCAAGGGAAAAGGGACATAGAAAGTAACCAAGGTAAGAGTCAGCCACACAGCAAGTGGCTCACCCATGGCCTCTGGGACTGGCCATGTCCAAAGCTCAGATTTGTTCAGTTTTGTGTGACCTGCCAAGAGATGGATGAATTAGGCACATGCACCTAAGCTCCTGTTCACCCCAAGATGAGTGCAACATGTCCCTTTTCTTTGTGATTCAAGACTAAAAATCTGCCTGAAATTCACTTGAGCACCCGGCAGCATTTCTCACTGTCTTTATACCTACACACACATTCAATCTTAATTTCCTGTAATTTTCATACAATCATAGAAACATAAAATGGTTTGGGTTGGAAGGGACCTTAAAGCTCATGCAGTTCCAACCCACTCCCACGGGCAGGGACAACTTCCACTAGAGCAGCTTGCTCCAAGCCCCTGTGTCCAACCTGGCCTTTCATAAAATGTATACCTTATGATGCATTTTTTTTCTGTAATATATGCATTACTTTTTAACTTGTGTGATGTGTTAAATGATTAGCGTTGTCAACAACATGGTTTCAATACAGTTTTTTGGATGACTTTGTGAACTGGTTGCCAGCTGGACAGAATATGGAACCTAGATCCAACTTTCTGTTAAATGTTTTTCAAAGAAAACAGGGTTTCTTTAGGTATATTGAAAGTTTTCCTAAGATTTTAATTGATTTTCCCTTCTATCCTCAGTTTTGGCATCTGACATGGATCCATCTGGACTTGCTGATGGATGGTAGGGACCTGGGGGGGTCAAAAGAGCATGCTGAAGACAAAACGTGTACCAACAGCTGTCAGGCATCGCTGTTAATGAAGGAGAAGCAAAGATTGTATCTGTATAGCACAAAGAACCAGCTTATCTTGACTAGTAAGGCCACAAGTTAAAATAGGGTTTATTAGCAGAATAAAACCAGCGAGCCCCTCCAACAGTGTCAGTCCCAGGGGAGCTGGGAGCTGTGGCCGCAGCTGTGGTGGCGTGACACCAGTGTGGCTGAGCACTGGCCAGGCTGGCAAAGACCCTCGTGGACGAAATGCCAAACACATCCACCTTGTACTCAGAAGATAAAGCACGTGTTGAGGGCTGCACAAACAACAAGGAACAGTCACACGCGGCTGCGTTAATCACTTACATGTGCCTATTAGTGAAAAAGCCTAAAAGGAAAGGAAAGATCAAGCGGGGCTGGACTTCACTTCCTACTTTGCAGCAACAACTATAGGTATTTTTTAAATCCTGAGTGCATGAGCTGTGCTGTCACGGGCTCCGGGCCCACGGTGCTCACCACGGGGGTGCTGAGCATCCACGTGCCGGCCAAGGAACACTGGCTGAACCCTTCACAGCCCTGGAATGTGTTCAGGGAGGAAGGAAAGCCGGGGTGAGACCTACAGCCACCCAAGTGAGCGGGGTTTTCTGCTCCCAGAAAGTTGCCCCTTGCTGCAGACAACAGGTCTCTGCCTGTGCCTGTAAGGACATCCGCTACAGCACAGACCGCAGCGCCCTATGTTAGATGGGGACCAAGGTAACATTAGTGCAGAATAAGGCTTCACCCGACGTGAGGACAAGAACAACCAATTGGGAATAATTCCGTGAAGCAGAACTGCCCCGCTGCTGGTTTTCAGTGCAGGTCTGTGCTGCAGCGTGACTCAGGGTGATGCTCGCTTCAAGCTGTTCCACCAACTTACCCCTTCAGAAAAATGAATCACCCAGAAAGCAAACAGAGACTGCTCAGCCTTAGCTGCAGCTGTGGTGCTGGCTATGGGAAGTGTTTTATAGGTCTGCCTAAATATTTGGGTTTCTGCTCTCTTGCACGTTTCCATCAGCCTCCTGGTCATCCTGTAAAATAGAAATCCCTCTTCTAAGGAGATAATTAACTAACGCTGAGCAGCTGCTAGGAATCAAACATGGCAAAAGACACTGAGCCCAACAGTGCTCATAGCCAGCTGCATAATATTACAGTTTCCTACCAAGGTCCTTCCTCAACATTAAGGCAAAAAATAGAAAGATAAATGAAGACATCACAAATCACGCAGCATCCATTTGCTGTTTTCGGATGTAATTCTAGCGTGTGCAGTCTAGCTTGTGAGTGGAGTCAAGCAATGCTTGAGACCTCTTTCATGGGGGACGGGAGTACTCAAACAACCTCCTCCGTCCCTGCAGCCCCTCAGGGAGACACGCTGGGATTTCATCCTGTGTACGGCTACACCTCTTGCTGGGCAGCTCTTCAAAACCCAGGTCCAGCCCCTGATCATTGTCCTGGCCACATCCACGAGAGAAAACGCTTGTCAAAGAGAAGATAAAATCAGACAAAGGGACACGCTGCCTGGGGCCATCTGCTGCAGTGGGCTGGATGAGCACCGAGAGGGAGGAATCACTGTCTGACACTGAGTAACTTCCAGTGCGGTTTGGGTAAGCTTGTTCGCTTTGTCTGTACCTCCTCCTCTGTTGTTAAGCAACCGGTTACCACTACTGACACGCGGAGAAATGATCACCCAGACTACCAGATATTTCAGATAGGAAACAACGTATTGGAAAGTGATCTGGAAAAAGGGTTTCACATTTAAAGCTGACCATGGTGACAGCTGGAAGGCTGACCGCTTGCCTCTCCTAATCACGACGCCAAAGAAATCTGGCTGTTTCGTTTGCTCTGGCTTCCCAGAGAAATCCCATTACTTCAGGTAGCAATCTGCTGTGGCGGCACTGCACAGGTTGCTCATCCACTTATACTTTTAGGGGGGGGATAAGTGTGTGAGAGCAAGCTCTATGTGCGCATTGAAAAAGAGAAGCCTCCAAGCTAAAATTGCCAGAATAGTTAACTAGTTACACAACCACAGCTCACTTTTCAGTGCTATATGAAAAGCAGAAGGAGAACACATTTGCAGTGACCCTCAGAGACAGAATTTGGCAAAGCACTAAATGCTCTTGGTGAAATAAAACAGTTGGGGGAAAGACATGCCCTGCAATCCTTTTGGTTATGATATCAAGTAAAATATTCAATAGCCTTCAGAGGCTGAAAGACTCTGCTGTTTTTGGATTAAAATGAATTGATTCAACTGTAAATTAACAGCAGATGACTTGTGGGAGTGTTTATTCCCATATTTACAGTTTTGGGCCGTCACTCTTTAGAAGCGTTAAAGCAGAAGGCACCTTGGCAGGGCTCACCTGGAGCTCTGGGTAGGCAGCAACAGCCACAGCTACTGCACCCGGTCATGGCCATCCCTTGGCAATACCACTCCGGGTCCCCCCTCCCTAAATACATAAGTGCAAGCTTAAAAATAAGCAGATGCTCCACTTCTGTAAGGGGCTAGGGGATGATTGAGCACGTGCTGAAACGCTCTGCTGACTCAAAGCCCCAGCCCCGCACTGGCAGAGAACGGGTACTGACAAAGCGCAGGTGAGCCCTGACCGCAGCTGAAACGGCACTTCATAAACCCACGACAGAGCCGGCGGCTGCCGACAGCGGTGAGAGCTGCTCAGCCTCAGGTAGAGCAGCAAGGGCCCTATCCTGCCTGCTGCAAGGTTCAGGGCCAGCTTTGCCATGGATTTACATCTAGGCACGGCTCTGAATGCGGGCGAAACACACACGCTGAAGCAAGCTGAACTTCCAGTCAGCTGGTTCCAAAGGTCTGCACCGCTGTGAGCTGGAATGGAAGCATGAAACTGTTATTGCAAAGAAACCTCCTAATTCTCTCATCTTCTGATAAATCAGCCCCGCTCTGCCTCACCCCTCTCTTCTTACATCAAGTCTGCATGTGAACACTTGTTAGAAGTAAGACCTCTGTCAAAAGAGACTCATAACTAAGCACCACATGGCTGCTTCATCAATGCCTCCTTCCCTCCCAGCACTCGGTGCTCTGCTGCTCTTCCTTTGCAAGTGGCCTGGGCATTTTGGGTGCCTGCTTGGGAAGCCTTAGTGCCAGAGGGTGCAGAAACCAAACACTGCCTCTCCAAAGACTGCCTGCTCCGTTTTGTACTAGTAATCTGGAATCACAGTGGTAATCTGATTATTTATTTTTTAAAGGGAAATGAGTTATCAGAGCTTCTAATTTAATCCCCTTCCCCATGACTTGGATTTTCATTGGAGAGAGGTCAGAGGAAGGCTGTCCCCCATCATCCCACCACCTCCTAGCTCAGTCATTCCCAAGTTACCCCACGTGTTTGCAGACCTGCACCTGCCCAAGCCCATCTCAGATGGAGGTGAATCCTGGTCCCTGCAGTGTTAGGCTTAGGGAAGGGATGCTTAGGGATGTCAGGCTTAACAGTGCTGCAGGTAAACCTGGCTTCAGCTCTTCCTTAACCAAACTCCTGTTTGACCTTGTCTAAGGTCTGAAATGAAACAGCAGAACTGCACAGCCAGCTCTGCGGGAGGATCACGCACTCATGTCACCTGCCTGTTGCAGTAGCTGGAATTTCCACACTTGCTAGGAAGAGCAGGTGACATCTTCCTGCTCCCTTCCCCTGACCCCAGAAATGTGGAATTTCATCTGACAATTAACACCACACTGTGGGCCCAATCTGACTTTTTCTCAGGCAACAACAGTTCATCCAGTGCAATGCAATTAGCATTGCATCCACTGCCCCTCTCGGCTACGCTGCGGGATGGCTGCATGCCCAGCAGCTCTTCATTCACAGGCTCTACGCTGCTTGGTGCAGAGCTGGGACAACTGGACCCATTCATCATGCAGCTGGTAAGCGAGGCTTGAGTTATCACAGGAAACTTATCTTCACAAACGCACCTGTGGGTTGTTGCTGGTTGACAAGTGCTTGTACCTCAGATGGTGGCTGAGGACAGGCAGCACAAGCAAGACTCCTCTCTCCTGTGCATTTCAGAGTGGCTGCCTTACTTGACCACACGGGTTTTCCTCCCTGCCCTCAGCACCACTGCTGTAAAAGCAAGGAGAGGCAAACCAGAAATAGCTAATGCTCTCCATGGTAACGTACAGCAAACTCTGGGAGCCGGCGCGTCTGCCAGCGGTCTGTGGGAGTGAACCGATTCCCACTACGTGACCTGGGTTTCCGTGCGAGTTCAAACGGCGCCTGCAGCTCCTGGGCAGCTCAGCCCGCTGCGCTTCGTGCGCGGACACCTGAGCTGAACAAAGTCCCTCAGTACGAGAACAGTGCAGGGCTGTCAGCACTCCCTGCCTGGCAGGCTTCATCCTCAGCGGAGTTAATTAGCACAGGATGAGCTTGAGCTGCCTCTTCAGCCATAGCTCAAATCTCTGCACAGCACTGCCTTGTAATATAGACACGCACTGATAGAGCCAGCATCCCCACCACAGCACTAAAAGTAGGTGTATCTGGGGTATTTGTTTCTAATGCAAGGCCATGTGTGCAAATGCAAACAAACCTGGTAGGAAGATACCCCACAAAAACTCACACAGATGTTTAAAAGGCTCGTTATGTTTTAGGGTACCCATTCTGACAAGAGAGCTGACCTCCAGGTGCTGAGTACCCGCTTTCTGAAAGGCAGGTCTCCACAGTGCTCACAACCTCCTGTTGACCATCCCAGGTACTGATTCCGAATAATCAACCACTCAAAATCCAAACACACACATCTAAATGGACCCGGCTTCTGCCTGATTTGTAAGAGGGAGGCAACCAGGCAGAGGAGCACAAAATATCATGTTACTTATCTCATTAGAGGCAGGAGGAACACAGACATCACTGTGTGAGAGTATGTGTGCATGGAGGAACAGAGAAAGTAGGAGTAGCATCCTAAAAACCTAACATCAGCCATGCCAGATCCTTCTTTTGGGGGAGTAAGAGAAGAAGAGGGCATGAAAATCTGCATCAGCCCTCTGGGGGAGACGATATTTGCTACTTCTAGAGCTGAAGAGTCAATCAGCAGAGGCAGAGGCAAACTGCCCAGAGAGAAAAGCTGTGGACACTCCTTAGATGCATTTCTCTAAAACTGAAAGGGAAAAGAATGATGGGGTTTATGGTTTAGTGTCTCAGGGTTTTGGTTTTGAGCAGATGGAAAAACTGCATGTTAGAGAAGAGCCCAGAGTGTGGGTAACCCAGAAGTACAGCCGTGTCCAGAAAATGTTGGATTTAAGCTTGCATCAAATGCTGCCAACGATTCCCCCTGCTCAGGCAGGCTTGGTGCTGCCATGACAGATGGATGCAGTTCTCCAAAGAGTTAAAGTCAACCAAGGCTTTCTTATATTGTTTTGCAGTCATTTCAGAGCCATAAAGCACAGCTGAGCTTCCTCTGAGTTTATGGCTTTGGATCGCACGCTCTTGCCCAGGCTGTATCTCTTAGTTTTTATACCTGCTTGTTGCTTGGCACCAGTTTCAAGTACCTTTTCCAGACACCCAATTTGCTTGGTTTTAGGAAAAAATCTCTCAACTTTGCATCAGGGTCAGCTCCCATCAGTAGCTCAGCAATCTAATCTGGTTCACTGGAAAACATAGACATCATCTTACTAAACTAACAGATTGCCTGTCATTAAAGCCTCTTCCAGGAATTCCCTTGAGCCACTGAAGAGGCGCTTTGCACCATCCTAGCAGGGCTAAACACATGGAGCTGTGACTCCTCTCAGGCAGTTAGACCAAATGATGGTTTTAGGTCCCTTCCAACTGAAATAGTCTGTTCTTGTACTCAGCTACGGGAGCCCAAAGCACCACAGATAGGAGCTCCCCTTCAGCTCTTCAATGATCTTTCTGCCCTGCAGAATATCGTGTTCTGAATCGGAAACGTGTGTTTCCTTATGACAGAGGTAGCTAGCTCTTCAATACATAGAAAATAATGTTTATTCTCTAAGTTATCCACAGAACTGCTGTTAGTCAAAACACTGATACTGTTGTGAGGCTGCAAGAATGTGTTACAGGATCGGCTTTCCACTAATACAGAGCCAGGAAAAAAGCAGTGAAGAAGTCTAAGTTTACCTGAAAATCAAGCCAAACGAGTTTTTCTCTCACTCCTTCTCTGTGCGTCTGTAATGGAGCGAGTTTGAATCTGGAGGCATCAAATTCGTAGCATTTATTTAACAGTTAAAATGTTAAACGTGGACTGAAAAAGCAGAGCTCTTTAAAAGATTTCATTGAACACTGTTTTTCCTTGCAGTCTCCTTTGCCTGTGCAAAGTGCACGTAAGCCTTTTTACAAGCGGTCTATTCATAATGACACTGGCTACTAGATCACCCTCCGCTCACAAAGTTGTTGGTCCAGCCCCAGCCCCCTGGCATCATTAAAGGGTTTGTGTGTGGTGGACATGCTGTGGGCTCCTTTCGTCTCTCAGCCTCCGTCTGGGCTATTTTCAAACTCCAGGTTCAAGTGCTGTGCTGGGATCGCCATGCCCTGCTTGTTTGTGGAGCTCGGCTCAGCTCTGAGCCAGAACAACCTCAGTGCTTGATATAGCGTCTATGGTCAAGAGCTCAGAGTGTGTTCAGAATCAATGCAGCTGAAGAAATCCTCCCAGGTAGATTAAGGAAAACTCACCCAAACCCCAAAAACAAATGGCAACTGCTGAATGAATTGATGGAAAGCCTTTGAACAAGCTGGGCAGAAGGCAGGCTCCTGCGTGCTCCCTGGTCAAGACATGGGGAGCTTTGGTGAGCAGAGATTTTGCTGTATCTCTGTTCCAAGGCTCTTTCTGTGGCACTTGGTGTGTTTTTTCTATAATTTGTCCCACTCTGTGCAGCATTCCTTTCTGCTCGTTCCCTGGGAGCACCAGCTCCTTGCTGAGGGATAAGGAACCACAAACTTCCCTTCTTTTCTCCCCTTCCAGTTTTGAACCTCCCTTTAGAGAATAAGGGCACAGGCATCATACTCCGTGCTTCTGCCAGTCCAAAGACACTTGTGCTGCAAGCCAGGAAAAGCAGCATCCCTTTGTCTGTGCCTCTGAATGGAAGCACAGCTCCCTCCCAGCACACCAGTGACCGCTCTCCCCAAAGGCGCTTTTGCTGGGTTTTGGCCCTGCTCTCACACATGCAGCCAGGCCAGGCTCTGCGCCAGCTCTTTCTTGCCTAGAGGTCTCTGGAGCAAAGACGAGACATGTGCAACCGTGCCAGGAGCACAGGTTGAGGTTTTCCAGGCGAGGTGCTGCATCCAGACATGCTGCAGGGCACACAGCCTTGGGCTGCTCCCAGTGCTTCCCTAGAAAGATCTTGGAAGTGCTCTATACCTCTATGTACACCAAGTAACTTCAGGAGTGAAACAAATGCTCGTTTAAGCCAGTAGATTATGAACTAGTACCCACACTTCAAATCTCTTTTCCTCTACACTATAAAGCTAAGTGATAACAGCTCTCAAACTGCATTTTAAACTTCCCTCAAAAACTGTCTCAAGAATCTCCATTGCTGTCCTTGCTCTAGAAACCTTTCGAAATGTGTCAAGGAACAAACTCTCTGAGATAAAAGTCTTTGTAAAGACTTTGCCAGCTTTTCATGTCTTCAAACCTGCTGCTTTTCATCCTGTGCACATGGAGTGCTCTGTTTGCAGTACCAGTTTAGATACCTCTGCTCTCTCCAGACATCTGAGGTTAAGACACTAGGTAGGAAGCAAATTCTAAATGACGGCATGTGAGATGGTTTTTATTTGCAGAAGCAAGTCATACAAGGCAACAAAATGGTCTCAAACCCTTGTCCTTGTCAATGCTGCCAGGGCAGTTCAGCAAAACACAACTACTTTTTACATTAAAACCTTCCTCATCCTTTACTGAGGAGTTCTACCATAAGTGAAACTCCTTTTGCCCAGGCTTCATAAGTCTGTCATGGCTCAAAACACGTCACACTTTTCAGAATAAGGTGTATGGAGCACCGTTGTTTTGAATCATAAACAGCATGAATACTTTCCAGTTGTCCTCATCCAGTGCTTCTAGCCCATTGACGCTGGTGTAGATACAGCTATACAATCCATTGGTGGGGCTAAGTGACACACATCAACCAAGGAAGCCTTGGAGTTAGCACGAGTTTTGGGAACACAGATGTCCACCTGTGAACTACAAGATTCAAGATCTAGTTGTGATGGCTCCGGGATATGCTCCTTCTGCAGAGCTTTCGCTCACAATGTAACTTACACAGAAATCAAAGTGAATCACAAAAAAACACCCAGGAATCTCCACACCTTTAGAGTCAGGCTTTCCCTTACTTTCTTCAAGCAACCGTGTTGCACATTTCCAAAGAGCTGATGGAAACCACCCAATCACTTCTTTGTGGATCCCCCGGCATTTGAAGGTCCCCTCTCCGCCAGCAGATTTGTTGGAAACAGCAAACTGTGATTCCTTGCCAGATCCTCAGATCCTGCCCCAGCCTGCTGCCGGCATGCAGGGGGGCCGCGCTGCCCCGGGCGGTGGAAAAGCCTCGCAGCATGCCCCGCTACCCACTGCCAGGCTGCCTAGTTCAACACGGCAATGACGTCTTCATTAGGAAAAAGTAAACATCAATAAATGTTAGAGACCAGCAGCTGGTAAATCTATACATAGGAAAACAAATAAGCACGAGCTTTGATTGTTCGAGTTCACAGCAGAGATTACTTACCTTGGCAGATACATATTCAAGACATACAGCTTGTAATTCCTTAGCTAGTGCTAAGCAAAACCATGTGTTCTCTAAAACAAGGGGAAAGTTTAACTCCAACGCTGTGCAAAGACAGAGCTCTGGTCGTATCTTGTGCTCGTAGCAAAACTAAACTGAAAAGGGCCAAGCAAAAGGGTCCCAGAGAGGAGAAGAGCAAAGGCTGAGCAGCAGCTTAGAAGACAAGCTTGTGGGAGTTACAAACCCACGCTGGGGATGGAGAGAACATGGCCACTTGACAACAGTTATGCCATGGCAACATGGGGTGCAGGACAGGGTATATAATCACGATGAGAAGTTATGGTGCTTCCCATCACTTCAGGTGTGGCAATAACTCAGAAAACAAAGCAGCGGCCGTTTTCGCAGCTCCTTTCCCCCTTCGGAAGTGAGCCATAGTGCAGGGCTGGCCATGTGCTTCCCCTTCTCCACTGCAGCTGTGCTGCAGCATCATGTTTAACAAACTGAAGGCTCTGTTGCATATAAAAGGGGTCTAAGAACTTAAAATCAGCTTGCTCTCATGTGATCCTCATGCGACCCAAACCAGTGGCAGTTGTTGCGAAGCTGAGTCCATGATCTGGGTTTCTCCTTCCATCAGGTAGCTTTCTTAGATTCTTCCTTCTTCCTTCTCCAGATAAAGTACCATCACTAAAAACGGTTGCAAAGCTGCTGCAGCCACTGCTCACCACCCCAAAAGCCCTCAGTTCTATTTCATTTCCTACAGATGGTATTGTGTTGGTGCCGCTGAATGCTTGGACTGTCATTTGGTGACACGGCTCTCATGAAAAGATAACGTGGTCAAAAAATAAATAAAAGCACATGAAAAAGAACGAGACTGGGAAATGCACAGCACATTGAATCCGGGGCTGTGCTCACCACCGGCCGGGCCAGCAGCCGCTGCTCTGCCTTGGCAGCAGCTCCCCAAGCGCAGCACGGTGTCAGAGCTGGCAGCTGCCAGAGTAACGTGCAAAGGGCTCGTGCGATTAAAGATGAGTTCATCATTGTTATAAATTAGCAGAAGCCAAGTTTAAGTGTGAAGAGCCAGCAAGAAGGAGAAAATGGGGAAAGAAAAAGGCTACAGTTTTCTATCACTCACATTGCGAACAGATGGCCTGCCAATACTGGAGCAGGGGACCCTAGCCAAAGAGGTGAAATCATCCTTCTCAAGGGATCGTAGAATAGTTTGAGTTGGAAGGGACCTTCAAAGATCACCTAGTCCAAGACCCTGCAATGAGCAGGGGTATCTTCAACCACATCCAGCCTGGCCTTGAATGTCTCCAGGGATGGCGCACCCACCACCTCTCTGGGCATCCTGTGCCAGTATTTTACCACCCTCACTGTGAAGAATTTTCTCCTCACATCCAGCCTGAATCTCACCTCTTTTTCTTTCAAACCATTACCCCTCCTCTTATCACAACAGGCCCTGTTGAAAGTCTTTCTCCATCTTTCTTACAGCTCCTTTTTAAGTCCTGAAAGACCACAGTAAGGTCTCCCCAGAGTCTTCCTTTCTCCAACATTTAGAAATAAGTCATTACTCCAAGGTGGAGAACCATGTGCTTGGCAGTCAAGGGCAGCGTCTGCCAAACAGCTGTGATGAAGAAGGGGGCCGATGAGGAATTTGAAAGCAGTTCAGCAGGATTTGGAAGGCGGTAGGAAAGGTGGTTTGGGAAAGCAAAAGAAAACACAAAGAGGGGAGAAAATGTTTACAGAAGAGGTGTAACAACGACTTGACAGAGAAGGGAGAGCCTCTGGCAACTATTTCTAGTCAGAAAAATGTTAGTGGGATCAAAGCAGCGCTTAGGGAGGCTCTGCTCCTTTTCAAACTGCTTTGAATGAACCACACTCAGTGAAAGTGACAGTGGTAAACTCCTTAAACAGAGACTTTGAAATGTAACTGTGCTATTTAAAGATGTGTCAGCATTAGGATAAATATAGCATCCCCCAGTAATGGTCCGAGAGGTCGCTTCAAATTCACAGGAGTATATATACACATCACATGCTCCACTGGAGTCCAGCCATGGCACTGCCGCAGCAAGAGCTCCCAAAGTGGTCTGAAACCAGCACCGAGGAGCCACTTCACACCACTCCAGTCCCACTGCCCTGCACAGCACCTCTCAGAGGAGACAGAGCACAGAGACCCAGGCCACATGCAATTTTGTTCAAGCTATGGAGGAGATGGGGTGACAACCCCAAGGACCTGGACACTTTCCAGGCCATGTAATTGCTTTCTGTCCCTGTGAATTCCTCTGGTGCTTCCCTTTGCGTGTGCTGTTTTGTGCTTCCTGCCCTGAACCACAGCACCATGCAGCTGGAGCCCGATCCCCCCCTGGCGCAGACCTGAGAGCCCGATAGAAGATGTTGGCCTGATTGAAAACTCATTGTTTTCCAGTCCTACAAAGGAATTGTATCTGCAGCTCCTGCAGAAGAGCTGCCTCTCCTGAGGGCTGGGGTCTGCCGTGCAGCCCAGCTCACCACCGCACAGCAAAAGCAACTTCACTGCAAGCAGGGAAATCACACACAGCAAGCCTATAGAAGAGGGAGGGAGGGAAGAGCAGGCTTTTCATCTTCCACATGAAGTTTGTCTGAATCACGGAATCCCAGGTTAGAAGGGACCTCAAGGATCATCTGGTCCAACCCTTTTAGCCAAAACATGACATCTGCAATGAAATGGGTAGGGGTATGCACGTACAGAGGTGATGAATAAGGAAAGGACTGTCCTGTGCTGAAGGATACGTGGAGGCTGTCAGGGCTGCTGCTGCTGGGACAGGGTGATATTGCTGGTGGCACAGCCTCTCCTCTCAGCCTTTACTGTGCAAGCAGCTAAATTCCTGAACAGGCAGACCTGTGACAGCAGCCCAGAGCTCAAAATGACCATTTGCTGGAGAGGAGAGGTGCCCACACCGCACTATGCTCACTGTGGGTCAATGCATCTCTGCGGGCTCAACATGCTGTCCTACTCTGAACATACATTGCAGCAAAACTGGGTACCACGGCCTCTTGTAGCCCATGGAGTGCTCTGGTCTCTGACATTCCCAGCCCTCTTCAAGACAGGCAGTGCAGAGACAGGCCCAGGGGGGAAGGAGTCTGGAACTGGGCTATTTGGAACCTTCTTGGTTTCATAACGCTAACAAAAGCCTTTTCCAACAAATACAGAATTAAGCAAACCCACCGTTTGTGGCTGTGTCATTACCTAGCTGAAATCAGTGAAAACCTTCCCAGCTTTCTCTTTGCTGAACATCAAATCTGTGGCTCTGACAAGGGCAACCATAGGAACAGGATGGATAAAATACTCCTCAAGCCCACAGCACCGCACCCAAGGGCAGCGGGTGCTGATGCAGCTCAGGGAGCAGCTGCTCAGGTGCTATTACAAACGAAAAAGCAACCCATCTTATCCCATTTCACAGCCAGTTTCTCTTAGAGGAGTCCATGATGGCTACTATTAGTGCAATTACACTGCAACAAGCAAGGGACTACTTAGCAACCCCGAGGAAAGACTTTCAGACTATGTAAAACTACAAGGGTTTATTTGCTTTGCTCTGTTTGCTTCAGTCAATAACACTCATCATTAAATGTTAAATGAAATCTTTCTTTTAAGTAAATCCTCTTCCACAGTAAAAGGACAATAAAGAAGGAAAGACAAAACATGGGAGTAAATCCTGTGTTTTGCTCCTGGTGGCAGGAAACACATTTGCCCTTCTCTGTTCACTTAGCGATGATAAAACAGGAGCTCCATGAATTATGAGTGAGGTCTTGTGTTTCATGGAGAGCTTTGCAATGGGGCTGTGGTGCCTCATGCTCCTGTGGGAGCTTGGGCTGGCGGCAGCAGCGCTGGTCACTGGGAAAGGATCAGCCTTGGGGAATTTTACATCTCCGCATCAGTGCAAGCTGTCAGGATGTCATTTGGATGAGAACGTTGTTTGAATTTTTAATCTGACAAATTCCACATTAGAAATGGCTTTTGAACAAAGGAAAAACAAACCTGCAAATTCAAATCCAGACACCCTTCAGCCTTCCCAAGTTTTACGTGCAATCCCTGTTGTTGTGGTACCAGATAATGTATAAAACCAGAAGGGAAGGGACCATCTAAATATGATTAGACCTCAGAGGAGCAGCTGGTTTCACAAGGGCTCTGGAACTTTGACAACTAAACCCCAGGGTGCTGAATGGCAAGAAAACTTTAGTCAAAATTCTGAACATTTTATGGAAGGAGGGATGCAGCCTGGCGTGAACCCTGTCCTGATCCAGACCCAGCAGGGCACCAGTACAGAGCACTAAGGCAACAGATTAGCTGACATTGAGTTATTGACAAATAGACAGCACCAGCCTCGCCTGTGCAGCAGCCTGTGCACAGGGTGCATTCAGTGAAACAAGGGACATGGTGTCCTGGGAGCAGGTGGAAGAGCATGGGAGATGGGCACGGGCATGGAAAGGAGTGGCTGGGCCATGAGGATGTGGTGCCCACACCCAGGCAGGTAGGTAGGCTCAAGCCAGAGATGGAGGAGAGCATGAAAGCAAAACTTTCTCCTTCCTGCAACAGGAACTCACCAAACCCAGATAGCTCAAGGCAGAGATGGGTGAAGGGACAGCAGCAGAGGGTGGCTTGAAGTCTCAGCATGGAAGGCCCTCACGAGTCAACAGACAAAAGGTAAAAGAAGCAAAATGTCATTGCCCTGTTGGTGTTGTTTTCCTCTGTAAAAACAATGCTTTAAAAAGTGTTTCTTCCCCTCTGATAACAAAGGGAAATGTTATACAAGGATTTCCATTCTTATCTACAGAGCTTCTAGACAGGGTAGCCTTTCCCCTGGCATGGTAAGCTGCCTCTCCAAGCTCCTCCTCCTCCAGGAGTAAACCCATTTTTTTCGAAAAGCAGCTTGTATTCAGTTTATTTTCTGCATTCATTTGTCATGGTGGTCTTTTATCAACCTGATTAGCACTGCAGAAACACCCATCTCCTCTAAAAGGACCACCGAGTCTTGGTCACTGTGTGACTTGGGCACTGGGGCTTTGCATGTGACGAGCAGCTGAGAGCTGCAAATGTGTCTCAGAAATTGGAACAAATCCTCTACTGGAGCTGAAGTGCCCCATGCAGCCTTGTACCAGAAATGGAAATATTCATCATGACAGGCAGCCTGAGGCACTGCTGTTGCTGCACCCTCAGACCTCAGAGCACAGCAGGGGCTAGAACAAGACATCTGCGCTCCCTGTACCACAGCCTGCTGACAGCAAGTGAGCAGCATCCAGGTGTCACTCCCTGAGCCTCTCTGCAGCCCTCCTTGGGCACTCCAAGCAAGGCAACAGAGACCATCTGTTGTGATCTGCTCAAAGCACCCTTTTGCACTGGAGATACCATTTCCAAGGTGGCTTGTGCTGGGATGCACACCCTGAGCTCCCCAAACTGCAGGAGAGTTCAGTTCAAAACTCTGTACTTTGGACTCATCTGTACTCCTCACACTCTGCAGAGTTTGTCCTGTATCAGTGACACGCTGTACAGTTAAGTCCTGACCAGTATGTAACTGGTATATGTAATTAGGTATTTGCCATTGCCTCCTTGCTGGTGGAAGCTATCACTCAGGAGTATTTTTGGCCCATTAATAACTTCTTTCCGGGTGACTCCATGAAAAACTGGTTCAATTCACTTTCTAGAGGATACCTGGTGACACAGTATGCCTTCCATCGTGTTTCTCCAGTGTTAGTCTGGGCATGAAATTTGGGTTGTAAACTAGAAGCTTTGGGACTAATCTGTAACTTCAGGCTGGACTCGCAGCGGATGCCAAATGTCTGCTATAAGCTATTATGGTCCTGGAAAAAGGGAGAGTTGGTAGGAAGGAGATCAAGTCCTGATGCATCAGGATGGGTTAGTGAGAGCTCCCTGATGGGCACTTCTGAGGTGTTTTGGGGCCCTCTGCAAGGAAATGCTTCATTACAGGCTTCCAAGGAGATACATGTGCTCTCAGGTGGGAGATGGGTCCTGCCCCTCTATACACGAGACTTTTCAAACAAATGGAGCAGGGATCTTCTCTCATGTCAGGAAAACCTTGATACCCTCAACTCGCACTAAATTACTACAAGTTGCCTTTAGCTAAAATAAAAGGAAATTGGCCAACGGTTATATTTTCATACCTGATGTTTATTTTATGTTGCTTTAGCAGATGCAAACAGCAGTTGACAGACTTATGAAGTAAAATGGAATGGTCTATGGCAAAATGAAGAGAAACAAGAAATCCTGGAGAAAGCCAGGACAAGGCAAATCCTGCACTAGGTCAAACGGTGAAAAGCTGAAGAAATCTTTTTCCTACTGTTTCTAGGTTAGGTGGACTGCAAGCAGGGGAAGACGTCAGAGCACAGAGAAAGAAAGTTTCTGTATTCTCTATAAACTGATGTGAAATAATCACTAGACGAGCCTAATTCCTGCACATCGAGCTCATTCAGAGGACACCACTTTTCCCACCCCAAATGCAAAAGTAATGTCCTGAGACAGAAGAGGATTAAAGAATGTTATGGAAAATAAATCTTCCAGGTTTAAACCTATCAAACCACTTTCTCCCTGAGGTGGGAGGATCCCAAGGTAGAGAACTTACCCAAAGAAGACTGGCTGGATGCTCCTGCCTCCCCACGTTTGCTCACAAGCTGAGAGGAACTGCTTGCTCCCTCTCAGAAGATGGTCAGAGCTGCATTATGCACACTCTACAGCAAGTTTCAGCTGGAAATAGTCTATTTCCAAAATGAAATGCAGGCTCCTTTATTTTTACATTTATGTATTGGCAACATACTTAGCCCTTGGTATCTGTGCCAGACTCTTTCCTCTTTGCTGCTGTTCTACAGATACCATCCTACTTTCATTATGAGCACAGGTATTTATTTGGAATCTCTGGTAGAAGAAACCTTCAGGAAGTCTTTTGTGCATAAAAGAAGGCTTCAGGAAAAAAATGCATAACCCTAAATATGTTACTTTTCTCCTCCCCCCCCCCCCCCCCCCCCCCCCCGAGCCACTTCTCAATCAGAAAAACAAACAAATGACTACAAAAATAGCCTCCATGAGTCACCAAAAAATTATCAAAACTATCAGATGAGGGCATTATCCACACAGCTGGTAGCATAGTCCCCAGTACATCCATTGTGGAGAACCTTTCAGAGCATGAACAATCAAAACCTGAACAGACAGCCTTGAACGATGCTTTGTAAAAAGCTTAATTGCAATCAGATTGACGTGATGCCAAAGTACTATCAACAATGGGCTGGTAGAGAGCAGGAGTTAAGTGGTGGTGCAACACGAATAATACCGCTTTGATTTGCCTAACACTGTCCAACTGTAAGTTTGTGCAACAGAAAAGCACATGGCTTGGCAAGATTAGCCCCGTTAATACGCTTTACTGACACAGTCCCTAGGAGAAAAAGGACAGCGCAAAGGTTTGGGCCTCAGCATGCAGGGTAGCCCTGCACAACGGCACACACCTCACTGCAGGAGTAGTCATGTTCTAAACAGTTTTCTTTTGGGTCAAGATACTCAATATCCATTGAGAAGGCAAAAGGGAACTGCAGGCTGCACCAGCTCCTAGGTACTACAATGGCTTGGATGCTGATGAAGGTTGGCATCCATCCTAGCGTGTTTCTTTCACCAATAAATTCTCTGAGTTTACACATCCTCTGAACAGCTATGCTGTTGTATGTTGTGGTGCTGCAAAAGGCTCCTGTGACAGTGAACCTACAGAGTATGATTAATTTGACTAATTGAGCTATATTTCCATTCTCGGTTGGTGACACTAGATGATCTTTAAGGTCCCTTCCAACCCAAACCATTCTATGATAACAGCCATGGAGGCTGGTGCAGCGCTGAAGATGAAGGGAGCCTGATGGGGCTGTGAAGCAGCCAGCATCACCCTCCAATCTGTGGCCCATCTGAAATTCTGCAACCCCAAAAACTCCTGCATGTGAAGTGGGAACCACAATGCTGTGGTGGGGAGATCAGTCTCCAGGCACTTCTAAGGGAAGCAGCCTCCCTCTATGGGGAGCGGGACCTGGCTTAATGGAGTTTTCTTAGGAAAATAAAGAAAACAGGCTTCTTCCCATGGACAGGGATAGGCAAGGCAACTGCTTTGCATTGTTGGGAAATGCAGGGCTGTGATGTGCGTGCCTCCTCCCCCTTCCCTACCACCTGCTTTGCAGGGAGAGAACCTGCATAGAAAGCTCACAGCCTCCTTGTAAATCTGTGTATCAAAAACGCAACTCAAAGATGTTATTAAGAACAGAAACTCTGTGTTCACTGTCCATCACTCTACTGAAGGATTTCATTCCAGGATATGTACGCCACGATTTTGCCTAGTTTTCTATTATTCAGCCCGTGTGGGCTCTTACCGCTTCCCTCGGGAGTCTCCACTGAAGCCTAATAGCCTGCATTGTTAGAAAACGTTTCCTGATATTCAGCTGCTTCTTCCTTCTATTCATGCACAGCAGAATTGCTTCTGCCCAGTTGCGCCTTCAATTGTTTTAGGTGCTCCAGGCTCCTTTCAAACTCTGATTTTTTGCCATCAGAACACAGCCTTGTATTCACTGGCTTCTCATGTCCTTTGGGCTTGTTTTGTTGAAACTTAATATCCCTCCAAGGCTGTGCTCTGAGATACTGCCCCTGCTACTGAATGGGGAAGTCAGCCAGCACTGGCCTGCATCGGCTGTTGTTCTCTGCTTGCTTCATTAACTGCTCTGCAGTGGCTCTTCCTGACCTCTTAGCTCTTCATCCTTCCCAGTTCTTTTCATAGAATCACAGAATCCCAAGCTGGAAAGGATTTCAAGGGCCATCTGGTCCAACCTTTCTTGGTGAAGTATGACCTAGACTTGTGCTCTAGCACCCTGTCCAGATGGATCTTAACAGTGTCCAAGGTAGAGGAGTCCACCACTTTTTGATTTGGTGAAACTGAGTTTACTCGAGTAGAATACCAGCACGTACTGATGCCAGGTTACAGCCTGACTGCGGCCACCCCACAGCCCAGGGAAGCTTCATGGCATGAAATACAGGTATGGTACCTCCTGCTGACTCTGACACCGGTCAAATAGCACTATCTCTACTAAAATCACCCCAGGAGTCATTGCTTGGCTATCACTGGGATTCAGCAAAAGAATAAACCAACCCTATTTCACCCACTTTTCCCTAAAACCCGCTCAGCTCCCCTTCATGGGAAGACAAAGGCAGTGGTTTCCTCTTCCCCTTGGATACATTCAAACACCACCCTCTACCGCGACAGGAGTGGTGGTGCTCAGGTCTGCAATCAGGCTCCTCATCAACCGGGGCAAGTGACGGCTCACGCGGGAGCCCAGCAGCTTTGCTGGAAAACACCTGCTCCGCTTTCCCGGGGATAGGATTTCGGCATAACTGGTGCCTCTTGTCAAAACAATGGGATACGTTACAGCGTGTTTATTAAAGCGGGGACTCGGAAGCATGCAGAACTGAAAAGCAGTCCCTTTGAACTGGGTAGAAAGGATCAACAAGCTCAGCTCCCACACCAAATTAGGACGGAGCAAGTTTCTGAACTCACTCTGGAGGAGAGAATAATCAGGTGTTTCTCTTCTGCCTGAACTCCTGGATGCAGCTTCTGAAGTGGGTTAGATTTCGTCATGCAGAACTGGAAATCGCTCCATGTTATGGGGGAAATTACTAATAAGTGAGGAGCCTGCAAAACGAATCCCTTCTCCACTGACAATGCCACTACTGAGACACACTCGGAAGAGCCTGGTTAAATTACTGCAAAACCTGGAAAGCAAAGGGACAAAGGTGTACCTTGAGGCATGGAGAGGACACCACAGGACAGACCGACATTCTTCTAGCTTCTTGATGATGTTGCCTAGCAAAGAAAAGCAAAGCTTTAGGAAAATAAGCACAGTTTGGAGGAATAGTCCAGTTCAAGCACTTGGTGCCACCAGAGCTTTCTGTTTGCCTGACCTAGCAAGCAGTATGAATTTCCGCTTTACTTTCTATGAAACAAAACGCATTTCAGCAGCTCATAATCTAACAGCCTTGCTTCAAGTTGGCTGCATTTAACAAAGGCCATCAGGACCCATGAGAATGCAAACGGTCACTATTGGATGGGTCTGAAAATCAGAGAAAGAAATCACAGGTTGATGGGTTAATCCCGTCCTTGCCCAGATGGACTGCATCCATGTTTCAGCAGTCTGTGCTCACTAGAAAGCAGCCAGCACGGAGTGCAGCCCAGACTTTCTGGGCACTCGGTCGCTCCGCTGGCACGAGCAGCACTTTCCCCTGCCCCCAAAAGATTTGATTTGACTAAACATTTGGAGAAGAAATATCCTGTCATTTATTAGCAGAAAGTCCTTTTGGACAGGAAAGTAATGGAACTTTAAGTGCTAGTAAATTAACAAACCAGCGTTTTTAAATGACACGGCCTTGAAATTGCAGGGATAATGATTCAAAGGGGCACTTGTTTTTCTTTTTCTTTGCCATCTCTCTACAGCATTTAAAAGTCTTCCTAAATGTATTTTTAAAATAACCCAGAAACCCCAAAGCAAAACAAACCGCCCAAAAAAACCCAAAAAGCAGGATGAGGCTTTGCATTTCCATTTGATTCCAAAGTGACTTTTTTATGGCTTTGTTATAAAACTCTTCAAAAAGGATTTCAAATGGAAGCACTGACAAGCCATTAAGCATTAGTAAACACTGCAGCATTAGTGAGCTCCTGAAGGGTTCTGCTACATCTTCTCAGGAATTTTCCTTTAAAGTCTTTTCCAGCACAGACTGTGGTTTCTGTAAAGTGACTTTTTTTTTCCTTTTTTCCAGGAAAATGTCAGTATTACTGATTTTTCCTTAAGCTTTCCTGGGGAACGTCTAGATGAAATATTCCATTCTAACAGAACTGAACCTGTTGGTTTAATCATCCGAATGTTTCCTTTGGGGTCACCCAGACATTAACCTTATTCCACAGCAGCTGTAATCCTAAAGCCGGTGCTTTAAAAGTGTGAGACCTGGGGAAGCTGTGGGCCTCATAGGATGAGCAAATGGCACAGGACATCACATGGAAGCACTGCAGACAGCCAGAATCTCTGCATACAGCTGAGTTAGCAGGCTCAAAGAGTTGGTATTTCGGCAACGTGGGGTCACCCACTTCCCCAGGCAGGGTGTCTAAACCACTCTGGTGCTGTAAAGCCACTCCTGGATGGTCCATATTTACTACTGCAGCTTTAGAGCAGCTTGTTCACAGACTGCTCTCTATGGAAGGGAGAACCTCAAGGGGCCTCTGAACATCCTATATGTGTTGCTGGACCAGGATGAACTAAAGCCATGCAATATTTAGCTACTGAATGACAAATTAAGCCTGCTGTTGTAGAGCAAAGGAAGGAAGCCTCACCAATGAATAGAGGAGGAAAGGGAAAAGCTAATGTTGCTATCATATACATTCTAGTGACTTTTAAAATGCAATTTTAATTTGGTTTCTGCTCTTTGGCTCCTTTTGAGTGCTTGTAAGTGTCCTGAAGTAGGAATCTTGGCACAATAAAGCATCAGTTGACTGAAAATAACCAGCATGTTTGACAGCAGCAGAATTAAGTGTTAATCACCCAGAAATACAATAAGCTAGTCTTCTGGGCAAAACTCTTCCTCAAATCCTGATATTCCTGCCTGGCTGAAAACACTGGATATTTCATATGCCCATCCAAAAGCCGCCAAACCACTGACACAACAGACAACCAAAACCAGAAGTATCACATCAGTAGGGTTTCTATGCACAGGCAGAAAATCTGAGTACTGCAAACAGGGGGCGAAACTTTTGCTTAAACATGTTATGCCTTCTCAGCAGCCGTGGTTTCCAATAAGATAACAGTCCAGTTTCCCTTGTTTTCCAAAATAACTCGAGATTACTGATGTACTGCCAATGTTTTAACAAGGAGAGTTCACTAAATCCCACCCTGTCCCAAGTCTAAGATGAACACCATGGGATCAGGGTGGGGACAGCAAACGAGTTGTGCAGAGAGGGGAGATGAAGAGCCGAGGAGTCTATTCATTGTTTTTCCATTTTAAAGAAAACACTTGCCTGTAACTGTAACCTAGAAGAGAGCAGCCACCTCCTCTTCTCGTGTTTGGCAAATAAACCTATGTTAAGGGCACTTTGTTGGAAATGTTTGTACTTTATTTGTTTTAAATAAAATAATACAGAGGACATTGACAGCACAGCATTTAGCCTGTTTAAACTGGTGTGGAGAAGGATAAGTGCTTTGTGAAATGTGCCTTGGAGGGGGGCAGGAATATATTGCTTTGGGGGCATTTTCTTTCTTGTCAATACCAAACCTGTTTTATGTCCCACAGGGGAAAAGGGTTGGGATTGTTCTTTTCAATGATCTCTAGAGGCTACAGAGCAGCATCATGGGTGAACCTAGAGATTCTGCTTTTCCAGCTTCTTGTTTTGGCTAACACTGGCAGAAAAAGATGCTCCTTTTTAAAGAAAACCAGGTGACTGAATAACCTGCTCGCTAGAGATGCTTTTGAACCCTATAGCCACCAGGGATAGACACGAAGTTGGAACCGCTACAGTGGTTGAGAACTGTGTAAAGGGCAAAAATACCATTCCCCATCTCCTCTTAGGTTAGAGGCAACATTATAAAGAGGAGCTCCTGAGAGTCCTTGAAATTCATAACAGCTGAAGACTTCTGCTAGGAGCATTTAATTAAACCAGTAACTCCAGAGAGAAAGCAAACATCCCAGATAGGTACAGCTGCCTGGTTAAATTCCAATACCGCTAAAGTTGGCACAGTTGCCACATTCCGGCTACATACTTTAATAAACACAGAAGTTTTGCTTTGTTTTAAGATTTATGCTGTATTTAATCTTCAAGGAGTTATCAGTCTCCTCTCTAATGGGTTTGCCCAGGGACTGATAGTTCTGAAGGCTGAGACAAAAGACGTTAATCTGCAAAGGGTATCATTGTGCTCATTCTAATCTCTATCAGTACATTCAGCCTCAAACCATCCAAACCACATTTCTTTCCCTAAAAAAAGGCAATTTCAAATGCAAAGGTGTTGTTTAATCGGTCCCCACTGAGAGCACTCACACTCACATAAGAATGGGCCCTGGGGTGTGAAAAGCATTATACCCAAGGGACCAGGATTTCCATGCAGCCAGCCTGGAAATGCCCACAAGCCAGGAAGCTGATTGCTGCATGCAGGTTTTCCTCCTGACACCGGTGGATTTTGCCTCTTGACCATTCTGCCAGCCCCATGCTCACCCCACGTTTGTACACAGGTGGTGGTGATGGCCGATGTGTGGCTACCCCTTCATCAGCCCTTCACAATTCATGCAGATTGTCTATCATCTTTACCAGCTGAATAAGGGAAACCGGACCTTTGACCATTAGGAGCAGGAAACATCTGCACCTTCACCATTTTCAATCCAAAGCCACGCTCGTGTTTTCATGTTTTATTAAACTGTGAGCTCTCGGAGGATGAGGTTTTGCAGACTGGAGCTATGCTGTTACATGAGATATTCAGGAAGTTATTTGCATCGACTGGATAAAAGCCTGCGGCAGCTGGGCGTGCTGCAGAAACGAGTCAGAGACCACTGCATCAGCCACCAGCCCAAGGAATAACATTAGTTCCAGCTTCACAATGAGTTGTTTACTGGCCTTGGCTGCCTGTGGGAACAGCCAAGACGAGCAGAGGAAAAGGAGAGACAAACACAATGAGAGCAAGACGCGTTAGGTGGGAGGCTGGGCTTTAGAGGCAGACACAGCATTGCAAACCTATGGAACTAGAGAGGGCTGAAAAACAAATAGAAGGGCATCGGCTGCTGCACAGAGTAAACAGGCTGAGCCAAATAAGCCGTCTGCTGCCAGAAGATCCTCCTCCCTAGCTGAAGGGCTGATATTAAAGGTAAGAGATAAAAATACAAAGCTTTTAGCTAGCAGCTCTGCTGGAAGGCGGATTCACTGAAAGGCACCCCAAGCAGCTCTCAGGGGGAGCCACAGAGGCGAGAGCAGCCGCGCTTCCCCGGAGTATCTGTAGCTATGTCCCTAAACGTTTAAAAGTCTACAGGTTTTCCAGCAGGAACCCAGGGCTTCCACAGCAAACTGCTGGTGGACAGGAGTCCAGACTGTTCCAGTCAGCTCCTTCGAGAAGATTTAAAAGCAAACCAAAACAAACCCCAAGCTGGAAAAGAACGCCTTTCTACATCTATTTAGATATTTTATGGGGAGCTTTGCTTTGCAGCTTCCTAGTTTCACCTAATACTTCCCCGATTCCTAGCTGCCCCCTCTCCTCCTCGCTTTTTTTTAATTGGAAGGAAAAAACAATTACAGCCGAGAAAGTGAAAATCCGAGATTTAAGCAGCTTTCCCCCTTCTCGCTTCCATCCCGGCGCGGGCACGCTCTCGCAGGCTGTGTCCGCCAGCTAATGGCTCGGGAAATCCGCGTTACCCATTGTCAGGCTGTCCTTAGGCTGCTAATGCTGCCCCGGGAGCTGCTGGACACGCTCTGGGAGGGAATACAGCCCCGCGAGAGGGACCCAGCAGAGCCCAGGGCGCGGGGCGGGCTCAGGCACTAATAACACCTCCCTGCCCAATGGAAAGCGTTTCCTATCGAGACCCCCAAGAGTTCCCCCTGCCCACAAACCCTGCCCAGACATTGGGCCCATTCTTGTGTCCCGTTTCCCAAGACATGATGGCTGCAGCGTTCAGCAGTTTTGTTTCCTCCCCGAACAAAGGAAGGCAGACAACTGCCAGCCGCTTTGCAGTTTGAAGATGAACGGGTAAACTTTCACAAAGCCGAGCAGCACGCAGCTCTTCCGTGTGCGACTAACGCGGCTTGCACAAGAAAAGGATAAATGGGGGCTGTCAGGGAGGAATCGGGCTGAAATCTGCCGAGCCGTGGGCATGATCTCAGCCCCGGCCCCGCTGCCGTGGTAAGTGTGCATTTCCTCCCTTTCTAACCCAGCAGAAAAGCATCCAGCTTTAACGTCAGCTCTGCAAAAAGGATTGATTTCTGAACTCTGAGGGCTCAGACAAATCTGTGCGATAACACTAGCCGGGGATGGGCTCGAGCTGTGCATTTCAATGGAGATTAGCGGTGTTTTTTCTATACAGGCAGATCTCATTCCTCTGACTTTGAGCTATGCTATGGGTGGGATGGGAGAGGCAAATGTTTAAAGTGAGAAAGATGATCTCCAAGTTTTTGGAAAGTAATTACTGTGTGAGCTACCCCTCCAAACTCTTGCAGTGGAAATCATTATAATTCACATCACAATTCTCACTGTGTCACTGCAGATGACAAGTTAAGGACTTTTCTACCCCTGCTGCTTGTTTCAGCTTTGTAAAAAGTATCTCTTGGTTAGGACTTTCTGTCTGTACTTGAAGTCAGCATCACATAGACGCTAATATAAGAAAGGGTTGTATATAAATGTGACATGAACTTCCAGCTTATGTTGATAAATGCTTTCAGCTTCATGTAATGCGAGATCTGATTCCCAAAATCTATACTAAAAATAGGGAATAAGTTGTGTATTTTATACTGCAAAACTTCAAAAATTTATTTGTCACTTGGGCTTTCATTTATGGCTAAAATCTACTCCTAAGCTTGGTAGCAAAATTCCATGAAAAAAATCAAATACTGCTCTAAACAGATAGAAAAAACAGTGTCAGAAGTAAAATAAATGCTGAACAACTTAATCTACAGATACAGCTGTTTGGAAAAAATAGGATTTAACCTGATGTAAGCCCACTACAGAAGAATTTGCAAGAATAGTTTGGGTTTTTTTTAATGACACTCCTTAATCTTTGTTTGAGAGGAGACAATTGTGTGGTTTTGCATTGCTTCCCTATATGAACACAACAGTAAAACCCAGAGGATGGGAAGAGCAAAGTTCACAGGTCGGTGATAAGGATATTTGCCCCCTCCCCATAGCACTTTTCTGTCTTCTCTTCTTTACTAACATTCTGAAAGCTAAAACAAAACAGGCAGGAAAGTAACCTTGGGACTTTAAGGGGTTCAAAGCCTCTGAATTTTAAAAGAAGGACAGGAGGTGGTCTTGGGTTTGGGGGGTGTGTGTGTGTCTGAGCATACATTTCACTTTAATCCTTCAAGACTAAAAATGAGACTCCTCCTTAACTGGGGTTAGACCAATTGATAAAAATCAGTGTCTTTCAAATTCTGGAGTTCAGAGCTCAGCTGCGCACAAACTGAACTAATGCCTGGACACAATGAGACAAAACAAATGCTAAAACCTGCACCTCCCAGATTTCTGAGAAGCAGGATCGAAACATTCACTGTGCCTGAGCACTGCAGCCAGTGCCAGAGAGAGGGTGCGCTCCCAGCTGTAGATGGTTGCTCTTCTCCAGCCTGTGACTTCGTGACTGGAGCACAGGAGTGGGAATTAGGGCAGTTTTACTCACACCTTGGGCCAGACCCTGGGGAAGAGGTGCACTGTAAGAGGGTACGAGAAGGTTGGTTGCTGGGGAGAGCAGCGTGGCAAAGCAGTCTGGGACTCAGTTACCATGGTAGTGCCTTGGCACTTCAATAGCGTGGCCGCTTGCAGCCATACGTGTTTATGCCAGTGTTTGAGATGCATCTGTGCAGGCTGCAGCTAACTCCGGCTGAAGCACGTTTGAGTATCTGGGCTCTGTTTACCCAAGTCTGTGCGTTGCTGGCCAGGTGTACACAGATGATGTCGTGGTCCCAGCCTGACGGTTCACTCAGTGCTCTGGGATCACTGGGCTGGGGTGGTGAGGATGGCTCCTGGAGCACACACCCAGCCTCAATGGGTCTTTCTAGGTCAAGCGTGCGTGCAGAGACTCACTGCTCCTTCACACATTGCTCCTCCTCCATAAATAAGGATCCGATTTAGTCTCAGGGAAGGGGAGCCACCACCTTTTACAAAAGCCAAATTCTCTCCTTGAAAAGAGGAGCTCTTTATTCATGAGAACAGACAGTGGCTCTGCAAGACTTCCTCTAATGCACCATCTTCTCAGCTCGGTCCCATAAAAGGGGGTAAAGATCCACATGCTTTGGAACCAAACTAGCCTTAGCTGACCCCAGCTGCAAGGAGAGTCTTCTGAATTATTTGTAATGGTTTGGGCTTGTAGAAAAAGGGAAAGTCTCTTTATCTTGGCAAGTGAAATCGAGGAACATCCATCAGTCCCTAAGCCCTGAGACAAAGGTGCACGTTAGGAACAGTGCAGACTGCTTTCTCTGTGTGCAACACGATCTCATAATATTTTGAGTACCTATTATGCCTGTAAATAGACAACCACGACAGAGGCTCTTACTTTAATCAGCTAATATTCCCATCTTCCACCCCAGCTTGTATTTGCTTTTATGTGGTAAAGGGAAATTACCATATTTAGCACTAAGAGCATCATCCCTTATACGATGCCAAAATACCATTCTTCTGCTCTCATCTCATTATTAGAAATCTGATTTCTAAGAAACCTCCCTACAGAAATATCACTCGCTAGCCGAGATCTTATATTTCCATGCTGCAAAGTAATTTCTTATTTAACACATTAATGCAAGCTTACCCTCAATACATCCTTTCGTTACATACTGCTCAACATTTTATACAGACCTTAATGTTTTTCTCCAGAGGGGAGGTGAAGGAAATGGCATGAAAACCCCAGCTATGCCTCCAAATTCCCTCCTGAGAAACATGCACTGAGAAGAAGAGGGAGCCCAGCAGCTCTGGAGGAGGCTGTGCATCTCCAGTGCTTGGGGTCAGACCACAGCAAACGGAATGAAGGCTGTTGGTACCCATCCAGCCCATACTGCTGTCAGATGAGAGTTCTCCAGCCTTCCCCTTCCCCCCCCCCCCCCCAAGGAAAAAGCCATTTGAGAAAACAAAGGCCTGTTTTGTCAACTCCCTCTGGTAAATAAATGCAGGGCACAGGTTCTTCAAGGTCCTGAGCAAGAGAGTGGAGTGTGGATTCCCTTCTGCCCCGCTGCGCTCTGCACTGTGAGGAAACCGTTCGCACCTCCTTGCACCAAGTTTAGCTTGCAAAAGCTGAAATAGGTGTTTGTGCTGTGGTGCAGGCAGCTGGATGGAAGCTTGTGGTGCTAATGTATGCAAGGGGGAGGAAAAAAAAGCCTATAATTTCTGGATAAACAGAGGTGAAAGTTCAGCTCTCCTGCTTCAGCAAAGGGACTGCAGAGGAACCGGCCCGGAGCCACAGCCCTGGGCAAGAGCGGTCAAAGGAGGGCTTCATGCAGCTGCAGGCGCCTTGTGAGGAGCCAGTAAAGGCAACAAGGAGCCCAGAAGCCAAGCAATCACCAAGGAACCACTGGAAATTGTGTCAGAGAAGGAAAGAAAGGAAGCTTTTGGGGCAGGAAGCTGACTGGAAAGTGTTTTGGAACTGTAAGCAAATAAACTGAGTCCTGTTGTTGGATTCCCCAGCGGTGCAGGGAAACAGGACTCTCATTTTCTACTTCTTTTTTTTCTCAACCACACTTTGTAAATAAACAGGGCTACATCAAAGACACAGCTACCTCCATCACCGGCTTCTGCTCCTGAGCAAAAACAACCTGGTCAAACAGCGTAACTCTGCTTTTCATCAGCTCTTTTTTCTTTGCATTTAAATCTCTTTATTGGGATCTCCACTGAATTGAGCAATGCCGTTATGAAGCAATGTCTCCTTAGATGGACATCTGAGGGTCAAAACTCCCAGCATTTCTAGAGTTCTCCATCATCAGATTGAGGTTTCTTTGCAACCCAAACCATTCCTCTTATGAGAATAAAATAATGTGAACTTTGCTGGGAAGTTTGGGATGAATTCCATTATTTCTGAGCTGTGGCTGTGGCTCCAAAGGCCACAGTAGATGGGGAAGGCCAAAGCACATCTAGGGTTAAAGGGGTGATGTAAATGGAGAGAGACATTCTCAGTGAAAACAAAAAGAGAGTCATGCCCTGAGGATCAGTGTCTGAATATGGGGTAAGTCCCTTCGCCATTCTCTTCAGAAGGAAACATTTTAATTAGCTCAATACAAAACAGATACAGCACAGAGAAGTCACCATGAGCAGGAAATGCTTTGTAAGTCTCAGAGGACAGTTAGGAGACAACGGCAGTGCTGACGGGTCGAAAAGGAAAAGAAAGGAGAATGCCTTTAGGATTGGGTCCGATAGGCTCAGGTTTCCACTTCCCTGCTCCATCTTGGAACAGAATGGAACTGGGGTCCTGCTGCAATTAAGGCAACAGAAAGCGGCTGTTGAACCTGGAGGGTCTGAGAGAGCAAAATCCACCCCAGGCAGGGAGGAAAGGGGTGGCTGGTGCGCTCCCACTTAGTTGTAGCGGGAGCCCAGGGTCACTCTTGGTGGCTGAGGGAAGGGAAATGCCTCATGGGCTCCTGTGGTTTGTTTTTCTTCTCTCAGCGGCTTTGAAAAGCAGACAGTGAGACCTCACTGACCCGATCACAGGTAACTCAGGATTTCACCTTCCCACCAGGTGCAGAAGATGTCATTACACCCACAGCAAATACTGCGGAATGAAAGTACCCGTGGTACTGAAGCCCCTTGCACAATAAGTGTCAAAGCCATGAATAAGAGCCTTCCTGCCTTGTCTTTTATGCTAATCATCAGAGAACGTCTCCCTTTTGCCCAGCATACTGGCTAGGCATTCAGTTTGATAAAACCCAGGGAAGAATAGCTCTTTGAAGCCACAGAAACCTTTGCTGGACTTCAAAGTCACGCTTCTGTCTACTTCTTTCCTACTGTTCTCAAATACATCACTTAGGATTAGTAAATGAAAGAGATTAAAGCATTTCTCCTTTCCTTCAGTTCATATAGTCAGCAGAGCTTTGTATACAGGCAGCTGCTTGTTTCCTCACTGTCTAATCATACTCTTTCCCCTGTTTCTACACATGAGGGAAGAAATACAGGCAGAGGTTACTGCAAAAACACAAGAAGCTGTAGGGAGGATGGAGAGCTCACAGCAATTATGTTGGTTTAAAAGCCAAACTGGGTATCCTGAGCCATTTCCAATCCTCATCCGTTTCCCTTCCGCAGCAGCAGCCGGGTCGAGCAACACCTGCCATTGCTAGTGCAGCTTTCGTTAAACCCATGCTGCTGGCACTGGGGAAATGGAGCCAGCATCAGTGTGTAGCACCGTTACTGCTCTATCAGCTTTAAAAAGGGCAAAGCCAGCTACCGGCTTCCCCCAGACTGGAGGTTTGTTCTTATAACCACTTTCAGTTAATGCTCTCAAAGCTCTTTCCAACCAAAATCAACTAGTGAAACTTCTATTGAGAGATCCCCTTGCAGGCACTGAGGTATTGCAAGAGCGGTGAAGCAGCGGGGAACTTGGCGGCGAGATGGTTTTGTTGTGCTCTCCATGGCTGCTTTGCTTTCTTTGAGTTCAGATTTTGTGGTTTTCAAGTGAACACTTGCAGGCCTTTAGAAAGGACAGCTTGGTGGTCATTACCATTGCTCATTAGCACGGCTCTAGTATCATCAGAAACATTTACTTTTTCAGGTAGAGAAAGTTTCTTGTGTATCTAGTAAGTCCATGCAGTATATCTCACCTTACCTATAGTACTCATACCAGTCCTATAGCCTTATGCAGAATTACCAGCTATGCAAAGATCTTCCAAGAAACCCCAAATAATCTCCCCCCCCCCCCATCCCTAACAAAACCTGTTTTGAGCCTTCTGCATAATTAAAGTGGAATGAAGGATGGAAATAAAACTCAACACATTGCAGAACTGACAGTTTGTGGTTGTAAAGCCATAACCCTGGGCTCTGTGGTGGAAGGGAGTTACGCATCATGCAATCATTGTACTGAGTAACAGGGAAGTGAAAAACCACTAATGAATGTCATTCTTGTAGAGAGAGGGCATAAAGCACAGGCTGTGCCCAAAGAAAGTACTTACTTATTTCTAAGGTTGGAGTCTGAGACTGTATGAAAGCACAAGTGCTGCCATAACCTAGAGCCATTTCTGGGCAAAACACAGAAAACCCTCCAAGCCCCCAGCATCCCCAGCATTTTGATCCATCAGTTTTTGGCTTCCGTACCTATAAAACCTTCGTGTTTTAGTGATAACTTGAATGCACATAGTGATAATCTAGGAAGAGATCCTTCAGATTTGAAAGGGTTTCACATTTGGTCTGTATCAGAGCTCACAAGAAAAAGCTTTGCAGTGGTTAGTTATTTAAATGAACACACAGAGGATGCCCTTACATATTCAGACTGATAATGTTGCATTCATCTTCCATCACATCTGAGAAAAAGAAAATGTGAAGATGCTAAAATGTCAGTCCCAAACTCCACACTGTTTTTTGTGACCTCAGTTTGATGGATGTGCATGAAGCAGAAAGAGGGGACTTAATGAAATTACAGAATCTGATTTTAAAGTGTGCTTTTTACCTGCAGTAATTCTCTGTACTGACAGGCAGTTGGTCTGCGTTAAGCCAGAAGCTGGTTGTTTTGAAGATTTCTTGGGGTGCTAGGAGAAGGAAATAAAAGAACTGTGAACAGGAAACCCATGCACCATAGGAAGCAGTGCGTAGTTTTCCTTTATTTTCAATACACAGAGAACAGGGAATATCACTACAACAAAACACAAGTGGGAGCAAACCCTGACAGCTCCTCTGCTGAACCCCACTTCAGAACTAGGAAGAGGGGTACACGAGTGACAGGCTGTATGTTCTGTTACAGTACCACCTCTAACAACAGCTAGATACGCTCCTCCCATGATGTACCACCCCCATTTTAGATACAGGATTCAGAGTTTTGGCCTGCCTGATGAACTGAACAGTAAAGTGTTTTTCTTTATATTCACTTAACTCAGCATTTTAAAATGTGTCTCTAGTGTTTCCCCAACAAGGCAATAGCAGTGGTGAACAAGGTGTACATGGAAGAGCATCCTATTGCTTTAATCCTTAGTGAAAAGAAAGGAGAGTGAATTTTGCATTCAGAAAACTGAATCTGTAGACTTCAGGCTACAGAATTTCAAGCCCGTGGCTGAGTTTCAAAGCAACTTGTCAGCTTGTTTAAACACTTCAGCATTAGATAGGTAAACAACACAGCCCTGTATTTTAAGGACCGTAACTTAGCTAGACAATTGCTGGCAGGCAATTCCCATAGACTTTTATGCCAGAAAACCTGGTATTTGACCTTGTGTCTGTCTGATGCAGAGCAGGGAAAAACGAATCAAGTGATTGAGCATCTTTTCTCCTGTGTAACAAGTATCTGGGTCTGGCTGTTGGCAGAGACTCCTTATGTCAGTAGTAAAGGTAACACTTCAGAGCCACCTTTCAAACTGCTGTGTCAGGCTGTGTTTTGAGGAACAGCCAGAAGCCTGGGCTGTGTGTGCAGACTGAAAGTGGGGTTTCCATCGGCCTCCCAGACACATGGGTATGTCAAGTTTCAAGGACACCCAATCCCTCTCAAACCTGCCCAGTGCGGATCCAGACATGGAGCCTGGACCAAGCGAATCTGGCACACCTGGTTTTTACACACCACAGAGGAAAAGGGGCTGCTTATAAAGGTTATATTTCAGCATAAACAAAAATTGCTCCTGATGGAAATAACATGCAGTCTCTCTCTTTAATGGTAGGGAGTTACAAGCCAAGAATTCAATGCACTAGGCTGAGGGTTAGGCTAAGAGGCACAGCTATTCCTGTTGGAGCTCCTAAGTTCTTGCTTAAATGCTTTTCAACTTGTGAGACCTTCACATTAGATTATCATGTATTCAAGGAAAGTGCACCTTTGAGATCTTACTACTATCCTTTTCATAGGTTTAAATGTTTGATATCTTTTTTAGGTCATCTCACAATAAAGTTAATTTAGCCACAAATTTAGTGGGAAAAACATAGATGAGCACAAAAGGACAAAGAGGAACAAGGAACATTTTGTTTCTCTACACCAGCCCTTTCCCTATTCTGCCTTTCCATCCCCGAAGTCCTGTACAGTTTGCATGATGAAGTGTCAGCTTAGCTGAGCTGTAGAGAAAGCTCTGACATGGGACTGGTCTCCTCTGCCATTGCAACATGATTGACAGCAATCAGATAAGGGCACATCTATTTCTGGTTTGAACATTTACTAAGGCAGGATATCATTGAAAATATGTAACTCTAAATGCACCTAAAACAAAAGAAAAGCTTTACTAAATTGGGTGAAGATCATGTACCAAGGGCACCTATGAAAATCAGAGAGAATTCCGTTAGATCAAGGCACACACACATAGCCAGAACAGCAAACCAGCACAAAGCATGACTTCGGTGCACCGGTCCTGACACCGCCCCAGCCAGCGGAGAGCAGGAACCTTCCCCTCCAGGGGAGATGTACTAGTTCCAAGCGGTCTTTTTGGATGTCAGAAGGTTCAAGTCATTTGAAAGTTATCCTTCTGAGAAATGAGGTTTGGGGATCCTCCCTTCCTGCTGTTTTGCTTTGTGTCCAGCTAATCTGTGAGATGCAAAGGGGAGGTGCTGCCTGTGCTCTGGGACACGGTGCTGGGTTCTGTAAAGCCTGTGGTTGTCCAGGCACTCCCAGGGGAGGGCAGAATTTGCACCTTCCACTGGCAAAGCCATGGCTATTACGTTTTTCTCAACACTTGACATTTCACCAGCTGACTCACTGACAGCCTGCATGCAAGAACAATTGTCAGCGTGAGCCCTTCCAGTAGGAAAACATATGGAAAACATTTGGTTTTGATCAGTTTGCATCCCAAATTGTCCCGATTCCATGCTTTCTTCTCCAGTTTATTTATGTGTTGCCATTTAACACAACCCAGTTACATGCTTGCTGTTGAAACTAGGTTGTCGGAGTATCGCTTTCTGGAAAGGATCCTACTGTTCACAAAGGTTTCGTCTCTGTAAGTTACTCCATAGTTGCAGCTAGTAAAATGTTTCTTAGATTGAAAGAAGTGTACAAATGTTGTTTTTGTATTTGGTTTGCTGTAGTTTACGAGGCAAAGGTCCTTCCCTTTATTATCCAGCTTTGCTCCACATTTCCAATATGATCTAGATGATGATCTTAAGGTCCTTTCCAACCCTAACTGTTCTCTAAGACGTACCAACTGCCGTGCCCGTGTTCCAACTCCTTGCTGCAATGAGGGACGACTTGCCTCCTCCAATCCTCCTGTTTAGACTTTGAAAACAATACTTAAACACCAGTAAGAGAACATCAAGATAGTTCATAAAGCACCTCCTGGCAGCAAACAGTGTGCTTGCTTCAACTCTACAGTCTCTAAAGCTTGCTGAATCGGGACAAAGTGTTACAAGAGTGTGGTTCTTGACATTCCCAGATTTCAGGTTCTGAACCTGGACAGAGTAAAAATGAAGGTGTCAGTGTAGCTTAGAGGAGTCCTTTCTGCAATGTGTTTTACATTTCCAAAAAAAAAGGAGTCTTTTTGAAGTAATGCCATTTTTGCAGAAATTTAAGGGAAAAAAGCACAACGTTTTCCTGAAGTGGCGAGCATCATTTTGGAAAGTATCTTTGAAAAACATTTTTGAAATACACTTCAGTTTTTTCAAAGTGAAAATGTGGGAGGATGCTCCCATTTTCAAGTAGAAAAATGGGAAACCAGCACATTGTTAACATAGGTCTGGGGTTTAAAACTTTTGCTCAAAAAAGGGTTGAAAGAGACCATAGAACTTTTATTTCTGCACAGTTAAAAGCAAACACTAAAACTTTTGGTTTCTTTCTCCTCTTGTTACAAGTTTAGGTGAACGTTTCAAACTGTCGGGTTCTATACCTGGGCAATTTTGTGGGTCCATGATTTAATTTCTTTCCAAACATATTGGGCCAAGTCCCTCTCAAATTTTAAAGGAAAATCTTTCCAAGCAGAAAGTTGGAATTAGTAATTGCCCTCCCTCCAATAGGAGGATGGGGGAGAGATGGGGGAAGGAAAGGAAAAGTTGAGTACAGTAACCGCTGTGTTCAGCTTCGAAAACCCCAATAATAGTGGAATTTATAAAGACTACCTTGAAAACTAATTGGCCCTGTTTGCATATGTTCGATTGGAAAGGAAAGAGCATATGCTCGCTTGCACAGCCAGTTTCAGTGATGGTAGGTTCCAAGACTGATGGCATATTTTTCTCTCCTTTAGGATGAAAGGACTTGTGACAGAGACATGGTAGCAAGGTGTGGAGCAACCTTCCTGGAATGTGTTTCTTCAGGAAGAGAAGAGATCGCTGCCGTATTTTATGGATGTCACTGAAGTAGACTTTGAAGTTCTTTGGAAACACATCACAAACTTGGCATGGGAAACCACAGCAACAATCATACCTGTTTGATAGATGATTCCTTTAAGTACAACTTGTATGGAGCTGTGTACAGTGTGGTCTTCATCCTTGGTTTGATTACTAACTGTGCCTCCCTCTTTGTTTTCTGCTTTCGGATGAAAATGCGAAGTGAAACTGCCATTTTCATGACAAACCTGGCTGTTTCAGATTTGCTCTTTGTGTTCACTTTGCCTTTTAAAATTTTTTATAATTTCAACAGGCATTGGCCTTTTGGAGATAGTCTGTGCAAGATCTCTGGTACAGCATTTCTCACTAACATCTATGGGAGCATGCTGTTCCTCACCTGCATTAGTGTCGACCGTTTCCTTGCTATCGTCTATCCATTCCGATCTCGCACCATTAGGACCAGGAGAAATTCTGCCATAGTCTGTGCTGGTGTTTGGATACTGGTCCTCAGCGGTGGAATTTCAGCTTCATTGTTCTCCACAACCAACATTTCCAACACCAGCACAACCTGTTTTGAAGGTTTTTCCAAAAGTATCTGGAAAACCTACCTGTCTAAGATCACTATATTTATTGAAGTGGTAGGATTCATAATTCCTTTGCTACTCAACCTTACCTGCTCTTCTTTAGTTCTCAGGACTCTCCGGAAACCTGCCACCTTGTCTCAGATCGGGACAAACAAAGAGAAAGTATTGAAAATGATCATTGTGCACGTGGCCATTTTTGTTGTGTGCTTTGTGCCTTACAATTCCATACTCTTCTTGTATGCTCTTGTGCGCTCCCAAGCAATAGCAAATTGCTCCTTGGAGAGGTTTGCCAGGACAATGTACCCAATCACACTGTGCATTGCAACAATGAACTGCTGCTTTGACCCATTCATCTATTACTTTACATCAGAATCCTTCCAGAAGTCCTTCAACATAAAGACCCAGATGAAAATGGATTCTCTTTTCAAGACTGAGACAGCTCTAACAAAGACTGCACTACCAGCACCCCAGGATGAAATAAGTGACCAGGCTATTACAAATGGAGGAGACCCAACATCTGAATCTCATTTCTAGTAAGATGTTTGCACATTGAGTTCTCCCCCATTAACTTTTGATTAACACCACGTGTGAAATAGCTGTTTCAGAATTCACGTGGTGTGAATGAAGTTGCTGGGGGATAACTACACAGGTGGACAAATCCTTAACACTGGGACAGTCCCATCACATGCAACGGGTGAACGTGAAATGTAAAAATCCCAATGGATCTCCCTTTGGAGATCATGGATAGGTAACAACACATGTGCCAACTGAGGAGGGAACAGAATAGCTTCTTTAAGCAGAATGTGCCAACATTTGGCATTTCCCCCCCCCCCAGCAGTTTACATGGGACCAGTTGGGAAATAGAAAATTTAATTTTCTTGATATCTGCCAATATTTCATGCCTTCTGGAAATGCATCATCATATGTTAACACAATAACTTCACACAATATGTATGTTTGCTTTTAAAGACATAATAAAAGCTTTTGGCTTTTCCTTATTTCACTGCAAGAGTATACTATACCTCCTGTTTTTTTCAAGATACAGGCATGCTGGATTTATTACGTGGAGAGGTTTGAAGTGTAAACAGTTGTTTTGAAAGTAGGCAAAAAAGTTACTTGGTGATGGAAGAGAAAAATAATGAGCAGAGTATTTTGGAATAAGAAGTTTCATCTTTGTCAGATTAAGCTGTCAGTTTGTTCTAAATGCCACCTCTAGGGAGGAGTAAAGGGCTCATTGCTGCTCTGTTGCACCTGGGCCTTTATGTCCCAGGAGATTTTATATGAGTGTTTCTGGAAAGGGCTAGACTATGAAGTCAGCTGAAAGACAGGGCTTGAAACCCCAGAGTCCTTGCAAGGGCAAACCTCTTCTATGGAAATCGAGTGCAGCTGAGGGGGGGGAAGAATTAGACTGCTGACCTTACTGAAGAGCTTGTCTGGATACAGACAATTGGTGTCAAAGCACCTAATTAAGAGAAGATCTCTAAGTGATTGCTTGCTGGTTTTCTCTATACAGTCAACTAATTAAACTACAAGGTCTCAAAAAAGCTCCAAAAGAAAAGTGAACCAAGCCACACTCTTAGTTACAACAGTATTTTCTTTTTTCTTCGTCAATACATATCCTGCTTTTCCTTTTATATAGATTATAGAACTATATGGGAAGTTATCTGGCTATATGTCATTGAGCTTTATGAGATCTTTCATTTCTTTAGCCATTGCTTCATATTTGAAGCTATACTGACCTTAACATTCTGAAGTGTAAATCAAATGAAAAAGAACTTAACTTGAAAATGTGTGAAGCTCCAACAGCAGAAATTTTTCTACTGAAAATGTAGATCAGTAATCTACATTTTTTGACCCATTCATCCAGATCAGTAATCCACCTTTCCCACAGTACAGCATAGAACTACTTCTAGGTAGTTTCTTTGCCCCCCAAAAAGAGCCAGACAAAATATTACTTGAACAGATGTTTTCCACTCAACTATTTGTCTTAAGTCTCTCAGATCAAGCCTCCTGAGAGACTGAGAGCTGCTCATCAAATGTGATCACTGCTTAAAGCAGCAGAGGCTTTTAAAGTCTGCAGAAAGTGTTAATGCTTCGAAGGGAATATTTATTTAGCACTACATTCACTTCTTTATTCAAACTCAGTTGCTTACCAAGGCTTGGACAAGCCCCAGAGATCATTCTGTTCTAGCCCCCAAGATGACTGTTGCTTATCTAGTGCCCCTTACTTTTGGCTCTTAATGCAGAAAATTTTATGGTCAACTCATCGTCTGCAGGGAGTATGAGAGCAGCCAAACTGTTCAACCTCATCTTTAAATTATCGCTGTGTTTACTAGAAACTCGCACACAAGACTGGCTTAGGAAATCTTTTGCTGTATATTAAACCCTCAGACACCAGCACTTTGGAGCAGGAACAAAACATGAAAACAAGAACAGATCCCTCGAACTACTCAGGGGAAGGAGGCAGATGTGGCAGGACAGGGCACAGTCAACTACAGTGAATTTGTCAGCATCTGGGAAAAGTTGAACTCAAACAGAAGCAATGAGCTGTGTTTGAAAAAGCATCAGTGTTTGACATTCAGCCATATGTGAAGTGAAAGCCGGTGCCATGCCCTTTTCCTTCCGTGCAGGCCTGAAGCAAAATGCTTTGAGGGCTTTTTAACGTCTGTATTTCCTTTGGCTGATGAGTCTGTTTCAACACTTGCCATAAGATGTATACATTTCGCAGGAGCTGTTTCCGTAACTTCAGATGAAAATGCAGAATGAGGCAAGAGGGATTTTACAGGCTTTGATACAGGCAGGGTTTTGTACATGCAGCAAAGCATCCTTTGCACCACAGCACGGTCAAGGGGGGAAGAGGGGGTGATGAAACCACCACCAACTGACACATGCTAAGCTGTGTGAAGGAGGTGGGGCACCTTTCACTGCCCTACCATTAACTGGCTGTTAAAAATTGCACTTAGTGCGAAGAGAGCTCCATTTTTGGAGATGGGAGAGAGGACGGAGTGGGAAGGATTCACTAAACAGCTACGGTGCGTTTAAAACAGTCTTCCTGTTTGCAGGAAAATTGTATGGAACACCAGTAAGTGCTCTTCTCCAAGGCAAACCCCTGTATTATTTCAGCTTTGCAAAGAGAGATGAGAAGCCTGTTTACGTGCTCACTCTCAATGGACAACATATAACTGTCAGCTTGTAAATCTTATGTTAAAAAGCTGCTTGTTCCCACTTGCAAACAAGAAGCAGATAGGTGAGATTCCTGAGTGACATGGGGTTTGGAAGCTGCGTGGGACAGGATTGGTCTCACACACATGGTGGGTGCTCTGCTCACTCGTTCTGGGTGAGCAAGGGCAGAATATGGCAGAGGAATCTCTCATTGCAAGAATCCTGGAGGACCTTCTGCTCTGCAGACCTTCCTCCAGTTAAATCCAAGGGAAGAGAAATCACATCTAACCTAGAAACCACTGCTAGGCTTTCTCACGAACATGCTAAAGGAGAGGAGGGAAAGAACTGCGTGTGACTGGACGACCTCCAGGCTGTACGTACACAGCTTGACTGTAATCTGAGCATAATGGGTGTCTTTTTCTAAGTGAAACTACTGCCAATGCTTACAGATCTCTGTTTGCAGTTTTATGGGGCAAGAGCTGCGGTCGATATTCTCACATAAAATGTAATCCTATCATCACGTGCCAAAACGCTAACTGAAAAGATTCATTATTTTGTAATTTAATCCCTTATAAATTACATGGAGATCATGTTGACTGGCACTCACGTCTGGTAGGACAGGTCTTGACTAATCTTTTTTTCCTAGGTCAGGTACACCAAGTACATGCTCTACGGTTTGTGTACAAATAACCAATTATGCATTCAGAGGGAGGAAAAGTAAGTTTTCAGATGTTGGTAAAGCCGAGCTGGAAGGAGTGATGGTGGTAAAGGAAAAATGGATTCACAGTTTTTCTGGCCGAGGTGCAGCTGAGTGCTCCTGCTCCCATCTGACGAAGGGCAATGGTCAAACAGCACACATCAGAACTATGAGTTTAAAAGCAAAAATCAAGTTAATTAGAAGTCAGTGCCTTTACCTCTCTGAAGCTGAGAGACAGGACCCAGCAATCCTCTCAGATGTTAAACACACAGTGTTTAGCAAGGATTTAATTGCTCCCAGCCAGCTCACTTTTCCTATTCCCATTCATTCGCTGTGAGCTCACCACCAGCTTTGCAACTCAATTCCCAGCTGGAAAGCTGACATTCTGAAAGGCAATATGAAATGTCTGCTCAAACTCACCTTTGAGTATGCACACCTATGCAAAATGCCACAGCAGCCTGATTGTTCATGAGATGTCATGACGGGAGGAAGTGTTACTCTATTAACCCATCCCTGGTGGTGTTCAAGGCCAGGCTGGACAGAGCCTTGGGTGACATGGTTTAGTGGGAGGTGTCCCTGCCCATGGCAGGGGCGGTTGGAACTGGATGATCTTAAGGTCCTTTCCAACCCTAACTATTCTATGATTCTGTTACAGACACCATGAAAGCCTGTTCTCCTGCAGTAGGCTTTTCTTAGTAACATACCAGGCTTTTATCAGATGCAAGGTGCCAAGTGTTTGTGGGGCAGGATAAGCCTTCACCAGCTTTGTAGAATCAGTGCTAACTACCCAGGCTCAAGTCTATGAAATACAAGGGCAAGGAGGCAGCACAGGTCACATATAGAAGTTGTGCACTGGCTCCTTGGGTAAGTAAGAGAGGTGACAAGTTCCTGTGCTGGCTGTGCAAGCACACAGCTGCTCATCAGACAGCAAGGCTTTGTTCCTCCTAACCTTGCTCACTGCAGACCTGCTGCATGGATTCAGCCTCTAGGTCCTTCTACAAATATCCCTATGGTGTTTTTAGGAAGTTCTCCCTATGGTGCTGCATGGATGATGCAGTGAGACAGTCTGCTCTCCCTCCCTGCCCTCTAACCAGAAAGAACTGCTGTATAACCCAGAGAGGACTTCCCTCTGACAAAGAGCTGGCGAAGGAAAAGGGGAACCTATCACACTGATAAGATTATGCAGCACTTCTGTTGATCTTCTCAGAGGCTGGTCTCACTCGAGAGCTTCTTTACAACACGCCATGTCATTCCCAGTGGGTGGATTTGCTGTAAAGCAGGCAGGAAATTACCATCTCTGAAATGCTGTCTCAGAATAGGGACAGCAATAACAGCAGTTCCTGTGTAAGTGTGTCTACACAATGTACTATATGAAGAAAGCAGGAGCTGGCTGCATGAAGGGGAGCATCCTGCAGAAAGGGTCGAGAGAGCCACTCTGCCCTTCTCCATCCTTTTCTGCTGGTACCAGGCACCAAAAGCCAGGCTGAGCCTCCCTACCAAAGGTTAACCCTGAGCGCAGGATAACCCCAAAGCTTTGCTGCATCCAAAAGGACGGGCTGCAAACAGTTCTTTGGGTAGGATTTAAGAACAGAAACAAACCAGTCCTCATTCCAGTAAGCAGATTATGTTGCTCAGCATTAAAGAAAGAGGCAGAGCTATTCTTCATAAGATTAGAAGTCCAAGCCCTGGTTCCCCCACTAATGCTGGAAAAGCTGCAATTTTAACTTCTGAATGCTGACCTTAACCTTACCCCTGAGAGCCCTGTCTGGGTACAAGCTGTGCCTTTGCTCTCTGTACTCCTAAGGACCATAACTCAAATCACCCCAGAGATGCTGTGCAATGGAGATACCTTGTTTAGAAAAATCAGTTTGTGGAAGGTTCAAGATGATGCACTCCAAAGCCCAGAATGTGAGGAAGAGCTACTCAAAACACCTGGTTTTGCTTCCCACAGCAGTGGTCAGAGATCCTTTTCTCTAGGTACTGATTCCAGCTGCTGAAATCTTCTCCTATTCCTGCTGGGGTGAGGGAAAAGGAGGTCAGCAAATATACAAACTTAAGCTTGTAGTTTATAGAGGTTAAAATCACTGTCTTAAACCAGGTTCATCTCACAGCAAAGCAAAGCGCTGATGCTGTTTTTTTTTCCTTTGGTAATTGTCACTTTAAAATGATGTTTAACACTGCTGGCTGTTCGTGGGTTTAATTCTTAAACTTCCATGCAAACCAACAGGGCACTTGCACACCTAAAACACCGGGACAAGCAAAGAATCCCAATGGTTTCTCATTGGGATCACTGTGCATATGTTTATCCAGACCATTTAACTGCCCAGTACTTAAGGAAACCCTGTGCCAGCTTTTCTCTGCCTGGGGGATTTGGACCAATGTAAACAGAACTTAACACACGTTTTGCACTGTTTGCTCTTTCATGTATCTGTGTGCCTGTGTGTGCATGATGAAAAAGGAAAGTTTCCTCCCGAAAACCCGTATGTGTGAATGTGTTCCTTTACTCTGACTTCTATAAATACACATAATAACTGGAATGATATTTAAAGTTTTTCTGTAGACCTCTTAAACTCCGAGTACATCCAGCCCCCATGGAGAATTCCTTGGAAGCCATAAGCGTGGGTAACTGGTTGTTCCTTTTTCTTGTTTTGTACAAATCCCTCAGCTTCTGAAGCAGTGCGTCATTACCTCAATCATCAACCTCAATCAGCTCCACAGTCATGGAATACTTTCTTGCAACTTACTCACTAGATCACCTCAGAATGAGCAACCTCAGACCACAACGGGCACGTAAGACCAAAGCAGCTGCCACTGAACCTGATGAATTTTCTTCCCAGGTTCCCATCTCCCTCTCCTGTACAGGATGACCAAGTCAAGCTGGGCTGCTTGAAAGTGTCTTCAAGGCAGATGTCTTTAAGGGAAAAGGAATATTACTGTCTAGACTTGGTGTTTTGGCTGTTAGACGTTAATTTCAAATTCAGCCACGGCACAAAGCTTGCGTCACAATAACAGAATAAAATTGATCTTGAAATACCTTCTGAGCACTGGAAGGACTGTGCTGCTTCCAAAGCTGGCATCAGACTGTGGTATATCTGGAAGTGAGATGGCAGAAAAGCCATCCCAGCGGAGGTGAGCGGCAAGATCTTACAAGGAGGTAGATCTCAACAAGCAGTCTGAGAACCATATGAGCGACACTGATTTAGCAGCCGATACACAGTGGAGGTGTTATTTCATATCCTAAATCAGTATTAGCTGCATTAGGGAGCTGTGGAAAGCGCTTTCAACAGAGGCATCCCATGGCACAGCATAAGATCAGCATAGTGAGGTATCTGGGGTGGATAGCTTTCTTCTCCATGGAGAGTTTTGGGTTGGGGAATATTGACAAATTTTACATAGGTCACACGAGCAAAAAGAAAAAAATGCCATGTTCTAACAGTGACGTCCTGTCATTATTAACGTTACAAATTCTAGCGTGCACTGTCACTGTCCATTACAGCCTTGTGCAGAACGTGGCCACTAATGCACTCACAACCTGGACTGAAGAAAACCCAGCACGGTAAGTCTTGTGCAAGCACAGGGCAGGATTCAGCCAGGTCAGATGCTGACCATGCTGTTCTGAGTAAGACAGTGAAGATGTTTCAAGCAAGAGAATATCTTCTGTTATAAACAGCACGATCAGCACCCCTCACATTGAGCTTGAAGTTACAATGGAGGTGAGATTCGCTTATACAACTGTAGAGTTACCAGAAGAGAAACAGCATTTCCTGCACATGAGCAATATCAAGTACACTAAATGATTTCTTAAGACCAGTATAAAGCTAGGTATGTAACTACCTGACTGCAACCATACCCAGGAAGTAATATGAGAAGACCTTGATTCATTTTCAGATTTGTGTAGGAAAAGGGTTCGGATTTATTAAAGGACAGATTTCAGTCACAAGTCCAACAATCACATCCTGCTAAACATTCTTCTTGCAGTAATATCTGAAGAGGGCTGTTTCTGGTCCTTAGTCACACTGTTTTTACTGTTGGCAGTGATCACTTGGCTTGTGTACAGTTAGGAGGCCACAGAGCCAATGGTTCTTATTAAAATTCCTCCACTAACCTAAAGATTTTGCATTATAAATTATGTATTTTTAAATGCATCCTCCCTCAGCATTGATCATGAGAGTAATTCTTCATTTTCCAACCCCACTCCCACTTGCATGTGTGAAAAATACCTGTGCGATAGAGCCATCCCAGCCCAAGAGAGAGGGGAATATTGGTAAGACCCGTTTGTCATGGTGTTAGTACAGCCATAAATATGAGTGTGGCTTGGCAGTTCAGATCCCTATCCTCTTCCCATGTCCATTAACTCATTATCACAAACTAGCATAGCAGCTAGGGGTCACAGGTAGAGATGAGGATGGGGAGGTACCTGTGAGACACCGCCATGCAGCAGTCACTCATTCCTGAGTATTTATCCTACAACTCCCCCTTAAACACTACTTATGCTGGTTAGTTGTTACTCTCTGAAACCAAGGTTCACAGTTCAATTTTCCCTCTTTTTTCCAAGAGTGGAGGACAATGAAACTGATTTCAGAGGCTGCCACTCGTTCTTCTCTCTGCACAACTCTCTGGCTCTTCCACTGCCCTTGAGCTATGCAGCAACTGCTTGGGATGTCACATTGTCTACCAGATCACCACAATGATCTGATTTAAATATAACTCGTCTTTCCACCACTTCCCCCCAAAATAGGGGTTTATTTTTAACCTGGGTCACTTAACTAGGCTCCTGTTAACAGCTCTATCCCATCAACAGTTGTGCTGGCACAACTGAGGGGAGAGTGTTCATGGGAGTAAGGCAACGGGATCTTTTAAAACCAACTTTGCAGCTCAGGTCAGTGCATCACAGAGTCCCATTCCCAGAATAAAGGGTAGGTATGTAGCAGAAGTAGATTTTGATTTCCATTAAGTCTTGAATACAACACCTGAATATTTAAACTCTAGCTGATAGGACTAGCATCTCAAAGCCATCTCTTCCAAAGGCAGCATATCTGTAAGTCCAGACCAGAATTACCAAAAGGATTCAAACACTGTTTCACTGTTCAGTATAGAAATGAAGCCATTACACATATTTACACTGCATAGCTAACTGGCTGCATACATCCCCAGCAAACAATCATAGAATGGTTTGGGCTGTAAAGGACCTTAAACATCATCTAGTTCCACCCCTCCTTGAAAGCCTGAGTCATACTCCATTTTTACTTAGTTATCTTAACCTGTTTGGGTTTGCACTCCAGCTCTCATAACATCAGAGTACTTTCTGCTGATACAGCAACATGCTCTTGGAAAAGAAATAAGCTATACTGCTAAAAGCATCCTTTGCAGCTATCGGGAAACCTGCAGCTGAGGAGGGACAGTTATCACTTCACTCCTGTTAGACAAAGCAGGACAGTCTGAGTGTGTGGATCAGCCAAAAAGACGTAGAGGAGAAAAACTCAGGATAATCACTGTCAAGCAGCAAGAACAAGTGCTCACGTTCTTGAGGAGTCCTTGTATGTGACAGACTGCTATGGCCTTGAGCCAGGCTTTGACTGGTGTAAGAGCTGCAGAACTGGACATTCTGGCTACTTAGGGATTTTCAAAATCACACGTGGATTTGTCTGACACCAAAACCCCAGACTTTGGGAAGGGCCCAAGGCCACGCTACAGGAGGAAATTCACAATCCAGTCTTTAAAAATAAGCAGTAAACAAACTCATAGCTACCAAACTGTGAGCTCACAACAGACCCTTCGGTATATAAGTCATTGAAAGTTGAACCAATATAAGCCTGCCCCAAGCAGAACTAAGTGTCACACTGTGGCAGGCTGCTACTAAAGTTTTCAATTGTACCTTCAGCCAAGACCCTCTATCTTTTTCCCCATTGATGAGACCTACAGAACAAGATGTTATATTAGACTGAGAAACTTCATACTCATTTTAAGGGTCATGCTCCAGCAAAAGTCAGTGCTGACAGCAACAGTTTGTGTCCTTGGTGCCTGACCTGCTGCCAAACAGCAGTGCCTGTGCATACCAATGCAGAGGAGAAAGCTCACGCATAGGGGAACCAGTGCTCTGGACAACATGCCTGCTGGGCAAGGTGACAGGTCATTCGATCCAAACACCTCTTGGTGACTGGGGTAAACAGAAACAAGGGTCATAAACCTGGGTCCTTCTAAGTAACTTCCGAGGGGACTTGCAAGATGCTATAAGCCTGAAGAAACAACCCTCCCTGGGGTTGTGGCTCTCTGCCTTCCAGCTCTGCTAACACAGACTGACATAGGCCTTACCACAAACCTGGGTGTGAGATACAGGAGGGCTGTAAGTGATGCACACCCTACTGCCCTGATGCAAGGCACAAAACCTCCGACCTGCTCCAGAGCATGTGGTAAGGCAAAACCCACCAGAGAAGCTGTGAGGTTCTCATCTCTATAGGTGATGGCCTGAAAGCATGCCCTCACTGTATTCCAGCCAGCATCCAACTGCACACAATGCTTTAAAGGCCAGAAGGGTAAGCAGCAAGCACAGCAAGGAGTCCAAGAGAACCCTGTATGTATCTCAAGGAACTAATTTAATGACTTCTAGAAGTAGTAGCTTGTACTACAGAGGAGGGAAGGCTGAGGGGGACGAGCGAGGCTGTGTACTGGAATTAGAACATGATTTTTCCTAAACAACATATGGACTCGAACCTTCCACAGGATTTGCATTCACTTGCCAAGCTGGCTAAATGCCAGCCAGCTCACACCTGAAATCCCTGTCCCTGCCTCAGTACAGCGCTGTGCTCCAGGTTTAATAAATCCCAGCTCTTGGCGGGGATTGCTAGCCAAGGAACAGTGCAGAGCTAACATGTCCCTGTTGCTCTCATTCAGGGCTTAGCTTACATGATGCCAGCCCAGACCATGAGCAGGGCCTGCCCATGCCAAATGCAACATCAGGTGCTTTGCAAACAATTTTGCAATGTTTTCTTTTTTTTTTTTCTTACAAACTCTGTATTCCTTTTTTTCCAACCAGAACAAGCTAGAAATTAGTTTTGCAAGCAAGCTTTATCATTTTTCACATCTCAGGCTGGAGGAGGAAAGAAAATCACAACCCACTGCCAAAGCGATTCCTCCTTGCCCATGAGTCACTGGTTTGACTCAGCCTGGTGGGACACGAGCCATTTGACAACAATAGAAACCTGTCAGTTTGCATCTCAGAGTTAAACAAGCTCACGGGCCCTAAAAATAAGCCTGCTAAGCTGCTGAGGTAGTATTTTCCTACCAAATTTCCTGCCGAGCGGTTCCAACCATCATTTGACCACATACTACTTCATTGATAGACCTTCCTAGTTTATTGTAGGCAGAAAGATTTAATTAGTGCGTAAGGAAGCAGGGAATTCCTGTTGGTGGGTTTTGGGAAGGGGGGGAGCAGGAGGGAAGAACAAATGAGACAAAGAATTAAGAGCAATGTGCGCGTTTTCCTGGCATCGGCAGCACTTCAGAGTAAGCGATGCCGTGAAACACACCTCCTTCCTCTGCGTGTGCCTGTCCTTTCCTTCCTTTCAATAAAGTGTGGGTTAAATAAAGAAACATCTGCACGAAACTCTTCAGCAGAGGACCCCTAATCAGGCAAAGATAAATATAAGTATCTGGGGTGTGCACAGAGGCGGAGGATACCAAAGGTCATTGAGACAAATGGGTGCCAAGTCACTTGAGCTGCAGCTTAGAATTGGCAGGGGTTTCAGGGAGACCAGCGCCTGGCCCCAGCACTGGGAAAACGTGCTGCAGTACAGCCACAGGCAGTACCTACAGGAAGGTACTGAAGTGTCATGGTACAGAAAGGACATCTCAGTAGAAAAGGAAATGCTACAAGCAAATCTATGCAGCAGATGTATGGAACAAGCTCCTGGTCACACACAGAAGTTTGTGGTGTGTGGAGTTCACAGCTACAGCTGAATTACCCTTTGGTTCAAGAGTGACTTATGTGTAGGATATCTCAGAAGGAGGGCCTTTATTTCTGTATCTTTCTGTCTGTATTTAGGGAGAATCCAAAGCAAGAGTTGCATCCTGACAGGAGATTGTTTGGGACTCCTAACCGCTCTTTTCCCAGTCTCAGATGAAGGTGTTCTGTGGATGCTTTACAGAAAAGAAGGTCATGGCCTCTGCTCTTAAAGGGTGTGCTCAATGCTTTCACATGCTTTTACAGAAGCAACAGTCTATATACCAACAATTCAATCACCCCAACTCATGCACTGCTTCTGTAGCTATATCACCTCCCCATTAAAAACAATCTTTATCTGTTAACAGTGATCACCACAACAGTCATCTCTACGCTTCAAACAGGAAATCTCAGCAACCACCACGTGGGGCTCACAAGCAAACAGGTTTCCAGCAGCCGATGCTGGTTGGGTTTTCACATCTCTCTTCTGGGCTGCTCTTTCCCTTGCTATTCTGCTAAATATTTCACCAGTGGGAGATGGGTAACACAGGAGATTTAAAGCAGTTCCTCAGAAACCCAGCACATTTACATAGCCCAAGCTCTAGCAGTAAAATTTCACCTGGTAAGGCTAAGCATACAGTTGCAGCTGGAGCAAGCGCAGACCAATGGCTACAACAGGATATATTTTTACTGGCTTTGTCTTTGGCTGCTACAGAAAGAAACCTAAGGGCTCTATGCAATGAGCACAGATCAAATTTACTCCTTTTTCTTGCAGTCTGAAGTGAAAGAACATATTGTACAGGTGCACATCTCAGCTTTAGAGCACACTAAGCCAGAACTGTGAGGTGCTTATCAAATAGAGTTAAGATCATGCAGCCCAAGGTCACATCTTGCTCTGCACAGGACAGCACGGTCTGAATGTGACCTCACCCCATGGGAAAAGCCCTCTCATCTCAGTTATTTCACAACACTAAGGAAAAGAATTCTTCCAGTCACTTCTGACATATGAAGCTCCGTGTCACAGCATTTCACACGTTCAGAGCTCAAGAAGCAACTGGCTAAACACGAGTGATCACAGGGATTGCCAGGTAGCCTCTTAGTTTCTCAGGAAAAAAAAGCTGGTGGTAGAGAGCAGGTTTCTGATTCACACTGGGAGCATGAAAAGCCAATGAGGAAGGAAGCTCCATCCCCATATAGAAAACAATGTTTTAACTAAGGAAACACAGGATAATTAAAACACAAAGGGGTGCAGACGATTCACAAGTTGAATGTCTGCGTGTTAGCTAGCGAGCTCCACTGGCATTTTAGAGACTGTCCTAAAAAAGGCTGTTTATTCCCAGCACCATAACAACAACAAAAAATAGGTTTGCGTTAGCTGCTCTTTACTGCAGCCAGGCTTGCAGCCTTGTCTCCAGCAGGAAATCAGGGAAGGAATTTTGAGTGCAAGTGATCAGTGCTGAAGATGTGTATTCAGATAAAGAGGCTCCTCATCCAGTTCCTTTTGTTTCTTGATTCACAGTCAAACTTTAATCCTATGCGTATGGCCTGGCAAGTTTGAATTACCATAGCAACTCTTTTTAAGCTAACTTCAGGATAGCAGAGAAAGCTGGCAAAGGGGAAAGGTCATTATTTAAATATGTTATTATTATTACTTTTAAAAGAAACTGATGCCAAACACACAAGGGAAACAAGGATTAGTTTTAAGCTTGATCTTTTTAAAAGTAAAACCTCCTCCAATATGAAAACCCTTCACTTTAGGATCTGCAAATTCTTGGTCTCCTCTCGCTGTGTGGCCAACATAGCCATACATCACTTAAAACACTGTTTCCTAATGGAAGGAGCAAGCTTTTGTATGAAGATGTAGGGCAAAAGAGCAAAGGATGCTTTATTTTCAGGGGTGTATACTTTGAAGAATCATGCAGAAATAGTCTCAGTCTTCTCTGCTGTAGTCCCTAATATTGAAGTTATAATGTTGAAGTTGTCTTTTATAGGTACACTGATCAACAGAGGAAGAGGCAGGACAGATTGCTGACAGGGAAACTAATCTCCCTTGGGAGTCAGTCTGGGTTTTCTCCATTGTCTGAAGGACTGTCATTTATACTTCTTATTTAGATATATACAGAAAACCCATCAGGTGCACTGCACACCGTTCCTGAGCGAGCACACCTTCATCGTGGCTTCGGCTCAGAGCAGTGATACAGGACACAGGCAGGACTGATGCTGACCCCAAACACAACACCCTTCAGAGACCTCTGAAGCCATTCCCCCAGAATCAAAGAGGGAGGGGGGAAGTCAGCCTTAAGAGAGCTGGCCCCAAGCTATTACAGACCTGGAAGAAGTGAGCCCTAGCTCAGGGGTCATGCCAAGAAGCCTGCTCCCCACATACTATAGTATTAGAGCTGGAGCTGTTTGTACAGGGTGCTTTCCCCTGGCCATAGAAGGCAGATAATTTTTCCTACAAGAGCAACACCCCCCCCAGACACCGAATTGTACAAGGTACAATTGTACAGCAAAACAAGGCTTAATGTCCGGAGTCTGCAAACTCCTGCGGTTTGGACACCTGAAGCAGCAAACCACTGCCTGCACCAGCACAGGGGCTTCCTGCACAAGTGCTTCCACAGCCTGAATGTCAGCAGCATTGTCTTTCCCCCTCTTTTTTGGCTGTGAATACCCAGGTGATCCTACCATAACCATCAATGCGCCTGGCCACAGGATGCTAAACCATTGCTGACACATACGATTTCCTGTAAGAGCTTCAGACAACAGCTGTGCAATTACTTCAGACTACCAAGAATTTTGTTTATAGGCAATGCCATTATTTCTCTTTGGTCTTTGAAGCTCTGTGTTCACATTTCAGGTGAGAACTGAGGGGGGGATATCTGTCTGGTATAGGATGCCACACCATTCTTAAGCACACTCCCATGTGCCTTCCCCTGTTCTCTTAAGAGTCCCTGGGAGGGCTCATTAGACATCATGACAAACAAAACCAAAAGTATCCCACTCACAGAAAGACTTTAAAACATGAGACATCTTTTTCTTTCAGCTTCCATGAACCATAAGAATATGATCCACCCAAAAAGGAGTTTTGCATAGACAGCAGCTGAGTGCTGGCTGCTTATCTCTGATCCAAAGGCAGGACAGCAAGCAGGGGGACATAACCACAGTGGTGATGCTGGCTGGTATCAGTGGGCAGACAATACTCCCTGCAGGACTGGTGAGACAGGATCAGGTATGGGCATCAGCCCAACACTTTTCTGTCCATCATCTGGAAGGGGACCCTGCTCATTAGCAGCCTGCATTTATGCACTTTGCCACATTGCAGGCAAGAGGTGTCATCACTCGCTCTTAAGCAGGTCCTGCTCAGAGTCTTATGCCACTTTTGAAGATAAAATCAGCCCTAGTACTGGCTTTGCAGCCCTTGGAAATACACCTGGATATTGTCTGGCAATTGGTGCTTCTCAAAAGCATCTCCTCAGCTTAACCCGTTAGCTTGATTTTACCCAGTTAAATATATTACCGTGCACTAGGAGAATCAGCACTGAGGGGGGGATCAGCTAATGTGAGTTGGTTAGATGGCTTGAATGCTTCTATCTAACTAAAAAGTAGAGGAAGTAGAGCTTGAAGTCATCTCATGACCCCAGAAGGTGCAAGGAACAGAGATGAAAAGGAGATGTGCATACATCTGAGAGAGAGACATGAACACAGACATGGGCTTGGGCAAATAAAAAGAGGTAAAGCAAAAGAAAACTTGTAATAACTAGAGGGAAGGAGAGAGCTAGTTAGAGAGCAGACAAAGGGGCAGAAGGCAGAGGTGATGTAGAACAGATAGGAATGAAAACCAACATAAAGCATGAAATGGGAAGATAAGTTAAACAAGCATGAGTCACTTTTTTATAGCCCCCCCCCCATCACGGGCTGAAATTCTCACAGGCACTACAAAGAAAATGTCCAGAGTCACCGATGTCACCAGCTCCTACACCAGAGCTTCCCAGTCCAAAAAGGACCCACACCACCAGCCCATCCTGTTTTCTTCTACAGAAACGGCTGTGTGCTGCTGTAAGAAGTCAGGAAGAATAAACACACCATTGCAAGCGCAACTTGCTCTTGTAGCCCCCCCCAGCCCCATACAGTGCTATTGGACAACGGCATCAGGCAACTGTCTGCTCACCACTACACGCACATATACAATAATTCCTAAATATTGGAATTATTAGGCATAAATAAAGGCCCAAGACAACAAGATCCCTCCACAGCTTTCTGTTGAGCAGAGCATCACTGACCTGTCGTTACTACAGGTTTACACTTCAACCCGCCTCCCCATCACACTGACTGAAGCCTCAGACTCCGTGCAGTGGGTGCTCCGCAGAGCTTACGCAGTGCTGTGGAAGGCAGATATTCATCACTGTCTGAGCTGCTCTGCAGCCCCTCAGCGCCCAGGCTTTGCTCCCCACCGGAGCTCTCCCTGAGCAGCAGCACTGACACCAGTCCCTGCAAAATGCAGTGTTCTAGAGACTTGCTTGAGCCTGTTTGCTGTGCCTACATCCTAACTGTGAACTCCTCCCCATCCTGGACCTGTTAGGGGAGCTCTGCTGACCAGACATGGGTAGATGGGTGACTTGACACCCCCACTCCCAAACAAACTGCATTCTCCTTGCAGCTGCCCGACATCCCTGCAGCACTCAGGGTGCTCCTTCCTCACACCCTGCCCCTGTTTCCAAGGCTTGCTTTCTGCTTTCTGCCCAGCAAGGTGACAAGTCATAATGTCACTGGTACTGTTTGAATACAGATCAGGTTCTGATTTCACCACTCCCCCCCAGGTATGTGCTGCAGTTTTCAGATGAGGTGTGCACCAACCCTAGATTTGGAAAAATATGTATTTTCAGGGATGTCTTGTGCTTTACTGCAAATCACATAAGCTCGTGTTGCCTAAACGGTGTGCATTGTGGTATTCCATTTGCAGATTACACAGTTGGATAAAAAATTAACATTGAGCCTTAGAAATTAGGCCGACTGTTTCTGAGACCCCTTTTAGCAATGCCAATAAGAAGCTTTTGGCAGAGTTCAATTAATACTTCTTTCCCACCGATGAGACCTGGAAGGCGGCCAAGGCTACATGGAGCACTGATGCTTTGTCTGTCTTAATTCCCAGAACGCACAGGCGACTTTCTCCTCTCCCACCACCCCGCTGCAGGAACCCTGTGTCAATACACTCCACAGGAAACGTCTGGGCATGACTGGTAGTACTGCCCTTACTGTCATTAGGACGAGGGCCTCTTCAATTAACCTCTTCAGGGCTGAAAGCACTTCGCTAAGACTGGCTTCCAACATCCTTGGGTGCTCAGGACTCGGGCTGCCTCTCCCAAAGACAGTGCAGAACACACAAATTCCTGCTTTCCCCCCTGCCTCCCCCAAAGGATAGTTCCCAGAACTCTGCTGGCCTGTCACATTTTTAAGTAAACCTTTGTAAAAGTCTAACCCTTAAAGGTGGTAAAGAATTCTGCTCAGTTTTACACATCTAATTACTTGGGATCTGTGCACAAGGACAGCATTCTCCTATGACAAATGCTTGCACCTACCTGGTCAGTTCTCCTCTGGTGCTTCAGTAAGATGTGCTTTTCTTCTCTTTAACTCTCTGCCTTTGCACATGAAAAGCTGCCCAAGACACATCAGTCCCGTGCATCACTTTGAGCTTCCCTAACTCACGGAAGACATCCACAAACTTCCCCTTCATTAACAATTAATTAGTTAACATGTTTTAAATCCAGTAGTAGTTTATTTCCCCACACTTGTGTTAGAAGGCATTCTTCATGCATATAGTTAGGTCCATACACGCATTCAGTGAGAAAATGCTCACACTTCTAAGCTTTGAATTTGACACTCTTCTGCCTCTCTCAGCCATCTTCAGTTCTAGCTCCACGTCTGGCTTGTGCATTTGTATCTTCTTTAAGTGATCTTTGGCTTTCCTGAAGGCAGTGCAGGCACATGTTTGGAGTGCAGTCCGGTACTGCTCAAGTTAACCAAGAGACTAAGCAAGCTAGTAAAGATAGCAAGGGCCTGAGGGAATAGCAGGTTTCACACAATCTTCCCTGTAATCACTTGTTAGTTACAGACTAATTGATAATTTAAGCCATCTATGTTCCAGACAGCAGCTCCTTTTTGCATCTCCTACATACAGCACACACCACCTTCCAGAAAGAGTGAATACAAGATGCTCCTAGATTACATAAAATTGTTTGCTTGCCTTGCTGGACCAAACCCATTGTTCGACACAAGGGAATAGGCATGGATGGGTTTGGGTGCTGCAAAAATAGGAAAAAAAAAAGAGCCATTTCTTGTGTTTTTCCTGTGTGAAGTTCTCATTGTGTTACAGATGAAACTTGTGTACAAGGATAATAAGAGCAGTCAAATCAGATGGTGCATCAAGGTCGAAACTCCATGGCATTTAGTGAAGAACACAAGTACAGTTGTAAGAAATCACCTTTCAGGGTAAAAACATCTGTTATAACAAACTGATGTCAGTATTAGGGGGTGTTAATTTAAGTCTGGTCCCAGATCGTGCTCTCAAATGCAGTAATGGCAAAAGATAAACAACGTGAAACAAAGCGCACAATAACTCAAGGTTACCGAATCCGTGTGCAAATCTGCTTTACGGCAACCAGAAAGCTGTAACAAGAGCCCCAGCAGCACCAGAGGGCAGCCGTGGGACACCATAGGAAGATGATGCATTTTACCAGTTCCTGTGAGCCTCTAACAGCGGAAAGAGTCACCTTCCATAAACTCATCTGACCGAGAGAACAGACGGTATCTCTGAAGGAAAAAGGCTGTTGCCACCCACATGACCCCTGTAAGTAGAGGAAACATAAGGAAAAGAGGAATTCATAAGGACCCTTCAACACCAGCTCAGCTGAAGCTGCTTATCCAGGCTAGCTTGAGACATTCCAAATCCTCCTCCAAGTATTCATAGCAACAATTTATCCCCCCTGCAGATTTACCTAGCAGTAGAATCCCCAAACCTGCGTTGTCTCTGCACCATCTTGCACAAAACACATTATAATTCAAAGCAGTAGGACACAACACCAGGAGAAAATTCAGTATTGGGAATAACGGCAGAACTGAATTAAAGGGGAAGAGTAGGGGATGGATTTCAGTTTTGTAAAGGACAGGAATGTGAGATGACATGGGGTTTGTGGCACGGGGGAATAAATATTTCTTCTATCGCTTACAAGCAACCGGAAAGAAAAATTATTCTAATGCCTAAAGCATGTGCCGCCATCCTGCGTTCAGAAAGGAAAATACAAGGTAAGAGGAGGAACTGACCCAAGCAGCTCAGTGGCTGGGCGAGAACACCACTGCTTTGCAGGATCCTCAAGGCATCACAGGACATCAGCTGCTCCTTACCGTTAGTGTTCTGTTCCGATTTGCTGCTCCAAGCACCTTAGTTCTTGCAGCCAAATAAGCTCGAAAATACCCCTGTAGAAAGAAGGTTTCTTCCTGACAACACTGCATACACTTCTTCAGTGTCCTTACTGGCATGCAGTAAGACACTCGCCCCCCAGTAGGTACTGAGATAATCTAAAGGATGGCGAGAGAAGAAGGAAAACAAACCAAAAAGCAGTAATCTAAATCAAACTATGGAACCAGCTGACACAAGCTTGCCCTCTCCTGCCCTCCCCATCCTGGTTCAGACCTCAGGTGCAGAGCAGACCCCAGCTGTGCCTGTTTTCTAGCTTTCTGGCCACTTCCACCACCTTACATCCTTGCCATGAGAAATTGCTCATGGACTATCAAGTTACCCTCAAAACTGCGATTCAGAGTCACCCTTTGGCAATAACACCCCTTGGTATTGCCAAGGCACAGCCACAGTTCTGCAGGCAACAGTATACAAATGCTTGCAAGTAGCAGTGTGAGGCTCTAGAAATACAGGTGTGAGTGTGCTTTTGGGTGGCTTGATTAGCCCCCAGCCCAGAGCACCATTGCATGAGAGGGAATGTGGTCATTATAGCAAATTTTTCAAACAATTATATATATATATTTATATAGAAAGACTTATCCCAACAAGATGGGCCACAAACTGTTACCCAGGAAGATTAAACTACTGATTACTTCCTAACTGCATAGTTGATCAGGAATATTGCGAGCAGAGAATCTGAAAGACCCTCAGCTTCCCATGAAAAGCTGATGTGAAACTGGCTGACCTTCAAAGCAGACACAGATGAAGTGGTTAAAAATAAAGAAAAGAACCACCTGTTGGAGTGTCAACTTAATCCAAGCAGTTTCCCTTTGAGGTTTATGAGAACAAAGCTCTTTTTGCTCCCCACTTTCACACCTCTTAGAAAGTTATTTAATTCCAAATTGAAAGCACTGCTGCTTTGCCTGGGCCCACAGTAATGTCACTGCCAGATGGCAGGTTTTCCTTTTCTAATGAGCACCTCGGAGCACTGACCCAGCTCACTTCCCCCCTGTTGCTCTGCTCATGCACATGTTCAAGTGCTTTTGCAGTTTACTGGAAACTGAAAGGACAAGATCAGCTCGCGTGGCTCTTTCCAGGGAATCAGGAGCCAAATGTCAGCAACCGAAAATACGAAGGTGGTTGTTCAGGATAGAAGTATGGGAGATAACTTAGAATCATAGAATAGTTTGGGTTGGAAAGGACCTTAAGATCATCCAGTTCCAACCCCCTGCTATGGGCAGGGACACCTCACACTAAACCAGGTCACCAAAGGCTTCATCCCACCTGGCCTTGAACACTGCCAGGGATGAAGCATTCACAACCTCCCTGGGCAACCCATTCCAGTGCCTCACCACCATCACAGTAAAGAACTTCTTCCTTATATCCAATCTAAACTTCCCCTGTTTAAGTTTTAACCCATTACCCCTTGTCCTGTCATTACAATTCCTACTGAAGAGTCCCTCCCCAGCATCCCTATAGGCCCCCTTCAGATACTGGAAGGCTGCTCTGAGGTCTCCACGCAGCCTTCTCTTCTCCAGGCTGAACAGCCCCAACTTTCTCAGCCTGTCTTCATACAGGAGGTGCTCCAGTCCCTGATCATCCTCATGGCCTCCTCTGGACTTGTTCCAACAGTTCCATGTCCTTTTTATGCTGAGGACACCAGAACTGCACACAATACTCCAGGTGAGGTCCCACAAGGGCAGAGCAGAGGGGCAGGATCACCTCCTTCCACCTGCTGGTCACGCTCCTTTTGATGCAGCCCAGGATACGGTTGCTTTCTGGGCTGCGAGCGCACACTGAAGCCGGCTCATGTTCATTTTCTCATCAACCAACCCCCCCAAGTCCTTCTCCACAGGGCTGCTCTGAATCTCTTCTCTGCCCAACCTGTAGCTGTGACTGGGATTGCTCCCACCCAGGTGTAGGACCTTGCACTTGCCATGGTTAAACTTCATGAGGTTGGCATCAGCCCACCTCACAAGCATGTCGAGGTCCCTCTGGATGGCATTCCTTCCCTCCAGGGTATCAACCGAACCACACAGCTTGGTGTCATCGGCAAACTTGCTGAGGGCGCACTCAATCCCACTGTCCATGTCAGCGACAAAGATGTTGACTTGTGTTTGGATGTTCAGAGACAGGTCAGTTACTCATCAACATCAACTAATTGTTACATTTTCTATTTGTGAGGTTATCCAGAGATGAGGTGCAGAGGGAGAATAGCAGAGAATGGAGGAAACATTAAACAGTCAGGAAGACGTGTTCTAAAAGAGAGGAATAGAGACCAGAAAAACCAGCAGACTACAGTTATCTGGCCAAGAGAAGGCAGAACCATGGATCTGTATTAGCCCAGAGAAGGAGAATTGGTAAATACAACACCAGCATTTCTGAGAAAAAAAAATAAATCAGATGTGCATTGGAGAAGTGAAATATACAAGTAACCAGAAAAAAGGGCATGGGATGAAAGGCAGAGCCTGAAATTGTCAGGCTGGATGGACCATGCAACATAAGGAAGAAGCAGAAGTGCAAGATGAATCATTGAGGTCATGGCAGGCAAGAGGAGGAGACTGCAAAGAGAAGACAAAGAAAGATGAGCTGACCCTGGAGAAGCTGGTGAGCAAAGATCCTCATCAACCACCAGGGGTGGAGAAGGGGAGAAAAGGCGTGGGGTGCAGAGGTATGTGATGTAAAAGCAAAGGATGTGGAAATGGACATAGCCAAAGGCAGGAACAGTCCTCCAGAGCCTGGAGGACACTGACATCTGAATAGGCTGTGAGGGATGAAGACTCTTCTAGACGCAAAGATTTCAGAGATGGAAAAGTTAGGAGAGAGGTAAAGAAAACTATGCAGGAAACGAATTAAATAAGAGCGAGGTTGTGTGAAATAGCAGTGGAAACAAGCGTGGGAAGTGTAAAGATAAAGAAGGTGGATCTGCCTGCTTAAGAAAAAGGTGTCCAGAACTGATGAGGAGACACAAGTACTGGTGAGAAAGAAATGGGAAGAGAGAAGGGGTTTTACGAGGGTTGTAGGGATCCTGAGTGAGAGAAGGAAAGCAGAAAAGCAGATGATGTTTATTGTCAGGAGAGTTGCACAAAGGGAGAATGTAGGGCAGACGTGATGCACAGGGCTGTTGTGCTTGCGTGAGCAGACGAGATCTGACAAGGAACAAGTGCTTGCCACAGCACCCACCCTGTGCAGCAGCAGCCTGTGGGTTCCCTCACATACCCTGCAAGTCCACAAGGTCCTAATGTGGTCACAGCCCCCAAGACCAAGAGGTACCTGAGGGCCAAGCCTCCTGAAATGATGTCCTGCCCCTGGATGTGCAGGGAGAAGGACAGCAACTCTGCTGTCATGTCCTCTATTTCCAAAGCTAACGGCACTTGTCAGCCCTGCTTGGCCACTCTTTCCTGTGAGGCATCCCCAGGGACACCCTGGAGCAGCAAGGAGGTGCTGTGCCAGCAACAGTAGAGAGCTCGTTGTTGCTGCCCATCTAGCTTTATTTTTAATGAAAGAAAAAAAACCCAGCAGCCACACAGAGAAAGAAATAGGGGGAGAATGGAACAACAGGAAGATGAAGTGCTTGCAGAAGTGAATCCTCGCTTAAAACATTTGGGTATGTCTTTACTGCAAAAATAAGGTTTGGTTTGACGGAAACTTTTGTCAGAGGAAAAGTGCTTTGTATCAAAATTTCATGAGGTTCTTTGTCTCAAAGAAACATCTTTTCCTCATGTCAGATTTTGTCAAGAACAGCAAAATGATCTTCTGCTCTCCCTGCACCTACAGAAGGGATTTTTGTCCATTTTCATTACGGCCAGAAAACATTTAAATCTCATTTTAAATAACCTTAAGTGCTTTTCAGAAATTAACAGTTTCTTACACTGGTGCACATACGATGTATTTCCAACTCCACATCCTGAGACTTCTGCACTAAAAATTCAAGACAGGGTCCAGATTTTAACAGCACATTTTCAAAGTTTTATATGTATGAATTCCTTCATTTAATTGAGTTTCAGTAGGAGATACTTTATAGCCTGGGGCAAATAACTGCTTAGAGAAATTTTACTAACCAAAGTGGAACTGAAGCTTATTGTTACAAACAGGCACATAATTAGCTTAAAAGGGACATAAATCTTCACAAAGTCAAGTTCCTTCCTGCTCTGACTGCACATTTTCAGCAAGGGAAAGTCCATTTTGCTAGAGCTTGAAGCTGAAAAATAAGCTTAAAATAGCAAGTAAGCCCAAGAAGCTAATAAGAAATAGTTATAAAATCATTTACCCTGTAAATACAATTGCCTGAAATTGAAATTAACTCCACAGCCATGTCTGCCAGGGAGCAAGAAATGGGCTGGAGAGGCTGGCAGGAAAGAAGGGGGGAACTACGTGGCCCCATTGCCAGTGGTTTCATAGTCATAAGAGGAAGAAAAAGCAATTGAGCAGTTGGAAGGGCTCTGGGTTGAAGGAGAAGGGGCCCAGCTCCTGCTTTGACCTTTCTGCCAGGTGTGCCAGGCAAGATCCAACAAGGATTTTGACAGCTCATTTAAGTGAAATTCAAGCACTTACATCCCAAGCTGACATCCTGCACTTTCTCGTGCTTCCGCCTGAGCTCTGTAGGCATATCTGATCTCACTCTTTTCATGGCTCCAGACACCCCACATGGGTCACAACTTGCATAAGCTTAGGTGCTAATTCATCATCTTGACTTCCGTTTAGTCACTGGAGAAAAATAGACACAATAGCAAAGTTTAGCTTCTCCCAGAAGAGGTATCTAAAACAATCACACCCTAACCATGCCCATTTCTTCTTGGTAACTAAGGAGGAGCCCAGCATGAGCGGCTCACAGCGCAGTGCTTGTTTGTGTCCCAACCAGATCCTTACAGAATCTCTGAAGAGTCTGAACATAACAGATATCCTCCATTTATACCCTCTGGATAGCAAAAGCTAACAGACCTCTATTACAGGCAGCATCTTCTTTAAAATACGGAAGTAAAAATAGTCCGTGGGCTCACTGCTCCTTGCGAGCTCAGCTCAGGCTGTTTCCTGCACGTAACCCTGGCTCCTCCAGATCCCATTTCAGAATGCTTTATTTTTCCCTGGGAAAATAAGAGAAGCACCAGCACCTTATTGAGTTCTGCACCCACTCCAAAACCTAAAATTGGCTACCCTGACACTGACCCTGAAACCTACAAGTCCTTTATTTGGTCCAGCTATCTGCTGTTCAGGCATTCTTAGGACATTATGCACGACATCATGTTGACAGGAGACCATCAGGGAGCATGAGGGTGGCTGCTCCCTAAAGGCAGGGAACCTGGGAGCCAAGGGTGGTCCCAGCACAGGCAGTGCTGGGATCCCAGTGCCCTCATCCAGCAGATGCAACCCCTGCCCAAGGAAGCCCCATTAACAGTCCCAGCCAGGGCACACACATAGCAAGGTCCAGTGTCCATTTAGTTATTCCAAACAGAGAAAAAGGGAAGCAGAGCCAGGGATGGAGACCAGGCTGCAAGAAGACTTCAAAACCTCCCCATCCACAGCCAGGCTGCAAGCAAACTGCAGTGTGCATCTCCAGAGACAAATTACCTGTACTGCTGAGGTCCATCCCAGAGGCAAGCCCAGAGATAGCTATGCCCACACCAAGGTGAGAAAGGTATTGAGAGCCCAGGCCTGAGCTTAAATAGAGCCATTTGCAGGTCTGAGACTGCTCAGGGCCACTAAGGGTATTGACTAGGAAAGATTTAGTAAGTGGGTGCAGCAGCTGGCAAACATCACTGCTGTGACATTGTTGTCTGTGCAGTCCTGCAGCCTTCCAGACTTCTACAATAAGATACTGAGTAGCTCACACAAGCTTCCTGTAGTGGCCCCCTAAAAAACCTTCTTCCTTTTCCAGTAAACCAAAGCTCTGTCTGCACAGCAAAGGCCTCTTTCCTCTCTTCGCCACCACTGTAACTGCTGAATGCAGTGTGGGAATGCGCTCTTGTGAATCCAGACTGACCTTCTCAGCAGATCTCTACCGGCTTCCTCTGAACACAAAGACAGGATGTGCCTGGTGATGGTCTTCACCTCCCATCCCTCCTGCCCTGCATCATGCCTACATGCATGCTGTTGTCAGCCCTGCCACATGGCTTCACGGGATGACCTGTGAAGGCTGCAAGGAGCATCAATTTCCATCACAGAAGCCATCAGCCATGGCTTTGGCAGAGGAAAGAGCCAAGGGCCAAAGCCCAAACAGCTTCTGAAAGAGCTGTGAGGTCTGTGTGAGGCAGAGGCACATGCAAGCTGTCTGTCAGTGTTCACCTGGCTGCCCTGCTTCCTCTCTGCCACCTTGCTCTGCACTGGGCTGGGCTATGAGCAGCTCCTGAGATTCTCCAGTGGTTCCCAATCCAAGTCTTTCATTCACCTCATCCGCAGGTCTCTCTTATGTGGACTGTCCAAATGTCAGTCTCTAGGGGATGGGAGCAGCCTTGCTGATGCGGCAAAACCAACAGAGCTGTCAGGCAATGCACAGCAAACAGGAATAGCTCCCTGCTGCATTGTACCCAGACCTCTTGTTGCAACTCCGTACCCATCTGCCTTCACCTGAGTTACCCCTTCCACAGTCTTTTCCAGAACTGCTTAGAAAATAGATCTAGACAGAGTGACACACCAGCAAGTAAATGGAAAGGGTGGCACGACCTGGAAGGCAGCCCCAGTGATGGTCAAGATTGGGTTAGCAAGCACAGAAATAAGGAGAGCTATCCATCCTGCAGTGCGAGGTGTGTGTGCTAATGGCACAGCAGCTGCCTCCATCTCTAGGTGCAACAGTGAACGGAATGAGAAGGAGCTGCTGTTTCAGAAGGGGGTGATTTGGGACTGCTGTGGTCTGCTGCACACACTGTGGGCTTTAGGAAGGCTAAAAGGCTCTAAAACCTGTGAGGATCTTTTTGGAGGGCTGTGGGCTGGCCAGCTGGTTTGGCATGGCTGCATCCATCAGCAGAGCTGCGGTGTGAATGAACCTCTGCACGGGGAGATCTCTCCTTAAGGCAGCCACCGGTAAAGGCAGAGCCAAATAAGCACTGACACAAAGGGCTGTGGATAAAGGGACCAGGACCAACATGAGAAATCTGAAGCTTTTTGCCTCATCTCTTGCTGTTTCTTGGTTCTCTCTGTGAAATGGAGCTAATGCCACTGCCTTTTCTGGTAGGCTGGACACATCAAAGGCCATGAGGGGCTCTGATAATTAATCAGGGAAATTATATAAAGCCACCAACATTCGTCTACACTTCATCTGATAGCTCAGGGGCATTCAGAGCTGCTGCCTGGGGAGCTAATAACAGTTTAGCCACAGCTGCATGAACCAGAGTGTGCTATGAAGCCTGCCCACAAAGCTGTATAAATCTCCAGACAGCTCATGCAAGGAACTGTGCTGTTACAGCCACACTGCTCAGTGCTGGAGCTAAATGGTCTGAGGGTATAGCACTCTGCAGCACAGGGAGACGTGGGGATTTGTGCACCATGGGGTTATCCAACAGGCCAGAGCTGGTTTGGATTCTGGCTGGGACAGTCACGCTTCAGTCAGACAGATCAGGACAAGCAGGGAAGTACAGGACAGATTTATACAAAAGGACAGACAATTCCCAAGCATGCCACTCTCCGTGACAATTTCATGAAGGAATGTGACAGTTTCATGACTCTCAGTGAATTCAGCCAGGTCAATGCTGAGTGTCATGCAGCTGCATGGCCAGTATTTGCAGCCTTTTGCTCAAGTTTACTCTCGTGGTGTCAACAGGCTGAAGAGAAGCATTTTTTCCCTCAAAGCTTTCTTTGGTGACCTACATGGGGAAATCTTCTGATTGTCTTCCCTAGTGATCAGCTTTCCATCAGCAAGCACACTCCCAAACATGCAAGCTGAGGCTGAACAGAGGATGGGGTTCTCAAGAGTGGTTTTGGTAAGACAGAGGTACCAAAACTGCAGGCACAGGCAGCCAGCACTGCCCTGATGTGCCCAAGCGCTTTAGACACTTTATGTTCCTGTTGTGCTACAGAAGGTGCCTGGAGTTGTGCCACATGCCCAGAGCTGTGCTGTCCAGAGCCATTCAACACCAAAACCCTGCCTCTGGCAAGGATACAGGGAAGAGCTCTTCCTTCAAGCCCCTGGGACAACTCATAGCGCGCAGTCCCTGCGCTCAAGGTACACTTGCAGTGACAGGATCAGGCTCCTCACAAAATGCAGTGGCGTGTAAGATAAAGAAACAGAAACCAAACGTCTGGCAGTTGTAGTGCTGCTCCTGCCCCCTCTCATTTCCATGTGGCTGGAGGCCCTGCTTGGCTCAGTGCTGATGTTCAACGTGGGTTCCCACCACATCACACACCTCAAGGGAGACTTCCAGCACTCAAGTGCTGTTAGTTAGCTAACGCACTTGTGAGAAGGACGGGCACCTTTCCACCCTTCCTTTCTCAGCTCTTCCGCTTGTGCAGCCAAGAATTCAAGACTCACTGAGCCAAAAGAGGGAGGGAAACCTCATCGGCTCAGCTTCCTCTCTGAGCTCCCTGCTTGCAGCACCTGCTCTCTGGAGGAGCCTGCCTCCCCCATGGCTGGAGCAGAAACCAGTGAGCTGCATATAACCCACCACAGCATCCAAACATCAGGCATGGGGCTGCTTGTTGCTCAAAGATACACAGATGCCGTGGGTCTAGCCCCAACACATACAAGCAGAAAGCAGCCATGAACTGCTCTGGGACAGTTTCAGGTGAAAATTATATATAGCCTGGTGTGAAGAAGTAGGTATGAGATGAAAGGTAGCTGAGTTTTGGGCTTAAATGCGTAACTTTTAAAATACAGCTGTAATAGAAGAGGCTGCTAAGCTATGTGTGATGAGTTCACACCTTAATGTGAAAACAGTCATGTTTAAATGGAGACCATTGATTGAGAGCAGAAAAACTATGAGCTCCCTCAGCTGCAGAGCTCTTCTCACTTCTGCAATGGCTTTAAAATACAGTTTAGAAAGCAAAAATATGTTTTGTTGCCTTTGCTCATTCACTTCCCATGAAAACAGGACTACTTCCTTTTGCCAGTTTTAACAAGAAACCATCCTGCCAGTAAATAACAAATGTTTCCTGCTTGTAGACCTAGCCTGACTTCACATGAAATCAGTCCTGTTTCTGACTGCTCTGCAGTGCCTTGTCTACAGTTCAAAGGTGTCTGTGTCAGTCTGTATGTGGTCACTCTCCCTTCCTCCTCCTGCAAGCTGGTCCATGGACTGCTCAAGAAATGCTTATCCCTTTCTGTTTCCTACACTTCTCCCACCATTCAGGGCCCAGGAACGTCTTGCTTGCCTGAGCTGTCACAACATGCACCAGCCACAGCACGGCTGCAGGGAGTAGGGGGGGTTAAACACTGCTCAGCCCTCTCAATTGCCCTCGTGTGCTCTCACTGGAATTTCCCTCCTCACTGAGGCGTGCAATCTCACTGCTACACGCTGTGGAAGGCATCTCTCCTTCCTCTGAAGCATCTGCTGAGCCCGCTGACAAAAGGCAGGATACTGCTTTGATGAAGCCCAGTGCCTTTCGCTCTGTGGCAACCTAATAAATACAAGTTAATAGAGCTAACTTGAAATCCTGGATACAGTGATTGCTTGGTGCTTCTTCCAGACATTAGTTCTCTTTCCAGTTAGAAAGAAAGAAAGAAACAGGAATCACCATGGCTGATCTTTGCACCCTGACGCCATTATTCAGTTGAGTAGAACTCACATCACTGTCTTGACCACAAACCAGGTTGCTTTTTCTGTTTTTAACTGTACAATAGTTCTCAGAAAAAAATGATTGCGCCATGAATTTATGAGATGCAGCTACTCAAGGCAATGCATTTTGTCATCTACTGTGGCTAAAAATGTTTTTTTTTAATCTAGATGCAAAGATACAAGTCATCCTGGAAGAAGCTGAGATGGGGCTGATAGAGATGTGGAAGAGGAACCTGAGAATTACTGACAGATCTGGGAAACATCTGTGCTCTGCTTATGAAGAATAAACAGATAAAAAAATCCCCAAAGTGTTTTCTGAAAGCTTTGCAAGCCAAAAAAAAAAAAAAAAATTATATATATATATAATCAGAAAACCACCCAAACAAAAAAAAAAAAACAAATGTTTGCATGGGATTTGGCAGTTAAAGCTTAGGTTTCAGCCCTAAAGAAGATAGGAGTTGTGGTACTGGTTCAAGGGTAGTGCAAGTGGTAGTGGCACTTTCCCTCTCCATGTACAACTGTAATACAGGGGGGAAAATAAGTTTAGACTGACTTAAAGGCAGCAAATGTTCCTTCTCCTAGCTTATTAATCTATATCTGATCCTATATGGTTAAAAGCTTCCAACTTAGAGTAAAATCCCTTAAGGTAACCAATACCCCAGCTTCAGAAATACCATTTAAGGAATTGGCAGTTTGATACAATCCACATTATGGATAGAAAACTAAATAGGTGAGAAGCTAAAAAAGTAAGAAAATAAGAAGAAATGAAAAAGTAAGAAAATTAAGATGTAGCTTAAGCATTGTGTCCTCCCAGCATCTGCAGCATGCCTTCTGCTCAAAGCATAGCAAGCCCACAGAACGCTGCAGACGCAATTAAGGCATTATTGTGCTGCATTTCCTCCCCAGGTGTGGGAGGAAAGCAACAACTGATGAGTGAAAGACAGCTTTGAAACAGAAAAGAGGAGACAACTGACAGACAGATACTGGAGAAATTGTCAAAAGGAGAAGTAGTGGCTGAAATTATCAACAGGGCCAATGAATTATCATTGCCAAGGAAATCTTGACTCCTCTATCCAAGTGAACTGCCTGGAATAGTAAAGACTTACTCATTCCTTCCAATACACAGCTGGATTTTACAGTCCTCGTGGGATGCAAGCAAAGGACAGCATTCTCCAAAATGGGAAGCAGGCCCCAGGTCTGACACGCAGTCCTGCTGGCTCCTGCTCTCCTCCCTCCCACCCACCAGTCTGAGAAGATCAAATCCACCTTCTTGCGGGATGCAACAGCTCTTTCCCGTGCCTCTTCCCAGCTCTCCTGTGCCTATCTGCCTAGAACCTGCTGTACTGTAGGTCTTCATCTGCAGCTCTGTCCACACCTACAGGAAGGTGAAAACTTGGCTGGTGTTCAGCTTCAGTGGAGTCCAAGCACAGTTAGACGCTTGGTGCAAGAATGATAGCTTACAAAAGATCTTTCTAAGCAAAAAAACCCAACAACCCAAACCCCAAGGTGATGATGCTTAGCTAATGTTTCTCAGGAAGGGCTGAGATAAAGCTGCTCTGTCTTCATGTACATGCATCCCTGCACCTCTACCTTTGGGCAGGGCAATTAGACCGGCTCCCAGGACTTTATCCTGCTCTGCTAGAATCATGGAAAGTAGTGGTAGGAGCACAAAACCTTCTCATGTCTTTTCATTATTCCAATCAACCAGTGAAATCCTGGTTGTTGATGCTTTGATTTGTAGGTACAGCCAGTGCTGTTTCTGATCCTAATGAAATGATAAAATGATTGTTTAATGAGCCCATTTTTCCCCATGGAAGATTCTCCTTGGAGTCCTTTTCCAGACAGAAGCTACCCAGAGTACACCTGAAATACAGCTGTTGGTCTCTTGGTGTTAGTTGTTGACTTCACTGAACTTATTTTTTCCCCTGAACAGGTTTACATCTTGATACCGAGGCACACACCCCACCCTGTGTTCATGTTTATAAGACCTTGTTTGTCCCACTCGGCACCTGATAGGATTTTTGCTGCACCCCTCCACTGTAATGTTGCCACCTCTGGAAGATTTCTGGGGATATGGACACCTCCCAACCCCCTTTTGGAAACATCCCAGTTGAGGTGCAGTCTTGTCCTACAGAGCAGGAATAGAATGTGTTTCCATTGCAGTCCCACTGTTCTCTGTTCATGTACCCCTCAGGCCTTCTGCACCCTCTTGGCCTCTTTACTGACTGGATGCCAGGAAGAGTTTTCCAGCCTGGATTCCTGTTAGCCTAAGTCCTGCCAGCGACATGTACGCTGCTCGAGCCTCAGCCCACGTGCTGCTGGCTGCACACTCTTGGTTATTGTTTTGAAGGGCAGCCAGTGAAGTTGTGAAGGCTTTAATCTTCCTTCAGCTGCAGTTGGCTTTGTTTAGGGCAGAAGATATGAAAGGGGTTTACAGGGGATTAACTTTAGTGCCAAGCCCCTACCGGTACTTTGATATCTTGAGTTTAGTTGACTTGCTTTTGCTTTTTCTCTTGTATGGTTTAATCTTGCCAATCTCATTTGTGTATGTTAGTAGTCTGACCTCATTCTTGTCAGGTTATTCCTAGTTTTCAAGTCTAATGAAGTTCTCTGCTGAAACCCTTGCTGCTGTCTAACCAAATGAAGTGAAAGGGGAAGCACAACCTTGTGAAGCAAGTGTGATGAAGAACATGAGTGGAGTTTGCTCATATTTATCAAGAGGGTGTTTTCCAGTCTTGGGAATCCCCCATGGAGTTCATTGCTTTTTGTGTTCCAGTTCACATGAAAATGCTTACCCTTCACTGTGCATGTTCAGGTTGCAGCTGCCTGCAGCATCATGGACAATATCTGGGACATTGGCACACCAATGGCTTTTGAAGAAGCTCTGTGCTCCTCCCAGCCTTCCTGGTGCCCAGTTCTCTGCCTCTCCCCCTGTGTTAAATCACGCTGTGCTCTCCTACGCTGGTTAAGCAATGTCGTGTAACGGATGGGAACTCCTTTGGGCTGCTGAGAGGAAGTACCACAAACATGCAAATACCTGAACTCAGAAGCATGGATCTTCCCACACCGGTTTCATGAGCTTTCCCCTGCTGACACAGGCACTACCGCACTTCACAGTTCCTGCATCTGACGGCTTGCACTGGGGCAGGGGAATGGTTCCAATACAGGTTCAAAATCTCATCTCCTGTTTCGGGTACGTTACCAATGGCAGCAACCTGAGGTTGTTCAAGTTCACACCACTATTGCAGGCTTTATTACCACTACTCTTATAATTGCTTCCCAATACAAGAGGGGTTAGTCACCAGCATGTAAGAGTTGGCATAACTCTAGCAGATAGCTTCTGATTTTAGTTTCCTTAGAATGATGATCTGATACTAGAAGATCCTTATGCAGAGATGCTCTACAGCCTGTTAACTGTATAACCTTTACGTTTAGTTGGATCTCACTAGCTGGTGCCAGTCTTTCTCCTCCAGGAACCCTGCTGGGCACTGAGCGATGGCAGCTAGCATAAAGATCCTAAGGGCACGTGAAGGTGTTCAATACGTTGTGTGGATGAGGAAATGGAATCACTTGTGCAGGCTTGCAGCAGCTGCTACTATAGGGTTACTCACACCCTTGGAAAGAGGACTTTCGCACGCCTCTTGGACAAAATGGACAAAGAGATTAAAATCACCACAGACAAAAATAAGCACACATGCCCCCCCACAGTTCCCTCCGCTTCTTTTATCCTCTCCAAAAGGCCATTGGTACTGGATTCTGTGTGTCAGGTGGGTCTGAACTGTAAAGGATGGCAAAGACGTTTTAGCAAAGACAACCAATGAAGCTATTTTTAGTATCAGCTGCATGGAAAATACTTCTCAGAGGCTCTGGTGTCTTAGAGTGAAGACTTGTTTCCTCCTTTTTAGTTTCTGCTGAAAAACAGAACTTCAGAATGAAATAACAATAACAGAAGAGCAGTGGTTCTGATGGGTAAATACGTGTGGCTGGACTGGCAAGCCCCAGATTCCCCCAAGAAAATCTGCATTTCTTCCATTTCCAGAGTTTCAAGGTGCTCAGCTGGTCTGAATAAAATCTGGGGTGAGCTTCCATGGTTTTGGGTACCCCACACTCTAAAACATTCCAAGATTTCCTTCCTCTTTCTGCTGTCAGAGAGGAATATTTTTGTTACCAGGAAGACTTGGATGTAAATGTTTTCAATTCATTATCTAGTCACAGCTTCAAGAGCCCACGGAAGGGAGTGAGTATTGTGGGATGTGTTCAGTGATGAACTAAGGCAGAACTAGCAGGCTTCTCTGTTGGGAAATGTTCCCGTTTTGAATTAAAAACTTACCTATTTCAAACAGAATCTGCCTCTCCTTTGGACAAAAGTAATGTGTGCATCTGTATTAGGACCAGAGGAAATTATTAGCAACATGATTTAACCGTGCTATGGCACTGTAGCTCTGTAACAGCAAAAAAGCCACTAATGGGCAATGATTTTTCAGTTGGCATAAAAGCACAGGCAGGTAATTTGAAATTATCTCTCACAGGACACCCAGTTTTTACCTTTTCAATATGCCTACTTTTTTTTTTGAAAAGGAAAAGCTGATTACCATCTGGGGGCCCAAATATGCAGATAAAAGTAGAGAATGCTGAAATGTTTGCCATCCTGTGTTCCTCTTTCTGTTATCTGATTATAGAATTCAGGAGGGGGTTAGAATAAACAACACAGTTATATGCTTTAATCTGCATGTATGCTTTTCACTTTCTAAGGCATTGTACTCCTTTAAATATGCCCATCTAATCCTCCATCAGAAGACAGACAATTGGGGTACAAATATTTCCTTTCTGCTTGTTACAGTGCAACTTTTGACCATACTCATGCAACTTCTTGGTATTATCTTTCACTCAGTATTTGCTTTTACATACTACGAAGGCTCGAGTTGTCAGGAATAGATTTGCTGTCCACGCCATGGCATGAAATCTAACTCTGCATCTTTATTTCAGGCTAATGTTAATAATCATATCATATTAGTGATACTAATACTAATTTAGACATAAAATTGTTACCCCCCTGGCTCCTACTAAGGGTTGTAATTTGTTTCTACATGTTTTCATGCATTCTTGCACATTACACTAACAGATAGACAGACAAATGTGGAGCTGTTTTTCTCCTTCAAGCCGTGAGAGCGTGTATTGCTCAACTATGCATCACAGAACAGCAGCAGTGCTGGCACCAATGTGCTAACGTCCAGGCTGCTGCTGTGGTGAAACCCTGATGCCTCCCAAACCAACTGGGACCTCTGCAGGCTGCAGCATCTTGGGCATCCTCTTCCCAAGGAGGCTGCTCCAAACAAGCTTCTCATCTCCGTGTTAAAGACATACTGCAGCCCACATGGGGAAAGGTCCACAAAGTGAGCAGCCCAGAGTGCACAGGCACAGCTGAGATCCAGCCCCTTTCCTGAACTCCAGGAAATATTGCCCATGCTGCTCTGCAGGAGCCAAGTTCCCCTCTAATATAGGTAATTATGGTAGCAAATATGCCTGGCAAGCTCACGATATGCCTGGCAATAACCAAGAGCAGGAACAGTCTTTGGCATGCTAAAATTGAAGTTTTAACTGCGTAATCAGGGAAGAAAGATCTATAGGGAAAGTACAGCTTCAACCAGTATAAGTGTCTGCAAAATCCCTACAGTAAGTTCAGATTCTTAAGTACACAGTGCATTTTCACAAGCATCCTTTTATATTCTTACAGTTGACATGTCACTGCAACGTTTCACATGTACAAGCACAACTATAATCAACTTCACCTTTCCTTACTACAAAGACTGTGGTTATCAATCAGGTCTATTAGTGACAACCGAGTGAGAGATGGAAGCTCATGCAGAGAAGAGAGCACCTGTAGAATATTTGATAATGTTTGTTTTCTGCAAATGCTGGTCGGGTCAACTAGGGAACTGTTTCTGAATTGCTGTTCCCAGATCAGGCTCTTCTTAGCTTGTTGGGCTGCAGAGTGTTGTGCAGTGGTTTTATATTAAAGACAACTTTGTGATTGGAACAACTCCAGCAAATATGTTTCCATTGCTGACGAACTTTAAAATTTAGCTAAACAGGATGTACTGATAAACACTGCAACGTTGGCCAAAAGTTTACTATTGCTTTTCACAAAGCCCATATAAATAATCTGAAAACAAACATCTGACAATCTCCCAACTTCTACCAATCTCCTTTGACAACTGATGGAAACAGGGATGACTGTAAAGCACAGCATTGCATTTTAGGGGGTGGCTGTTGTGGCATTCTTACTTGAATCGGAGCCATTAGTTCTGGGTTTCTGAGGTTTCTGAGCAGTCAGACTTCAACAACTATATTATCCCCAAGTTAGGAAGTAGCTGTAGCGATGTTCTACTTCAAGGTCTTAAACCAAGACAGAGAAGAGAGTGTAACTGCTGAGCCACAGGGACAGTTGCGTACTGTAAGCCAGAGGCTGATCCTGAAGAGGCAAAACAGGTCAGATTTTTGGTGGCTTCATGAAAATCCAAACAATTAGATCCTGTAAGTGGGCAAAGTCCTAGCCTCGGTACTGTATTTACAGCCTGGGATAACAGTGAGCCTGGATTCCACCCCGTTGCGTGAAACAATTTCAGAAGTGCCACCGTTTGACCTCAATGGCAGCACGTTCCAAGTGTAAACTGAGCTGCCTGCTTTTTTAGTTCAAGAGAAATGTCAAGCAAAGCTCATAGGAGCGCTATAAAAAGCCATTGGGAAGTCAGACTTCATCAGCAAGAGGACTTTGTGTCAGGTGAAACAGAGCACGCACCAGCTGAAGTTCACACACAGCAATGACTGGCTATAGCCCGGCGGTCAGGAGGCGAGAGCAAGGCTGAACTTCCCAGGGAGAACCAAGCAGAAACCTTGTGAGGGTTTCCATGGTCAGCTTGGAGCTGTGCTTGGAAAGGAGGCAGGGGTGCTCTGCACAGAGCAGCACCCAGCTCCACTTAGGACCTTCTTCAACACAGCAGCTCAAGAGATGCTGAGCTGTCCCAACAGAGCAGCAGCAGAGAGAACATGTAGGACCAATGTGATTTGGGGGCAACCGTGCCTACACCTGGCTGGGATCGAGCTCAGCAGGACCTGGAGTGGAGCAAGCAAGTCCCACAGAAGCAGGTAGAGGTTGCGGGCAGGCACCTGCCCCGGTGGCAGCCCCAGCACTGAGCCACAGGCAAAGCAGCACCTTGCAGCACCCCATGATGTCATGTTGGTCGCTGTGCTCGTGTAAACAAGGCTGGTGTGGTGCAGACGGGACGCTCCACTTCCTCCCGACAGCACGGTCGCATGTAGCTGAGTTTCTGCCTGAAAAGGTAAGACTGCTTTTAAGCTCACTCTTTGCTATCTAGAACCAGCTGTGCTGTCTCCTATGAAAATGTTGCTCTCCTCCAGCTTTTCCTTAGGGGTTGGCTTTTTCCAGGAGGAAATTTGTGGCACTTTGAGACTTGAAAAACCCAGCAGCTCTCCATGTGCACCAATGCTCTGTGTGAACACATGGAGGAGTTCAAACAGCAGCTGCTTGAAATTGCTGTTGCAAGAGAAAGCAAAATGTTAGAGCGTGGGTAATTAGTGGTTCTCCAACTGTTCTCCTAGGCACAAATTCCTTCTTTTGCCTGGTTTCTCAGGGAATATATTTTATTTTAAAATCATATTTGACAAAAAGGGAAACTTGCAAATCTGTTTTCTGATGGTGGTTTATGTTATCGTGAAAAAAAGAATCTACATGCTGCATGTCTTTGTGCCATCCAATGCTCTTTGACTGAGTTGCAGCTGTAGGAAATCTGTAATAGTCAGGGGACACAACATGACAAAATAGCAAGACTGCTTGGATTTGCTTTTGTTAATGAAAATCTAGAGGCAGTCTTAATTCATAATTCAGACTGCAGTCACTGGTCAGGATTAAAACTTCACTTCATGCGCTGAAGCTTTCAAACTACTTTGGAAAAGGTGCTTTACTGATGGGCTTGCATTCACTCGCACTGGCAGCTTGGCTCTGACGGGAGCCCAGGAAAACAGCACATCTGCAGTGTGGCATTTACAGCAGGATTCACAGTGGGCAGCCCCAGAATCTGAAATTCCTTAAAGCAAATCAAAAGGGAGTCACACCGAAGGTGAGTCAGCGTGTCGAATCTGGCTCGCTGCAGATTTGTGTAGGAGAGGATTTCAGTTGCAGGCTAGAGCAGTAGGATGTGTGAAGGAAGAGTGTGATTTTTATTCAAGGGCATGTTTTCTGGTGTCAGTGAAAGTTCTGGGACCTTGCCACAGGTGCAAACATCACCATCCATGGGAACTGCACCCATTATGGGTGTCCATCCATGGTACAGCTCTCAGCCAGCCTGGAGCAAGCACCTCAGTGAGGCTGCAGCATCCTGCTGCCTGTGCATGCCCTGCCCTTCAGCTGCGTGAGCCACAGCGGTGAGAACTGGACTAGTGTTGCAAAACAAAAACAACTCATCACAAGGGATCAGCAGCCCAGATCTGTTCTTTGATGTGGAAGAACACCACCGGAAAAAGTACCCTTAACTGTAGAGCGTTCCACTTCTGACTGCAGAGGTTTCATACCAAAGTATGGGTGCAATAGCGCGAGACATCCATGGCCCTGCAATGAGGGCAGAGTGTAGATGCACTTGTGTCTCAACCAGATCAGTTAACCTGTCTGCTGATGGACATTCCTATGCTCCTCAGTCCTATCAAGGTTTTTCCTAGAAATGCCACATTTAGTTTCCAAACGTTCAGCTACAAGTAATAATGTGCACACTTGTGTCCTTATTGCAACAGCCTCAGAAATAATTATAATGTAAAAACTAATAGTTAGATAATAGTGTATTTATTTACTACTAATATTTTTTTAAATTCCATATTCTGAAAACAATATTCCAATAGGAGCTGTCTCCCTGCAATATGTAAGTCAACACTGCTAAAATCTGATGGAGCTTTTCAGACTTCTACCTTTGCTGTACATACATCATGCAGAAAATGACTGTTCATCAATTCCATTGTTACATTTGCTCAGGGTGGTAGGGATGGGACATTACCTGCATTTCCACAGGTTGGGTTTTATAACCTTTTGGCTCAAAGGTTCAAAGCAGCTGTCTGGTCTCCATCAAAGTGCATCTTTTCAACTCTTCTACCTGTACATACCAGCAATGAGAAGTATTTCTAGGAGCATTTTTTTCCCTAATATCAGTTATTCAGCAACACAGAGCTTTCCAATTTGGAGTCACTCTGGAAGACAGCAACACAAACTCAGGAGACCGTACTCAGACTTCTGCCTCCCGCCACTCAGACAGCCCTGGTCCTGTGAGGTTTGGAAAAATACCTTACAGAGGAGGGCAAGGAGACGAAATCTTGATTAACTCTGACACCTTGTGGACAATTAGCAAATGAAGACAAAGGCCAAGGAGTAACCTCTCCATGCTGTGGGCTCCACCATGGTCACAGGCGTGCTGCAGCCCAGCCCTGTGCTGATCTGCATGCCTGGACAAGCTTACTGCAATCAGCAAGTGAAGGCTGAATTCTGGTATCAAGCGTGTGCGTTCAGCATCACCCTCATGTTACAGCAGATGCATCCTGGACACGGTGGTTTATCCTAAATGGCTCCATTTAGAGGCTGGTTTGAGTCAGCAGCCTAAACTTGATCATTCTGATTGCTGACCCTGCAGTCTGGTCCTTAGCTGTCACACGAAATGTAAATAAGGGCTAACTGTACCTAGGGATCTCAAGAAGCAAACTGACTGTTATGACTCATTTGAACTGAAGAACACGTGTCCACTGGCCAGCATTTAAATGCAAGTGCATCCCTAAAATAGAACATTTTGCAAATGTACCTAATCCTCTGTGGTTTCAACGGCCACCAAGCACTTGCGATTTGAAGGAGCACCAGGCAGTCAGCCTAACCTTGACATCCAAGGGAAACCAGGCAGCTTGTAACATTGGAAATGGTTTTTTAATGGCTTCTTCACAAAATGGGAGGTCAACTGAAGGGACAGAAATTGGGTGTAGTGAGCAGTGCTCTTGCTGCAGACAAAGGCAGCTGATAGCATGTCCAGCTAGAGCTGCAGGCAAACCAGATGGAAAGGGAGCACAAACTCCCCGAGCACCAGAAATTCATAGGACTCTCAAGAAATGGGATGTAACGGACTTACTGCCCTGAGAAGCAGCACCCTGTGTGAACAACCCAGTGCTCAGCTCCATGCCTGTCCGTTCCCTGTCAGTCTCCTGAGGAGCACCAGAAAGGAGAGCAGCAGGCCTCCAACACTGCTTCTCAGCCTGATGGAGATAATGCCATGGGACAGATGCATCTTTTCCCTTGTTTCCAGCACCTGTTGAGCCTCTTCCTTCCTAATAGGCATACTGTGGCCTCATGAGAAGAGCAAGGCTGGGGTGTCCTGGGTGGAACGCAGCTGGGAGCATGGTGCAGAGCATCTCATCACATAGCTGCCTTGGAGCGAGGGTTCCTGGGAGCAAAGGCAGACTGGAGGGATGCCCTGGAGGGACAAAACCAAACTGTGGGGGCACGTTTCCTCCATGTACTTGTGCCATCTTGGTCAATGAAGGTGATTAGATAGAGGATTTCTTGACTGCAGCATTTCTTTGGTGTTTGGTGTAACTGAAAGATGCAGCCCAGCTGCTGAAGCTGAGCGTGCTGCAGGGGATAATCACGTAGACCTTGCATTTTGAAGACTGTGGGAGAGTGAAAGAGCCTCAGCATCTGCTTGAGGTGCCCTCAGAAGCAGTGGTTAGGTGCCCCTGCTCACCATCAGCATCAGCCAGAGCCACTGCAGCCATAGTGGGGGTGGCCTCTGTGCCATGCTGGGATCTTGCCATGGCCTGGGTGTTTCTAGGGCCTGAATTACAGCCCTTCAGTAGCAGCTTTGAGCAGTGTCTGTACGAGCTGCCAAGTCCAAGCACTGCTATGATTAACAGGCTGAAAAAAAAAGCTGTTTGTGTTCTTTGTCACTTGAGAGCTCTAAGTCTTCTCTTTTTATGTAACATGAAGGAAAAAAGCATTAGTAACAGGGTACAAGTTACTAATATGTACCTACAGAGACACTTCTTCTGTCAAATGGCCCTTGCCAACGGTGCAGGATATGAGTCAGAAAGAATGAATCAGTGTCTGCAGTGCCACATGAAATACGAAGCTGATATTCGATTTTAAATGTTCTGTTAGACACAGGAGGGAATCACTATAATGAGAAGTATAACCCTATGGGGAAACACCTGATAAAACCAAACTCCTCCTGCCTGTGTTGCCTAACTGAAGACAAGTCCCAGTTACAAAAGCTGACAAAAATATGGCCCAACAGGTCAACATGTGACATTTTGCCACCCCTACTTGTGTGATTCAAAAGAGAATCAGAAGTTGGTAGTATCTAAATCCAGAATTATCTGATGGAAAAGAAAAGTTAAACTGAGGCTGATGGAGTAGTGAGAAATGGAAGTTGGTGATCAGATTAGGCCTCTGCTTGTGACATTACGTTAAATACATGGCAGCACATTTCAGGAGCATTTACATGGCTGCATTTACAACCGTCAAATTCCTCAAGCCCTCTCACCGCTGCCCTTTTCCACGCATCCTGTCCCCATCGTGCCAGAGAAGGGGAGTCCATGAGGTCCACTGATGGGGTCAGGAGACACACCACCCACACAGTAGTTAACCTACAGCTTAATGACAGCTATGATTCAGTGGTTGGCACCCACGTTTTGCTAGTTGGGCCACGTGGTTACTCACATGCAGAAGCTGGGCTGCTGCACATGTTTCTTCCATGTATGCCTGCCCTGCTACCCAGAGACAAAACCACATATGGCCTTGAGGAGATGGCCAAAAGGGTAGGCAGCTTCTCCTGCTCCTCTGTTAGCAATATGGCACAGCTTCACCCATGCTTTTACACTCAGACAGCCGGGAAAAGGGACTGACACAATAGGAATTGTTCCCCACCTCTGTGTGAGTAGTAGACCTCTGAAAGGGCAGCTGTGAAGAAGATAGCAGGATGTTTTATATAGAAGACATTTCCAAACCTCTACTTTGTACAGAATAGTCAAATAGGAAATTCAAATGTGAATACTGACAGCTCTTGCAGTGCCTTTGCCTTTACAGCTCCTATTTTTGTTCTCTACAGGAATGATCCACCCGCCCTATACCACAACAGATGTTTCCAGCAGCCCAGTCATGACACACAGCAACCAGACCTGCTCCAGCCACAACATAACGTTCAAAAACAACCTGTACGCCACCACGTACACCCTCATATTCATCCCTGGCCTCCTGGCAAACAGCGCTGCCCTATGGGTCTTGTGCCGCTTCATCAGCAAGAACAACAAAGCCATCATTTTCATGATCAACCTGGCCATGGCTGACCTGGCTCACGTCCTCTCACTGCCATTGAGAATATATTATTACATTAACTCCACGTGGCCTTTTGGGAGATTCCTTTGCTTACTGTGCTTCTACTTGAAGTACCTTAACATGTACGCTAGTATTTGTTTCCTCACCTGTATCAGCATTCAGAGGTATTTCTTCCTGTACCAGCCATTCAAAGCCAAGGACTGGAAGCGGCGGTACGATGTAGCCATCAGCGCCGTGGTGTGGCTCTTTGTTGGGGTGGCGTGCTTACCCTTCCCCATCATGCGGAGCTATGGGCTAGCCAAAACCACAAACACCTGCTTTGCAGACCTTCAAGTCCGGCAGATTGAGAGCAAGCTGGCCACTGTGCTGATGATGGGCACAGCCGAGCTCTTTGGGTTCATTGGCCCACTCACCATTATTTTATTCTGCACTTGGAAAACAAAAGACTCTCTTCGAGGCTTCCAGATACCACTTCAAAACAGCAGTGAGAGGCGGAAGGCTTTAAGGATGGTTTCCATGTGTGCCATCGTGTTCTGCGTGTGCTTCGCACCATACCACATCAACTTCTTTTTCTACATGTTGGTGAAAGAAAACGTCATTACGGACTGCTTCCTGAGTACCATCACGCTCTATGCCCAACCCTTTTGCTTAAGTCTTGCAAGCCTGGACTGCTGCTTGGATCCAATCCTGTATTTCTTTATGACTTCAGAGTTTCAGGACCAGATATCAAAGCACAGCAGCATGGTCATCAGGAGCCGGCTCATGAGCAAAGAGAGTGCCTCATCAATTAAGGAATGACAGGAAAGCCAGCTTAAAAGGATGGAGATATTTCATATGAAGTCTGGGACTGTTCCATGATACTTGATTACCAGCTCCATTGTGGAAAACCCTGCAAGTTTATGCAGGAGAGTTTTGTGGCAGAGGAAATCTTTTGGTGTACAGAAGATAAAACTCTGTTTAAGACCCAGATGTAGGAGGCTGAAGAGTGGCCCCACTGGCGTTACTACACTTAGTGCTGTGCCACACATGCCAGACCTATCTGGGCTATAAAAGATACAGGAGGGAGTGACAAAGCTTTCGCTAGGAAATGGTGGAGACCTCCCAGAAGTTTTTCTTCTACTTTCCCACCTCCATGGCTCTATGATCAAGCCAAAGACAATCTCAAATCCATACACTGACATCCGCTGAAGCATCATCTCTGTTAAACACACACAATGCATACAAGAACCTGAAAATGGCCAGTAACAATAAATGGCATTATTCTTTCTGCAGTCAGTGCTGCAGATGCATGAAGGTTGGCAGCTTGCTTCAGCATGGCGGCCTCGGCTTTCCACTACCGAGTGCGTCCCACTCGTCACCACACTTACCTCTGCTTCATCTTTCCTGCACTCCCCCTCCTGATCTCATTCATTATGTCCTCCTCACCAAGCTCTAAGTCTGCTCCTTAATTGCTGATACATCCTGTAACTTGCACCTACTGCAAGAGAAATTCTCCCAATGGATCCTCAAAGATCTCCTTTTGCTCCAAGTGACTTTCTTCCTCTCCAAGCTGCCCGTGTTGGCAAGGGGGGCACCAACACATGGCCTTTGCCTTTGGATCCTGAGAAACAGGATCACCAGGAGCATGCTGCAGACTGGGCACAGTCGGACTCAGCATCGGTGCAGGTGGATCTGATGATGCCGGTGGTAGGATTCAGGTCCTTGCTCTCTTCTGTGTGTTTTTTTTGGGCCCAGAGGTACCTGCAATGGCTCTGCCCCACAAAACCTCAGCTCAATGAGTTCAAGTGACACATCTTCTAAAAAAGAGAGGTGTCCTTGCCAAGGTGACTTCAGTAACAGAGCATAGGCTAATTCCTTAAGTAAATTATTGTCATTTTTTTTTCACCAGCTCCTCTTGTAATCTTAACATTTAGGCTTTCAAAATCAGCTATAAAGATATCAAAAAGCAGTGACAAGAAAGGATGCCATTGACCCTTTAAATTAGTGACAGCTCTTCAGGCAAGTTCACCCACTTTGGGTAACTTCAAGGGTATCCTTATGGTGCCTGGAGATTGTTTGGCTGAACACAGGCACTGATCTATTGCCTCTGAAAACCTATGGTTTTTTCAAAAGGAATGTGTACAGATCTCCATAACCACCCGTATCTTACGTGTTGCTACAAAAATAGAAGAAATACCAGAAACACTTTCCAAGTATGTATTTTAAATGTAACTACTCCATTCTGCTTAATTACATTTTAACTCAGCTATAAATTTTCTGCATCTTATATTTTCCCACTTGACTGATTTACAATAAAATGGGGAAAAAAGCAAACAATAGGCAGGTTTAAATAAGCATTACACTGGAGCTCCTCTAAAAGAGAGTGAAGACATACTGATTCAATACAGTAAGCTCTTGTAATTCTCCTCCCATTTGTGAGAAGACAATGTGGCTACAGTATGACCAACTTAATCTTTCATGTTTATAAGTGAAAACACCAAAATAATGCCTATCTGAAGGAAGTAACTGTCACAAAGAGAGTACTGTTGAAGACTTCTACAGTTTTCTGGAGAGAAAGCTGCAGGGAAAGCAAGCAGTCCACCTCTCAGTGAAGTTGGTGGAAATGTTTTCTCTGGTTTAAAGGGCAGTTTGTTATGCGGATGATACACACGTTTACACACTGCAAGTAGTCTCTTAAAAATGTGAGCGGAGATTGATGCTCAGGTACACAGTTAAGCATGCAGAATTGTTGGCAATTTAGCAGTTTTCTCATAAGCTGAACACTATATAATACTGTCAGTAAAGGAAACTCGTTTCAGTGGTTGTTATGAAGATTTTTACTGACCTTGATCAGTTAGCATGTGACTGAGAGCTGTTTACTGTGATTTCTTTCTCATACAATTCTCCATTTATCAGGCGAAAGCAAGCTGAAGGCACTGTTATGGTAACTGTGTAGCTTGTTCTACATTTTTCTTTCCAAAACCTGATGCTTAAAAAATAAATGCATTTTTTTCAAATGTAAAGCTGAATTTCATAGCTATCACTTATGGGATCAACTCCTCCTTGGATCAAAGAGTTCAAGTGATGGAGTGCATCAAGTCTTAATATTCTTAAACAGGTTGCTTGTTTGCTTGTCTGCAGAAAGGTTTCCACCCCATATGACTGGTGTTTATATATTTTTTAAACTACAACACTTACATTAGATTTAGAGGTACTTTGGTGAAGAGAAAGGTCCTCCATAGGAATAGCTGTGCTGTGGGTGGTGCATGAACGGGTGGGGATGAGTGACTGCAGGACTGCAGAAGCCCCTTCTTTCTATCTCATTCAACAGTCTTTTTGCAGATCCAAAGCTATATGGCTTAAAAAAGCACTCACAGTACTGACAACAAGATTAGTAAAGCAAAAATTGGTTACTATAGTCCCCTACATAATTAAAGTTATAACACATCATGGGAATACCTGCTCCAACATCTGAATGCCCAAAGAGCGATGGTGGCTCTCCCACCCTTAACAATGAATTTGATGGCTCCATGAGGGATAACATTCCCCATCACCATGATGGCAGGCCCAACCACCTTGGTTGCTCATGTTCTCCCCATCTTCCTGCCTCATCCTCTGAACTCCATTAAACCTCCCTAGAACGGTCCTTTTTGCATACTGAGCCCCAGCCTTTGTGGAAGTCACACTCAACACTTTCAGCCTTTCAAGTCAAACCGCTTTGATGTGCAGGAGATGAGACAAATTGGTCTAATGCTCTCTTCTACTATGTGGGAAAATGCACTGGTTTTGGCTGGGATAGACTTAAGTCAGCTGTGTGTGCTTCACTACCGGATGGGGTTTAACCACAACAGAAAGTTAGACAAGGTGGTCAGGATGGTGAGCTAGCCACAAGAGCAACAACACAAAGGAGAAGAGATCTGAAAGCAGGTAGATTATCAAAGATCATCAATTTGGCCTCCACAAACAAGGATGTGGAACTCAAAGCCTTTAGCTCAAGTCCTCCAAAACTTCAGCAGTGTGCCTCAAGAGAAGGATAGAGAAATCCAGTCTTAGTGTTGAGGACTGTATTTCAGCTGCCTTCATGGCATGCTGTATCCAACACAAGATGTGGGGCTGCAGGTGCTGGCTTTGCATGCCAGCGCTCTCACACTTTCAAAGGCATAATGTGCCCGGCTCCAGGTCCTGTAATGCACCCCGTTTCCTGTGACCATAACCCATGGAATTATTTCCTGTTGTCAAAATAATAAACATGATATTGCTCCTGGGTTATCTCTTGTGTTGGTCACACTGCCCTGGCCCACCAGCTACAAGGAGACATCTTCAGCCTTCTTGAGCAGACAAAGTCTTTGGACCAACTTGAGACATTCTGTGACTTAAACAGAGATGCCACAGGAAGACAGAATCTAACTGAATCAAGAGGCTGGGTACACCTATGCAGGTTTGTGAAGGATGGATGTGGAGGGCTCCACTGGCACCTAGTGTGGAGCAACCCTGTGTCAAGCCTCATCCCAAAGGGAAGTTCACAGGATGGAAACGTATTGAGGTCTCTAAACCACCTGCACTGACAGCAGTGCATGTCCCCTGCTGGCACAAAACCACAACATGATTTATTCTTCCTCTCTAGAACAAGAGCCATGCACTAGCTAGCAAAAGAAAATGTGCTTCTTTGCAGGGCCAGCAAATGGCCACCCCTTCTTAACTGGTATCAGACGTCTGGTAATTCCTGTCCTGCTGAGAAAGGGCCCTCCTGTGCTTGACATCAAATGTATGCAGAAAGAAACTCCATGGGATTTAACACCTTTTTGTAGCCTCAGGTTCTGAGCTGCAGGAACTTACTAGTACCTCAGCTTCATTTTCTTTCCTTAAATGAAATTACTCACTCTCTACACACAGTAAAATACTAAATATGCTGTAAATGCAGGCTAACAGCTCAACAACTAGGACCCAGCTAAGATATATGGAAACACTTCCTTGCATTTAAAAGATTTCAGAGCTAAGACGGGTGAATTTTGACCAAAATTGCTGGGTCTGTGGACTACACAGGGCCTTATCCCAAAAAGGTAGGACCAACAATTATTTGCTGTAAAAATAAATCAAAGCTTCCTGAAAATGCTGCCCTGTCAAGAACACTGTGCAGTAGCAGGAGGGTCTATGTGCCACAGGACACCAGGGACTCCCCCAGCCCCACGGACCGTATGCCAAAGCTCCAATCAAGCTGCAGTAAGTCTCTGCACAAGGGTGAGTTGCTTTGTGTGGGCAAGACCTCCTCCTGAATGGCCTGCTGTTTTTCATACATCCTTCAGGTGCATCCTGTCAGATATTTCTAAGTGCTGAGTGCTTAAAGAGATGCTGATCATATGCATTTGGCCTCCTGCCCACAGGATACCAGGCTAAAGGTGAAGACAACCTTTATCTGGAAGCCTTAGATAAAGTCTCACAGCTATTTAAAAATTCCTTTGTGTCTTCTGCTCTTGAAAGTAGAACATTGCATGTGTAAAGTGCATGCTTAGCGTCGGCAACGAACCAGAAGGACAGAAATGCGAAACAAAAATGTGCTTGTAGTTGAAAGAAGAACAGAAAAGTCGATTAATATATGTAGTAGGAAAAAGCTTGAGGGTTGTCAATCCATCAGTCTTTCACAACCAGGACTGTTGCAATGTTCTGCAAAATTACTCCAAAAAGCCTATGAGCAGGGGAAGGAATCAATGTGGTTATGAACCCTGAGGTGCAAGTATGACCCTCCCCATGGTCTGACATGCACTGACCTCCAGCCTTGCTGTAAACACATCCCTAATAATAGGGCTCGGAGAGGACTGGATACAGCGCTGGATGTGTGCTGTGGACACAGAAGTAGGATGTCCTAGGCAGGATATCCTGATACGACAGCCACTCTGGGATAAACCTTTAACCTCTGGAGGGGGATAGGGCACGGTGCCAGCCTCTCTTCTGTGAATGTTTTGCAAATACACAAGCACTCTGCTTTCTTCCAAGGATCGCATCAGCTGCTGAGAAAGATGCACAGGAACCTGGAATGATAAATAACTCCAGCATCTTTTAAAATCACTTTGCTTTCAGCTAAGAGACATGGGGATTCACAGGTAACTAGTTGCTAGCAGGCTGCATTTACATGGTGGATAACCAAGTGGTAACGAAGAAGCCCATAGATAGGTCTATAAAGGGTGGTATATAAACTATATATAAACTGGTTTTGCCTTTGCCTTCATGAGGATGTTGACCAATGGATTTAAGTAACTGCATTTCCGCTGACCACAGGACAGTTCTGGTCCAGAATCCTCTTTTCCCTCCACTACTGTCATGAAGCACCACTTCAGGGCATGGGAGCACCCTCAGGTCCCCACAGTCAGCACTGCTGCCAGCACAGAGAAACCCTGAAACAGCACAACCAGCAGAGCCAGTGGGTTCAGATGCTGCGGAAAAAGCTGCTCGCTTGATCCCAGACCCTGAGCTGGCGACTTATTCTACAATTAAAGTTTATAGTAGCTTCCTTCTTTCATTTCTCTTCCATAGCTAGGCTTCTGTTAATTTTGTAGGGTCATAGGACCAGTTACAGAAACTAGATGAGTACAGCAAGAATAGTTCTATTTATACATTACCTATGGTAAGAATGGGAAAGATGCTGACAGCTGTATTGTCTTCACAAGCCCAGGGCTGTAAGAGGGGACACTATATATCAGGTAAAACTGTTCAACTGGAAATGAGGCAGCTCATAAGAAGTTACACTGCAATATATGCCTACCAGTTTTCAGCAGCACAGAAAGAAGGTGGTCATGCTTAGCAGGCAATAAAAGGTCTAAGGAGTATATATATACACACATATGTATATGGGAAAGGAATTAAAGGAGGCAAAAAGAAAAAATAAATTGGGAAGGATGCACATTATGTTTTGTGGTTTGGTTGTTGGTATTTTTAAACAATAGTATTTTGGGAAAATCTCCACCTTAAACCGTTATATTATTTCAGAAATAAAGCCCAAGCCCATTAGCTTTAGCCTTGATAGTCTGAGGCTAACCAAACTTCCAAGAAAATAAAGGAAAATTATTACCTTCCAGTAACTTGCACTGGCACAGGTTTCAGTTTTCCTTTAGCAAGTACTTATTGGAAGCTTTTTGCTTCTGTATTTTATAGTTTCTAGCAAGCAACTGCAGATAAAAGCAGAAGCAGCTGGACCGAAGGACAGCGTCGCCTAACACAACTTCTATGCGAGAAAGAAATCCATGTCCAAGGTCTCCATCGCACGGCACTTGGATCAAATGATGTCATCGCCTTCCCAGTTGTTTTAACGTCATTAGCCGTACACGTTTTGTGTGGTGAAGAGAAACAAAATACAGGATTTCCTGTTCTGCTACCACTCTACTGGGCTGCAGATGCCGGCAGGATCCCAGCGCTCTGAAAACATGTGGAAGTTTAACAAGGAGTCGCTGGGGCTGGGATTGCTGCGAGAATTGGTAGGAAATAACAGCAGAAAGCTTGCTCCTCCTGCTGTGTAGCATGGATGTCACCCCCCTGAAGGATGGGAGTCACAGGAAGGTAAGCTGGATTTTGCTGTGTGCTTTCATCTGTAGATCGACACTATCGCAGCTTTGAGCAGCGTTACCTATTAGTTGTTTTAGCTCTTCCTCAAGAGATCTTATCAGGCAGAAACTGGTGCAACATCCGCAGCAGCTTCTGACTGTGCCCATGTACTTCTGCCTCGCTCGGCTCCGAGGGGTGGGTGAGCGGAGCTCAGTGCATCCATGCAGGCTGCTGTGTACGGCAGTGCACAGGGAAAGCCGGCTTTATCCAAAATACTTCAGTTTTGACGTTACTGACAGAAGCTGCCATCAGTGACCAGCTCTGTTTGCGTACTTCCTATTAGTGCCTAGATTAAACAAACAAGATTATTGCTTAAAACACGAGTTCCAGAAAGCCTCCGCAACCTCAAACCAGGAGCTTATTTCAAGCCAAAAGTGTATTTTTGTTTGCTGAGCTTCTTTTCTCTCCAGCATCCCAGGCCTGGGCAGGGTTGAAGGGAGGCAGCTCTGCCCCAGTCCCCCAGCCCTGGGGCTCTCCCAGGCACGCCTGGAGTGCAGCTTTGGGCTGGTTTATCCAACCGAGCCATGGAAAAGATGAGGATGAGCTTTGCCAGTGGATTTGGGAGCCGTAAATGCAGTACCGCAGCAATGTAGGGCTGGGTGGGGCGCACAGTGATTCAGAATAGCCAGGCAATTTCCAATACTGACAGCCACATACGCCTCCAGGAACAGATACTGCTAACACTCAGAAAAAGAAATGCGGTGTTTCAATAGCTGCCTTAACCACCTAATTAATTGCAGAGTTAACTGATGTTTAATTAATTGTAGTGCTGCATCCACAACCTGTGGTCTTACTCCTCTGGCAATGATATTGGTCTCCCCTCTCTTAATTTCAGTGTGCATCTGGATAAAACTCAGCTTTGCCACCTAAAAAGTCACCCCTCACCTCCTCAAGTCTTGCCCATGTATATCTGTGCCTGGATGAAATAGGAAAACAATCAAGGAATGGCAGGGAGTATTTAGTATATGAAGTTGCTGAACAAAAGCCCCGCCAAAGCCCATGGGAGCATCTCTGCCCCAACACCAGCATCACCAACAGCAAAACGCGGAGGGAGCCGGAGGGGCTTGGGGCAAAGTGCAGATGGAGGGAAAGCAAAAACTGGAAAACAATAATAAATACAGAATTCCACCCTTTTGGGAAGCGCTGCAGTGAATGGGCACTGGCTTGAGCCCAGACCAGCAGCGGCTCCATGGGAGCTCCACCTAAGAACCAAAAGTGCCAGGTACCAGGAATGACACCAGGCTCTCCCAGCGGGAAACAGGCACTACTGCACTCCCAGGGAAAGCCAGCAAGGAGGCTCCCGATGGTCACTCCTGCAGGGACACGGATTAGGATTTGGGCAGAGACACGTGGCAGGGAGGAAATGGCAGGACAGGGACAACAGGCACTTTAGTCCTTCCCACAAGTCCAGACCAGCAAGTGCCACCTTTGTCACTGGCAGACCATGACACAAGCTGGGAATAGCTGCATTCCCCCATGCTCTGCAGCAGTTTTTCCCTCCCCACTTTCTGCAGGGATGTAAGGACATGTTGTCTTGCCATCATTTTTCCCAGGGTTAAACAGACTCCATGCAAAGGGCACCAGCAAAGAGCAGGGCCAGTGTGGAGCACAAGCCCCTTGTGATTTTCAGGCAGGTGAGGGGTGAGTGGGGATGCTGCACAGGCCTAAGAGTTTTGTTTGTCACTGTCCCCTTGTGACAGATGTCCCTGCTCCCCTGCCGTGTCCCAGCTTGGTGGAGAATCAGAAACCTCTGACCTGGCACCACCAGCTCAAGCACAGTCTGCAACCAGAAGGTGCTCGAGTCCAGCATCAGCCAGGGTTTCACTTCAGCATTGCTTTTTTTGCAGCCAAACCCTGGAGAAATAAGCAAGGGGGAGAGAGCAATTAGGGAAGGACTCAGTTTGGAAAGCAGGGCATCTGCACAGAAACACAGGGAAATGGACCAACACTGCAGGCAGCGCGCAGCCAGCTGAGAGGCAGCGCCTGTATTTTATACTTATATATGTGTGTGTGTGTGTATAAATGTAGAACCTCCTTCCTGAGACTGAAAATGCCACAATCCCCCTGGAGAGCTGCCTAGGTGAGGAGGAGCAGGGTAGAGGAGCCTTCACCCTGCACCTCAAAGCAATGCTGGGCTCTGCCAGCCAGTCCCTGGCTGCAGGAGATGAGCTTTTAGAAATCCATCTCCATGGCAAATGCCAGGCTCAGGGCTGTGGGAAACGGCATCACTGGCTGCTGCTTCATTAAATACCACTGTTGAGGGTTTCAGTGGCAACAGGAATAGGTGCTCAGGGCTCTACCAGATCAGGCTCTGGTCTCCAGAAGGGAAGGGGAGGCTGCTCAACACTTTGCAGGCAGCTACAGGCTGTTCCCAAGGGGAAAACTGCACTGTTTTGATGCAGATGATGCCCTTGGTTTGTAATCTCTGCTACTAAACCACCTCTTCCTGAAAGATCAGACCATTTCCCCTGAGCTCTGCTCACAAACAGCAAAATCCATCGCCTGTCTGGAGAGCTGCACAAGTACCTGTGAACTCCCCATGACCCACTAATACCCTCAGCTGGCTCGATGACGTGAAACGGGCAAATGGATGAAAAGAATTCCTACTGTAACTCAAAGGCAGATGTATTCATCTTCCTTCATGACCTGAGCTGTTGCTGGAGGATAATTTCTGTTGCTACAACACGATGCCTGCACAATGTGCCGTGAGTGCCGGAATTGAGTTAGCAGGACGGGCAGAGCAGCTGGCATGTGTTTGGCCAGCTATTAGCTTATAAATGCAGCCTTAAATCTGGAGCCAGAGCTCTGATAGATCTGTCTGCACCTCTTCCACTGGCTTCTGCTTCGGTCAGCTGCCTGCCAGCACCATCGTTTGCTGATGGTAATTATTGCCCTTGCTGCTGATTATATCATGCACGGATCCAAAAAGACAGTATTGAGATCCATTTGAAATCCCTATTTACAGTCCTACTAAGATTGCTTGTAGACATAGAGAGCATCAATTTGATGGGAGTTTGACAGAAAACTACATGCAATAAACATGGTCCTGAAAAAAATCACAGGGAGCTGAAGTAGCATCCTGGCATTAACAGTAAAGAGATTAATGGCACAGAACTCAATTGCAGTGTCACCAAATTGTGGCATCACCTTAAAGGGTGGCAGGGTACGAAATCCTGCCAAGCACATCCAAAAGTAGCTGCAGGGAAGATGCCCAGGATGCTGCCTGTAAGTGAGGTCTGGCCCTGCACCCTTCCCAACACACACCCTGTGCTGTACACATACCTACACAAAACTTACTCCTCTGTACTGAAGTGCATTTACTCTATACTGGAGATTTTGGCTTTTCAGCATCTGATTTTACTCCTTACAGGAACTCTTCACCTGCTTTAATTGCCCCATGAGTGAAGAGACTCAGCCAAGATGGAGAGCAACGCGTCCTCCGGGAACTGTACCAACCCCCAGATGTCCTTCCAGTCCACCCTGTACGCCACCACGTACACCCTCATTTTCATCCCTGGCCTCCTGGCAAACAGCGCTGCCCTGTGGGTCCTGTGCCGCTTCATCAGCAAGAAGAGCAAAGCTGTCATTTTCATGGTCAACCTGGCTGTGGCTGACCTGGCCCATGTCCTCTCGCTGCCCTTACGGATGTATTACTACATAAACCACAGCTGGCCATTTGGAAGCTTTCTGTGCCAGGTGTGCTTCTACCTGAAGTATCTCAACATGTACGCCAGCATTTGCTTCCTCACCTGCATCAGCATCCAGCGGTACCTCTTCCTCCTGCATCCCTTCAAAGCCAATGACTGGAAACGGCGGTACGACGCAGCTATCAGCGCTGCTGTCTGGCTCTTCGTTGGGGCAGCTTGCTTACCCCTGCTTGTAGTGAGGAGCCCAGCCTTGTCCAACAACATAAACACGTGCTTCTCGGACTTGGGGGTGAAGCAGCTCAGCCCAGGAGCCTCCATTGCACTGGTGACAGTAGCAGAGCTGTTTGGGTTTGTCATCCCCTTCAGCATCATTGCCTGCTGCACTTGGAAGATGTGGCAGTCCCTGCGGGAGGGCCCAACTCAGCTGCAAAACACCAGTGAGAAACAGAAGGCTTTGCGCATGGTCTTGATGTGCGCGGCTGTCTTCTTCATCTGCTTCACCCCCTACCACATCAACTTCCCTTTCTTCATGATGGTGATAGAGAACATCATCCAGGACTGTGCTATTCACAGGAGCACGCTCCGCTTCCACCCCATCTCCCTCTGCTTGGCGAGCCTCAACTGTTGCCTGGATCCGGTCCTCTACTACTTCATGACCTCCGAGTTCCAGGACCATCTGCTTCACCACAGCTGTGTCACCCTGCGAGCCTGGTTCACACGCCGCGGGAACCTCTCCATCACTGAAACCAGCCACGACATTCGGATGAAGAGAAACCTTCCACGCCTCAAGTTTTTGTCTCTTCCCAAGTTCTTTGGCCGAATAAACAGCATGGAAATCCCTGCCATGCCACCTGACGAGCTTCTGCTGGAGTCCATCTCTTGAAAAGCATAAGCCAGTTTCTGTCCCTGTACGTGCTTCTCATAGCTCAAGTGAAGATTGTGTTAGGTCTCCAAATATGTCATTACCCTTGTGTGCAGCAGATGACAGAACCTGACCTAGAAGGATATTTCGATGTTGGTTGAGTTGTTGCTGCTGGGGAGTATTTGTCTTACATAGTTCTCTGTTGTGATGTTAAAGTACCCAAAACAGCTGTCATGATGCCAGTAATTCTCCTGTGCTGAGCCGCAGCCAGGTTCAGATCCCTCATTTCTCTTGTTTGAATGCTTCTACGTATTTGTCATTTTGGAACATCCTTCTGAATCCTGAGGTGTAAGCAGGCAGCTCAGCCTCAGCACAGCTCGGGCAGGAAGCACTGGGGGAGTTTTGGACCCCCAGCTGCACATACCTGTGGCTCACAATGACTTAAAGCATCCTCCATGCTCTCATGAGGCTCTAGATCAGGACAGTTCATTATCTCCATGTAGATTGAACCTATTCTCATTGCAAAAAAATCAATCACTTCTACCTAACCTAGACTGAAACACTATAACTTTACCGACATATATCAAGCAAAGAGTATTAACCTATGTCCACATCAGCGTTGAAGGGAGTTTTCAAACAAACTGGGCTCAGTTCCCACTACTGAAAAAGGCACTCAGAGCCAAGCAAAGGAGTCCACCTGGCCCTTGGGAGCTATGGGATGCTCAAGTGACTATGAGGGGGTGAATACTTGGAAGACAGACAGTGACTGGATATCCCATGAAAAAAGAGGAAGGATGAAGGATGTCTCCCAGAGGACATTTACTTGCAGAGACCCAAGGCATGCCACGGAAGGGAGGAACAGTAGTTGGTGTTGCCATGTCTTGTGTTGTTATTAGGAGCCTTGTGTTATTTGGCATTTTGCTAAAGCCTGTGGTCGCAGATTAAGATGCTATCCAAGCCTCTCAGTTTTGCTTTAAAAACCAGAAAAGGTCCCAGCCTTCACTGGGTACTGAGAAAAGTTTACAAAGCTGACCCAACGGCGTCCTTAAAGCTTCAAACTCGGGAGGAAATAAAATGATCTCAACCCAAGGTTTAGCATCATGGGTATTACTTTAAGTGCTTGTCAATGGTCTCATTAGTCACATGTCTGCTCCCAGAGCAATGACAGTCTGCAGAGGGGAACACCCCACTTTGGGACTCACAGAGGTCCTGTTGCCACCGTGGCCCTCCGCACAGTGGCCAAGTGGCCAGAGCAGGGGTTTCCTCCTTGTGGGTTAAGGCTTTGATGGCTGCAATGCCAAAAACCCCTCAGGGAATTACATAAGTAAACATAGGCAGAGGGGGTTTGATCGGAAACAGCTTTGCCGATAATTGAATGCACATTTCCAACCCATGCAGCGTTTCTGGGAAGCATGGAGCAGGCAGTGGTTTACTCTCACGTTGCCAAGGCTGGTCTTAGATGAGAGAAGATCCAGACAACCTGGAACAATTTGCTTTGGTGCTTACAGCGTGCCAGAGACAGGCAGAAAACACGCTGTCCTGCAGCTCAGTGTCCCACATCAACTCCTCCCCTCGAAAAAAAGAAAGGAGAACAATAAAAGCACACATTTTCCTTGTTTGCTGGTGGGGGGAAGGAGCATTTAGGGCTGAAAAAACTCAGCAGCTTGCCCAGGCAAAACAGGAAACCTAAGCAAAACCTCTCCAATGCCGTAGCGGGCAAGACCCGGTTGTGGGCAGCTGCCACAGACAAGACAAGTCAAACCAGCAGCACCTTAAACGGGAGCATGGCTTTACCCTGTGAGTCTTTCGGGAATGGGAGAACCCTGAGTAGCTGTTGGCTGACACCCAGGTAGCCCTCAATTGCCACTGCTAGGGGTTCAGAAGTCCTGCTACTGATTGCACACCCCGTTGTTGCAGCTCCAGCATTACTGGTAGCACCAGCTCCAGGTTTCCCAGTGGCTCCAGTCACCACTGGGACCTTGCCAGCTTGTTTTGAGATTGCACAGCACTTCTGAAACTTCTGCAGCGTCACTTCCCCCTTCCAAAAAGAAAACAGGAAAAAGAAAAGCAAACCAAAACTCTCACTAATCTGTCACACAGAAGCGTAACCTCAACCCTTAGGCTGCCCCTGCTGCTTCCTGGGCTTGCCAGCACTGCAGGTTGCATTGGAAATACAGTACAAAACCCCCTTCCTGGGTTAGATGCACTGGGTAGCAAGGATTTTGATGGCTTTTACACAAACCAAACCCTGAGGGAATATCCTTTTCCGGTGCAGACTGGTGCTCTCTGCCCTTCAGAGGCCACAGGATGCCTGTCAGCCCTCCTGTTTTATCACAGTCCACCCAGTTCCACTACCACAAAAACCCTGGCTGCGTGCCGGGACCCAAGCCACAGGGATTTGGGGTCAGAGAGAGCGTGGATGCTGTGGAAGGGGATACAGATGGACAGGGATGCTGCTGGTCACTGGTGCTGAGGTGAGAGTGCTCAGGAGTTGTGGGGGGCAGCAGGTAGGAGCGGGCTGGGGATGTCTGGCTCTACAGTATCCCTAAGAAGACTTCAGTAAAAAGCTGCTGCATTGAAGATTTGTTTTCCCCAGACCAAGGTGTGAACCAGCTTCTTGCAAGGGAAAAACTCAAGGCTGAAGGGAGAGCAAGGGGCTGGGAGCTGACACGTGGGGAAGGGAAGAATGCAGGGTGAATGAAGAGCTTGTCAGGATTTCTTTCGCAAAGCAAAGAGCAGCAAAGCCAGTGGCTCAGCTGGACCTCTGCCAGCACCCGTGACATCCACGTACCCTGAGCTTTTCACATGCAATTAATTATTCTATATGGCTTAATCCATTATGATCGGCTGTAACTACAACTGCTTAGCTGCTTTTATATGTGTGTCCATCCATATACACATACACCCCTGCACACACACCACACTTCCATATACAGTAAATTATGCAGTACTTGGGCGTATCCTAGAAGATGCCTTGTGCACAACACTTCCTAAGGCGCCACAAGGAAAGAGGGAAGGTTGCTTTTCTCTTTGCTAAAAATACCCTTTTCCTCCCTCCGTGACCACATGCTTCCAGTCCAGCCCTAGCAAAGTGACTTTGCCTCTGGAAAACCACTCATCCTCAGCTCCTGGCGGGGCTTGCACCACCTACCCGGTAGCAAGACTCAGCCTCTCATGATCTCTGGCACGGTGCTAACAGCCACCACTGCTGGCAAGAAGCTGCTCCTCCATCCACCCACCAAGAGAGGGGGAAGCGCTGGGCCTGGCAAAGGAACAGACACACCAACAACATCAATTCTGACTGCAGCCTGAATGCACGGAAAGTGAATTTTGCTCCTTTAAGCCAAACCGAGCCAGGGAGCGGTTTTCCAGACAGTCATGATTTCATCAGACCCGAGTCCAGCTTCTGGATTCACAGGCTCAGCCAGCAACACCCTGTGAAGCCCAAGTGTTCAAAGGGACAGCACCATTTGAGAGACACCGGGCTCTCCATCAGTCCCTCGTGCACTGCAGGGTCATGCTCACAGCACAAGGGAAAGGGTTTGGGGAACTCTGCGTCAATGCCGTGTTCAGCACCATAAGGGTGAGCTCTCCACAGAGAAACAGTCAAAGCCTCAACCTTGCAGCAGTCAGCAAGTCCTTTCCAGCAGGAACTGCCATGCCGATTGCTCAGTCTCACTCCTCTTAACAGGGGATTTTTTAGTCTTTAAAGACATTTCCCCTGCTGTAGGTGGATGGGGCAGGCACTGAGGCTGGGGAGGGAAATCCAGGACTTTCAGCCCCGAGCCTGGTGGCAGCATCACGGCTGCACCCCTGGCTCGTGTGAGCCCCACTGAAGCTGAGAGCTGTCGGCAAGAACCCGGCACAGCAGCAGGGCCCTGTCCCTGCTCCCCCTTTGCAAACATGCTCCTGCCCAGTGCATGCCCTTCCCCGCTCTCCTCCTGGGTCATCACCGAGCAAAGCATCAGCAGCCGTGTGGAGAGAAGACATTCAGCCTGTCCACGGGAGTTGTTGCCATTAAAGCCTGCCAGTGCAGATCAGAAAGGACTCAGCTGGTTTTGCCTGAGGATCTTCTACAAGGTCACGAAGCGCAAGCTCAGATGAGCCGAAAACTTCCAGTTTTTCTAAGACAAAAATGTAAGTACAAGACAAACTATAAGAAACATAAAGAAAAACATAAGTATCATATCAAATATTCTGTTATACTGTAAAATAATTGCTTTGCGAATTGGTGCCCAGCTCCAAGTTCTCCTGCTTTTTGGTGGCCTCAACTTTGGCAGGTTAGGGGAGGATCTGGCCAGTGCTGTCACTGTGCACCCCCTGCGAGGGGACATTCAGCATTCAGCTGCCGGGAAAGGTGAGAAGTGGAAGGCACCGTGTGGTTCCAGCCCACATACCCTGAGAAGGGGCCACGCCGGCACTGCCACACACAATAGCTCCTGGAGTGACAGGAAACAGGATGGATGCTGGCAGTGATGCGCACCAGCGGCACAGTGTGGCACCAGCAAAACAGGATATGGTTATGCTCTGAAAGGTGTTTTTGAAACACAAAGTTTATCTGTACAGTAAATACAGTTGCTGCCCCAAGCCCAGGCCATGCTTTCTTATAAATAGGCTGGCTTCTGCAGAAATGAAAGTGCAAAACTGAGCATCCATCACACGTTTGATTAGATAAAGCCAAGATCATCTCAGAGCCCAGGTGCTGTGCAGCCATGGGGGGTTGGTACTGCATTATCCTTGGGACTGGCCTCAGTTTTGTTGTCCATTAGCGGTGCCCAAATCATGTCCCTTGTCCCCTTGAGAGGCAGGGGGGTGCCAGGGTTACACAGGGGTGGGGCAGGGCCTGGGAATGCCAGGTTTTACACCACAGGATTTTGGGGTTAAGAGGAGGGGAATAAAAGGGGTTTTTAAACCTTTTAAACCCTTATATCACAATGGTGAAAACACCTCTCAAAACCCAAGAGCACACAGCAGAAGCTGCTGGGAGGCATTGGCAAGCACAGGGGAAGTTCTGCACCCCAGATCCTGCTGCAATTGGGGAAATACCCCAGGACTAACATGAACTGAACCAGCATCCTGCACAGAGGGCTCAGAACACCTCTCAGGAGGCTGCAACAGCAACAAGCCCCATTTAAGCAACAAACCCTAAACCTTCACAGCTTCTAGTCCAAAAGCAGCAGCAGAGTAATCCATCCCTGCACCCAAAGGGGCAACACTGCAGCAAAGATCCCACAGTGCTGAAAGCTCTCGCTCCCACATAGCATTAATTAAAACACTCAATCAGCAGGCTTCAAATAAAAGGCTAGCAGCTTTAACTAGAAAGAGCATCGGCTGCTGAAACAGACAAGCATCCCACAAAGCATCTTTTGGGAGATGCGCTCTGCAAAGCCCCAGCAAGGAGCTGTGCCACCGCAGAGATGACAATCCCAGCACACTTCAAGGCTATAGAAGCCCACAATGTGCCCAAGAGATTAATTTCCTATAAACCGCAATAAAAAGTAATATATAGAGCTACAAACCATGCTGTAAGGTGAAATTACACAAGTAAATCAAGAATGCTTTAAAGCAGGAGGTACCAACCTGGTACCTGCTGCAAGCATGGGGTGCTGTGGTGGGGGGACAGCAATGGACCACACTGCCTGGCCCCATGCACCCATACGTCCATTCTGTAGAGATGCAGCCCTCCCCACAAGTTGCGATGTAGAGTGAGACCTGCTCTCCTCAGCAGACAAGCAAGAAAAGTGAACACGCGCAAATTAAGATGTAAATAATTGCTACAGAAATGGTTAAAATGGCTAAAAAAAAAAGTCACTTTTTCAAAATAACCGGTTGAATCGAGGATTCTCTTGACGCTAAGTTTTGCTCAAGGCTGCCTGAGGCGGAGTCAGCAGGCAGAGGACTGCAGGAGTGGTGCTGCTCAACATCCTCAGCCCAGCAGTGCCCTCTGCCGGTGGCCGTGGCCGCAGAGCACCCAGCGGGTGCCGAGCCGGGGGCCGCTCACGGCGATGGGTGACACTGCTTCACGGCGATGGGTGACACTGCTTCACGGCGATGGGTGACACACTGCTTCACGGTGATGGGTGACACTGCTTCACGGCGATGGGTGACACTGCTTCACGGCGATGGGTGACACTGCTTCACGGCGATGGGTGACACCGCTTCACGGCGATGGGTGACACACTGCTTCACGGCGATGGGTGACACTGCTTCACGGCGATGGGTGACACTGCTTCACGGCACAGTCCTCGGCTCTGGCCATGGTTTGCTCCGGGCGAGCGGCAGAAATCCACTGAATAAGAAGATAATGACCATGGAGAGCCTCCTGCTTCTGGGGGAAGCCCAAGCAGGGTTGTGATCGGTTTCAATGGGACTTCACAGTATCACAGTATGCTAGAGATTGGAAAGGACCTCGAAAGATCATCTAGTCCAATCCCCTACCGGAGCAGGAATACCTAGATAATGTTACACAGGAACATGTGTCCCGGCGGGTTTTGAATGTCTCCTTCAGACTCCACAACCTCCCTGGGCAGCCTGTTCCAGCGTTCCGTCACCCTCACTGAGAAGAAGTTTCTTCTCAAGTTTAAGTGGAACCTCTTCCCAAACCCGCTTAAAGCGCTGGGGCAAAACCATCTAGATGAGAGTGAAGGATCCTTTCCTCAGCCAGCTGGGGGAGGGAGAGGAAAATACCTGATGAAGCATCTTGCTTCATCAGCATCTTTAGCTCTGTGGCTTTAGCAGAAGGGGGCTCTGCGAACGGGCGCTTGCCCGTGGGAGCCAGCACATCGAGTCCCAGCGGTGCGGGAGGCTGCCGGGGTGACAGCGACATCACAGCAAGCGGGCTCGGCTGTGACGCTGCAGCAGTTTCCACAACGCCCCAAACCCAACAGCGCCTTTACAGACATACCTATACGTATAGATATATGTATATCTATAGATAAATAACCACAGGAAAAGACAAGCAAACGAAAGGGTCAGGCCCGGCTCGGCCCACGGGCAGGAGGAGCGCCCCGCTCGCCGCCCGCGCTGCTGCTCCCTCCCGGCAGCTGCGCTTTTGCTTTTGCACATCAAGGGGTGGGACCCGCTGGCAGCGAGCAGGGACCGGGCCCCTGGGGTCACACCGGAGCAGCCCGGCGGGACAGCAGAGGTAGGTCCCACATCCCTTTATCCCAGTCAGCTTAGCGCAGGATAACGGGTTTATGATGGACTTCAGTCGGTACTGCAACATAGGCTCGGAGTGTTTTACTTGCAGCAGTAGTGCTGAGGGGATGGGGAAGCTGTGCCGAGAGGCAGGAGGGTGCAGCGTCAACCCTCCTGCCCATGAGTCTCCAAAAGTAAATAAGTAGAAGCAAGACTGGGTGGGCTTACCCCAGGTACAGGTGGGTGAGGAGCCAACATCTCCATTTATCAGAAGAATGAGCTCCTATAAGTCCTCGCTGATGCCCTGTGTATATGAGGGAGAGAAGGGCACAGCTTAAGCCAGAACAGCCAGCCATGAAGTTTCAAACCGTATTTTCTATTACTGTTGAGTGGGTTCAAGAAGGTGCCTTTAAAAATAACACCAACTGCGGTGATTCTGAACCTTTGCAAAGCTCACAGCTGGTGTGGAGGGACTTTCTATGAGTGGACTTTCTGAGGCCATACAGCCCCATCTCCAAAAGCACAGGGATAACTGGTCTGGTTTACTCATTGCTCTGGGTCTTTCTTGTGCTCATGCCACTGTATTTGTCCACTGGGTTTTCTTAAGTGGTCTGATCCTCACAAGAGGCAGACTTTCCATTGAATTTGCACTTAACTGCAAGAAGCAGAGCCGGAGGTGGCAGGGTTGCCTGTGCCCAGTGAGCACATGGCCATGCATCCCCTGGGGGACCACGCTCCTCGTTTGGGTGGAAACCCCACAGCTTTGATACTCATTGCCACACACATCTACCAGGGGGGCCAGGGTGGGCCAGTAAGGGAGAAGAGGGGTGGGGGATTAGGCTAATAGACAACACTACTGCTGCGGGTTTACTTTCCATTTTTAACCAGGATAAATATTAACAAATGAGGACAAGAGATTTTGCAAGGGATTAAAGGCCAAAAGCACCGTGTTTCATGTGGATTAAACCAGAGTTTGTTTTTTCCTGCATACTCTTGGAATTTACCCAGCCAAAATCCCCCTGGTGTCCCCTGCTGCCTGCCTGCCTCACCACCCACCCGTGGCCCTACTGGCCCTTCCCAAGAATGAGGGAAAGTCTCCCTGGAGCAGGGTCCAGCAGCTCTGCCACTCCTCCCAGAACAGACACTGGTGGAAAGGCAGGAAGCACGAGCAAGGCAGAGGGTTGGCATGCTGCAGGGCACTCGGTTACCTTCATAATGAGCAAATGAGAAAGAACAAATACAAAGAAACCTTTTTATCCCACTGTGCCAATGCCCCACAGCCCTAACCTGTAAAAGCTTGGCCATGTCGCTGCTTTTTTCCCCCCTGGAGCAAGCATTCACCACCTTTAGTGACTCATGTTTCAGGAAACCACAGAAATCGGATAGGATGAACAGGCGTTTGCACTGGTACTCTGCAACTAAGTCAAAGTGAAAAAGCTGCTCTCATCTGTAGCACTTCGACACAACATTAGCAAATATATTTTGGCAACTCAGAACGTGTCTGGTGTGGGATGCAGAGCAGACACGGGGCAAGGAGAGGGATGCTCTGGAGGCTGGTGGTACCCGGGCTGGGAGATGCTGCTGATAGGATGCCAAGGTGCCCAGGCTAGGATAAGGCAGGCAGAGGACACCAGGGCTCCTGCTGTCAGGACAAGCACAGCAAAGCACAGGAGTCTCTGAGGATGCCTAACAAAAGTACCGTGGCCTCTGTGGACAGATGCTACCAAAAAGGAAATAAAAGAGATATCTCCACAGTTAGCACAGCAAGAAGCAATATTGCTCTTCTGGAAGAAGATATAAAACCTGGACATCTATCAGAAAACTGATTCAAGGAGGAAAAACCTTTATCCTCCCTTGACATTTTTAAAAAGAACTAAAGCACAATCCTGCACAATGGTCAGTTTATGTGTCTATTATTTCTATTTTTAGCCAATACCTTATTAATTCTTACTGCTAGCAGTTATCTCTGCTGAAATAGGACAGCAGCACTTCAGGTGACCTAGAAAACAGGAGAAGCCTGGCACAGGACAGTGCTGTCCTGCTCTGGTCCCTGGCAACCTCTCCTGTCCCCACATCCACAGGGAGGGACAGAGCCACCACTACACTGCCTCTGCTTGCATAGCTTCAGCAGGGAACCACGTTTCTATTTGAAGTTACCCCGTGCACGTTCTGCTTTTATTTTAGGCTGTGGAGAACACAAAGGAAACCAGAAGAGAGGCTCCAGCCAGCAGCACCCCCAAGGCATCCCCCAAAGGGTAAGCCTGCAGATGACACTGACCATGATGACAGATGCCTGGTGTCAGGCACAGCACCAGGCTTTATGTGTTTTTACAGCACAGATACCAGCCCCACACCAAGCACTGGGGGCCTGCACACCTACTGCTCACCTGCATCACTCCTTGCAAGAACGGTGCTTGGTGGCAGAATCCATCCAGGCTGCTCTTTTACCCTGGTCTTGGGAGGGAGCAGGAGGTGCTGGGCAGCATCCTGGGTTCTTTAAGGAGGGGAGCAACAAGGCACAATGCTGCAGCAGGGGCAGCACCTACAAACACTGCCCATCCATGGGCTGTTTTCCTCCAAGCTGGCTTTTTAGAGCTGCTGTGGCTTTGCTTCCTGGGGTAAACCCCAATGGATTTGCTAAGGAGGGTTGACTTGGGGCAGTTACAACCAGCCTCAGGTGTGGAGCCTGATCTCTTGTGGAGGCTCTGATGGGGGCACGGGGCCAGAGTCCCACTGCACTTCAGGCCCACAGGTGCCGTGGCTGCTCTCGCAGCTCTGGCACTTGTTTGCATGGAGAGCAAGGACACATGGCTGTCATTCAGCACGGGCAAAATACTTTACACCGCATGTGCCCGGCTTTAACACGCATTAACCGCCAGCCTCCGTGCCGGGTACAAAGCTTACCTGGTGTTTCTGACTCGTTAAGTACAAACAAGGAGTCTTACCCCAGTGCCCTGATGCGGCTGGCTGGGGGTCTCCTTGGCAAAACAGGGGAGGGGGAACCATTCAGGGGAAGAAGGAAGCCATGCCTGGGCAGAGTCTTGCACCTAACGCAGCAGCCAGCCCCCTGTGCCAAGGGGAAGTGAGCGCAGAGCATGTGAAACAAGATTTCCTCTTTCTGGGGCTTTTTTTAGCATCCTGCTGGTTTTTACATAGCGCGTTTGGCTGAACTTTGCCTCGCTGCTGCTCGGGATTTCCAAAGTGCAGTTTCTCTCATTGCTGTGTTTGTATCCCCCTTCCGAGGGTGGCCGCTCTCACAGGGCCATTTCTGGGTGCCCTGGGTGAGCACCCTCGCTGCTAGCCAGCTTTAGCTGGGCTTTCTGGGAACCCTCATAATGTGCGTTCACAGCCCCAGGGAGAGGCAGAGGGTGCTGCAAGCACATCCCTGCCTTGGGGCTGGGCTGGAGAGAGCAGGGGATGGTGTTGCAGGAACATTGCTGTGCAGTGGGGAGAGGGAAACGCAGCCCTGGTGAGGGGCAGCAGGAGGATCGCTAGCGTGCACGTGTGTGTGCACTGGGCTGTGAGCAGACAGATGGGCTGGGACTGCGCTTTGTCCTTCCCTTTGCATGTCTCATGGCCCAGCCATGGAGCTAGGGTGAACTTACCCCCACGAGGGATGCGGCCAGAGGAGAAGCAGCATGATTCAGCCTCCCTGACTGGGAGCCCCTGGGAACGAGATGAGAGGAAAGACATCTTGTTTAAAGAAAAAAATAACTGAGTTTGAAAAATCACTGGAAGGAAGAGCTGGGTGCAGCGGGCTTGGGGCTTTATCTTGTGAGCACCCCTGTAGATGCTCCCCAGGCAGATGCAACCTTGCCCAAGCAGTGTTCACAGGAGCACTGCCAGCATCTGCAGGCACGGGACACCTCAATGGACAGTGAGTGATGGCACTGCGAAGTCCCCGAGCTCCTCTCTGCTGGCGCTTCAGAGCAAACATCAGGCAAGAAGCTGAGACATTCTGGGTGAAAATCAGCTCAAGGTAAAGCCGTGCAGCTCCTTGTGAGCCACCCTCCCTCTGCCCAGCAGCTACCCCCTTCTTAGTGGCTGGGGCTGGCACCTGGGAAGCCAAGAGGAAAAGAGAAGCTCTCCAGGGCTGAGAAGATGCTCTGGGTCAGTCACTGCTGCCCTGGTGCCACCGCCTGGGCACAGTCCAGGGACCTCTTGAAGGCAAAGGGGGATTTGAGTGGAAAAGCTGGAGCTGGGAAAGACACAGCTGCAGAAACCCAGCAGCAAGTTAAATATGCCCTGTGATCGGGGGCGACTTCTGCTCGCTGGTACAGCCCAGGAGGCCGGTTTGTAGCAGCAATTAAACATGTTTTCTATTTATTGTGCAGTGGTTTTGCACCTACCTTCACTGGGCGAGGCAAGGTGCTTGTTAGGTGGGAGAAGAGCTGACCACCACAGATGGCCACAGCAATAGGCTGCTGTTAGAGAGGTGTTCTTACTGCTTTTGCAAGCTTTTCCATACCTTTTACTTTGTCAGACCTGTGTCTCCCCACAGTGTTATAAACACATCTTTCTGCCTTTCAGCTGCAGGGCCGCTCCGGTTGTCAAACTCCTCTGTTGAAAGCCGTGCCTGAAATGCCACCCAAAAGGTGACAGAGGTGCAGTCCCTGTGGCGAACTGACAACTGCTTTGGCACACGATGCATTTCTCAGTGTGGATCCCTCTCTGTCAACCCTGCAAGCAGCTAGAGTGAGGTCTGGTCATTTCTGACAAAGAGCATGAGCAAAGCACACGAGCAGGACTTCGATTAACACCCTATAGCCAAGCTTCTCCCCGCAGTGGACATGATGATCTGGTAACTAAAGCCTCACACACAGATGCCAGGGCTGAACCTGTTCATTTAAGCACCAACAACCCAAGAACAGCCTGGCTGCAGGAACATGCTACCATGCTGGGGCTGAGCACGGATCTGGAGCACAACCATGACAAACAGTTCGACCTGCACTGAAACAGACCTCAAGCCCTACTATGCGGTTACATACACTTTCATCCTGATCCCCGGACTAATAGGAAACACATTAGCTTTGTGGGTCTTTTATGGGTACATGAAAGAGACTAAAAGGGCTGTAATATTTATGATCAATTTAGCCATTGCTGATTTATCACAGGTTTTGTCCTTGCCCCTGAGGATTTTCTATTACTTGACTGGGACATGGGAATTTGGAGGAGGTCTCTGCATGTTTTGCTTCTACCTGAAGTACGTCAATATGTACGCAAGCATCTACTTCTTGGTTTGCATCAGTGTAAGACGATATTTGTTTCTTATGCACCCATTCAAATTCAGCGACTGCAAGCGCATCTGTGATGTGTATATCAGCATCATTGGGTGGGTTGTGGTCTGTGTTGGCTGTTTGCCTTTCCCACTTCTCAGACTCCAACAGGATGCTAAAAACACATGTTTTGCGGATCTCCCCGTAAAGGAAGTTGACCTTCCCCTCTCCATCGTAATGGTGACGATGGGGGAATTGGTGGGGTTCGTCACACCCCTACTCATCATCCTGTACTGCTCTTGGAAGACTGTCTTGTCACTAAAAGAAAAACATTCTGCTTCACATGACCTCGGAGAGAAGAAAAAGGCTTTCAAGATGATTCTTACCTGCGCGCTGGTATTTCTGATTTGCTTTGCACCTTATCATATCAGCTTTCCGCTCGATTTCTTTGTCAAAACCAAAAGGATTGAAAACGGATGCGTCCAGAAGGTGATCTCAGTGTTTCACGTTGTGGCTTTGTGCCTTGCCAGCTTGAACTCCTGCGTGGACCCAGTCATCTACTACTTTACTACAGATGAGTTCAGGAGACGCCTTTCCAGGCAGGATTTACAAGACAGCATTCAGCTCCACAGCCTCAGTTACGCAAGGAAGCACTCCAGGGATGTGCTCAGGAAGGTCACCATGGACTGCTAGTGCTGGTCTTCCACAGATGGTTGCCAGGGCTTCAAATGTTCACTGTATTTTGGGGTTTGGCCCAATTTATTTTTTCCCACCACTTCCATTTCCAGCTTGAAAGCCATATGGTTTGAAGCCATATTGCTGCCTTGAATAAGCTTTAACCAACAGGGCTCTGCTTCAAGGGTAGATGTCCATCAGGCCCTTCAGGTCCTCTTTTCACCAAAGAGAGAGCAAATTATTTCTCTCACTGATAACTAACCCTGCACCATCACACCTTCATTAAGGGCAGCATCATTAAAGCACAGTCAGAGGAAGCAAGCCTTCAAGTTTACTGTAATGGAAACTCACTCTAAGCAGTCAAACGTGCCACCCAACAGGCTATGAGAGATTTTTATGAAAGGCTCAGACGTGGATGTATTTTTAGTAACAATTTCTTTAAAATCAAATAACAGAAGGTTTGGGCTGGGCTGGCGTTTCATTTGCACCTTCTTTTGTCAGACTGATTTTTCTGTGAACATCTGAAACGTTACATTTTGAAATGCGAAAATACTGTGATGGTATTAGGCTTTATTTAAATGCAAATGTTGTTTTATAATTTATGAAAAAAATATATATATATTTTGTAGAAAAAATGTGAATCCCAGAGAGCGTTGGAACACAAGCACTTATTTTCTTTAAAAAAAAACCCTTTTATATAATAAAACCAAACTGCACCTCCTCATCTCCACAGGAGTCTGAGCCGGTGTGTCTGTACCTGAGTATGTTGCTGGGTCAGGACGGATAATTCATGGAAACCATGAAGCACATTGTCATTCATTCACAGCAATGAAAAAGTGTTTTTTTTTTTTTAATTTCCTTTTGTATATGATTAAAAAATCCTTAAAAAAAATAATTAAAAGTAATTCTTGGCCAACTCTCCTGTCTGTAACTGCCTGCATCCCCAGTACACACTAACACAGACCAACACGTGGCAGCATGTGGACACTGACCCCTCTCAATCACCTGTAGAACATTTCAGGTGCCTTTTCAGAATGATTTCAACCTCCTTCTTGCGCTGGGGAGAAAAGCAAAACACTGGCTCACAAAGGGACAACACACATCCCTGAACAGTGCAGCAGCTCATCTGCCCCCCAGACACGGTGAATTCCTATCGCTGAAGGCCAGCTCCAGCGCAAGCCCATCACCGTCCTTTCAGGGCTCTGTCCCTGTGGGAGGAGAGCAGGATGGCCCTGTACAACCCCACAGAGCTACTTTTAGCTTCTGAGGGGAAAAGATGCTACACAAAGCGGTGTCAGAAGTTCAGAAATTGTTCAGTAAGAAAAACCTCAATAAGCTTCAGTTTTCCCACCTAGAAAATGCTGTGGGTGCACATGAGCCGTTTCGTCTGCTGCCATAGCAATGTGGTTTATTCATGCTAGTCTTAACGGTCTCTTTCTACAGGAAGCTTGGTGTAATGCAGCTGCTCACATGAGCCACGTTTGGGAGAGACCTGCCTGTCCTCTCCTGCAACAGCACCTCTGCCCCACATGGGGTTAGCTTGAGCCATGCTCTCCATCACAAAGGTCTCACAAGCCTTGGCTGATGATGCCACAGACATCAAGACATTACTTAGATTAAGGGCAGGTGTATTTTCATGCCCTGTCAATGGCTCAGGATCCATGATATCAGCCCATGCTTGAGCCCTGGAGCACCACACACCAGCAGAGAGATGCTCTGCTGCATTTCTGCCACCCAAGGAAGCCTCAAGTGGGGATGACACATGGCACACCGGGTTTGGAGAAGACAAGTGATACCCGGCCACGGAAGCATTAGGGAGCACTTACTGTTTGAGCACTTTGCTGCCCAGCTTCGAGCTCTGTGCTAGGCAAGATGTGATTCTTCACCTGGACTTTGCTCAGCTCTGGCTGCAGGTCTCCCTTAGCCTGTTCAAAGACAAAAGAAGCTGATACTCCCACGGAAAATTTTTCTAAGGAAAGCTGGTGAGTAGTAAATCTGGACTGGGGATCTGAATGAGAATAACCGAGAGTAAAAAACAACCCCAAAACATCCCCTTATTCTGCATGAAACATTTCCTCTGGTTGCTCAAGCACTGCACTGAGGTCTCTGCCAACAGCCTCACCAGGCACACTTGGTGCTGAAGCAACAAGTGGCTTTTTGACCCAGAGTTAGGTTTAGTTTAATGCTAAGAGAAGGCACCGTGGCAAGAACACAGGCCCAGGGAATGTCTCGGGGAACGCTTGAAGCCCTGAAGCCGCTCATAAGCACCATCAGGTGTTTTAGGGAAGTCTTATTTACACCTGAAACAAGGCGAATGAGGATGACAGAGCACTGGGTGGGAGCAGAGCTGGTGGGTTTCTGAACGCAGCACAGCACAGCCCCGTTTCCATCGACTCCCACACGGCCCCGCGCCTCTGAACCCACGGGCTGCGGAAAGAGCAGCGCTGGCTGCGGCGGTTTCATCACCTCTATGCGGCTGCCTTTGTGTCGCTGTCGCTGCGACAAGAGAGGATGGGTCTTTTTTGTTCTTCTTTTTTACGTTGAGACTTGGAACCGCACTGCAAGGGAAGGCTGCTGCGGAAATGGGGCTGTGAACGCCTGCCCTTCTTCCTGCTCTCCTCTTGGTGCCTTTGAGCCAGAGCACAGAGCACCAGGGAGGCTCGCTGGCTGCTGATGGTGGGCTTGGGGACAGTGTTGAATCACCAGGCTGTAGGTGACAGTCCTGCCCAGGCACAGCCATCCTCCACCGCTGGTTGTGAGGCTTCCTGCAGCTGCACTGAAAGCACCGTGCCCAGAGCCATGAAAAGCTCTTTTCCAACCCATTTGCCCAGCATACACCTGAACCCACTGATCCCTTAAGCCCAGTGGCAATGAATTCCCTACTTAAGCTGTATGTGCATTGCTCAGAGCAGCCACCTGACAATCTTTCTGTGCCCCTTCCTCTTGCACCACGAGGAACTGGTTCCCTTTTCACCCCCTCTGCCCAACTTGTGCCTCAGCAGAGGCAACTTCTTGTCTGTGCTCAGGACCCCCAGCTACCTCCTGCCTGACGGCTGCCACCTGTGGTTAGGAGCAAGGAGGCTGATGGCCAGAGCCTCAGTCCTCTAACATTTCCAATATCCTCTTCATCTTCTCTGCCATCACCAGCCATCACCCATGAGCTACCCATGTAACTCAAAAGATCCGGGGCCCCCAACATAAGAACGTGGAGCGAATCCAGAGGAGGCCACGAAGATGCTCAGAGGACTGGGGCACCTCTGCTCTGGAGACAAGCTGAGAGAGCTGGGGTTGTTCAGGCTGGAGAAGCCTTTGGGGAGACCTTAGAGCAGTTTCAGTGCCTAAAGGGACCAACAAGAAAGCTGGACAGGGATTTTTACAAGGGTATGTAGGGACAGGACACAGGGGAATGGCTTTAAACTGACAGAGGGGAGATTTCTATTAGATATTAGGAAGAAATTCTGCCCTGTGGGGATGGTGATGCCCAGAGAAGCTGTGGCTGCCCCATCCCTGGCAGTGTTCAAGGCCAGGTTGGACACAGGGGCTTGGAGCAAGCTGCTCCAGTGGAAGGTGTCCCTGCCCGTGGCAGGGGTTGGAACAAAATGAGCTTTAAGGTCCCTTCCAACCCAAACCAGGCTGGGATTCCATGATTCTACGATCTCCTTTCTGTGTGAAAAGGCTCCTCTGACCCAAGCAGAATTTTGCTTTCCCCTTATGTGTCTTTTCTCTCAGCAGCTCTATCTTTTATTTGCTGTTGTCATCTGGTTGCTCAGTGTCCTCCAAAGAGTCCCCGTTTCTCGGTAGCTGGTGGTGTATTTTCCTGCTCCATTTAAGGCTGCACCAGCAGCAGGCTTTGACACTTTGCACTTCACTGTTCACTTCCTTTTTCACTTTGCTGTTAGAGGCCAAAACAATAGCATCATCCCCAGCGTCGTGAAAACGGCTCATTGGCCATAAAGACACACAGAGCATCAAACACAGCACTGCTGGACACCACTCCTCAGACCACAGTAACTACAAAACCCACAGCGAGCAACGCAGATACAAGTCAACCCCGTCCAGAACAAAAGCAAAAGAAAGAAGCTAAACTCCTCACAGGGATGGTTTGATAAATACCCCGATGAAAAGAAAGCAGACACGCTGGACCTGTACAGCCAGCACCTGGTTCTCACTGCCAGTTAAGTCAGCACAGAGGAGCTCCAGCACTTGGGCTGTACTTGCCACTGTAACGTGTGTGTTGGGCCCAGCAGCTACCCTCAGATCAACCTGTTTCTCCCACCCTTCCCTCAAACGCAGTGATTTGCTCTACAGAACTTAACAGCAGGGATTACACAGCTGAAATAGATAAATGGAGGAAGACTTTCTGAATTTCTCAAAATTCAAAGAAAAATATGCCGCAAAGTAGAGTACTTGGGAGACTTGGTGTGAAAACTTGACATTTCAGTTGAAATGAGCAGTCAGGGGTGCAGGGATCTTTGTTTTTATCATCATCCACCTAAGGAGAAAGAACAGAAGATCACGGCCCAGCCCTGGGCACAGGGGACAGACACAAGCATGACTTTTGGTGGTTAATGTCATGTCCTCAAAGGGGAAGACCTGGCTGCTTGTTCCTGCTTCCAGCTCTATTTCTGTACATCACGTCAAAGCAATACGGGATATACTCCACAAACATCACGAGCTGCTGGCTGGGCTCAGATGTGGGTTTTTGGTGGCACCTAGCATGCCATTTGAAGGGGTCCTGTCCTTGTGTGGGTGATGACTGAACAGCAGCTGCCTCTAAGAAGGCAAGTCTGGCAACATGTCCACTTGCCCCTAGAGCCCATTTCAGCATGAGTTAGACCTCAAAAAATAACTCTCATCCCAGTCGGACCCAGTGCTCCATCTGGACACACACAGAAGTACCCTCATACACTTAAAGGGAGGGGAAAAGAGAAGCTTTTGGGGGGTTTGGTACATCCATGGTCAGCAAGTGGTTGACCTACAGTCATTGAGATTATAATATTTGATACCAGTCTGCTTCAGTTCCCTTCAACCCCTTCTTTTTTTTCCTCCTAAGCATAAACTTCATAAAAGAAAAGCCAGAACACCCAACAGGGATAAGATGAACACAAAGGACATAACCAATTGTCATAACTTACTGTGAGAATTAACAAACCTCCTGCCTACCCATTTTCCCCAGTGGGCTCAACAATGATGCAAGAAGGGACCATCTTGGTAGGGCTCCAGCTTAGTGAAGGGCATGGCTTTTGCAACCACAATGTGCAGCCACTAGTGCTCTGCTCCAAGCACCCCACAGCCAGTGTCACTTCCCTGCCTGCCATCCCAGGGATCCCAAGGGAAAAACTCCATTTTAAAGCTTTTAATCCACCCAAACTCTTGGCTTGGCTGCCTGGTTTCTCCAATCTGCCATCAGCCTGCGCATCCGTCCTGGGATGCGGTGCCGTTATCTCACACAAACTCCACTACTGCATGACACAGTCGATATTTAAGAAATGGTAACTCCCTGTGGTCAGACTGAGGTCTGCACAACTAGAGTGGAAGCTCCCAGGAGACCTATGCAAAACAGAAGCTAAAACTCACATGGCTATGAGTTCCTAGCTTAATGAGAGGTTTCTTATGAAAGTGAATTAACACTAACCATGCAGGTTCTCCACAGCTCCGTGTGGGCCCTCAGGGGCTGGCAGTCAGCATTTGCAAGGGTGAATTTGCCTCCCTTTGCATCAAAGTAGCCCTTGGAAGAAATACCAGATGGGGGACCACAACGCTGTCTTCTCAAAGGCAAAAGGATGAATGCAACAGCAATGCTGCAAGGCTGAGATCTTATGGCTTCGAAGAACATGTCCATGCTTCTCAGCACATGAGACAACCAGCATGACCTCTTCTATATGGAACAGCGTACAAAAGCAATGGGGCAAACCAGGCCTCCTCTGACCATCTCCCTATGAAGCAATGATACTTTCCTGCAGGCTATCAGGGTTCAGCCCCAGAGCATCAACTCACCAGGCCATTAGTGTTCTGTGGTAGATCCCAGCTCTGCAGCAAGGGCCCATCCTTCCTTTGGTAAGTCTTTTGGTAAGCAGGCTTTGCTTGGTTAATGACAAGACAGAAGAGGAAGAAAAATCAAGTGATGCTGGAAAAGCAAGAAGAGTTTTGCAGTGGGAAACCATTGGCTCCATTAAGAAACAACAAATACAGTGAGTCTGCAAAAAAGATAAACGCACATATCAGTGTATCTGCAAACAGGACATTTATAGAAGAAATACAGAATTTGAGATCTGGACCTCACTTTTTTTTCTCCTGGACTCAAGGCACTCAGCCAGAAACTTTTGTTTTCCTTCCAGTTAATATGAGTTGTTTCCTATTGAAAATCAAAGGTGAAATCTGCAGTGAAAATAAGGCCTCAGAAGTACCCCAGCCATCAGCACTTCTAGGTGCAAGCTCTCCTCCACCCATGTGCACTTCTACTCCCTAGCCCTCTGCGCCCAAGGAAACCTTTACCATAGAAAACACTTTCATGCAGTTAGTAACAGGAGCCTGCGTCTTTGGAGCATCATTCCCGCTCCTCAGCCTCCCTGCTACGTATCCCCTTCAGTGGTGCACTGTGAACTGCTGGGAGCTTTGGTAAGAGCAGAACAAACTTGGACATCAAGGGAAGCAGCTTACGCTGCCGCACAGATGGATCAGATAAGCAGAAATGCTTTCATTTCGTTGCAGACTGCAAGCTTACGTGAAAAGCCGGCAGTTACAGCTCAGCTCTCCACCACCAAAGCACTGCTGTTCACTTGGGTTAGGGTCAGATTCTCCCTGCCTTCTCTTGATGTAAGGAAGCAAAGCTGTAACTGCTTCCAACTTCTCACTTGAGTGGCAAGGCACACTAGTGAGGCTAGGGGAGCCTGGATGGTGGCTACTGCATTCCTCTTATTTTTCAAAGCATTCACTAGTGAAAGGGTCTGAGAAGACGAAATGACAAAGAAGCTATAACCACCGAGCACAGAGAAACCAAAGGACCAAGTTACTTACTGTCATGCGAGAGTGCAGTTACCACTGACACCACCATGCCACAGAACCAAAAATACCTACATAGCCCTTCCTCCCAAGGGACCTTTGACAAAGTAGAAAACATAGGTTTATCCATCTGTGGATCTACTCCTGATAAATTCCACAGGCTGTCGCTCTCACTCCAGAATAAAACTACCTGGTTCCATTCCAACAAGGGATTAGGTCTGTAGGAAGGAAGCTCCTTGTTCCAGAATCACATGTCAACACCCAAGCTTAAACCGGAACAGCTTCAAACATCAACCAGCCCTAAAATGGAACAGCTCGCACAAACCTGAATGCTTCTGTAACAGACACACATTTACAGTCACAGTGAGAATGACTTAAGACAGTAAATTCACTTTCACACTTGTTAATGTGGAACTCAGTGGTGCTACAGTACAAAAAGAGAGAAAATACGCTCAAGTAAAGAGAAGAGTTGAACTATAACAAATAATTTCCTCTGGAGGTGGAGAGTCTAATTATTCCCATGGAAGCAAATACACCCAGTCAAACTGCCTAGGTAATATCACAAATATATACACATAATTAAGAAATCATTGTAATTAAATAATGTGACTGTAATTACACATTATTATTTTGGTTGCAGTCTCGAATCAATCAGTGCCAGCATTCGGGCCCTGTGCTGCAGCAGGCAGCCAAACCATCCCCCACACAGCTCAGAATTAGGACAGTCAAAGCAGCTTTAATCCTTCCAAGCCTGACCTCAAGCTCAGCCTTCCCAGAGTGGTAGCTGCTCAGCCACACAGCTAGCCGCTGTGCCACTACAGAGGCTTTGAGGGCTGCACTGCATTTATCTGGCCCTGCAAGAGTTCTCTTCTGTTACAGACTGTGAGGCTAGTTCAGGGCATGTTAGGAGAATGCGAGATGAAACACAACAGATGGGGAAGCAGTAGGGTGGAAGAGGCTGTCTTTAGTCAAAGATCATAATGGTTTGTTCCTTCCTAGCTTTCCTGAGTACTTCAAGGAAGACCAGAAACAAAAGCATCAACCGACAAAATCCGAGGCTGGCAGCTGCTCGATCATGAATGAAGGGCCCGTCCAATGCAGCCCCCCCCTGCTGCAAGCAGAGCTGAAGCAGCTGGGGAAGAACAAATCCCAGACATAGGGAGATTATTGGAAAATGCTAAACCAGAATTCCCCTGGGAAATTCAGAGCTGATTTCGGCTGATATTCCTGCCATCCTTCACTATAAAGTCTGCTGAGCACACCTGTGGTTTTGGTAGCTGTCCCTGCCATGCCAAGAACTAGTAAGTCTGCAGAAGTCAGCCCAGTCTTGTGGAAGTCCTAGCAGGCTCTTTGTCCTCCAGGCATCTGCACGTACACTGCAACTCTTCCTGTGAGTGCAAGGTGAGGTTTTCACTACCACACTAAGCATGGCTGTGCTGCAAGTCCATAGCGTAGGGTTGTGAAAATGTCTCTTTTAGGCAACCAATTTACCAAGTCTGAGAAGCTCCATTTCACACCAGTTTGAGACCTGGGTACATCTTTCAGATGTCTCCATGCTGTACCCATTTTTCCTTCCCTGGATCTGCTTCTCAATGTATTTCTATATCCAAGTAAGAGTTTAATTTCTATGATTTTATACAAAGTCAGGCTAGAGGAAACTCTGAGGTAGACTATCACCTACTTTAATGGAAGTAGTCTGTCTAACACATCACCAGTTGCCCACATCTTACCAGTTACCCCCAGACAGAACGCCATCAGGCTTTTGCAAAGGTCAACAACATCTCCTCCAAGGCACGAATACAAGTCTCTTCTTAACTGTGATTTTTCCTCCAGCATGACTTTGATTAGAGTACTTAAACTTGAAAAACCATCACATGCAATGCTGGAAAAGGGATCATCCAAAGCACTGGACTGCAAACTTCACATTCATGAACATATTTAACACTTACCTCCAAGTATACTGTGTCAGAAAAATAACCTTCAAGCTAGCATAAAGATCACTTGTCAGTAAGTGCACCGTGGTTGTTTTGTCAGTCAAAGCACATGTAAACAGAAGCTACTCCAGTAAATCAGTTTGCATTTGCACCTTGGTTACATTATCCTTTCAGTTCCCACAGCCATGTCTGAAGGCCAGTCTTACCTGGATATTTAATGGGGTTTTCGCACAGGTTACAGTTGTATTATAAAAATGCTCTTTACTATAGATAAAGACAAAGCAAAGACACTAAGCACAACCTAGAGGAAGCCTTCAAACCATTTTTAGGTTTAATCTTGGCAGAATACGCAAAACCCTGTACATTAGAATAAATACACAAGTTTTTGCCAGTTCCACACACTTACAGCCAAGCTCTTGCTGCCTGTGCCACCTGCTGGTGCAAGAGACTCCTCCGACTTGCACTCTGCTTCCTACAAGACCGGCTCATTGCAGGAGCTGCTCAAACTGAGACAGCATTAGAAGATCCTGGGAATATCAGCTGTTTTCATAGAAGCAACCTTAAAACTGCAGTCCTTTGATCCCTGAATGGCCACACCAGCCAAAACTGGCAAGGGGCAGATGATAATCCCTGCACAAATGACCAAAACCTCAGCTACTTTCTCAACGCAGCAGCACTGAGCAGGTAAGAACAATCTGTTCCTCTGAGCATCCTGGCTTATTGCCTAGAACATCAATATGCTCCTAAGGAACTGACTTCATTTAAAAGCTTTACCAGACAAAGGTAAGAGAAACTGTTTCAGCCTATCTGGAAGCATGCCTAGCATTCCTGCTGCATGTCTCAAGGTAGCCAGCAGGTTAGAACAGGAACCACTACAGCTGAAAGGATTTTTACTTTTCATTCTCAGTAAAGCCAAACCTCAATGCTGCATGTGGATGCTCCTTGCTCTCTGCAACCGAGATGTTTCCAAACCCTTCCACTCAAGACAACCAAAACAAATGAGATGGTCAGGAAAAGCAGTAGCTTGCCCAAGCACTTCGGGTCTGTAGCAGAAACTTCTCAGTGCAGCTACTTCTCCCAGTGACACCAGCCTGTTCCAGGTAATTAGAGCTTTCTACAGTATTCTATTTCAGACAATTTAAGTACATAATTAAATACTCTCCTACACTTACTATTGCAGAGACAGGAAGACCAAAGGTCTAGTTTGGGGGATGTGTCCTCTGCATTGCATCACCACATGCCCTGGGAGAAAAGCTGCACTAGTTTCTGAGACAAGGCAGCGGAATTCCCTATTGCCCAGGACCTGCCTTCTGCTCCTCCCCTCTGCCTCATCCCACGAACAATGACTGAGAGCAGGTTCTCCTATAGTCACTTCTCACTCCCTTGTTGTTAGACTGCTGTTTTACTTCCAGCTGTATAACCCAAGTTACTCTCCAGGAAAGCCAGAAGGGTTCAGTGCACACTTTAGCTCTCTGAACAACTAGTCACAGAAATCTCACCGCAGCTCCCCCAGCTCTGAGCTCAAAGCACAGCAAAGCTCATGGGTAAATGCTGAGAGGTGTTACAATAAGGTGGCAATTAACCCCCTGCTGCCTTCATCTATTACAATATGCTAAAAAAACTTCTCATTAACACTGCCATAAATACACTAAGACAAGCAAGCATTTAATCATCGGCCTCATCCACACCAGTATTCAGAGGATGAATTACAGAATGCATCCTTCCTTTGCTATACCACAACCGATAGCTACTGCTCGCATGCCAGAAGTCGCTCAGCAGGCAGTTCACAGCTCTAAACACCACTGAGAATTGCCCCATGGGGGATTGTTTGTCTTTTCTTCCCTCTGTTCCTGAACTTATGCACCACAGAGGCCGAGGTAACTCGGCTCCTCAAGCTGAAAAAGAGGTGAGAGGGGAAAGAGGGAAGAGCACTGTGTACTGCCCCAGACCCATAACCATCACCTCCCTCACATGAGCCACATGCCAGGGTACACTCTCAACTCCACGAAGTCACACAAACACCAGAGTTTTAGAGAAACATTTATTATAGGGTTGCAGAATTTATGCCAATATAAAGTCCCTTAATAAAACTCTCAAGTTCATCAACTGCAGGACACTAACTCTTCATTATCTTTACACTGCAGGTTTCAAAAAAAGGAACAACGCGCTGACTGCAGTAGTAACGCTACTTGCTCATAAAAAGTTGATCTAAAAAGTATATATAAGCCAGAGTAGTTTAAGGTTACAGCTACAGTCACATTCACAAGTGAGCTATACCAGAACAGAGTCTTGAAATAGGAAGTTATAGAATAAACCAATTCATAACCAAAAAAAACCTGACAAGCTTTAAGAGCAATTCTATCTGAATCTAACAACTAAATACCACAAAACCAAACTAAGGTAGAAGAATTAAACATAAGCTCAGGGAAGGTTCCAAATATACATACGAATTCAATACAGTAATTGCACAAAAAGAAACAGGGTAGTGTTAAAGGTTTATGCTCACTGAGGCTGGATTTTACATGCTTCACACATGGTAGTTAAAATAAACCTTTAATGATATGGATCAGGTTCTTTAGCCAGGATGCGGAGTGCAGAGCTATTCTACAGAACTACACAAGATGTGCAAACCACAGATTGTTAATATTAATCATTCTGTGAAAGTTAAGGTGAACAGAACTGGTTCCAGCCAAGGAATTGGTTAACATTTTTATATATATATTTTTCTGCCATTCCCAGATTACACTAAATCAAACACATTCAACAGATAAACTGGTATTAGCCTTCTAAAAAAAACCTTACTCAAATTTAACATTTACATGAGACAACTAAAAAGTTATACCAAGGATCAAAGAAAGCTGAAATGGTGACTTTGTCTTTTGAAATACAAGCAATACACAGAAAATGCATAAGGCTTTTGATTATCACTGCACATTATAAGAAGTCAATGTCTAATGCTCAGACTTCTCAATGGAGGTGTGAACTAGTCACCTCCCATCCAACACCCTTCACTGTTGACAGATCTTTGTTTCAACAACGAAAGAGTTTTCAAAGTGTCTGATTGAATGACAGTTCTCCACTGAACGTTTCTGCAGACCTGGGGAAGAGAGAAGATGAGAACTTAAGTAAAGCAGAGCTATAACCCAGAAGCAAGTATTTACAGGTTTTGTAACACTACGAACAGCAGCAAGATACAACCATGCAGTACACAGCGCTCCCACAGCCAGGCACTGCCACCAGTGTTTGGTATCAGCCTGGATTCTAACAAAGCACCTCCCACATTGTCAGAACAGTAACAACCAAAGCGGGAGCCAGGTACAAACACAGGGACAAAGCAAGCAAGCACTTTTTTCTAGCATCCCTGCCACCACTTTATTTGTAGAAGAGACAACACTAACAGTTTATGGCAGTTTCTCATAGGCCTGTCTAGCCACAGAGAAAAGGAAAAGCAAAGCAGATTAAACTCTTCCCTGTAATTTCAGTAACTCAGAAAGGGCACAGGAAAAAACCCTGGTTCTTTATCAGTACTTCCCCCTACTCAGGATGCATTAACACAGAGGGTGCTTCTATAGAGATGTCTTCACCTTCAGCCCTGTAAGGATTTGCCATGTGGCTGATGATCTCCCTCAAGTTTTTCCTAACGGCATTAAAGTGATTTTCTCTATTTTGGGACATGCCAGATTGGATCTGACACAGGCAGTTTACCTGTAGCAGCTGTGAATCTTTATTAAGAGACAAGAATATAGCAGTCTTGCCATCAAGGACAAGCTGCTAATGCACTCCAACGTACAACCATTAGGGAAGAAATATCTACAGCTTAATAAGCAGAGAATTGTTCAAAGTAAAAGAAGCTATCCATTGAAGTCTAGAAGCACTAGCTCTTAAATGAAACCCAGCAGGGCACTGCTTTGGTTTGTAAGCACTTCAAATCCAGGCTGTCCTTCAATTCATCTCAGTCTTATTACCTGGACAAGCTATGAAGCTTCCAATGCTACCTAACCAGGAACATAACCTAACAGTCAGGATGACCTGTCGAGTTCCTCACATGCCTTCAGTTACAGCTCCAGGCAAGTGCCACAGAACCTGAGGTCGGTTTGACCTAACTGATGAACCAACGCATCCTACAAAATCCAAGAGCCAATGCAGCACCAGGGAAGCAAGACCACCTCTCCACAGAAATTAAAGGAGTTTATCCACTTCAGTCTAATTGTTTATGTGTGTATAGCTTGTACATGTTAGAGGAAAAACATGCTAGAAATCTGACCTAGAAAGCAAGACAAGCCTTGCTCCTGAACAATTTTCTCCTCAGCAGCAGTCTTCCAGCTGACTAGATTTCCCACCCTCTTTCACCTTCCTCCCAAGGGCAAACAAGGTTACGGAACAGATAACAGTACCAAGCAGCATTATTCATTTACTAGAATCTTTTTATGCGAATATTCTGCCATGAAGATGTCAGCAACATGTTACAGTAAGATTATTTAAGGAAATACCATAAACATTCTTTGCAGTTATTGTCTGTAGGCTAGTCTTAGACACAGCAGCAATCAATTTAGACCTGTTCATAGAAGCATCTTCACAAAGCTAAGAGATACAAGCCTCTCTCCCCCATAAAGGCAGCATTTACTGTTTCTTCATGTATCCTATGCCATTAACTACAGACCAGTCTTGTGCTCCCACATACAGAACCTTCTATCTAGCAACAGAACTGAGTCTCCAGCAAACAGGAGATGTGGCTCCTGATGCTATAAAGTGTAACTGAAGAAACTGCCACCTAAGAGGAAAACCAAAGCAGAGAGTTCTGACAAACCAAACATTTGCATTCTGGAAGGCTGTGAGTGGCAAAGGATTAGTTTCCTGTGTCTGGTGAGAGCAGCAAACTATGAAATGTAAGAACTACAGTGAACTAAAATCCAGAGTACTACATTTCTGTACTCCAGGCCTGCTCCCAGTATGTCAAACTACTGACACCTCAAATTCAGTTCTTTTCACAGAATAGCAGGGAGTGGTGTGAGAAGATGGACAGTAAAGAAACAGAGCTCAGAAGTTCCTATGAAGTGTTCTTCCTCTTTCATAGAGGAAGTCTGGGATGTCCAGAACTAGTTGTTCAGTTACTTCATTTTTGTTCCAAAGCAAGTGAACCAGAAGATAATGCTTTTACTTAGTGCTCCTGCAACCCAGTTTTAGGTAGGACAGCGACAAACTAAGCTGCACCTAGAGACTCACATGATCAGATGGATTATGTGAATTTTAAGGTCAAACTAATTTACAGTTTCAACCAAAGAGAAAAATGTTGTAACCTCTAATCCCATAACTGAAACTCTCTGCATGTTTGAATGACGTTACTGATATATACTTAAAGGTAGGGGAAAAATACCCATTTGTTCTCTGATTAGTCTCAGCTCATGTTAAGCCCTCACAACTCCAGTGGTTGAAGTATTTACCCTTTCCATCCTCCAACAACAGGTTTGGTTTCTTACTGATGGGAACTCACCTGTTATCTGGTCTCTGCGCTGAAGTCTGAATGTCTCTTTTCCAACACAGAGCTGGTAGATGAAGATGCCCAAATCAGACACATTATCGATCTCCTCTGTAACCACCATTTCTTCACGGACTAGGTAAGTCTGAGGCAAGTAAGAGCCAGTCTAAAAGAGAAAAAAACCCTGAAATACAGCATCCTGCTAAAACCAAGTATCACTACATTTTATTCTGCTTCAGAAGGTCTTCAGGCTCTAGATTCCAGCTTTACTTCTTTTACTTACAAAAGAAATTTGCATGCAACAGAAAGTTTGTAGTTAGAAGAAGAGAAAAAGTATTATAAAAGCTTTCATGTTTGAGGCAATACATCTAATACAATAAAAGCAGTTTCACCTACAAAAGTTAAGTCTTAACCAGAACATTACAGTACTACTGAAACAAATTCTCACCCCTCATGACCAACTCGGAAAAAATGGGCACAAGGACACTCACTTAAAGTTTTATCTCCAGGATGATAAAAATTAAGACACCAAATTAAACTACATGAGGCAGCCTCTAGCACCAGGTGTCGAGGAGTTAATAACATTTTTGAAAAGTATATTTGACACATGATTTCTCAATATTGCGTTTAATTTGGAAGAAGCAACAAGCTCTATCAGCTTGACTTTTAAGTCATCTTGGAAAAAACAGCAGTTTTTGTCCCTGAAGAGTCACAGTGCTTGCAGTGAGCTCGTAACTACAATGCCACTAAACGCCACTAAAACACAAGCACAAGTTAGCATTATGCTTTTCATTAAAACTCTCATAGGGCAAGGGAGCTTTCTGGTAGTAACTTTCAGGTTTAGGCTTTCCACAAGATTCGGAGCTTTATCAAATTCCTTTATAATAGCTAAATTTAACTTATTTGCTAGTTGCTTTCAGCTTCCATAAAGCTAGGTATTAATAAGAGCATTAAGCATGAATCTAATCAACATAATATACACTGACAGCTGGCCTTAACTTCAGTACAGTGACTGAGCCAGGGGGATTATGTACTTCGATGGCAAGAGGACTGTTCCAGCAAGAGCCTGTGGCTCAGGAGCAACACCCATTCTTATCAAAAATGATCTTGTCAGCATAACTACACAGAAAAGTTTCCACGTACCGCCAGTTTTGCAAAGAGATCCATCAGATTCCTTGGTGGCATAACTATGGATGTGTTCAGCGGAATCACGTAGCAGTTACCCAGTTGCAAGTCAAGATACGCAGTCAAAAGCTATTTTGAAAATAAGTTTTTAATTAAGCATGACCTTTGGCTATTAGAACACAGTCCTACAAGGACTACGAAAGACACTCTAACAGCTGAACATCATGCACACCAACAATCAAAGAGGTATGTTCAGGAACTGTCTAGTATAAGAACTTAACAGTCACCACTGTTGCAAACACAGTGGTTACAGGTCTTTTACAACAGGACTTCAGTACACAAGTGAGAGCTGACTATAAAAGCTGCTGCTATCATAATTCTAAACGAGTACAGTTTATATTAGCATAAAGTATTTAGGAGTGTGCTTTCATAACTGAGAAAATCCAACTAAGCACAATGCAATGAAAAGATATCCAACTGCTGATAAACAATCATTCCCTGTAAACAGTTCTTCAGAAAATGTCAAATCAGCATTGCTAGTGAGTGCAAAAACTGCAGAAACCAAAATTACCAACATATCTGTTTGTTTTATTATGACTTTGCATAGCACTTAGCCAGAATCAACTGAAGTTCTTAAGTTGCCTGAATCGTTTAAGTTACAGTAAAGTTTCTGTCAAGACAGCAAAGATGAAAACTAAGTTCTGCAAAGGCAAGTAGCACAGCTCAGCTGTGTGGTGTTCAATGCTACTGTTGAAGGCAGCACATACAGACGTCAGTTCCAGTGCCTTTACCGTGATTGTATCTGCAGTGCCAAGGTTTGCTTCACAGCCTATGACAGCTTTTACAGCTAAGGATAACAGTTAATACTACCAACAGAACTTCAGTAAAAAGTCAACTTAAAACCATCCTCTCATCTTTGCTTTGGAGAAACTACATGCAACTAAGACATTGACAGCAAGCTTTCAAGGTTTCAAGAACAAAACCCCTGAAGCTGTTGCAAATACCACCTGCTCCACAGTTTCTCAGTGAGCAACTTTCTCACCTTTCTCAATCTTACCCTCTCACACATACTCACCCTATCAAAGTCATGAACGATTGCTGCTGGATCACTGTCTGAGAACTTTGGAACAGGGACATCAATGATGGCTATGTTATCATCCTCTCGAATGTCAGCTTCTTCAGCAATAGGCAGGAAATATGGTTCTACTGCACGATCATGATTTTCATTTTCAAAGTAACACATTTCACCACGGTACACCTTATGCTGGAAGCAAGAGCAAGAATAATGATTTTTAAGAATAATGATTTTTACAGAAAATGTTCCTTTAAAACTGGTATTTCTAACCCTCGTTATGCTATGACAAAGCACAGGTCTGTCACACCTGGGGCTCTTATAAAGGACATCACAATCTTCACATCCCAGTTAGTGAAGGTAATCCATTTATAATTACACTTTTTTTTTATTCCACAATACTTGAAAAAGAAAGAACTTTGACATTACCTTAGGCATGAAGTACTTGTAGATGCAGGCTCCACCAACAACCACCCCTGCTAAGATGAATGCTAGACCCAGCAGAGTCAACAGACATCTCCCAGATGAGTTTTCACCTCCATGTGTGGCAATTTCCGGATCCTTTAAATAAAGAGAGATGAGAACTCAGGAGGTGTAGCTTTTTTGAATTTAGAGCTGTTATCTGCTGCTTCACTTTGACCTACCATTTTCTATCTCTTATAGGTGTGCACTGAGAACTGCAAGCCAAGCATTATATAAGGAAGACCGTTACATGAAATACTACATCATATTAAGATCAGTTTTCAAACAGCACTGAAAGAGGTATTTTCTTAGTTAGAAGATGCTCACTAGACAAGCCTTTATCCAAAAACTACTTGAGTCATAAGGAATTTAAATAATTGTAACAAAGGATACAGTGCTGCAGATGCAATATAGCACAAGGAAAGCAGGATTATAGCAATATAGCACAAGTAGAGCAAGGTCATTCTAAGGTACATGTTGTTTTAAGGCCTTTTACCAAAAGCTTATTTCCTATCTTCCTCTTGCTAACAGAGAAGGCTAAGATGCAACTTTGTCTATCAGGTGGGGAGCAGAACTCCGACACGAGTCAAACATGCAGGTTTTAGAACTTGTAATATGCACAAACCCACTATGGAAAAAGAACCATTTATCAGCCTCAATACAGCTCTAAGTTATGCCAAGTAAAAATAAAGTCACCATGGCACATCCTACCTTGCAGCTTCAAAGTACTCATTCTTCCAGCCAAGTCCTAGGGAAGTTTTGTTCCTAGTACCCTGAAACTTATCTCTCTACTTCAAGTGTTTGTTCCACACCCAACTCTCTCTCAAACAGATGACTGCATCCAAAGGAAACTATCACTACCATGTAATACGGTGATGAGCTATGTAATACCAAGTGCAAAGTTAGTGGTCGTGTCTGAATGACAAGTTCAACCCTCAAGAGTTGTTTCAGTGCCTTTCTAGACTTCCAGGTGAAAAGCTCACACAATGCAGGCTGAGAAGCAGCAGAAGTACTGTCAAATACTAAACAACCAGAAGATACTTTCTCTTTGAGCCAACACACACGGGATTTGGGTGTTAACAAGCACAAACAAAACACAAACAAACAAACAACCCAACCAACCAAATACCAACAAAAAAAACAAACAAACCGACCCCAAAGTGTTAGGTAATCTGTCATGTCTGGCCAACTATGTGCCTTTAATGATTCCTGACTCTGGTATTTAGCACTTAGTTTTCAAGACCTGCTCTTTGTAGTGGTCAGGAAGAAAACTCGATTTCACAGCAAAAGATCTTTTCCTTTGTGCTGTTCCTACAGACAGTAGCTAGATTTAGCACAGCAGCTTCCAAGGCTTTTCTTTATTTGTGTCTCATTATTTGCACTCCTGTAGAACACAATATACTTAAGTGACCTGTGATCACAAGCCACAGCATTGTTACAAAGGCTGCACACATTTCCATGCTCAGCAAGACATAGTAATGTAGAAGTCAAATGCATCAGCTATGCAAGTACTGAAACAAAAAACAAGCTGTTTTGCAAAAGTCAATACTCCTACATTCCACACTCACATCCTCCAAACAGAAAAATGTTGACTCAGCATGACAAACTGCTACAATTGGCTAGTTAAGCATTTGTCAAAAAACACCCCTAACCAACCCACAAGCAAGAAACCCCGCATAATTCTGACTTGAAACTTTAAATAAAGTCAAAATCATGCTACTTTATATTGCAGTATATGAAAATCATCTTTCAGAGTTAACTGGCTTTTAAGATCAAGACTAATTATGTTCTCTTCACATTCTGTCACTTCCATCTACACCTTCCAGTTCAGTAACTTATCTAGCCTGCAACAGTCTGCAGCAGGTTTTGGCACTACAGACATCCTACAGCTTGGATGATGTCGACATGTAATTAGCTACACTTGCTTTACACGTATTTCAAACAAAGCAAAGGTATTTATCATATTAAGAAGCACTGTAGGCAGCTTGAATCTGAGAACAAAGCGTTGACAAGGCTGATAAGAGAATACAATACCAAGACTTCGCTCCAGTAGGTTACAAAGCCTCTGCTCAAAAATAATGTCATTAAAAGAACCACAAAGAAAAAGCAGTTCCAAAATGTGCTGTAACAAGCAAAGCAAACTAGGAATAAAAGACAAATCACTTGTGTTAACATCTGCAGCTAGCTCAAGAGACACTGTTGACACAGCCAGCTCCAAAGAATCAGCAAGGAGAGTATTCTGCTCAAGTTGTCTCATGCAGATATTCTAGGGGACTTTTTCTGTGCTGTTTCAGCCAACATTATCCATTAAGCTTGTTTGCTCTGCACAAATATTCCAGAAAAAGAAGACATTAAAAAACAGTAGAACAAGTTTGCGTTGGAGGAAAATGGTGAACTTGATGGGTACATGCAACTCTAAGCCTTGAAGTCAGAGTGCAGAGTTGTTAAAAAACCCCACATACACATGTGCAAACACAGAGAATACTGTGACAGGTGTAACAAAACAGCATGTGTGATAAACTGAGAAGAGCAGCCATCATGAGAAGAGAGGCAAAGGTGTAAGTGTATATTATAACTACTATGCTCAGAATTTGCATGGTACAAGGCCAACAAAATACATATAACAAGTTGCCTCAGGAGTAGCTGATGAGTTTGTCCTAAAACTAGCCAGGCTGAGGATATTTTCAAATTTTCAATTAGTACTTGATCTACATTGTTTCCCTATTCTCCTTCCTCCTGACCTAATAATTCAGTGCTACTATATTAACTGTGCACACATACAACTCCTACAGCTCAAGAGCCCTCTGAGCAATAACACCACTCTGCACCCCTTCCCCTTTTAAAGGCAGGCTATTTTAAGTGAGGCAGATGATCTGCAGGCTGGAAAGCAAGCTGCTTTCCTGATTACACCTTAGAAGGCACAAAAAGGGGGAAGGCAGGCACTAGAGGCCAACCCCACAAGTTTTATTGGGGTTTGGCCCTTTTCTTTTAAATTTATTTTCTTACTCCCCGATTAGGAATAAATCAGTAGCTCTAGAGGAGGATTATGGGATGGGCTGAGTTTATTTACCAAGAGGCTGATCCTCAACTCACTAAAACGGCAAAGTCTCCCACAGATTTGAAAAGTTCAGTTCAAGTCAGCAATATGACAACTCGTTAGGAAGGCAAAGCCAACCTCAGGTTTCTATTTAAAACCCTTTATGGCAGGTTTCTTAATTTAAGCGAGGCATACCAGACACCTCACCACAGCGCTGCTCCAGCTCGCTGCCTGCGAGGGCTTCTGCGCAGGAGGGAGCGAGCCCTAACCCACTTTGTCTGCCTGAAGACGCAGCTGCGAGCCGCCTCTTCCCTGGGGCCAAGCTGATGCCGAGAGCACGGCATTTATCCCTGCGCCTCTCCCCAGGCTGGAGCCGAACGCCGGAGCTCGCCGGGGGGGCCGGGGCTCACCCGCCTGCCTGCTGCGGAGGTTTAAAACCCCGTCAGGAAAAGAGGCCCTGGCACGGGCCCAGCTGCGAGATAAACAGCCGGGCCTGCCCCTGCGTGCCGGCCCGCCGATGTCACGCCAGCCCCTCAGCTCGGCACCGCCCGTGGCCGCCCGGGCTCGGAAAACAACCGTGGGGAGGGAACCGCAAAGCGCCTGGGCCCCCTCAGACCCGCTCCGCCCGGCAGCCCCTCGCTGCACCGGCCCTGACGGGAGCGGCCCCTCTCACCCCCCCCCCCCCACCGGGGGCACACCGTAGGGCGGCCGCCACCACGCGGGGAGCCTGCCCGGGGCCGCCTGCACCGAGCGGAGCGGCGGGGCCGGCGGCAGAGCTCCGCTGGCTGCCCGCTGCCTTCCCCCAGCCCGCAACCGCTGCGAGAAGATGGCGGCGGCGTCCATGTCCTCCTGCCACCCCCTCCACCTCCACCGCCGCCGCCGTCCCCCTGCCCCGCTCCTCCAGCCGCGGCCTGGCGGCGGGCAGAGCACGCTCCCCGCACCTTGTCGGCCACCAGCGCCTCGGCCGCCTCCTTCTTCGGCTCATCCTTCTGAGCGAAGGGGGAATTGAACGCGATCTTCACCATGGCCGCTGCTCCGCGCCGCCGCCTCCCCGCTGAAGAGCCTCCGGGCGGCGAGGCGGGGCACAGCGAGCAGGCCACGCCCCCTTTCCCGCCACGCCGCCGGGCACCGCCCCCTGCAGGCCGGGCGGAGCGCTGTGGTCCCCGGCGGGCAGCGGGCGGAGCGCTGTGGTCCCCGCAGGGAGCCGAGCCCTGGGCTGCCGGAGAGCCCCCAAAAGTTCCTTTTCTCGTCCTGCTGGCGTGGAGCGTGGCACCCTGCAAGGGGCGATCAGGCCCCCACAGTACCTATGTGTGTGACCCGCCGCCTGCCCCCCCCCGGAGCTGAGGCAAACCAGGGACTGGTCAAACTCCTGCCTGGGAAGAGCTGCATCCTGCCTGCGCTGGGCAAGGCGGTGAGGGGACCGCAGTGGCGGCCGGAGGCAGCATCCTTCACGAGTTTCTCTGCAGTCGTGTTCTTTCCTTTTATCTCCATGCACTATTCGTGCAGACAATCGTACAGACACCTAATGCTCTATTTTACACTAGGAACGCATCGCTGGTGAAGAGGAGGCATCTCGGGACCACAGTCAGTATAGAATCATAGAATTCAACTAGGTCTGAAAAGATCACCAAGCCCAACCTTTACCCCAGGACTCCCAAGTCCACCACTAAACCATGTCACTAAGGGCCCCTAGCGCAGGGATGGGGATATCTTTAGCCAAACTGCCCCCCTTCTCTTGTGAAATATGGCCTAAGGGATCTTTAACAGCCAAGGAGACAGACAAGGCATCAACGTTCATTTCATGCCTGTTAAGGAGGAGAAGAAAAAGAAGACTTAATGTATTAGATTGTCTGAAATTATCTTCTCCTTCATATGAATGAAAGTCTGTGTATGTCTCACTGGTATTTGAGTTTACATCTCTAGAAAGAAATCTGGTTTGAATCTGGTGCCTACGCCATTGAACTCTTCCTCTCAGACAGCTGTAATTAAACAGAACTGAACACTATGCAAATATTGCAATAACTAATTCTTCTAAGTGTAAACAAGATGCAGTGTGTATTCCAGCATTCAAAGCATGTTCCTGTTATTCCGCAGATGCAATATCACTGTTATTTCCTTTCAAGATCATAGCTTTGATTTAGCTCCCTTTCATGTTAATAGGAGTTTCGACTTTGACTTCAGTCAGAGAAAAAGAAAGTCTTTCATGTCTATTTAACCTGAATTTGTCTAGTAACAGAAAACACTTTTACCTCATTTTATCAAGAAATGAGAAAAAAAAACATACTTCCTAGCTTTAGTCTGTTAGGAGTAAGTTAAGCCATACTCTCATTGAAGTCCATGAAACACCGGTTTAAAAACAGATTAAGTTTCCTATATGTTCAATGTGGTACAATTGCTTTGTGCTTAAACAAATTGACATTATCTTCCAGTTACTCAACACCTTTACTGGGAGAAGAACACAGAAATAGAACTGGAATAGACCCTTGCTATTTATCAGGATTAGTGTCTCTCCATCCCAGCTTGCTCACTGCCTATGTTCTGTCATCTGATGCAAGGGATGGACACACCTTGAAATCCTGTACTCAGATAAAAAAGAAAAAACACAAGGTTTTTTACATTTGACTGTACTCGCTGAGTTTGCAAAACTGGAGCTCTCAGAAGATTTTGTGGATTTCTGTTCGTGGCATCTGTGATAATCATTTATTGTAACGTGTTCAAAACTTATTCAAAACAAGTTAAAATATGCAGTGGCCAGGAGAATGTAATTCCAGTATCATCAAACAAGTTTTCCTACCCTTACACACCTGATAATAACAGTCAATTCAGTCAGTAAGGCTTCCTCCCAAATGAAGCTCCTCCTACAGTGGCCAGATTGTATTTTGTAGAGCAGTCTGAAGCACCAGCTCTGCAAAGGCAAATTCCATCCTGGGCTGCATAAATATAAGAAATTTCATGTATTTTGAGCATCCCACAATCATCAGGCTGCTTGACTGAATAAATATTAAAGATCTCTAGGGGTGGCTCCACTCCTCCACTTCTCAAATGCTTTTCCATCGGTCTCTTCTTACCAGTCCAGTTTTCTTTCAGACTTCTGCCAAATGTTGGCTGCAGTTTAGGCCTGGACATCCCAAAATATCTAAACAAGTTATATCACATATTCTATTGGATTCAACAATATTTCTGGTTTTCCTTTTTTTACGAGAATGCTCTGGGTTTAGTTTACTGGTATTTAGTCTGAGATCATCTTTTTCACCTTGAGAGACGAGATTATCCCTTTATCCTTAATTATCCTTTCAATCCTTCTGGTGTTATAATGTTAAGCAACACTGCTTAAAAAAATAACAAATATACCACCTAAATTGTCTCAGAGACTGGGGAAACTTGCCAAAAAAGAAGCTTGAACTGGTGTGCTATACCAGTTGTGATCCTGAATATCAGTGAACAACGTTTGTAAGGTGAGGTAGCATCTTCTATTGGACCAGTCATTGGCTGAGCAGATAATGCAACTTTTGGCATGCTTTTGAGCAATTCTTCATAGCACTAAAATGAATTTTTAATGTGTAGGAATATTTTAATTATTCTAATATACTTTAAAAAAATAAACTAAACTTTAAAATACATTCATGCTTATGCTGTCTCCTACTCTTGTGCATGCCAGGAGAATACTTTCTTACCCTTTGAGAACAATAGTATACTATATAGAAAAATTTAATAAAAAGTATTACCATTATAGTAAAAGTATGGTTTGCAAAGCTTTCTCAGACTTTGAAGGTACTATGTATGTGCATAACATTCAGCTGTGTATATTGTTCTGGTTCAAACAAAGCTATCATCAGGGTGGCTGCAGTCTGGCAAGGCATCTAAGCACACGTTTTATGTTTCAGTGGTCACTCACAGCTTAATGTTAAGCCTGTGTTTTAAGTTTTTTGTTAGGCCTCAACACGAGAACATGGTTAAGTACTGAAGTGCTTCACTTAGGTTGAGCTTCACACTCTCACTGAACACGGGGCAAGTCCACAGGCAACAAGGACTGTCCCCTGCAGAGAGCCTTAGATGCTCACAAAGCATTGCACAACTGAGCCCCAGCCCAGACTCTAGGCAGCACACATGAAGAAACAATAATTAACGCATGTAATTAATAATAGTCTTAAATATACACCGTGTCTATCAATCAGTTTTTTTCACGAGTAGCATAATTACTGAAGGAAGGACAGCAAAATGTGAACAACAAGTACGTCACGTAGGACAGCTAAAAATGAAAGAGAAACTACAAACTTTCTCCCCTTATGAAAGGAGACCGTCTCCAAGGTCACTGTTTTTTGTTAATCCATATGCCTGGAGGTCTCCTTTTTGCCTCCAGTCCTTTTCTGGCTCTCTTGCTAAGAATTCCTCCTTCACCTCCTCAGCCCCTTTTCCCTCAGTCTAACTCTTGTATTCACTGTGTCCATTACTCCTCTAATCAGTGACCCGGGGACCTCTTCTTTGTTTCCACCTCGCTCCTGTCTATAGGGCTGTTGACAAGGAATCTATCAGTATTTCAGACTACAAAACTGTCATGCTGAGAGCTGCCAATATAAACTTCTGTAAAGGAACATTATTTTCCCACCAGGCTGAGATGAATTTGGGCCTTTGACTGAGGATCTCTATTTCTGGACAGCAAATGCTCTATTTGCTATACTGACTTCCCTTAGTGCCTGGCATGCTTTTCTTCACTGCAGCATTATCAGATTCATGTATGTGGCAAAGCAAGCATGCATTACTCACTTCTGCTGATTGTCTTGTTACAAAATATTATGAAAGAGTATTAGTTAAATGAAAAATGCCCTTTTTACATTTTGGGAAAAGCCATGAGTCCATTTTGTAGCGACAAACTGTGGAAGTGATGGGCACAAAAGTGAACCTGAAGGAGATGAAGGCAAAGAAGCGATTACTGATTAAGCTACAAAGTCAAGAACGTATCCTCTAATGGCCATGCTCAGACTGGTGTTGAAGAGAATTCACTGCCCACACAGCCACTGCCTCACAGGAGAGAATTCCACAAGAAATTCCAGTCCTCAAGAGAATCTGCTGAGCAAGCAGCACGCCCAGAGCCATCAGCAACCCCAGCCGATTAAAATTCGTCTCTGGTGCAACTGCAGTGAGGCAAGCAGAATGACACCAGAGATATGCTAGGAACCTGGAGTCTAGGGAGGTCTAGAAAAGCATTGCTAAACACTACCAGCAGACAAAAACCAACAAACACTCAAAGCTCAAACTGCCTTCCACTGACCTGACTGAATTCTCGTCATTGGACACAGAGTAATGTTAACCTTGGCATTGAGGGTGTCATCTCAGGTTCCCCCTTTTTCCTTTCAAGTAGACTTCCCCCCAAGGCCACCTTTATGGACAGCACACCCCTTTGGCAAGGTGGGTTGAGTCTCAGTTTGTTCCTTTGCTTGGCATCACCACGGTACGAGTTCACATGCCTGGGGCTGCTGCAGGGAACCAGGGGCTCACCAGGGGCTGTTACCGGTTAGACACTCTAAATGGGAAAGTGCTGGGGTTAACCCCACGCCTCCATCCTCAGCATTTTCTCTGTCTCCTAATCTCTGTTTGCCGGGTGGTGTCTGTGTGCTGATGGAATGCAGTGCCCACACCTACACCCCAGATGCAGCAGATACTGCTGCAATAGCCCAGCCTCTTCCCAATGGCAGCAAGACAGACCGTGGTTGATGTTTGGACCTGGTTTTGAACATGGACATGGGTGCGTCTCCTTTGGCCATGCTGTGAAACTGTGCTGAACTTGACATGTGCTGCCTACTGATGCAGCTAAGCCCAAGCTGTATGTACACTGCAGCTGTGTGAAGATGTTCCCAGCTCAACAGGGCTGTGTTGGCAGAGATTTATAATGTGCTGTCAAAACCATGCATTGAGTGGTGCAGCTTGTTTGACTTCTTGTCTGTGGGTTTGCTTTGAAATGTGTCGATATGGCCATGCACTCAGGGGCAGCTTTTTTCTGGTAGTACCTATAGCAATGGTACTCCTGAACTATGTAAATGATTGCTGTGCAGGAACATCGCCAGTTTAACTTCGATTAAGTTTTCCAGTGAAGAGGCAGTTCTAAAAAAAGCCAAGGAAACAAGAGCTCTGGGTGGGTCTGATTGTTTGCCTCCCTGTGTTACACGCACACTAATTGCATATGGAGTAGCTGTATCTGTTAATATGATATTAATAATGGATTTATAGCTAGACAACATTCCAGCTGGAGAGTTTTCTTGTTAGCAAGATGACGTAATTAGGCACCGAGTCTGAGCACTGCACTAAGAGGCTATAAAAGGCTTTGGAGCTGGGGTGGAAAGTCACAGGTTAATCTTTCAAGGGCTTTAGCAGAGTTCTGTCAATCATGCAGAAGTATATCAGAACTGGAACGGATATTATAGAGTTAGTATAAAAGCTATAACGCTTTCATATGCTTTATATAATGCTTTAAGGCTATAATTATAGAGACACCTTACCTGCAAATGGCATCCTACTTTCTCTCACTTTTTTACCTAAATAAGATTAAATATATATTTTAGATATCATAATAATATAACTAGCTTATAAGGAACTTAAGGGACAGCATATTTTGTTATATCAGCCCTTTAATGGTAACAGAAATCAATCTTCTACTTGCCTTTGAGTAAGAGCACATTACCATTTTTGTAGCCAGCTGCACTGCCCTTTTGCTTTCCTTTACCTAATGGAATACTATGAACTTTCAAAGAAGAAACACTGATGGAAAATGAACCTGCCTTCACCATCATCTACTCCTATGGACGTTTTTTATTTAGAATACAGGTGTCCCTTTTCATCTGTGTGAAGCCTATACTGTCAAAAATAGAAATACCACAGAACACCTGTCCCAACAGCAGCCTGGAGTACAGATATTGTCAGTTAAAGAGATTTGTTGCTTCTTTTTCATCAGATTGTCAGAGCAGTTGTCAAGGGGGTGCAGATTTTCTGTTAAGGAGCAGAGGAGGTGACAGCGGTATCCTGTTATGCTGTTTATCTGTGAGCAATGGGACTGCCAGCACTGAGAGGCAAAGCCTCATCAGAGTTGCAGTGTCTGCTCCTGGGTGACGATGAAAGGTGGCTCTGCAAGGCGCAGGCTGTGGAGCCCAGCTTGGGTTTCCTCTGTGCAATACAGACAGGAGGAAGCCTGTGATCACACATGCAAACACATGCACGGGTTTCCTCTTGAGAGTACACAGGAAGAAACGTGATCACACACACACACTCTTATACAGACCCAAGCATACACACACACTAGGTTTAATCCCTGTATGAAATATTATGTTGTCAAAACAGACCCTAGCAAAGCTAAAACTAGAAAAACATTAAGGATGGAGAATCCTCAACTTGCCTGGGTAACCTGGTCCAGTACTGCACTGTCTTCCTACTGATATTTTCCCCCCCATAATATCCAACTTGTGTCTCCCAAGCCACAATCTGAGGCCATTGCACCTTGTTTCTACCTTCTGGCACTGCTGACAGGAATTTGGTTCTGACATTTCTAACTTGGCTGCTCCTCAGCTATGCAACTGAGTGCATGGGATGAAGGGTTTCCAGGAAAGTCACCCTTCTGTCCAAGTGAACAAATCTTCCTTCTTCTGCAATTTAGAAATTTCTTAACATTTCAGTAGCTCTTCCTGTCAGTTGTTTCACTTCTTGCACCCGTTTCTTGGAGATGCCAATGGAGTTGCTGTAAAGGGAGAGCCGTGCCGAGGTGGCAGTGTGTTTACCTCTGCTTCTTCAAGGATTGCATCACAAGAGAAATACAGTTCTTGACAGTTATGGTGCAATGTTTCATCTCCCGGTAATGCTCGCAAAGACTAGGAACCAAATTATGACCCAGCTTCATGCAATGATAATCCTGAAATCCTCACGTTGGGAATTCGCACAGGATCATTTTCCCAAAGGCCTAAGGACACTTTACAGACACTTCTCTTGGGATTTCTAGTATTTTCCAAAGAAATTAGAGTTGTCCACAGCCTGCTGCTTCTGCGGCCATGTGAAGTGGCCTCTACGTGCTTTTCATGCTCAGCAGGAAAATGAGTTCAGTCTCAGCACTGCTTTAGTATCCCATGGGGCTGTCAGGAGAACGATGACCTTATTTCTAGGTTATTTTCTTCTACTTCTTCCCAAGTGAACAGTCCCATTAGTGAAGGACATGATCTCTCCTACTGTGTCCCCTTATTCTGTGTCATGTGCTAAAGGCTTGGAGACAGTGCCAATTTGAATCCAAATTTTACCCTGGGACAAGTGTGAAACACCTCTTTCCTGAAATTTAGCTACTTCCATTTGACGGAGTTTGATGCTGTTTCCTGATAGGAGAAAATGCACTGAAATTAAAGTCAGCATTAGAAATTCTTCCATATCCTTTATAACCATCTGGGAATAATAAATCCAGAGAATATAACAAATAGGTACACCCTTAGAATTGCTTGCTGAGAGCATTGCTTTAATTTCTTGGATAAGCTGCTTTTCCACCTTAATTAGCAGAACTGTGTCTGGTTCATTTCAAGACTTACTGAAAATTCATACTAGCTGAGGCCAGTTTCTGTTCAATTACTGTACTAAGAGGATAAGGTGCAGCCACAGCCCTGGTTTCCATCACAGACATTGGAAACGGTCGTTCCACTAAAGTTATTGTGCAAGATTTTTGTTTTCATAATGAAGTTGCTCACTGTGTTTTAACCAGTCTGAACAGTGAGACAGGAGGGGTGGGAAAGTGCTGGGCATGGGAGAAGGCTGGGAGGGAAGAAAAGGAAGAGGCACAAGAGGGCAAGTGGTGCAGGGCAGCATGAAAGGAAGGGGGAAGTGGGAAGGAAGTATTGCTCTAACGTAAAATCCACTGCTCTTCAAAAACACTCCACCCTGCAGATCCCCATTCTGACCCTCGGTGCAAGTTACTGCAGCCACGGCAGCACGGGACTGAGAGCAGTTGTGTAGCCCTGTTTATGCTATAGTGTATCCTCTGTGTGTTCAAGTCGAGTACATCACTGTCTCTTTGAGTCATAAAATCACAGAATGGTTTGGCTCATCCAGTTCTAAACTCCTGCCATGGCCCGGGACACCTTCCACTAGAGCAGCTTGCTCCAAGCCCCTGTATCCAACCTGACCTTGAACACTGCCAGGGATGGGGCAGCCACAGCTTCTCTGGGCACCCTGTGCCAGCGCCTCAGCACCCTCACAGGGAAGAACAACTTCCTCTTTCTGCCTAATGTCTAAGCTAAATTTACCCTCTGTCAGTTTGAAGAGTCTTCATCTTACGAAGTGCTGCCATTTACAATTAGAAAACATAAAGGGAAAAACATTATTTACAGTGCCTGAAAGTGAAGGTTTGGGTACAGTACAACTGAGTCATTATTTACAACTATATTTTTGGTAAAAAGGGTCTGGTTCAGGAAACCACACAGAAGGTGTTGGCTTATCTAGAAAAAACAAAGACCTCTCTGAGTGTGGAGCTCCCAGAACAGGGATGCCCAGCATGGGCCATGCCGTGAGGCAGGGGAGGCAGCAGGAAACCTGCTTGATCCCTTCTCCATGGCAGCTGCAGCAGGTTGCCCCATTGCTTCCCAAGCTCTTGAAGCCTAATCAGGCTCCTGAGATCATGCTGTTGGCTAGCAATGGGCAGGGTACCATGGCATATTCCACATGAAATAGTGGCCAGGTAAATTCTTGCTCCTCAGCAGGGCGACTGTCAGTGGTTATCCAGCAGTTGTGCTCGAAGGATGTCAGTAGGCTGAGATACAGAGCGCTGGGAAGTCTGGAGTAGTAAAACCCAGTACTGGGTTGACCATGGCAATGGATGTGAGGATACAGCAGTTCATTCTCTCTGCTCAGACAGTAGCAATCAGCTGGGGTTCAGGCCTTTGCTGCTCTGCTCTGATCTAGAGATAATGTGATGCTAAGAGTGAAATTCGGGGGGGGGAGATCTTTGATCCAAAAGCTGGACCATTCACTTGGGATCCATGCACAAAAGCAGACAGGAGGCCAGAGATATAAAGATGCCAAGAAGAGCACAGACACTTCAGTATTGCCTTGTAGTGCTGGGGGTCTGGCAGATGAGTGCTTTGAGACTGTGGAGAGCTGTGCCCTGATCCTGCTCCCCTTACCAACAACAGCCCCACAAAACCAGTGGCACTGGTCTCTCACAGTGCTCCAGGCAGGCCCTGGCTCCCAGCAAAGACCAGAGCAGGGGGGTATTCATCAGCTTACGATCTACTCAACAACATTTGCCACTCTGCCTTCCCCTCACTGAATTTGGACATTTCCTTGGCATCCTTAAACATAAAAAGTCATGCAGAGAACACAACGAGCCTTATCTACCCCTCTGACTTGGATTCAGAATTTGGCTCTTCCTTCTCCAACTCTTCTTGCTGGCCCAGGTCCCTGCAGGGGTGGGGACCACTGGAGCTGTGCAATTGTTGCTCTCAGAAAGGATGCCCAAACACAAAAGGCTCGTTTTTTTTTTTCCCTGTAAAACTCACTTTCAGAGATTTTTCTAAGACTTCAGATGCCCTCAGAGGAAAATCCAAACCTCCTTTTTTTTTTCCCCCAGATTTTCTGCAATAGCTTCAACTAGAAAAAAGAAAACAATCCACCACAAAAGCACTGTACAAAAAAGAAAGGCTGAAGGGAAGTGAAATCAAAAGTTAAATGAAATTTACACACGCAGGTTAAATATTTCAGGGAAGAGCCTGTTGGCAAAGGTTAAGGAGGAAGATGCTGCTGGGAGGGATGGCTCTTAAATTCTGCTGCTGATATCAAGTGTTGGAACTCAGTAAAATATTTACATTGATATTTGTCTATTGCCCTTCAGAAACAAGTGTGGAATATATAAATAGGAGATTCTGCAGAAGTAAAGTTGCACCAGAAATGAGGAAAAACCCCAAGCTTGCTGCCTCCCAGATATCTTCCTTTCATCCCCATTTATGCCTCAGCTTTTCCACACAGTGCTCTTTCTTCTACCATCTCCCCCCTCTCAGAATATCTCATCGTATTGGAGTATGATTTCTTACTGCTGAAGAAAAGCTGCATTGTTCAACATCTTCCTCTACTGAGTTATGCCAGTGGCACCTATTTTGGCAGAGTCTTCACAGTTTCCTCATATCTGACTAATAAGAGATGATGAAAAAGGTGATTCATTTAAAAAGCACAGATACTCATCTGAGGCAGTTAAACCTGCATATTTAAATACGGCTTGATTTTCTTAAATGACGATCAAACGTCAAAACAAGCTTTAATCCCAAGGCTCCATCTTGTGGCGAAATGAAGCAAACTCACTGATTGGGAAGTTCGTGTTTGCCCTCCCTTAATTTCCACCGGTCCTTCTGTAGCAGCCTCCTGACACAGCAACGCCGCAGGCACGTACAGGGAGCCTAACCCAAGCAGGAGCAAAAGGTAAAGCAGTGCCGGGCAGAGGGAACATTCTTGCTGTCTGAGTGATATCCAAGCGGTATGCATTTACATTAGGCACATGTGTATCTCCTAACCACCTCCCATAATCAGTGACGATAAAGGGGGCTGCACACTTACATATGGATAAGTTTGATTCAATACTCTTGAAAGCCTAGAGTGGTAGACAGAGCTGTGATAGTTATGAGATATCCTGAGCGCCCTGACCTTCTGAGTGTCTCTGTCTAATATAATCCTGCCTGCTTGCATTTGTATGACAAACGTCTTGCAAAACTGATTTTTGATCAGTGAGCAGGAATTCTGATTAAAAAGCTGGTTTATGAGGGGGAAGGTGTCACCAGGCAGCCAAGCTCCGCAGCCCGATCGACGTGGGCACCACCTTGCTTGCACCATTTGGCCACTCTTTCTGCTGCTAAACTTCTGCACCATTTCAAACTGTCCTGGTGCCGTGCCCCTCAGCTGGGAACAGGAGCTGGGCAGCCCTGCCTTCGAGAGATAAAGCTTGGGCTTTCCGCTGGGTGGCCGGGGAGGAAGGAGGACCGCTGCCTTATCTTCCTTCCTCCAGCACCATGCAGGAGTGCGTCATCTCTTTCCTTCTAAATATAAAGAAAGGCTGGTTTTTAGCATGCAGGAGCTGGCGAGCTCCCAGGAGCGCATCCTGGGCAGGAGTGGCAGGCAGCAGTGGGTGCTCCCTGCCTGCTTGTCCCACCAGCCAGCCAGGGAGCCCTGAACCTCATGGCTGTGCTGCCTGGGGTGAAGGTGCAGGTCCTGGACTGGGCTGCCCTGGCTGGCAGTTGTATCTTGGTAACATTCTTATCATAGAATCATAGCATGGGTTTGGTTGGAAGGGATCACCCAACCCAATCATCAATCATCCATCATGGGATCATCAATCCAGCTCCAACCCCTGCCACGGGCAGGGACACCTTCCACTAGAGCAGCTTGCTCCAAGCCCTGGCCTTGAACACTGCCAGGGATGGGGCAGCCACAGCTTCTCTGGGCACCCTGTGCCAGCGCCTCAGCACCCTCACAGGGAAGAACAACTTCCCCTTTCTTGTAGCCCCTTTAGGCGCTGGAGCTGCTCTAAGTTCTCTCCTTAAGGAGCCTTCTCTTCTCCAGGCTGAACAAGCCCAGCTCTCTCATCCTGTCTCCATAGCAGAGGTGCTCCAGACCTTGGAGCATCTTCATGGCTTCCTCTGGACTCAGTCCAACAGGTCCACAACCTTCTGATCTTAGGGGACCCAGAGCTAAATGCAATACTCCAGGAGGGCATTATTTCTCTTTTAGTGATGCATGGAGCACAGCATCATCTCCCAAATCTCATCCTGGGTATCTAGGTTGGATATCTTACTGTAACAGCTTTTGGCACAGTTATGTGCCCACCTGAAAGTGTACCAGTGAGTGCAGAGGCAGCTTGTGTCTTTGCTAAACAGGGGGTGAACTCTTGCAATTTGAGGGGGGATAATTGCACTGATTCAGAAGCATTCAACAAACTGAAATATCATTGTGCTCCATGCCTTTCTATTTTTTCCTGTTCCAGCTACAATGTCAAGTAACTAATGAATGCAACATGGTGTGGTATTAGGTTTAAAGCAGTATTTTCCTGTTGCTGTTCCTTACATGTTGGTCGCACCCTTAATGATCTTCATAGGAAATATTTACTTTGAGGAGCTTGGGTTAAGTATGCCAAGTGATCAAAACCAGGCAGGGCATGATTTGCTGTCGTATGACTTCAGTTTTTCCTGGAAAGAAACAGGATCAGCAAATAAAATATCTTATGTTCAAAATTAATACAAATCAGCTTGAAAATTGTGTTGTCCCAATAAACGGATACTCCGTTCTTTCTCAGGCAATCTAATGTTCCTATTGGATGGGAATAGAAGCTCGAAGAAGGATAAACACTGGGGAAAAGTGAGGTCTGATGGTGGTGCTGGTAGCATTTGGCAAGTGTTATATGTACCGTACATATGGGTGTTGTAGGTATATCCTCGCAGCCTCCCATTTGGGGCTGTTCTGAAATGGGCATCTTGGCACTGAGAAAGGGGAAAAAGCCAAACTTCTTCTTTGTGCAGTCCTCAGGTTTAATATCATCAAGTCTTTTTGGACTTGATGCAAGGGAGCAGTAGCCTCATACATTGGCTATTGCTTAAGGTGGAAAATTGCCGCACTGCTTGTTATTCCTGTTGTTGCTTCACCCAAATTGCTTACAGACTAAATTGAGAGAAATTCATGCCCATGTGAAGGTGTATGCGTAATATGTATTTACACTGCTATGTGATGTAACCTCTTCATGTGCCATAGAGGCCGAAGGAGCATGATTTTATCAGGCAAGAAGCTTCTGCCCCTTGCACACCCTTGATGCTGTGTGGAAGCAGCGCAAAATTCCTTCACCACCCTGTAATCATTCTGGGGCTAAACAGTGGTAGAAAAGCTTGGACAATTTTCTGTTACTCTATTTGGCTGATTTTCTTTGCAGGTCTTGTTTTATTAATCCTAATACCTCGGTAACCCTAAGTCAAATGTGCAGGAGCAAGGGCTGCTGATTAATTCACCAGTCTCATGCAAACTGGCATGTTACCTGTGTTTTGCCCATTTACCAGGTCTTGCCTTCCTGTGATGCCATGTAGCATGTCTTGTTTGTCACTGGGTCCTGCTGCAGTGATGGAGGCTCCAGGAACGCTTTTGCACACACCAATACTTCATGTGCCTACTCATCAGTTTGGCCCTGGGATAAGTGCACAAAACACTCTAGTTAGATGCTGGAAACCCACCTCTTCAGCTCTGCTCAAGATGTCTTCTGCAACTATCACTGTCCCCGTTGTGGTGTCACAGCATCACCTGATTGCTGGTGCGCCTGGGAGCTGCTGAAATCCCCGAGCAGCTGCCGTGGCTGCAGTCATTTTTAAATATCACACTAGTGGTCCTCACCAGAGAAACCTTTCTGGCAGGATGGGCCTGCAGTGAGTGGAACCTGTGACAAATTCCAGCCAGAGGTGCAGGTATTGCTTTGGAGGCTGAATCTTGGGAACCAGTCAGAAGAAATCTCAACCACCTTATGGCCCCAGCAGCCCAATGGCTGCTGACCAAGATACTGACACCTCTGCTTTATTTGCAATCCCATTCTGAAACGTCATGGTTCCATTTCACACAGATTATGGAGTGCTCTGAATGCTGCTTTCACCTCCTGCAATTTTCTTGCTCAGCTGAGCTTACCAGATTTTGAGCCCTGCCAGGGAACATGCTCGTCCCCAGGCTGCCGTGTCCTGACTCTCCTTGGGGCTGTCATTACATCAACTGTCTTCTGTCCTAAATCCTCACTCTTTGCCATCTCAGATCAGGCAGTGAAGCATTGATGTGCCATCGTTTTCTGCTAGACCAGGGGCAGCTGTAGCAGGGAGCTGGGTGTGCAGACACAGTGGTACTGTACCACACTGCAGCATCCTCAGGTGGATGCTGAGGATGAAGGTGAGCACCTTCCTTTTGGGTCTGCTCTGAGTGAGATTCCAAGCTCCCACCTATCTCTCTCAACCTTTATGGCCCTAAATTCATCTTTCAGTGAGCTTTTTGCCCTGTGACTTACCTGTCTTCTTTACTTGCAGCTCCCTGGATGGAGACATCTGCTATTTCTCTGTGCTGCGTGGAGCCATTCAAGAGATCCCCATGTTATTTGCAAAATAGTTTGCAGTTTAATTTTATTAGATTGTCAATAAACTAGCAGGGCATAATTACATATCTAGACTTGAAAGCATGGCGATCACTCCCTTGTTCTCCATGAGCTGTAACTTAATGCAAAACCCTCTGTCATTTTCTATTTTCTAGTTCTTTCATTCATTCCTGCTGAGTAATTAAAAATGGCTTATAAATAAACACTGGGGATGATTTCTGAAATGTTCTGTATTTACTTGCAAGGCTGGGACTCCTGTCATTGGCCCACTTAAGTGATTTTGAAAGATTGTATACAGGTTCCTTTTTCAATGTATTTGAAGTTTGTAATCCTGCTTAAATACACAAAAATAGGAAGGATTAACAAACTGCCACACTGAGGCCAAAAGAAGACAGAGCTAAAAGCAATCAAGGAGCAGCCTATCGGATCCATGAAATAAATTGGGGGAAAAGTGGAAAACTGTCAACAAAAATAATATGTTATGGATCCTCAAGCCTTTGTGTTTATGCTGGAGGAAGCCTAAAATAATCTGTGGTTTCTGATGCTTGATTTAGTTTTCCACAAGCCTAATTAACACCAGATTAACTTTGCTGCCACTATGGTTTATTGCTGAGACTGACAAATGCTTGCTGTTTATTTGTTTTCTGAAAAAATGACTGGAGGCAATAACAGCATGACACAGTTAATAAGCTTGAAAACAATGCTAGAATATTCATTTTTATAAACTTAGTCCTTAGGAGAAACGCCCATGACTTTCCATATTAACTTCTGGCCCTACACTCCTTATGAAGGAAAAAATCCCATTGATTGAGTGTCCCATTGATTTAACATAGAGCCAAGTGAATTTAAGCTAAAAATTAAACGTGTGTTTAAGTGCTTTGCTGAACAGAGAAGGACTGTACTGTACATGAAAAATAACCCACAAGCGCAGGGGCTTGGCCAGGTATGGACTCGTGCAGGATGACCCCACCAAAGCCACTGAGGTTGGGATGCAAGGAAAACTCCCTGCATGGTACATGTGTGCAGAAGGACATCTTGCCATGTGAGAGCCGGGGCTGCACCTCCTCACCCTGCAGAAATGGGCTGCACATGCCAAAAGCTGGCAAAGAGAATGGCAGGCGCATCCTTTTGTGATTTCGGACATTGGAAACACGTACTCTGGTCAGTGCCCTCATTGTGGCTCCTTCTGGACTTCAGCCAAGCTAAAAGACACAGAGCCTGACAAAAACACACCTTAAAAAGTCACCTAAATCCTCACAAACCTCCCAGTAAGTCTGGATTGGGCATAGGTTGAGATCTGGGCAGAACGTTGGTGTTTTACAGGGCTGATCTTGATTCATGTTCTCTCGCTAGGACAAACCCACTTAGGAAAGAGTACCCAGTGAGGGAGGAAGGAGACAAGTGGGGAGCAGCAACCCCTAAGCAGGGAGAAGCAAGCGGCAGGTTGGCAGGCCTCAGGCACTGGGCATCATTTAAAGCCTCTCTGGGGACACCAAGCTCCAGGTCTGAGTTGGTGGGACTCCATCAGGAGCTCTGTTGCTTTAGGGGGGCTGCACTGGGCTCCTGGCAGACCCTCAGCCTGTGAAGAAGTCATCCAGGTCAAGGGAGCAGATTATATCTGCATGACTGGAATGGAGGCATAGATGAGGATGAACTACTATGCATTTTCACCCCAAGTCAGTGACAACATAGTCACGGAGTTTTCAACCTTGAGTCTTCATCTCCCCCCAAAACAAAGGCCAAAATATTCTTGTCTTGGTGCTGGCCTGAAAACCCGGGTTATTTTTGGAAAGGCTGAACAGATAATGTTACTGTTCAGTGATACAGCTGGCAGCAGAGCTGGCAGATAAACAGAAAGTCATAAGCCAGTGTAAACGTCTGATGATAAGGGGCAAATGTCGGGATTTAGTGGGTTTCTGCTCTTTTCTGCTCTGTATTATAAATCATCAACGGCAAAAGCTCACTCTGGCTGAGGGGAACTCATCTACCAAGGGACAGTCCACACCGTTCTTCCTGGCCATGAGAACCGGAGGTGACACCTCTGAGCATCCTGCATCTGGATGCTGAGAGACCCGTGGTCCCACCTGCATGATGCCTGTTGAGTATATCTTAAAGCTAGTGCTGCTGTCTGAAATCCATCTTTTAAAGGATTTATTTTGCAACAGGCATTGCAGCCGCCTACTCCAAATTGCTCTGCAAAGCTCTGATTTGTACCAGTGCTGGGGCAGACCTGGGCTCGCCCTAAAGCTGCCGTGCTGCCACCAGCCAGCCTGAACAGAAAAGAACAGGACTTAACAGAATTGTGCTGAAATGGAAGAAAAATACTCACAATTTCTCTTATTCTAACATCCAGACAGCATCAGGCTAAAACCCTCACTGAAAAAGCTATCACTTTATTTAAGGTGTACTTGGGGAGCAGCTATTACAGCACTGAATTTATCATGCCCCATACTATTGTTAATCTTGCTATGAAGTGAGTAAGACAGGCTTAGGCTGTAGAGCCATTTGGATTTAATAATACACTTCCCTACCTTCTTAGCCCAGATTTCTCAACCAACTGTGCAAGGATTTATTGTTTGCTAACTGTAAGTGAATTACTACAGGGTAACACAATCCTGGGCTGAATGCAGAGGAGAAATGATGTCTTTCATATGGCCAGGGTGAGCCCACAATAGGCTGGGGCTGCATCCGCAGGTGGCTCCTGCTGCAGGGAACACCGTTTCCTGCAGGCAGAAGATAAGAAGCTTTTTCGGGGGGGTGCCAAATCATATTTTCTCTTCAAGTAGATGTGCCAGAGCCTGGTACAGCTGGTCACAGCACGGGGAAGATGGGGCTTCATGGCACTGGGCATACCAACCCTGCCTGCTCAATACGTCCTCTCTCCCCAAACCTTACTGGCAGCATCGTCCAGGGGTGGGAGGCTGCAATCAGCCTCAGTAGTTTCCTTCACTGCCAAAGGCTGCTGCAAAGGCAAAGACTGTGATGCAAAATGCATTGAGAGAGGACAGTGCTTACTTTGAATTGCCTTCCAGAGAGAAAATGCTGCTGTCCTGAGTGGATGGCCGCAGAGCTTTTTTCTTTGCTGTATTTTCTAAGAGTGTGGTAGATGCTGAGTTATTCTGCTCTTTACCCTCCCTCTTGGTTTCTAAGCTGCTCTCCATGGCTTACTCATCACGTTAACAGCAGTTCTTCTCCTTTCCAGATGCTGCATCACGTAATGGAGCAAGAGAACCAGGCAGTCCCCTCCTGCTTCTTACATAAGCTGCAAAGCTGGGGCAGCTCTGCCATTACTGCAGACCTCAGGAAAACCCAAGCTCCTGTAGCTGCCTCTGCTAAATATTTTGGTTGTGTTTATTCACCAGGTTCAGAAATGAGTAGCTGAGCCATGTAACAGAATTAGAGGGTGTTTTCCTGGGCTTTGGATGCATGCCTGTGTTTTAAATCCTATCCCCATCTGCTACAGAGGACAGTGCTGCTCAGGGCAGCGGTCAGTCCCTGCTGGTGTTGAAAGGGGATTCAGTTTGGTGGAGATAGCATTTGGCCATAGGCTGGTGCATTATTTATGGGCAGCTGCCTCCCTGCTATCACTTCATCATAATAATTACACCCAGGAACTGCAAAGCACAGAACTGAAAATTCTCTTTTGCTCTGGTGCAAGCCTCTGCCAATCTCTACATTTACTAAACAGCTTTTCTTTCCTTCACTGTTATTTTCCCTACTTCTCTCAGTCTGCCATTCCCTCTCCTCACTGCTGCAGAGCTCGCTGTGTTCTGCCTCGGTGGGTACATGGCAGATCGTAGCCCTTTTCAGGTCATCAGAATGATGTCCCCTGAAGGGACATTCAGCAACTCAGTCAGCAGAGATGCCTTCCCAAGCTCAGCCCCTCACCTCGGAGCCCCCACTCTGACCTTGAGGAGACCATCGTGGCTGTGGCTGAGGTCAGGGTGCACACCCTGGCTGCTCCCCATCACCTGCAAAGCTCACCCCATGCTGGTGGCTTGCACCAGGGCTTTGCCATGAGGTGGCTTTAAGATAAAGGAGATCTGCCAGGTATTCAGCTAAAGCCTAAATCCAGGGCAAAGTTGCTTTCTTCTGCTAGTCCTTATCAGTCTTCCAGATGGACCACAGAGTCTGAGAGCAGGTCACAGATTTCTGTGAGCATCATGAGGCCAGCGGCAGCTCAGATAAAAACTGTGTGCTGTAGAGTGACACTTTATGGGGCAACACCACGCAGACATCCTTCACACAGATCTTCCAACCTAATCTTGCTCATTCCCTGCCATCATCCATTGTACAGATCCTTATGCTCAAACTTGCTCCGTTAATTGCCATGGAAATTTGATAATTTCATCCTAAAGGAGAGTTGAGGAAAACTCAGGAAGAGCTCCAATTACTGAAAACTGGAAAAAATTAATCTTGATTAAAGCACTTCCCCCATGAAAATAGGGACCTCCTGAACTTTGCAGGGAGCTGATTGCTCGGAAGCTGTTCTTCAGGCAATGTCGAACTGTACTTCTGCCAGTTTTGCCTGCAACGTTACAATAAAAGGATGGAGCCATCACAAGGCAGAAAAAAACTATCTTTAGAGGTGTAATTTAGTGGGCTATTGGCAAGACCTTGCTTTAGTTACCTTCTAAAGGAAAGTGCCAAAATATGCATATTACCCTCCAAATGCATAATGACTGTAAAAGTGCCTGTCAGCTGTCAGCACCCATAGAGGTCACAGATGAAAATATAGGAGTTGAGCATCAAAGATGTCTTTTTGCCAGCACCAACAGAAGGAGCAAAAGACAAAATGGGCCCTGTTTGTTTGGCACCTTTAAGGTGAGGAGGCAGAAGTCCTTTACAAAGAGCAGCACACTGGATTTCTGTGTTTTCTGGAGGGTTGGTTCCTGTTAAGGTAAGAGAGCATTGTGTAAGAAGAGGTCCAAATCTGCTTCATAGCATTTAAGAACACCAGGAGTTTACATTTAAAAGAAAACTATTTTACTTTATTTTATTTTAATTTATTTTTATTTTATTTCATTTTATTTCATTTCATCTTATTTCATTTTATTTTATGTCACTCTTTTCGTTCATTTCACTTCATTACTTCCACTTCATTACTTTCTTTATTTAAGTACTTTTCTTATATCCTTTCAGTCACACATTCACCTGGCACTGTACAGAGTACGTGGCTCTTCCCTGGTGCCTGCAGTGTCCAAGCTTTTACCCCTCGGATGACACTACAGAGGAGCATGCCCATGCATTTTTATGCTTGCCTACCCCTTCCCACCCGCCCTCAGACTTGGCACCACAGATGCTTACAATTATCTGCAGATGCAGAATGTGAATGCAGATTCTGTGGTTATAATTTGTACCCCCTAAAATTGTCCTTTGAAGACTTGTCTCCGAATTTCTCCAAGCTTTCAACACTCTATTTATTCAGCAATTGAGTCGCAGTGTAAGAGAGCAAACATCACCCTTGCTCCCAATCCCCCTCAGCAAGGAAGATTTATTGCATTATTATGCAGAAATGTGCCGGATTTGCTGGGAGGGAGAGGACATGCCTGGCTGGAACAACGTCAAGGTCAGGTTGCCCTTGGATTATGGTCCTCCCGACCCTCAGGCAGGACCCAAGGATGTAGCAGAGCAGGAGCTGCTTTTCTCTGCCAGCCTAGAGATCTCTCCTGACCCAGGGTAGCTAAAACAGCACATTACTCCCCAAAACCTTGAGCTCCCTGGGGCTCCCCTGCCCCATGAGCTGGGCACAGCCCATTTTGGGACTGCTGTCAGCATGTGGGGTGATGGGTGAGCAGCACTGTTCAACCTGAGCTACTTCAGTTGAAGTCCGAGCTGCTTTCATTCCTGTTTTCCAGCGGTGCCACAAGAAGGCAAACTTGGACCCGGGGTGATGGGGAGCTGAGGAACGCCAGGAACTGGGAGCAGCTTCAGTTTAAGTGTGGTGCTCATACTCATCAAAACTGACCATAAACTGGTGAATCTGGAACTGCTGACCTTTTCTGCCCTGACAGACCTCGCTCTGAAGCTGTTGGAAGCAAGTTGTAACAAAATCATGCTTTACAGTTACATCACCCCCAAGGAGCTGCCGTTTCTTTTGTCAATCACGAAATCTTTCCACTTTAAAACTTTTGCTCTAATTCAGCTGGGATCCATCCTCTGCCCTGGCTGTTGAGCCAGGTCCAGACCCAGTCTGAAACCCTTCTTTGGTCCCCAGCCCAAAACTCTTCCTTGGTCCCCAGCCCAAAACTCTTCCTTGGTCCCCAGCCCAATGGAGGCTTTGTGGCACCTTTAGCTCATCATTAAATGAAGCAATGAGGATAGAAGGAAAGCAGAAATCCATGGACCTGGCCAAGATCTGTACCTGAGATTCACAGCCGTCAGAGGATCCTCACAGATTTCCTTGCCTCAGGGTGAATTTGAAGCCATGACTCTCTATTATCCTTTGTATAATGTTTTGCTGAGGGATGCCCAAAGTGGCACAGGACCGCATGGGAAGGCTGGGACCCTCTAAACCCCCACTGCTGGAGCTCTGCCTCCCTTTCAGCTGTCTCTTTCAACATATTTCCCCCCAGATACTGCAAATCACATAGCCAAGTCCATCCCTGCTTCATACCCATGATGCTGCTTGTGGTCCACACTGTGGCCTTCAGTGGTGGCTTATGATGTCCCATACCCCTGAACAGCCCATCATTTCCACCCATGTCCCCACTGCACCCCAGAAGGATGTCTCCAAGGGGCCAGAGCTCCAGCCATGGCCACCTTCCCCTGCACTTCATTATTTCATTGACAGCAGTCAATATCTCCCTGCCTAGGAATGTATTTACTTATAGGCACATAAGTAATTCATTTATAAAATTGAATTATCTGACTAGGGAGATTGTGTGTTTTGATTGTGTAGCAGTACTTCTGAAACTGACTTAAAATTGATACAAGCCAGATGGAAAGCGGAAACAGTCCATTTCATGACTCTTTAAACGTTTAAGTTGGTTAACCCTTGGACTGCACGATTTTTGAAGTTGGGGTGTAGTGTGGAAGCAATTTGTTGGTGAGTTCTGAGGATGCAAAGTGGGCTGCGGGTTCTTGCCAGGGTGTGCTGAGGGGGGGAAACGGTCTCTGCAAGGACTCTTAGTAGGAAAAAGTACTTACAGGAGAGATGTTTCATCCTGGGAGTTGTTATGGCTGGAAGAATTTCTACGAGAATAAGGCAAAGCCCCATCAAAAGGGTGTTTGGGTCCTGGGAAGGTTCCTAAGGGTGTGGGATAAGCAGTAAATCACCCAGCCGGCAAAGCCCAACCCAGCCCTCCCCATTCCACCGTAACAGACATCCGGGAGGCAGCATGGAAACAAGATTGTCGGGAAGCCAACCAGAAACAGGAGTGAAATCAGCCCATCTGTGTCCCTGGGTGCGAATGGACAGTGGGGATGGTGAACAGGAATTCATTTTGCTTTAGCTGGGCTTCAGTCATCAGAAAAATGAGGAGGAGAGAAGGCACATGAGGAGTAGCTGCCAGGGCTGGTCGCTTGTTGGGAAGCATGACTCCAGCCCCAGTGAGGACTGTGAGGGCTCATCAGTGCATGTAAATGGAGCAAACTCACAAACTCACTTTATTTCTCTGTTCTGCCCTTTTTATCTGTTTATTTGGTTTTATTTGTTTCTTTGTTGGCTTTTTTTTTAGTATATATTCTATCCCTTTTGCCATTGGAGCGTATTCCCTTGTGAAGGCTGGATGATGCTGTGGGCTGTTGCCGAGCCTGTATGGCATAATAACTCAGCTAGGCCAAACAGGACTCAGCCATAAGCCCAAACCCTTCCAAAATATCTACCAGTCCAATGAAAAACCTGCCTCAAATTCCCTAAGAAATTAAGGAAGAACATGACACGGCCTTCCCATCTTTTTTATCTGCAGCCGAAGGGAGGGAGGTGGATGCCAGGGCACATCTGCATCCAATCCCCACCCTGTCTCTGTTAGCAATAACCTCCACAGGTGCTGGGGGTTGTGTTGTCTTCACCGCTTACTGCATCAGCATATACACGCCAGATCTCTTCCCTCCGTGAGAAGTCTCTTAAATTAAATTGCCTCTAATTGGTTTACAGTGCTGCTTCTGCCGCGTTCGCATATTGGAAAATCGAAAGCTCTCCAGACTGAAATACTTTACAATCTCGGTTTCCATTTCACTAATATTTTCCAAGCTGGTTTCCTGTTTTCCTGTTGCCAAAAACACACATCAGCTGCGAATAAAATAATTCACATTCCAAGTGTTTGAAACAATTCTTTCTGCCCAGAAATTAGTGAAAACCTGCCACATTTTTTGACCAGAAGTCCCCGCTGTGATCCTTGCTCTTCCCACAGATGGGTTTTTATCGCCATTAATCGGCGCAAGGAGGAAGCCGGATGCTCACATACCTCCTCAGATTTTGGGTCCATAACTCGAATACCGGGGTCTGCTGCACTTCGTGAAACAGTATTGTGCAGATCCCGGCAGAAGTGGGTGTTCTATTCTCATCAGTTCAAAAATATTTTGTCATAAGGCAAAAATAACAGGGAAGCTGTCAAAGGGCAGGCAGAGGGCTCCAGCACTGGAAAATTTCACTGTGTCTAGAATTACTCTTTTCGGGGCTCAATTCAGTAGAAGAAAATTGTGGTGTTGTGAAAGGCCATGAAAGGAAAAACCTTTTCACTGGGGCACAAAGCCAAGGCAACTTTTCAGGCTCCGCATCTTGCACATTCTGACTGTTTTCTATGTACTTAAGCTATTAACCTGCCAGTTCCTTCCCCGCAGCTCCAGAGATGCAAACCTGGGAGTTAAGACCTTGAAGATTTAAAGAGCTGTTGATTAAAATCTAGAGAAAACCTTGCAATAGTCCCTTTGGGATTTTTTCCTGCATCCTGAACCCTGGGGATGATGCTGGTGGAGCATCCCTGTGCTGGTGTGGTTTGTCAGGATGAGTAGTTCGCAGGGTGCTGAGCACCTAGTACGTAAACATGAGTTCCTCCCAGTCAGGCCGGTTCATGTCAGGGATTTGATAAATGGCAACATTTGCTATTAGCATTTTGGGTTTTCTTTTCTTTTAATACAGGAGAAAAGGGGAATTATTTAAATTTCCTCAGGAGTGGATATTTTATGAAATACAAACCAGCTTTTGAAGGAAAACATGAGAAAGGGAGAGGGTGACTTTTGACAGCATGTGGAAATACTGTATTTTCTCAGTGTAGCAGAGGGTTGAGTGCTCCTGAGAGCGCAGAGGTAGATTCCCATCTCCTGCCCGTGACCGCAGCCCTGCCCCTCGGTGTGGGGAGTTAGATTGACAGAGAAAACAAAAAAGAGGAAACTATAAGTTTATGAACCCCTGTGCCTCGTATCACCTTTCTCTGTGCAGCTCCGGTCGGGTTGGAAGTGTTTGTGCAGTGGGTAAAGCAACTGCCAGGGCAGGAGAAGGACTGGCTGCAGCATAAGGAAAATAAAATAAAATAAAATAAAATAAAATAAAATAAAATAAAATAATATTTAAAAATCCAGGAACAAGTGATGGACTCTACTGGTCAGTGGCCACCTCCGACCAAGCCTCAAACTCTGATAGTGGGATAGGTGACTGATTTGGGACAAATAGAAATCTAAAGCGATGCTGCTTCACCTCCTTCAGCCTATTGCAATAATCAGCTTTAATAATAATCAGCAAAATAATCAGCAAAATAGAGCTTTAGAGGACAAGTCCAGACTGGTCCTACAGTGTTTGCATGGTCATTTTTGTTTGAATGATTAACTGCAACGGAGTTAATTCTAATTTACACTGGCAAACCCAGAATCAGAAAGAAAAAGACTTGAAATAAGTTTGGGGAAGGAAGAGGAATATTTTTAATTAAAAAGAGAAGAATTGGGAAATAATGATGACCATTTTTATCACTTAATGCTCCATGCACTTATTGTGGATATAATTTGATTAACGAGTCATTTAATCCAAATACTGCATTTTAACATAAAAAACAATAAAAGTTGCTGATGTTTAAAAAAAACAAAAAAAAGAATCAATTAAAAAAGTGAACATTTCACTGAATTCTGACTGAGGGAATGAGGAAGGAAAAGGGGGAGAAATGACGCCTGTTTTCCTAGCCTCGTCTGAGCTCCTTGGGCTGGTTCCGGATCAGGCCCTCAACCACTGACCCCACATTCCCTCTCTTTGTCTTACTTTAAACCGAATAGCGTAAATAGTGCAGAATGTGAAAGAATGGATTGCAGTGTTTTTAGTGCTCAGCAGAAGCTGCGATCTGAATCCAGCCCCGAGAGCGGAGAGCGGCAGTGCTGCACCTGGCACTGTGCTTTAACCCGCTCTCCTGTTGTAATCGTCCTCTTGATGCACTCACCTCCTTTTGCTTGTGAAAGCACCAAATCACTCCCCTTGGAGATTAAATGTGGAATATTTTCTTTTCCCCATGATTTTCTATTACATGGCTTAAAATAAATGATTTAAGAGAGGTATATTATAATTGATTGCTTTATAAAAGGGCAATGAGTAATAACCAGAGTCAAATAAACCTAGCTCTTAAATATAAACATTTCACATTCATACTTTGGAAACATTAATAAATTTTCTGTATTTTCCAATAAAACGTTTCAGTACAAAGAAGCAAGCCCAGCCCAAGGTCTGTCCCTGCTGCCTGTTGCTGCAAGGGCTTCTCTTCCCCAGCACATCCTGACCCCACACCATCAATGGCAATGGCACCACTGAGAGTCGTTTTGTTTAATTACAAACCTTGCAGATCTACTTAGCAAGGCACTTTGTTTGAGGCATATGAAATAATTTCTATGGAGGAAAAAAAAAAGGAGAAAATTAATTTCCTTCACCCTGCTCGAGTTTCAGAGGAAATTCCACATTATCACTCTGGAGAGCACCCACAAAAGAAAACAGAGAGAAAGAAATCTTTTTTTCCAATCATAAAAATAACCTGACTGTGGTGCTGCTTCCTCTCAGCTGCGCAGGACGACCGCACATGCTGTCTTTGGGATTCACTAGGAAACAATAAAGCAGAGCTATTTCAATCCACTGCGCTGTCTCCCCGTTCTCTTGCCGGGAAGCACTCATGTTAAACTTCACAAGCAATGAGCATCGCAAGAAAACGGGGCTGCAGACCAAGTTTCAGATCCACCAGACATACATGATGCTGCAGGGAAGTTGTCTTCTTGCTCTGGTGGCTGAAGAAAAGCACCGTCTTGCCTCAAGATGGCAGGCAGGGGACTTGGATCTCAGCTGGGCTTTACGAGGTGTGTGATAAAACCTCGACTGTCCCAAAACGTGCGTAATGCTGGCAACAGCAGCAACCTTGTGTGAGCACCCCCAAACCCCAGTGTTAGTACCCACAAACCCCAGTGTTAGTACCCCCAGACCCCAGTGTCAGCATGCCCAGTCCCATGCTAGCATCCCTTCAGCCTGGAGCTGGTGCCGGTGACACCGGTGGCTGTCACCAGTCCCGTGCTGCAGCGGGTGGTCCCGGCACCCATTGCCACCCCTGAACATGATGGTGACGGGTGAGCTGGAAGGACTGAACTCGCAGCAAAGACCCGCTGGAAGCAGAGCTCTTCGGGGGAAGCTCGCAAACATCCTGCTCCCTGACCTGCGGCTGCATGGACCCACGGAGCAGCTTCTGCCTCTGCTTCTCGTTAGAGATGAAAGCAGCAGCTCCTGCGGCAAGGACGCACTTCCTGGGGACAGCTTGTAGTGGCTGCGGCTGTCTGGGGTTCCAGCAGCTGCACCGCGGCACTGCTTTTTGCTCCTTGGCTGTGCACAGGCAGCAAAGAAAGGGCAACAGCAGCCTGTGCTTTTTGAGGGGTTTTAGTTCAGCCCCACAGCAAAACCGGAGCATCAACCGCGGTGCAGACAGTGGACGCAGCGCGCAAGGACCTGGTGTGTGTGAAACAGCGGCACTGTGAACATGGGCAAGAGGCTGGATCCATCCCTCCTCACCCACCGGGCACAGAGAGGTAACAAAAGCCTTGCCGTGCCCTCTCTCAATGGCACAGAGCTACACCAACCAGCACGGAGAGCCCTGAGAGCAGCCGGTGAGGTGCTTTGTGCCAAGCTTATTTAGTGGAGTAATATGCAGGGTTGAAGTCCTGGTTTAAAAGATTAGAAAGAATTAAAACGCACTGATTTCAGCCCAAATGAACTTCTGTTTTTCCACTTACCTGCCTGCCACCCACCCTCCCCTCTCCAAAATGTTATTTGTGCAGGAAAATAATTCAAGAAGAATGATGTTGAGTCTCTCAAACTGCTTAGTTTTTGACCATGCACAAATTGTCTACTTTTGCTTCAGTTTAACCATATATGCTTTATATTTTTATTGCCACAAAAGCAAGTTTCCACCCCAGCTTTCCCGGCCAAGAGCCACCGGCGGGGGGACCCTTGGTGCAGCTTTCCTACAAGTTCCTGCCCCTGGGATGCTGCCTGTGGAGAGGTAATCACACATGGATGCGCACACAGCACTTTACATCAGCCTTTTAGCATTTTCTGTATTTTCACAGTTTTGTTTATTGTTGCCAGCTCATTCCAGGCATTTATCATGCTGTAAAGTGTATTCAGAAAGGCTTATGGGCTAAAGCTGCAGGGCGAGCATGTCAGAGGGTTCAGTGCAACCTCTACTGCAAGTTGAGAGAGAGGAAAGGTATTTGCTGAACTGATTCACCTTATCTCCTTGCATGGACCTCGCTGATGTATCACACACCTCATCCTTCCCTACCCATGAGTTAGAAAGGAGTGACACTAGGTCATTTTTAAGGTCCCTTCCAACCCAAGCACTTCTATGATTTTGTGACTTGCAAGATGCAAAGTAAAACTCACTGATGTATTCATTACTATTTGCAATAAAGCAGGTTTAGTGTCATCTGATCACAAGCATTTTCTTCCCTCTTCTAGGAAACCAGGACCTGGGCACTGACATTAAACATCAAGTTCTGGTAGGAAGTGAATGAATTAATATCAGATCAGTGAGAGCCCATTATTAACCCTTAAAAGCATCTTTTACCCAGGCCCTGGTGTCACACAAGGGAGGCAGAGCTCTTTTGCAGTGTGGCTCACACAAGAGGGTATCTATCTCTGAGAGATGGTACCAGTGGGAACAGTGCCTGGTGCCCAAGCATATTCTGTCACATTTGCACAACTGCTTCCCAAGGAAGCAAATTGCACATGACAAATATTCAATTGCAGTTTATAGCTAAGAAAGAAAAGGGGGGGGGAAGACAAAATAAACATCTACGCTGCATGAAGGGCTCTCTTCAAGTCTCAGACCCTGTAAATTGAGCAGGATGATGAGCATTGGCTTCCTCGTATCCAAGAACCCAACGCTGAGCAATCTGGGAGTTGATTTAGTTATGGAGGATGGAGGAATTGCTAATCCACACTCATCCCATGTCTCCTCGCATTTGAAGATACAGCCCCGGAGTGTTATATCATTTGTTATTAATAACATCCATCGTATGCACACCAACTGCATTTCATTTCATGTGTCCGACTGTTTGGGCATCATGTGCCACAGACCATATGGGCCTTGTTTGAAACCCCTTCGAATCACAGAGGTCCATGTGCAACTGATAAAGGCCAATTTGGGGTGGATGGGGGGGGGGGGGGGCACTGCTCTCCAGGCAAATCCAAGAAGGACGCCCTATATGTTTTCTAAGTGCTAAACCCAAGGGAAATTACTTCATCAAAACCCGATCCAGACCACAGTAATGAAGACTGTGATGTAGCCAGTGTTCAACCATGTTGACTTTACAGTACTGGAATTAATCCATCTGCATTGCAGCTCGGTGAAATCATTTCCAGCCCGTAGCAGCTCCGGGGCTGACTTCATCTTTGCAGCCCCAGATGCAGAGCCCTCGGAGTCGGGGAAATTACAGAGAGGACCAAAAGGCTGTTCTCTGTGCACGGTGACGGCTCTCCGTCTTCATGGGCATGTCAGATTTGTCTTAGGGACAATCCAGACCCCACAGCTCTGTGAGGCTTTTCAATGGATGTGCACAGCGTTGCACTCATCTGCTCCCATCACTGTGTTTCCTGCAGGGCTGGAACAGGGGGGATTTGCTGCTTTGCTCTCCCTTGATGAGATTATTCAATTTTAGTCCCATAAAAATCCCTGGTAAACTTGCTGTGACCGTGGGTTCCTCAGGGTGCAAATTCAGGCCGATGCTATCAGCTGTATCTTGTGCTTCCTTGGAGCAGGCATGTGCAAGCACGGGGGCTTTCCCCGCTGCAGTAAGTCCCAGCTACCATCATTGTGGCAACTTTTTTACCTTTTATGGATATGTTTTGTACTATTTGCACCAGCAAAACGCAAGCAATGGGATGCCCTGGCCACAAGTGCCCTCCTGGCAGCTCATCCCAGCTCACAGAGCATCTCTCTGCAGTGTGCGCTCAGAGAAACCAAGAAAAACAGAACCCCCTCCAGGTCTGCAATGCAATCCACTGCTCCGACCCTGTTTCACTTCCTTTTCCTTCGCCCTGTACTTTTTTATTAACATTTTCTCAGTAAAATTGCCTTTTTCTAGGTAGTTGCTACAGAGCACAAGCGCCTTTGCTTTCTGTGAAAACAAGGAGTTTCTGCAAAGTGACCACCACCACAAAGCCCCTGATTTCGGTGGGGTTTCTTCAATCCAATAAAACCAAAACCCTGCAGGGATGGGTTCTGACTCCCAGGGCAGGAGGCTGAAATCCCCAAGCTCTCCTTTGCACCATGACTGCTGCCAGAGACTGGAGGTGGGGATGTCCCAGTGACCCCCAGGATCTCCCACCACTGGGGCTTGGCCAGCATAAGGGTCCCTAGGACAGTCAGGTCTTTACCTAGGCCTGATGCACTGCCTATGCCTCTAATGCAGGGAAATGCATGGAAATTCAGCCATGCTCAGCTTTACGAGGAGCTCTTTGAGCTGTTTAAACTCTCTGTGAAAGCAGGATTTAAGAACGTATATAAAGGGAAATGCCTTATAGTGAGAGGGGTCCGGCACTGCAGTGGGTGCATGGCACTGGGGGTGCTGGGGATGCCACCTTCATCATGCTGTCTAGAAGGCTGCGGGGTTTAGAAGCACAAAATATGAGTATATCCAAAAGGATTTATCAGTCCTTGTGTTCTCGCTGGGCTTTTTGCTGTCTTACCTAACCCCTGTCATGTAATTTAATTAAGTTTGTTTAATTTATTTAAAAAAAAAAAATGCATGTGGGACTAGTAAACGTAATTAAAAAGAAACATTGTTAAACAGCCTGATACAGCTCTAATTTGATTTAAAGTACCGGTTGATACCAACGTTATAAACGTAAACTGATACGCTTTTTTTGGTTTTAAAAAACAAAAGATCCAAGTAGAATTTAAAATACTTCTTCGTTTGCAGCAGGCTTTTTTAGCTGGGGTTAATTGTGAAGGCTTTCTTCTTCCTCTTCTGTTGCTGTAGGGCTTTTTTCAAGTGGGGTAAGAAATACTTCATCCTCAAACAAATTACTGCTGCATCGTTTGTGTTTTGTGTTCTGCATACGAGCCAGGCTTTGATACCTTTCTTCATGTGATTCAAAATCCTGATTGCCCAGAAATGAGTGCCAGAGCTCCCATGGATTTCAAAGGTACCAGGACATTAGGGATAATTTAGATTTTTTCTGGAGTAATCTCCTGGATTTCAGAGGATAAGTTTCTACCCGGTTGGAGTCAAAGACAAGAAGTTGTCATAAGAACCTATTTATAATGCTATTATAAATGTGTTACATGTACTGCAGTATGATATAACACAAAGTATTACATGATGAGCCTTGGATTTATGTCTTTTTCTGATGCTTCTTGCTGCTTAAACCTAAGCAAGTCCATCTCCTCACGTTCAGCAGCTCTCGGAAACAGATGCTGGATTCAGTGGATACTTCAGTGAATTTGTGCATCCCGTGCTGTAAAGTCAGGATATCCTGTATTGCCCCTACCAAATCCTTCCAAAATCTCCCTGCTAGGGTTGGTCTCTGCAGTGGCCAGAGATTCATGCTCTAAGAGAGAGAAAATACTCAGGAAGTCTGAAAACTGTCCCCAACATCATGGCTCACAGTGCTGGGGCCGGGTACCGGTTTCTTCCCCTGCCTGAAAACCTTCTCCAGAGGATGGGGCTGGGTGTAAGGGCGATGCTGAACGACGCTGACTTCCCTCCCCACCCACCAGCCATTTGCAAAACTGTTTCTAACTCAACATGAGAGCAGAAAGGGTTTTTCCCAGTAGCGAGGTTATTTGGGACGACTTGCTGGTTTTAAGCTTCTCTCTGAATTATTTGCAGAACTATTCAAGACAGGTCATGAGACAACTGGGTGATGAGAACCACCACTTTTCCTTGCAGAGCTAAGGGAAACCCCCTCACTTAATGATACATAACCACTGGGACTGGTTACTGCCTTTGGCATCTGCATCTTTCTGGAGCTGGACTATTGCAAGGGCTGCGCCAGTGCAGGTTTGACACAAACTGCAACCAGAACTGGACCAATGCAGGCAAATATTGAACAAATGATGGTCAACAGTGAGGCTATCACCGAGTATATTTTGTACTCTGTTTTCATAAGATGTGAGTGCCACTGTTCTAATTACATGAGGCAGGAGGCTCACAGGCAGACTCAGTTCAATTCCGTTTATTTTAATTTAAAAAATTAATACACGCAAAAATCTTACTTGAAAATATTGCAGTCGTTATGCATCCCACTTGATTTATTCCCACTTTCTTTTGCCTTTAATATAAATAAAAAACATATTTTTCCTTCCTTGCTTTTAAGCCTGGAAGAAGGACCTGGCTGACAGACGCAGAGGAAAAGCTGAGATGCATGAGAAGGGAAACAAACTGCTGAAAGTAAAAGATACCGCTTGCCTTCAATCACACTTGATTGCAGAGATCTGAGGGGCAATTGCAGGCACAGAGACCAAGCCAGAAAGCATTACAGGGTTTTGATTTAACTTTCTTCCTTTGAATTTAAAACTTTACGTAACTTTATGATGGAGAAACTGTCCAAGGGCTCCTTGCAGCAGCGTCGGGTCTGGCATGTGTGAAATCCCAGCATGAGGTTTGCAGGCTTCCTGGTGGGAGAAGGTATTTAATATTATTTGCTGAATGGAGTCATTGATAAATTAAGGCTTTTCTTTTTGTCTTGGGAATTATTCTCACTGTGTTCTTGATTTCTGGGACAGTAAAGACACCGACGTAGTTTTCAAACTGGGGTTTGTTCGCACATTCAGTAACAGGCAGAAATTTGCCGCCTAGTTTGTGAGGGCAGCTGCCTTCCCAAGGGCAAACAATAAGCTCCGTGGCTCCATAGCCGAGCCCAGTGACTGACTCACAGAGCCGATACCCCCTTGTCTATCATTCATCTATATTTGCCAGCCATGGAGACAGGATTTTTGTGGTACTCATTTGCTACTAATCCTCCTACCTTCATTTTATTCTTTACATAAATTATGAGGAAAAAACCTCAGTCTGTATTTTAAATATTTATTCCCAACAGTTCAGCGGAGGATAGATACACTCCTTATCTCACAGCTATAGCCCACACTATAATAGAGGATAACACATTTTGCAGTTCTCTTACCTCCAAACTCCAGCTGCCCAGACAGGCTAACACAAACCACATTGAGCCGGGGCAGGCAGTGCCACGGTAGGCATGGCTGCATGCCTGCAAGCAGCCTCAAAAGCCGTGGCTGGTCTTTCCGATGGGGAAACCGTCACTCCAAGGCAACTGGGATTCATCATCCCCAGTTAATTGAGCCCTGCTGAGGGCTACCTGGTGAATAGGAGAGTTCCCATCTGCTGCCTCTCTCCATCAGGCAGAGAGCACTGGTAGCATCTCCTGATCCTGTCTCCAGGTGGGATGCTCCTGCCCTGAGCACCCCTCACCCTGGGGTGCTCACAGGATGGCAGTGGCACGCGTGCAGCTCCCCACAAGCTTCCCACTCCACAGCTCTGCTCTGTCCTGGTGCTGGGTAGTGCCATATGAGTGATGCTAACAAAACCCAGCATGAAAGTACGCTAAATAAAGGACTTGATTCCTTCCCTGCCCTCAACAGCAAAGCAGTGCTGCAGCCAAAGCTTTCACGGCTCCTCAGTGGTTCACTGAATTTGCTGTTTCTGGGGTAGGTCAGGATCGAGAATTGGAGAATGTGCGAAGCAAAAGCATTTGGTATCATCGGTGCTGAGCTTTATCGTGTTTTTCAGTGAACTGTATTAATTCTGTTCAGTACGGAAGTGCTTTAAGCTGATGGAATGTGGGACGATAAAAGACAGTGAACGCATGAATGTAGGCAGAAATCCAGGAAAAAATATAGACCATCTCCCAACAGCTTACAGAAACTCTCCATCCCCTACGCATGTGATTTGCTACAGCATCCACCATAAGGAGGAAGGGAAAGAGGAGGGAAGAGTGAAGTCCAAACTCACGGGAGCCCACGGGTGATCCTCAAGGGGCTGCAGTTCCTGCCACCCTGCACCGGGTGATGACCATCAGCTCTGGGCAACCTCTGTGGGGCTTTGGTGCACTGACAAGAACAGGGTGAGTTTCAACTCCAGTCATGGTCAGTGGCACAGGGCAGGGTTTGTGTTCTGGGAAAATATATACTTTTTAAAGGGGTTTTTTTCAACCTAAACTACTTTTTCGGGCAGCGTAGGAGCCATCCAACCTTCTGCCTTAGGTGGCCATACCACACGGGAGAAGCAAAACCTGCCCTGTCACTTGGCTTAATGCCATGCTCAGTCCTAAGCCTTCAAATGCAGGATTGCTAATGAATTACCAATTACATTTCAAGTTAAAATGTCCACCAGGTTCCCCGCAGTGCACTTCTGCAGATGGAGTGGCTATTTACTCCAGTGACTAATGGGCACAGACAGACTTGAGCAGCACTGAAAGGTAATATCACCCCCAAATACAACCAGATGTGCAAAAAATACACAATTTTTCAATGGATGAAACTTGCTGCAGAGTCAAAATCAGACTCAGCTGCTGGTTCCAGGTCTTGGGGGTTCGGAAGAGGCAAATATTTGTGTGTGAGCTACAATCATAACTCAGCCTTCTGGCCAAGGCTGGCAGGGCAGAGTATTGAGGCGGATGCTTCAGACCAAGAGCCTGATTCGAGTTCCAGGACCATGCTGCCCAAAGGCATAGTAGCGATGGATTTCAGTGTCACTTCTGCCTCCTGATAAGGCTTCTCAGGGATATTATAGCCCTACCCCTAATTTTAAATTGCAGCTTATCTAAATAAAAAAATAAAATGTAAGGCAAGCAGCTAAGATCAACGTATTGCACAGAACAAAGAAAACTTTTTTCCACCTCCAAGTTTTCCCATTCTGCAGTGTGAGCTCCAGTCAAGGATGGAAAAACTCTTTGCAGACCATAGCAATCCAAGCTGGAGTGGAGGATTTTACATCTCAGATAGGAAGATCTTTCCTCTAGCATCTCCACACTTACCTTGCTTTGGTCCTGGAGACTTCAGATAGAATACGGTACCTGGCAAGCACTGGCCCATGTCCACGATGGCTTGGTGAACCCCAAGAGTGTGCACTGAGTCTTGGAGCTGGGACCGAGGGAGATGGGCTGATGGAGAAACACCCCAGGGACTGTGCTGAGTGAGGGTGACAGATCCCAGGGAGGGGCTCAGGGTGGGATGGGGCACCAAGAGTCAAGGAGGGGATGCTCCTGGCAAGCTAAAGCCCTATTTCTCCCTGAAAGCCAAGGAGTGCTTGGCTGGAGCTAGCTCCACCTCAAGCCACAGCTCTCCCACAAGGCTTCCCCATCTCACCTTGTTTTTACATTACTCGAGGACTTTTCAGAACAAATCCCCTGCTAATGGTGCTGGGATTTGAATTTATGGCCACAGGAGGTGTTGCACCACCGAGCCAGATGGTTATTCGCTAATTTCGATGGTTTGGATCTCAACAGAACTGTCCACATTTGCAGCAAAAGAAAGCCATAGGTTGAGCTGTTTCATATGTTAAAACATTGCATGGTTTTCTTCTTCCCTTATTGAAAAAGATCATTTGGCTTTTGGCTGTATAATTTACAGTCCGCAGCCTGTGACCCAGTGCAGCCAGGAGGAAGCTTTGGAACGGGAGATAATACCATGGAGACAGATTTTCCTCTTCTCTGAGCTAAAATTCCTTGTGAAGCTGAAGCTCATTGACCAGTTCAGCTAACACTGATTTTCTTCTGCTCCAGCAACACTAGCCACAGATAGACTTCTGTGATAGACTTTATAGAGCGACTACCTGGACATTAACATGCACAGATTGTATTTGGTTATTTTGCACAACTTGGTGCTATTGGGTGGCAAGTCAATCACAGTTATTTATTACTTTGAAATTAAAACCAGAAAATGATATCCACCATCCCTAAGGGGATACTTGAAAAAGGAGAATTTCACCCCGCTTTGCGTGGAGAGTTCATGCGGTTTTAATTTCAAATACAAAGAATATATGGTTTGGTTGGGGGGGTGACATCACCCTCCTCAGAAAATTTCATGTGACTCTTTCTCTTGTTTTTAAAGCTATTATTTTACATATTTGCCGACAGATATTTGTATTGGCAGATCTTATGAGATATTAAGATTGCCTTTTTCCTGTTTAATTCCAAAAGTTGTTTCCTAACCAAGCTAACAACTCAAAACCATATTGGTACTTTGGAGATGAGTGAAAGCTTCTTTGCAAGCCTTTTGACTTGTTGCCCCTCTCCTCAGTGCATCACCTCTTACAAGCTTTTTTCTTATCCCTCTGTATTCGCATTTACAGCAATAATTACCTGCAATAGCTGAGGATGGGTTAGCAAAACAAAGCTGAGTTTCTCTGCAGCCCATCAACCTCTCCCAGGTGTCACTCAGTTTAAGGCCGGAGTCTGTGTTTGTAGACAGAGAAAGATGGAGAAGTCTCAAACCTGTCTTGGGGCTGACTCCTCCAGCAAAGTGCTGGTTGTGCAGGGATGGTGGTGATGGGAAGAAACAGGTCAAAACCAAACAGCTGGAAAAGCACTCTGCACCAGAGCTACTGGAACTGTGGATAAACCATCGCATCTTATTTGGACCCACCTTCTCTAATCCTGGTGAAGGAGGGAGCAAAGTTTATTGCAGACATCAGGATTTGGTGAGGTGGAAGAGTGAACCCTGGAAACCTGCAATTTCTGCACGCATAAACCTGAATGTCCCTGGCAGGACTGACTTTTTAAGCCAACATCTACAGCAGCCTCTTGGCTGCACAGTGAGAGGCATCACCTTGGACCATGGGACTCCCCAGGATCCCTGTCCTGGCCACGGGGCTGCCTCCCTCTGGGGCATCACTTGCTTAAGGAGTGCCATAAGGAAGATGCAGACAGCTGGCAGCTGGCACACAGGCAGATGGGTCTGTGCTGCTGCAGGGAGAGGCAGCTATTGGAGTAGTAAAAGGACATGCAGTATTGACTCTGGTAGCAATGAACCAGAGTCAGGGTGGGCTTTGCTTCCCAAGACCTCAGGATTCTCCATGGCCTCAGCACTGATCGGGGAGGACGGGAGAGGCATCCCTGGGTCTGTCCGGCTTCACTCCTGCACAAGAATATAACACAGCTCAGTGCCCTTCCCCATAACTATTTTCACTTCACTTCTCCTGTGTGGTTTCCCTGGCGGCTAAAGTGAGACCTCCGGCTTTTCCCTCCCTATACTCCATTGGTGAGAAAAGCAGGGAGTGACCCCGGAGACTGGGGGTCCCACAGCTCACGGGGCTCATGTGGGGTCACCCTCTCTTCCCCCAGAGCTCTTCTCCTCTGTAAAGCAGGACAGGATACATTTTGGTGCAACTCTAAAGGTTTTCTGCTTGGTCCATGTGGTTAGTTTTGCTCTCTCTAAATCCCCTATTATTACACATTCTTTAAGTATTTTCTTTAAGTATTATGAGAAAAGTTCAACACAGCAGGAATTTTTCCCTTTACTTAGAGGGGGAAGGGGCCAGGTCTTGGTCCTGGCTCTGGAGAAGTCATCATTCATCCTTCATCCAGGATGAAGGAAAGGTGGTGGGAAAGCTTCTTGGTGGGTTGGCTGGGCTGGCAGGGGCTCTTCACTTGGTGGCGGTGGGAGAAGGGATGGAGCAGCTTCTCCTCACTCCTCATGTCTCACACACAGCCAGCAGCCAAAAGCCAGGACCTGGGCTAGGAAGGGTGACCCTGAAAAGGTTCCTTGCAGCACAGAGCCAAGAAATCTTGCTTACCCAGGAAATATTTTGAGGTTCCACTGAGATACCTGATAGAAGCCTCTTACACAGCCCTTGGCAGCCCCAAGGAAGCTCTCAACAGACACGCAACTGCAGCCAGAGATGCTGGGTGAACCTTCTTATGGTGACATATCATACCTTGGTACTGGAGATGTGCACAGTGGTCTCATCCTTACTGCACCAGCAACTGGACATTACTGACCCTTCTTGAACTTTCCTGGCTGTGGTTGGGAGCACCACCAATCCTTCTCGCATCATAAAGTGATGTGAGTCCCCTAATTTGATTTAACTCTCCACAAATGCTGTATATATTGTTTTCACTTCACTGAATCATTTCCTTAAAGTTTAATCCTATTCCCTGTGCAGCCTTTTGGGGAGGCTTATGTATAAAATAACATAACAGAGACTTATTTTAGTATCTTCTTAACTAATGCAGTGCATGTGGTGGTGAAGAGCCTCCTTAGGTCAACCAACCAAGAAACTTCAGTTCTGGCTCACCACCACCACAAGATGGCCATTTCTTTCCTGAACCTGTCATTTTTACCATGAAATTAATTCAGGACGCTCCTGAGGTCAAGGACAGGCTGAACTTTGCCATCAACTCCTGCTCCGGACATCGCAGGACTGTCCCAGATGTACGGCAGTGTGACAGGGAATGGAGAGCCCACACTATTGCTGTGCTCTGAAACAAGAGCAGAGGTTTTTCAAAGTTCATTATGGGCAAAATAGGATGGAGAATGAAATTAAAGCTTTGCTGTGGGACTGTGCATTTGAGAATGTAAGGGAAAACAATCTCCTAAGAGCTGTTCTAAGCTACTACAGGTGTTTTCTGCCAACATTTACTTAGTCTTCAGGAGTTTCTGTTTAAAAAGTCGGTTTTTAGGAAAAAGAAATATTTGTTAACCTGTTAATAAAGAGTTGATGACAGGTAGAAAGTGGTAGCTCAATCTGCAAAAATTAAGTCGAATATTGCAAATTTCAGTTTCAGTAGAACCCAAAGCAGCCTTATTTCAGGCCACAGATGGGTTATTCAGCTGCAGTTCACATCCACTCCAGTTGCAGCCTGTGTATCAGCCAGAGAATTTAGAAACTTTTATTACCATTACCACTTTAACATACTCCCATAGCAAATCTTCCACCCCTTTTCTGCAATGATGGTGGCAGCTGTTTGTGGCACACTCTATCATCCATAAGTTTGGGGTTTTCTCCCGCAAAGATTATAGCATTTGCGCATTGGAATGTTAGGTATTGGCTTGCATTTCTTCAGCGTCAGATTTATCCCTATTAGATTTGAGGCAGCACGCTTGCTTATATTTACAACATGACAAGCAAAAAAAATTGTAGTTAATTTAGTTACTAATAATAATTATATTGGGAAACTGGAAAGAAAAATGCAAACTGGATTGTGAGTACGGGAATAAAATGTTAGTAGATGTGCAAACACGGTTAAATCAGCCCTAAAATAGATCTTTACAGGAGAGGGAAGATTCTGAAAGGGAAGATTCTGAAAGGGAAGATGTGAGAGCAAATATGGTCACACCAGTGAGGCTGGAGAGAGGAGAGCAGATGGGGACAAGGGACCGGCCTGGGGCTGGATGCTCTGCTGGCTCCGGCCGTGTCTCTGTGAGAGAAGAGGAGTTACACCACCAGAAAAGATTGCTTAGGGTGCGTCCCACCTTACACACACCCAGCAGGGAAAGAGGTGCACCCACACCCATGTGCAGCTTTGGCGTCACGGTGGTGAAGCAGTCATGGAGCTGTGCTATGGGAGTGAGGGCTTGTTTAATGGTACATGAGGATGCAGTGCTGCATCTCTATGGTGAGGAACTGCACGCTTGGAAACCTTTTTCTCTTTCCAAATGCCAAAGGACAAACAATCCTTTGAGTTTATCATTTAGAACTGAAAATGTCCTAGCACCACGTTTAGAATTGCAGCTTTATATCTATTTACATCTAAATCTATGACATTCAGGTGGAGATTATGAAAGAGAAAAGTACTAGCTGCATAACTGAGTGTGGGTGATACTAAAATATTACCCCTAAGCCACAAGTCAGGTTTGGTTTGCTTTGAGGTGTTCTGTTCTGTTTTCTTCTGGTAAATGCAAAGTAAATCTTGGCCAAATCAAGCACAGCTTGGACACAACTGAATCTCCCAAAGTCTGCCCCTAAAGCAGTCAGGCAAGCCTGTGTTTGGGGTTTACCTGTGTGCTTTAACAGGTTAATGGGCAGTATTAAAAGATCATTTTCAAGTTAAGCAAACATTTCTGGCATATTGTATAACACTTGCTTTAAAATTAAGTTAGTTATTCTGAACTTTATGCCAAATGATTATTTGCACGATTCTCTGATGACGGTAATCATGACATACCATCACATAATTTGGTAAAGACAATAAGATTACAAAGCCCAAGAAGGGTCTGAGTCAGTCTTTGACAGATTAAAGCTCTCCAAGTCCCCTGAAAACCCTTCTCTGACATATTAATTTGACCTAAACCCTCAAAATGTTCCTGATTATATCATCTCAACTGGGCTTTATTTTTGTTTTATTTTTCATTGTAGGAAATTAAAAAGGGTTGGTTGATCCCTAGCCAAGTTCTTGAAACGTGTTGCAATGCTAAGGAAATAAAAGATTACTCAAAATACTTTTTAATAATATGTCATGTCAGCAGAGATAAAGGTTCACACTCTGTGCCCTCAGCTGGCTTCTATCAGAGCTGGGGAGCACAGCGTCAGTCCCTGCCAGGCCCAGGGAGGGACCCGCCGGTCACCTGGCTTTTAAATCACGAGCTTATGCTCTTATAATTATGACCATGTTTATAACATTTGCTTCATTTCTCTTTGTAAGAAGAGCTAAAGATCTGCCCAGGTGGAGCTGATCCTGCCTGGAGCCTGCTGAACCTCCCAAAGCTCCTCCGCTGCCCTGTTCTCCACCTACTGCTGCTGCCAATGTATAGGGACAGCTGTGGGATAATATCCCAGAAGAGCCCCCTGCTGCAGTCATGCACCCGTCCCACCGGAGCCTTGGGCAGGAGCACCTGGACATGCCTCATGCGAAGGAAAACCACGTCAACAGCGTTTGAGGCTTTGTGGGGCTGAAGCTGATGAGCATCAGTAGAAGGGTGGAGTAATGTGGGAACAAAGCCACATGACACGATATAGCTGGTCCCCAGATTTGGAGACAGTCTGTGCAGGAGGAGAGTCATGAAATCACAGATTGGTTTGGGTTGGAGGGGATTTTAAACCTCATCCAGTTCCAACCCGCTGCCAATCTAGACCAGATTGCTCCAAGCCCTGTCCAATCTGGCTTTCAAGTACCTTGAAGTACCATGGGGAGTACCATCATGATCAATAAAATTTAAAGTTAATAAGCATCAGCCTCTCCGAAGGCCATACAAATTAGTGTCATCTCTCTTTCCAGGGTCCAGGCTAGCTCCTCACCCGTGTAACCCCACAAAAGCCTGGGGAAGCAAATTCAATAAACACCCTTCCATATACTTACATACATCTCTCCCAACTGCTGCTGTAAATGCCACAAGTTCAATAGGATCTTTGAGAGCCCATTTACAGCCGGGGATGCAAGACAGTGGCTGGAGAAGTGGGTATCTTCCAACCATGTGCTCCAGACTGGACATTGAGCTCTGGCTTTCATCGCCTGTATCTGCACCCCTTCACTTCCTCCAAAGTGTTTTCCTTAGACAAACTCCTGACCCAGTGAGATATGCCAGGAGTTTGGAGTATAAATGTGTGTTAACGTATAAATGGTTATAAACATATTAATGTGTATAAACATATAAATGAGTATCAGCGTGCAAAGCCCACCGTAAGCTGAGTAAGGAGCATTCTCGGAATAGGGATTTGAGGACAATTTGAGGGTATGAGCCTGGGGCATTTAAACTGCACATTTGCCAGAAGTTCTGCCAGATAGCGACTGCCTGGTGTTTGATTTTGGCTGTCTCCACATAGCGCAGTTTTCAAGCTGCTGCCAGCCCAAGGCTTGGAAGAAATGTGTGCACCAGGACACAGACCCTAACAAATACAACAAGAAATCTCGTGAAGTTAAACATTTGACTAAAACAGTGCTCCCCTGAGTGCCTGGAAAGTGGGACATGGAGCGCTGAGCCCCGTATCCTGTCCTATGGCTGCTCCCACACACCCTGAACCTGCTTTCTCAGCTGGCCTGTGGATTTTATCCCCTTCCACATTTTTTTCCCGTTAAGGCTCATCTAGCCTAGCTGAACCCGCTGCTGCAGGGAAAGGCAGCAGGGCGAGGGGTGCGCAGGGGGCTGGGGATGCGGACACTCACCCTGCTCAGCATGAACACTACCGCTCCTCCAACCCCCCCCCAAATAAGATTCCTGAGTCCAGGAATCCCCCTTGGTGCCGGCTCCGGGGAGAGTGCCCGAATGACAAATAAATCAGGGGGTGCGTTCCAGCCTCCGTAGGGCAGACGGTTCCCGGTGAGGGCCCGAAAGTCGCCGTGCAAATCCAGCGCAGCCATTTCCCTGCGCACCTGCGGGTCCGGCCGCATTTCCCCGGCTTCCCCATCTCCTTCGTGTCCCCCTTCCCGGTCTCCCAGGAACTGCCCGAGTGGAAAACCGGGATTTCTGCTCCTAATGCAGCGCAGCTGCCTCTGCGGGGCTGCGCTTTGTAGCGGAGCCGTGGAAACTCCCCGAGGGTGATGGCAGAGCGGGATACCAGAGCTGCCTTAAAAACCAAATACACACACAAGCAACCCAACAAACAAACAAACATGAACCCGAGCAAAAACCGGCACACCAGGAGGAATCCGCGTCCGGCTCTGCCACAGAGCCCGGGGTGACACCGTGCTCTGTCGTGCCGGGGACACCGGAGGTGCCGTCAGTGACCAGCTCGTCGGGACAGCCCAGCCGGGGCTCCCCTCTCCTTCATTCCACGTTTTTCTCTTTTTCTTCTCTCCCCCCTTTTTCCTTTTATTGTTTTTTTTTTTCCTTTTTCTTTTCTCTCTCTTTTTTTTTTTCTCACTTTCCTTTCTGTTTGTTTTTTCCTTTCCTTTCTTTTTTTCCCTTTCTTTCTTTTTGCGCTGGTTCTGGTTAAACGTTATTTGCACTTTTGTTGGAAAAGTGGCCCCTAGTGTGCAATTATGTCAAATTTCTTTGAGTTTTACAATTTAATGGAGAACAGTAACTCTTTTATTGATCCTAGACGAGGCCGGCTCCTCTTCCCCCCCTCCACCTCCCCTCCCTCTCCACCCGCCCCCCCGCACTCCCATGAAATGTCACTCAATGTCTCTTACGCTCCCTCCACTTTCCAAAACAAACAGCGGAGGCTGCAGCCGTCTATTGACTCAGTTGGATGCAAGAGGATCTCGACGTGGCCGCTGCCCCCCGACGGGAGCCGTGCGGCGGCCGGGCGAGGCTCGCCGGGTACCGACCGGGATGGAGCCGCCGCCGCCCGCCTGAGCCCCGCGGCCGCCCGGGGGGACCCCCGGCCCGGGGGGGATGGCGCTCAGCTCCCGGGCTCACGCCTTCTCGGTGGAAGCCTTGGTGGGACGCTCGGCCAAGAGGAAGATGCCGGATGGTCGCGACGAGGAGCCCGGGGCCGGCCGCCGGCAGAGCCGCAGAGCCCCGGAGGCGGGTCGGTAGCGCCGGGGCAGCCCGGAGGGGACCCTCGGGGCCGGGACGGCGGCGGGAAGAGGCCTCCTCCTCTCCGGCAGCCCCCCTAGCCGCCCCTCCCGTTTGTCTCCCCCGCAGAAAAGCGGCCCAAGGCCGGTGCCGAGAGCCGGGAGGCGGGCGCCGGGGTGCAGGTGGAGCTGCAGGGCTCCGAGCTCTGGCGGAGGTTCCATGAGATCGGCACCGAGATGATCATCACCAAGGCCGGCAGGTACCGGCCCCGCCGCTCCTCTGCCGCCGTCGTCGGGTTTTCCTTTCCTTTTCGTTGTGTTTTCTTTTTCATCTTCTTCCTCCTCTTTTCCCTTTTCTTATTTCTTTTCTCCCCCCCTCCCACCTTTCCTTTTTAAAATTTTTGTTGTTGTTGGGGTCTTCTCCTTTCATTCCGGTTTTCTTTCACTGGTTTTGTTGAGATTAAATTTTTTCTTCAACCCCATGTCCTTTTTAGTTTTTCAACCCCTTTTCGCCGTTCAACCGGCAGCTCTTGCTCAGGACCTTTCCCTCTGCCCGCAGGAGGATGTTCCCCTCTGTCAGGGTGAAAGTGAAAGGGCTGGAGCCGCTCAGGCAGTACTACATCGCCATCGACGTCGTCCCGGTGGACTCCAAACGATACAGGTACGGGGGGGTCCGCGGGGCAGCCGCACACTCCGATTCCGGAGCGGGATCCCGCCCGCTCCACGCGCTTATGTGAACTGGGGGCTGCAGAAGCGGATGGGGGTGCTGCCGGGCCCCCTGCACCTATAGATGCTATAGGTGCAGGCCGAGAAGGGCTCGCCGCCGTCTGACAGCAGCCGGCCGGGCCAGGTACGTCTATCACAGCTCGCAGTGGATGGTGGCTGGAAACACGGACCACTCCTGCATCACCCCGCGGCTCTACATCCACCCCGACTCCCCCTGCTCGGGGGAGACCTGGATGAGGCAAATCATCAGCTTCGACCGGGTGAAGCTCACCAACAACGAGATGGACGACAAGGGGCACGTAGGTGTGGGGCAGCCCCGGGAGGAACCGAGAATCTCCCCCAGGGCAGCGCCTCCTGCCCCGTGGCTGGGGACTCGGACTGTGCTGCCCTGTCCCTCCCGGGGCTCAGCCGGCCTCTCCCCGCACAGATCATCCTGCAGTCCATGCACAAGTACAAGCCCCGCATCCACGTTATAGCCCAGGACTCGCGCTTCGACCTGGCCCAGATCCAGTCGCTGCCTGCCGAGGGGGTGCAGACCTTCTCCTTCCAGGAGACTGAGTTCACCACCGTGACGGCCTATCAGAACCAGCAGGTATCGGTCACCGGGGGACGGGGTGAGGAGAGCCCCGGGGGTACCGGGGCCGGGAGCCGGAGAGCCCCGACAGCGGCCGGTCCCTGCCGGCCCCGAGCCCCAAGAGCCGCTCTCTCTTCCACCCCCCCAGATCACGAAGCTGAAGATCGACAGGAATCCCTTCGCCAAAGGTTTTCGGGACCCCGGCAGGAACAGGTAAGGGCCGGGGCCGTCCCTCCGCCTGCCTCGGCTCCCCCGCTGGCCCCGCAGCGGGTCTCAGCCCGGTCTCGCCTCTCAGGGGGGTCCTGGATGGGCTTCTGGAGACCTACCCGTGGCGGCCCCCCCTCGCCCTGGACTTCAAGGCTTTCGGCGCAGACAGCCAGGGTAAGTCCTGTTTGATGCCTTTTCGTTCCCCGTCTCTCCCCGCTGCCGCACTGCCGGAGCCTCCGCGGGGGCACGTCAAGGGGTCTTCGGCGGGTAAGATAACGAGGTGGGTCCGGCAAACGAAACGGCCGTCACAGAAACTCCTTGGGAAGCCAGTTCCAAGCGTTTTCGGCCCGAACTCCCGTTCAAATCGGTGTGGGGAGCGTCGGGGAGAGAAGGGCAGTGGCGCGGTCCGGCTTCATCCCCGGTAGAAATCAGATTTAGGTGTACAGAAAAGATTATCTGGGTCTGCAGGAGGCCAATTTGAAATCGGGTTGTTACGGCTTCGATCCTGTTACATTAATTGTTTCCAACCCATTTGAGTACAGTTAAAAGCATGGCACGAGTGTCGGCGGTGGCTTCTGAAGCTGCTGCTGCTGGGCAAGAGAAGGCTTATACACCAGAAAATAAAATGATCTGGGTTTTAGGGTGTAGCAGCCCCACATTCTGTCACCGCCGCAGAAATGCAGTGAAGTGGGAAAGGTTTTCCAGCGAAAACGACCTCTCTCTGCCTAAGGAGCACCCATCGGTCCCTTACAGCCCCTCTCCAGAAAACCACTTTTTGGAAGTATGAGTTGAAAACTGGTTATTCGTAGTGCCATGAGGAAAAAAAGGAACAGAGATTTGGCACGCTGGAGTGCTCCGGTTTGGGCTTAAAGTCCCCAGTTTTACTCTCACTTATGTCAGGGAACCGTTCAAACTATTGGGGCACACCAAACCATTCCTGCTCTGCAGGGAAATACTGCAAAAATCACAGCACAAATTCACGCTGCACAGGCATAAAATGTAGGGACAAGTAATCAGGGTAAGGAGAAGTTAAGAGGTTTAAGGGTTGTAAAGAGAACTGGATTACTCTTATACATATGTATGTATATTTAGGAAAGACCTTACACAAAAAGCAGTTTTTGAACCTGTGTGGCCGAGGAAAGGAGCTTGCAGATGGGCTGCAGTGGGGAAAAACAGAACAGCAACAACAGCGCTCATTGTAAAGGTGCTAAATATTAAGGCTTCCTGGGATTTTTTTTCTTTTTTATATTTAGTTTTTGCTAGTCTTCATGTAATCGCTATTTTTCTTTGGGTTCAATCACCTGGACCGATGTAAATATAACAAAATATCCAATTCCACTGTATTTATGAAGAAAAGCAGAAAAAAATGGAATCCCAAAGCCCTAAAATGAGCAGGTAAATAAAAAGAAAGCATGAACAGTATGCTGAAGGAAGAAACTGGCAATAAAGTTAGGATTTTTAAGCCTAATAGAAATGTCAGAAAGCATCTGCTGTTTGAGCTGCTGTAATCCCTGTTCCCAAACTTGTACTCGGAATCATGTGATACTATTGCTTAGGATACCTTGAAGCAGATACTAACACTTCTTCGCCCTGCTGTAGCATAGGGATTCATTCATTGTCTTGCATTCAGAAATATCAGCTCAATCACACCATTTTACAGATGTCCCTGAGGACATCGGGCTGTGAACATCAGGAGAGAACAGGATGCTTGCCCTGTATCAGTCAGTGTTGATATACCCGCTGGGATTAACAGGGAAGGGTGAGACCTTTGAGCCTTAAAACTTTCCCACATCACCCCAACTAGGTGCTGTCCATGTGTGACCCAACCTGTAAGATATTTCGCATGCTGGGAGTTTGCAGAATCCATTTGCAGCACATCCAAACTCTGTGTTTTTTTTAAGTTTGCTATACAAGCAGGTACAGCTCTGTTATACAGTTGGCTCCGTGCCTCTGACTGCATATAAAGTCTGATCAGATCACATCCAGATGATGTATTGCTTGGAATGAAATGTAAATAGAGAAGAACACATAGCAACAATGGATCCATATTCCCTTCATTCCTTTCCTAGTGACTTTGGTAAGAAAATAAAGGGTGGGGGAAAAACCCTCTGGAAGAATGCGGTAATGAATGTGCAGCAGAGGCGTGCAGCTCTTATAGGCATTAGGAGAAACCACCATCTGCTCAGCACCAGGGCCGGCGGCTCCAGAGCACCAGTCCCACCCCAGAACAGCCGCCACCTCATAGTTTTTCCTCTGGCTGATGCTCTGGAGGAGGATGAGCTGGTGCTGAGCACTGATGTTACACACCAGTGGCCTCGGCAGCGCACACACATGTGAAGTGAGCCTGGGTCACTTTTCTACCAAACTATGAAAGTGTTCATTGATTCATTTCAGAAAGGAGAATGTTAAAATGACATGTGCATTTAAAGCTTCTGGAGACACCGACAGTATTCAAGGGTGTGTTTCAAATTGCATGGGAAGCCAAGTAAAATTAGTCAATTCCTGTGAGCAGGAAGGTACAAAAAATTCTCCATCAGACTGAATATGTTTTTTTGTTCTTATGTATAGGGGAAAAAAACTGCCTGTAATTTGCACAAAATATAGGGGACTTGAAATAGTGACGGAGTGTGTATAACAAGAGAGTTATTGGTCATACAATGAAGTGTAGACCCAGCAGGTACTGCATATGTGGAGCTCAACTTCATAGCTGCCCCAGTCAAGCGAATGGGATTAGATATGTAGGAATATTGCTGTCAGACAAGTAACAACAAATAGTACATGGAGAGATCTTCCCATTTTTCAGGAGTTGATTTTTGGAGTGGATTTGCACTTGAATGACCACCACCAGCAGGGAGACTTGACATGGGAACCGGGGTCCTCCAAGGGTCCCTTGGCTGTGAACAGCCCAGCCTGGACAACTTCTGCTTTTGTTTTCAGGTGGGAGCTCCAGCTCTTCGCCGGTCACCTCCAGTGGTGGGACGCCTTCTCCTCTCAACCCCCTGCTCTCTCCATCGTGTTCTCCTCCTGCCTTTCACTTGTCAGCAAGCAACATCGGTGTGTCATGCCCTGAGACCTATCTACACAACCTCAATGTGCCCCTCTACTACAAGATTTGTCCTACAAGCTTCTTAAGACAACAGTCTCTCATCTTCCCAAGCCATGAAAAACTGGGAGGCACCAGCCCACATCTTTTACCCCACTTCATGGTGGATGTGCCAAAACTATCTTCCCTCGGCATAACCAATCTGAAAAACGCTAAGGCTGAAGACTTGAACGGGCAATGTCTACAAGTACCCAGTTCTGCTAGTCAAATGCTGTATGGATTACATGCATCTGGAAACATTTTTCCATCAAGTCCCATTGCTCGGGAAGCACTTAATTGTTCTTTACATCCTCCATATGGCTTGTATGGTTACAACTTCTCTGTGCCATCTAGACTGATGAATGCAGCAAGCCATTTCAAAGTGAGTGACAGCATTCCGGCTTCTTTGAGAGATGGCAGATGTAATCACTCTAACTGGCACCCAACAATTAACCATTGCCTTTAGTGGAATTATATATTTCTAAGCATTGATATGTAAATCAATCTTTTCCTTCCTTCATACCCAAGGGCTTGCTAGTTATTGACTATGAAATACTGCATGGTACAGGAGTGGTGTGCCTAGGCATTTAGCTTTTTATGTGGGCAAATGTGTTGTACTGTTGGGAGGGTGGAGGATCTGGGAGCGTAGAGGGTCTGAGGTGATCCACAGCAAGGTGGTACCTTTTGGTAATATTTAAGTCATGGTTGTAGGTTAGGAGCAAACTGTACAGTCACCTTCTTAATATTTGCACTCTGAAGTGGGAACATAGACATAGACATATACATTTCTACAAATATGTTTTCCTCAGACTCTTTCTTCAGCTTGCCTATAGTCAGTTCAAAGCCCCAGCGAGCTTCTGCTCACTAATTTCAACAGGACTATTCAAGACATTGAGTCAGCACAGGAGCCGTATTTGGCCAAGTGCTTAAGCATATTCTCAAGTTCCCTTGGCTTTAGTGGGTCCTACTTAATGACATGAAACTGCCTTGTTCACCAGGTGACTCAGTTATCAGGGTGGGGATGCAAAGTCAGGTGTCTGTTGCCAAGGTAAAAGGATGAAAGATGGATGTGCTCCTACCTTGTGGGGATGAGAAAGTGGAGCCTGAGGAAGGGATGCCCCAGAACCCCCCTTTTCGTGTTCCTCCATCTGGAGATCTCCAGGAAGTGGTAGTGCAGAGCGGCACCAGCATGGTGGGAAGAACCAGGGAATGTAGGGGCCACACATCTCCCCCGTGGCGAGATGGATCCATGCTAAGGGACTGAGAGGATACATCTTAGGGAGCTGCATGTGATGAAACACCCCTGGGAGCCGTGCAGGACACTTCTGCCTCGTACCTCAGCCCTGGGGGACTTAGGAGACCCACTTGGGATCGCATTCACCAGCCTGAGGGATGGGGCAGGGATGCTGCTGGCTCTGTCCTGTGGAGAATGCAGATTCTCTCTGGAGAGTTACAGCTCTACAGGTCCTGAAACATGAGATTTTAAATTCCTTCCAAGAGTCCTGTTTGGTTTATTATAACCTGTGGATATTCTTGTTATTCCTGTAAATATTTAGCTCCCAAGGGCACAATATAACTCACAGTAAATTGAGGCATAGGTTTTATTTTTTATTTGATTGATGCTCTGTCCCTACCTAAAGCCAAATTTATTACCTGATATAGGACAGAGATCTGAAAATAATGCTGAACTGGGACCAGCCACAATTTGGTAGTAAGATAGAGGAATCCTGTATTTATGAACATAAATACTGTAAGTACTATATAGGGGGTAAGTGCAGGTTTAAGAATCAAAATTTGTATCAGAGTTTTGGGTTTTTTTTTCATCCATATAGATGACAAATTAAGAGCTCAATAAGAAATATCAAAAGCTGTTAAAATAACAAAAAGTCATGCTTTTACTTTCATGAGGCTTTGCTAAAAACCAGGCAACATTGGTTTCCCTAATTTGCCTGCTTTTAGCTCCAGAGATACCAGTACGAAACGTGCTTGCCTTGCTAAATGGTCTGTACAACTGTAAATATGAACCAACCTGCTTTCTCGTGCTGTTTCTCAGCAGTTTATCTCACTATTTTTATTAAAAAAGAAAAAAAAAACCTTTCATTTTTCATTTGGGAGTTCTTATTCCTAAGCCATCCCTTGCCATCAGCGGTGGCTGCGGTCCTGCAGATGGGCAGGCTTTGTGAGGTGCTGCAGGTATCTGCTCCCCACAGGCTGAGTGACCGAGTACCGGCCCCCACATGTGGTTAAACTTGTAGGGAGCTGGAAGGCTTTTGCAGATCAGTCACGGATTCGTGGGTGGATGCAGTGGGTAACTTCCAATTTTCCAAGGGTTTTTTTTAGTTGCTTAAGTTATTCCATGCTGGCCGTGAGCTGGTGATCCAACAAATCAGTATTTGTCTAGTTAACGTCATAACTGACAATGACTAGAATAGATACTTTCGGTATGCACAATTTTACAGGGATAAATATTTATACTGAGATTGGATAAATTCCACCTACTACAGCTGAGCAAAGGCTCTCTTTGACGGGATGCACCTCATTCCTACTTGGAACAGGTTTGTTTGCAAGCAGCCACAAGGCTTCCTGGGGCTGCCTGCTTCTTCTGTGCCTTTTGGCAGCAAACTACAAACCCAGCACTTGGGTGATGTGCACCAAAAGCAATGCTTAGCTGACTCCCCTGGAATCGGGATGGGTTTCAATGCACCTACATGGGTCCTGCAGGAGCCTGATTTCCCCACCCTCCCAAATCATAGCCACACAGAAGAAACACAGCCAGAACCTGGCTCCTGCAAGGTATGTGTGTGTCCCTTGGGTGTCAGCCCTGAGCTTTGGGGAGGATGCAGTACTCATCATCATGGGTGAGGCAGGCATATAAATACGTGTTTGCTCCATAGAAGCCTGGCATAAGAGACACTGCAGAGCTGGGTTATCTGAGGTTAGTTTCTATTCTGTTTGCCTCTATCTTCTGATGTTACCCTTTCAAAAATCACTGTAACAATAGACAACAACGTTGGAAGTATTTTCAGGCAGTCATAGCTCTGTCCTGATGCCCCCATGGTCACCTCAGACCCAGCCAAGGCTCCCTGACCGTTCCAGCATGGGGTTATTTTCTATACCCACAATGCTAATTCAGCTGAATCACTCACACTGTAACAGAGATGGTTCTGCTTCCATGGGGAAAACTGTGTCCAAAGTAACGGATAACCTGCACGCTGCTTTCTAGAGGTGCATTGTAAAACGGCTGCTGGTGAGAGGTGAGTAGCAGAACTCAAGAGAGTCAGTCAGTGTAAGTCATTAGATATTAAATGTGAAACTGGGGGAACTGAGGTCAGCGTTTCAAGTGGGACCACACATCTGTAAATACAAATACCTTATGTGCTGCTTTGTTCTTCCTCCCACTAGCATTATTTGAAAAGCCATGGCAACTGCAAGAGTTCACAGGTCTTCAGACTTAGTGGGTTAATACAAACCTAAATGCAGTATTATGGTGTTATTTTTCAGTGGGAACAGCGAGAAGATACCCGGGTTTTTTTAGATTAAACTTGCTGATCAATCATAGCTATTGGTCATTTGACTTTTCTCAAGAGGAGTTTGAAGTTACTCGGGAATATCTGGTCCCATTCATAGCACTCAACAAGTAAAACTGGCCATATCATGTGTGCCGTGTCTGCGCTCCACACTGGGACATGGGATGGGCTTAGAGCTCAAAAGTCAGGAGGTTCATTTAAAAACCAAGGAGACAAAACCCCAGCGATAATGTTTTTAATTAGAGTGAAGTTTACTATCCAGTTTCACCCAAATTTAATACATCTATTGGGGAAGCCAAATGTGTAGAGGGAGCGTCGGATGTAGCTTTTTCCGACCGAACTGCCTTGGTTTACATTTGATCTTCTGAGGTTTGGTCTGTAATTAGATGATAATTTGTATCACAATTATGCAAAACAAACGAGGATTGGATAGCAAGATAGACCAGAACAAATAAGCACCCAGAACATTTGAAACGCATCCAATATTAAAACGATGTACATGTGTGGCTGGGGCCAGGGGGGACATGCTGTTCCAATAAAGCTGCAGAAAGGGGAAAGGCCGGTATCGGTTCCTACAAAAGTTTCAAATGCTCATGTTTACAAATTTGTATTGCACATTAATATGTAAACACACACCATTGGAAACAGATGACTCCGCAATATTTACGTGTCCTTTCTCCATAGTTTTGTCTGTCTGTCTCCTGGAATACACAAAACTATGCAGTGACTCTCTTAAAACATAGCTCAGAAAGCTCAATAAGAGCTACAGCATCATTTTAAGTCGCTGATGCCGCAGAGTCTCTCCTGGCCCCTGGATGTATTTTGGGTACTGGGGGCAGGGGGTTGTTCCCTATGACCCCTCCATGGGCTGTGCTATGAGCGCTCGGTGGCTGGAGCTGCACTTTGCAGCACCGCAAGTGATACCTCGTTCCTCAGCCTTCACGCACTACATGTATTGCAGTCTTCTTTATCACTGTGCTTCTCAGAGGCACTGGAGCCATGGCAGAGGATTGCCTCACCATTGCAGCTGCCACATCCACGCTGGCTCGGCAGCCTCTGTGCTTTGCCAATGGTGTGGAAAACCAGCTTTCAAAAGGTAAAGGGTTAGTTTTTATAGACTAATTTTGAAAAGGGAAAGAAAAAACACCTTCCTTGCAATGTGAGTGAAAACTTGAGACTTCTTAAACACCTTTCTTTCAATGGTTGATTTGCACTTTAGGACTAAGGCTTTGGGCACCCCTTTCTGCACTCAGCTGTGTCTGTGCAAATCGCAGCCTCCTGGCCCCTGTGGGGTTAAAGCCAGTGTCCGCCTGGATGCAGCAATTGAGGCTGTTGGGAATTATACTGGCTGCAAGGACTTTTGCAGATGTTCAGTATTGCACTGCAAGCTGCTCATGCTTAGTAGAGCTCTGCTCTCCCCGAGCACATGTAGCCTCTGAATTTTATAGTTATTTATAAAACCAGTTCTCCTCTCCATCACTTTGGTGACATTCACAAGAAGGACCTACCATCTACTTCCATACATCAAACAATTTCCTCCCAGACTGCTTATCCTAAAGCACTGAGTTTTCAGTTTATGATAGCAATTAAGTGTAAGAAGTATACTTATATACTTCCAGGTTTTGTAAAGGACCCCTTGAGCTTATAAATCAAATGACACAAACCAGTAAGCAAAATTCAAGACCTTTCTGGAGAGGAAAACACCAAGGATAAGGGAGAACCCCCAGGGAAACTAATAGTTGTTGTCTAAGGTGGTAGATCCTGAACAAAACCAGAGATGAGGGCAGGGGTTCAGGATGGTTTCTAACTCTCTGAAGTTTGAAGATATATTACATGCACCGAAGAGGCTTTCAGGTATTTTCTCTTATTTCTAAAGCCTCCCTCTCTCAGGCTTTCAAAGAACAGCTTTTTGGAGAAATTCACTTTTCGTTCTTGGCGCTGGCTCCACATCTCACCTCTGAGCTGGGTCCCAGCTCCAACAATTTCCTCTGGGCCCTGCCCAGCAGCTGGGAGCACTTAGCAGCTCATCTGCCCCACTCAGCTCACCTGCAGAGTGAGCCCTGACAAGTCCATCTGCTTCCAGTCAGGCCTGCAAATAAAACCGGGTCTCAACTCTAAAAGGAAGAAAAGAGAAATGGCCTTGCGTGGTTATTCAGTTACCCTTGCTATTACTCAGATGATGCTCTGGGGGTGGATACTGCCTCCTGCTCTGGTTGTGAGTCCGCTGGAACAAGCTGCTGCATCCCTTCCCTTTGTACTGCAGCCTGAAACCAGCAGAAATACTCTTCTTAAATTCAGGTTTGAGAGGAGATGCTCACTGCTGTTGCACTTGCCTGGAAGGTTTCAAATACATGATGTTAAACACCAGTCAGCATTGCTGAGGGAAGGACCACAGTGTTTGTGCAGTTGGATGCTGCCCTGGCTGTGCCCACAAAAGCACTGTTGGTTTTAGCCATCATCTTCCATCACGTGTTACTTTAAACCTTGGAGTTTCTTCTTTTGATGGGATGCTAAATGCACTGCAGGAAAAGCCCTTTATATTTAAGGCAGCTGGGTAAATTTTTGGGGTGGGATTGTGTTTTTTGAGTGTCTCCAACACCAGGACCAAATGGAGTGATCCAGGAGACTGGACTGGTTTATCCTCAACCAGCCCTCTACACAGGCTGCCATTCTAAACTTAAAAAAGAGCATAAATCCAGATAGAGATCAACATTTCAGATGCTAAACTGTTCATAATACAGTAAAGCAGTGTTATAATTAAGGAGTAATGTCAGACAATGGAGCACAAGTAGGGAATGCTGGCAGCTCGGAAAGCTCATGAGTATCCAAAGGCTGTGGTGCTGCTTGAAGACAAAACCCCTGTCTCAAAGACAGCTTCAGGTGAGTCAAGTCAGATCACAACCGCTCACAGGACTTGAGATTTAGGGCCTGGAATTAGGGGGTTTTCTTCCTGCAACAAGAGCATTTCACAAGTCTTTCCATATGAACCTTTGCCTGGGCTTTTAAACGTAAGAGAGTGAGCTATGGGTATCACTGCCTGTGCACAACAAAGGGATCGAAATAAGTTTTGCATAAATATCTTAATTTCTACAGTCTTGCAATGAACTTTTATGTATGACAATGTTGATGAATTTAAAATGGAGATCCAATGGTCTTCAAAAAAAATATTGGTTACCCACTATTTTTCTTTCATAGAGTAAAAACCATGTTGACTATCCACTTGCCCCACTCAGGATGTGCAGGCACAGCATGTCTCCATTTCCCAACAACAGTTTTAGCTTCAGCCTGTAGCTGAATTCTTCTTTTATCTTCATTAGAAGTCTTACTGTAAAACTAATCAAAGTTGATAAGCTGTTTCCTGTATCGTATCTCTTCTAATGTTATCAATATTGCTAATAATAATGTAGATTGAAACAGTATGTTGTAATGTCCAGGATATAAGCCAGATTCTGCTGCAGCTCAAATAAATATGAATCCAGCCTTTAGCTTTCATAAAAGCAGGATAATGTCTCTATCTGGACTATTCTAACGGATAACATCAGCCCCTTTTGCTTTGCTTCTCAGTACCACCAGAATTTAAGAATTTAGACTGGTAGAAGAAATATAACTCTGTTTCCTGGAGATTTTGGAGATTAAACCAAATCAAAGTAAAGCAAAGCCCCCAACTTCATTTCCAACTGAAATAAAACCCAACATTTCAAAAGCCTTCGTGCTTTGAAAGCGCTGACACTTGCCAAGTTGGATGTTGGGATTGCAAATGAGAAGCTCTTGAGGAGAGGGTTGTCAAGGAGAGGACAGGGAAGAGCTCGCCTGGATCTGGCCGGGTCTGGGTGCCCCATCCTCTTTCTCAAGCCAACATCCCCAACATGAGTTTTGGTCAGATAGATTTGAGAGCTGCACGTGTGACTTTGGACCTCCCCACTTTGACCAGCTCCTCTCACCACTTTGAAGACTCCATGGGAAGTCCTGACTTTCTTCTTAAGTTTCTTCAACCCAACATGTATGAAAGGTCCATCTGAGAATGCATCCCATCAGCTGCTGACGCGAGGAGGGTGGTTGCCAGGTCTGGCAGGCAGTAGAGCCACAGCACCCCGCTCCAAACTTGAGCTTTCCAAATGACTGAAAGATCTCTTATTTTTAGATTGTTTTCCAGTATCATTCATGCAGCTGGAATCATGGCCCATAAAAAGGAGGAATTTCACTGGGCAGGTCTCCTGGACACAGAACAGAGCAGAGGATGGAAATGAGATCCAGCTCTGCTCAAGCTGCAGTTTTTCAGAGGAGAGGGTGAGTACCTCTGCTAACCATCAGGCTCACAGGGCAGGGATGCTCCTGCATCCAGTGATGGCTCCCAGCACGCTGCATCAGATCCAAACCCTGATTGGGCTCCTGGTGGGAAAATCACCTCCAAAATTTGGAACCCTCTGGGTCTCCTTGGGGATGCATCCCACCAGACAGAGCCATGGCTTGGAGGCAGCAGCGACCAGGTTGGTGTCCCTGTGGCCATCCCTGTGGATTTGCTTCACAGCAGGTAAATCACAGAGGAGTGATTTTCACATAATTTGTCAGCTGAAAAAAACCAAGAATCAAAACATCTCCGGGGAAGGGGAAAGTGTTTTGAGCAGTTTGTTTGCAGTAATTGGGCTTGGTCGGTTTCGATCTCGGCAGCTCTGCCCTGACAGCCCCACTCACCCCAGCGCCAGCCCCCAGCTTTAATTCCTCTTTTTTTTTCCCCTTAAAATAGGACACACCTGTGAGGCAGGGAAGTTCCTTCAAGACATTCCTGGTCTGGAGCGTATTAAACGGGTATTTTTGTTTTGTATTTTTGACGATTTGCTCCAGTGATAACATAATAGCACGATATTTTGCCTGGGACTGATTAAAACATTTCTTTTGATCAGCGCAGCAGATTGGAACCGTTGTTTATCACTGGACAAAGCTTCAAGGAAAAGAGGAAGAAAAGAAAAAGGCAGAAAAAAGGAACGGTTCTCAGTGGCTCTTGGGTCTGCTTTTTGCCAGGGGTATTTCCTTCACTTTGGGAAAACCCTCTGTTCCAGCCAGGGCTGGGGTTTGGGAAGTGGGAGAAGGGAAGGTCAATCCATCACACTGATGGACAATGGCTGAAAACCTGGGCGCTGGTTGTTAAAACTACACGTGTGCTGGGTAAAACTTCTCCCTCTCAGGACACACCAGTTGCTCAAATCATTACTAATGAATTTCTATGAGCAAATCCAATGTTTCCTAGGAAGGTTTTCCTTTTAAGCTGCATCAATCGCTGCACATTTCAAAGCTACCTGAATTTTGGAACATGTGACGTAAGTTAAAAGACCTTCTTTTTTTACTTTATTAACCAAAGGCAGTGTCATATTGTTAGAAACCTACAACATCTGACTGTAAATGTGTTATTTTGGTTTAACTCCAGTTCCTATAAAGGCTTTCAAGACTATAGATTTTAATTACATGAATATTTTTAATAAAGTCCCCTGTTTAACTGCTGGCAAGACTGTAAGGGAAAAAAGAAACAATAATATCTGGCTCTGTCTCTTTGACAGAATAATTCTTCAAGTTACATTTGCCACATTCACGCAGCTGCGAGCAATAACCCTGCTGTCTTTATTATTCTCCTACGATATGAAATTAAAATGAACTGGAAATGTTTATGCCGCAAAAGGCGTGCAACACATTAAACAGATAACGCCAGCTAAGGTTCTGCTTAAAACAGGGGCTTTCTCCTCCAGCAGAGCCCGACTGTAACTTAATCCCCTCTTTTCCCAGGCAGCGGAGATTGCTGCTCTGCCGAAAGCCTCAGACACATAACAATATCTTCATTAAAGAGGAATTACTTCCATCTTGCCATCCCCAGGTGCCACTGAAAGTGGAGCTTTGTTTCATGTGGCCAGTTTCAATTCCTGTGTTTACATCAGCGGATTCCTCGGCTTCACGGGACTTTGGGAGATAAATCTATTTGGGGTCTTGTTTGCTTCCTCTTGACTTTTCCCCGCAGCGTGTTTATAAACTGCACATTAATTCCTAATTCCTTGGTCATGCCTTCGGTATTTTTTACTCTTTCAATAACGAGAAAAGAGACCCCATCGCATTTAACCATCTCAACCCAGCATCCCAACATACTTCTTGCTTGTTTGCACCGATCGATAAACCAAACTAAATCAGGTTCTTTGGGGTCGCTCATCCTGAAGGGCTCTGTTCCCAGCACGTGCACCTGCCCCGTGTTCTCCTCGCAAGGGGATACCTCTCCCCTGGCAGACACACGCCGCTCGGGTGGTTTCATTGGGAGATGCCGGGGCTGCGCGGAGGCGACCCACTGACATGTGTCTGCAAATCAATCTGTGGGACGTGGAGAGCCCCGGGGCAGAGCCAGGGAGAAGCAAGGGAGGCAGGGCTGCACGAAGGCAATTTGGTTCATGTGTCCCCCCAGGTGCCCGCGGTGCAGCCTGAGACCGTGTCAGCGTGTTTCCAAACAGCATGGACTGAATCTGTGCGTGTTTCCAATGCTCCCGATGTGATTTGCCCCCATGCTGCTCCCTGGACACCACCACCACAGCCCAGGGGTGGGACCCATCCTGCTGTCCTGCTCTCCCCTTCCCCAGCACTGCGGGGCTGGAGGTCACGGCACTCGGATGGTCCCTGCGGGTTGCAGCAAGCCCCAGTGAACCCCCCAAACCCTTATCAACGAAGAAACCCTCTTCCCATGGACCGCACAAGGTTTCTGCTCCCATGCACCCGGTCTCCCTCCCGGGGCATCAGCAGCACCCTCTCATGGCATGCCTCCTGCTGGGATGAGTGTCCCACGCTCTCAGATTTTGGAATTATTATGTAAAAAGCACCTTAGTGGCCTTGGCAGCATTTTTGTTTCTCCCACGAGGCACAGAGCGTTGTTTCCCTCTGAGATGACGGAAGAAAATTATTCAACATCTTCTTCAGGACCAGCCAGCTCTGTCTGGCAGTTCAGTTTTCACAGTGGTGTCCTCACTAAATGCATTAACTGTTCCATTAATTCATTAATATTTATCTAATTGGCTAATATTTATTGTCCATCAGTTAAGTGCACTTTGATTTCCTGCTCTGTGCCTTCTTCCCTGCTCCCAGCATCCTGATCCCACCCTACTAACCCACCTCTTTGCTGAAGTAGTGGAAACAACTTATTATTAAGATACTCTATTGCACTGATGGTATTGAGAGATCACTATCCCCAGGTATCCACAGTGACAAAGAAAAGATAAAACTGATTTGTTTGTTCAGAGGGTTAAAGCAAGAGGAAGATTCTTTGGTTTTGAAATATAGGCTTGATGTTAAAAATCACTGAGTTTGGCTTAGAACATTGATTTTTCATAGATGACTTTTACCTTCTGTGACACAGGAACCCAGAGGTAAATGTTGCTCTGATTTCTGTGTTTTACCACTACAGATTTGGAGGCATTTTGCAAGAAAACAATAGTCCTGAATGACCATCAAGGTGAGAGCAAGGACTGCTGAAAGCAGCCAGGCCACCTCGTGACTTCCCTCCCGTTGGCTGCCAGCACTCACACGAGCAATTTTAGTGTAAAATAACAGAGAAACAGCATCAAAAGCACAAACCAGAGAAAGCCAGAGGGGAGCAGAGCTGCCTCCGAGCCTCCTCTCTCTGTGCAGAGCCTCCATCCTGCTGCCAGGGCACCCTCGTGAGGAGCTCCTGAATCTGGAATTGAGATTTAAGGAGGAATTTTCTCCCAGGCAGTACTGGGGCTGCCGCTGCCCACAGCCCTTAGCAAACAGCCCTGTCCCAGCAAGGCTGGCCCCTGCCATCTGTCCCCTTTGTTTTCCCAGTAACCTGTAGACACCGATAACATTTAACAATGAGATCCGGGTTACCACGGACCATTTGCCTTTCTTGTTTCTTAATTCTTTCTCCCTGTTTTTCCCTATTCATTCTGTTTTTTTACTCTCACTTTGTATTTTGCTTTGCTCCCAGTACAAACCAAGATGCTCCTCTGGGAAATCCCACACCGCCTCATTTTCCCTCGCCGCAGCCCTTTTTGTCTCCTTTTGGCTTTGGACAGTTTTGGTGCTGCAGGGCTGCAGCAGAAGGCAGAGGCAGGACCTCCCCACCTTCCCAGGACTTATTTCCATCACACTTGCAGGCACGGACAGATGACAGCTCCCACAGGCTGAGGCAATATCCCACCCTGCAAGCGCCACCTCACAGCTGCTCCTGGGCTGCAGATGGACAGCACTGCCCAAAATCAAGCCTGGTGCAAGCAGAACAGAGCTAACCCACAGTGATGCTGGCCTTGCCTTCAGCACAGAAGTGCAAATCACCCAGAGCGGGGTCCAAAGAAGCCTGTCAAGGGAGACCTGCCCAGGGCATGGCTGATGGTTTGCGTTCGCAGCCTGGCCAGGATATGGCCAATAATTTAACAGGACTGAAGCAGTAAAGGGCTTTTTCCACTGATATCAGCTCTTCTTTTCTCTAGGAGAGAGCAGAGAGCTCACCAAGCTGCTGCCATATGGATGGCATCCCACAAAGGATTTATCTCCAGCCCCCAGTACAGTCCAAACCGAGACCAGTGCCACCACGAAGTGCTTCTGGTGGCTGTAACAGTTCTAGGTTTAAAGTCAAGATCCTAAAGCACAAAATATTCACATCCCACCACCCACCAACTCCTCCGCAGTATCATTCCCAAACTATTTTTAAGCTCAGCAGTGATTTAGATCCAATGATTTTCTCTGCCCAAATAATGTTGCATATATAGCGATAATCAGAGGTAGCGGTTATTACAGATGAAGTTGCCATTTCACATGTCATACAATTTCAGCTTTTAATGCACCAAATCGGTAGAAGATTAAAATATTTGGCTGCTGTGAGTTATTCATTTGATATTAACTTCTTGTTTGATTCTTGCTGCCAACGACAAGGCAGCAATTAATCCACTGATTAATCCATTAATCCACCGATTAATCTGTTTTGGGAAGCACTTGTGTCCTTCCCGCCGCAGCATACAGGCACCGTGCTGTCTGTAATACAGCCCTGGAATGTATTCCCAGGGGATTTCTGCCTTGCTGGGAGAGCAGGGGGGCCGTGCAGAGCCCGTGTCCTTTTAGCCCCCTCTAAATTGCACTTGGATGAGGCTCCTGCCACGGCCAGCCCGGAGCTGCAGGCGACCCGACCCACACCAGGCTTGTCCTGATATCAATAAGCAAATTCCTAAGCTGACTGCTAATCATCTGCTGAGAAATGCTGTTTGCTGATGTACGGCGCTGGCGTGAGGACTGCAAACCCGCATCAGCTTCGCTTTAAAGTCCTGCAGCGTTAGGAAGCATCACAAATCGCTCCTCCGGAGAAAACCAACCGCACCTGCAGAACAAAACCCGAGATCTAAAGGAGCACGTTGTCGTTTTGGGGTGGGTTCCCACCCCCCCAGGCTGCTCGAGGCAAAGCAGAGTTTAATTAGAACTCACAGCATAAATCTCGGCAGCGAGAGAAGGAAGGGAACTGCGGAGCGAGCTGTCAGCAGCTCCCTGTGATGTGACAGGGTCCAGCAAACGCTTCCCCTGTCCTGACCCTGCCTGTCAATCAGCTTTCGGGGCAGAAGCCCCTTCTCGCCTGCCTCTCGCCTCGTTGGCAAGGAGCAACAGCCAGCTACAATTTTGACTGGCTGTCATTTATCATTACTTTGGGGAGGAAGGAGCCGGGGAGGCACTCCTCACCCCAAAGGTGCGGGCAGAGCAGAATTTGAGATGATGGGTGGGGATTTCCACCAGCACAAATGGGAATAAGACTCGGAGCTTTCCAGGCTGCACCAAAAATAGCGGACCAATTTCAATCCCAATTATAGCTCGGTAACCCCGGAGAATAATTCAGAAGTCAGCTTCTAATATTTCAATTCAGGATAAAGAATAATATTCCACTTCCCCCTCCGCACCCAAAGCGATTTTCATTTCATAGGGGCTAATCTCGACTTGAACATGTGTTTTGGTGAGATACTAAAGGATATGAGTGTGCTAAAGAAAATAGGAGAGAAAGTTATGTAGGAATGCCTGTGTTAAGATCTGTGGAGGAGTCAGCTTAATAATACGGCTCCTTAATAACACGGCTCCTTGCAATAAAACATTCCATTTAAAATGGGGTGACACATTTCATGTCTGCTGTACTGAGGCAGCAGGACCTGCTTTCTCCCATTGGAGCAAGCGTGCTTTGAGGTTTACAATACCTGAAGACACCGACATGTGTCCCGTTGAAGTCTCCCATTACCTACCAGGGATTCAGTCCTCCCAGCCCGTGCTGCTGGGGCCTGGTGACATCTCTTCTGTGTTTTTAAAGTCCACCAGCATGGTTTTATCTCACTCATTTGTACATTGGGTCCTAGGACAGAAATAAATTGGTATTTTTGTCATCCTTGGTGCTGAGAAATGAGCTGGCCCCTGGAAACCCCAAGCTAATGAGAAACCTTTTGCTCTCATCGCTACCATCCCATGTCTTTCATTTAGTTATGTCTGACAGCCTGACAGCCCTTTGGATGTCTCTGTTACCACGAAGCTCCTACCAACAAGCCTTGTGAAGAGGGGAAACAATGAACCCTTCCCCACATTTAGTCTTTCTTTTGGAAAACACTCCCTTTCTTAGGCTTCCAGTCCATACTTCCACTCTAGTAACAAGTTGCTTTAAGAATTAATATTCAAAAAAGACCACCTGAAGGCTGTTTTCCATTTTAGAAAGCAAATCTTAATCTGCTCTCATTCTGATGACAAAGGAAATCAGCTTTATTATTTAAATTGACATTGTTATTTAGAAAGGTATCGTATTTATCACTTTCACAGCTCACCTGTGAGCACTTCTATGCAATGCTTTGTATTTGAAAGGACAAACTTGAATGAAGAGATTGATCCCTTGAGTGGGAAGAGAGGGATGGATGCCAGAGGTAAAATCTAAGTATGTGCTCTTCCAACAGCAAAATGCTGATTTTCCAGCCCCTTTTCAGGAGACTCGCAGGGTAGGAAGGCTCATTTAGGGTTTCTGCCCACCCATAGACCTTCCTGCAGCTTCAGCTCATCCCTTCAAGAGGAAGAGATGGCGCACAAAGTGCCCCTTCCCTACGTTATGAGCTTTCCTCCTTTGCTGCAGGAATTACTCCTTTGTTACTTAATCATCTGTAATTGTCTCCTGGAGTAAATTCTGTTGGTGCATCAATTTTCAAACACAACAGTCATTTTTATCAGTCATGTTTATTTAATTTTAGCTGATTAGCACAGAACCTAACAAGTGGCTTAGACTAACAGTGTGTCATTGCCCAAGTATTTTGTAGGTAACAAGAAGACATGGAATAGCGCACATGTTGCTTTGTCTGCATTAATCTATTTACATTGTAATTCTTCAACTGTTTTTAATGGCTGGTTCAGCTGGAAGCGATTAGTTGCCTAAATTAAAGCCACATTTCTCACTTTGTGCACTGCAAAGGTTTTTAGCTGTTGTTTTTTTCCTTGCTTTTTATTTTCCAAATCAAGACGGATACCATTTGAAAATGCATGAGATCTCATTGAGGGGATTGATCCGGGTGTTGGGAGCCACGCTCCCATGTATTCATCTTGAAGCCAAATACTTGCATAGGCAACAAAATGGGGTGTTTGGAGCTGGATGGTGCAGCGCGGCTGTCAGCACAACATGGTCCTGGGCTGTGCAAGAGCTGACCCAGCAGCCAGGCTTCAGAGGAAAACCTTGGGGCAGCCCTGAAAGGAGGAGAGGAGAAAAGCAGGAAAGCAAGGAGAAGGGAAAGCGCTGCAGACACAGCACAGGACTTTCTGGGCTGTTCTGCACGGGCAACAGCCCTTTGTTTATAAATTCATTGAATTAAGAAATGTGCTTGTGTTATGCACAATGTAATTCATACAGAACTTCAGAGCAGATTGCCAGCGCGTGTTGGATCTCACCCTCTTATTTTTCTGGTGCTTTACAGGAAAAAAGGAATCACATTTGCAAAGCGGTCATGAAACACTTGGAGTCAGACAGACGTTGCTCCAGGACTTGCATTGGAGCAGCGTGATGGTGCTTGCTCCATCTCCTCTCATCTCCGTGGCTGGGGATGTTCCAGGTCTGGCCCAAACACCATGGTCTTCTCCTAACACAACAGCCAGATGTAAGACATGCCAAGTCTCACTGAAGATCTCCAGCTCAGCTTCAGAGATTCAGAAGGCACCCACAGCTGTGGGATAGTGCAGTCAAATGTCTCCTATGAGGTTTGGACCCTCTGTGCAAGGCAAGGATTGATAAATCACTTTTCACACTAACATCTCTGCTGGGATTTCCTCTCTGTACAAGGTCAGTGTGGTGGCCATACTCACTTCGTTCACAGCAGCAATGGTGCTTCACCTTCTTCCTGCATGACTCTGGGGGTTTAGATGAGTTCTTGCCTGTTAGGAGCTGATGGGAGCCTTCCAGCGGGTTTCAATCCAACCAGCATCAACCAAGCTGAGGCTGGGAAAGGCAGCCTGGGGTGAAGTGTGCTCCTGACATCCAGATCTGGGACCACCCCAGACACTCTGCAGCCAGAAATGTCTCCTCCTGATGGCGCAGCCATGCTCTCTCAAGTGATACCTGTTGGCTTTGCCCTTTCCCAGTGCAACGTATCGCTGCTGCAAGTTGATGCTGCCTTGAGGGAAGAGATGACTTTAAGTCTCCAAAAAGCTAACAATGCTTGAAATGCTTCCACATCCCATGGGAAGCATGGGGTGAGTAAATGAAGATGTGGCTGAGGACAGTCCCAGCAGAGTGCTCCTATTTATCTGCAACAACTGCATGGAGTCCCCTCTGCCAGGGCTTCCGTGCTCACTGCAGAACCCCTGTGAATTTTTCCTTAAATGTAATGCCATTATTCTTTAAAGAAAAAAATGCTGCCCTTGCTGTTCACTTACAGAGGCAAGGGAAGAACAGCCTCACCGTGCCCTGCATTGACTTCAGAACATCTGATAAGGTGGTACCCAGGGCACCAGCCTGGGAAGGTGGATACAGGGGAGGAGCCGCCCAGGTTTTGAATCATGGCAATGCCTGCAAGGGCTCTTGGACAGGTTTCACTGTGGCTGTCGTTGAACTCAACACTTTTTCTTCTCATTTCAGCAATAAAAATGAGTAAAAAAGATTCACGTGTGGTACAGCCCAAAGTGAGTCTTCACTGAAGTCAATATTCAAACCAAATGCATCAAGTGTTTGCGCAGATTTACTCCTGAGGAAGCACTCCCTGGTTGTTGGTCAAAATCAGGCAAAAACAAAAGCAGGTTAATGCACCGTTTGTTCCTCTTTCTCCTCTCTTCTCACTCACCCCTAAACCCAAAGCTAGCAGCTCCAATCAAGAGTTTTCTGCCTTCATCAGTTTGTCAACCTGAAAGTCTCTCAAATATTTGTGTGTATTCAATTATCCTATCTGTGCATCTGTACCTCATTACATGCTCTAACTGAGCAGTGCATGGAGTCAGGTTGCGACGAGGCAAAGGTCAGAGGAACCTCCAGCCTGCATTTTGCCATCAGTTGATTATTCAGATAACAACCATCCAAAAGACTGAAGGCTTCTCTGTGGCTGCAGACAGAACCCTATCACTGTAGTGAAAGAAAAGAAGACAGCTAATTCCTCCTGGCTACACACTACCCTGCCTTCTGAAAAACAGTAAAGCAACCAGATGGTATTTCTTACAGCTTGGTGCACCAATGCAGAGAAGGCATTTGGCAGTAGCCTTCCCTCTCTGCCACATCTTGCTCTTAATATACTGCCCAGCATTAATCAAGCAGTTTAGAAGCATCCTGCATCAGTTCTGCAAAACAGAGCTTAAATGATTTACTGTCAGATTCTTTCAGCTCCTGTTAGACTCCTGTTTTTCTTTCATGTGGGTAGCAGAGGTCAGCAGCGGCAGGAGATGCATGCTTTCACTTTGTCTCACATTTGCTGCTGTCATTCTGATCCCGCGCTGGTCCCTGCAGAGCGACAGGATGTGTTCATGCTCACAGCCTTAGACACTAATTGATTTTAGGGAGCCCATTCATCAGTTAAATTTAGTAGATCACCCACCAGGTTTGCTGTTCACTGTCAAAGGTAATTCAATTAAAACTCCAGAAGTGTGACTAACCATTCAATGGTAAATATGTTTAGCAGCTGTGCTGCTGTATCTTCTCCATCCCATTGTGTCTGTGAACCAGCCCAGCGTAGCATGGGATCGAGCCATATACCTTGGCTGATTAACTTATACAACAGCTTTGCAGCAGGGCCAAAAATTAAGTCCAAATGCCTTCTTCAGTATGCAATGACATGCAAATGTCTAAATGGAATAGCTTCAGCAAAGAGAAGAGCTTCTAAAGTGTTGAAAAGCAGAAGTGGCTACAACAGATGAATTCACTCCATGCATCTATAGGGCTTTTTTTTATTTTTTTTTTTAATAACTATCAAAAGAATCAAACTTGGATTTTTGAACCTGTTGATAGTTTGGAATCTGCTCATTCCTACTTGTAAATACCTAGTTTCCCCTTAGCCATCAGTCAGAATTCATACGAAAGCTATCCAATATGGACTTTATCCCATCACTGAAGCTGTGTATAAATCAGGGAGACACCACAGCACTGGTGTGGAAAGATGTTTCTATTAAACAGGGAAGGTGGGGGCAGCCTTGCTGAATTCCTCCTGGCTGACAAACGGGGCTTTGACTCTTCTCTCTGCTGGCACGGTCACTCAGATGTGGTTTGGTGGTAATGAAGCGCATCGTTAGTGATCCCATTGTACGGCATGGGACAAAATGGTGTGTCTGCTTAATAGATTAAAGGAAAACATCATCTGAAAAGCACAGGTAAACAAGACATACATCCCTCAACCTTTCACCCTCGAAGACCAAGGTTCACATCCCACCAGAGCACAGACAAATAGGAGCCTGGACTCCTCTGACTTACCGCTGGTGGGTTTATATTCATGGAGACGCTGTTTTGGAGCTCAGTGGATTTGTTGCTGGCGGGGATGGGAGAGGATAGGTGGGATGAAGGCTTGGAAGGGGCTGGGATCAGAGGTGCACAAAGAAACTCAAGTCACTGCCCATACAGAAAGCGGCACGTATTTACTTACTTAGTCACTGCCTACAATTATTCTTATAAAATTAATTAGGCACTGACAGTTTCCAAGGGCTTCCAGCACACAGGTCCCATTTCATTAGCTTACTCTGCAAGAGTCAACCCCCCCCCACCCCGAGATCTCCTGATTTCCATGTTGTTGATAAATGAGAACCAGTGACTCCACAAACCACCAGTCTCCCTGCACTTCTTTTAGAGCGGGAGGAGGAACACTTGTGCGGTTTGGTAAACAGTATCCTGAGAAAACATCCAGATCTCCCAAACATGGGGCATAAACCTTTAAAAAGAGCTTGGGAATACATGGCCTATTTAATACTCTAACCACAGGCTAACTGAAACTGTAAAACTTCAACAAAAGCATTACCTTTGAAAGAGAACCCACGATATTCTCTATTTGCAGCTTTAAACACGCTTACAGAAGACAACCCAGGGTTTGGCAAGTATTAACCTCTGTGCATTGTATTATTTTAGCTATTTGGATAAAAAAAGCAGTGTGGTTGTTAAATGTAATAATTACCACTAAATATATACTGATACTTGTGCTTTCTTTACAAACAGAATTCTCTCTGCAGAAGAAGCTGTCAGAAGTGTGCATTTTGCATAGAGATATTTTAAGCAGTGGTCAAATACTTTCAGCAATGTAAGGAATGATTTTGATAGACAATTGCTGCCAAGAATCCTTTTTTTTCTTGATGCTGTTCAATCTCTCCCTGCTTATGGCATTAATAAATTAAGGCACCTGCAATTCAAACCAGCAGAAATCTGGAAAATCATTATCACTTCAATGCGGAAACGATGCCCATCATGAAGGAACAAATGGGGTATGTAGCCTACAAGGGACTTGAACAAAAAGGGTTCTATTTGTCAGATTACTAGAGGAAAAGTTGATCTTACTGCTATGGATTTTATCCACTTCCAGGTCATATCAATTAGTCACAGCAGTCTCTCAGAGACTGGAACTAATTTACAACACTCTCAATGGGACTGCCTGCTTCTCCTATGGATTTCAAGTCTCATGTTGGGGCTTCACACTGGTACCTGGAACTGCAAAATCACCAGCAACAGAAACAGAGCTTAACAGTTCCAATATTAACCCAGTTTACAGCAAGAGAAACAGAGGCCTGTAGGAAGAACAATATGAAATATCTTTTATAAAGATTCCTGGATTAGGTCAATTTAATCTTTGTAAAAAAAAAAATGAAAAAGAAAGAATTCTTTAAAAATTGAACTTAGAAAACCCGAGTACCCTTAAAGGAAGTTTTAAAATGTTTTACTGTCCCCGACAGCTCATTTTGACAGAAATGGATTGTAATAAAGAATTATGGATCAGATAGTAGGGAAATTAAATTAAGCTGATTGTTATCTTGTCCGACACACATAGTAGCTGGTACGTAACATTTATTGCTTTAGACTTTTGCAAGAACACTGTTTCACTCAGAGGTAACAAGAATATCCTCAGCAACATGCACAGGTCTTAAATAAGACATATGTGATACTGAAGTACTTTTATTCCCCCAAATCACCCTCATCTAGATAAGAGCTTGAGGGCAGCCTATCTGTTGTGAGATGGTCTGGTTCCTGCTGCTTCGCATGCTGCATGCATGGAAACCGGCACTGTTGGAAGACATGGGAAAGCTTTCCAAAAAACTGGGAAGAGCTGGAATTCCTATTTTCCATTGATTTTCTATCATCTTGAACTGTGTATCACAGCTGATCCAGCACTTTCTTAATAAAAAGTAGTAAAGGTCAAGAGAGAGCCTCTGAGACTCACTCACTGCATCTTCTTCCAAGTTAAAAAGGCTCAACTGGCACTTGAAATTAGCTACAGACTGTTCACATCGGTCTTTTCCTCTGTTGAATGGTAATGAAGAGAGCTGCTTCCGATACAAGTGAGGCCACTGACCCTTCTGGGGATTTCACTGGAAAAATGTTGTTTGACAAAAAGGGAAGTCCTGAGCAGCATGCTGCCGTTAGTTCAAACCAGACCTTTGCACTACATGAATGCTAAAGCTAAAAGCACAATGCACAGAGAATCCTGAAACCAAAGTGAATACTTCATCAAATCAAATCTCAGCATGGGCAACACTTCTGATAAGAAAATTAAATTTGATAGTAAAGTGCATTTTCCATCCATACACAGCATGTGTGCGCCCTTCTGTAAAAAGTAAAAGTAGTACCACGGGACAAAACCAGAACAACAGCTAAAGAAACACAAGAGAACTTAACTAAACATTAAACAATTTCAAACAAGTTTTAAGCATGATGTTACTCGTCATCTCACTACTTACAGCAGATCTCAGTGTCCCAAATAAATGCCTAAAGACATCAAACAAATGCTTTTCAGCACCTTTAGTGAAGGTATCTGGGGGCTGACGCAGATGAGCCCATGGCAGCATGCTCCTGGAGTTCCAACGTGTTGTATTTCATGCAACAGAGCAACTTTTAGGTGAGGATCAAAGCCCTGATACAGGCACATCTACAGAGACTGGATACTGCCCAAAACCACGGGTTCCACAGGAGAGACAGCTCCTTAAACCAGCTAGCGAGGACTCTCTGGTAGTCCTCTTTGCTTTCAGAATTACAATAGTTATTTGTGTAGGACCTATGCAAAAACAAAGGTTCAGGCTCCCTCTGCTGGCTCCAAAATACAGTGGATGGGGAACAGAAAAACGGGAGAGTTTTAACTCAAACCCACACCAGCTCCTGCCAGCTTCCCACACGACCCCTTATATATGTAGGTAAGTGCAGAAAACCCTCTTAGATTTTTAAGCATGAGGGATACACTCCGTAACAGACTAAACATAAAAAACCCAACCAATTTTAAGTAGATCGCATTTTATATTGTTATACTTAATTACTGTTGGCCCAAATATTTCTCAATAGCGGCCCCACGACTTCTGACTTTCTCTCCATGAAGATTTAAATTTCTATTCATCATCTCACAGGAAAATAATGATGACATCTACTTGTTTACCCAGGGACCAAGATGCACCAGCAAAGAGCCACATAACCCAGGAACACACCTGAAGTTGTCTGTACAGTTTTATTGACCACTTGAACTTACATTTACAAATTGCCCCTTACAAGCAAAGCAGTTTTCAAAATGAAGTCTACCAGAGCTACAAAAATTACTCTCCTCTCTATACATGTCACCAGCTTCAGAATTTATCTCTGTACACAACTGCTAATTATATTTAACAAAATGTCATGATTTTTTGGCTCTAAGGATCTCCAAAGGCAACTTGATCATTTTATCCCACTGCAATTGAGAAAGTTCAAGTTGTTCTTTTCCTCCCTTCTGCTTTCATCTGAAGCTTTTCATGGCTTTTCATTCTGGAATTCAAATGAATGAAGACTAATGCTACCACACACAACCAGCTTTGGGAACCAAGGAAAAAACCATCAAGCAAAACCATCTTTCAACATTTCAAGCAATGTTTCACTGTAGATGTCTCTGCTCATGAGCGCAAATACTGAAATATTATCTGGTAGTAAGGTTACATAAAAGTGCACATTATTTATTTAACATGAAATGAACTTCTACAAACACAGACAACTTACATAGGAGTGAGCAGCCAGGGCTGTCATAAAAGAACCATTGTTTTGAGGAGAGCCTGAATGGAGGAAGGATATGAAACTCAAACATTGCTTTAAGCGTAACTTTCAGTTTCAAGCATTTCTAAAATACTTGAGAAAAACAAAACACACATATTCACAAAATAACTGTTAAAACTTCCCGAATGCCAACTGACGCAAGTGCTTCTGAAGCGGAACGGTTTCCTCCAGGAGAGGGCAGGAGTTCTACACACAGAAGCAGCCAGCACAAAACCCTGCCGCTGCTGAAACACGCAGCATTTCTCGAGTGAAGTCAGCAGGGCACAAATTCATTGTTTCAAAGACGTTATTTCTTCCCCCAGTCGCCTAAGCCTGCCTACCTCTTTGCATCATAGTCCCGCTGGGGTAACATTAATTGTGTCAGTCAAGCACGTATGTTTACTTGTCAACCCCTCTGAAGGATACTGGCAATTTATTCTGGTACTGGAATTCGCAAGCCTGAAACGAGATCGAAACCACAGAAGAGGCTGTGTATAGCCAGGAAGATAATGAAACTTATTTAATATTTGCCTTGCAGCAGTCTGATCTGTCTCATCTCCCTCTATTTTTAAACTCCCTGAAGGCAAGCCCCAAGGCTCACAGCAAGGTAACATACTCAGAAAACGAACTCCATGGAACCTCAGAACTACTGTCTGCCTCCTCAAACACCTTAAGAATGGCCAGGAACAGTCTGAAGGCAGCATAAGCTTTAACATTAGCATGAGCCTGACAAGCGAGCTGAAGTTGTCTAATATTAAGCAGTGAAAACCTCAGGACTTCATAGTACATCTGAATTCATAAACAACCACAAAGTGAACTGAGGTGTGGAGCTGTTATTACACAATAGTGAGTTTCCAATCCTCTAATGAGATGAAGTAATTGAGTTAAAAAAAAGGGATAAACGAAATTCAGCAAGGCAAAGGCACACACACAAGCAGTTACCCAGCTGGGGGTAACCTGGTTGCATAGATACACCACTATGGTATTGTTATAGTGTTCAGAAGGAGCTTGGGGAAAAAAATAAATGTAGTATATAGCTCCTTTCCTACAGTGCTTTTTAATAATTTGAAAGGATTTTACCAAGATCACAGCTGTGAGCACAGCACTTTTAAACATCTTCCAATTTCTCCTATTTATAATAGGAACATTCAAGGCATTGAAAAGAAAGCTGCATTGAAAGGAAACATAAACAATTGAAAGAACCACATTTGAAATAAATTGGTTTAGTTTAGGATGCCAGTGTGAGAGAGAATTCCACAGCATTTTAGGCTGGTTTGTCTATCTTGGTTTCCTTATCTTTTTACAGTAGCCTTGAATACTTCAGCATGTAACATTCCTTTAAACCTTCAGAGTGATTCAACAAACACATTCAAAACACAGTTTGAAACTGCTCTGGAATGTTTCACCATTTTTGCATGTTTTCACTGAAAAAATCCTGCTTAACTAAAAAAAAGCAAAGTATGTTTTTTTTTTCTTAAATACTTCCCAACACTGGGAATTCCAAGTGATCCTGAACACCAGTGAACTGAGAACTAACTCCCAGTCTAGTGCTTTACACCTTCCTTCACCCCTACAAAGACAGAACAAAAAAATAAGCCTCAAAAGTCAGAAAGGAAATTTTAGCATCACTGTTTATCACAACACATCACGACCAGTCTCAGCTACAGATTTCTACAACTATTTATTCACAACTGCAGCAAGTGTTGGAAGCTACTGAAAGAAGCCAGTAGATTCCCTTAACTGTGCAGAAATACAAAGGTATTACTAAAACAAACTAGCTTCTCCATACAACCACAATACTACAAATGATGTTATTTTACCTGCAGAGAGCAACATTGTACCTCAAAAACTGAGGTATAATAGCTGTTCTTAATGCAACCTAACCCCCTTCAACTGAGCTGGCCCATGCCACTCACCTACACCTCACCTGATACAAAGTGCAGAGGAGCAAAAGCTGATCTAAGGGTCTTCTCCTGGTTGGAGAAGACAGGGTTGTACCCCAACTGCTGAAGGAGGACTGAAGAGCTGAACCTGAGGAAGAGCACTTCCGTATTTTTCACGTATGGAAAAGCACTGAAGCACAGAATATGATCACAAGACTTGTCCTTATGTATAAAGAAGTGACAAGATTAAAAGCAAAGACAGAGTAAGAAGGAATGGAGAAAAGCAGGCTTCAGTTATTTCATATAAGGCTTCTGAGCTCAAATCTATAAAACCAGATAGCATTAGCTCCCTGTTAACAGGAACTAGATGTTGACAGAAAAGCGATGGGAGTGGCATAACACCATTAGCTCCCTGTTAACAGGAATTAGATGTTGACAGAAAAGAGGTGTGAGTGGCATAACTGGCTGCACCCTAGGATGCTGAGAAGCAAGCAAAATGAAGAACCTATAGCACTTGACATTATTCTACAAGCAAGCTGCAACATTCAACAGAACTGACAAAGAGTTGAAAAATATATTTTATTCCTCCTGTACTGAAGTGATGACACTGTACAAGTTCCCAATTACATGAAAACAGCTTTTATAATTAATTTTTTAACTAAACCATTAATTTCAGCACAATTACCCTAGCTTTAAATAACTAAAAACCTCAAAGTATTTGATTTAACAAGCGTATTTTCCATGAACTCCACACTGTCCACCCTTGTGTGTTCCAGGAGTTTGGCTGTGTAAGAAAGTTAACAACTATCATCTGAACTGAATACATCAGTTCTCCAACCATAAGCAGTTCTCATAATTAAAAAAAAAATAAAAAATCACTTCATAATTTAGAATATTTATCAATGACACCCTGCTTTTCCTTTAGCTAAAATGTACCAACATTACCAGCTGGCTTAAAACATCAACTTGCTTTTGTGAAAAAAGCTTGCAAAAATATATCAACTTCAAAATGTACAGGAAAGGACATTAAAGAGCTGATATATTTGGGTTACTTAATGAATTTTAGAAACAGTAGCAAGCTAGGAGTGAAGAACCCTATATTACAAGTATTCAAATATCTAAGCCATACTGTATACACCTCTTTTGTGTAGTGAAGGAACAGCTACAGAAAGGGTGTTTTGAAAGCATATACAAAGAACTGCAGCTTTGTTTGACTTAAACTTGATCACGTAGGCGGGCCAGTCTCTGTGACAGCTCATCCTGCAGAATTGCAAAACACAAAGAAACCAGCTATCAGTAACATGAAAATTCAGTTTTGCAAAGCTCTGCAATGGTCTAGCAATCTGGATGTCAGTGTCTGGATAATCAGAAATTCTCTAATGCACAAGACTTAAAGATTTGCTTAAGACCTCAAGAACGACTGCACTAGAGGTCCATACAGATACCTTATCTCCAGTGGTAGACATCTAGGAAGGAGTTTCAGAACACAGCAAGCAGAGATAGGGCTGGGTTTGTTTGTAGTTTTTATATGTATCATCTTTGCAAGTGCAAATCACCTCTTACAGAACGCCTCCTTATTTGGATGTAGCCTTGGCTGACCAAGGCTGGTATGCAACTTAACTGCTGCAGCATGACAGCAGCAGGTCTAACTGTTTTAGGGGACCTAGCACAAGGTGAAACTGAACCTTTCAGACAACCTGCGATACCTGGGGTTTCCCAGAGATGGGTCAGTTAAGCTAAAGTTCCCTAAAGCCTTTTCCACGAAGGATGACAGAAATAAACTGTTCTCTTTTCATTCCCTCAAATGTGTTCCTCCAGAATGGGAAAAGCAACTCACCAGAAGGTCTGTGCAACCCTGATATCAGGATCTGCTCATGCACAAGAAATTCTAAGCGCTCATCTACAGCAAATGTGGAATCTTTGCCACTAGTCTCTGAAGACCTTCCACACGTTAAAGGGAAAAAAACCCAAACTCCTTACGTATGCTATAGGAGATGGCTGGATTCCTTAACTTTGGAGTAGGCAGGAGAGTCAACCATTTGGAACTCTCTGAAATAACCTTTCAAAAATAAACCTGGAACATCTAAATTTTCTGGATTTACAAATCAGTTGTATAGTTTGTTTATTAAAGTTGTATTGTTAAAGTTATTTTAACTGCATGATTATTTTAACTACATGCTATTTCTTTGGGACAGCTAAAATCTAATTACACTTCAGCAAGCCTGTTTTGATTGAGTGAAGCATTAAACGTCATAATACCACATTTCTCCAGAAAATATTGATTCCAATGGAATCAAATGTTTACCTGTTCTGCTGAGGCAACGCTTGTACCAACAGAACCTGTCTGTCCTTGAGGTAGTTCCATGTTCAGATCAAGACTAATAAGAGAAACAAAACAAAAAGCCCAAGTCAGGCATACATGGCTACAGGAAGAAGCACAGTAATTGACAAGCAGAGGAATACTGAGAGAGCATGAGGCCACCCACATCCCATGAATGCTGTACTCCAGCTAGACAACTTCATCAATAAATTTGACTCATTGCAAAGAAAAGTCATATATTATAAATAGCTCAATTAATTCGACTCAATCAGGACTGAGCAAGATAGCTGTTTAACAGAGGTATCAGACACGGCATGCTCATGAATGACAAAATATGCTCAAGCCAATACTGACAGTTTTAACTTCCGTGTCACCAAGAAGCCAAGTAAAAGTCTCTGAAATATTTCACTATAACCCTAAAGGCTTAAATATGTCATGACAACCTGTTTTGCAACATCTGGCTTATGAGAGCCGAACTACAGGAAGTTTTGATGTGGTAAGAGGGGTGGAAAAAAGAGAAAATTCTGGAGAAACAAGCAATTGCCAATCCAAGTAAATAATGAAACCCTGTCACCACATGACAAGTGACATGTGATTTTAGGCTTCTGCACAATAACCCTTGCATCCTGACACTCACAGCAGCTCTGAGTGAGAACAGAATGAAATACCAGCAACTAAACTATTACAAGAATTATATCCAGAGATGAAAGAAAAACAGTGATTCGTCTTCTCTTCCAAGAGACAGAACCATATAAAACAAGGGTATCTGACCTTGAAGTTAACCAGGAAGGACTGCTGGATCCAAGATTTAATCAAGCAATAGTCAAAATTTTACCTACCCTGCTTCATCTGCCATTTCCTGTAGAAGCATATCCACTTGGTTCTAGAGCAAAGAAGAAAAAGCTGATTGTTGCATACTGTAGCTTATGACCTCTTCTGTTAAATCTTGAGTGAATGGGGATTACTTTAACAAAACTGATTTAAAGGTAAATGCCTTTTACAGGACACCAGAAGGGCCTGTATGAACTCAAAAATAATGAGTAGAGGTGCTCAGCCTGTTAAAATCCATTTATTGAGTCCTAGCTTCCAAAATAATGAGCTCTAGCTTTCAAAGAATTAAACTTACCCATGAAAACCCTCAAACTTACACTTGAATATTCCAAGTGTGGATTATTAGCTACTAAAACACTGCTTTGCACAACATGGAAAAAAGCTCATCTCCAATAGATCTGGTTTACTGGATTTGGGTTTAGGTTTAATTTATTGACAAAGCACTATCTCCAGTAAATTTCTCTCTCTGTCAAAACCTCTGTGAGAATAGCAGATTTAGTTCCTTGTGGAATAGCACAAGGGAACGGCTGCTAGGAATTCTTAACTATGTCAAGCATTATTTAAAGATTTATTTTAGTAAACACACTCCCACAAATTGGAAGTATGTAATTAACAACCTTTCCATTGCATATACCACTACTAATTTGGCGGTGACTAATGTCATGTCATTAGCATCAGTGAGTTAGAACTATTTATTTTCTCACAGCATATTCTGTTTTGATAATTAATGCTGTAGTGTCTTCTGGTTCACAACTCTGCTTATTTAGTAGGAGGGTTAAGGTTTTCAAGATATAATATAAAATAAAGCCTGCTATAAGAGTGAAATAGACCAAAATACATGTATGTGATCCTCTCTACTTGTGACAATAATCTGCAATATTCTCTTTGTCACAAAAAAGCACAAAGCAAAAGTGAAAAGGCTCCAGCTGCTGCTACTTCTCGAAGTAGATAGAAAGCAGAGAATCAGACATTTCCATACATTTAGACACAAAGTTTAAAATCACCTTAAAAAAAAAAAAATAAAATTCTTACCTGTGGTGTTGTTAGTGTAGTAGTGTTGCTCATTGTGTCTTCCATCTGTTGTGTCTGAACATCTAGTGTTTCAAATTGATGCTCAAATTTATCCATTAGTGCAGATATCTATAAAAAACATCAAATCAATGTTCTGCAAGTAACAAAAGAGAAATATCTCTCAACTGGTAAAAAGAGAACCACAGTACAAGGGCAGGCAGCTTTCGGAGATCAGAAGCTTGCTCGCCTCCCCACATCAAGTGTGAAGTTGATCTTATGCTGCAGTTCAAGCAGATTGGTCAGGGCCCTGTTCAGCCAAGTTCTGAGCATCTCCATTTATGAAGACTTCACAACTTATTCTAGGACCTACCCCACTGCAAAAACCTTTTCTCTTCAGTGGAATTCCCCTTTTTAAGACTTGTGTCTGTTGCCCTTTCTGCTTCTGACATGCAGCTCCCAAGAAAAGTCCATCTATTTACCTTTTCCAAGTTCATGCTCTTCAGTGTGGCATCCATAGACTTAACTACCCCTGCCATTGACTTTGTTACCTGAAATGAGGTAAAGGAGAATATTACAATGAAAGAAAAATGAGCAGTTTCTTACCAAGCTCTCTTCTCTAAAGCCACAGACTTTCTACAGTAGCAAGTAGTAGGGCACCCACTACTGCCATCTAGAACACCACTTTTTTATAGCTCGTAAAATTCTACAAATTAACCACTTGAAATATGCATTCTGAGCTGAAACTCAATAGAAAATGACGTGTATATGGCATTAGCTTCCTGTTAGGTCTCAAGACCTACCGATATTAAGGGACCTATTTAGTATACAGATCACAGAATAAACTCTCTGGCTGAAGAGCAGTACAGTCATTTACCATAAAAAACTACTTGAGCTAAAAACAATCTCTGATGTCATAAGTCCTACAACATGTCTTCATGTATTTGGAAGGGGAGCAATATCTTTGCAAAATAATCAGAAGTGTAACCAGTAAAACACACTGTCTGCTGGTAACAGTTAAAAAAAGTTACTAGCTACAAAATATAATGGATAGCAATCTACTCCTAAACAGCAGCTGCCAAGGTGATTCCAGTAGCTGATTTACTACTGACTACATCTGAAACCAAAACTGAAACTTCTCAGGTCATTACAGACAGAATTAAGTCACTTCTAAGACCAGAGGTCTCATCCTTGCAATAGATTTGTGAAAACAGGCTTACCTTGCCCATTGTCACTGCAGTCTGAACTCTTGCTGCTACAGCATCTACCCTGGCACTCATGCGCAAGAAATTGATGGCTTGATTCTTCTGTCGGATAGCATTTTCTGCATGTATCCGTGCGACTTCCATGTTACCCTTCTGAATTGCCTGAAAAAAAGAAAAAAGTATTTTAACCTTCCCTGATCCTGTGTGATTCCCGAGTACCATATTAGTATTGAAAGAAGCATCTAAATAAGGTCAGTCTTTCTCAAGCAAAAAGGAAGTACAAAGCTTTATAGGCTCCTTTCATACCACCTTTTGATATCCCAAGAGAAAGATGCAGCAAGTACCAAATGCCTAACAGCTAAGAGGAAGCACACAAAGCTAAACATTATGAAGTACTTGTAGTTTCTTCAATATTTCAAGTATATTGCAGTGTCTTTTCTACTAAAACAGAAAATAAACCCCTCCTTCCTCCCTGTAAGCTCTCAGACTTTCCAAGATGTGAACTCCTGACTTCTTTTCAAGGATGCTATCTGACATGCACTTCAAGTAAGAGGCTTTACACAGCTACACAAACATGATTTTCTCATTCCCAAGGACATTTTCAGTATCGAGACCCAAAGACATATGCAGTTGGCACTGCTGTAACTCACGGCCAAAAACAGTAAAAAAAATGTAGCCTCTCTCTTTACTACTTCCAAGGACTCAAAAACTATTTTTAAGTTCCTCTTCATAAACCCTTTCAGTTCAAGATGATAAACAATAAGATTAAACATTTTTAACTTCGAGAACAACAGTTGCTAACAAAATACATAAAACAATCTTCTCAGGAAGAACAGGCCACAAGCTGTGCAAGAGGACACACAAGAATGTATCCTCATATTTCTTAAGTATGGGAAGATTAATAATAATGTATTTAAAATCACAAACATCTACCAAGGTATTATTAGCGTGTGTACCAGGAAGATGGTAAAATCTGCCATAATCTGTAAAGAGATCTAAAGAGTTGTTTCAGATTCACTGCTTACCTTTTTAATTTTAGCTTTCTCAGCCTTTTCTTCTTTGTCGCATTTTTTTGAGTTCCTGTTGAGTTCCTTTGCAGCAAACTTCAAATTAAACAGATGTTCTGCGGCGCAAGTTAAGGGTTCAAAAACAGGATCAACACTTTCATCACAGTATTTTGCTCTCCTGTTTGAAGTGCTACCAAACCTGTCTTTCCCCGTTAGTGATATTAAAACTTGGAAAATATTACTTAAATAAGCCCCTGAAATTCACACAGTAAGGAGACCTACCAAGCTATTTTACAATTATAATGCCACTTATCATCTGGGTTCTAAAATGCAAGGCCATAAAACATAAGTTCAGATCTCAAACTGGCTCCGTTTAACAATCAAATTTACTTCAGACTGATAAATACAACAAACCAAACATCCCACAAGAGGAACTGAAAGTCTTGCTATGCAAGGTACTTTCACTCACACACCTAGAGTCCTGACCTCTCAGACATACTAAAGTGCAGTTCACTGGCCTGCCTGGAACACCCCCACCTGAAAAAGCCAGCCACTGAGGAACAAGATAAAATAGCCATGCAAAAACAAATGGGGGTGGCTGCCCATGCTTGAGTACAAAGCAGGAGGAAGGGCTGCCCTTTGAAGCCACAGTATGATCTTGGGTTTAAATTGCTCATGCAGCTTCTTCACAGAGCAGCCTCCCAGCCCTGGGTCATGTGAGCAATTCTGGGGACCCAGCAGCTCTGGCATCTGACTTTTGGGGAAAGAACACCAAAGCAAGAGAAACTTCTCTTTTTAAAAGGTCCAAGTCCTGCTTAATCGTAAAGGTCTAAGACAACAACAGAACAAAACTTCTTAGTGTCTTAGAACGACAGCATGAAACCGCTGCTGACAGGGAATAAATTATCTCCGGTAAAAATAATAATTAAAACACTATACTCTTGAAATGCTGCTGCTGAAAGCTTCTAAATAAGGTCAGTCTTTCTCAAGCAAAAAGGAAGTACAAAGCTTTATAGGCTCCTTTCATGCCACCTTTTGATATCCCAAGAGAAAGATACAGCAAGTACCAAATGCTTAATAGCTAAGAGGAAGCACACAAAGCTAAACATTATGAAGTACTTGTGGTTTCTTTAATATTTCAAGTATATAAATTACTCCAGAACTGTTTTTTCCCTTTAAAGCCCAGCCACACATCTTGGAGCTCTGACAGCAACCTGAATACATTAGGAAGTCTACTGATGCATTTGTTACCCTATAAACATCATAAGCAGGCCACAGAATGTAACAGCTCTGCCCATATGCTGAGGATACCTGTTAAGGTAGCTGCCAGGAACACCAGAATTTCTGCCTGCATTTCAATTTCTCCGCTTTAAAAGCTAGGTCTCCATCCCTTTCACCAGCAGTATGTGTACTGCACTGAGCCACGGATTAGGTCACCTACCAAACAGGAAAACACCTTTAGGTTGTTCATTCAAGCATTACTTCAGGTCAGAGACTGGAAGAACCAGGTAAAACATGACACCACCTGTTTACACCGATTACACTGAAACACCATTTCAGAACAGTTTATTTGGAAGTTACTTCCTCAGTTCCTCACTTGGGCCATCAACCTGTGGCTTTAGCTCACCGTCACCTCCACAACTCTCCCCTCCCACCAGGAGCACACAGTTGCTCCTCCCTTGAAGCATCTTTCTCAACGTACCATAAACAAAGTGAAACTGAACTTGAACTTCCACCATTAACCATGACTCACAGTCACCTGTTCCAGCTCTCCATCAGGCCCTACCACAACAACAGCAATGCTGAGCACTTGCAGGCACACCTCAACCCCATCAGGACCTCTGTAACCTTTAAAGCTTTTTTTTGCCCCTGCACATTAAGATCGTTTTATACAGCAAGAACGTTTAAATTTACCCTCAAGGTTTTTCCCTGTGTGTAACTTCTCAACAGCAGGAAGCACAGCAGGATTTGTTCAGCCGGCAGCAGTTGCTGTCTAGGGCGGACATCTGTCCAGCCTGTATACACACACTATAGCAGTCAGGTGTCCCCAGTATACAATTTGCACAACTCTGCCCTTTTCGGCCACAAGGACCGGGCTGTCATTTGGTGCTGCCTGGGAGAGATGCCACCCCCTTCTCGCCCCCCGCTAACGCTTGCTGACCTTGCCTTGCCAAAACAAGATAAGCTTCCCCTTCCCCTCTCCCTCCCGGCAGTGAGGGCAGCCCCCAGGTTCCGAGGCACGTCTCCAGGCAGTGTCTCACGCACCGCCCAAACCCTCCTTCTCCTCCCGGCAAAGCCCCTCTGAGGCGGGCCCAGGCCCCCGCCGCCCCCATGAGGGACAAGGCGCGCTTCCCCAGTCCCACCCCTCCCTGTCGCATGTCGGGGGCTCCTCCCCGTGCGGAGCGGCCTCGCACGCCACTGCCGCCCGCCCCACAGTGAGCACCGGCCCCACAGTGAGCACCGGCCCAGTGCCGTCGGCTCCCAGCTCCGCTCCCCCCGGCCCGGCCCAAGCCGCGGTCCCTACGCCCTGAGGGCCGCCAGCCGCCGGCCCCCGCAAGGAAGCGCCAAGAGGGACCGGCCCCAGCGGCGGTGCGGACACTGAGGGGGCTCCGCGCCCCGAGGATACTCTCCATGTTGGACATGGCGGCGGGCGGCTCCACGGCGCTCCGGCAGCCCGGCGGACGGGAGGGAAGCGGCGGGGCGGCACGGCCCGTGCTCGGTGCTATCGCGGCTCCTGCTTCCGCCTGCCCCGCCCCGCTATGCGCAGCCGCGCCGGGCTGAACCGGGCCCGGGACGCGCCTGCGCGAGGGAACACGTGCGTGTCACAGCGGGGCGTGTGCGCTTCAGTCCTAAAGCCGCGGGGTAGATCCGGTAACCCCGGGCTGTGGGGCGCTATGGAGGGTGCCTTAAAGCTCATCCAGCCCCAACCCTGCCACGGGCAGGGACACCTTCCACTAGAGCAGCTTGCTCCAAGCCCCTGCGTCCAACCTGGCCTTGAACACTGCCAGGGATGGGGCAGCCACAGCTTCTCTGGGCACCCTGTGCCAGCGCCTCAGCACCCTCACAGGGAAGAGCTTCTGCCTAAGAGCTCATCTCAGTCTCCCCTCTGGCAGGTTAAAGCCATTCCCCTTGGCCTGTCCCTACAGGCCCTTGTCCCAAGCCCCTCTCCAGCTTTCCTGCAGCCCCTTCAGGCACTGGAGCTGCTCTAAGGTCTCCCCTTCAGGAGCCTTCTCTTCTCCAGGCTGACCCAGCCCAGCTCTCTCAGCCTGGCTCCAGGGCAGAGCTGCTCCAGCCCTCGCAGCATCTCTGTGGATTCCTCTGGCCTCGCTCCAGCAGCTCCACGTCCCTCCTGTGCTGCTGCCCCAGAGCTGGATCAGGACCGCAGGGGGGGGGGCTCCCTTGGTGCCTCTCCCGGCTCAGGGAGTGCAGCTGCAACCTCAGCCCCTCAGCTGCTTATTTAATATAATAATATTTAAAATACATTAATATAATAATATATTAATCATATTTAAATTATAGTAAAATATTTTATCCTATGATATAATTAATGTAATAATTATTATACAACAGGTCATATATGTATTTGTTTCTATACAAGCACAGGTACATGAAATCTTCAGGTGTGTAACACACAGATAACATTTTATTGGCTTTACCTATAAATTATTTATAGGCCTTTCCTAGAATTTCTTTATACTTCCGTTTAAAAATCCTGTTCTCTTTTTAAGATGTTCCCCTCTGAGGTTACAGTGTTAAGTTTCATTTCAAATATAGCGAAATACAATATTAATCCACTGTCATACTTTTTAAAGTGATAAAACAGTTTAAACTTGACAAGCAATAACATCAAATTCTGATGCACTGAGGAAAGCCTTGATAACTTGTCACATCCAATTTTTCTGTTGCTACTCTTTCTTTCCTGCCAGTAGGAAACCAGTGGAATTACCTTTCAAGGGAAGCAGACTGCTATTCCATGAAGCTAATTAAATGAACTATAAACCCCACACAATTATTTCTGCATGGCTGGTTTCCCTCCACTGCGTTCTGTGGAGTGTGTCCTACCCACAGCTGAGGGCTGATCTGGGACACGGAAATCTCAGCTCTTCCCTTTGAGGCTGGACAGAATGGAACTGGACTAACTTGCAGAATTTTAATACATTGGGGAAAAGGGATTTAACCTGAAAAAAGGAGATCGTGATTTAACACCCACTGCAGTTGCTAGAAGGATTTTCACATGCTTGAAGTTCTGCAAATGTTCACAGAAACAAGATCAGAGAACTTAATCTTCTTCAGAGTGCTGAGGATGATCTGTATAAAACCTCTGGTACAAACATTTGTCATCAGACTGTATTTTTATCATATTTACAAATGAGTTGAGAAATTCTGCAGTTTATTGCCCGTATTTCAGTATACCTAACTAAAAGTTACCCACTAAGTGTGCAGCATTTCAGCATTTCTCTTCAGGTCATGTAGAAACAAAGACCAAGCAAGGGTTGTGTTCAGTGTTGAATTGCTGGAGAAGTCATTTCAGAAGCTCGTGACAGTCGCTTTCATAATTGGTAATTCCTCCGGCAAGTTGAATTAGTTTCTTGAGTCACCTTGCTGAGTCACTGTGATATCTCCAGATGCAGGTTTTTCCCTATTGCCATCTCTCTCAGACAGGAGCTGTTAACAGAAGTGCTGCGATGTCATAATTATTAAAAGACTGAGAGTCTGAACTAGTAATTTTGAAAGAACTAAGGAGGACTCTCATTTACTGCATTACACATTAACAACAGCGTGACTTTATGCCCAGACCCCTTCTGAGAACTGGAACACACACCACCCCCCCCCCCAACCCTATCTCTCCAAACAAGAAAGAACAAAATGTCAGCAGTATTCATCATATCTAATAAACCATTCAATGCCCAGAAAAGAGTGGAAGAAGAAGGTCTTCTGCCTTTGAATTTGCTGCGAGATAGAACGTAATTATAGGAACAGAACTTCAAAGATAAAGTTCACAGGCATATCATTAGCTGAAGGGCTTTCTTCATCCTTCACATCACTGTCAGAGAATGTATTTCTGATTGCCTCCAACTTTTCATTAAATAACTGTTTTGAACAGGATGAGGTAAAATGAATCACAGAATCATAAAATCATAGAATGGTTTGGGTTGGAAAGTCCCTTAAGATCATCCAGTTCCAATCCCCTGTCATGGGCAGGATGCCTCACACTAGATCATATCGTCCAAAGCTCTGTCCATCCTGGCCTTGAACACTGCCAGGGATGTTGCATTTACCACTTCTTTGGGCAACCTGTTCCAGCGCCTCACCACCCTCACAGTAAAGAACTTCTTCCTTATGTCTAACCTGAACTTCCCCTGTTTAAGTTTAAACCTATGACCCCTTGTATTATTGCTACAGTCCCTGATGAAGAGTCCCTCTTCAGCATTATACATCCCAGTTCGATAAAAAAAATACAGATTATATATTTTAAATTCTTTTTTGTTGGGTTTTTTTTTTTCACTGCCTTTTATTTCTTTGGATACATAAGGCTAGAGTCTCACTTGCTAGTGTTCCAAACAGCAGATCAGACATTGACAGCCACTGAGGAGCTGGGCTCTAATCTTCTGTGATCCTAAAAGACCTCTTGTTGAGTCAATTGAACTAACCATAAGCTAAACCTCCATGACTGTCACTATTCCAGAAGAACACTGGGGCAGTTAATAATCCTCTTGGATCCATCCCCAGAAGAACAGCTGCCAACACTGCTGTTCAACTATCATCTCATCTAGCAGCATCAAAGGGAAAAAAATCAGCTATCTGTCAATTGAAAATGATACAGTCTTGACATCTCCCATTAGAGAAGTGTCATAAACTTGATTTCTGATAACACTTGACGTACCCAAAAGGGACAGCTGCTCAACCTAAAAGCTGAAGGCACTGCTACTCATATGGAACACCTTCTGCTCAGTACAGACCCTAACATTCTTGTGGTCAGACTATATGCTTGCTGCAGGGTAACAGTAATGATGGTTCCCAGAGTTAAATGCACCATGTTTTAGAGGAGTATAATTTGCAGATAGGATTAGGCCAAGATATATTTCTCCTCAAGACCTGTTCTTCTGTAGAGGTTTCTGTTCTTCTGCTTTAGGTTTCATTCATCATTTCATTTAGGTGAAATAAGCCATCAGACTAGGGCTTTTTTTTCTTGAACAACTCATTCTAGCTCACATAACTAGATTAATCCTGCTAAAACCTGAAAAACATCCTTGCTGATTTATTGACTGATCCACTTTGAGTGCCATTAGCCTTCAGAATAGGGAAGCAACTGCATTTCTTGAATTGAATATATAAAACTCTTTCTAGTGTACAAATAGTCCTTGTCAATGCGAAGTCATCTGGTTGTTACACAAATTGATATTAAGATTCTGATTCTTCTTCCAAACTGAGTATAGTCTTAATGTCTTTGGGCTGGTAATTGGAAGCTGTTAGAAGTGGTTAAAATTCGTCAGTGCTAAGAAGATTGATCTTCGCTATGTCCATCAGAGGAGGCTTTATTCAGATACTAGAATGCTCTGTAAAAATGCTGATTTATTACTTCGTAGCTAGCTAGGCTTTCAGACTTGAAATCACATTTTTTCTTCATGAGAATGAATTTATCAATAAGTTCCTAAACACGGGTATCTGTATTCTTAATAACAGGGTGTCAGAAAAGGTGGTGTTGTGGGAAGTTTAATCCTGCTTTATGATAATTCAAGTTTGCATTTATTTATTAGGATCAACCTATGCCTTTTAAATTCTTGATGTAGTGAAGAGGATTTCATAGATATGCCTATGAGCGTTATGTAGCTGTGGCTTTTTATGGGAATACAGCAGGAATAAATCGCTTTGTTTCGTTGCTTCTGAAAAGTCCATATAAAAGCAGTTAAAAATGAGAACCTTTCCTACTTGGTGCTTGGGCCAGGACACCAGGTTTGAGACTGAGTCAGGGAGTCTGGAGGACTTCCCTGAGTTACCTTCTTTGTGAGGATGGCAACATAAGAAGCAGTGGCCCCATGGACGGGGCACAGGCACAGCAGCGCTGTGAAGAGAGCTCGCTTCCTGTGGTTTTAATGTGATGTTCTGCTGAAGCATCTCAGGCAAAACCCTGCCAATAAAGTGATAAATAAACCTGATCTGACAGCTTCCTCATTTATCCCCACTGTGCGAAATTCCTGTATGAGCAGCCTGTGGGTATGGGAATAATGTGGGAGAACTTCTAGTAAATTAACTGTAGGGAGTGTGGCAGAAGGCACGTTTGAGCAAAGCTAGTAGCAGTACTTATTCTAGCTTGTGTCTCGGGAGTCTGAATTCATAATGATAGAGATTGCTGAGTCCTGACTGTAAAAGCTTTGACATACCTGTGGGTGACAGACACGTGGTGACGAGTAGTGTCCCCGCTCTGCTTTTAACAGGAGAGCTCTGTGGGAAGGACCTTTTAGGAGGTGGGGAAAGATGCAGTTACAGTATGTGATTTTCTGGATCTGATCCACGTTGATGGATAATTCTCAATATTACTAGTTTCCAGAAGCAACTATTACTGCCTTTAGTTTTAAAACCAAACCTGTGGAGAGATGTAGCAGAGATGTAACATATTTAATAGAGAGCTAAGTGTGATCAGACTGGTCCTGCATGAACAGTCCAATGGAAACCAACCTCCTAGAAGCTTGTGCAATAATCCTAATGATTACTGCTTACTTAAATGAGTAAGGATTTCCAGCGTCAGAAACAGACACTAGATCATTGAATATCCACATTTATTTTCCTATAATATTACTGGAACTCTTTAACTGGGACGTGATTTGGAGGTGGCAGCAACGTTGGATAGGAACTATTAGTGTGATCATCTACTCTGGAAAAAAAAATTATTCACTTCAGTGATGTCAAAGAGAAGTAAAACTGACCTGATTATCCACAACAACGGGATAGAAGAAAGCAGCAAACACTGCTCAGAAATAGGAGCATAGAATGTTTTACCTCAATCAAACCTGAAAAAGCACAAATTAGATTCATGCAGCTGACACAGGAGGGAGCCAGCTGGGCTGCAGCCTCCTCACTGCCTCTCAGGACGCAAGCCAACAGAACCAAATTCCAACTTCAACCCTTCTTCCTTCACTGCTGCTGAAAAAATACCTTCTGGTGATGGGCTCCTTTCTGTCCTTCCCATTTGCTTGAGAACACGACCCTCCTGCACAGCTGATCTGTTACAAACCAATGCACAGTGACTGCTTTCCTTCCTTTTCTCTTACATTATTCACAGCAGCAGAGATAACATGGGCACCGTTTCATGTCCTTTGTCTAATGTCTTGCCTGGGCACTGGGAGGAAAAACAGAGGCAGGAGGGAGAGGACTATGTATGCTGCCAAGAAGTCACTCTGTTCTCTGTCTTCACTGCTGGCTGCCCCTGGTGAAGAGTCAGAGGAAGTATAGAAAGACATAATCAAGCTATGAAATCCTCACGGAGAAACATGTTGGTGGCATGACACCACCAATAGAGAAGAGGTTCTTTAAGAGCTGGAGGTGACTTCAAGGGAAATTTAACCTCTCAAAGTTCAGAGGGCTGGTCAGTTGAGCAGTCTGATAAATAAGCTTAACCAGCTTAACTATGGAAAACTGCAAATTACTGCTTTGGATTTTTAAATTGTAAAAGTCTAGAGAAAGCACCCTGGTTTTTTTCTTTCCTTTTTACTCACACTATTAATTTTATTTTTTTTTTTAAACAACATTTAAATGGCTGGAAGATTGTAAATGAAATATGGCCAATGAAGCTCAATCATTGCCATGGCAACATTGGGGTTGCAGTTATGTCATGAGAAAAATAGATATTATTGCTTTGCAGTTGCATGGTCGGCTGAATATCTGTAGGCATTATATGAAGTGCTAGCATGTCCATTCACTCAACGGGAGATGAATTTCACCCCAAGCACCACCTTGTTCAAATAACAGTTATGCTGGAGTACAGCATATAACTGAATGCTTTAGGTGGTCTTCACTGTTTTCATTTATCCTACCTGCAGACAGAAGGTGCAGATTATTCTCTACAGAGTCCTGTCGCTTTTAAGAAGATTAAACAGATAAAGAGAAGATTTTAAGGATTATGGACCTGTTTATTATCAAATCCTATCAGTATTGCAGTGATCAAGAGACAAGCATCACTACTAGGGAAATGCAGTTTATTGTTTTTTTTTTCTCTGACATACATCACTGAATTTTCATAACTAAAAAGAAAAATGTACGCAGAGAAATTTGGAAGCAACACAGTATCAAGTGTAATTCGGCAGCCTAAGTTAAATATTTTCTCTGCTGTGGATGCAGATGTAGAGACATGCCAAGAAAAGATTGAAATTAAACTTATGTATTTTATATATTTGTAATTGTTTTATTTAACATACTGAAAGTACAGTAAAATATATAAACTGCATATTCTCTGCATGCTTTCATTTGAAATTTAATATTTTATATGAAGGGAATAAATATTGCAGTGCAAATTATACCAACGGGACCTCTTGAAATGCTGAGCCCCTCGCTCAGGGGAACAGCCCAGTGCCATTGCTAGGAGTGTGGGGATAACCCTAACCTGTGTTCTACCTGGGCACTCCTGCAGGAGGTTGCCCAGGGGAGAAGCAGAGTTTGAGCCATTTTTGTTCAATGCTTCAAAGGTCCAAGTGCAGGGATTGGTGTGAGTTCTTGCCAGCAGCTGCTGTTGCTTCTCTGCTCCTCCTTGGCTCACATGGAGGGATCCCCATCCAGGTTCAGTCTGCTCAGATGGATACATCAAAACTGGGACAACTTTTATTTCTCCCTGCAGGGCTATCACTCAAAGGTGATGCCACTGCAGTTGGAGTGGTTAGACAAAAGCTACAGCTGAGAATTTGCTTCTGAATTTTGTAACCATTTAAGGTTTTAATTATTTTGCTTTGGTTTTAATTAATTGGAGATCCAGGTAAAAACTCAGTCCTTAGAAGGCATTTAAGAACTCTTTGTTGTAGCAGGTTAGCAGTGTGGTGCTGCTTTTCCATATTAAAAGGTTAGAAGGTGACTGGAAGAAGCAACTATGTTTTAAATGCCCAGTCTTCTTTGAAAGACTCCTTTACTTGAATGCAAACTCCTTTACTTGGGTTATCATTTTGGTTCAGTTTATTCCCTTGGGACAGCCAGCTTGCACTGCAGGCTGCTGCAAGAGGACGTGCAGCTTCTCTTCCATCCTTTTTCTCTCAGCAGCATCCCTGATGCCAGGAGTACAACTGCGGCTGGACCCTGGGACCGCAGCATGTGAGGGCAGCCGGGAATCCTCCTGGGCAGATCTCTGCCTGCTGCTGACTGCAAAGCTGTTGCCCTGTCACAGGCATAGAAGGGAAAGGCCCCTCCACCTCTCCAGCCCAGTGTAAATGCCTTGTATATAACACAGCAAAACAAAATATCTGGGCTGCGCAGCAGTGTTGCCTTCGGGCTTTTCCAGTTTGGCTCTGTTTCAGTAACTCCTCAGCTGGCCAGAAGCTGAATCTGGGGGCAGGATGAGACATTGCTTACAGTAACTCAATGTGAAGACCCTCCAGCCTGTCTCATCTAGGGAATAGTGATAATTTTGACATTTGAGTCACTGTTATTTGGCATCTGAATGACCTCCTGTTGAAAATTAATATAGCTGCTGACTAATCTCTGAACTATCAGTGCAGACTTTCTGCCTCTGTGAAATGAGAAGGAGTTTGCTGTATCTGTGTTTTTGAAAGATGAAGATGCAATTGTTGGCTTTTTCCAGCCAATAAAATTGTTACCACATTGGTTTACCTAACTTGTGCCCTCAGCAAGTTTGCTGATGACACCAAGCTGTGTGGTTTGGTTGATACCCTGGAGGGAAGGAATGCCATCCAGAGGGACTTGACATGCTTGTGAGGTGGGCTGATGCCAACCTCATGAAGTTTAACCATGCCAAGTGCAAGGTCCTACACCTGGGTCGGAGCAATCCCAGGCACAGCTACAGGTTGGGCAGAGAAGAGATTCAGAGCAGCCCTGTGGAGAAGGACTTGGGGGTGTTGGTTGATGAGAAAATGAACATGAGCCGGCTTCAGTGTGCGCTCGCAGCCCAGAAAGCAACCGTATCCTGGGCTGCATCAAAAGGAGCGTGACCAGCAGGTCGAAGGAGGTGATCCTGCCCCTCTGCTCTGCCCTTGTGAGACCTCACCTGGAGCATTGTGTGCAGTTCTGGTGTCCTCAACATAAAAAGGACATGGAACTGTTGGGACAAGTCCAGAGGAGGCCACAAGGATGATCAGGGACTGGAGCACCTCCTGTATGAAGACAGGCTGAGAAAGTTGGGGCTGTTCAGCCTGGAGAAGAGAAGGCTGCATGGAGACCTCATAGCAGCCTTCCAGTATCTGAAGGAGGCCTGCCTACAAGGGTGCTGGAGAGGGACTCTTAACTAGGGACTGGGGTAATGGGTTAAAAATTAAACAGGGGAAGTTTAGATTTGATATAAGGAAGAAATTCTTTACTGTAAGGGTGGTGAGGCACTGGAACGGGTTGCCCAGGGAAGTTGTGAATGATGCATCCCTGGCAGTGTTCAAGGCCAGGCTGTACAGAGCCTTTGGTGACATGGTTTAGTGTGAGGTGTCCCTGCCCATAGCAGGGGGTTTGAAATTTGATGATCTTAAGGTCCCTTTCAACCCTAACTATTCTATGATTCTACAAACTATGGTTTTCCAGTAGTGTCTGCTTCTCCTTAGGCTGAAATCCCCTGCACAGCCACTATTTCCAAATGCTTTCCTTCTGCTTTTTGCATTTCGATTTTTGATATGTCCATTTTAGAGCCTCAGCCATTTTGTATTCCAAGTCATGAACTCTCAATTCACAAACCTCTTCCAAAAGATGTAATTTAAAGTCTACCTTCTGCCTCTTCCCTTCACCTTCCCTCCCACACAATCTCCATCTTATCTTTGATACAGCAACCATTTATTTATCCTTAAATTTTATTGACTTGTGATTTGTGTGTCGCTCCATCCATAGCACTTCGGAGAAATAAAACTGACAAGAAGATGAGTTAGAAAAGAAGTGAACTGAAAATATGAAAAAAAATATATTCAGAATTATTAACTAAGAGTGCTGTAAAGATACAGTAGAATTGAATTTCCAGACTCAGTGGAGGTACATGAATTTGCCATTTTAATGCACACACTTAAAAGTGGTGACAGCTTTTAGGATAGGGCTGAGGCAATGAGGTTTAAAGCACTCATTACATAAACAATGTTTTCCTTCTCTGGCCATAGCGTTTCAGCTCAGTCTCTCTCCTGCTCTTATTCTTCCTTGTGTCCCTTTTCTCTTTTTTCCCTTTCCTATGTGCTTCAATGTGCAGGTATAGACTAATATAGTAGCTGTCACAGGTTGGTTACTTCTAATGACCTCATCAGTGCAGTGTGTTACAAGTAGAATTTGTTTGATGCCTTTCAGCTAAGTCCACAGAAAAAGGTGTTATTCTTCATGTTGTATAAGAGGAAACAAAGGTACATCTTATTTTCTTGATACCTGAGGTCCCATATTGCATAAACCTCCCAAACATTGGCTCTTGCTACAACATGCCTCATTTCTACAATGCATTCAGAACCAAATACAACTTTACCACTAGGTGCAAAGTACATAAATACGTCTTGCTTTTGCTCCTGATGATCAAATACTGGAATTTCGACATAGCAATAATTCTGCTCTGCTCAGTGAAATTCTCACTGTAGTAATGGTTGTAAGGCTGAGCCAAATGAGCTCATGTGCGTTGGTTTGTGAACTCTGACGCCAGGAGTGCATTGTAGTGAGGATCAATTTTAATCACAATAATTGATCTGTATCCTTAGTCATTCCTAATGTCAGTCACACATGATGTGCAAAGAAAGTAAATGTTAAAAAGACAGAGAGGGGATATATAATAGCACAAGCAAATCTATCTATGATGCAAACACCGCTGGGAACTGTAGAAGCAATGCTGTGAAGAGCACTGTTGCAATTAAAATGCAGTTTTCTTAGCAGATGTCGAAGCCACACAAGTATTTGATTCATGTATTTAAAGTCTACATATAGCAGGAAGACATTAAAGTGATAAAGACATGACATAACATGGGATGTTGGCTACCTGATGTGTTTATACATCTCTGAAGCAAAAGCAGTTGGCTACAGCAAGCTGACTGGTGTTAGCCATTGGGGTGATCCAGGCAGCTCGGCTCCTCCATCCTTCCTGATGGAGGAACACTGGCACGGGAACGTGCACACATTGCCCACTGTCTACTTTGCTCTTCTATGTGCAGCAAGATTCATTAGAGCAGATGGACTCTGAAACAGTGAGAATTGCTGATGGCCCAAAGCACTGGTGACACGAGATTTCCTTTGCAAATGGAAATGGACAGCACCATTTGTAGCTTGTCTTTTGCTCTCTCAGACTTTGCCATTACAAATCTGGTTTGTAGGGAGAGTTCCTCTAATCAGAGGTGTGCTCAGCACCTCTCTCATCCTGAGATAGCTTTGCTGTCACACTAATAGAAAGAACAAATGAACACAATCCAGCTTGCATAAGCTTTTGATCTTTGCTTTCATCAGCCTTTCTGTTTTCAGCTCCCTGATAGAAGAAAATAGCAATGTGTAAAAATGAAGTGTACTTCGACAATGTTGACTGGAGTTAATATTAGTGGTTCCTTCCATTATCAAATACTGAGTAGTTTCAAACAATGCTGGGGATTTCTAACCATAAACTCATCAGAAATCCCAAGCCTGCTTTTTCCAGATTTATGGTAAATATAGCACTATTTAGTCGGACTCTTTTGGATTCTCTTAAGCAACTTTTATGTTTGCTTCCTCTACAGCTGAAAACCAATACATGGTGGCAATAAGAAACCAAATTTATTTTTATATATAAAGTTATGTGCCAGATGGTGTTTACTACTAGTTTTTGAAGAACAGCTTTTAAAACCTTAATTTCAAGTGGTTCCTAACCAATACTCCAAGGGCTTCAGCCTGCTATGAAGGCGTTCCTGGTGGTCGTCTGGTTTCTAACTGGAAGGTGGTACCACAAGGTAACAAATGAGTTCAGTAGATGATTGTGTTCCCTCCTCTGGGGAACAGCACAGAGATGTTACACAGCTGTGGCTGGGGAGAAAGATACAAGAACAGGCTTTAGCAAGGTAGGTGCCTCCAACGCAAGCTCTCAACAAGCCAGTGCAAGAAGAAAATATCACCATTTCTCAGTGGCCTAAGGATTATGTTGTTGTATTGCAGTTGTGCCTCTTGAACTTTGTGAGGTTGTTTGGACTCCCCAAGCGACTAAAACTGCTATTTTGAAAAGTCAAGCAGGTATTTCATATGATGTAGCCCACATCATCTACCGTCATCTCCTTTGATGAAAGTAATTTTCTTCCAAAGGAGTTTGTTTTTTGCAAGAGTTTCTGAAAACATGGGGGTGAAAGCAATAAAGAATAAATGAACAAATACGCCCCTCACCAGAACACAGTATATTGCTCAGAAACTGCTCGGGGCACATGGTGGTACTGCGGTTCTGACCGATCAGTGATGATTCACACAACATCCACTTAACAAAACAGCACAGGTCAACCTGGCTTGTGCCAGCACCTCCTAAAACTCCTCACAGATGGCACAATGGCTTCATCGTTATGATCAGCATTTTCCATTAGAAATAAACATTATGGCTTAACAGTCAGTTAATCCTTTCTTTACTGATCCCAGATTTCTGCTGTAGCTTCTTTGTAGGATCTTTCTGCTTATTAAAGGAAGCTGCAGTTTTCTGTTACGTGCCAACAGCCATCAGTGGGGATCAATGAATCTCCATGGATAAATCAAATAAGAACATCCTGAACCAACTCACCAGCTCCCCACCAGCAATTATGGTGTGATCAGTCTCAGAAACCATATAGGAATCCTTACAATGAAAGGCTAGAGCGTATGGGCTCTTTTTCTCCTCTCAAGCTCTTTGATGGTTGAGTTCTTTCCTACTGGGTGAAGCAATAAACCTATTTTACAGTTCTGTCAGCTTCACTGCAACAGGTTGCAGTCTGTAAGGAAAGAGCTGTGAAAGTGGCTGGCAGATATAACAGATCTCTCCTTTCTGCACAGTGCGATACAGCCATTTCAGATCTGGAGACCTTGGTGGGCAGGACACCCTACTTAGACATGTCATGGTTTGGGAAAGAGCAGAGAGGGAAAGGGAAGAAAAAGGCATATCGTGACTGGTGCTAGAGCTGCCCTGTCCTGCAGCTCAGAGTGGTCCACTGAGCTAGAGACAACCCCAGCTATTCCCCACTGCTTTGGGGTGTGAATTAATGTTTGCTGCCCTTTTAGCCTAGTGCCAAATTTCTAAGATCCAAACTGTCAAAGAGATAACTCCCCAAGGAGTTATGTAGGGGTGGCCCCAGTGCAAGAGATCTGAGTGCTCTCATGTTCAAGTAGGAGCTAGATGTGTGCCTCAGAAAAAAGGCTTGTTGTATCCCTGCAGGTGATAGTAACTTGTGCAGGGAGGAGGAAAAGACCCTTTCCTTCATTTTGTTATCATCTGCAGGAGGGAAAATCCAATGGGAAGCAAGAGGACTAGAAAAGTCTCACCTTCTCCTCTTCCAGCTTCCTAGCAGAGCAGCAGGGCGCAGTAGATATGATCCTTACTGCTCCATACAGTATGTTTTAGACCTCAGCAGAAACTACTAAACTTCTCCCCAATTTAGGACTGAGCTGGCATTTTCATTGTCCCACAAGGAGTCCTACCATGTCTTTCACAGCTGTGATTGGCACTGCAGCTGTGATGCTGAGGGGAGATGACAGTTTGTAACTTTGGATGCTGTGGCAGGGTACCTCTAGGAAGCCTGCATGACTGCTCTCTTGCTCCAGGGATTAAGAGAGTTTTGCTACCAGGCCTGCTTGTGTTTTACTGAGTATTTAAGATGTTTTCTCAGTGATGATCAAAACAAATCTTTGCTCCTGTACAGTATTTGTCAGGATGGTATATTCTGTAAAAGAATTGCTTTTGCTCAGATTTGTCATTCTTATTGATTGCTACAATATTGCATAACATAGTAAACAATAATATGAAGCTCCAATATAGCTCTTTCCATACAAAGCCCATGAAAGGATCCTTTATAGCACATGAATATTTCTAAAGAGCTTTTCTAAGCCATTTCCCTGTTAAAAATACCATGAAATCAGATCTAAGCTTTTTCCACTTTGTAAATGTGGAAACTACTAACGCTGTTCCTGTCTACCCCGGGGTGACTCATGCGCTGCTGGCGTCATGCTCCGAAGTGGCAGCTCAGCCCTGCAGTCAATGCGTGCAGCCCAGCTGCATACCTGTCACCTCCGACTGACCACCGCCAGCTCCATCACGGTGCAGACTCTCATCGTAAGTGCCGCTGTCACCCATAGCCTCTGCCCTGGGGCTGGGGCCCAGGCTAAACCCCAGCCTCTGCCCTGCTCCCGTGCTGCCTGTGGGAAGAGCTGGCTAGGACTGGCTCTATGTTTTTTCCCCTTTCCTCACGAAGCAGCAGTTAGGACTGCATTGCTCAGAAAGGAACAGATCTTGCTCCAAGTCATCTTCTAAATCAGCAAACCCTTCCTTACCGTTCACTCCCCCTAATTTAATTCTATGCCTTCCTAAGCTCCCTGCCTGCTTTTACTGCAGCCTCCTTGCGCAGGTACTCTTTGGGGCTGTACGCTGTTCTCCTCCTCTCTCCTTCTCAAGGAATACAAGGTTTAAGAGGATGCTTGACTCCAGAGTCATGAGCCCATAGGTCCAGTGAAGTCACCATCAGTGCTTTAGAATGGTCCTTGAGGCACTTCTGTGGGATCTTTAATCTTGGTTCCAATCTTTGTGCCAAAGACTGACAAAGGCTGAGACGGTATGACATCCCATGATGCCCAAGGATCTGTTTTTTGCAGGAGAAATCTCTCAGTGGATAATGTGAATTTACAGCCAGTTAATGCTGTTACAACAGCACCAACAAGTTCAAGGAATCTACAGCAAGATGTGCAGCCAGGGCTCACCACATTTGGGGATGTTTCCTGTTTTCAGTTGGTAGCTGAAGTGTATGGTTCAGATTGCAGAAGGGTCCCCGGCACAGAAGCAGCCTGTGTGGAGGGATGTAGTGCTGCTGTGCTTTGTGCAGTTGTCTCAAGGGCTCCAGGATAGCTGGAAAAGCCCTACACCACGACTTCACCAGGGTCAGACAGTGCCCAGCACCTCAGTTTTACCACTTAGTTTGAGTACTGATGCAGGAGGACATTTCAGTAGATTCTCTGATCATCTACAGTATTTAGGCAGGATTTCATTCTCATCCCTCAGGTACTCCAGAATGTTCTACACTCACAATCGAATCATTTGAGCTTTACTAGGAGAGAAGATTGGATTAGTGGCTGAACAAGCCAGATCAGGTAATACGTTTCTTGTGCAGTTTTATTTTCTTCCTACTACCACAGGGATACATATAAATTATCATACCTATGAAACCACCAGCATTTGCCATATGGGGAGATCTTGTTGCAATGACCGTACATTTCTTAAGTGTAAACATTTTTATTTGGGATCTGATAAGGAAATCAGAGGTGAAAGGCACACACAGAGCTTGTCTTCTGACAGGACAGTCAGGAAATAGCATTTTTCTGAGCTCCCCAGCTGTCTGTCAATGACCAATTACTGTTTAATTCCATTTAGCCCAGCTTCAACTGGTCTGAATATGTTCTATTTACAAGTGCCCTGAGATCAGCCCAAGTTGCTCCAGACTTCAGTGTGCTGACGCTGGAGGAGATAACAGAAGTAATTTGCTGATTCACTGTAACCATTTTCATAAAATATGAGTCAGGATTTTTTTCTTTCATGTAATGATGAAATTAGGTTAGCATGCTTTGCTGGGCACTTAGCCCTACTATGTGCGTTCTCAGTGGCATCTGCTGTTCCTACACTATATTTTTGGAAGCATAACCAGGTTTTTGAGGACACATCTTGTCCTGTTTGGCTTCTCAGTAAACTGACATTCACCACTCCATGTCTTGAATTAGAAGCCTCTTCTCCACTTCATTATATAGTCATGATATCAAGTGGATTTTCTGCAACCTCTCACCTGTTGGACTATTAAATAGCCATTTAAATTCCATGCTTATGTGAGCTTCTCCAAAACTGGAGCAAAGTTTGCTGAATGTCCAAGGATCCACCTCAAATTGCAGAGCAGGGAGATGCCTCTTCCTTCAGATTTCTCGTTCATCTTGGAGCAGGATCATTATCGCATCCCCTTCACGTGGGACCTTGCACATGCATTACCTGTCAGTGTGTCTCTGTCAGTGCATCTGCAAACCTTCTTCTCCTTGATTCTGATGGTGCCTTTCTAGTTTCCTACAGTTAAAGAAGCTATTCCAAATTGAAGTAGTTATGGTTGAAAATGAGATCAGCATTTAAATAGATTTCCTGAGGAAATGTTTTAATGGTTACTTTTATAGCTTATTTTGTGCTTTTTAACTTTTTCCTCTCTGGCCAAAGGTCAAGAAATTATTTCATACAGACCAGAGCTTGAGCATCAGTACAGGAAAAAAGCTAATTCTGACTAATCTCATGTGTTTGATTGTTTTGATTCATTTTCATTCTGAGCACCAATAGCAGAAGAAAAGGTGAATTGCATTCTGTCTTCAGAGAGACCTTTTTGGGTGAATGAAAACGTTCTCCACTTCTAGGTTCAGGCAATACATAAACTTCACATTAAAGAATAAAACTCCATAAAGCTCAGCAGGAGCTATAAAAGCTCTGACTTCAGTGGACTTCTCTCCTTCCACTTCCTCTGAGAGACATTTGCATATCAAGTAGTTCTCAGTACTTTTACTCCTTTAAGATCCGATTTTCCCCCTATGCCTACTACATTGAAAAAACAGGCAGAGACACAATCAATTCCTTCTGAAACCTGCCTGAGCTCTCAGTCCAAAGTGCGTGGTGATGAGCAGAAGAGCTTACCATGCCCTGACAGTCATGTGTGTGATCTGTTGGGTTCACCCTGGCAGGCTGGAAAGGAGTATTTCTTATAGCTATGTTTCTCCTTTTGTGTGTGTGTGCAAAAGTGAACACCCAGTTAACCCGGGAAGTGCACTTCCCCCCCTCCACATTGTTTCAAAGCATTCATTTAAAATTAAGGTCATGAGGATTTTTTTCTTTGTTTCCTCAGATGGTTTCCTTTGAGACAGAATATGCATCATTTGTGACATGAAATTCTGGAGTTTTGGAAGGAAAAGGTAATCCTGCAATGGAAATTTCCAAAAGTAAAGATTATTTTCTTCCACCTCGCTGAACTGCAGAGCAGAGAGCCAAATGTGCAGGATATCTCAGATCTAAATACACATGAGAATTGAGAAAGTGTAGATCAGGATCTGACCTTTACAGTTTCCAGCCTGGTAATCTTCAACATTTTGCAACTTTCCTTATTGCTATCACAGTCTGAACTTACTCTGCACATCCAAATCCCTGTGAAATTTGATATAATCTGAAAGTAGGGCTGGACCACATCACCACAGGGGAGGATTTAGGTGCTGTTATTCTAGCAAAACGTGACCTTGCATTTGGTTATCCACCACGTGCTATGGACATTGAGCTTTGCATTCATAAAACCCAATAAAGGGCACAGTTCCAAGCTCCTGTGAGAAATTGGCTGTGCTTCTAAAATTTTATTCAGCAAGAAATCAGTGCTGTGCGTCACTGGTCAAAAGATGACTAAGCTCTGGTTATAAGTGATATAAATGATAAAGATTTAAAGCTAGATTATCCCACTTTTGACTCCTATTGAGTACTACCTTACTTCTTAACCTGTGAATTACAGTGAAGTGAATCTTTAAAGTATGTGTTTGCTCAAAAGCTTTGCTGATGAGAAATGTATTTATGTATATGTTAAATGCTTTCTTGAATTAGGCCAAAGTAGCAGGAGGGGGCAAGAATCCAGGCTTTAGAGAGTGTTTCTTGTACATCACATCGGCAGAGGAGACATGGTCTCCAGGGTTACCTTTAAAATCTTCATTTCCAAAACAAACAAACTGTTGTGGGTGAAATCTCAGCTTTACTGAACTGAGTAGCAAGAGCCCAGCAAGCTCAGTGGCCCCAGGATGCCATCATACAGACATCCTTCTCCTTCATTCAGGCTCCTGCCACTTTTTGACTTATTGAAGAACAGATTGCTGCCAGCCCTGTGACCGTGTCCCTGGCCTTCCTGCCTGTGGTCATTCACAGCAGCCTGGTGACATCACGATGGCACAGATTTACATCTGCCTCCTCAAAAATACGCAGAGAGATAAAGGCACAATTCCAAGAAAATCCAGCTCTCCCTGCCTGACATTAAATTAGGTTTATCAGCCATCGAACATAAGCTTTTCTCTGTACATGAAACACTGTTCCCTTACCCAGTTGTGCCATGGTGCTGGTAGAAAAAAACGAAGACAGAGATGTAGCTTTTGCATAGTAAATCACTGTTTTGAAAGCAGTCGAACCATTAGCTAATTAATTTGCCCAGTTAATCACTCAATAGCTACATACAATGGTTGGGCAGAGCTGTGGGCTTCATTCTGGCACAGGCCAAACATGCACACTCCCATGCTGTCCATCTCTCCAGCAGCAGGCTGCTTGTTCGGGGTGCTGTCCTGGAACCAGACAACTGGAAAATACAGTTATTGTAGCTGAGATGGGTTTGTGTTGGGAGTTTGTGAGGGTTTGCAAGGTGCAGATGTTTCATCACTCTTTTTCTTCTATTTTGACAACTAGGAATATAATTTAAAATTTCTTTTTATAATTTAATTTAAAACTAAGTACTTTTCACAACTAGAAATATAAATAATTTAAACTACCTCGGTGTCTATGACATAAAATGAAGTTGGCTCATGAGTGGGATTATTTAATTGTGAAGTGCATTGTAATTGCTGCAACTGCTCTATCATTAGATTCATAAAATTCTTCTCAAGCAGAAAGAGGTACTGAAGATGGTTTTAAGGGCCCTAAAGAATAACAGCTGTTTTGGGGATTTTTATGTCTAACTAGGGTTGTATTTTGTGCCTGTGTATTCTTTTGTCATAAAAGGTTAAAATCTTGCTTGGGCACAATACCCAAGAGATGGCCTAGAAGTGTCTGAGTGATGTAAGCTGAAGTACAGAAACAGCTATCTAAGGCTATTATCTATATTTGTCTATGATAAAATGCAGCTTAAAATTCTTTCATAACCTTTTTTTCTCAAGGTATGCTTATTGGTATGAGTCGCCCTAGTACTAAATCCTCTCTTCAAAAAAAAAAAACCAGAAAAATCAGTGTGGCTTACCCATTTCCCTTAGTTTCTCAGAACAGAAAGGTAAATTATCTTTCATTTTAGTTCTATGTAGTAGCAAAAGCAAACTCAGAGACTGTGCAACAGCAACTGTGAGCTATTTAATATTACAGTGGAATGGAAATAACCAAGACTGGCACAAATGCCATAACCTCATCCCATGCAGGGTTCTGTTCCATCCAGACAGTTAAGTAATTGATCAAAGATAATAAATTTCAGAAGCCCACAGCTGGAAAGCCTGTTTTGCTAAATTTGACATGTAAAACTAGAGTCTGTGACATCACAAAGAAGCATATGGAATGTGTCTCCTAGCAAAGCTTGGTGCAGGGAGATCCTGGTCCACCAGCTGACGGCCGTACAGCAGCCAAGCACCTCTCCTCTGAAGGTCAGGAGGAATTTGGGGGGTTGAGTGACCAAACTGCAGGTGCCGGTGCTCACATCACTGACTTCTTGCATGAGTTTAGCTAAATCATCATGGAATCATAGAATCCCAGCCTGGTTTGTGTTGGAAGGGACCTTAAAGCTCATCCAGCTCCAACCCCTGCCACACGCAGGGACACCTTCCACTAGACCAGCTTGCTGCAAGCCCTGTGTCCAACCTGGCCTTGAGCACTGCCAGGGATGGGGCAGCCACAGCTTCTCTGGGCACCCTGTGCCAGCACCTCAGCACCCTCACAGGGAAGAATTTCTGCCTTATATCTCATCTAAATCTACCCTAATGTCTAATTTAAATCACCTTAGTCCTTCTGTTCACATACCTGAAACTTTGTATTGTCGTGCTTAGATTCCCTTGTCCACATTACATCCTCTTGCTATGCATATATCTAGTATCTATCTTTTAGTATGTATAGCACAGTATGCGTAGATGTCTCTTGTGTATAACCAGGTGAGGGTCTGATCTCGGCCGAGCCTTCCTAGTGCTCCTGTAATAGCAATAACGAGGCCAAAGCCAGAGACAGTTCACGCAGGCAGGACTGTGAAACTGAACGAGTTTTGTTCCGACATTCTGGGGGTTAATGAGCTGAGAAGCGGCTCAGCAGAGGATGAAACCTCCTGTCCCTGGCGAACGGGACCTTCCTCCCACGGGCACTGTGTTGGCGGGACCTTCACCGTCCTTCCTCATCCCCTCGCCTTGGGGAGTTGCAGGTGGTGAAGGGCGAGGCCCTCAGGGGTCTGCGTCCTGCTCGGCCGCGGTGGTGGAAAGCCGGCCGTGAAGCGGCGGTGACCCCATAGGTGCGGCGGCACCGGCGGGGCCCGCTCAGTGCAGCGGTCCCGCTTCCCTGCTGCAACGCCGGGTGCCTCGGGCCTTCCCGGCTGCGGCTCCCGGGCCGGGGGGGAGGCCTGCGAGGAGCGGTGGAGCAGGGAGCGCCGCCGAGGCGGCCTCGCACCCCGTGGGCGCCGGGGTCTCCCCGAGGCGGGGCCGCCTCAGGCGGCGGCGCTCGGCCTCCCCCGCCAGGCGGCGGGCGGGAGCGCGGGCGGGCGGGCGGCGGGAGCCCCGGTGGCGGCGGCGGCCCCGCCTCGGGCTGTGACGCGCGTTGCCATGGCCACTGCTTTACGCTACAGAGGCCGGCGGGGGCGGCGGGAGGGGCGGGCGCTTCAGCACCGGGCGGCCGCGGACAGCAGCACCGGCGGCGGCGGCGGCTCTGCCGTGCGGGAGCCTGCGGAGGAGGAGCCCCCCCCCACGCGCGGTGAGTGTCCCCACACAGCCCCCAGGGGGTCCTCCCGGCCCGGTCCCGTCCGGCCCAGGCGTCGGGGTTCCCGGCGTGCCGCGGTCACCAGTGGTGGCCGGGCAGAGCGGGGCCGGGGCTCGGCGGGACCTGCTGCCGGAGCAGCGCGAGTCCCAGTGCGGCCGGGTGCGGAGGAGGCCGCGGTGTGGGGTGGGTGTTGCAGCGAAGCGGCCGTTCCGCTCCGGTCTTAGTTCTAAAACTTTGCGGGACCTGCGGTGGTTGCCTCGGGTCTGGCCTTCGGTGTCCCTTGGCAAGGCATCTCCCGGAGAAACTTTACCAACCAGTGAAATGAGCTGCTTGGCAAACTGGCGGTGCCGGGGTGTGTGTGTGTGTGTGTGTGTGTGTGGAGGGGTTCTTGTTGCTCTGTCTTACTACGGGCATTCATTTGCATGAATCCTAACAACTCACTGAATTTAGGCAATACCAGCCTCACCGAATTAATAGGTGCAGTAGAAGCGTGGTATTTACTGCTTGCTGTCCAATTTAATACTGGAAGCTTGAGCATCCCACCTGGACTGTGTAAAGTAGCCCTTAATACGTCAGGCCTTTCTCAGGTACTCAGAAAGGGCCACTCGTGTTCCCAGGGAGGAGGCAGGCAGCCAGCCAGCTGGGATTCACTGCCCTGAACTATTTGGAACTGCTCTTCAAATGTGTGCAAAGCAGAGCTGGTTCCCAGCACCTCAGGGCCAGTTCTCTATGTCTTCCCAGGCAGGAAATCACTCTGCTGTGCTCGCTGCCTTCTCCCGTCCACAGGCAGGTCTCATTGTTACATCTGTTAAGCTGCTGCAAATCTCTGTGTATATTATTTCATCCAAAAGAGTATGGTTGACTACGCAGGCACACACATTGTCTTCCACGTGCTGCTTTAACGGTGGTAGTTTGTTCATGGGTCTCATAAAAAGCAATGAGGTAGGTATGAATGGTGATGCAGATCAGTGTTAAAGGCCAAGGAATGAATAATAAATGAAAGTGGATCAAGAGCAGGTACTCTCCCACACTTTATGCTTTTGTGTTCTTCTTAAACAGTGGAGTCAGATGTGACTTGTGTGTCTCCCATTCAGAAACATAAAAACAATCTCCTTGTCCTGTCACCCCTCTGTGTGTTGTGGCTGCAGCACTCAGGAGTAAGGAACAAGGGCTTGATGTGTGGAGGGGAGAACAGCAGTGTCTGTTTTGTACTGCCTGCTCTGTTATGCCTTAGACCTCCTGCACTCCCACAGCGTGATTCAAACAGAATAGTAATAATTCCTGTAATTTGCTGATGATGCAGTCCTTTGACCTCGTGGCAGTGTTACCTGCACATGATCCCCACTCAGCTATGCATTAGAAGCATAACTTCACAGTAAATTTAGTTTTGTTGCCTCATTAGGCATCAGGCATACAGCACTGTAGTAAGGACTATATGCTCTGTAATGATTCAGCTGCCAGAAAGAGAGAAGTCTGACATCGACCCTGTCGAGCAAAGGCCAGAACTTAAATTCCTGCCCCAGAGAGCTTATCAAGAGCTCCTGTTCAAGTTCAGCAGTAACTGCTGACGCAGTAGAGTCCGATAATTTATGAATCTGCTATAAATCAGGGAGAGATAAGTGGACCAAGTTCCTTGAGAGATCACATTGAAATCACATTGAGATGGAGTTATTTTGGAGAGTAAATTAAGTAGCATTTAGTCTGGCAGTGGAAATTCATTCATGAATCAACACTGCTTGAAGGAATGAAATTTTACCTGCATTTTCACAATGCTCCTAATCCAGATTGGTTTCATGGCCTTTCTAGTTCTTGGTTGTGATATCAGACTCCATTCTGAACGGTAGGTCTCGGACTGCTGGGTAGGAATCAGGGCTCCTCACCTCCAGGACAGGTTTGTTTGGCGCCATCATCCCTGCTTGGCCATGGCAGGGGGTGAAAGTGTCAGCAGCTTGTACTCTGCTTTGCCTCTTTCATTCATGTTGAGCAGCCCTGGGTGGGTCACCCCGAGGTTATTGACAGTGTTTGTTGAATTCCCAGTAGCTTGATAGTCATCTGCATATGGGGCTAGATCTTGTCTTATGGGTATGTCTTAAATGTCTGTGTTCAACTTGCACAGATTGTAATGGATGAAGCTCAGTGGAAGAGTTACAGGATTTGTAGGCACACTCCACATCCAATTTCATCATCAAACTGTAGGTAACACAGAGTGAGGGAAGGTCCATATGGAGTGGAAGCGAGTGCAGGATGTATTGTACTAGAGTCAGATGCCCAGCTATGCTCATACCGGGCCAGTTCTGCTCCTGTTTACACCAGAGCAACATTTGGTGAGAGAACTAAATTTATGCCGTTTGTTTTCAAACATAAAAAGTAGTCTATTGAAAGTGAGAGTCTGGCTTTTTCCCTTTGCCACCACGACCTTCATACAGAAATAATTGTTCAAAGCACCAGTTCAGGATCTAAGTTATCACAGGGAATCAGCAACGTATCTATTGTCTACTGCTATACAGAATTAGAGTGCAATTCTGCTATACAGAATTGGAGTACATAAAGGGAGAACACAGCTATATGAAAATGGCTTCTTCATATTGCAGAATTGCTCACGGATAAACCATTATTTCATGGGGTTCCTTTTTTTCCTAGCCAAGATATTTTTGCATTCCTAAAAGCTGTTTCTTTCAGTAGATATTAACAGAAGAGTGGTTTTCCTCCATAAAACACTAGGAACTGGTACAGCAGATGTCAATTTATGTCAACATCAGCTGATTTTCTTCTACATTACCCTTTCTGCTGGATCTTTGCTTATCTAGCAGGTCCTGTCTTCTTGACATGTGATGTCACATTGGATGTTTTTTCACATTCAGTGATAGAAAGCTTGACTCAGTCTTTCTCAAGAATTGGTGTTGTCATCTGCATGATGGATATTATGCATTATTGATAGTGATGGAAAAGTCACAAATACACACATCTTTGCTGCAGGGCCTTAACCTTTTCCTTTGGTTTATCACAGCTTTAACTTCTCTCTGCATTTTAGTAATTATGTCAGCAGAGACATTTCATGCTGCCTTTACCACAGAAGGGTAGTAGTAGCCCTGCAGCCATAATCCTTTTTTTCTGATGTACTTTGATTGGAGTTATGCTGATTTTTACTTTACTTTATCACAAAAAAATTTCAGTTATCAGCTATTTTCTAGGAGAACCCTAGTTCTTACAGATGCAGAATTAAGAATAAGCTCTTGGACAGCAGGTACTTTGAAGTTAAGTGATGTGTTTTATCCTCCCAGTTTTACACTGCAAACCTGGAAAACTAGCATTCAAAGGAAATCCCACTACTCTATTGTGTAGTTAGAGAGTAACTTTGCAATATAAGTATGGGAATTAATTAATAAAAAGATGAATTACATGTTAACATGGTAAACACAAATAGCATCATAAACAAACTGTGCAAGACATAGTAATTTTTTGACTAGGGGTTCCAGCTTGCCCTCTCACCAGTTCTGTGAGACATGTTTCTGTGGAGGTTGCCAGTAAAGCCTCGTCCAGGATACAGAAGGCTTTTCCAACTCAGTTTAAACTCAGCACTTGCTGCACCAGTCACAAAGAGCCTTTATTCAGAGGCATCCTACACTGCTTAACAAATCAACCAGACTTCATGTCTTCTTCCATAAAATGAAAATACTGCTGGAGTGAAACAGGATAATTGCTTAATAGCAAATACTTTTATAAAATATGCAGAGCAGAACAGGAATGATGCAGAGAGGGTTTTATGGAACACGCGTGTGTCTTCAGCTTTTTGGCTCACCCAAAGGAAAACTCTCCAAATCCATTGTACTACTGTATGTACTATCAAAATCCACCCTCAATATTTCAAAGGCTGGGTACTGACTCAGAAGAGGAAAAAATACCAACCATTGCATTGACTGAATGAACTAAATGCAGCTTCCAGCAAGGAAGGTACAGTATTTTTTGTAAGGAACAGGAAAAAAAATGAGAAATCCAGTCAATTTATTGTGTGTGTTGGAACCCTTTCAAAACAGACATAACAGCAAACCTGGCAGTACCCTCTGATGCTTTCATGACCAAGGCCATCCCACAAGACAGGTTCTTGGAAGTGTTCTGCCACTGGGTCTCCCTTGATGTAGATGAGGGGAGAAAGCCTCTGTGGAGTTCCTGAGGAGAGCATTGACTTTGTAATACCCTCTATTCCCTGAAAACAACCCAGAATTAGGACTGTGATGGCACACTGTGTGGCTCATCCTTCTTCTTCTGGCATTTGAAGAGGAGAGATAATTATGAAGATGGTTAATAGATGGAAAAGGAGGATTGTTTCATTCCTTACCTTGCCTGCTTTTGCTGCAGTTTAGTCATAATAATGAGAGTTTTTGATAAGTGAGCTTGGGGTTGAGTCACTGGTATCTTGAGTGAGTAAATAGATTTTGGTATTAGCCTGAGGAGCTAAGCAGAGCAATCATGCGCTGCTCCTGGAAGCTGGCAGGCAGAAATGGGGAGGCAAGCATCTCTGGAAATGGGAGAGGATCCTTGGTTCTCATTCTTGCTGACTTGGGGGAATCACCTTGAAATGCCCTGGGTCAGCTGGTGAGGTGTCTGAGCAACTTCCGTGCTTGCTGGAGCCCATGGGAGATGTAGGCACTCAATAGGTTTGAGTGTCAACATGACTCATGGTGGGACGTGGAAGTGGGGACATCCAAAAGCAGTGTCCAGCTGGGAATGTGCTCTCAAGCTCTATTTGTGTCACAGCATGTCAGAGGGGAAACCTGCAGCGCGGAGCCATGTGTTATCTCCTAGTCCCTGCTGGTTCTCGTTGTAGTCCTTCACTCATTATGCACAGAGACACAAAGGTAAAAGACTTTGAAATGAGTTTGTTGGTGCATATCATCACAATTCACATTTCAAACTCAGGAATAGGAAAATATTCTCTTTGAGGCGCAAGGTAACTGTTGACACAGTCATTTTTATTTTTGTTTTTTCTGCAGTTAGAAAAATCCTGGAAACCATGAGTACAGAGTAATGAAATGATGCACTTTTTCCTGTAATGATGAAGCCAATAAAAGGCACCCATTGAGAATAATGTCCCAACAGCCAAAGCACTTCATCAATCTCAGCTGCTGCTTCTATGAACATATTGTATAATAATGGGAGTTCTTGTACAAAAAAAAATATAAAGGTGCCTTTCTCCTTCCCCTCAATATCACCAGGGGAAGGCATTAATTCTACTCTAGTGTTAATCTATTCTAGCAGGATGATATATCCATTAATGGATATCATATATTTATTAAACCTTCCACCCTCACACAGAAATAACAATAGTTCATCATTCAAAAGTTCATTACTTTCAAAAGTAACCGATCATATGTTTGTCTGACTTTTTTTATCTAAGCAATCCAGAACTTATTTCCTTGCTGTTGAAGATGTGACTGGCTAACCAAAGCTCAGCCCTGGCCAGACTTAACTCTGTATTCTCAGCTGCAGACATGAGCCATCACTGCGCAGATCTGGGGAGCACGTCAGGGAATATTTGTTCTGGTGTCCTCAGCATAAGCAGGACATGGAACAGTTGGAACAAGTCCAGAGGAGGCCACAAGGATGATCAGGGACTGGAGCACCTCCCGTATGAAGACAGGCTGAGAAAGTCGGGGCTGTTCAGCCGGGAGAAGAGAAGGCTGTGTGGAGACCTCATAGCAACCTTCCAGTATCTGAAGGGGGGCCTATAGGGATGCTGGGGAGGGACTCTTCAGTAGGAATTGTAATGACAGGACAAGGGGTAACGGGTTCAAACTTAAACAGGGGAAGTTTAGATTGGATATAAGGAAGAAATTCTTTACTGTTAGGGCGGTGAGGCACCGGAACGGGTTGCCCAGGGAAGTTGTGAATGCTCCATCCCTGGCAGTGTTCAAGGCCAGGCTGGACAGAGCTTTTGGTGACATGGTTTAGTGTGAGGTGTCCCTGCCCATGGCAGGGGTTAGAACTACATGATCTTAAGGTCCTTTCCAACCCTAACTATTCTGTGATTCTATGATTCTATGTACCCATTCAATTAGTGGACCATCATGAGCTGGAAAGCAAATGAAAGTTACAGACAGGTCTTGGCACAGCAGACAAGCCCTCACAAAGTGAGGAAAGCAAGTACTGGGCTTCTGGCAGCAGTAAAACAACATATTCAGTGATAAAAGTCTGACTACTGTAGCATGGAAGAAAAATCCATAACATTCCTAATAAAATGAATAATACAGCCCATACTTCCTTAGGCTATCATTTCAGCTTTTCCTGCAGATTATGCATATATTTACACTAAAATCATACTTGCAAAGTCATCTTTACTCAGAAGCATATATACTTTCAGCATAAAAGTTGAGACTGTGGAACACAACAGCAAGGAGTAAATTCACACGTGAATCAAACCATGCAGTGGACAGGGCCGTATGCAGGATAGTGAAGGAACGTTGTGTAGATGTTGTGAACTTTGTAGCATGGAGTGCTGGAATACAGATCTTTGAAGGGAAGTCTAAAAAAAAAGGCTACTGAGCTGAAATTGAAATTTCAGCTGATAGAACTTTCAGACGTAGGCTGCCCACCTCTTTGAAATGAGGAGAAATATTAACAAATGCCTTCCTGATAGCATAAAAGTATTTACACAAACAGCTGTAATTCCTTTATAGCCAGTCAGTAGGCCATTCAGTTCAAATTCCAGCAACAGGCTAAATCCTGGGCTTCCCATAAATGACCCAACCAACCAACCAACCTTGTCCGCCAGGAAACAAGACCTTCCTGCCTTCTTCATGCATTTTGAGAAAGAATATGAAGACACTATACAATTCCTAATGTTTAATTTTGCAGAGTTATTATTTTTTGTTGTTTTATGATTCCACTATGTCCCTGCTAATTTGCATGTCTATTAATAACAGTAAATTCCTTTTCAAAATCCCATGAAGAAAATAGCAAGTTTATTAACATCCTTGCAAAAGATGAAGTCTGACCTGAAACCCAGACTCTTTATAAGCACTTCTGTGCCTTTCCATTGCTTTTACCTTATCATTGCCAACTTAAAAGGCTATTCTTATGACTGCAGGACTGCCACGATGTAATGCATGATTTATTATGTACAGCAGGTGACTGGTAGTTAGCATTTGTCTCAAAATGAATGCTACTGTCTGATGTTTTTTTTTCTTTCCTGCAGCTTTCCATGGGTGGTTCTTGGTTTTGTCAGTGACAAGATGACAATCCATATTTCTACCAAAGGATCCAGTGAGTCATCCTATTAACTCCACTGAAATACATGCTTGCTAGTCGTCCTGCCACTGTAAGTCTGTGGGATTTTGCATTCTCTCTGGAGACACTGTTCAGGAGTTAGTCCATAGTATGCATTCAGTAGTACAAATAATCTTTTTTTCTAAACCAGTAACTTCTCAGTGATGACCACAGCACCAAATAGACCCTATTTCCCCACATATCATTGCATATCACATCTTCCTCTTTTTTTATGTTATTAAAGTATTTTAGAGCAAATGAGAAGACTGACTATGCCACATACCATGCTGTTTCCAAGGGCTTGATTTAATTGTACCAGAAGGGTGTGTAAGGAGGAACTTTGCGTGTTGTGGGAACTGATACAAAGTCATAATATAGGCCTTGAAAATGTTGCCCTGAGAGGGAATACGCATACAGCTAAGAATGAGTGTATTGTGAATCATGGTGGAAAAATTCCATGTCCAAAAATCCCCAGATCTCCAGGATGACATAAAGTGGATTATGTATTCGTACTGGTTGCCCAAATTAACTCAGTTACGTTGTCCCTCCTGAGAACTCCCAACTCATCGAGCCAAGATCCTTTAAAGTTCCAGTAGAGGTGTAGTCTACTCAGTTCCTTTTCCCAGCTTTTTGCTATAAGAGAATGCAGCTGCCCTTGGGTTGTACTGTTTTGCAAGTTTTCATGTGGGAGAAGGGGCACCGCAGGCTGGTACATGACTATTGCTTTTCCCCATCCTTCAGTTGTGTTGGAGAAAAGGTAGGACTCACTCTTGTTGATAAAAGTCTCTTCTTTTAAGCTTTCTTGTTCTGCCCATGAAGGTGATGTTCTGTGGCATAGCTCAAGCAAGCTGCTTTCTGCTTAAGTGTATTTTGCACACCATGCAACCTTACCTCACATTAGAAGAGCATATGGCCTTGAGTTATGATTTGTTATTTCAGGGTAACTAGATGGTAACTGTACCGAAAACTGATGGCAACTCATGCGTTATCTCACGATAACAGGATAAATAAACCCTATCTTCACTGCATGCATTAACATTAATGGAACCTCATGGAAAACACTGTCAACCAGTTTAAATTTGTCCCCATTTAGGATGCCCCAGATGCTTTACTGCTTCTACGTATCTCATGCACATTTAAATTATGGCTGGGACTCCTTCCACGTTTGACATTCTTACCTTCAGAGCTTATGCCAGCTGCTGTCCTCAAGTTAGTAAGCATGCAAAAATATCCAGCATAATAAAGCAATGTATCTTTGAATTAAAATAAAGCCTTAGCAAGCTATTACGGAAATCATTAGTGGTGCATATAATGTGTATGCAGCAAAACCAATATAGAGATCTGAGGGGAGATTTTCAGTAGTTTGAGCATCCCTGGGATGACCCCCAAAAGCGAGGCTACCACAGCAGCTGACAAGACATTTTGCTTCATCTGTAAAAGGTCCCTTTGCCACCAATTTCAAGTGCAAAGTAAAGACAATAGGAGCACCAAAGTATTCCGTATAATTATTGTAAAACAGACAGATAGGGGTGGAGATAAAAGCAAAGGGAAGAGAATGGACCTAACACAGCTGCACAAAAACTGTTTCAGATGTTTTCTGCTTGAGAATGCCAGCACACTACAAACTGAAAATACGCTGAAGCAACATTACAGAGTGTATAAAAAGAGAATCTAACCAGTTTATTGGTAAAATATGAGCTAAATTTGTTGAGACTGTCCTCTAGACTGTAAGTATTTGTTTCTGCGAAAATTGTGTGGAACATGAAAGCAACTATTGGCATGGCAGGTTTTCTTCATTTGGATGTAAAGCCAGATCTGCTTTTATTTTTTCTATGAAGCTGGTGTGTGGCAGAGTGCTGAGAGGTGGTTAACTAAATCTTTTAGCATCATTGTAAACCCAAACTCACAGTTTTTGGTCCAGCCCCTGCTGAAGAAAATGAGAACCCCTGATTTCAAAGTAAAAATAAATAATAAAAATTAGAAAAACTACATTTAGTGATTCCACAATAACTAAACTTCTTTCCACATTGTGACCACTTCATCTGCTGAAGGTGCTTGCTCAAGGCACGTTGGACCTTGAATCAGGGAAATATTTTTTTAACCTTATTTAACCTAAGATTAAATATCACAAAACTTGACGAGGTCTGATCCATCTTATTCTCTGCTTCTCCAGCCAGTATATCTAAAAGGAAACACCTAGAAAGCTGCTTTTCCTGATCACTTCGTCTGCCAGAGATTTTACACTGGGCAGGATTCAGGGTCCATTGCAGTTTATAGTAACATATTAAATCTCATTGAAAAAGAAAACAACAAAACAAAAACTAATAAAAATCACTAGGAAAGAGTCTCAATAATTTAAAAATACTGAGGAAGTGAGGAAAAATACTCCTTTTTCAATACACAAATCCAAAGGCTATTTATTCCTTTCACTGCCACGGTGCTAGTCTATGCAGCCTTCCATTTACCCGTGTGGTCTTTAAGATAGGAAAACACTGAATGTGAAACACATTAAATACTTTTAGGTATTCATATGGAAGAAGTGACAGAAACAGAATTCTTTGACAAGGTGCAGCAGAGCAGAGCTAGGGAAGGCTGGGACTGTTGGTGCTGGTGAGTAAAACCTCCCAAAGTCCATGTTTCATATATGGTTATCCTAAACAGCATAATGCTGCTGCTGCAAAGGGGCAGGGAGATAGAGCTGCCTCGAGGGATCACCCTCCCCTGCAAACATCACCAGTTTCCAAAGAATAATGATGTTTTCCAGCCTCTTTTTCCCCTTAACCAAGCCAACCCCAGCATTCACTTCTGTTCGGCTTCACGTGCAGTGAGTTGCCTTCCCTTCCTCCCTTGATCTGTCTGGTTTTACACAACACTTTGACTAATTATAGCCTCAATACTGCTGCTGATTTATTGTAACTGGGGCTTACTTGTGTTAATAATAATGTCTGATGTTAGCCTGAGCACCTTGGTAAATAAATTTGCTACTGCTCTAAGAAATAAGGTTCCTAATGACTATAAAATTGCCTGGAAATTGTTCTCATTGCCAGACAAGATTAAGGAAAAGAACAAGGGAAAGTTGTTCTAGGAAAGTGCAGGGTTGTGTACTGGCTTGTAAACTGGAAGTAAATTACTAAAAAATAAATACTAAAAAAAAGTTTCTTTAGGTTTACCTGTTAATGACTTATATTCTTGACAACTTAATTCCTGTTTTTCCTGGGACATTTTCCTTACATATCAAAGTTGAATGCATTATTTCAACACAGAATTCTTAGTATGTGTCATAGGACATTTCTCATATTTTAACGTTGGGGTTCTGAACTCACAAAGCATCACCATGTTCTCCTGGAATCATGTTAGAGAAATGACATTTTGAGATACAACTCTTCAGCACCAAAGACATTACTGACATTACCTTTTCCTGTTATTTTTAAGTCTTAGTATATTGCAACAAAAACATGTAGCAATAAAGGAAGAATTTCTAAGCTTATTTAAGGATACTTCCATCTTCTGACTTTCAAAAAGTGTTTGAAGAGGGTCCCACTGCTAAAAAAGGGGATTCAATTTCAACATTCCCTTTGTTAAGCCCTGTCTTTTACGTCACAGCATTAACCTCAAAAAGCTCTTAAAGGTTTGCAATATCAGACAAATCACATAACAACTACTGCCTGTACAATTCTGGCAACTAAAAGCTTGCTGGTAGGTTGTCAGAGCTGGTCCACAATAATCTGATGTGTCGATAACGGGGATGACAAGCATGGCAGCCAAAAAGTTTATACAAAACCCTCTCCTCCCAGCCATTTCGCTCCACCCAGTCTTGTGCTACTTACAGAATTTACAGTGCCTTTCTGTGACAGCTGTTTTTCATGATAAACTGAGGTGTCAGAAGGGCTATGAAGCATGTATAGAAGTTTTTTTTCATAATCATAGTTCATGGTAATAAAGGAACAAGGATGAAATCATAAGATAAATAGCTAATGGTAAAGTCAGATATATGTAAAATAGGCAGTGCTATGGATGGTCATCTTTCTCCCTTTCAGTTCGAATGCCATAACTTCTCAATGCCTGCAAAAGTGTGGGTATGTCTGAGTATGTATGCAAACAGATATATACACTTGCTTGTTATGTGTACGGAGTTACGTGCTACGTAAAAAATGCCAAGAACTAGTGGTTGTGCCAAAGCTGTAGGACTGAATCCAAGACCTTCACACTGGCAATTCAGCAGCAATTAACAACACACACCCCCCCCCCCCCCCTCCAGCTTTGGTCCTGATTTAGACAACTTTTAAAGCATGTATTTAACTTCAGACATATGGCTGGTTCCATTCTTTGTAATGAGGCCAGAAATGTGCTTGAAGTTACATATGCTCCCTGATTAGTTTACTTGTGAGCTGGAGCTGTAGTGGAATTATGTGAAAAATAGCTCCATAATAATATTCCCAAGCCATTTTTCAGTTCACAAGTTACTTAAAAGGACTAAAATATTCAGAATGTGGAATCTGGTGGCAGGGGAAGGAAAATATGTGACAACGTACATATGTAGTCACTACTGATTAAGAAATAACAGTATAGATTTTTTGATAGTGTTATTACTCACTATGAGTTTACTTTATTCTAGAGCTTTAGTTGAAAACATGTGTTTAGCCATCTGCCTGCAGAAGCATTTCTCGATGTGTCAGTAGTATGCTTGTAGTGTTGGCAGATACCTGAGAGTCTCTTCTTTCTCATCCTGTTTGCATGCAGAATTAAGGAATACAGTGATCTTTATTTTCGTATTCTTTTTAGGTGCTCAGGTAGCGTTTCAACAGCAATGAGCTAAACCCCTTTGCTATGTAACAAATAATTTACTGCAGTTGTTTTACAACTATTTTTAGTTTCCCTGAATTCTCCCTGAACTAAGCTTGCACAAACACAACAGAACGGTCTCAAAACACATGCAACATTAAAGGAGAAAGCAAAATCATCATGTTTGTGCAGAAAAAAGAAATTCCTCTCAGTAAACAAAGTTGTTTTCACTGTCTGTACCTCCATCTATAAACTGTCGAAACATCAGCTTCCCATGGGTTGAGGATATCCACATCTGACTCAGGAGAGCAAAGAAATGCCCCAGTTAACTGTATTGACAGTAAAAGAATATTTGCTCTCTTGAGCAATAAAGGAAGGTCCCACCACATCTGTAAACATTCTCTTCCTTCACCTGCAGCTCAGAGCAGCAAACACAGCTTCAAACTCAGTGCAGTGAGGCACAGCAGCCAAGCACTGGGGTTACTCAGAAAGTTATCAGTAAATCACAATATCTACATGGCAATTTATGGAAGAACAGTGTCTTCAATGCATGCGTTAACATTAATGAAAGGGAAAACCTCATGAAAAATGGTCTGATAGGGTTCAGCAATCAACCTTACTGATTAACCATCTGAACATTAACTACCCCAGAAGAACTAGGCAAGAGGGGACACAGCATGAAATGATGCTCATGGATTCTGGAAGTTTTTTAGCCCTCTGAACTGTTGCTGCTCTGTAATATCAATGCCAGGAAACAGTAAGGTGAAGAATTTCATCTCTCATTATTCCTTGGACACCACCTAATGCCCAACAATGTTTCCCTTTTTAGTTCCTTAAATGCACTTCTTGTTTACTTACTGTAATCACACCTAATTATATAATTGTATCATTGTGTTTAACTATAATCACAGTGCATATATATGCAATTAAAAAAATAAAGTATTCAGATTCCCATTACAAAAATTTCATTAAAATAAAGTTTGCACATGATCAGTTAGAAACATTTAAAAAAATACTGTGAGGTTTACACCTTTTCTCCCTCTCACTATAAAATGTAAATCATAGAATAGTTAGGGTTGGAAAGGACCTAAAGATCATCCAGTTCCAACCCCCCTGCTGTGGGCAGGAACACCTCACATTAAACCACGTCACCCAAGACTCCGTCCAACCTGGCATTGAATACTGCCAGGGATGGAGCATTCACAACATCCTTGGGCAACCCATTCCAGTGCCTCACCACCCTCACAGTAAAGAACTTCTTATATCTAACCTAAATTTCCCCTGTTTAAGTTTAAACCCGTTACCCCTTGTCCTGTCACTGCAGTCCCCGATGAAGAGTCCCTCTCCAGCAGCTCTGTAGGCCTCCTTCAGGTCCTGGAAGGCTGCTATGAGGTCTCCATGCAGCCTTCTCTTCTCCATGCTAAGATCTGTATGACTGATAAATATGACGATATGAAGACAAGAGAGAATTGTAAACTGAGGAATTCCAGGGCCTGAGCTTTATCCTATGTATTCTGTAGGTGCTTCTTTACAGGCTTTCTTGAAAAGTTTTAGCTTGCCAGTGCAGACTGGAAGGGGTTTTCATATCATTTCTGCAAACCATAGTGTGCGGCATTGGTAGGATAATGTAGGAACATGGTTAATGACTTAGAAAGAAAAGATTTTGTCTCAGAAGTGTAGTGGAAACTGCTTAAGGATTATTGGACATTCGGTTCTTAAACCGTAAAAAGAGGCATTAAAGGATGCATGTGTGTAGATGATCCATAGAGACTAAGGGACATCTGAGGCATATGGCTAAATAAACATTGAGCATGCTGCATCATTCCTGCTTTTTAAAAAAACTTCCTGGTCTGTCAGTGGTTTTAAGCATGCAAGTCACTGAAGGTGAGGGAGATTTCTAGGTAGAACAGAAAGAACAAATTTGCTCATTTTTCTCATTTTAGCTATTCACAGTGAAATTTATTTGGAGTTTCGTTATAGCCACAAAGAATTTCATGTTATTAACCTTTGAGTAGTTTTAAACTAAGTCTATATGGTTTACTGCATTTACTTTGAGTCATGGGTTATACAATAACACAGTGGGTCCTCGGCAGGATTAAAACCCGAGTACATTAAAATTCAATTAAAAGCCTTGACAAGTGCAGTGGTTGACTCAGACCGTTAACTGGGATTGTGCCTGTGTAAAATGAGCTGCTTTGTCACTGCACAGAGGAAGGAAGATATATATCTGTTATAACCAAGTGAAATGTCAGGCCCTCTTGTATTTGAGCAAGTTATAACATTTGTCTCTTAATTTCTGTTTCTCCCCAGTTAGCCGACCGACATCACAATGACTGAGGACTTAGGCCACAGATTCAGTAGTCTCACCTGGGAGCAGATTAAAATCCTGGATCAAGTTTTAGCTGAGGTCATACCTATTCATGGGAGAGGAAATTTTCCAACACTGGATGTAAAGCTTAAGGATGTCATTCATGTGGTAAAGGAACAGCTCACTGAAAAGCAAATCAGTGTTAGAGATATCCGCTTGAACGGTTCGACAGCCAGTCACATCCTAGTAGAGCAGAATGGAACCAGTTACAAAGACCTAGACATCATTTTTGGGGTGGAACTTCCAAGTGAGCTTGAGTTCCAGGTTGTTAAGGAAGCAGTTCTTAATTGCCTATTGGACTTCTTGCCAAAAGGTGTTAATAAGGAAAAAATCACTGCTCAGACCATGAAAGATGCTTATGTGCAGAAGATGGTCAAAGTCTCCACCGACTATGATCGCTGGAGTCTTATCTCGCTGTCAAACAACAGTGGCAAGAATGTAGAACTAAAGTTTGTCAACTCGCTCAGACGACAGTTTGAGTTTAGTGTGGACTCCTTCCAAATCATACTGGACTCCATGCTAGAAGTTTACAAAGCAACAGACTGCGAATTGACAGAAGACTCTCACCCCACTGTCATTGCTGAAAGTATGTATGGAGACTTCAATGAAGCAATGTACCACTTAAGATACAAACTGATTTCCACAAGGAACCCAGAAGAAATCAGAGGAGGTGGCCTCCTAAAGTACAGCAATCTCCTGGTTCGCGACTTTAAGCCAGCAGACAAGGATGAAATCAAATCTCTGGAACGTTACATGTGCTCCAGGTTCTTCATTGATTTTCCAGATGTTGCTGAGCAGCAGAGGAAAATTGAGTCATATTTGCGCAACCACTTCATTGGGGAGGAGAAAAGCAAGTACGACTACTTGATGACTCTGCGTAGAGTTGTAAATAAGAGCACAGTCTGTCTTATGGGATACGAGCGAAGACAAACTCTGAATATGATCACAATCCTGGCTTTAAAAGTACTCGGAGAACAAAATATCATCCCAAATGCCGCCAATGTAACATGCTATTATCAGCCTGCTCCATACATCAGTGACAGAAACTTCAGCAATTACTACATTGCTCATGGACAACCACCTATCTTCTACCAGCCATACCCATTTCACATACAAATTCAAAGTGGCATGGTTTAGGAACTGGTAACCTCCTCACCACTTACACTCCTCTCTCTTTCCAGTTCTATTCATAATAAAGGCATCATTAAAGCAAGTTTAAGCATACATTTTGACTTAAGGACATATTTTTGTGCAAGTTGCCAAAGTTATTTGGTTGATCAATGTCTACATCACCGTTAAGCAGATTGTGAAATAAGTGAAATGGCTATCAGTCAAATACTTAAATCCCCACCTGTGTTTGGGCTATATATATTTTTTTCGATGAAAAAAAGAAGGATATAAATGATTCTAATTTTATAAAATAAAATGCACTAAGTTCTGAATTCTAAAAAATTCTTAAGCAAAATTTAAATTATGTAAATAAAAAATTAAGCAAATAAAATACCTCTCAGCAGAAATGCCTGGTTTTAGAATCAATAGTGTTCTGGGTACATCAAAGCAGATCAACCATCAGTTATACCCATGCAGTTCCAACAACATTTATTTGCAGCACCTTTAGAAAATCCCCATTGAAAGACTGTCTCTTGGTGGGTTGAGCTTTGCTTTACAGGCTCTGGTCTGGTCACTGTTCAGGTCCAACTGGAGATGTGAGGTCCCTCTCCTCACCAAGGTACTGTCTAGTCATGCTTAGCAGGAAACATACCTACCAAGAGCAGACTCAGCATTTTTGTGTATCCAAAGTTTCCACAGATCAGAGGGATCTGCCTCTCAGATAATGAAAGTAGTAAGAGAGACAGCTATTCTAATTACATTGGTCTGGAAAAACAAGGTAATAGAATGAGAAAGAAGGTGCAAATTGAGCACATAGGGCTTGCTTGCTATTGCTAATTTGTTATCAATCAGAGATGCTTAAATGTGCAATAAAGTCATGGAAAAAAAGAAAAATATATATAAAAGAGCCCAGGACTGCATTGTTTTAAGGTGAAATAAAGCAAATCCTTGGCAGTGGCATTTGAAAAAGTATTTTATATTAGCAGTTTCCTGCATATCTTTAGATACCTGCACACATACATTAGTAGCAAATGAAGAATTCTCTTACGATCAGGAAGTAAAACATTAGTTCCAAGTTTTTGTGTGTGTGTTTACCAAAGATAAGTTTTAAACATGTCACATAAGTGCCTCCCTATGCCAGTTGCTCTGTGAAAGTAGCAATGATGTTGGCAATCAATCACGCTAGAGAGCTCCTTGGCTCCTGAAAAGGAAATGTTTGCCCTTGGTACTCCACTGACGGGTTGCGAAGTGCCCATAGCACTGAAGATCAGAGGGGTATCACCATTTGTCTCCCTATGACTAGGTTTGGGATGGATGGATCTAAGATGTTCTTACTGAAAGTATCAGAGTTCAGATCCTGAATACGGTGCAAGAAGGAATAGTATGAAAAGGAGATTTAGAATGGGTGTGATTGTAAGATGGGAACAGCCAACTGGAAATGCAGCAGTAAAGTTTCTTACATCTGATGCTTTACATGTCACTGTGTCATACCACAAGCTTATTGTTGGTACATCACTGTACGTCCTCATCCTCCTTGTGTTTAAAAACGCTGACTGCATTTCATCTATTGACAACAGGCACCAAGTCTTAGGCATTTCTTCTACTTGGGAAAGAGTGTTTGATTTATTTTACACAGAAATATGCTCCATAACACTATTTTAAACATTTCTAAAATTTCTAAGGTCTATGAAGTCCTATTGCCAGTGACATGTAGCTTTCCTTTTTAGCATTATATGCCTGTACAGTAGAACAAAAAGCTGTCTAAAGTCAACTAGAGTGCTAACTATTCTATGATTCTATAACTTTTCTGGCCATCATCACTAAAGTCAACCCTATTCTGTAAAATACAGTGCAAAAAACAATGTTTCTGCACCATAAAAAAGGTATAATAATCTACTTGGAAGCTGATTCATTTTGTGATGCCTTTCATGAATATAGCACTATTTTTGCTGATTTTTCATATATGCCCAATTCCATGTCTAAAAGCACAGTTTATTTCACTTCCGGTAGTATTTTTCTATTGGCTGAACAATATTTAATGAAATTGGCAATTCTAATTGCTATGTTATCAGATACGATAACACTAAATTTTCTTGTAAGGATTTCCAGGGAATTCTCCCTGTCAGAATCAAAATGGAGTGAAACACGGTGGATTCATTTTTTTATTTTTAATGGAACCATTTAGATTACGAAGGGAACCTTGAAATTTAGTTTGGTATTTGTCAGATTATATAGCACTGTGAAATGCTGTAAGAGCCTTATGTAGGTTATGTCCTTGCTAATGGTCATGCTTCAACCCTCAGCCCATATGATTGGCAGGGCTGCAGAGTTGGACTGGGCACAGCTGGGACTTCCCATTGAATCTGTGGGAGCTAGGCATCCAAACACCTCAAGTGTCAGGAGGAGCTGGGCTCCTAAACTCCCTAAATCTGCCTGAAAATCTCAGTCCATCTGCACTGGCCTGTGATCTTTATGTGATGTAACCACCTCTACTCATTACTCCTCTGCTCCCAGTTTCCTTTGTTGCCAGGTGGAGAAATGGATTGATTTCTCAAGAAGCAGGAAACCGGTCAGGCGGGAAGGAACATTTTCAGCATGTCATGTATATCCAATGATCCATTACCTGGAGAAATATTACAAAAGCCTGGTTTTTAACCAACAAGTAGAAACATGTATCACCCATGTATAAAGGACTATAGTTCTTTCTTGAATCAGGCGCTGTGAAAATTATCAGGAAGGGTCAGCTAGGTCTGGATTTGTATAAACCAGCTGGTGTGCTTGTACAGCAACTCTGTATTTAAATATATTTATTCTGTTATGCCTGTTTATACATTCAGGTTAGGTAAGGAAGGACTCAGCCAAAGCCCATGGAGTTACTGGAAAGAGTCCACCTAAATGCAATGGGCTTTGTGTGAGACCCCAGCAAAGAGTAAAGGACTTGGATGAGTGCCTAGAGGTGAAGGTACAAAGACACCAATATGCAAAAATGTCTCAGGTATAAATAAACCCTTTAAATTCATTGGAAAAGGTCTTATATTTCTTACCTAGACGTAGTTCAGTTTTGAAGGTTGAGGTTTATGATTTTATATATGCTTAAATATATAAAATCTCACATATCTATATAAACATGGGCGATCAACAAAATCTGATGGTCTTAAATATTTCCTTCCAAACATTCCATTGATACTTGGCAGCAGTATTTGACTTGGAGATTGTTTTTTTTCTGTAAACTAATATTGAAAAGGGGATGTTGTACAGACTGCTGCTTGCAAAACATTGATACCATCAATATGTAAGATGAAATATTCTAACCTCTTCTCCAGTTGTTACTGATTTTTCCTTGTGCAGATAAAAATCTACGAAGAATTGAGTTTTCTCAGTACCAGTCTCCTGAGCTTCATGTTTGCATTATATCTTGTTGTTACAATCTGTTCAATGATTAGAATACCTGGAAATTGTAATGCTGGTTTTATTTAATCACATAAAACTCCTTAAGGTTTACAGCTTGAAGTAATCTACTGTTGTCAAGACCTCAGTGTTGAAGTTTAAAGTGCTTTCCTAAAAAATGTCATCTGAATTTTGTGTTATATTGTAAAAGGTCTATTTGAAGCATATACATTATGGTAGTTCCCTTAAAATGTGATTTGTGAGCTTGATACTCGACACATTACAGAAGTTTTTGCAATGGCTAAAAGAAATGTAAAATTGTCCTCAGTCGAGATGTTTTATCGTCTATTGTGTTGCACTGACCCTGCGGATCCGTGAAATCACAGATCTGATTTACCACCGCGTCACTTCCTTTTGATAGCTGTGTAATTTGAGTGATGTTAAGGGAGTTATATTGACATACATTTGGAGTTACACCAGTGTGCATTCAATATGATTTGCAGAAATACCTGGAGAAAGGACAGCAAAGAGAGTTTGGTATGTCAATGTGATCCCTACAGCTCAGTTTCTGTTCGATGTATTTTTCTATTACGCTAGACAAATGGAAGGGTGTTCAGGACTGTTGCAGAAGAAAGAAGTATTTCACTTAATGTGCCATCTGAAGCTGTTGAAAAAAATACTGTAATGGTAAAAAATATGTACTAATCACACAAATTTGTAGGTCATTAGTCCACAGTGTTGACTAGTGCCTTTGGGTATTCGGGGAGCGACCATTAAAATAACTTTCTTGTTTAATGTATGGTTTGCTTGTCATCCCTTCGTTACTCTGGTTGGAGGCCAGTTCGAGCACGAAGATTGCTTCCACCAGCCAAACTGGTGTGTTAGAAAGCAGGAGTGCTAAAGGTTCGGTTGTGGTTTGTTACGTCAGTAAGCCACCAGCTCAGATTTACTGCTGTCAGACCTGCATTGAAGGTGACAGAACAGCCAGATTCTCATGAATATCTTTGATACATCTGAATGGCTCTGTGCTAGTTGTCAAACAGGCTGGTGTTAAATAGTCACATTTTAAGTGCCTAGATGTGTACTTCTGTAATAAAAACATGACTGTCTGCTGGGTAAATAAAATAAATACTTGACAAATGATTTGATTTTACCTATGCCTAAAAATACATTTTACCTACTCTGAGTGCACCTCCCCATAAATCTAAACCCGTATTTATCCAGGCTGTAGAATTTCTGTTGAGTATGAACATGGCCAATGCCAGTGATGTTGGACTGAGGTCAGAGAAATGCTTACAAACTCTTGAGTTTTCAGTTGGGCAACATAACCACATTCATCTTAGATTTCTGGTTGCTTACTTGGATTTTATGGGTTTGGGGGCTTGGGTTTGGGTTTGTGAGGAGGTTCTTTTGGTTGGGTGGGGTTTTTGTGTTTCCTGGGACAAGACAATATTGTTCTATGTTCCTGGGGCTGTCAATGCACTGTTAGGTGCCATGGACCCTCTGGTGCCTTAAGAGGAAGGAAAGGAACATGCCGGATGCTCTAGCCCCATGTGAGACTCTGGAATTCTTGACTTGGGTGTTTATTGCCTTTTAGCCTCTTGCACTGCAGTAAAAGGACTCCCCATGGTTCACATATAGCAAAGATTCTGCTGTTTGGTGGAAATGGGGAGGAAAAGTGGCCAGGATCAGCATGCCTCAGCAGTCTTAGGGTCCTGGAGATGCTCCCATGCCCTTGCCAGACCCTTCAAGCTGTGTCCCAAAGCCCTTTTTCTATCAAACGCCTGATGAGATTACACGGGAGCATGAAACTGTTGTGCAGGGGAACCTGCAAATCTCTCTGCTTTAGGGACACACATAAATTGGCTCAAAATGGTCTTCAGGATTTTACCACTTCCTGCGTGTGCAGCTGGCTTTCCCTTGGGCACCTCCAGGGATGGAGCACTCACAGCCTCCCTGGGCAACCCATTCCAGTGCCTCACCACCCTCACAGGAAAGAACTTCTTCCTTATATCCAATCTAATTTTTGTAAGAGCCTTCCCATTTTTTTTTAACCAGTGTCATGGTTTAAACCAAACCAGACAACTCATTCACTCACTCCCCCCCTTCTTGCCCTCCCACTGCTCCCAGAGGGACGGAGAGGAGAGTCAAAAAGAATGCAACTCCCACAGGTTGAGATAAGAGCAGTTTAGTAACTAAGGTATAACACAAATCACTACTGCTAACACCATTAATAATAATGATAAAGGAAATAACAAGGGAAGAGAATAAGACATCTCACCACCAGCCGACCGATAACTCGCCCCCCAGCCCGACCAAGCACCGACCCCTACCTCCTCCAACCCTGCAGTCTCCCAACCCTTCGGCTAACTCCCAGTTACCTCCTGGACATGACGTGCTGTGGTATGGAATACCTCTTTGGTCAGTTTGGGTCAGGTGTCCTGTCTCTGCTTCCTCCCAGCTTCCCCTCCTCCCTGGCAGAGCATGAGGCTCACAAAGTCCTTGGCCAAACCAAAACATCATTGTTATCAGCTCTGTTCCCAAGCCGAAAGTCAAAACACAGCACTGCACCAGCTACCAAGGAGGAAAAAAATGACTGCTCCTGCTGAACCCAGTAATAACCATTTAATCCTAATTTCACTTCCTGACCACTTCTTTTCGTTTATACAGCCAGATTTTCAATAATCTGCCTCTTAATAAAATGTTGAGTGGGGAAATGGGAAGGCAGCCCACAGACAGGGTTTTCCTGTCCTTAAATATTCACCAGACACTTTCCTGAGGAATTCAATATATAAGGAAATACATGAAGATGATAGAGGGCTGTTTTGTTTTCTAATCCCTGCCAGCCCCCTTTTTCTTCAGCTCCATCAATCTCCATCATTAAATACTATTACATAAGCAAGTGATTTTCTTCTTACCAGCTGCTTCCATACTCAGCTCCATTTCATCTTGTACCATTGCAGAACCCGTGTTTCTGAAATCACAATTAGTTACCATGGAAAGCAATTCAATACTGTAATAAATACACTCAAAGGCTGCTCACTCAGCTATGTATTACAAAATAATGATAATGACAAAAAAGTCCTCCAGAGAACTGCAGATTATGTGCACGTATGTTTATGAGCAAGTGTGTGCTTGTACGTACACAGGTTAATCTAATTCTCTATTACACTTTCCTTGTATGCTGGGTGTGTGGGAATACGCCTGTGCAGCAAAGCCCACTGGGATGCAGCCCTGCTCCCTTGCAAGCCCTGCCCTCCAATCTGAGCAAGCTCTTCCCCATCCTATATTTTGCTTCCCTGTAAATATTCTCATCCTGTTGTTGATACGAATTTATTTCGCACTCCTTCTGTTTTGCTTTCCAGAATAGGCAGGAACATGATGCTGCCCATATGTTCCTGTATTCCCGCACAGACACAACCAGTGGCATTGCAGCGCCCTTGGCAGCTGCCTGGTGCTGGCTTTGCCATCCCGTTTTCCCTGCTGAGGAGAGGCAGTGCTGGGAGCACAAGTCTCGGCTCAAGATGTTGATGCAGCCTTGCGTTGCTGTCACCATTTGTGCCAATAATTCCTTCCTCCAGCATTTTATCAGCGGAGGAACATGTCCTGACATTTTCCAGGCAACGGGTTGAAATGGCAGCTCGTAGTTTTGCCTAGAAGACAAAAACGGATCTTGAAATAGATCTATTTTTATTGTATTGCCTGCTTATCCCTGGCAGTTCCCAGGTAATGACATTTTCCAACCAAGGTTCTGGATTCGTTACCTACCTTGAATGGCTTACATGCCCCATCAGGTCAGAAGAAAGAGCTGTGAGCTTTTTGTATTAAAGTACAAGCAACTCCTTACACTTCTTTAGAAGTTGTTTCAACTGTAAGTTCTAGCCCAACTTAGTTGTGTTCTCCATCAAGAGGCTGGAAGATGACCATAAGAAACAGCATCACAGCTGTCAAATTTGATAGCCTGAATAATTTATTGCATCGATTATGTCTCTCATTAAATAATGTATTCAGTCAATTTCTCAGCCCTTATTACAGGAAAACAGAATGTCAGAAGTCTTTACATCCAACATGTGAACCAGGCACATGCTTCGTATGGCTTTCACAGGGCTGCCCACAGGGACACATCCAGGTGTATGCATGCTTCTGGGCATCTCTGAACTGAAATGGGATGTTTTTTTCCCATGGTTTCTTAGTAAGGTCATAACAAGAGAGCAGGTCAGAGTACAAAAAGTAACTAAATCCTATGGGAAAAGCATGTTTTAAGTGAAAGCTTGGCTCCCCTGTGAGTTAACAAGGTCACTAAGTTAGACGATAAAGCAGAGCTATAATAAAACATAATAAAGCAAAATGTATTTTAAAATGGGAAGTGGTTTTGTTCTTCAGCTTTAAAAACAGAGTGATTTGTCTCTATTAAAACTTGCTTTTAATATCTTCAGATTAAAAATACTTTTTGTTTGCTTCTTGCTTACTTTTTTCCTGGCACTTTCTTTTTTCCTGTACTTTTACTCCCTCTTTTATGACCTGTTTTGTGCCGGGATGTGTTTAAGTCTTAAAACATTGCACAGAGTGTCAAAACCCTCCCTCCTACATGTGCGACATATAGATGTGGGCCTGCACTTCATCACGATGGTTTTTCAGGGACAATCCTTCAGGGAACCCACCATGTGAAATACACTTCAGCATTTGGGAAATAGAAAAACCCCATCACTCTCCCCCGTTCGTGTTGGTAAATAGTGGAATGCAGATCATCTAACGGTACTTTGGCTTCCACATGATTTGGATTTGCATAACAGCGTGCTAATCAATGTGGTTTTTGCGTTAAACAACAAAAGGAAAGAATTTATTTCACAAAGTAAGGGTGACTAATGAAACGTCACTGTGGCAGCTGCAATGGCAAAGGGAGGGGGCCCAGTAAGGGGCTCATGCTGAGGTCTGGGCAAAGGGATGTATGCTCTGAATGGGGACATGGTCGCTGCTGGAGTTGAGATGTGATGAAATCAGCTACTACCTCACCCTTGTATAACTGTGAACACCCACATCATGGGGCCATTTTCAATTATTTCATCAACAATCCCTTACTAAATAACTGTGCACTTCTCCACCTGCCTTCACTGCTAAGTGGAGACTGGGCAACGACAGCGTGAAAACAAAACCACATCCACTGAAATGCCACCTCCTGGCAAGCATCAGGGTACCTCAGGATTGTGCTCTCTAACGCAGCAGTTCCCTCAGCAAACAACTTCCGAGATTAAACGCTGGAGAGAAATTGGTTTGAAGGATACAGCATTTCCCTTAACCCCAGCTTGAAAATCTTACGGATTTCACGGGCAGTTTAGCTCTGTTTACTTCAACAGCAGTCCATCTTCAAATCCTTATAGAGGGCAATCAGTCCGAAGGGCTCTCGGGTTGCTTAAAACCTGTGGAAAAGTCTTTCCTGGCTCTGCCCTGATAGCCCACCCCTGAACAGGACCAGTAACCCCCTCCTCTGCATACATTTAGGCTTTGAAAGAATAAGCAAAGCCAGCAGAGGTGGAAACTGCACAGATACAGGTTTCACGAAGCTCATGCTAACAGCAATTGACTGCAGTTTTACAGCATTAAGTTGTAGTGCTTAATAAATTGCAAAGAAGACTGGAGTGAATGAGAGAACAGTAAAGGTAGAGGCTTTGGGGGTTTTATTCAGTTGCAATTGCGTCTTAGGCACTGTAAAAAACAGTTTAAGAGCCACTGGAACGCATTAGAAATCCTCCCTTCGATGCTGATGGGGGTTGGATCAGGCTCAGCCTTGTAAGAAGACTGGAGTGAATAAGAGAACAGTAAAGGTAGAGGCTTTGGGGGTTTTATTCAGTTGCAATTGCGTCTTAGGCACTGTAAAAAACAGTTTAAGAGCCACTGGAACGCATTAGAAATCCTCCCTTCGATGCTGATGGGGGTTGGATCAGGCTCAGCCTTGTGCATGTGGCTTTCTGCTTCTGGTTTAACATGAATGGAAGATTTTGAGAGATGTGTGTTTTCCTCCTCCTCTCTTCTCCCTGTTTCCTCTGTGAAGCCTCCTCCAGGGCAATGATCCTCCCAGCAGCTCAGCCTTGGCAAACACCAGGGCATGGCTCAATCCTGGCCACTGCAGCTCGTGGCTGGCAGTCACCTGCCTTTACCCCTTTATGGGAATTGGTTGGCTTGGCTCTTAAAATGAGAAGAGGATGTTGTGGGGTTTAACCCAGCGGCAGCTAAACACCACTGGGACACTCACTCACTGCCTTCCTACAGTAGGATGGGGGAGAGAACTGGGAAAAACAAAGTAAAACTTGTGGACTGAGATAAAGACAGTTTAATAAGACAGAAAAGGAAGTAAAATTATTAATAATAATTAATGATGATTAGTTATAATGAATAGTTAAAAACAACTACACCAATTATAAAAGAAATAGATTATACAAAACAAGTGATGCACAACACCTGTGGAAAGCCAAGGGAGAAGTCTTCCAGCTCGGAACTGCTCCCTTTGTCAGGGTGAGATTTGGCGATCTTTGCTTTGCCAGTTTGGGAGGCAGAAGGGAAACTTGACCTGTCCATCTCCTGCCCGTTGACCATGAAGGACCCTCTGCCCACTCCTGCTGGGGACAGCGGCTCTATGGAAACACTGCTGGACATCATTATTTATGGTGCTTTAGTCACCCTGGAAACAAAGTAGATGCTACCAGACATGACTTTTAACACAGCTAATTATATCATTAGTGTCAGTACCACTTAACAACTGGCATATACCTTCCCAGGTCCAGTGCTGGCAATGTTGTCATGGGAATGACCTGGCTCCGCTCCTCGGTGGGGATGTGTACAAGATGCACCAGGACCATGGTGAGGTGTCAGAGCTTTCTGCCACTAGTCCTGGGACAGGTTTGCTGCCTAATCTAAGTTCTACATTTACTAAAAACACTGTGTGGGGAGAGCAAGAAACCATTCATGGTTTCTATAAACGTGCTGCTCCAAATCCTTTCACACTGCCGTCCCTGTGTGCAGTATTTCAGCCTCATTTTCTCAACAACGCTCCCATCTCAAAATCTGGTGAAGCAAAAGAATTCACTAAATAAATAGAAACAAAACCAAACCAAGGCAAACCAAACACAACAAAAAACTCCAAACAAACTGAATAGAAGAGCAAAGTGAAAGCTTTCCTCCATCTTTACCCAGGATTCCCTGAGCAGTCCCAGTGACACTGATCAGCATTTTAACATTTAGAGGAGATTTTGGTGGCTGTTAAAACCATTCACCATTTGTCACAAGCCCCTGGCTCCGTAGGGAACGTAGTGACCACATCCAAGAGCCACATCCAGCCAGAATATGCTACAGCAAGATCCCACCAGACTCCACACATTCACAGATGAGCCAGAAAACGCTGCTGCTTTTTCCTCCTCATCTGTACATACCTGGGGCCAAATCATCGCAGATGGGCTTTCACAAAGTTTAATGGCATTATAACCACACACACACATAAAGAATGCTGGCTTTAGCTTCCGAGTGAGAAGCAAACATCTCTGTAATGAGCTAATAAATGGTCCTTGGAAGAAAAAAAACACTGTTATTAAATCCCTGTCCTGAAGGCTCTCCAGACTTCTCAAGCCATTTTGCCCCAGGAGCAGCTGTTATGGATGGGTTGGTGGCTCTTGGGCTGCTCATCAAGCTCCAGCTATTTCACAGAGATGCTGCCGCCACGGTCTGGCTGTGGCTGGCAGCCGTTTTGGGGCAATATGTGCATTTTGAGAGGCCGATCCTCCCCACAGAGCAATGGATGGCAATTTCAGACCTAAAGAAGACGGGGGATGTATGGGCAAGTTACAGTTCTAAAGCAGAAACGTGAAAACAGATTTGTGTTTGTGGAATCAGAGAAACCAGTTAAAAAAGAAAGAAAAAGACTAAGGTGCCACTGAAAACAGCATATGTCTGCTTTCCCTCACCTGGGAGGGGGGGAATCGCTTCACTGGCAAATGATAATGGACACATCCAGCATGGCCGGAGGCTCCCATGGAGGGATAACACAGCTTCAGAGAGGGAATATGTAAATTGGCAGGGAGATAGATGTCATGGAGATGTGCCCAAAGCCCCAAAACTAAACCCAAGTGCCCAGGGGATGTTTTTCAGCAGAAGCTGTGTCACTGTGGATTGTTCTTACTGGGGCTCAGCTCTGTGGTTTAAATACAATAGGCTCCTTTAATCTTTTTGGTGGTGCTTTTGTTTATCCCCTCTGCCTATCGCCTGTTACCCCCACACAGGAACCAACCACACACAGTGTTCAGACACCCCTTAACACCCACTGACGGCCTCGAGGTTCCTCTAACTGCTCTGTTAGAAAATGCAGCTGTTTCTTGGTATAAAGAGGAAAAAAAAAGACAAAATGATCAAGTTTTTGTCTCTGTATATGAAACAACCTCAAAATAACTCAAGCCTGCAAATAAAAGGAAGCAGGTGGCTGCTGACTGGAAACCTCTTAGTGTAAGGTTGGGTTTGAGGGCACTTGTTCCCACACCCTTCCTGTCCCATCCTTCAAGGTAGGTCTCTGACACACCAGCAGAACCTCTATGTTGCTGTTCTCCATGTACCACTTGGTGCTGTGCCCAAAGAGACCCCGAGTGGCAGTGGCACAGACACAACCTGCCCAGCACCTTTCTTAGGGGCAATGGATATAAAAAAAGCTAGAAGATAAATCTGACTCCGAGGACAATGTAAATCCAAACCCCCTTTGCAGAAGCATCTCTAGTGCCCAGCAATCCCCCAGGTGTCAATTACTTCAAAATTGACTCCAGCTGAAGAGCACCTGCTCATAAATATCCACAAATCCTCCCACATCCTGTTTGCATCATCACCCCTGTTCTTTGCCGGGAGAGAACATGAGTAAATGACTGACTCACAATGTCTTATTTCTCGCATTTCATGCGGTTTTAGAGTTTTCCTTGTGTTTCACATTAAGACGCTTGTTCCTTTTATAACCTTCATTACACATTAGGAAGGGTGCACGCAGACCCAAATAGCTCTTGAATTTATAAATATGGCGCAATCAATGTATTTTATTTTGCAATTATTGCAATAACCAAATGGGATATTTCAGTAATGCTTGAATGTGCTCTGTAAGTAATGCTTCTCATTGTCCTTTAATTGCACGTATTTGGTAAATGAGATTTAAAGGTTCTATTAGTATTCATTAGGCAGAGGCCAACATACATTTTCTGCAAAATTAATAAAATATAGCTGTTTCCTCTTATCATGACATAGCTGTGTTGCAGCACAGCGCAATGCACGCTTATTACAGGTATGCATTATTGCTTCTTCCCAAAGCCCATTTATGAAGCTTACAAAGTGGCTATTTATAGTTAATGCCTGTGTAATGCACATAGTTCAGTGCCCTTACCAATTTTCTTATGAGTCTCAGGCTCAAGTCCACTGCTGAGCTAGGAAAATGACACTTGAAATCCTGCACTCTCTTGGTGCTGGGACGCTAAGATGCGCCCATGGACATTACCAAGCCAACATCTTTGAGGTGCCCTGCACTCCCCTTGGTCAATCCCAGCAGTGCAGAAGACACAGGGGAAGAGGAGGTGGCACACAGCAGGCAGCTCCATGGAGCCCCAGCCGAGCAAGGAGAGACAGGAACTCAAAGAGCTGAAATCAGTGACACTAGGGAAAAGCAGCGTGCCTTTTACACCATCAGGGTTGTGCCACCGAGCCATCAATGGTCTGTCACTATTTTGCTGCCCTTAATTCTCACTTCTCTTCACCACCTACAGATAATTCAGCACAAGCAGGAGCCTGCTCTGGAAGCCATCGTTAACTGAAGCCCCCTGGATTACAAGCTCCTGCTTGGCAAAACACACTTTTTAGCTCTCTGTCCCAGTGTGTGCTGTTCTACAAAGTTTGTTGTCCAAAACCAGCCCCTGTGTCTTTTATTAGGACACAGAAGCCTTTATTCCTCTAAACCCAAACTATTTCTCCCTACCTGAGGAACACCTCTGTGACTGCTGTCCAGTCTTCTCAAACCTTCACACCCTCCATGAAAGGTCTTTAAATGGGCGCGAGGAGCCATATGGAGTCCATCAAGGAGACATCAGCTGGGCACCTCTGGAGAGGTTGGCCTGTCTTGGAAGTCCAGCCAGAGGTGCTGTGCAGTTCCTGGTGAGATAAAGGAGAGCTGACCACTTGGCTGGAGCCACAGACAAGAAACTACCTTACGTGCAAGCCAGGGCAAGACACAAGGGTGAGCCTCCTGAAATAAAACTGTCACTGCTTCTTTCTCCTTTTTGCCCCCCTTTATTTTTGAATGCATTTAAATCAGTTTAAAGATGATATGTTGTTTGATTGGGTTTTGAAACAAAAAAATAAATACTAAAAAAATAAAACTGCAGCAAAAGGCCCGAAGAACAGCTACACAAGTCCAAAAGGTTTTATAAAGCCACACATACAGAGCCGAGAGCATTTTTACTGGCAAAGCCATGAAAACTTGAGCTAATCAGTCACCAAATGTTGGGTCTCAACACTTGAGCAGGTGGGGAAGGCGAGCTGAGCCTGAAGGGGTGGAAATGCCACCTCCCAGCACACCGTGCTGGCTGCAGCTCACGGCTCCCTGGTGGGGTAAAGGAGGGACGTGGCCTTGGCTGAGCACGCACATGGATGGGCTCTTCAGGAGGCAGCACACAGCAAGAGCTGGAGGCAAGAGAGCATGGGAGCAAACTGCCTCTGGAGGAGCTGTGCATCGTCACTGGACAAACACACCCACCTCTTGTCAAGGTGTAGGATACAATATATATTATAAACCATATGGTATATATTATAGACACAATACATGCAATATTATATATTTCTATATTTTTATATATAAAAAAACCTGAACATGTATGGTGAGCTCTGCTTAGAGAATGTTTGTTATGAGTTTGTTGTGGAGACACCCACAAGTAATTGATAGCTCTGAAGTGAAAAGATCCATCAATCACTTTGAATGACTGAGGGCAGAGCAAGGGGAGAGGCTGCAGAAACGGTCGGGTTCCTCCAGAGAGAGGTAAGAAAATGACAGAAGGGAAGTGAATTTAAAAAGCACAACCCCAAACCAATCAGGAAAACCATTTAAAAAAATACACTGAGATAAAATGAAGGTGAAGAAATTCAGAATTTTACAATTTTCATCTTCCCAAATGGCCAACTAAAGCCAGGCAGTGAAGAGAGGCAAGGAGGATCATGGGCTCTCACTTGCTGGAGCACTGATACATCAGGTTGTGAGAAAAGTTCATCCCCAGAAGATTACTTAAGGTAAAACTTAATGCCACCCCTAAATCACAATAAACCATTGGATTTGGTTCTAAATCACAACATAAATGGAAGCATTCATTTAGCAAGGAGGATATATTTAACATAGAAGGAAACTGGTCAAGAAGCTGATGGCGCTATATAAATATTTAAATGGCAACAGAGCAGCCCATCATGTACATTGCCTAGGGATTCAGGCTAAATAAATGAAACTGGCTTTTCTTCCCACCTTGTCATCTGCCAGCTGGTAAATATTTGGGTACTCAGTCACCAAGTACAGGCACTTCAGGGAAAAAAAGATAACCAAACGTGCACCAAATTTTGAAATCAAATAGCTTCATGCACTGAAACTCACAGGAAAGAGACGATTGTTGGTTTCTGTTTGACAGAATAATAAGGAATTTAGTTAATTTGTTGCTTAAAGGCATCTGAATTTACAAATAAATTATGTAAAGTGAAATTTTATCAACCTTTTCTTGATCCATTACAGGGTCAGGCGAGGACTGGAATGTACATGTCAACGGCACATGATATTAATGCATGGAAAGACAAACTGGAGCCTCCTTTTGCTTGAAGCATGGGAGGAACTCTGCCTGTTTTAATGGGCTTTAAGGCATCCTGAGAATCACATTTAGGACGCAAGAACTGGTGCATGAATGATTCAGGTGTTTTTCTCGGTTGGAAGAGGGCAAAGATAATGTGTTCTGGTACAAGCATCACCTTTCACTTTTCAAGGACAGAGCAATATATTCCTTCCATTCCTCACCCAGTCTTTAAGAGCCTGCACATCTCCCTTCTAGGCTCAACACTAACTGAAAATCACCATTCCTAACCACTAAACCAGAAATCACTGTACAAACAGTTCTTATTAGTGACTGCCTGGGTAGCTGCAAGCCTGCTCCGAGCAGGGCAGAGGATCAGCAGCACCCACCAGAAATAGAAAAGCTCTTCAGCAGAGCTTGAACTCACTGCACTTCACACCAGGCTTTGGGGACAAATCCCAGCTGGAGATTTCTGAAGGAGCTGTCATGATTCAGGCTGGTGGCAGGCACGAAGGGGAACCCGGTCAGAGCAGGAGATGACACCATGAGCTGGAAGCTCCCAAGCAGGTTCCCTATAAAGCAGTTTTAAATGTTATAGTTTTATATGCAATGCAAAACAAAAGGTATTTCATAAATCCTCCCTCTCCCGTAATAGGGCCACAACCCAGTGTGACCTGTGCTGCAACAGCATAGGGACAGAAAACTTATCTGGAAATGTAATCCCAGCAACTTACACAAACCTCTTAACACAGCCTCTCGATAGTCTGAGGCAATGCATATATATTGAGCAAGTAAAATCATGTTATCAAGGAAATAACAGCCCACCATCATGTTTACTGGGATCAACTTTACTGCTGCATAAGGTACCCACAGCTGGGCAATGAAACTGCATTAATATCCACTCTGTAGCTGCATCCCTGTTCCTTAAAGAAACATCTTGTTGAGATACAGAGGGGAATTATATATTATTTAGATCTTGCAGCTTCCCCCTGATCCATCAGAACAGCTCTGCTAGTTCCAGTCATTTATCCATTTTAAGTGTCACCAAGAATTACTTCTAGGGGTGGAAAGAAGAGGGGCTCCTGTCACATTAACAGCTTAAACACGTGCATGGCTGCTGCTGAGGATGGTATCTTCCCCATGGCCCTTCAAAAAGGGGGAACAAAAATTATCCCAAGCCTGGAATAATCCTGTGAGCATCCACAGGTACGGCACCAGCTGACAGAAAAGATAACTTCAGTACCTCAGGACATCATGTCATGACAGGCCAGGTTGACAGGTGGTTACTGCTGGCTGTGACAGATGTGTCCTCCTTGACTTCTCCTGCTATTTCAGGTGTTCTGTTTAGGCATTCGGATATGATGGGGGAAGCATCTTACAGAGGTAAGGATGCTAAATGGTGCCCAGGAGGCATTCACATCTACCCCTCATCTGTCCCCAGACTTGGTTCATCCTTGGTTATCCTCACAGCTAAACCTAAGTCTGTCACCTGTGCTATGAATACCAGGGTGGTTTTTCCTAGTCCCTCCTTTCCCTCTTGTGTTCCACTTTTCCAATTGCTGCATAAAGGGAACATAAAAGTATATAAATCTTTCATATAAACCTTTTTACAGTTGGGGTAACACACATTTTAAAAGAAAAAGTCCCAGACTCACCATATAAATAGTTACTTGTGCTGAGGGGGAAATAAAATGGACTTTCATTACAGGGGATTCATAGGTGTGATGCCACATATGCACCAACACCAAGCACCGCTTTTTACTCACGCTGCTCTTTTCTCATAGGTGTTACTCAGGTGCTCAGGAGAAATTCCACTTGCCCGGTGTAATTCACCCAGGAGTAGCTCAGATCTGTCATCCTCTTCCATTACCTAAGCATGAAAATGAAGAAGAGACCACTGCCCATCCATTAGTGGATCACAACCAAGTGTCTGCAGCAGCCAGAGTGCTTCCAAAATTCTGGGTGTTTCTGCCAGAAACAATCATTTTTCCAGTAGATGGGACCTGCTCAGAGCAGCTGCATCCCTGGCACTGGAGCTGCCCAAGGAGGGATGTGATGATCCCTGGTATCACCTCTGCCAGCCACCAATAGTTCAGGGCTGTTCCATCCTTTGTGAGGTGTATTTGCTGTTTCCTCATGTCCCAGTGCCCCACCACTCCCCTAAAAAGCATTTCCTCACCCAGATTTTGGGGGCTCTGACTACTCAGAGGATTCAGAGCAGGATCAGGTTTTGCATCCTATGGAGAAGACTTACATATGCTCATGTAGAGCACAAACAGTTTTTAAGCTCACCTAGGTAGGGCACAGAAGCACTTTTACCCCCCCAGATGCAGCACTGGCACAGAGGGTTTCCTCCCACATTCCCACTGCCGCCTCGAGGTACAGAACGGCCCCATCCCATAGGCTGTGTTACACCCGGCAGGTAACCAGAGACAAGTACTGAGCATAGCCAGCTCTTGTAAGGCATCAAAGCTTTATCCTGATTTCTTAGGTTATTTTCAGGAAGACAGAAACATCAGAGAATGTTTAGAGCTGCTGAAATAAGAGAATCGCAGAAGAAAAGCAAAGGGCATCTGCCTGCAGCACCAGCCAGGAAGCAACATTGCACCCAAGCCACAAGGAAAGAAAGACCTAACAAAATATAAACATCCCTTAAAATTGAAGGCAAACACCTACCCACAGAGCCCATCACTCAACACTCACCCCCAGCTGCCCACCTACACTCCATCTTCTGCCCCAGCTCTATAAAGGCAGAGCCCAACTGCAGCCCAGCCTCTCTTTTATTTACCAAGAGCACCTGGTAGCAATTTCTTACAGAACATAATCAGCTTTTAATTAACAGTCAGGTCATTTGTCACCTGTTGAACAACATACTGGGTGCTCAGCTGCAGTGCTGTGTATCCTGCCTGTGCTGAGGTTACATTTGATGTAATACCTAATGTTAAAGTTTATTTCTTATAATATTTCTGTGTGTTGGTAACGTTGGGGTATTTTGCTGCCTGTCAGGAATGGGAAATGCAGAGATCCCTCTCTTGGGGTGTCATGGGTGTGCAAGTGGTTGTCTGGGGCTCTTTTTACTTACCAGCTCCACTGCCCTGCTTCATTGAGGGCTTAGATGCAGTGCACAGAGGAGTTCAGAGGAAGAATGCTATTTTAAGTAAAGCCATTTGTTAATCAGGGTGGAAATTTACTGAGGAGAGGGGACCTGGGCACAAACAGCAGTGCTCTTTTCTGGAGCTCCTGCTGCTCCTTCGATACAGGCAGTCTATGCAGGAGAAAAGAAACACTCTAAGCTTGGAGGAATACCATGGAGAACTTTGTTGGTAGGTCTGGGCTACAAAATGCTTCCTGACGTACTGATTCAGCAGAAAGTCTATAATACACAATGATGCCACTTTGTCATCTTATATCCGATTGTTTCTGCTCCGCATCCTTGGGATTCCCCAGCTGAGCATTATGAAGTGGGCAAAGAGCAACCTTTGCTCTTTGGCTTGCTCAAAAAACCCAGAAAATACACAGGTGATCCTGGTGCAGCTGCTGAAATTCTTCGGAGTAGGCTGGGCAAGAAGTCAGCTCCTGTCACCAAAATGTTCTCTGCTCAGACCTGGGGGTCTCCTGAATGGGTCTGCTGTCCAGGTTTCTCTGGGCTTTGCTTCTTTCTCCTTGCAGGAAGCTAAGCTGCAATGTACCCCAAATCTCCGAAGCCCAGCGCTGTGATGACTGCAGTGCAGATGCACACGGCAAAGTTTAGGGCTGAGGGCAAGTCCTGGCTGGATAAGGCCAGGAGGTGTCTATCTTGCTGTATATAGCTGCAAGATATACATACATAGATAGAGGGCTGAGCTGCTCTAACCTGGAATAGCTGCAGTGACTGAATATGTTACACAAATAACCTGTAATAAGTTTTGTAAATAAATCATTATTGATGCTCAAAACCACTGCAGCAAGACCTTGCACTTGTGACCTCTGCTCCAAATAAAAAGCCTTCTGCTGTTAAATCCAAAACCTGAATTAGAGCCAAAAAAGCCCCGTGTGCCACCTCACCGTGCCTGATGAATCATTCCTCATGCAGTCGGGCAGATGCACTCCACAAATGACAAGGACCGAGAGTAAAGAACATCTGGAGCTGTCAGGGGAAATAGCATGCCCCGTCCAAGGTCTGCTTTGTACCGCCATTCAAAGAAGAGCTGCTTCAAATCCTAGCAGCCAAATACCCAGAACGCTATTACTTGCAAATGACAGGTCACCTGCACCTCCGCGTTTCCCCTGTCATCCCACGTTGAGTCACATCACATACAAAGATAAAAAGCAGAATTCTGCCGTGCAAATGAAGTGAACTTTCACATTAGCTTATCTATATATTTCCCCTTAAACATTGCAATTATTATTTCTATTGCACAATCACCTCTCAAAGCTTCTGGTGAGTTATTAATATGCAGGAGCACAGGCTCTTTTATGAGCTGTTAACATTCATTAGCACTTCAGGTCCTAATGCGGAGTGAACCTTTCCTCTGCTCATTGTCATTCGCTGTGTGACACCATGGCCAGAAGCTGGTACCCGTGCTGCTGACAGCGAATTCCTACGGTGGGATTGCTGAGGCTCTGAGCTGACATCAGAGCATGCGTCACCGTGGTCCTTCACAGATGTCCCTGGAGACAGAAGTCCAGGCTGATAATTATTTAGATTCCTCTTGAGCTCCAGAGGTTTCCAAAGGATTTTTCTTCGGCTGTCCTGTGCAATCATGTTGTCATGGTGACCAGAGCAGGATGCTGGACGCCAGCCTGGCTCCCCTTCTCAGAGGATGGGCTGGCTGAGTGATGAAGCTGATGGTCCCCAGTAGTGTTTTGCCACACCTGAGAGATGTTCATAAAAAGGGGAATCTTTTCTAAAACAGACTTGGACTTTATTTGTTGTTGCTTTTTTTTTTGCTTAACCCTGATGAGCAGAATTTCAAGGTGCTCCCTATTTTCTGAATGCAAATGGTAAGAAGCCTCAGCATGGGACTGGATCAAAAACTTCCCATGGCTTGAGCAGTGCTGGAGCAGGCACTAACCAAACCTGAGCTGCAGTTCCCCTGTGTTGTTGCCTTGCACAGATTGACCTCCTTGCACAGGTGATCATTTGCTACTGTGACTAAATGTTGTCTTGGCAGGAAAAAATTGCCATTTTGGTGAACTTCCAATGCCTGGGGCAGACAGCTCATTCAAGCCACTAATAATATTTCTTTCTCCTTTGCTCAGTCTATAAAGATTACCTCTCTCTCCCTCCTTACCTCTTCTTATTTTACCCTGTCTGTAGCAATAAAAATCTTATTCTTCAGTTGTACTTGGTGGTGTCCATCCTACAAGAGACATGCCCAAGGGGGTGAGCTGCCACCAAAGCAACTTACCTAAGCAGGATACACCTCCAGCTGAATTTTAATGGGATTTTGTCAAGATAACAATAAACCTGTGTTTTCTTGCTGCTCAGATGGAAACTTCCACACACAAGGAGATCTTTCATGGTGAAATGTGAAAGCAGGAATGCTGCTGCACTGGAAAATGCTCTATGGACACTGGTCGCTTGTGGGCTGTATGAAAGAGGTGGGCTCCCTGGCTCACGCTTGCTACAGGACTGGCATTGTCCACATGACAAAGTGTACAGTGTGGCAATCATTGAAATTACCTCTATATTGGCACCATTTACTTTATTTAGCTGTATAGTGTTGAACACATTGAGAATACTTTTGGAATAGTAGGTCTTATATCACTTTAACTATGTCACCCTGTCATCAGATACCACTATATGAGGGCTTTAGCTTCATCAGCTTTCAGCCTCTGGTGATCCATAAAACCTCAGGGCTTGATCTTAAAACATCCCAGTCAATACTTGATATCTCCTCGGATCTGTATTGCACAAACGATAGATAAAATATCACAGAACTCTAAAGGATGTTTATCTTAAAGAAATTAGTGAAGGCCAAGTAGCTACTTTTGTGTTTTTCTAGGACTAGGTAGATGTTAATCCTTAATGAGTCATGTTTGTGTGAATCCAGTAATGCCATTTATATTATCTGACCTTTGCTGAGTTGACTTATGAATTGTTACAAATAACTACTCTTAATATGCAGTCAGTGTACAAGGGGCTCGTATAATGATTCCGAAACAATCATAAACTAATTTCCTACTGATAATTCCTAGGATATTTGAATAAAAAGAAGGCTGTATTTGCATAGCTCCCCAGAAGGAGGTAATCTCCCTGAAAAACATTCTGATTTGCAAACTGCATTAGTCAATGACTTTAGCACAGTCACTTTCATGAGAAATTATGCTAATACATGTGGAAGATTTCATTTTTCCTTAAAAAAATAGTAAGCACAGTGAGACACAGAACAGTCCAGACGGCTGCAGATACGCTGCCCTGAGTAATTGATTGCAGGATCCATTCAGATAAATCCTCCTTTGTTAGGGAAAAAATGTTAGTTAAAATAAGATACAGCTATAGCTTAGGCTTCAATCAACAAATAGCAGTCAGGATTCAATTAAAATCTGCATGCACTGTGTTACACGCAACATGCACACATTTAGGACTAACTGCACTTAGCTGCTGTAAAAATAAGCACCTCTGAGATACCCAAGAGAGCTAGAATACAACTCAAAATCCCACATACCATTTCAAACAGTGGCATAGGAGATGAGTGGGGCTGCCACATGCAGCTGAGCAGCCCAGGCATGAACTCTGGCTCCAGCCATGGGGCTGGAGAAGGTGCCCATCCCATAGCAATGTGGGGCCAAATGAGCCCATATACCTGCAGATTCAATAGGGTGTGAAAATAAGGCAATAATCTCCAGCTCACCTATCCCAAATCCCTGCTTTTTATATTTTTTCTTTGTTCATGGGTAAGCATTTCTGACCGATCTTCGTGTTCAATGAGGGAGACATGGAAAAATGATGTCCCTTGGGTCCCCAGTACTGATGACCCACAAGCTGTACAGCCCCATCGCAAGCCATCTGGAGTAAGCTTCAAAGCTTATACCCAGTGTTAATCCTTAGCGAGTGAGACAAAGCTTGTGAGCACAAAGTGTTGAATATTTCAGTAGTGGGGATGTGACGCCTTTGCCAAAATCCCAAGTTCTTAATTACCGTCTTTGAAAGTTGTATCTGTTTGAATAACACCATCAAGCTGTGCTTTAAACCAGCTTTTTAGTCAAAGGAAGATGAAAATATTCTCATGTCCACGAAGCACGCCATTAACTGAAAAAAAAATCATGAGAAAGACTCTCTTGAATGAAGCCTATGGTCTGGTTTGTGAATCTTTAATATGCATTTCTGCAGCTCTGTTCAACACTCAGCAAATTCATATTCTCGTTGACAGAGTAGACATTTTCATGAAGTATTTATAGCAGCCAAGCAAAATAACCATGTTTCTGGAGGTCTTAATTCACAAACTTCTTTTTTTGAAAGTAATGGCTTTTTAATGGGGGTTTTGGGGAGTCTGTTCCAAAATCCTAATCTTCCTGGTTTACACTATTAACAGTAGAGAGATCAATAATAAAATGGAAGTGCAGTTAAACTGGTTTTTTTCCAGTGGAGAATACCTGCGTCTGAAAGGATATGTGTGTAAACTCTGCCTGTTCTGTATCACTCCATTATTTATGAGCAAGGAGGATAACCAAGTACCAGCAAGGGCTGAGGCTGCCCAGCCTTGCTGAGGCAGGAGGAAAGAGCAAACCCGAACACACTCTTCTGTTGTTGAAACACAGCCAGTCCTCTGGGCATGTCCCCAGCGTGGGGAGAATAGCCTATTCATCAGAGCAAATGGCTTTGATCCATCAATTGATAAAAATCACTACATGACACAACCGACAGCCTTCTGCTACGCGGGTGTTTTAGTACAGCTACATTTCTTTCCATAAAACAGTAATATTTAAGTGAAAGAAGGCACTGCAATAAGACACCATTAATGTATATTCCTTGTTATCACATATAACGATTTGTTATCAAATATAACAATATTCCCTCTGTACAAAACTCTCTTCATGCTTCCAAATAGAGATTTCTGAGTGGAAAAGACAAAATATTCAAACTCCTCTTTGCTGCGATGGTTTCTCTGCCTTTTCTGTATAGACCTTTGCAAGGCTGGCTGATGTTTCACTTCAACCAGCATTGCAGCCATTTCAACCAAGCACAGTTCCAGATGCTGGTTCCAAGTGCTCACCTCCCTCCTCATCTTCCACCAAACCCACTTCATCCTGACACAAAGCCAGGATCAAATATTACCAGTTGTCTCTGCTTAGACTTCTGCAAATGCCAACGCAGGATGGGTTTGGTGGTTTGGTTTTTGTTTTGCTTTGGTTTATTGTTTGGTTGTTTTGTTTTGTTTTGTTTTGTTTTGTTTTCTCTTTCATGTCCCACAGGTCTTTTTTTTTTTAATTTTCTTTTTTTTGGCCATCTTTGGTGGCAAACTCATGCGTGTCACTTGAGCGCCGTGTTTGATAGTCCGAACAAGGATGGAGAGATGCTTTTGAAAGAAGATGCTTTGAAATGAGACATACTCCTTGTATCCACTAAATGGAAAGGACTCCTGTAGAGTTAATGATCGGGCTTCTATTCAAGGAAACATTATTTCACAGACTCCAGCTTTCAAAAGTCTTTAGAAGGCTTGTTGCAGCACACTGGAGAGCACCCATTCTCTGGCTCTCAGAGCAAAGCCTTTGCCTCACTGATTAAGGTGAAATATTTCCCCTTTCTCCAGTACTCGGTGCCAGCAACATCCAAGGACTCTGCTTCGTGGGTCCCTTTCGGAGCCACGTCACAAGAACAAGTGCGGAGAGCTGCTTCTATGAAAGACTAGCTCACATGCTAATGACTTATTAGCGCAGGGGAGCATTTCAGAGCTAGTCCTGTAGCCATGGTGAACCGTTTTCATCAGGTCTAGGTTATTTTTCACCATTAAGGAGAGTTTAATTGAATACATGCTGATTTAGGCCAGACTTTATGTTTCAAGCTATCTGCTGGGCAGCATCCACAAACACAACCCTCCTTTTGACATTTAGAAGTCATTAACCCCAGCATAAATCTTTCTGCAGCTCAAAGGCAGTTATCTCCACTCCTCAAAAGGATGTCCCAATATAGACAACATAGGTTTGTTTTTCTTTCAGATGAGAATTTCCATAATGGAGTATTTAAGCCCAGTCCAGACTGCGAAGGCCACAATAGAGAGACCATAATTGGTTTTGTTTAGTTGGGAGAAGAGAAGACTCTGGGGAGAACTTAAAGCAGCTTCCAGTGCCTAAAGGGGTCAACAAGAAACCTGGAGAGGGGGTTTTGACAGGGACATGTAGGGACAGGACAAAGGGGGAATGGCTTTAACCTGCCACGGGGGAGACTGAGACTAGATATAAGAAAGAAGTTCTGTGAGGGTGCTGAGGCACTGGCACAGGGTGCCCAGAGAAGCTGTGGCTGCCCCATCCCTGGCAGTGTTCAAGGCCAGGTTGGACACAGGGGCTTGGAGCAAGCTGCTCTAGTGGAAGGTGTCTCTGCCTGTGGCAGGGGTTGGATCTCGATGAGCTTTAAGGTCCCTTCCAACACAAGCCATTCTACAAGTCTATAATTTTGGTGGTGTGAATTTTTGCCATCATCCTCCCAGCTTAAACTCCAGGTGAAGACCAGGGCACAGCTGGTTTGTCTCCAGCATCAACTTCCATCAGCGCTCCTTTTCTTCCATAGGGTTCTCAAGTTTCAGCTGATCTCCCAGACCCGAATGTGTTCAGTAATCCTTAAATAATCATCTTTCTTTAGTTGTTTGCTCTTTAACATCTTCTACTGGAGCATTTTAAAGACCTTTAATTAAGCTTCAGAACCCTCCTAAGCTGGTGGCAGGATCGTTGTTTTACGTGGGTTTCACTGAATCGCAGGAGATCAAGAGACCCTCCAAATACAATTTGTGAACCTGTATTGGTTTCTCTAACTATTTATTCTTCCATCAAGGGCATAAATCAGCCTCTAGGGAACAACCACAAGCCAGGACCAGTTTGTTCAGTTTTCAATGGTATACTTCAAGAAACACTCAGCCCTGAAGCTGCCCTCCTTGGTCTGCTCTCTTCATATTTCAGTATTTGGATTCATTAGCTTTCTCATTACAGACTCAGAAAAGCAGGGGGGAGGTGAGATTCTCCATTTTATGCATGATTTTGTTTCCTTTCATGTAGTGGGAAAAGTCCTGTTGTTGGAGGACACGACCCTTGGAGAGACACGTGGAAGACCAGGGCTGCTCTTCGACCCTTCCTTCTCCAGGGGCTTGGTGGTAACTGAGTCCTATTTTTGTCCTTCGTAGTACCACAGATATTTCAGGCTTCTGAGCATCAGCTCTGTCTACTATAAATTTATAAGCCTCAGGGATGCAGTTTGTTGCCATTAAAGTTGTTGGTTTTAACTGTGATTTCAGTCGCAGGAAGATGAAAATCCAGCAAATGTAAAAGCCCGTGCCCAAGCATCTGCATTTTATAAGTCACTTGATATTTTTCATTTGAAATTACTCCAATAAATGTGGCTTGCTGGTCAATTTAGCAATGTAAGTGCTTCTGATGAGCTCTCAGTGAAAGACAAATAAGCAGGTTTCAGCAATATGAGTCTTAATGTTTCATAGAAATTACTAAAAAATCAGAAATGAGTGTTGCTTCCCACTAATTGCCAGTTTACAGTCATGTTCCCATTGCTTCCTTAAGGAGTTTCACCATTCAGGCCTTTAAAAAATATACAACGAACTTAGAGAAGACAGTTGCTGTGATTGATTGAACGCAGACATCTGTAAAAAAAGAGAGAATAGGGGAAAAGGCAAGCAATATCTCTCAGTTTCTCTGGGTTTTATGGGCAGCAGAAAACTCAGCTGCTGATGTTACTGAAATACGCAGCCTGTAGGCAAAGGTTTCCGTTACCAGCATATCAGTCACATGGGTAGGGAAGGAGATAAAAAATTGGTCCTTTGTACAATGTTCAGCTGAGGTAATTAATTGGAGATCAATTCAGAAGTAATCTAACTCCTTTTAAGTTTACAGTGATAAAATCATGACAGATGGGATGGAGCAGGAGAAATTCCAGCCTGGCCAGACATGAAATGAGATCTGTGTGCAGGAGCAGCCAGTCGGCCCTAAGACTTTCCCAAGTGTTTCCTCATAGGTATTGCTGGTAATTCTTCATTTTCAGTAGCAGCACTTCTCTCTCCATTTCAGCTGTGGAGCCCGTTGCAGTATCGATGCTATAGCAGCATCGCAGTGAGCAGAGGCTGCAGCCTCGTGCCTTGTTCTTCTGAAACAAGACTATTTAAAGCATGTAAATGGCAATTATTTATATACCACCTTTACAAGCCACGTGTTTTTTTCTGTCTATACAGTTTTTTCAGCCTCTGAAAGGTGATCCAATTAATGCTGTTGTGTCACTACTCATAATCCTTATGGAAAAATTGGTGCCATTTACTTCTGTTTTTTCAGCACGGCATCCCTGACTGCTGTCAGGGTAAGACTTACTTCAGAGGGTTATCACTGAGTGTCTGCTCTGCAATTTCAGCCTATTCCTTCTCTTCCCTTTTTACCACACTGCTTTGCTGACTGTGAGATCCTCTAAGTGGGAATTGCCCAATTAACAGTGTTCTCATTGCTTCCCACAAGCCACCCAGGGCCCTGGTTTCACCATCCTGAACTATTCCCTTTTATACCCACTTTTCATCCAATTAGGTATCAAGAAACTTGACAGGCAGAGAAGCATCCCTGCTGATGGTGACACAATGGAGCAGACATCAAGTCAGATGTCGGCAGGTCAGATGCGCACCGCTTGTCTCCAGGACTAGGATGAACGTGTGGATCTGCACATGCATTTGGAACCTGGGTGTTGAAACTAGATCTAGAAATCCTGCTGCAGGATTCAATATTTCCATTGCCAGTTTTGAGGTGTTGCTACAAATTAGTAATTTTTAAGCCTGATACTCAGTAATGACGAAGAATCAAGACCGACTAGGCACGAGGGGGAGAACCACATCATAATGACCTTCCCTGAGCCCTCTGCATACCTGTGACAATACTAGCAAAAGTAATCCTAACTCTTGCAATTTGTCTAAATGATATTTCTTCGTATTCAGATGTTTGTTATGTCTTGGTACATCAACTCCCAAGGTCTAGCAGCTCAGAGCACGTCGCTTAGGTTTTACCAGGACACAGGGCTCTGTTGTATGGATAAAGGAAAATCTTTTAAAAGTTAATTTTTTTGTCAAGTCATGAGAAAAACACATTAAGAGTTTGGCTCCTGCAGGACTTACAGTGTTGGTAGCAGCAGAGGCAGCTTCTGTGCTGTGTAAGCAAAACAAAGTCTTTCAGTTTTGATGCATATTACTGCATTTTGTATTGTGCATGAAAATACAGAATATCAACCGACCTTTCAAACCATTGCAATACTCCACCATATGCTACCGGACCAAATAAGCCATTTTTTTTGGTGAATATAGAAGTGGTTTGCAGCTATAGGTAATAAAATTGTCTCAGACACAGCTAACTGCCTCTCTCCAGAGGCAACAGAGTCATTACAACCCTCTAACTTTATAGATTCTTATTTTCATTAGATTTTTATTTAATGAAAGAATAAACCTCACACACTTCAGTGGCACAGCACACTCACACGTAGTTACACAGAAGCAGAGTCCCAGGGAAGTATATTTTATATAAGAAGTCAATTTAATTTTGCAGCACAAGTCCCCTCCCCACTCTTCCCAAAAATCTGCTCATAATTATGTATTTCCAGTGGGCCACTGTGGCTATGAGCAGTGCTGGGCACAAGATGTGACAATATTTTATATACATGGTCCATAATGCATTATAACCCATAACTGGAGAGGCGCAGATGGATTCCCCACCTCACGGGTAATCCTGCACTTTCTACCTGGTGAAGTGATTGGAAGCATTGGAAGTTTCTGTGCTTCCTCCATGAAGGGCTGGAACCCTTTTGATGGTGTGGAAGCTGTGCTGATAATCTCCTTGAGTCTCATGTGCTATTTGAGCTCTCCTGAATACACCACAGCCCATGAGATGCATCACTCGATGCGCAACAGCCCTGCATCCCTCCTGGCAGCCCCTGCTGCTGCCTTGCTCAGTTAACACCTTTTCTCCTTCCCTGATAAACACAATACTTGGGTTTGGTTTTATTTTCTTGGAAAGGTCTCAGGCAGTGCTACGCAATGGGATTTTCCTGGCACCCTGGCATTTGCCATTGTGATAATGTCAGCAGTCTAAGGGACTTTCCAAGCGTTTGCCCAATGTAGGTGACCCTAGGACCTGGACTGCTTGGTCAGAGATGAACAGTTATTTTCTACTACTATCAAGTAGCAAAAGGAATTATTTGTGCACTTTGAGCTGGCTGCAATGGGGTCCACGAGTGGGAAGTAAATAGGAAGGCAGGGTCGAACCTCCTCTCCTTCCAGTGCTCACAATGGGAGGAAATCAACATTGGGTATGTTTGCACATCTATTAGTACTCCATCAAACAGGAAATCATTTTAAACATGAGAGGTTGCAGGGAATTCCTTCTTCTCTGATACCACGGAAAAAGATGAAAGGTGGGTTTGAAGAGAAAAATAAGCTTCATTTAACCTAATAGTACAAAGTGAATGAGAAAGCTTTAACCTATTGATTCTGAGCTTGGCATAAAGTGTTGCAATGATCCTTTTCAGTGCTCTGAGGCTGTGTATCGAATTAAAGAAGCATTCAGCATACTGGCATTGAGTCTCTGAACGGCTTTTCTTTCAAATGTGTGTTTTCTTTGGCTATTACACAAAATGTATGTATTGTTTCCTTGCTAGCAAACTGTCTGAGCAAAATGCTTTCCAACATGGAAATAATTTGCCATGTTATGAATAAAATTATTCTACTATGTTCAGGAATGGCATTTGCTCCTGCTCTCATCGTTCTTTGCAGTTTCAAGGCACTGCACCCAGCATTAACCTAAAGGGAAAGATGGTGCCGGTTGTGAACCTCAGTTCAGCCCCTGCCCTGCAGAAGCAGAAGCCCCACTACTGTGGCTGTCCAGAAACAAACCTACCACAAACCCCACATTTTTTCCCTATTTGCTCCTGATATAAAGCTGTTTTCCAGAGAGTGTGTGTTTAGCTGGAAGCACCTTGAGCAAGCAAGCAAACAGGAAGGAGAAGCCCGTAGGGTCCACTATTGCCAGCCATCCTGCTCCTGAAGGCTATGAAAAAGCATCTACCATCAGCAAAATCAATCTTTTTATTTTCCCTTTTCCTTCCTGAAATGTAATGGTTCCTAAATCACTTTATTTTCAAGTTTCAAGGGAAAAAAAAGTGTCTTCCTAAGTGAAGACTTGGCCCATCACAATTTTGACTAAATTTTTATGGCTGAGCTATAAAGTGCTGGGTAATGGAAATGCTGACAAACCTTTAGCCACAGTGGTCCCAGCTGGCCCCTCTGATAATAAATCACATGAAATGAGGAGTTATCAGGGATTTCTGATTCACCAGGGCTGCGTGCAGCAGAGTGGTAAAAACAAGCTGGATTCTCAGCACTGCTGCATGTGGCTTTTTTCCCCAGCTTCTGTTTTGACCCAATGGCTGGAATGTTTTAGATTACTGTTGGGTGTTGGTTAAGACTTCATATTGTGAATATTTCAACACGTATTGAAACTTTAATGCACCACTGCTCAGCTTAGCTCAGGAAACTTGAATATTATCCCGTAGTGATGATACAGCTTTCACAGAAACAGTGTTATGTGATGTGCCGCAAAATAACAAGCTGACATTTGTCATAGCACTGGCTGCACACTTCCGATCAATTTAGCTTTGTACAAATGCAAAAATGTTCCCTTGGGAATGTGTGAAACGTCGGACTTTTCCAGTGCCTGTGGAACATCATAAAGGGATCAAAAGTGACCACAGCGACATGCACGTGGAGTCCATCAAAATGTACCCAAAGTGAAATACTTTTGGCCAAACAAGTAAAAATGCTTTAATGCCGTGAGACAAACTGGGAATAAAAATGGGGATCATCCAGTTTCGCAGCAGAATTTACAGGTTACCAAGGTAGAGTCCAGCACATCCAGGCACTGGCGCTCAGCCGCGAGCATCTCAGCTGCACAGTGTATGCTAATGAGTTTCATTATTTAATAATAAACAGCAACGTTTAATTAGTGCAACCATTGCTATGCATAAAATACTTTAATTACACTGAAGGCTGGTAGAAATAAGATGGTTTGGGGTGAAGCTGAGTGGGAGGCTCAGCTCTCATCTGTGCACTGAAACGTGGCCATCAGCAGAGACAAAGACAGGGTTTTGCTCTCAGTGTCTTCACTCAAAGGTTAATTATACACAGAAATCACTTTGGTTTGGGTTTAAATTGGGGGGGGGGGGGAGCGTTCTCAATTTCATCTTGGTTGTGTGCACAAAAGGGTGTCACTGCTCTTGGGTGATGAAGGTGGTGGGTGGTGGGTGATGAAGGTGATTTGGTGACGTCCCCGGGGCCTCAGAAAGCCCTTCTCTCCATGACCATGAGCCCTCTTTTATGGTGCACAGAAAAGAGTTTGGAGGAAATGAAGGAAGATTTTTTAGTCCAACAATTTCCAGCTATTGGGAAACTTGGGCCTTCCTCTAGATTAAACCCCTCAGACAAATAACAAAGGTGCATGCAGAAAAAGCAGAAGTAGTCGCAGTTGCAGTCACAGCCACTGTTTTAAAACATGCTGGGTGAAGACAGTCCATGGGTCCTGCTGCAGGTGCTGACTGAGGCCAGCCCTGGCACCATGTGGTCAGTGTGGTGGGTCTGCACAGTGATGGTGCAGGCTGAATTCACAAGCCAGAGCTTCAACCCCATTCTTGCATGCCAGATCATGCAGCCGCCCTGAAACCATTCATGTTGCCCCCGGTTCCTTCATCTTTCCCGGCACTTTTCCTCCTCCAAAACACATCTTCAGACCTGTCCCCATTTTCGGCCAGGTTTTCTTCCCCATCTGCAGGGCAGGACATGAGGCAGGATGAGGCATGGCTCCAGCCTTCATCTCTAGCATCCCATTGCCCAAACAGTCACTCCCTTCAGCTCAGGAGGTGTCTAAGTGAGAGATTTGTACCTTTCTGGAGTGACCCATCTGCCACGGTGTTCCAGGAGGAGCACGTGCGAAGCCACACATAAACAGTACCTTGTGTCACCACCAATGGAGACATGAGTCCTCGGTACCCACACAGCAGATGGGCTGGAGGAGTCTCATCAGCATCCTTGGTGCTGCCAGGCGGCTAAGTGGTTGCATGTGTTGTCACTACACAGGAGTGTAATTGTGGGACGCTGCATGGTGCCCGCTGAACTGGCATGAAATTACAGCTTACCATTTATTCCTGGCTGGATAAACTGAGGAAGGATGCGAGCCCCAGAACGAAGCCTGCCAGAAACTGTCACTTGGGTTTTCCTTCACTTCGAAGCCTGTGCTTGTACATTCACCCGCCCCAAAACTGGCTGTCCCCAAACCCAGAAGGATGCACAGGAGTGGAAAGTATCTCCCAGCTTTGCCAATGTTTGATTTTCTCTGAAACTTTTTTATAAAGAAAAAGTATTTTATCAGTTAATAAAATCTTTCATGGCCCATTTTATTCGTTACGTTCCTTTTATCAAGGCAGCATTTTGAAACGCTGAAAACTTTTATTTTAGCCTTTTCTAAATGAGAAGTTGCCATTTAAAGAAAAAAAACACCACCGCCCCCAAGCCCAACCCCAAATACTTTTAGCAATAACATGTAAAAATATACATTATGATGAAAACACCTGAAAGAAACTGCATTTTTTTAACTTTCTGGTATGTGTCAGGGACTTTTCAAGACCTTAAAAACTAGCACCTGCCTGACTCCCTTATGATGCTGATGTCTAGAAATGGGGGATATGGTAAGAAATGTCTGTGATAGCCATGTGTCCAAGGTATCAACGGCTGTGTGCTGGACATGGAGCTAGCACTGAGGTCCATGCATTGGTATAACACCTCCCATGTACCCAGGAACCCACAGCTCTGCTGGCGGATGCAAAGGTCGCACCAGTTCTTCTGGTTCCTGCCTGGATGGAGACCGGGGAGGGAAGGACACAGATTGCTCATCACTGTTGCATACCCATTAATAGTGGAAAGCTTCTGGCATGCAGGCTGCACGTCCTGGCACAAAGATGTGCTGGGCTGGGTGACTTCATGGAAGTCACCACAGGCAGCTATGCTGGGAGTGGAGCAGTGGCAGCATCCATGTCCTGCTCCTCCAGCCCACCAGGGGAGGAATGGCTGCTAAAACCAGGCCAGCATCCCAGAAATGGGTATCTGCACATCCCAACTGGCCACTCTTGCCTCGTCTGCCCTCTGCTCCGCTGCAGGACCAGATCTGCAGAGCAGAGGAGAGCTCAAAATACGAGGCTGTGTCTGTGTCCATTTCATCTCTGGGGAAATAGCACACGTACCTTGAATTTCTTCAAATCCTCCCCAGCTCTCACGGGTGCATTCTGCTGCCCAAGGCCATTGATAAAGAGGCAAAAATGGCACTGGAAGAAAATCTGTCCCTTCCATACTGCCTATGTTGTCAGTTGCCACATAAGTCACAAAAAAAACCCCCATTAAAATAAATTGCAAATGTCTGGTCTTATAACAAATTCCTATTTTGCAAGTTTGAAAACTTCAGTTCCTTGTGGAACGTATTTTCTTCCTGGAACTTTGTGCTTCAGCCTTTATTCATCAGAACTGTTTTAGTCTTAATTTAACATTATTCTGTTGCTGCTTTATGGCTGAGAAACACATTGCTCTCTCCCCTGCTTGCATCTGCCACGAAAACAAAAAGAACATATTCTGCACCTGTCCCTGCTTCACAACCAGCTGAAATGAAATTCAATTCAACGGCCGCTAAACAAAGTGCAAGCAATGACTCAGTATGGAAATAAGACTTATTTCTTTTTAACTCTATTATGCGGCAGCACAAGAGAGCGGGCATGCTTTCTTATACTGCGGTATATATATATATATATATGGTGTGCCTGTTTCACAATCTTCTTCCAATGCTTTCTCAACAACTCTGAGACAAAAGGAAAAAATACTGTATTTCTCTCTTGCTCATGATACTGATGCACATCTGCTCTGTTTGTTAGTTACATTTTTAAGCTTTAACTAGGCATGGTTAAAATACAAGAAAATGGAACAGAAATAGAGGAAATGTCTCAAGTGCCCAGGCTCCAGCCAACTTGCACTTGAGTTTTCCTCCTATTCATCAAACTTTTACTAGCAACTTGTTTAATAGGCCCTTTGATTAAATAAACCTTGGTTTAAAAGAGGGAAGGCTTCCACAGAAGCCGTGGATTCTCCATCCCTGAAGGTTGTCAAGACTTGGCTGAGCAAAGCCCTATCTGACCTGGGCTGGTGCTGGCAATAGCTGGGTGCTCAGTAGGATGCTGGACTGGATGAGCCCCACAGGTCCCTCCCAATCAACACTGCTGTGATTTTGACTTCCTGCTGCTGCTATTATAAATAAGGTTGAATCAAAAACCAGTGTTAAGTGTGCAGGTTATAAATACCATGGTCTTCGTACGCTGCTGATGGTTATTATCTACCAAATTCCATCTGCATTGCAGATGTGGCATGCTGAAGTGGCCTAGCCACTTAACTCTAATTGCAGGTTGGAGCTTTAGGCTTTAGAAAGCCAAGGTTAATTTACTTATGACGACTAGATGATGGTGCTGCCTATCATTATCCATGTTGTAAGAATATTCCAGTGGTCCATTGAAAAGTGGGAGCGTGGTGAGATGGGCACCTTCCAGACACACAGAATAAGCTTCTGGTTTTACAGGAAAAACAACCCTGAAACTACTCCTTGCCTTCAAAACTGGACAGATGAAGTGTAGAGGAAGCTGAAAAGCATGTGCACACAGCAAACAGATCAGAGAGGACTGGTGAAAGGTACTTTGGTGCTTTTGCATCTTCATTTGTCCCTGCTACAGAGTTTTCAATGGAAAACAGCACTCCTTTAGAACAAAAAAAAGTAAGGCAGAGAGAGACATTACTGGAAAAGAAACTGGTTAAGAGCAAAGATAAAGCAGGACACAAGGAGAGAAGGCAGCAAGAAGCAGAGAGGGCAGGTGAGAAGCATCTACATGGGGGGATGTTTGTGGTGTTGGGGTTTATGGTGTGGGTGGGAAGGCAGCAGAACAGAGGGGATCATCTGAGGAAACCCAACTGCCAGGGATGGGTGAAGGCTGAGTCCAGAGGACCATGCAGCTGCCTAGGGCCTGATGCAAGAGTAGCAGAGATGCTCAGGAGTCCTCCCTGCTCTGACTTTACATGGTTTGAGGAAGAAACTGCTTGGAGGTCACATTGCCTCGTATCTGCCCACCAGGTTTTGATTAGAAGAGCAACTATAGGGCTCTGCTGCTCTGGTCCTCCTCCAGTAAAGACCTTCAGTGATGGGCAGGTGAAGCACCATGCTGAATTTTCACTGCTGATTAACTTCAACCATATCTTAGGCCACATTTACATCTTCATTTTGCTTTAACCATTCATACCTTCCCCTGGACCTCAGTCTTATGATAGAGCTTTCTCAGATTCCATCTGGGGATCCTGACTGCTGTGTTACACCCACAGACTGTGCATAGTTCTACTAGGAGGCACATGTCTATGTACCACATGCCCACTACCTGTGAAATGAAGGTGGGTGCAACACATTGAAATAGTTCATCTGGAAGCTGGGGCAAGAACTATGGAAACTTCCATAGCAAACCTACTAATATCTGCTGTCCATCTGCACCAACCTAGTTTCCTCCTTCATTCAGTTTTATATATTCACTGCCTTTCAACAGAAGTTTAGTTTTTCGAGACTTTAATCTGTTCCCTCTCTTAAACAAAATCCGTTTTGTTATCGTGAATAAACCAAATACATTCCCAAACACAGTAAACACAGCAATTTATTTATTTATTTATTTTTGACTGCATAATATAGCTGTTTAAAAAGTGCTAATTGCTTCTTTTGGAAAAAGTGCCTGCATGTTCCCGTTCCAGCACAGAACAAGCAGCCTATATACAGCGCCATCAAGGTTGTTTATCTTTCCCTGCTCCTCTATGCTCGATATTCTCCACTTCAGTTATTCTGAAGCATGGCAGGCTCCACATAAAATGGGTAAATGATTTGAAAAGTAGCCCTTTCAGAACTGAGCTGAGTGTAAAACAGGGAGCAAAACGGCCTTTTTACTGCAGTTACATCATCCTCATGTGGAAAGCCGTGGAAAGCCTCCCGACTTGCTGGTCTCGCTAACAGGTCGTCTTATTTTCTCTTCCTATTTGCAAAACATCAGAATTAAAAGCAGAAATACCCACCTTCTGAAGAATATAGCTCGGTGGCAAAAAGGCAGTGAAGGTCTGAGGACCTGGCTTTGCTGAGGTCTACATTGTGCCATCTAAATGCACATGAGAGGAGAAAGAAGGTTGCTTTTGGAAACCACTCTTCCAGTTTGCCAACTTCATGTTTGATTCACATCTCACGAGCTCTTAACTGCCTGTCAAAAATTACTTCCAAGTAAAAAGTGTTCTTTGTGGCCCACAGAATGATGTACTTCAATAACCATGTGTGCTGACATTGACTGCTCCTTTTGTGTTGCTTTCTGCCCACAGTTTCATCCAAAAGTCACCAAGAGAAGCTCACGAGCAGTCAGCCAGTGCCTCCAAAGCTCTCTAAGGGTGTCAGGTTTATTGCTGTGCTAATATTTTGGAGACAGGATCCTCTATTGAGGAATATAAGGGTAACGACAGCACTCACTTGCCCTAATTTTGTGAGGAATAAGAAATCCTGGGACTTTCCTGCAGGACAGAGAGGTCACCTCCTCTTCCCATAAGATGCAAATGGCACAGGGTGCCTCTTGGAGACAGGCTCCTCCAACCCAGACTGCACACCTGAGCTCATAAAATACCCTCTCATTACAGACAGCTGTGTGTCATTACAAATGGGAGGTAAAATTCACTCTAAAGTGTATTAGTTACAATAAAGTCCAGCTTAACCCATTAGCTGCTTTTGAAGGGAAAAAATTACCCATAAGTCAAAATGAGGACATGGAAACGGCCCTGGTGCAAGGAAGGGTCTTCAACGTTTTCCAGCCCAAATTCATAAGCACGCTGTGTGAAGCAGTCGTTGGAGCAAACCAAGGAGGCACAACAGCAAACTGTCCCAGACGTGCCTGCTTGAGGATGTGACCACCTCAGCATGGCCGGCTCGCTGGTCCTGACCAGACTAGAGGAGGTCAATAACCAAGGGTGAGTTCCTTCTGCGTGCTGGGGCGAGTGCTAAAGGTCAACTGCAGCATCTACGTCCGCTGTCACCATAGCTCCGCTTTCAGGGCAACAGCTTGTGTTTCAGTGGGATGCACACACAGCTTGAGGGGACATCGGCAGACTGAAAACACACGCGTTGCACTCCACTCTGCCTGTGCCCTACCCGCACAGTGCAGTCAGGGCAGTGATACACAGGACAGCCTGAGGAGCCCAGAGGAGGAAGCAGGGACTGTACCCACTCGAGGGAGGACACGCTGCCTCCATCACCAGCCACGTTGCTGTTGTGTTCCTCCCTGCAAACAGGCATGCAGGTATGAGTCAGGATGAATCAGCTGCTGGCAGCAGGGGACAGCTTGCTCTGATTGCGACCATGCTGGCATCTGGCTGAAGGGCAGGCGGGCTGAGGAGCAGGTTTCACTGGAGGCACTGCTCCCACGTCACAGCAAGAATACTTGGGCAATGCCACAGGGATAAGCAAAACCCATCCCCACCCCTTACTGCATGTTCGATCCACTCTAGGGGTGTCAGAGTTCCAAAAATACATGTTAGCACCTGTAAGCTACCCCTTCCCTCTTCAGCAAGGCACCAAACCACCTCGAGCCTGTGGCTGCCTTTAACCTGCAAGCAAATTTGCAGACATTTTCCTTCTGAAGTGATAATTAAAATTACAACTAAGATACAGACAGAAAGAGAAAGAAGCCTGAGGTCTCAAGATCCAGAGAGCTCTCATAACAGATGTGTTTTGACAATGAATGCTAATGTGCACATCTGTAAAAGCAAAAATAAAAGACTCCCATCATAAAAAAACCCTGCAGCATCCTGGTCACATTTGAATGTGCAAGGGATGGAAGAAAATCCACAAAAATGTCAATCAAATAGATTCTGTTATTGTGGGTTCTCTGCTTTGAAAAGATGTCCCACAGGTGCTCTTGTCACTTCAGTGTGGTTTTTAGCATCAAGATTCAGTAATTCCTCTGTGCAATGAGATGACCTGAGGCTCAGGCTGAAAACCACGTTGAGATGTCAGACTGATGCTGCTGATACCTCTCTCAATGCCGTGGCAAGTCTGACAGCTCCCACCCGCTGCCTGCATGGGAGACAGCCCCAGACAGAAAGGCAATGTGCCCAAAAAGATTCATACATCAAGGTATAAAGAAAGCTTGCAGTTGCTCCAGGCATACCCTCTTTTATACGCTACAGAGCTGTAAACAGACACTGGTAGCAAGAATGAATCATTGAAATAGGGTGTAAATTGGAATTAGGGAGCAAGACTCTTCCTTGTGGCCAAGGATGGTGAGCCACGTGCCTCAAACACCTTCTGCTGCAGTGCTGCTGCATGCTGGTCCCTGCGTCACCCACCACCTCATCACGGCCTGACATACTGTGGTTCACACACAGGTACAGCAAATGTCGTGTATTTGTACCACAGCTCAGATGGGATTTACAGCCGATGTATTTAGGGGATTATTTTTCATTTTAAATACCATTTGTTACAGTTTTGAAGCCACACACATAGTGAAGAAGCCAATGGAGCTACGTTGTTTCATGTTATGTTAGGATCTGGAAAATATTACCGGAAAACCTATGTGTTCCTGTGTCTATTTCTTAGGAAATGCATGTATTTAAAGCAGCATAGCTAAATAAAGTCACAATGGTAGAAAAAAAGACATCCCTATACCAGGTACTGTTCTCCTGCCCAGTGGATGAGGTGACTCATGGCTTCGCCTGGCTCTATTTTAAGGCACTAGAATATCCAGCCTCTGCCTGAGCTGGGGAATGGTTTGCCATGATGCAGATCATTTGTACCTGTCAGCTCCAGCCACTTTCCTGTTTACTCTCACTAATGAAACTCCGACGTCAGGAGCGAGTTGTTCTGGTACTTGCATTTCAACATAGGCGCTCACTGGGACCTCCTTATTCAGGTTTTCGTCTGTTCTGTGTCTGCTGTACCTTGTTAGCCTCCTCCCTTCAATAAAATCTGCCTTTAAAGCTGCTGGTGATCCTTTGCAGTGAAAAACATCACGGCACTTGATGTTCTCTTTCAGCTTCTGCCATCCTTATTTCCCACGCACGTGCTCCTGCGAACCTGTTTTTCCATAAGCTAATAAGAAACAGCTTATTCTGCTTTACAAAATGGTATAGAAGAATACAAGTTAAATGGATGGAGATCTTTAAGGATGAGCTGCAAGCCATTCCTATATACTCAAAACCCAAGCTCAGACAGCAAGCAGCTCTGATCCTTTAACTAAACCCAAAAAGCAGCTGATGTGATGGAGCTGCCCAGGGAACACTTTGAGTTTGAGAGGCAGAAGGAGCTGCACTGGGCACCAAACCCCCTTCTCCTCACACTGCTCCAGCACACAGCAAATCGTGAATAAATAGGAATTCTTTTCAACACTGTTTTGCAATGTGTTACAATAGCAAATCACTGAGGGTTCAGCCAGGAACCGTGGTATTTATCCTGCTTTGTCTGCACATGATTTATACCCATCAAAGACAAGAAGCGGGTTGTGCACAAATAATGATGAGCAAATCCAAGGAAGGTTTCAAGGAGAAATGAGCTGGGAGCGAAGAGCTGAATCTGAATCCTGTGCAGAGCAGGCAAGGAACCCAGGCAGAAATGGGGAGACGTCTTAGGGTAATTTCCAGAAAGCTGAAAGGCAGCAGGTGCCTGGTCCCATAGGAGAGAGAAGAACCACATCCATCAGCTGGGAACACAACACATGCAGGAAATGCCATGGGCTGAGGACATTTCAGGGATACTGGGGATGCAGCTTCGCTAAAGAGATGATGCTTGCTCTTATTTTGCTCCGATAAGCAGCATCCACATGCTAGGAGGGGACACAAAGGCTCCAGGTTTCCTGCCCAAATGCTTGTGCAATGAACCATCAAATGCCAGGGAATGGGAACACTATTTTCTAAAGGAAATTCCGAGTCCATTTTTTCCCCTCTCACTGTTAATCCAACTTGAAAAATTCTGTATTCAGAGCGAGTGAAAGGCTTTGTTTAAGACTTCCGTCATTAATGGAAATTCTGTAGTGGTTGGCTACCCAGACTGCATATGGATTGACAGTTCCACTAAAATCAACCCTGGTTTATGAGAACCAGATGCTGATCCAAATTACAAAACCCAGAGGGGCTGCCAAATGAAAACCTACATGTGAAGTTAGGATTGTACCAGAGCTTTAATTTAGGGACCATCTGAAACCTTGTTTAATGCTTTTCACCCCATGGGCAGCAAAGGTGACTCTGCACCGTGTTTTGAAGAGAAGCTACAGCATTGCCATGGGATGTACGTCACACCACGGGCACCCTCCTGTCCCCATGCCTGACTCACTCCCGAGCTTCCGGGTACTTCAGTGATGCAGATTGCTGGCAACGACATCAAACTGTCCTCTGGATCTGTCTGAACCTTTACAAATAGCAGTTAAGAACCAAATCATCCCTAGAGAAGCTATTATCTACTCACCTCATCATCTGATGCTGATGTGAGATTCTGGCAGTCCACAATACGCATCCGCTGCTTCCATTCAGAAGTGGTGTGATGGAAAGGTGTGACTGTAATGAATTGTCACAAATCCCTTTTTTTCTCTCTCCCATCATGAGTACTCTGCCCTCCCAACCAAGCAGAGACAGTAAATCAGCCCCACTGAAGAACTCCTCGTGTTTCTGCTTGGAAAAACACAAAGGGATTTGTGCAGACAAGGTTTCAAGCTCTGGTAATCCGGAATTTCCAGTCTGAGCTCCCCATCACGCTGTTTGCATGATGGTTTCATCCAGCCTGGGCAGCTCAGCACTGCGCTGGTGCAAGCAGCTGGTCCTCCTTGGTTTCTGCATGTCCCCACTACTGCATTGCCCCACCAAAATTCCAGGGTTTCCTTATTCCCCTGATTTTAAAAAGAAGCAGAAGTATTCAAGCAGGCTGTGAACATGTATATTTTTGCCTTGCATTATTGCCTGGCTGAGCAATCTTCTTGTTAACACCTTAGACTAAGAACCTCAAAATATGGAATTTTAAACATATATATTCCCATGAGAAGCGTGGATTGGGTCACTTCAACAGAAGTCATTGCCCTCAGTATTAAATAAAAACCTAGTCACAGTCAGCCTGCTTACTGTTAATGCAAGATTTTAGAGTTTCACCTTACCTTAAGCTGAAAATAAGTCTTGCTGTAAATGCAAGGCTTGTTTTTACTGCTTAAAATTAATTGGCAGCACAACCAGTGCAAGGCAGTGTAGGAAATCAGGCAAAAATTGTGTGCTCATTAGTGATCATTGTGAAAGATTTTAGCTCATCATTTACGTCAGTTGACTCGTGGAGACACTCTTTCCCTAAGAATCATAAAAAATGGATGTTCTTGACACAGTGACACTTAAGAAAATGGTAAAAAAAATGTGCTTTACATGCCAAGGTCGACACACAAAACAAAAGGAAATATTCAACATGGAAGAAAACAAAAATAAAGAAAAATATCCCATTCTTATTTTGTAATGGGTAACAAATAGATTTATTGGGGAGCTCAGGAAGCCATCTAGCACCTCCCTTCGGGAGCAAACACATCCGAGCTGCAGGGATTGGTATGTTGGCGAGCCTAGGGTGGGTAGGGACCATGGAAAACCTCCTGGACCTGGCTGGAGGCAGGCTCAGCCCTTGGGTCCTCCATCCCCACATGGGGAGCAAGGCAAAGCTCCCCTGGTTTCAGGGTTTAATCGCACAGGAAGGACCCACGAGGGTTCTGCTCTCCACGTGTCCATTTGTTCCCAGCCAGGTGCCTGAATTCAGCACTCACAAGATGGTTATTCCATGACTCCTCTCACAGCAGCTCATTGTGCATCTTCCTCATGCAGAGCTGCTCAGGCTCTGCTGGCGCAGTTTTACTGAATGAATGGGAAGAGGTTCACTGTTAATAAAAGAAAGCTGGGGAAAAAAAGCTGAAAAGGCACTGAATACAAAGAAAATCACCAAAAAATACAATTGGTTTGGTCTCACCCGGAAGAGGCAGTGTGCTGCTGTCGATCTGCCCCCGTCACTACCATCATTGCTAACTGCGTGCCATCCATAAAGACCCACTAGAAGGCAGTGTTGAAGAAAACTTCATAGAAACGTCTCATTCAGAAAACTGCAGGTCCACAAACCTCAGGAGTGGGTTTTCTAAGATAAAGAGCAACGTAAAACCATGAACTGCTTCATCCTAAATTATTTCTAGTAGATTTTGAATGAGTTGACTGCAGGAAGAGGCGTGGAATCAAACATCATCCCTGCAAGGGAAATCCGATAGCAATATTTGAACTCTGGAAAACACAATTTATTTCATGCCTGTTAAGAGAAATGCCATTAAAAAAAGATCTGAAATTGAGATGCAGCCTGCTCCATGCTGCCCATGCAGACCAGGCTGCCGGGACAGGAAAGACATCCAGTTGAATTCAGCACTAAATGACACCGAAATGAGCCCAATTTGCCCACAAACCCAAGGATGGAGTTTCCAACCTGCTGCTAGAAAGACAAGAAGTGGCTCCCCACATTTCTTGGCAGTGATGCCTACTCCTGCAGAAAGGCTTACGAGCCAGATCTCCGCGTTTTTCAGAGACAGGCAGCTCTGATGAGCTCTATGAATAGAGTTGTTGATTCACTGGAAAACACAGGAAAAACCGGGGAAAAAACAAATCAAGACAATTTAAACTGCTGGCACATTTTTGTATCGGTGAATGAAATGTAAAATGTGTTTTGAAGCGATGCAATAACTTGGTAGCCCACACAGACGAATGAATTTCTGATTTGACGTTAAGTGCGCTTGAATAAAAATACCAAGTGGGATTTGGTACAAAAAGCCTTTTTGAACCAAAAAAATACAGCTTTTCGGAAAATTTCTGGAAGTGGAAATATTGGCTGGTGGTTTTCAATGGGAAAATGAAAATATGATTCAATGAATCTTTCATCTCATATTAAAACATATAAATATTTTGAATGAAGAGTTTATCTTGCTTTTGTGTGTTATTTGAGAGCAACTGGACTGCAATAAAAGGGAATTACAGTCCTAAACACTCATGCAACTATCCCCTCCATTTTTTCCAATAAACATGTATTTCCAGAGGTTTGGCCAAAGAGATGCTGCAAATTGAACAGAACTCAGGGAACAGCTCCCATTGAGGAGACTTTTAAAAAGATGCATTTACAAGAAATTCTGTTTGGGGGTCTATTTGTTGTGACATGAAAAATCCTCAGTGTTGAAAGGAGAAAAGTTCGATGTTTGAACCAGAATGTGCAAGTCCTCCCTGGGTCTCTGGGCAGGAACAACACACTGTTGGGCTGGTGTAACCTACCTCACCTTAAAAGAAAGAGCTCTATAGGGTGATTAAATTGTTCTGGAACTATTTTCTTGTCTAAATGTCAGGAAAAGATGAAAAGATTTTCTATTCTTAAAAAAAAATATAAAAATTATTTTCAGTGACATTTCTTCAACTGAAAGACTTTGCATTTGAAAAGCAGTGTGTGCTGCCAGCACAGTTATAAAGGCTCTAAACCAGCTCCTATACATTTTACTGAAAAGTTCCTCTTTTCATGAACCTCATTCCTAGCATGTCATTACAGAACAGAGCCGAGGGGTTTGGGTAGCCTGATTTGAGCTTGACATGTTCGGCTTTCTCTCTATTTTCCCCTTAAATGCAAACTTTCTACATTTATGATGTTTATTTGGGAAATAATTAGAACAGCCGTCTTGTGGGTATTCTTTGAATGGTTAAAGCAGGTCCTCCACCTTGGCTTCATCATCTCCAGGAATATTCATACAGCAAACGTGCTCCAAATGAAGAGCCAACCTTTACGGAGAAGAGAAAGGAAACCTCCCCATCCTGTCGAATGGTCATGCCCACATTACAGTATTATTAATTACTTTGCTATTGAAGAATCACTCTCCATATGAGGCCAATATTTAATGAAAGGCAACCAAGCATCAGAAAAAAAAACACAACAAACCCTGATTATTAAACCCAGAAAGTCTTGTAAACTGCTGAAGCCATCAGTGGAAAGAGCCGCAAAGTTTCTCATCTTTTTCTCCTTCTCCTTTGACTTCTCACTGGTCCTTGTAACACAAATCAAGGCTACTTTCCTGTAAATTCTAAATGCAAGGAAGAGCATGCTGCCAGCAGAAAAGCTGCAGCCCCACCAGCAAAGGAGCCTGTGCCCGAGGACCATCGCTCCAGTACCAGGCTCTAGAGGACACTGTGCTCCATGAAACCCTCTGGGAATCTGCCTGGGCTGAAAGCACTGACGATAGCACAGGGCTTTTCCCTGTGCTTTATGGATAAACATTTACCGAGTGGCTCAACTGGTTCTGCAGGGCTGCTGGTGCTGGATGCTGCCCGGTGGCCCCAGCCAGGGCTCTCCCGAGGCCGGCACTGTCTCTGCAGAGAGGCTTTAGCACAGTGTGGTTAAACACGTTATGCTGCATTCAGATTTGCCACCTCCCCGACCTCGCTGAGGGTTTTTTTCCCCTTCTCTGTACGTCCTGTGAGTCTGTAAGTAGCCGTCAGCGCTTCCCAGGAGGCTGCTTTGGAATCTGAACATTAAATGTGGGGTTTAATATACAATATAGAGGATGCTTCCCTGTCTCTGACCACATGAGATGGGGCAGGGCAAGCGGACCCAGCCCCATGCTGGAGAGGCTGGCTGGGAGCAGGAGTCACCACAGCACCTCTGGCAGTGCTGAACGACACTCACCCTTTTGCTTGCTGCCTTTAGTTGATTTCCATTTTGGGAAACTTCCTTTAGGGTTGTTGGACAAATAGGAGAGAAACCAAGAAAAGGCCACTTCTCTTTGAAGGTTTGGTGGCAAAATCATTATTCCCATCTTCATCACATCGTACATCATTTGGGATGCAGAGCCCACATTTGCACCCCGGTATGTTTCAGGTCATCTTTAATTACACGATTCATCCAGTTTTTAGCAACAAACACAACCTCTGGCCTCCTCCAGTGCCGTCCTGGATTTCCATTGTGGTTAATTCGCAATGGAAAAAAAAAACCAACATTTCTTCTCTCAGATAGAAAGTCGTGTTTCTTTTTCTTAAATGAAAATCAAATAAAAAGGTAACTTCCATTCATCAAGTTGTAAATGAAGAATTAATATCCATTTAACCCTCACAAAGAAAAGTACAAAGGAAGCAGCAGGAGCAGAGACCACTCAGCCCGGCCCCTAGGGCATCACCACTCCACAGGGATCAACATTCCTGATGCTGGAGTCTTCCAGGTCAAGAGAAGATATCCATAAAGGGAAAAAGAGGTGCATTCATCAGCCTGTAAATGAAGTTTTGAAAGATTCATAAGAATTTAACCCAACTGACACAACCAGAAGTCATTCGATTTCCACTCTTCATTAACTTTGGGCTACCTGCTGCAAGGAAAAACTCACCCATCCACACACCGGAGGTTATTGAGAAATGGTTTTATTAAGGCCCAGCTAGAAGAAGAACATAAACCTAAGGGTGGCCGAGACAACTGGGACCTGGCCCCAGAAACTGCCACGCTGCTCTGTGGGGAGCCATCGGGTCCCCTCGCATGTAACAACAAACATGCCAAAACTTCAACACCCTTTAAATAGTCATAAAAAGAAGCATTAAACTTCGTAAGTTATGTTTCATAGCATTAAAAATGTTTTTCTTTGTTGGGTGCTGCAGTGCTCTGGGTGCCTGCAGTTCAAGTGCGGCGTCCACACCATTAACCAAGGTGTGCCTGGTCCCCGTGCTATAGTGCAAGGTGTGCGCGGTCCCTGCGCCACCGCCGAAGATGCGCCTCGTCCCCATGCTGCCATGCAACGCGTGCACATCCCTCGCACCGTCACACCAGGCTTGCGTGGTCCCCATGGTGCCGTGCAAGGCGTGCATGGCTCCTGCACCACGGTGCGAGAAGCACGAGCGAGCAGCAGGCTCTCAGCACACCGCTTCTTGCACGGAAGATCAGCAAGAGCCGCTGTGAAGCCGCCCCGCTGCAGCACGGGCTCACCGGAGGGTCCCGCTGAGGCAGGGCAGGCAGGCGCAGCAGGCGCAGATGCTGAGCGCAGTCGTCAGCAGGGCCGAGAGCCGCGATGGCCGCTCGTACTTGAAGGCTTTCTTCACCTCGCCGCTGCTCTGGGTGATGTAGTCGAGGGTGCGCAGGACGTGGTGCTCCACGCTGTCGGCGGCCCCGTGCTGCTCGGCCAGCAGCCCCTCCAGCCGCAGGAAGAGCCCGTGCAGCTCCGCCATCTGCGCTTCCAGGTCGAGGAGCTGCCGCTGGCGCGCCTGGGCCATGGCGAGGTGCTGCTTGGCCTTGACCGCCTCCAGGTCCCTGCCCACGATGCGGGGCACCTCGGGGCTCTTGGCCAGCTGGTCCAAGTCCTCGGTGCCCAGGTCAATGCCCGCCAGCTCCGCCTGCCTCTCGAGCTGCTCCTTCAGCCTCTGCCGGTAGCGGCTCTCCCGGGCGTAGTGGCGGGCGAGGACGGCGCGGTACCGCCGCAGCAGCAGCCACTGCTGGGTCTGGCGGACGCGGGGCCCCGCTTGCCCCGTCCCGTCCCCTGGTGCTGCCGGCAGAGCGCCCAGCTGGGGCTGCAGGGCCATGGCCTCGCGGGTGAAGGCGGCTCTGGCAGTGCCGAGCCCCGTCTTCTCGCGGGCGATGCTCTCCGCGGAGGTGCAGCACAGCACCGTCTGCTGCGTCCTGTTGATGCTCTCCGAGAGCTCCTCCAGCCGGTCCAGTGCCCGCCAGAGCTCGGCTGCCTCCCGCAGCGCCCGGCTGACGGGGCTGGCGTCGTCCGCAGCGAACACCGGGTTGTCGAAGCACAGAGCATCCTCATGCGGGTTGCCCTCGGCCGCGGCTCGCTGCTGCAGCTCCGCCAGCCGGTCCCTCATGGTCCGCACCGGCCACCGGCACCATCAGTGGCACACATCAGCCCCGGGAGGGGAGGTGCGAGGCCGGAGCTCCCTGCGTCAGCCGGAGCTTTAGAACCGTCCCTCCTGGCACCAGAGCAAATACCGATGGAGGAGGGCAGGCCGTACTGCGTCAGCCTCCCGGCCGGACCCACCGCACCGCACCGCAGCAGGGAGGGGAAAGGGGCTCTGCTGAGAGGCAGAGCAGGAGGAAGGCGACCTGGGGCGGGAGGGCTGCCAGCACCGTCAGCACCTGCGTCACCTCATGTCACGGGACAGGCGCTCCTGGCTCAGTGTCTGACCTAAGACAAAGGGCTTTTATTCACCAGCAAACCAACCCCAACGTCTGGGATCCTGGGGGCAGAGGAGGGGGTCCCCCCCGGCCTCCCCTCCTGCTGCAGGGCCCTGTGGTGTCGGCATCTCTGCCTGCACCCCGAAACAGGCGTTCAAACAGCTTCGGAGGAGGAAAGGGCACGTCTCAAACACACGCTGCAGCACCTGAACACATCATAACGTGTCTCAAGAAGCAGCTCCTCATGCGGATAGGACAGCTGAAGGGAAATCGCACTGTGCCAGTGCCTGTTTAAATTGAGAAGCTGGGATGGAGGCAAAACTCAGCTTCCCCCTCTCACGAGGGTCAGCAAGGCTCCGAGGGCCAGACAGTGCCCTGCAACCACCACCGTTGCAGTGCCCAGAACATGGGGAGCAGCTGATGGAGGGATGGAAGAGGGTGCTTGAGGGTTTTCCAGGCTGGAAATGAGCACTGGGATAGCACAGCTGCCCTGCACATCGGGGCACGGTAGTGGTTTGTCCAAACACTGCCGAAACACGTGAGAATCACAATTTCATTCTAAATCATCTGCAAAAGTTACCATTAAAAAGAATACTTCTATAAAATACATTTCCAAAGTGATTTGGAAGAATAATTGTTCTCTAGCAAATCGATATTTTATATCATATACTTTATGACATGCATTAGCATATATAACCCAAATGTGTGCATGATATAACAGCTATGATGATATCGACAGGAGTGACAGCAAAGGCTGGTTTAACGCAAGTAAAGCAGCTCTGAAGGGAGAGTAATTTCTCTCTAATGCCATTGACGGATGTACTTAGTGCAGGTACTCAGCATCGGTGCAATATAAGTTTGATTTTGTTCTCTGTAACCGAGAAGGCAAAGAAAATAAAACAAACCTTCTGTTCCTGGGGGCTGGAGTTTGAGCGTTGTGTGAAGAAGAAGATACCCATTCACATCCGGGAGGAACTGCCGTTCAGCCCATTTGAATCAGTGCAGTAAAATGCCAAGTAAGTCAGGAGGTTAACATGGGGAAAAGGCAAAGTAGCGTGTGCAAGAGCGGGACATGGCAGGATAAGCTTGAGGGCAGCCAAAACACTAACTTTGAAGGCTTTAAACCACAGGCAGGCTGGTCTTCCTTGGGTACCTTTAACAGTCATTTTTGAGTATGAAACCACTTGTGCCTGATGGTGGCTTTAAAGCTTGGGTGCAGTGGGGCACAGAGGGCCCCGAACCCCTCCCTGCTCACACTGGGGCAGCCCTGTCACACGTGAGGGTCATTGCCTGCCCTGGCTGAGCCAAGGACCCCTGGCAGCCCCCAGCCTGTGCCGGCCGTGCTGCCAAGGCAGCTTTACACCACCCATCCCTGTTGGAAAAGCCCTCTTTGAACAGTATTATTGCTGCTGTTCAACAAGAGCACTGATGAAAAAGGAAAACTTTTTTTGGCATTAAGTACTCAAAAATAGGTGCAAGCTCCTTCTGGAACCAGATCTCAACACCTGAACCCATCAGTGTCCTGCAGCGTCAGGAGGGACCTCCCCCAGATACCTTCTCCTCCTCCTCCTCCTCACCTGCTCTGGTGCTGCTCTGCACAAGTCCTATCACCCTGAAGAGCATTTTTCACATAGTTTCCCAAGAAAGCATCAGCTGTTCCTCTCTTTTTGCCCAGGAAAATGGCATTTTGGAGCCAGATCTGACAATGATTTGAGTAACCCACCCTGAGTGAGACCTCAAGCTTGCTTTTGGCAAAGGTGAGGGGCTCTGTCCTGTCCTCCTCGAGATCCGCAGTTTACAGAAGTTCCTATATCCACTTTATAAAAGTTTCCTTTTCAATAAGCATAAAATTATCCAGTTGAATCAAAAAGCATTTTTCTTTTGATGTCAAAACCTTAATTTTAAGTGTTTTTCAGTCTTTTTCACATCTAAACTACTTATTAAGTAATGCAAAACCAAAGTAAGAGTTTCTCTCTTTTTTTATTAAGACAATCCCCACAGCTGGAAAATGAAACATCCTAGATTACATAAGTGACTTCAAAAAAACTCTAGAAAAAAATCTTTACAAATTTACATTTGTACAATACAAAAACTAACAGCTCATTGCATATAAATATTACATTTGGTCTGCCAACAAGTGGCATCAAAATCCCTGAAGTATTCATTTAAAGGGACCTGAGATAGCGGATGTGAAGATATGGGCATAAATATCACCTGGGGAAAAAAAAAAATCAATATAGAAAGTAGACATAATTCTAATAGATTTTTGCATGTTTTGGAGTAATATAAATCATCCAGAACGTGACCTGGAGAGTCTAAACCACATGAATTTCATCGCGCCAACATCAATGGGTGTTTGGAAATGAAGTCTGCTGTAATGACTCATGGAGGAATGACAAGCCTGTGTTAGTACTTCTACAGAATAGTCATCAGATGTTGATATCTGAAAATAGCCGAGCAGCCACCGCTCTCTGAGGAGGCATTTTGGGGAAGAGAAATGGAGGATTTGGAGTTTATCTGCCAAGGAGCTAGACGGCCGCGATGCAGGCGGGAACCCCAACCCCTCCTGCCAACACTCAGGCAGGACCCTGGCTCTGCAGCCACCAGAGCAGCTCCTTTTGCCATCCCGCCTGCTTCCAACAGAGCCAGGAATCAGGAGAACTGCAGCGTTTGCCAATTAAATAACCCAACACTGAGAAACTGCTCTTAGTTGTCCACTGGTTTAAACATTTCCCAAGTATTTACACATCTGTCAGTTCCCAAATGCGACTGCAGTTATCTGCCAGGCAGTACTGCCTCGCAAGGGCAGCACCAAGCTGCTCGGTTTTCCTTGAAATTCTCACAAACTCTTATCAGGTACCCACATCCATGCACATAAATGTATTTAAGCACCATTTTCATAATACTAGAGTTAAGGCTGAGACAGCAATTCCACTGGAAATCTAATTTTTCAGGGATTCATAGCACAGTTGTGTACGTTTGCTGTGGGCTGAACATGACATTAAAAATGTACAAGCTTCCAACAGGTCTTTGCATTTCTAAGACTAAAAAAGACAACTTTTAGACTAAATTTTGCAGGCTGTTACTTACTGTACATAAAGGAGATTTCTTTTTTCAATGTGTAAACCTCTGATATACTAATATTTGAAAATTATCTATCGCACATGCGCAGTAATTTTCTATAATACATACTTGTAAGAACACAATGACAGCTCCCTACAATACTAAGTATAGATTTACCAATGGATTGTTAACTGCTCCTTCGGTCTCTCAGGTAAATCATCTGCACTGTATAAAACTCTGCATGATGGTTTAAGAAAAAATAAACTCACGTCAGGAAATGTAAACACACAAATGGATTTCTAAAACACTGAATTCAGGACGCAGACCAACGACTGCAGGACACGGCACGCCAGGGCCGGCAGACATCCGCAAACCTCCAGCGATTCAGCCTTCCCTGTCATTCACTGCTCAGTCTAAAGAGGAAGCATTAATCAAATTCTTATCCAAAACTAGCCATTTAAGCTTATTTCCTCCTGTTACTACCACGTGATTTTGAACAGTTGTCACTAACATTCTGGAGACACCCAGAAGCAGCATTTTCAAGTGCTTGTTGAGGTCCGTCTTGCCTTTTGCAGTCAAGAGAGCCTCCAAACGCTGTCAAAAGCAACACGCTGTCGCTTGCCTTTCCACATTTCTCAGGTTATTTGGAAACTCTCTTTACTATGCACCCAGAGTCAGCTCTTGTCAGTGCTCTGCGTACTGCACAGTCCTTCCGCTTTTGTGAGGGAGAAGCAGCCAATGTGCATGCTGAAGGAAACAGGTAGGGGAAATTAACATATGCGACAGGACACAACATTTTAAGCAGCCAAAAATCCTCCACAAATTATTTCTTCGTGATGCTATTTAGCTTGATTATGTGCAGGGTGGGATTGACTGGGGTAACGGGGTGGCCTCTGCTTGGTTTGTGGGGAAAGGAGTGATAGAAAGACAGAGGAGTGATAAAACTGCCCTGACCCATCAAAGTTCAAGCACCAACATAAAAGTTTTATGGGTTATTTAAAATAGAAATTCCTCATGAGGCTGGAAGCACATGAATTCTACAAAGGTTATGTTAACTATTATTCATATAGCAAGGGAAAAAAGGAGTCACTCAGGAGACCTGGGGCATGCGTGGTAAGGGACACCAGGTGGAACTAAGTGCCATTGTACACAGCCATGTGCAAGGAAGCACAAATGCAGTTAGTAGTTCCACTGCCATGCTCCCTGCAACTGCCCATGTCTGAGCAAGGGAAGCCACGTGCTGCCTGCTCTGATCCAGCAGTGTTTCCACACAGGGTACAGATGGCCCTAGAGCAGCCAAGAAGCCAGCCCTCAAACTTCCCATCTTCATTAAATCCACCCCCAGCAATTTGGGAGTGTTGCTAGTAAGTAAGGTAAGGCAGATTTAAAATATACATAAAGTCTTGGGGAAACAAGATAGAATTAAATCCTACAGTCTAGCCAAAATAAAAATTCATTAAGATATCCTAAGTTCATGAAAGAGTATCATAAATAGCCTAGAGGAGCAATAGAGGGAAGTGAAAGAAGAGAGGTGGAGGGTGGTAAAGAAGAAAACCAAAAGGCGATAAAGGAAATAAAAAGCAGGCAAAGTTTGGGCTGAACTGAGACAACAGCACATCACTACTGCAAAATACGCTTCGCCATTCATGCCCTGATCCGGGAAGAAACGGGAGCACTCAGGGCCAGAGGATTTGTAGCTAGGAGCAATCTGCAGACAAATGTGCACACAACAAGATGTTCAGCCCCATTCTCCAGAGGATGGAGCGCGTGGGCTCACACGCTGCTGCTAGCAAAGTCCTGTTTTCCAAGGTGTCTCCGAATGGCTCAAGTGCTCCAGCAACTCGGAAGAGGGATCACACAAGACTGCACAGCTCTGAAGCACCAATGTGCAAGCACTGACCCTGCAGCAGCAGGGGAACCCCTGGCCTGCCCGCACGCCTTGTCTGCCATTGGGAATCTGATAATCAGACCTTCAAACCCTATGCTTAGGCAGAGTCTTGGGGTTTTCTGTTAAAAGTGCAAGGAGAAAGACTATGGTCCTGACTCTACAACACGCTGGGAGCTCGACTGCTTAGCGAGGTGCTGGCTGAGCACCAAGGCTCTGGATCAGGGAGTGAGAGGGTACAAGATTTAAACCACTGTACTGCTCCTGCTGCACCAGTTGGGCTGACACTAAGTTTTCTGCAACTACAAGTGGCTCCTGATAGGATCTGGGGTTTGAGAAAAAGTGTCCAAGTTACTACGAAGCTATAATTCCACGGAACGAGGGTACCAGAAATCAACTGCCTAACTCAGAGAAAGAACCCAGATACAAAACCAAGTAAAAATAACATCTCTAAACCCAAGTTATTTCTCTCATGCTTATAAAAGGTTGTCATGCACAAAAAAAGCCGCTGTTTTTTTTTTTACAATAAGCAATAGTTCTGTTGTTCTAGACACCCTGCTGTCTAGCTCTTAATCATGTAACACATTTGATTAATACTTACGCCACAGCAAAGTGATGCTTCACTGTTATCTTCACAGTACTTCATTACATAGAAAAGATACATTTAAGAACATATTTAATATTATTCTAATTGCTGCTAAAATACACAAACTTATAAAATGATTTCTCTGGAATCCACGTTTTCTCTCTCCCCAACCCCTACACAAAATAAATAAGTGGATCTTCGGCCAGTCAGAAATATAGGAAAAGCATTTCTTCTGCATTTCAAGATTTTCAGGCTTTAGAACAGAAACCATAGTGTCTACATGAGCTCAACGGGACTGATCTAGAAGGGGTGTGAATCTGACTATGAACTGATGCATACATGCTATTCCTGGTTACCATATGTAGAAGGACCAATCAGTTGAACAAATAATACATTTCTTATAAATATATATGTGTGTATATATATACATATATATGAGAGAGATGATAGGACAGGTGTTTATATTTTAAAGCCCAATACAGAACTAGGAGAGTCTCTGCACTTCCTCACCCTCCCATCAAAACACAACTAAATTAAGTCCAGAAACAGATCACGGCCAATTCAAAACATTTGTTACAAAATTAAAAGTGTGATTTTTTTGTCCTGTACCATAAACTCATACTAATGCTCTGAGTGATTTAGGATATACTCTCCTCCTTCACAAAACTAAACCTCTGCATTTTTTCAAGTCATTTTGCATCTAACTAGAGTTTTTGGAAAGCGAGATAAAATAGCTAGTGCTTAATATAGAAAGTCAAAAATTAAACTCCTTCTGCATCTGAGAATATACATGGGTCACTCTTTGCTGCCTGAGGTTTTCCAGAATTATTGACCAAGCTGTGCACGGAAGAACTTAAGGATACTGGATGAAAGTTTAAGAAAACCAAAAACTTGGAAAAACTCCACCAAAACTTTCTAATCTCTTTTTGGATTTCTTCTCTCTATGTAATCTAACTCACTCTCTGAACCAAGTGAGAACTGTCAGACTCATTTAGACAACGGGAGAAAACTGAAGTCCCATATATATTCCAGCCTACAAAGCAAGAGGCCACTCATCCTCAGCTCAGTCCATGCCAAGCACCTTTCTGTTCATCAAAGAGCAAGACTACAAACATTGTCACATACTGTACTATTACTACCAAAACAATTTTTGTTTTCAAGTTAGCATTTTAACAAGAGTACAGTGCAACACGAATTTTCTTCTGGAAGCTTTAGACACAAGAGTTCATCTGGAGGAAGTGACCAGGAGCTTCTCCATACTGCCACCAGAGCACCACAGCTCCCTTCAACTCCCTCATCACCTTTGAGGGGCGAATTAAACCACACACAGATTTGCACCAAGCAAGTGGCAGCAGAAACATGTGGGAGGCAGTCAGCCTGTCTACACAAACAAATCACCATCTGCTGATAACATCATGCTTCTGAAAACTCCGATAACGACTTCGATCTGTTTTCATTGTGTCAATATAATGAAGATACAGTTACTCCACAACTTCGCAAGCCATTCTAGCCCTCTATGCTCCTTCTTGCCTCTTCTTCAACATGTACTGAATAATAGCATCTATTTTCCTTTAAGTTTCCAGTAGTTGTAAATAGAGGTAGCTGAGCTACTATCAAAAATCACGTTATGCTTTGAAGAGGAGGAACCTTTCAAATGTTGAAGTTACCCCTTAGCTGCACAATCTCTATTAATACTATAAAAATATGAGAGGACAAAAAGAAAATAGATGCAAGTAACTTTTGCATTTGGCACCTTTTGTCTAGATATTCATACTTCTCAAGTATTCTCTTTTTAATAAAGTTAATGCACACATAGGACACACCACATCAAAGGTTTGCTACATATTTACAAGGCACCAACCCTTTTTCACTTTTTACATGAATGAAGAACCGATAGAAAGCACATCAGGACCCCCGTAACTGTAGTATAGACATACTTCAGTTCAGCACAATTCATGAACATTTGGCCTGGGAAGATTAAAATAATCCAGATCCTTCTTACAATATAGAAACTGTAAACATTTTATAGCTGCCTTTAGGATTGGTGTATTGTGCAAAAGTCATAATTATTACTGTGTATAAGGATTTATGGCAGAAACCACATAAAAACTCTGTAAGAAGGTGCTATTTCTATAATACAAAAACAAAACAAGGGAGAGAAGTTGTAATTGTGATTCAAAATGTCATGTTCTTATTGAGAAGCTGGAAGCCTCTTTAATGTGATGAACTTGTAGTGTGTGGGGAAGAATTTCTGTAATTTAAGGCCTAATGAATAAGGCTTGTTTTGACCAATGAAGTGTGGCGATCTGAAGTTTTAAAACAAACACAAACTGACAGAATGGAAAAGCACCACTGTGAAAGGTGAGTGGAGTCCCCGCACAACTTGCTTGGTAGATTTTTCTGGTAAAATCCCTGCAGTAGAAGGCCATTGAAGTTCTTTTTTAAAATTGTTCCAAAGTTTTTCATCTGTCAATAGTTCCATCCCATGAGATGGCTGACCCTGGCTTTTTCTGTCATTTTCCGCACCCTGCCTGACCTGGAAGTACCAAGGTTCAACGGATCCTCGGTGTGCACAAAATTGTCATTATCAGAATCGTCGTTGTACAAGACAGTTCTCCTGCCCTCGTTCCTTGTTTTGATTCGAGGCGGTCTGCTGAACCGCCCTCCAAACACGTTCTCACCAAACTGCCCTCCAAACAGGTTTTCAAACTCATCATCTGTAATTCGGGCACGTTTCGCTCTGGTGGCTCCTCGTGAGGCTCCTCGGCCTCCTCGGCCTCTTCTTCCTCCCCTGCCACCACCTCGTCCTCTGCCACAGCCTCTTCCACCTCTACCACCTCTTCCCCCTCTGCTCCATCTCCCCCACCTCCCCCATCTACCTCTCCTCCCTGTCCCTCTGCCCTGCCAATTCCGTTTCCCACCGCTGAGTTTTCTTTTGATTTTTCTTTTGGGTTTTTTGGATTGCACAACTTTGCTGTAGTCATGGTCTCCATCAATGTAATCCTGATCTGTTCTAGATGTTGATTCAGAGTCTGAATCAGAGCCACTTCTGCTTTCAGAACTTGAACTGGATCCCGACTCCCCGCTTTCTGATGAAGATAAACCAGATTTTTCCTTTAATTCTCTCTTTTTCTTTTCCTCTTCCTCCACCTCCTCCAGGTGCTCATCTTCTTCTGATGCACTTACTAACTTCCTCTTGACTCCTGTCCGAAGTTCTCTGCCATCACCATTTGTAAGTGGTCCGTCAGGAGAGTGATCTAAGCAAACACAAAATAACCCTATTGGTTATCATCATCACACCTGAGCCAAAGAGGACATAAAAAGTGGGATTTGCCTCATTTGCCTTCAAGGTGTGCTCTGGGGATGATCCAGGTCTGACCTACTCACCACAGATGACCTTTATATGCTGTGAAGACAACCAGGTGCTCTAAGGGGAAAACATATCATACAAGCAAACACAGTTCATCTCATCTGGAAGCAAGGACTGAAAACTCTCTTGACTAAGAGTTCAGAAAAGATCCAGTCAATAAAAGGAGCCCAGTGAGTAGGTTAGACACAACTATCTAACATTAAGCCATATGAATCCTTCCTAGGGTGCCAAGGCAGAAAAACTCTCTGAAATCCATTTCAAACATTAAAATAAGACTGTGCAAGCAGTATTTATTCCCCATCAAATGCATGTTCTTAAAAGGCTTAGTCCAGGGAACACTTCTAGTAAGCAAAATTTCAAGACAGTAAATAACCCAAGCAAGCTCACTTAATTAAAAATGTACAAAATATCTTGCTGGCTTGGGATCCAAAATACTACATGCTTTCAGAGTTACAAATCTGATACTGAAGATTAAATATCACCTTAGATACAGGACACTAAAAGCTCACCTGCAACACACAACACTCCTACAGTACAGTAGTATGGACTTGACAAAGGCTTCAGGGTTTTAGCCAATGCTCATTCAATGCTACCTCACTGGAAAGTCTGATTAATACGTCCCAGAGACAATATACTACAGTTTACAAACAGTTTTCCCTTTCTAATCACAACCATTTAGTCTTGATTATGATAAAAACATTGAAATTCTTTCAAACTTTTTCATCCTTGTTTTCAATTTGATTAATAAAAGGCCAAGGTTTTAGGGTGGGGGTTCCTTCAGTTTGCTTTGCTTTTTGTAATTCCTGAAGGACTGTAATTCTCCAGAAGTTTAAGAGCAATCAAGCTTATCCATCCGGAGAAATTTTAAAGGACCTCACTGAAGGGCATGTGGCATCATGTGCATGCCACTCTCCAAACAAAAGTTCTGTAAGAAATAATGTAAATTCAATTCTTTGGTATGGTTTGGGAATACAGTATAATACTAAACTCACACGAGAATATCATAAGCATCAGACAGAAGCAACAGCTTATATTTCTAGTGAAATCAGCCATTCAAATAAGAGAATATTTATTATTTCTCACCTTGTTTCACTGGCGTAGATTTACTCCTGACTGGTCTACTTTTCCCTGGGTCAATGGTATTTCCACTTCGGTTCTGTGCATTTGAGCCTGAGGACGATGGCTGACCTTCCATATCTTCACCAATAGCTGATCCCAGAGGTTCTTCTGCTGTATCTGAAACTTTAGACAGGACACCACTAACGTGACAAAGTAATTTTTATCCCTGTTTACAGAATTGTAATGCAAGGTATCCTGGGGAGGCTCTGTATCACGTGAGTTAATTGCCCAAGTTTGGAGGTCTATCTCACCAAGCTGCCTCTGCAGCCATGAAGAGACAGATTGCCCTGGGGTGCAATCCGAAGTAAACTTAATGTGTTTGTTATTCTTGCATGAGATAAGCCTGTATACAGAAAGTCCAGGCTCTTTTCACTGTTAATTCTTACCTAGGACAGACCCATGTTCCCTATTCTCCTATCAATAACTGACCAACAGCTGGAGGGCCAATTTCAGCTAACACAATCTACAGACAACATGCTTCCATGACCTTGCTACTTGCTCTTTCAACAGGTGGGTTTTGAATGTGTCTCATGACACATAAGCTTTGATCTGCACATACTACTTGCTGCAAGAGAAAAGTTGCATTTTAGAAAACTTCTTACCATGAGATGAAACTGAAGAGCTAGTCCTAGTCAAAGGCAGTGAGGTATTCTGGCTGGGTTTAGGTTGAATCTTCATTTGTTTCTGTTTCCCTTTTGGGCTGAAGACACAAAATATCCCAAAGAGATAAAACTGTTAGCATCAAAAGACTCAAATACAAAACTGATTTTTCCCTGCAAAGTTCCTTGCTTTCTGAAGCAAACGTATAACGTAAGTGATCTCTTTCCCAGTACTTGCACAGGTGTAGTTAACACTAAAACTAGTTACAATATCATTCTGTTTGCTACAGACATATGAGTTTGCAAGAACAATATTTTATCTCACCTTCTAAAACAAATACTCTGTTTACTTACATAATGTATTACACACAAGTCAGCAAAGTGTTATACAACACTTTTTCCAAGAGTTACTAAACAAAGGCAAAAAGAAACTTGGTCTTCCATTTCCTCCAGAGGGAATACTTCTAGAATTATGCACAAACTATAGATTGAGCATGGAATTTGAGCTCATGATTTTATTACCTAATAGAGCAACTGCACCAGGAAAGGAGACCTACTGTTGCTGACTGCTTATGCACAAAGGCAAGTCTACCGCTGGCATTTCAAATGACACTGAAAGCAAGTCCCACGAGCATCATGTTACCTAGATGCTCTGCTAGTTGAGGGTGAACTGCTACTGCTTCTTAGCCGTTTTCGGTACCGTGTCCTTTTCCTCTTCTGACATTGCATTGCTGACTTGTACTCAGAGATGATATTTTTCATATGATTTTCAAATAAGGCAGATAGTCGAAGCGTCATGCTGTAAATCTGGAGTGAGAAAGCATCGTCATATTTATTAGAAGCTGAATAACTAGAACATCAAGGAAGAAAAAAAAAAACCAATCACAGAGATGCCCACACTTTGTAGCACAGAAGAAAAATTCATGGTGACATTCAGCTACAAGGTTCTTTAAAGATAATTCCCTTCTATGGTACACGTGTTTTCTCACAACAGAAAGTGTTTTCATGAAAAGATGTAATTACTTACAGTACAAAATACTTACAGGGTTAAAGGAAAACGGGTATCTAGATTACTGAAACATTAAGCTCCAGAACACATGGAACTGTGTCATAAGATAACTTGAAGTACCAATAAATAAATAAATAATCAAACTTTGCTGCCCTCTCACCTTTGTTATTTGCTTTAATTCCCTAGTGATGCATCCTCATACCACCCCTACAGAGATGCACACAGAAACCAACTAAAATGTCCTCAAACCTAATTTCTCTAAGCCAGATGTCAAAACCCTTAAACTGTTTTCCTGTCCTCTTTCTAGGCCTTCCCTCTTGTAGCCTCATCCACAAATTCACTCCTGGCTACTTCTCCATGTTTCAGATTGTATTTACCTCTGTTCAAGATTTTACCTTGGGTGTATTTAAGTCTTGACAAACTAATAGTTCAAAGTTAGCATAAGCCAAACAAAGTTCTTGATTGCTTTCTCATACTCATACCCTTCTTCTGCATCCAGTCTTCCAAAATTGCGTAAACACCATCAAGGACATGTTATTATCTCACACTCAGATATCCTCCCATTTCCTGCAGCCTGTCTGAACATGAAATCTCATTGACACAGAGTTTTCTTTACATTCATGTAACTTAATTTTTGACCAGACCCTTGCATTTGAGCAATGTCTCTTTCTTCAGTTTCGGTATGTAGAACCCTATCTTTCCTGCCTCCATTCATGATGCTGTTGCAAAGATGGCAAAATGGGTTAGAAAACCTCAGGACGCTGGCTCACATTTGGCAGCACAAGAACCTGCAGTGGCAGAAGGCCCAGCTGTTTGCCCCAGCTCTCAAGCAAGGATCACCTCACTGAGATGCTTCACAGTATTTAAACAAATGGATATTGATGGGCCACTCCATTGAAGTAATTTGGGACTTGACTCACAAGCTGTTCAGTTATTAATACACAAGGAAGTTCCCAGGGAGCATGCAGCAGTAAATAACTCACCAAGATTACTCTGATGTCAAGCACTCATAAAACACCCTCAAATCACTTTTCTTCTTGCAATCCTCTACTGATTTCCCTTCTATTAAAGCGAGCAAAAGTTATTGGGCTTTACCTGCAGAGCTTACTCACAGCACACCTTTCAGCCTTATTCAACACCAAGAGTTCAATTTACCTTCAGCAATGGCAACTTTGTGCTTTCTCTCACACTCATTTAACACTTGGCTGCAGTTCCCTTCTCCCAGAGCACCAGCCTACTTCAGGCTTACTCTCATTGTCTTGCTTACACAAAACACAGTAGTAGTCATTCCACTGATGAGCTAAGACTGTAACTCCTCAAATGATGAGTAAGGTTGCTCAACCTCCTGCTTCCTCCCATCCAATACCTTTGACACTCGCACTGAATGCTCTTTGCAGCACACTCTGCTCCTTCTCCTGCATGACAGCGCCTTGTGTCACACCATGTTAGATGCCACATGAAAATTCTATGATAATACCAAATTCTATGTATTATTGTTTTGTATTGTATTATTGCTTTAAGTAATAGTGTCTCTGTCTAGTCCCACATTTCTTAGTAGTTTATAAGTGCTCCTGTTTCCACACAAGAAATATTAGGCAACTTTCTGACCAGCCACCTTATCTATCCTATATGATGTGTTTCAGAGAAGTGATTTTGTCACAATGTAAGCATCTTATTGAATACGCAGCTTTTCCTTACAATAATAAGGTCAGTACAATTTAACGTCTGGAAACATAAAAGTAGACAGAATTTTGAGTATATTTTGAATACATCAACTGCTCTAATTCTATTTTGCATCAACAGTTTCTGAGAACCTTTAAGTTCAGATGAAAATAAAATTCCAAAGTGATCTGCATGAGCAGAACAAAGCAAATTTATAACCATAGCTCCCAGAATTGACATAAAATACTTATTTTTATTTCACAATGCAGTGCTTTGGTCTTCAGACACAGACCTTATTCCACCACTGTATCCATGTGGAGCCAGAGTTTTTGCAAAGAAGGCATTAATATTTATTACTTACTCGAGACTTTTTATTAGGAGTGTAAGCTTTAGAGTTGCAGAATATTAAACGAATATCTTTGTAGAATTCCAAGGGACTAACATAGTTTCCTGCTTCCAACGTTTCTTTCACAGTGCTGAAGTCCATAGGAGTGTCTACAATATCTCGATAATCCTGTAAGAATACACAAGTAAATAATAAAGGCTGCCAAGTCCTACAGCAATAAAACTACCGAAGTGTTCATCCACAACAGTGGCTCAAGTAATTATTTCTACTTGAGAGTTACTGCAGATAATTCTCTGAAAACAGTGCGCAGAACATGGTGTGTTCCAGCTCATAAAGGGAGAGGTGAGAAACATGCCCAACATGCACGCTTTGCCAAAGGATAAGCAATAGACTTTTTTAATTTTGCATATGGAAGGAGTACTTACAGGGTAGGAGAAGAGATCAACTGGCTGTCTAAAAGGCTCAGAGTCCTCTCTTTCATAAATCAGGTTTAACAACTGCTTGCATTGTTCTTTCCAAGCATCAGGACTTGCTTTCATGGGCTGCCTTTTTATTCGTCGTCTTACCTGTAGGGAAACAGAGGTATTTCATAGTTTTTCAGACTATTCATATTTTTCAATTTTAGTTCCCATTAATTTACCAGCTTTCTGACTCAAAGCAGATTTCCACAATTAAAACCAGAATTGCAGTCAGATGAAAGCGTAGCTGATGGCACAACAATACGCAGTATGCAAATTGCAGAAATACGCCTTTTCTGGTAACACAGAACCACTCAAACCCATGAGAGGTATGCAGTATTTCAGATCCAGCCTTGTTATTTTTATCAGCTTTCATCCAAATTTGACTGAACATGGAATCTGTTCTAGTGTCTTTCAAATCAAATTAAAAAAGATTCTTCAGCAGTAAGTAAATTTTCCTGCACGATAACTTCCTTAGTCTGCCAACACTCACATGTACATGCAACTGAATTCACACAGTTAGGCCTACAGACTGTCAGCTATGACAAATTTAGACCATTCCAGACCTAAATGAGTGTTTCAGTACCTGGTCTACCTCCCTTCACAAGCCAGACCCAGCAGAAACGTTTACTCACTCGTCTTTTTCCAGAGGAAGTTCCTGGAGCATCTGAATCTTCATCTACTTCTGCCACCTAAAGGCAATGATAATGATTACACACACGCATGTTGTACACAGCCCCAGCCATGGAAAAAAAAAAGTTAAAAACCAGGTATCAACAACAAACACAATTTTAAACTAGTCAAATGCAAAAAATGATTCAAGAAAACCAGAAACTAGTTTCAAACTAGAACTTACATAACTTAAAAAAAAAAGGACTTGGGTTAAGCGGTTAAGCTGTTTCATCTCTTTTCCAAGTTCCCTTCCATAAAAATTATATATAAACCATGTAAGAAATACGAATGCTGAGCCCTTAAGGCTCAGCAAAGTCCCAGGCTTGCAGAGCTGTATTCCCCCACCTAAATGACCATGCTCTGAGCAGCTGAGTTTATTCAGGTTTCATGTAGGCACACTTACATCAAGTGTAAGTAATATTCTTTTCAGAATCTGGATTTAGAAATTACAACAAAACCTCCTTTGTACACAGCTTCCTACCAGTAATTAAAAATACATTCTTTTGAAAGGACAGGAAAGTTTCTACAAAAAAAATCTAAAAGCAATTTGTTTCTTATTTTGAAACACTTTACAAACCAAACCATATTAGAAAGCAGGTCTTGGAAAAGCTGGAGATAAAGGAATGGCGTATATCAGCAATTTTGGACACTTCCGATCATTTTTTGACATGGAACAGATAAGGTTCACAACTGGCACAAGAAGGTTAAATTGAGAAAGGAGGGTCTGCTATCTAAGTCAAGGAAATCCCTCATTTTCTTCAAAATACTCTTTTAATAATCTGTGAAAATAGATACCATTATGTATCTTCAGTTTTATAAAAGCAATTAAATTATTACATTGCAGTATAGATTCAGCAACCTGGTCTAGTGGGAGGTGTCCATGGCAGGGGGGTTGGAACTGGATGATCTTAAAGTCCTTTCCAACCCAAACCATTCTATGATTCTGTAATATAAATCCAAGACGATGGCATCAGCCATAAGCACATTGATCTTCAAGCAGCATCAGGTTTAACTTAAGTATTTCAAAACTGCAACAATGAAGTACGTCTTAGGGAAGGGAGGAGACAAGAAACCCCCTAATTAAATCTTATACTGGCTCGTGTACTAGAAAGCAACACTGAAAAAGTAAAACCAAGTGATGGAGGTTATAATAGATCACTTCTTTGCAACAGGAACTACAGCACATTTCAAACAGTGTAAACACAAACTGCATTTAAGGGGAGAAGGTCAGGAGAGAGAAAAAGTTAAAGCGAGTGGTACCTAACTTGGTTTCTACCTGTTATTTCACTCCACAGTACAAATGATGGGAAATGGCACAGAATTACATAAGAAAACCAGTTCTGCTGCCTTGCTAACAATAGCAGAGCTGTTGTCCTTCTGGTTCGGCAGCCTGAGTAACCACTCCAGATCATATTTCCCCTACTGACTAAAACTTCCTCACACCCCAAAACATCATGTACTGAGAGAAGGTCAAAGATAGGCAGTTCCAGGAATCATTTTTACTTACATAAGGAGCTTATTCCCCAGGTGAGCAACATGAACAGCTTAAATAGGCTGATCTCAAAAACTCAGTGCAACTACCCATAAAGTAAAAAACTCAACAACAATCTTTGCTCAAATTTCTTACAAGTGCTGAATTTAAAAAGGCAAGAAGTTCTGATGATCAGACTTAATGGTCTTACCTCCTCCTCTTCATCAGTACTGCTTAGATCTTCTGCTTTCACCTTGTTATATATTTCTAATATATCAGTACAACTCTGATCCCTGCAGGACAACAAGAAAAGCCAAAATGCATAATCAAGTATCTCAGAAACTTAAGACATCAGGTCTGTAATGCAAAAACCAGACCTACCCGATGAAGTGAAGTAAGACATCCGTTACAATTTTGGCTGCTTTGACTATAGGACTGTCTGGCTCATTGAAGGTTCTGGCGTTATGTTCTATGTATCGTACCTCCCACATCAGGGCAGAGATTCTCCTGAAAAAAACACAAACAAAAGAGATGGAAACGTGCACATTTTTCATTCTGAATCCAGTAGGATTCCTCATTAAAAAAAGGAATCAGGTAATTAAGGTCCAGGAGAAACAGGTTGCTAGACACCAAGGTAAGTAGTTTCTGTTCGCATACTGCTGACAGTCCCGATGTGCCAGGCTGCAATAGCTTTGTGGAAAAAAATGTCCCTCTTCAAATCAGCAATGAATGGAATAAGAAGAGGAAACAAACCTACTGAAGACGACTGCTGACTGCTCCCACTTAGAGGAAGCCTTAGAGGTAAAGTGGTCCTCAGAAGGAAAAAAAAAAGAGCAGAACATTATCTATCTTCAACTTAACTGGAAAAACTGAGATTTCCAGTTTACAGCGCTATTTAGCCCACTGCTGGCAAGTGAAATACAAGGCAAAGCATCTACTTCAAAGGCAGTAGAGATAGCAATGAAGTAAATACGCTCTGCCTGCAAGGCATCCAGGGAGTAAGGCTCACAAAAAAGACACTCCAGATTCAGATAAACCAGCTTCTGCCTTAGCAATGTGGCCAAAAGAAATTATTATTCAGGAAGACTCACTTTGCCCAAGGTCAAATAGAACCTGATGCTGTTGGCTTACCAAAGAAATATATTGCAGAAATAGCATTACATGGCATTCAGCTAAACATGTTGTCCTCAATGGGGCTGTAGTAAAAGTAGATTACAAACAAATAAAAATTCAGCTAACCTATAAAACCTGTTTTCAAGTCTCCTCCTGATTGTGGTGAGGTCAGTTGGATAAGCAACAACAGTGCAATACATGGGATAGGCACTAAGGTCCACTGGAACAGCAAAGGGATTAGAAATGTCTGAAAGACAAAAGATCAAGATAATTCAGATGCCTCAGAAGAAAACTGAAGGAAGATTTAAGAACTAGATTCCTTAAAATGGTTTCTCAGTTTTCTCTCAGCAAAAGCAATACAGATCTACAGCTGGCTATGTCATTACCCAAAGGATAGGATTCTTCCTCTTGTACCATCTGTTAACTACTCTTGAAAAAGCATTTTTTGCTTAAGTATCACATTTGAAATTTGCATCCGTATTGCTAAAAAGCAAGCTGGCATATGCTCTTGCTACAGGAATATTACAAGCAACATAAACTAAGAATATAGACATGTGTATAAATATAGTAAAGAATTTAAATCATAGTGTGCTATTAAACAGCTACAAACCAGTTACAATGTATTTGCTGGTGAGGATGCTTGGCGAGGATTTGTTGGTTGTTTTTTTGAGGGGTTTAATTCAACTTTTTGCTTTTTTATATTCACATAGGACCCACTAAAAACCCCCATGAACTTGAAAGGAAGCAGCTCCAGCCCCCCCTCAAAAGGGAGTGTAACTGAAAAAGACACCATAGGAAATTTTAAAGGCTCTTTTCCAATGATTTAGTTGAACACATTTAAAATATTCCACACCAACTCCCAGCACTCCATCCTATCTGCTCTCCAGGCATGTGCCACCACAATGGTACTCTTAATCCTTCCCCCTTTTCTCTCCAAACGTACCAAGGGAAAGAAGTTGCTCAATCCCCTGGATTACTCGTTCACATTCTTCATCTCTGGAATGGGCCCCCCATTCTCCTTCCTGGGGTTTGTAAAGAAGAGCTGTCAGCTCATCTGGAGTCACAGGAACTCCAGCACCAACCTCCTCCGGATACGCAGCTGAAGAGGAATTCAACAACAGTAAGTACCAGCAGTGGCAAAAATGACTTACTTTGCATAAGGACATGAATTCAACACACACTTACTTCCTTCTGGAATCGGTTCCATGTCCCATGGACTCATCCTCTCTCTTTCATTATTGTCCCAGCTATTAAAAAAATACGTTCAAATGCCGAATAGTTAGAGCGGAATATAATGACACACCTTCTCTCTGCCAGACTTAAAAAGGTCATGCCTATTAGAAACAAGACGCGACACTAGCTATGTTCCAACTCCTTACTTTCCTCTTGTATCTCCTATATGTTCACTGCACAGCTGCTCACATGAAAAGCTTTGTTTTATGAATAAGTCAATTATTAAGTAAATAAAGTGGCTGTTCATGTATTTAAACGGAAAAAAAAAGGATCCTACTTCTAGAGGTAGACATTTAAGTTGCATGTAAATGCCTAGGAGACCTAGAGCATGTAAGTATGTGTGATACATTACAGCTATGCAAGTACTTACTGAACACAGTAGCACTGGAAGGAACTATCTGGATATTCTGCCTGGAAAGGCTGCTGACTCTCCACAGTTCCAAACCACCAAGCATCATCTATTATACTGCGAAATCTATCCCCTAGGAGGAAAAAGATTGCATGCAGCAAAAGAGCAACATAAATAATTGTTAAATACTTCTTTTTAGAGAATCTACTTCATCTTTTGTAAATGCACAACTTCAGTTTTTACATTTTACACTACAGGAATCAAGCCCTTCCCCAAAAGGGAGGACTTTACATCTCTGGTAAATAGTCACAGCTGCCTCTGTGCCTCAAATCACAATATAACAGCAGATTGTTCTGCTTGCAACAGTTTCCCTCATTTCCTTTTTTTATCTGCTACAGAAATTGCAGCAAACATCAAATAAAGTTTCCAATGATTGCTGTAATAGCATGTTCAGTAAATCTCCTGAAGAATGTCATCAGTATTTCAGTTCCTTACTTTATGGAAAATGATTCTCCTGTCATCTTGCCTGTGACTGGATCTAGGAATGCAAGCTTCAAGCAGCAGAGTGTAGGAGGCCCAACTTCATATTTAATTCCTACAGTCTTCACAAATTCTTGTTCCTATTTATCAATAACCCTTTACATTGCATAATAGAGATGCTGTATCCTACTAAACAGCTACAGAAATGTTGTAAAACATATGGAAGCGTTAAAAAATAGTCACCTATTTGCCAGTTCCTTTCTTTGGCTTCATTATAAAACTGATGCAGCACAAGGAAGTCAATAACATCTGGCATATCATGGTACCTTCATGAAACAGACAAAAACAATTGCTTCTATAACCCATAAACACAGTTCCATATGTACAATACAGTCTCCAACACAAAATTTCATGCATTCTGTTTTCAGGTTTGGCGGAATAACTAATTAAAGCCATCATCATGCTTTGCAAGAGTAAAAAGAAAGGAGGGTAGGGAGAAGCTTCTAAACAGCAAGAAAATCTCCTGAAGAATGTCATCAGCATTTCAGTTCCTTACTTTATTGAAAATGATTCTCCTGTCATCTTGCCTGTGATTGGATCTAGGAATGCAAGCTTCAAGCAGCAGAGTGTAGGAGGCCCAACTTCATATTTAATTCCTACAGTCTTCACAAATTCTTGTTCCTATTTATCAATAAGCATGGAACAGTATTAACTTGGTAACAACAACGAAACCAGCCATGTTAAAGTACCAAACATACTAATAAAAACCAAATATGTTTCCACTTGACAGCCTAGGTAACTTCACCCATAAAAGTCTTTCAAGTAGTAAAAAAACAATGACAGGCATCTTAAAAAGATGAATGAAAAAGATATACGGTGCTCAATTCCTTTGTGAATTTGTGAACAGGATACCCACAAACTATATAACTTTTGTAATAAAGTGCTAAGCAACACACCGACTCTGGTTATACCTGACCAGCCCAGGGCCTCTCACCCTCACACAGCAATTTACAGGGGAAGTAAAAGGAAATGCTTCCTCTTGAAGCGGAAATTCAACAATAGCCTTTATGTTCTCATCCTGTCAAACATCAGCTGGTGGTAAGATCTCTACCCTCAGTGAAATGCTATTTCCTTTTCCTGATGATGCCTTTGAAGATTACAGCTGGAATCACTGAACACCTAGGACTAGTAACTGGATATTTTTTCAGTAAAGCAATTATTTTCATTAATAGAACCACTGCCATATACATATATGAAAATGAGCACATCTATGTGCTCTTCTCTTGGTATGAAATCTGAGTAAAGCAGAAAACATATGTCAACACTGTGGATTAAGTATTAAGGGACTGAGTGGTTCAAAGCAAAAGGATAAGAAAAATCAACATAACTATGTAAACTCAGTATTTACCCAAGCAATCCATAACACTTTTATTTTGTAAAAATATGTTGTAAGACATTGTCTTCCAGGAATTTAAGAAGATATGCAATTTATATGTTTAGCTAGATCCACTGTTTAGTAGAGATTGTGCATACATTTGGGTCTTTACACCATGATGTCTTCCTAATACAACATTAAAAACAGTAAATAGAACCTAGATGTTCAGGTCATTGTGGAGTCCTGATAAAACTATAAACACAATTTCTGAGTGGTGGGCTCTAAATGAATGAACTAAAAAGCCCAACAGAGCCATAAAATAATTTGGGTTGAAAATGACCCCTGAGAGTCATCAAGTCCAAAATCCTGCATGGGGCAGGATCTTACAGCTAGCTTAGATCAAGCCACTTAGAGGTTTTCCCTCTCAAGCTTTGAGAAGCCCTCAAGGATGGAGATTCCATTTCTCTCTGGGCATCCTGTTCCAGTGCTTAACTACTCTCACTCTGACTTTTTATATTTATTTAGTATTCTACTTTTTTTTATCTATCAAGCAAGAATGCCACACCAGATAAACTTCCACATTCTTTAATATCCTGGCTTCCTATGATTAGGAATTGAACAGATGTAAAAGCTTTGTCTAAGGAAACAGTCACTTTAAGATTTACAACTTTAAATTTATATTAACATTTTAAACTAATGCAGGTTTTCAGTGTCTACTTTACAGAGACATTCAGCTCTTTGAAGTATTTGCTTAACTTACCCTGAGTTCCATTTTGTTCCATGGTTGTTTTTGCATGTTAATACTGTAAATTTTTGCTTTCCTTACTGCCCGCACGTAAGCTTCATGGCCTTGCCTGAAGTATATGATCTTAAAACAAAAATTAAAATAAAACAATATTAGTTTACTGATAGTCCTTTTCCTGTTTATTCTAAAATTTCTATGAAGACATCAGGCATCATCCCTTTCAGAACATACTGCACACTTCATTTCATTCTAAAGCATGCTCCTCCTTAAAGATATTGGTATTATCGGTAGCACCCTGCTATGTGTTTTCTAACTTGGGATCACTAAGAAGTGTGCAGGTTTGTCTGAAGACACACAATCAACTCTTCCTGCTAGTCACACGTGCACAAAAAGGGAACAGGACTGCCATCTGTAAACAACTGACTGCTTGAGAATAAAATAAAAGTTATCACATTTCAGCCTATCTTGAGCATGACTCACCAAAATTATTGCTATGTACAATAGTCCTGACCAAAAAGAGCTCATCAGCCTAGCTGGGGTATTTAGAGTTGCTACAATCAGTACCTCATCTCCCATTTGTGGGACAAAAGGTGAGCGGCGGGGTATAGTATCCAGGATCCACTGAGGGGCAAGCCATTCTTCACTGGGTTCACCTTCCATCGAAAGCAGTCCACTTGGTTTCTTAAATATATTGCATTAAATTTAGAACACAAGTTTTATTTAATATGGCAGAACATATGAAAATTGATCATACAGTAGTTATCAAAGAGAACTAGGTATAAGGTAAAGCAAATGCTGGAATTTCAAACTTCCAAAAATCTCAATTAAATAGTAGGGAATAAGTCATGTTTGTTAGAAATATAATAGAAGGTTAAAACACCCCTCCATAAAGAGATTATATTTCTTTAGAAACATTCTAAACATCTTCTTTAAAAGGACGACAATGTAGATGCAATACAGATGCATTGTAATTTTACTACAAAACCACCTTGGAGTAAATCTAACTGTAGTGAAAAGCATAAATTCATAAAGTAAAAAAAAAAAAAAAGACACTAAAATGTTAAAAATACTGACCTTTTTTCTAGGCTGTTTAAGTTTCCTTCGTTTTGGCTCCAGTTCTTTTGTTCCCTTCATATTTTCATCTTCAGAACTACTACAGATTTTCCGAGCTGCCTGCCTGGTCTGTCTCTTTGGAGGCTGGAGATTAATTCCAGCATCTGCTGTCCAGTCAGAATACTCACTTGATGAATCACTGCAGATAATAAAAAGTTGTAAGAAAGAAAACAACACTTCGGTTTTCACACAATAGAGTGAAAAGTCCAAACATTCAACCTGCTCTTCTGGTTGTGTGGAACAGATGTCAGGATTGGCACAAAATTTCATCCTCAGGTGAATTTAAAGGAAATGAAAGTGCCCTCTAATTTGTGCATTTCATCAAATTATTTTATCTATTGCTAACTCACAGCGAAAATACAGTTATGGCTGATACCTATTTTCATACTAATTATCTCACTGATTCATAGACTGACTTCATGAGAACAGACTGCACAAAATGCATGAAAAATTTAGAAAACTAGAGCACGTCTAAAAATATAATTCTGACTTCTTTAATATCCAAATAACATGTGCAGTATTTATATTAGCTCATAGCCATTCTAGCCATAAAAGCATAGCATTAAGAAAACAAAGAGACTGCAGAAACTTTGCACAAATACATACTGACAACAGGAAAATTAGGAAATACTGAAGTATGAGTAGAAGATACGCATGCACTTCTGTCAGTATTTCTATTGTCAAACTAGCATTGTTTTTTTTTCAAGCAGTTCTTAATTAAAGACAACATTTTCTTACAAATGGTCTTTCAAAACTGGTTATGACTGAAAAAAACCTCACAAAACAAAAAAACACATTATAAAATGTTTCATAAAGAACTGGGAAAAAAAGTCTTCAAATTAGGAAGTTTTCAGACTGGTTTTCTGTTTAAATACTGTTATCAAACCCTCTGCAATTACTTAGTCACTCAGATAAAATCATTTGTCTGTTCGCAGACGCCACAAATTTTGTTGGTTATCATTTTAAACTACCGAAGTGTACTAAACACTATGTTTAGGTCAGTATAACAAACCTGTGCTGAGTTGTAGTTATGGTATCACAGTATCACCTGTCTTATTTAATTTATGTAATAAACTAATGTTACCAATTAAGAAAGCAGTAAAGATACCTGGAACTGCTTTCACTTTGCCATGCTGCCACAGGATCATCCATAGATGCATCACTTGTGCCAACAGTCTCATCTTCCTGTATGAAAACAAAAGGATTCATTTTGAGGCCATGTTTAAAACGTATCATTTTTGTTTGCAAGCAAGTTATGTGAGTTGTCTCATTCAAGGAAAGTTTTCTAATTCAGGACTGGTTTAGCTTTAAAAAAGTCTACAATTTCTTTCTGTATATTAATTAGTATTATACTGTATGCTTATATAATTCCTATAGAAAGAGATGTGAATTTTAATGGCACTAGAACCGTGAAATTAGTTCTTATGTGTTTGATCAATAATGTTTAGTGTCAAGTGACCACCTTTATGGCTATTCCGTATGTTCAATGCATTTACAAAGTGACAATGTTCAGTCTCATTTTACTTTGCTAGCTTCCTTGATGAGAACAAGTTATATGTAATCTGGTATGGTTTAGGTTCTTCCTTTGCCAATATCAATGATTAATACCAATACTCAATCTCTTTCAACAGCAGTCTACAGATGCAGATGAATATGACCTAGAATATATATGCTTTGTGAAATCCCGAAATAGAAAGTGGTTTAACATAACCCAGTTAAATTTACTTGAAAAATGTTTCAAGTTTCCAAGATTACCCAACCTATTTTAAGCTCATTTTGAATACTGTGCTGGCATTTAGGTAAATGGTCCTTAAGTCTCCAAGATCAACATACTACAGTAACACCACAAACCCAAAAGACTCAATGACCCGAGTGTTTCTTCCTACATGGAGAAACTTGGAGCCTTAATGGCTCAGCACATTTGTTGTCAAGACCTGATATTTGTGAACAGGAGCCTATTGAAAGAACTGTGACGTGTCAAACCTCTGAGGAGCTGTCTGATTCTCCTCGTGCACAGGCATTTTGACTTGCGCCTTGCTGACTGTGTTCTATGGTGGAGCGTGTTTGGTAGGCATGCTGGCGCTTGCGTTGGTTTCTTCTCAAAGACCTTCCACTTCCCGGTTGGTAATCGTTCTTTCATGGGACAGAAGGAACAAAAGAAAAAGATTAGAGACTTAATAGTGAATTACACAGCTAAAAGATGTCTCCTTAAGGTGATTGGATGCTGATTGTCCATTTACAAAGGACCACTAGGTAATCTAGACCTAGAATTGAATAGATATGTTTTACACACTTGTGGTTCATTTTAGTGGTCGTGCAGGTGTGTTTTTTTGGTTCAATATCAATTTTACTTTTTAAAGTAGCAGTCCTTAGAAAGGAAGTTATGCATATTTAACATTGCTATTTGCATATTAGAGTATAAAGGCAGACAAATTAGTTACAGAAGGAAGACAGAGAGTCAGAGATCTTCTAAATAATTAAATAAAATTGGTCTGGTTTTTTTTTGTTTGTCTTTTATTACTCAGTGCTCAGAACTGCTTCACCTCCAGGTTTCCTCTTCTAGTGATTTAAACTCACCCGCTGTAAGGTGTGGGATGGCTTTCTCTTCTTTTCGACAGTGTATAAACTAATTTCAATTTCACCTTTGGCAGCTCGACATTCTTCCTGGACCCTAATTATACATAGGAAACATCCTCTTTATTCAGTGAATCATCACATAACTTGACAATCTCATTAATATACACATTAAAATACTTCTGGTCCCCATGCTATTAGAAGTCTGTGCACAAGTCCTCCTAGTAGTGTCCACACATCCTTCACTCCTTGAATCACATGTTAAAGAAGCAAACTTGTTAGTTGAGCATGCATAATTATTTAAGTAAATTTAAATGTATTATAAATATTTATAAGTTTGAGGGTTTTTTAAACAAGGCTTCAGAAAAATGTGGTATTTGAAGTACTGAAGAAAGATTCACTTGTGAAGAGAAGGAATTGCTATTCTCAAGTCTCCAGCAGAGGCTACCACTGCAATCCTAATATATGGATTTGAAAACAAAAAACCCAACCAACCTACCCCCACAAAAGCCAACACATTTCTAAAAACCCATGTTTTAAACCTGATAACAGGTGTACAGAAGAATCACTAAAAATTACACTATTTAATCTTTTTTCTCTGTCTCACTTAGGATCTTACTTGCTTATGCCTGGAGGAAGCTCATTCACCACTACTCTCCTGCTCCATGCCATGAGATCTCTCTCAGTTGCCATTTGACTGCGGGGAGCATTGTGATGCATTTGACGGACCCCTTCAATCTGACCACTTCTCCGGAGACCAACGTTTGGTGGAGATGCAACATCCAAACCTGGACTTCGAAGAGCTAAAGAAGAAAAAGGTTTTCTTCACTTCTATAAACCATGAATAAAATCTAGAATTTAATGATTAAGGACTGCACAGAGGTTCTTTTTTTGCAATAAACAGCACTTGTTCTATGTTAAGTGGCTTTGTCTCTTGCTTCAGATTAACATTTTTGTGTATTGGCCTTGGGCTACTGGAGATGTATATACTACTGCAACATCACTGTGGCTTGCTATATCTTAGAGATAGCTGAGGAAAGCAAAGATTATTATCTATGAGAAAAGTTTTAAAGGCTTTTAAGTGACCTTCAAATCAAAGCCTTGTCAGCTGCTTTAAGGTTCTGAAATCATGAATCTCTAAATTCTATGGTACGAGAAGAGATGAGGTTGACATCTGAGGTAAGACTGCTGCAAGGTTTAAGGTTTCTGCTGCACCTCCATTTGTTCTTTATTTGTCAAGCTTATCTAATGAGCCACAGGCACTGCTCCTGCTCCAGGCTTTATCAGGTAGCATAACACAACACAGTTCTACATGCACAGGAGAAAACAGACGCTTCAGGTAGCAAAGCAAGACAAAAAGACTGATAGTACCAGAATCACTGCCACCATTGCCTGTATTTGTCTCATCATTTGGGAATGCATCAATATGACTTCCACATGCTTAAATATGGTTAACCAGATGAATATATTGCATTCACAGGTTTGCAATCCTGTATAAAAATATTTGGCCATTTAAATATCAGGTACTTTATACATACTCTAATCAGGTTACACAAATGGGCAGTTCATGCAGCAAAGTCATTGATCAAGTTCTTGAAACTAGCTACTTTAATTTCTATACCACTCATATCTGGAAATTCCCTTTCATACAACTTCAGGGACATACAAATAAAATTGAGAGCTGGGATTGCACAACGCATCAACTGATCATAAGAAGCAGAAAAGAATTCTGGTGCATTGAAGCCGGCATCTAGGCCACTTTCTTGATAACACCAATTTAGATCAAAGCAAAAGCATAATTTCGGTACTTTTCACTAATATTTTTCCTAGTCTTTCTTGAATCTAAAGACAAGCAACTCCAAATCTAGCAATCCTAATGAGCTTTGCCAGGAAGACTAATTCAAACATGTGTAATCAGCTATTTAAGCTAGAACTAATTTATTAGTGGATGTAAATCTTTTAAAAGCTCAGGATGACTTGCAGCACAAGTCCACAGCATCTGCTCTCTTACATCAACTGCACTCAGTCAGCTGTTCACATCTGATTGAATTTGTTTTAAATTTTTAATCACTTTGTATATGAAGAATAAAATCACAGTAGCAGAACACTTACCAGGAGAATAATCTCAAGCTTTCTAAGGAAACACTAAGACAGAGCAGACATGTTTATTTTATAAACATTGATGCTCTGCCTTAGCATTTATGCTGCAACAGGAAGCCATTAGTCTGTCACAACATTTTATTCCATTGACATTCTCTAATTATATGCTGTTATCTTGTCATTATGCAGTTACAAAGTATCATCTCTGCAGTAACTAGCATCAAGACAATACAGTGAATTTTATATTTATTTTTTAGGAAAGATTTATAACAGGAATAATTACAGTTTAATAGTTCTAGGTAATCAGATACAGCTCAGTTAGACCATCATGTGCCCTCAGCTGCACCTTAAATTCCTCTGCTAGCATCAGAGGAATGTGCAACCGCTCCACACAGGTTAATGATGTGTATAAGAACAGGAGAGAAAAGCATCCTCAAAGACACAGTCTCAGAGCTTACATTAACATGTTTTGATTAGTGCTTTAGGAAAAGAAATGATGGCAGTAACAGAATGACACTTACCTCCATTTACAGAGTGGGATCTATTGAGTGGAGGGCTTGGAAGAGTTTCTCCTTCATTAATTAATCTCAGATCTTGTTCCCTCTGTAGCTCTCTGATCATTCCATCAAGGATACTCTCATCCTGGTCATTAGTTTGCTGCCCAATGACTTGTTCAACTACTTCACCATCACCTTGACAAGAACAAAGCCACAAACGCTTATAAAATGATTAATTCCTGTTTTACTGAATACCAAAGAACCAAATGTAAAACTGTGCACAATTATTTGTCTGCTTTGCAAAACATCTGATCACCAGCTGGCCTTCTGCTCTCATGCAGTAAATGGAGGCAAAGTTTAAAAGAGAAGTTACAATAAAAACCTAAATTTACAGACTACACGTAAAATACAAACACAAACCCCTAGAAACAGCTGAAAGAAATTATGTTTCAGTAGGTAATAATGGAAGATCTCTTCTGGAGAGCAGCATTTGAAAAACTTTGTATCTACAATAAAAAATAATAAAAAAAGCCCTTTTTTAAAATAAAAGTATTTTTTTCCATGTCTTTCTTAACTTTCTGCTTCTTTACTTACATACACAGTTACACTGAGGTTACTGGGACAATTTTTTTAAGCGTGCTGCCATATGCCTGGTAGAAGTTCACAGATTTTGGAATGCCACAGCCTCCACGCCTTGCTTCCAGGGAGTTTATTCCATATAGTCCCTTCATGCCATACAGCCACCTTAAACCCTCTTCTACCTCTATACTGAATTTAAACCACTAGTTTCAGAAGACAACTGAAACAAACAAATCTTTACAGTACCATCCTAGTGAGCTGGTGCTCACTACTATGCAATCCATGTATTATGCACGAGTTTTATATGGCATACCATTAGCTACATATCCCAGCTGAGGAATAAGCTGCTCATCCTTGCAATTTTCCCTCCCTGGTACAAGCCGCTGGAATCTCGTGGGATGAGGATTTCCATCAACATCCACCAAGAATGGAGGAGGCATAAGATGTGGAGCCTGTTGAGTCTGTTCATCCAACACATAGTTATTTGCATCACGGATCAGTGGTCGGTAATCCGTATGGAAGAACATCTGATCTGGAATCTGCAAGAAAAGCAATTTAGTAAATAAATCAGTGGCCATTTGCAGCTGTCTTGCTGTTTTGGAATGGCTCCCATACCCATAAACCACAGCTTCTATGTTTAGTATCAGCAGAAGAAATGTTATGACAGAGAACAGATTCCTACCAGAAATGTGTTTTATTACCAAGGCCTGATGCAAAAATTCAATAGTAAAATATGCCAACAGAGGTGAACAGATAGAAGTTAATGCTTGGTTCCCCTGTCTAGATATTTTGTCTAAATCTTTTTGGTTTAGGTAAACAGCAACTGCTACATGATCTAATTACTGTTTTGTCAGCGGCAGGGTGATGGAATACACTGTAACACGAATACTTCTAAGACAAAATCAGGTCAAGACACAGAAAAGTCTAAAATTCATTCAACCCACCTTTTCATAATATTTATTGCATCCAAAACCAAATAGTAGCAGATGTCCATGAGAGTCTGTGCAGGCAAAATGCTGTCCATCTGGTGAGAACTTGCAATCAAAAACAGCTCCATGGCCTTGTCCCTCAATCTGGATACAAGCACAAAGCATTCCTTTCGCAATCATACAGTCCATATAAGAGCATTTTTGCAAAAATTTCACCTGTGCTCCAACAAATACTCAATCCTAACGCTGTTGTTTCTCACCTTGCTAAAAACTGATTCATAACTTTATTTTCTTCCACTTTAATTATTAAGCTAGACTGAACAATGCAGCAAAACCTTTCATTTTCTCTTCATCCTGAAATTCCAGTACAACTTCTAATGTATGTTCTGAAAAAGCTACCTAGAAGTCTACATCTTATGTTAATGGAAGACATAGGGCAAGCCTGCACCAAAGATCTCAGACGTGCATTGGCTTCATACAAGGAGGTTTCAAGGCCCGCATGCCAGGAGGAAAGCTCAGGTCCTGAAGCAGTCCAACTGCATTTGCCCAGCACTGGAACTAAACCATCAAACCCAGCACGGGGCACATTAAGGTAAATGCAGCACAGAGCAAACCACACCGCTTGCAGACCATGGCACTGTGCTACAACACAGGCTTACTGGGTTTCATTGTTTTGCCTAGGGAGTCACTATGGTATAACTATGCCTACACATGTGAATAATATTCAGATGTAACAGATCCCATGAAAGACTTGCTGTTATGCTTACAATATGCAAAAACATACTTTGGTATTGCTTAGTGAAGAGTACAGTTTTCTTTTTAATATGTAGGACTTTCCCCTAATCCTGTTGCAACACCAGTCATAACAGCAATAGAGTGAAATCTGCCTCAAGATCAGTTTTACACAAACGTGGGGAAAAAAACCCAACCAAAACAACAGAACAAACAACCCTTCTCTGACCATTCTTACCATGTTAAAGTAATTGCGAATTTTTGTTCCTTTGTCTATATCCCAAACAAAAATATTTCCATCATGACCTGCTGACAGTACAATCCTTTGGTCAAACGGATGGGCCTCCAGAACAAAAACTTCATCATCATGACCCTGCAATGAGAGCAGGGTGAAAAAGGAAGTCATATTTCTCCATGTAATATCTCCAAAAACTAGAGTATTTAATGTGAGGACATCTCAGTTCAGGTAGTCATCCATGACAGCTCAATTTACTGGATCTTAGAGTAGAACTGTACTTGACAGCAGCATGCTGTTATCATGGCCCACTTTATAAGTGCTTAGACTACAGCTCAGCACAGCTGGGATGGAGAGGGACAGGGAGGAAGGAGAAATCAGCAGCAAGGACAGCTGCAGCCCACTAATCTGAGCATACATGGTGGCCTTCAAAGTGCTCCATTGCTAGCCAGCAACCACCAGGGTCTAGCAGCATTTTGGTCATCAGGTCCTTTCCCCGTAATACATAATCCTCCCAATAAGCATAAAACAACACACTCCTCATCACCGGGAATGACGATGCAGCTTATCCTCAAATCGATTTCAGAGTTGAACTACAGCCACTTGGGATGACCTGCTTGAATTTTACTCACAGATAAGCTATGAAGAAGCTGCCCTGTGGATGAGTTCCACACTTTGAGAAGGAAATTGTTGACCGCAGTGATGACAGTGGCATCGTATCTATCCCAAGCCACCATAGTAACCTTCAGTTTAGTCACTTTGTCCTCCCCAGATGCTACATTGTTTCTAAGGAAATCAATAATTTAAAGAAGAAATGAATCAGTAACTCCAGAAACATATGATGGTGCTAATTCAGTTTGAAATTTGGGAGAGCATGGCTGCCCCCACTGTAACTACTGACTTATGCAGAGGACGAAGGATGTCTTCTGCAGTGGTAAAAACTGGATACAGAAAATATTCAGAACCACTCAGATCTATAGAGTTCTGCTTTTTTAAGAAGAACAAGTTTCTCTTCTGTTCTTCTTTAAGCAATTACCCTTCCTACCCCAATTCTTTATTTCAAGCTATTCAGTTCTATTAAGGTTTTTCATACAAGACATTTTTCTTATCACTCATCAATATGAGTATGCTGTACAATGACCAAGAACCTGCTAAATAAACCCCAATCATTCTTCAAAAGATGGATTTCTCCATTTCTGCTTTTCATTACTGTGCATATTCAATTACAAGGCTGCTTACAGAAGTCATCTAAGGTTCACAAAAAGAAAAACTCAAAATCCTAATTGAACCTGAGAACCAAATCACCATATCTCACCTCTAACTTGAAAACTTAAGGACAAACACAATGTTCAGAAATATGCTTCATTTTATATATATATATATATATTAGCTAACAACATATGATCCGTGAGGTTCTACTAAAACTTCTTTCTGTAAGACGAACTCTGTTTGACGTTCTTAATTCACATGTAAAATACTAAGTGCTCCCCAACCATTAGGGTAGGGAACTACCAATGTATGAATGATTCCTTTTGGATGCTAATTAACTGTGTAATTTTAACAGATAGAGCCATGGCATTTTCAGTACACAAACCCCCAAAATTAACTCAACATAGAAGTAAATAGTTTTCAGTATAATGAAAGACTTTGTTTTGTGTGTAAATGTGGCTATGAAGCATGCTCTGTTTCAGTTTGTTTTACCCTGTCATTTTAGTAGCCATATCCAGGACCACACTCTTCCAATCTTGCTGCTGATAGTGCCATATCCTTGCTGTTCCGTCTCTGCTTCCACTGACAAATCTTAAGCTATTGGGGGGAAAAAAAAAGGAATGAAATTCCGACTAAGGGAAAGTCACTGCTGCTTTTGGTCTATAAGATTAGCCACATGCCCATCTTTGCATCTTATTTTCTCACTACTCGGTATGGAGTTTTCCATCCTCAGCAACAGTGTGGGCATGCTAAATCCTGTGGCAAGAATATTTAGGAGCTTGGCAGAGGACTGCCACTCACCTTAGGAAAGGTGGTACAAGCACTTACTTATACATTTTCTGCAACAAACACGCATACATGCACACAAGTATATATATGTGTATGCATATATATATATATATATATATATATATATACTTGGAACTGTATATTTGTGTATACATACTTGCCTCACTCTCTAATGCCCACATACAGGCGTGTTTAACAACTCATAAAATATCCATGAACTCCTGCTACAGGAAACAGGCAGCTACAAAAGGCTGGCAAGCCAAGAGCACACCCATTCACACCAGCACAGAAGCTAGAACATATTTCATGCTTTTTCAACACTTATTCTTTATATTGTTTGTGCATCTCTGATCTACAGAATGTAATTAAAAGACAGCGAGGTTACAATTTTCATATCAGATATTGTATGGTACAAAAGAGTTTATATCCCACAACATTAATTACATTTGGCTACAGCTAGCAGATGGCCTTGGAATGACTTCAATGTCGTAATTCATATGAGCTGACATTCCCTTTTTAATGACATCAGCAAATCCCTTGAGCAGTTCACAGTGGCAGCAAAGAAAAAGAAACAGCATGCCAAGAGTCTAGCATAAATTATAATACATTAACTTAGGGAGAGGGTGAAGACAGAGAAGGGAAATGCCCAAATTGAACACAAGTAGGTATCCCTGTCTGTCAAGATTAATGCAAGTATTTTCATATTTAAACTCCTCCTTGTTTAAAGAATTCAAGCACTCAGCAAATGCATTTAACTGCCTCACAACGCTTTGGCCATCGATGTCACAGAAATCACTTTTGTTGAAAAATGTGGAAAAAGCTCCTCAAGTATCACATTTTCACAGAATGACCAACACCTTTAAAGCATCCTCCACTTGTACACAAACTTGCATGTAAAAGGCAAGCCTATTCAATTTTAATAAGTGATCGTTTCACCTTTCCACTTTCTTTGACCTGAATTTTTTTCATCACTGTGAAAAAGTGTTTAAAGATGCTTGAGACAAGTTTCTGTTCATTTTTTACTTCTGTATGTTAAGGAAGCTACTACTTTTCCATTAAAAAACATCACTCTAGCATGTAATTTTCAGCACCTATGTGACCTCATTCCCTCCTCAAGACCTGTGCTCTCACATTGCTTGGAAGGAACTATTAGCACAATTGTACTGGTACATTCCCACATAATTTTACACACAAAGATCTCCAAGCACAGGTGCAGTTCCACTGGCAAAGTTATAATTTTGCTTGGAAGGCTCCTGCTTGCACCCATCCCTTAAAACTCCTGCCAAGCAAAATAAGGAATGTGAGCAAAAGCTGGCATAAACCCATTTACATTAAGATGTTGATCGCTAATTGAAGCTTGTCACACCACTCTCCAACACAGCTGTGTGGCAGGAGCTCAACACACAAACATGCCTATGAGCACCTTTATACATTTTATCATGAGCATCCTGACTTATCACAGTTCTGAAAACTGAAAGCTCTGCAGGTTGAAATGGTTCGCTTCATAAACTATAAGGATTACTGTTATCATCTAAACTAATTAGCTGGAAATTCAAATATTTGCCTAGAAATTCACATGTTTGCCAGACCACAGCTCCTTGCAGACTTGTCTCACCATCTGTGTCTGTATAACAGTTCTAACTGCTACTTAGAACTACATTTATTATAATGCTCTTACTCCTGAATTAATCCCGTCTGTACTTAGCAAGGCTACCTGTGAAGTAAGACACTTACACAGAAAGGATACAATATCCAATTTCCAATTTGCTGTTTACAAAGCAGAAGCAGCACTACAGAACATTGCTGTTACAGCAGAGGACAGCAGCCCCAGGCTTGTGGACATGACACACATCTTGCAACATACTTTACATAGTTTGTCTAAGATTAATCAGACCCCATGTGCAGTCTTCCTGTTGCATCAAATTTTCTCTTAAGTGTCATTTGGAAAATTAAATACCATACTTCTCACGCCAAAATCCCAGGACAGCCACTCACCTGTCACCATTGTTACAAAACTGGACTGCAACCACTTTGTCCTAAAGAGGAGGGAGGAAGAAAAAACAGTAGTAAGTGCTTTGTAAGCTGAAACGCTCATCCAAATAGATCTTAATGATGAGCTTCTATTTAGCAAATTCAATCTTCCCATGCATCTCCTACAACACACTCTCTTGCAAATTCAAGAATGGAAAAGTCATATTTGCTGTTAAAGCTTCCCCAGATGTATTGTGTTAAACACTGAGAGAACTTCAGAGAGGTGATGGTTTCGTGTTGCTCCAGAAGTATCTCAGAGACAGAAATGATTTCTGACTCAGTCTCCCTGACACTCAGACATTCAGGAGGAAGAAGCTGCAGCAGCTCTTCTCTTGGCTGAGCACAGTCTTCCTGCACAGTGCCACAGGACCATATACACCCTGGGGTAAGATCTGCACCTTTTAGGCTCCACAGAGTCAGCAGGAATAAAGAACTCCAGGAGCTCACAAGGTACCTATTAGATACAGCACTCAACAAAATGGAGAAAGAGTGACTTAACCAAATAAATGATCACAGCCTACATCGTGTTAGACCTAACATTAAAGCACATCAAAATATTTAATCAGAAAAATGCAAACCTTGGCTTTATTTCCATGTTTAAATGGAAATAAAAGGAACAAATGTTGTGGCTTAGACATGGTTTTGTCTTCTTTTATTTTGCTCAATACTTGTTTTGGCTAGATGCACTTGCTATCTCTCACTCCCACTGACGTCAGACAGCTGACTGTGGTATTAAGAAGGTAGATTTAAAAAAAATTAAAGGAATTGCAGTTTCTTCCAAATGTGAACTGCTGAATACAGAAAACATATTTTCTTTTCTGAGCAAAATACTTGTTAGATTTGTTGGCTTGGAGCTCTGAGACTTAAATGTGAGATCTATAACTCCCACTGAAGTTCAGTGAATCCATTTAGAGCTCAGCCTTAACCCATAAAATATTGTTGAAGTGGGCAGCTGGGCTATTAATGTTCAAAGATAAATGCTCCAAACTTCTCACAGGTGACAGCCCTACCAATGTTGCTATAAGCTTCCCTTTCTGATATATTGTTTATCATGCACATAATAATGCAATCATCACCTGCTCTCATTAACAACTAAGAAACAAAGTAAGATTTGATGCCGGTTTAGTGATGCTTCTTTATGGAATTTCATTAAAATGGAGACATTCAATGGTTTTATTAAAACCTCAAGACTCAAACTTGAAAACTAACACTGAAAGTCATCACACAGGTATTTAAAATAGCTTTGCTATTTTACAAGGACCTTTCTCCATTACCTGAGAAAGGGTGCTTTTAAGCTTGCTTTATTTTCTAAATGAAATTACCACCATGATTCAAAGTTTGACAGCACACTCTAAACTAGAAATACGTTGTTTTTCTTGTTATGTGGATTTGTGCTCACAACTAAAGTTAAATACTCAACAGTAAATTTAACAGGAAAAAATGTCATTGTGCATGAAAGTTGCCTCAATTCCTCATTCCAACACAGACTTTCTTCAAGAATATGGGAAAATCACCTAGTCCCTCGGTTTCCCCGGGGGAATGAAATACATAAAGCATATTCTGCACACACCTCCTGCCTTAGAGGAATTTAAAAACAAACATAGCACAAATTTCCAGGCAATTGAGAGGCAACAAAACTCTCCAGACAAAAAGTAAGTTGAACTCGTAAGGATGTACAAAACCCAAGTTCCTGCAATAAGGTAAAGCAGGGGGTAAAAGAAGGTTTGCTTTCTGATTTGTCTCTTACCGTATGAGATTCTAACTCGGCCATTTTCTCTGGCGATTCTGAGCCCAAATAATAAATTCTTATCACGTGGTCGGTACTGCCTGTTGCAATGAACATGCCACCTAAGAAAGAAAGGGTTTTCTGTGAGAAGAAAAGCTATCCAAGGAACAACTTCCTTTAATTACTGCTTTATCATCAAAGCAAAATACAGTTTAAAGAGAATCAAAACACACGTCCTAAACAAAGAAGTTAACTCTGGTAACTTCTACTTTGATCTGTATTTTCCCAGACTATATCAGCTTTAGAGTAACTACAATCTTTTCCAGCTGTAAACCCTTCTGGCCAAAGGAAGAGAATATTGCAAGCTACAACATTCATCACACAAACTGTTCTGGTTTCCCTCAGAAATTAACACAGCGCTCTCCATTAGCTTATGTGGAAAATTAGATGGGGAATAGTTTCATGTTCTCAATGGTACAATATCAAAGAAAATATTTAAAATATCTACTTGACCCACTTCAGAGAAATTATTGCTGGACTGGGAGTCAGCGATCAAGCTATTTTCTTGTAATGTCTGTTCTATCTACAATAGTCCACAAAAGGGCACTACTGCGTAGTTTACTGCACTGAAATAGTTCCACTTATTTCAGCATTTCTGGTTATAACAAAGGAACATGGGCAAGGTTCAAGGGGCTCTGAATAGCTCTCAATTCCAGAAAGCAAAAATTAATGAGAAATTACCTAGGTTTGTTTGTAAGAATCACTATTCTTGAGAATTCAAAGCTGCAACAAAGGATGCCTGTTAAGTTGGTATTTTCAAGCACATTGAATTAATTCTCTAGAACTTAGCCAAATTCAGAAGATTAGCAAAAGTTTAACCTTTAAACAGAGGCTACCTGTCTGCCAGATTTCAAGAACTTTTTACTCAAAAACTCTATGAGATAAAACCTTCAAAGGATGTTACAAGGAGGAATCTCTGATGTGAAAAACAACAGACTGAAAGAAACCTTCCTTGGAAGTGATCAAGATATTTTAGCTTAAATTATAGAGAAAATAAAAGGCAGCTTGAGGCAGGTGCTTAGCATGGAAGATTTCTAACAATCACAATTTGACAGTACTATGTTAACTGAAAAAGGGTTTAATACCATTGGTGTTTAAAAAGAAGTAACAGTCCTGTCACCAAAGGAATTAGAGCTCATACAATACTTTCAGCTACCTTACAATGCATACGTACCGGAACTGAAAGATGAACAAGATATCTGAACCCCAGGCCTGGACCTCTCTGCAAATTTTACAGGACGATCCCTATATGCAACAACACAACATTTTTACTTTTCATTACTTGACTTCACTGCCATACAACAAGAACAGTGCACTACAGCTCTGCAGGTTAAGGTCAACAGGCTCATCCTACATTTCTTTATTTCAGAATCCTTGCCTAAGTTGGCTAGAACTCATCTTTCATTCTAGTAATTTTCTTCATTAGTTGATGAGGAAACCCATCATTTTCTAAATTGAAAAGACAATTTAACTTATTTATTATGATGCTCACCAATTCAACTCCATTTAAAACAGAACCTGGGAAACTATAGCATTTACTCCTTATTAACTATGGGTTTGATGCCATCTACATACATGTCATCTTTTGATTAAAATCAAATTAATTCTTCTATCTATACATTTTGGACAAGGATTTAGTCATAAGTGTAAACACTTAAGATTCTTCCAAACACCGGCTTGCAAAGCACAAAGCCCAGAAACAACAGCCCTGATCTCTGCCTCCCCCTGGGTTGTAATGCCATAGACTGCCTGACGCATACACCAAAAACCTTGTTTATTGAGAAAGAACGTGCCCTTACGTAATACCTCAGCATCCCTCTCCATGCTAAAACTCACAATAAATTCATCCTCTATGTAGAGCAATTATCTAAACAGGCTTACTTAAATTTCATGGTGTTAGCATGCCACTGCCAGAAACAGATTGTTCCGTCAGCACCAGTAGAAGTGAGGTATCGTGTTGTTCCTTTCCTTGCTGGAGAGAACTAAAAATAAAGTTGTAACAGTTAAAGCAGCTAATTTCTTTCTCCCCTTACATGTTAGAATCTTGTGAATGGACACAAGAATCTTTTTCACGAACATACTGGCTTTCTCCCCAGGAGTACAGACAGCAGTACCAGGGATAAGCACTGAATCTGAACTTCCACAAAAATAAAGCCAAAACACTGGAAAGCACCCACATTTTGACTAGCAAGCCTTTATTTCTACCACACAAAAGTTAGTAAATTGGAGACATGAAACAAGCCTAGGCCCTTTTAATGAGGCAGCAAGATGAAGAAATAATTCTTTCTAGGATAGAACTGGATCAAACATGGTAACAAAAGACAGAAATGATTCCTGCATCCAAACTCAGCAGAGAACAACAGCACAATAGGACTCCCGCTCCTTCCTTCTTCCTGAACCTCTTCCTCTGCCTCTCTAAAGAGTGGGAAAGCTTTTCATTCTGAAGCCTCTCTCTTTAATTTCACAACTGCAGTAATACCTTTAATCCTCTGGATACCTGGAATTTGATAAAGGAATCAAGCACTCTTTCCTCAAAAGACCATGACTGATTATTTTATAAATCACCAGAGTTTCACAAAAAGCTTGTGAGGAACGTAAGGGTATGTAAACAGATAATATGCAAACCCCAAAACCAGGTTGTAAAAAATGTTTCCAAAACAATCACCTTAAAGTAACTTGCAACACAGTTGAAATCAGACAATACTGGAAGTGTAGCCAACAGGGGTAGAAATGATACTCCCAGGGACTACTGGCAAGATAGAGAAGATTGTGATGAATCAAAAGCAGCAAGGCTCCAAAGAGAGGGATTCTGAGGTACACATCCCCTCTCCGTGCATAACCTGACAGACTGCAGGGATCGTCTTGTTTATCCTGGAATTTTGTTTCGTTGGAGGTTTCTGTTTGGCAGTTATCTTTCATTTCTTTGGGTTTTTTAAAGCAAATAAACTGCAAATTCCTAGCCATTATTGACCGTGCCACCACTGCAGTGCTATCTTTTTTTTCCTACTCCACTGTTATTCACTGGACACTTGCCACACAACTGCAACCCAATGGGCACAAGCACCAGTACCCTGCAAACCCTGACTGTGGCTGCTGCAGTGTCTCTGTCTGCGTCAACATCCAGAAGAGCTCCATACAGCAGAGGCTAAAACAAATAACAAATGTGGAGCATGGACTTTTAGCTGACAGCATTCTTCAGACAAACAAGTGTTCGCTGTGAACCATTGAGGCAGTTGTTGTGCAAGGACTGCCATCAAAGATGCCAGGCATACCTCTCCAGCTCAGCTGGTTGAGACCATGCATTTGCTACATCTAAGGAAGCAGAAATGGGACCACACAGTTAAAGGCAGATAGAATCGTAAAATGGTTTGGGTTGGAAAGGACCTTAACATCCAGTTCCAACCCCCTGCCATGGGCAGGGACGCCTTCCACTAGAGCAGCTTGCTCCAAGCCTCGTCCAACCTGGCCTTGAACACTGTCAGGGATGGGGCAGCCACAGCTTCTCTGGGCAGCTGGTACCAGTGTCCCTCCACCCTCACAGGGAGCAGTTTCTTCCTCACATCTTATCTGTCATTTTAAAGCCATTTCCCCTTGTTCTATCACTACATTCCCTTGTAAAATCCTCTCCTCCGGATTCCTTGTTAGGCCCCTTTAGATACTGCAAGGCTGCTATAACGTCTCCCCAGAGCCTTCTCTTCTTCAGTCAGCAGCTGGCCACTGCACAGGAGTAAGCTTGCCAGGAAACAATACCCTCAAGCTGAGGCAAATCTACACTGCCAGACAGAGATGAAAAGGTAAGTTTTATATCCAACTGCTAATGCACATCTCTTATTATCGCTTTAATTCAAGGATTTAGGAAAAAAATAATGTCATTCCTTACCTGTATGGAAGTAATGGAAGCTGAATGGCCCAGCAGCACTGCGACTGGGGCACAGGTTCGAAGACACCATACTCGGACTACTTTATCACAACTGCCTGCAGCAAGCAGCGTGTTCTCGTAGTTAACAGCCATGTCAGATATTTCAGCTGAGTGTCCTCTCAATGTTGAGAGCAGGCGCCCATCATCTGTAGCCCAGATTTTGACCAAACAATCATCTGACCCCTAATGCCACACAAACATTTCCAAAGATTATGTCAAATAATATACATGTGTTACGTGTACATCACAATGCACAGGTACACTGCTGTTCTAGTGAAACCAAGACAACTGCAGATGAACAAGGATTTAAGAACACCATTGCACCATGAACCTGTCAGAAGAACACCACCAATGGGATTCCACAGGAGCACAACTATTGGAGTCTGGGGTTCATCTTATTGGGTCAAGGATTTAGATGTTTGCAAGACAGTGGCTTCTACTTTATGTTTCGTACTAAGATACAATTACCACTGCTAATGCAACTCCTCACAGTACAATTCAGTAATAATTAAGGTAAATATAAGAAGATAAAATGCTTCATTACACACTACTAAACCACGTATTTATCTGTGTGAGCCGGATCAAGCCAGTAGTAAAACTGAAGTGATCAGAAGAGTCAAGCTTTAAGGAAGAAGAGCACTTGAGCATCTGAGGGTTCTCAGAGCCTCTGTCATGCTCCTAGAACTGTAGGGCAGCTGTACCCTGAGGTTCAATCTCTGTTAACAGGAGAAACTTTAACCACTCAAAGAGAGAAAGCATGCAGCATCATGTGCAACTGAAATACTACGTCAGTGAGGTTTCAGTTCAGGACAGGACACAATTCAAAAGCACGTCCAACACAATCACTGTAGAATACTGTCACCTACAGTAGCAGCTACATAATTTCATAGTCAATGCCAGTATAGTCAGGAATTTTTAGACAGTTCACAGCCCTTTCCACTGTTCAGATACTACAAAGAATACCAAAATTAGTTGCTAGCATTGCTACTGTATATTGGGAAATATAGCACAATAAAACTATAAATAATTTGACTTTCAATTACATTTTATTAACTGCAGCTAAATTTGAACACAAATCACTTTCAGTTCTCCATATAACTGCAGATGAGAAACATTTCTTTATGGCGTAAACAATACCAGAAAGGCCCTCGCTATGACCCAGAGTAATTATCATAACAATATCTCTATTTGACTGATTTATAATGAGTGAACAAGCTAGCAAGAACACAAAGACAAAAATTAGCCTTCCAGGTAATCTGCTTCTGAACACCTATTGATAAGAGACAAGGTCAAAATGAGACAAGACAGGTAATTTTAATTATTAAAAGATGCATTATTAATTTGAAAAACCTGTTATTTTTTTAATAGGCACAAGGGCACTATCACTGAAATGTGTGTTAATATATTCTGCAGAACACCTTAAATTACTATTCATACATTCACTGACATACTACAAATTCTAGAAAGTAAATTTAGTAGAGAAGTAAACTGTAGATGAAGTAATGAGGTCTTCCATACACCATCAGGTTTTTAGTGAAAGGTAAGGAATTGCCAGCATTGCCAAGGTTATCAAAAGGCAAAATGGAGTTTTAAGAAAAGAGTTAAGATTTAACCCAGAAAGCAGCATGCAAACTAATTCCAAACCCCAGAGTACTCCAGCTGCCATTCAGTCAGAAAGATGATAAAGAAACAAAAATAATTGTATGTGCCAAGTGAGAGTTGCAAGCTCTGGACCGGAACAACCCTGCTGTACAGTTCTACATGAGGAAGTAAATAGCTGAATAAGTCTACTAGAGCCACGACCACTTTTAAAATACCAAGCCAAATGAAAAGTGAAAACCAGCACAGAAAAAGGTGGGCTTTCACACATTTCAGGATTGCTCTTCCCTTGTTTTTCTGGAAGCTCTGTCTGCATCTCAATCAGTAACTAAGAGGCTGTTGATGGACTCAAGAGAGAGAAATCAAATGAAGCAAAGCAATCCTCAAAGAAAAGTATGATTTTTTAACTTACCGTAAAAATCCTTCTCCCACTGCGATCAAAGGCTATACAATAAACAGATGAGAGATGCCCCAAAATCCTCTTGTGCATCTTCATGTGTTGGTAAGTAGATGTTGGGAACAAGTGGCTGAAACGTCCACATCCAGTTAATTGCCTGGCAGAAATTATATTTACTGGGAGAGAAAAGCAAAACAAAAAGAAAACCAAGATGTTAATTTTGTCCAGAACCCAAAGTAACAACTTTATTATACATAATCCATAAATCTGAACCTCTTCCACCTTATCAGAACATTCTGTACAGTCCTAGAGAAAAGAAAGCCCACTCCTGCTGAAGCCTGTCAATACCTACCACACCATACACTACACTTTCATAACATTTCATAAGGAAACGATATGCTACTAATACCAATTACAAAAAGTTTCTTTTAGAGTATAATATTAGTTGAAGTGGTGTTTTGTGATAAAAAACTTTCTTTGGAAGGGGTTCCAGGTCATATGTGAGAGTGAATGTCCATCCACATGTTTCTCACAAAGCAACATCATCATTGCATTTCTATGCCAACGTAACTGAAGAATAAGAAATATGTGGCTCTGATGGGAAAAGCCCCAGTTAAAAGAAGGGCAGGCACAAGAAAAAACTGCAACAATAAATTATTTCACGTTGCTATAATACAGAGCAGCTGCTGCAAGAACAGCCTGAAATCTAAACACACAGAAACACCATGTAAAAAAAGCACGGTTGGCAGTTTCACTGATGATAACAATAATCTTTCCACTAGGCAAGAAAAGGAGAAAAGAGGCATGCATGTGCCTCTCCTGGGATGTGCCACCACATGAAGATCACTGTACTGTGGCTGTAGAGTCCAAAAAAAACTAATTCTAATCTTCAGTGTCATGCATAATTTGAGACCATTTGGGGTATTTCATTTTACCTGTCCTAATTCATATCACTTGAACTTTTGATTTTAAAGCTTTGAGATTTTTTTTTTAATGGCACTTAAAGACCCATCATTGCTGTACTGATGGGTTCTGTGAGTCCCTGCCATAGCAGCTCCCCGAAGGAACCCCTTATCTTGTTTACTGCACATTGAAGTAGGCAGGGCTTCAGAGTGGCAAGAAGCTCTTCAATGCCTTTCAATACTTTAGTTTAAAAGTATAGCGAAGAACTTGACCCATTTTCTTCATTGTGTGACCATATCATTGCCTATCTGCATAAAAAAAACCCTCATGGAATATGCTAACAAAAGTCTACAAAGTCAAAAAGCATAATTTCAAACGGTTACTACCACATAACACCCGCCTGTAAATTTCTGTGGTTGAAGAATTTATACACAAGCAGAGAGATTAACTGGCAATGAAAAGAAAATGTTTCCAGATTTACAAAAGTCTTCTTATTTGCCAGTTTTATGCTCTGAAACTTGGACTATTTTTAATCACTTGGTGCGACTGGAAAGCTACATACAAGGAGAAGAAGTTGCACAAAAGGTGTAGATGCTTGCAAAAATCATCACACTCCCAATGTGACCTCACCTTCAGTCAATGTTTGTTTTTCATGTAAAAACACATATTCAGCAGTACTAAAAAAGCAAAACACACAAAGCCAAATTAATTTACTGTCTACCTACTGTTCAACTGATACCTGATATTACACAGGAGCTGTTAAGTGAAACTGTCTCCCTTAGCAAAGGAAAAAGGAAATCTCTAACCCTTTTTCCCCACCTCTCACAGAAGAGTGCAGAGATCCCACAGAGATAAACGCTGTCAGGTTTGCTACACATTATTTTATTTACTATTGAATAGTAAATAAAATACTATTGAAACAATAAATAAAATACCAGCTGAAGTCTTAAAAATATTAAATCTCCCTTTCCTCCACACCGTGGACACTGATACACCAACAGAGAGATGTAGTCATTTAGCCATACGGTAATTCTGCTGTGCCTTTCAATGCTTAAATCATTTAAATATATAACAACAGTGTATCTGCCTTTCAACATTTTCAAATGGTTTTGAAGATTGTTTTCAACCACACAAAGGACTGTGTGAATCAAAAAGGTATACCTGCATTTCAAAATATTCCCAATAATCTCAATACCTTCTATGCACTACAGCATTTCTGTGCAATCCTGAAAATACAGCACTGCTGTTTGCTGCAAGTCACTCCAAGGAAATACTGAAAGGTATAACAAACAGTCAGGCACCTAAGTCGCTCATACAGCCTTTCATCTGGCACTTTGCACCTAACTTCTGGAGTCAATTCCCAAACTCGCAATCAGTTCAGCTGCTGAGGATGTGAAAGTGAATTTCACTTTTTTCTGTGTCCATTTCCCTGTTTGAACAATGGGGACAAGGCTCCTCAATCTCCCGTGGACAGTTAAAAAATAAAAAGCTCTGCTTATGAAATGCTTCAATCACAAGTTTCAGACAAATACAGACTATTGCTGTGCCCTGAGAAGCACCATCTTCACCAAAGCAACAGCATCTTCAAACAAAAGGTAACAAGTACTCAACGTATCTGATCCTCACTATAAAAATGGTTCTGGTCTATCAGAAACGTATGCCACAAACACAAAGCTGGGATTGGGATTTTTGTCTTTAACCTGTCACTGCCTTCAAAGGAACTGCAAAGTAAAAAACTCCCCAGAAAACAAAACAAACATCCCCAATTCCAGTTCTCGTATTTTTTGGTAGAGGATCAATACACAATGTCTAAATAGGGCATTACTTACATGTGACAAAAATCCCCGTGAATTTTGCTCTCTTCAGTACAATGAAGTTATTGTACTCGTAAGGCCTAAAAGCACTTAAAAAACCTCCTCAAACAAATCCCACACAGAATTAGCAACAGAGTAACCCTAAAAACTTTTATCAACCTATCAAATTAGCTGCTATACTTCACACCACACGGGGCATAACAGCTGCCAACTCTACCCCCTCACTATGCCCTGCCAGGAAAAACTGTAATAACTGCATAGATGTTATTTTCACATTAAAAGTGGGCATTACAGTCCTTAGTGCAAGTACAGGCACAGTGGCTGGGGCAGAGAGAAGTCACACGCTGTAACAGTAATTCTTAAATCACAATTCATTCTACCAAAGATAACAGCAAAGTTTCTTGTGAAACTCTTGCAAGAAAGCTCACTTAGGAAGGATAAAACCAAAACTCTTCACCAATAAGCCATCAGTGAAAACAAAAATTAAAAAGCAATCAATCATCAGACACCACAAATTTCAATCTTAAGTCACAACTTGAGAAGGAATGAAAACGTTTCAGTGTGGACAAAGTCCCCTAGCTGCAGCAGTTTCCTTTCTCTCCCTATAAACGTCTCGCTCCACCTACTGTAGGCAAAAATATTGTTTTAAATGTAGTTTCTCTAGTATTATGAGTGATGGCTTCACATTGTACTATTTTACCCACTGAAACTGTAACTTCACTGTAGCTTCAGAATGAGGACATGACATTTTACACAGCCCAGGATGGGTGGTGAGCAGGCTCTGACCCCATCATTGGGCTGGATCAAGCATGAAGATCGGATACCAATAAGATGACTGAGAAATAAACACATTTGGCTCACACATGTAAAATATCTTCTCAGAGAGCGAATGTGGCCACAAAGACAGCTAGACCCAGGAAAAGCACCAAAAGAACAAAGTGTTCCAGCTGCTGACCTCACTGAGCAAATTTACAGCAGAGAAACATCATCAATTTCTGACTTCAACAGAGCGCTGCTATTTGGCAGCCCTAAAGTAGCTGGATCACCTTGACTGCACATTTCCATACAGATGAAATGCCTGTTCATTGAGACTATGCTATGAATTTCCAGTTCCAAATTCTGTGTTACTTTCTCTAACAACAGATAGAGATACGTAAAGATTTTCTTGCTCAGGTTAGAACACCTCTAGTAACCAACTAAAGAGGGAAAAACAGCTTCTTTCTAATCTGCTTTGTGTTGCCTGCAGGAAAAAAGTCCTGACAAAACTCAAGTTGTATTAAAAAAAAATAGGTATAGAAAACATTTACATCACATGTGAATAACTCCCATTGCTGAGATGCTGAACAACCAATCTGCCACCTTTCTGGCTGGAAAAGCACAAAGGGAGTCCTAAACGTACCACTACTGCAAAACCTGCCAAGAAACAGTCTAAAAAGACCATCCTCACTGTATTCACTGTTACCCTGTCAGCAGTAGAGAGCTGACAGCATGTTCCCTTCCTCTCCTCCCCCAGCAGATCACCACAGACCTCCAAGACTCAACAGACGACATGTTCCTGAGAATGACTCCACAACTCAGCACGTCTCAAAGACACCCTCAGCCAGATGATTCCAGCTCTGCACAAACATGCTGGGAAAAGGGCAACACTGATTTTTTGCTCTGGTTCCACTGTGCATCAGCTTCTCCTTTGGAGTACAGATGACAAAGTCACACCCCAAGCTCAACCAGATAAAGGCAAATCACTGCAGCTGCCAACTCTTCCAATTGGAAGGGAAATGATACAAGAATACTTTTAGCTGCTCATTCTGTACCTTATTTACCAGTCTACACAGGCAATTACACAACCATTATGTCTCACTCATGAACACACATTATTATGGGTGTCTACTTCTTCAGCCCAACTACTTCAGCAAGTAATTCCAGAAAACTCAATCTGACTAAGCCAGCACAGTATGGGAATACACAATTATGCCAATAATATTAAAGAGGTTGGGTATACTTCTTCATCTTGTATTTTAAAACAAGACACAGACACACACACACACACACTACAACATTTGTGGCTGTCGCTACTCCTCAGAGAAAAACACCTATTTTGCACAAATATACACAGAAGAATTTGGTGACCTCCACTTCAGGATTAAAAATGGGGAATCCTAAAACCAAACTCCTGTCTCCTGTACAGCTTAACTATAGTCAACTCCTTATTTTAATACATGTGCCCATTTTCCTGTCTTACTATGTAACTACACCAAGGAGACTATTCTTCTAGGAACCAATACTTACAAGAATTAATTCCTGGCTATAAAACACCCATTTCCACATGACACCTTTGCATTTCTTAAAAAAAACAAACAAACAAACTAAACCAATTTGTAGGAAAATACCAAACCAAACAAATCATCCTGTTCTCTACATCACTAAATAGTCACCAAGCAAGAAGCACAGACCTTTGCCAAGAAAGTAAATGCTGAAGTCCAGTCTGCTAGTATGGGTCATTAATAATACTGCATATTCCAAAATCACACAGTCTGATTCTCCTCTTGTGAAAAACTGATTCAGAAGTCGTTACAGAAATACAGAACTATAGAAGCTGAGTGTGTGCAATAGATCTGTAGTTTAGCCTATTAGCAATCCATCAGCCCAACTGGTAACAGTAACTGCAGAACCAGTCCGGAAGTATAAATACATAGATGTGTACAGTAGTACTAATATATGGAAACAATTTTCTTTTTTTTTTAAAGTCCACAGTATGACTCATAAGTTATTTGACAAAAGCAGGAAAAGCACTAATGCAACAGCTCCCTGTGCACTAGTTCCAGGCAAATAGCCATTCCTTTTTCATACAGAAGACCTGTAATTAACTCTGCTATTCCGTCACACTGCTGCCACACCACCACAGACCTTATGCAAAGCGTGCTATTGATTTCAACCACAAACAGCCTGGGCTTTGGCACTTTAATGTCTGACAAGGATTAATCTTTAGTAATGAGAGAGAAAGTGCAGAAGCACAAACAGAACAGACATAGCAGAAACAGAAGACTGCCATCATCATTCCTACATCACCAAAGGAATGGGAGAAATATATGTGAATGGATTCGCTAACAAACCTGGAAAAGTCTCTACATTTGCACAAACACACAGTAAATACAGATAAAATCCCCTAAGAAGAAAAAAACCATGACCAACAGGACTTATATTTATGCCTACAAAAATCAAATTTGTTTGCTATAGAAATAATTAATGCAAGTTCAGACCATACAAAGAAAACTTTTCAGTTTAAGCAAATAGAAACTCTGTGATGATATGTAAGCTGAATGCCTACATATATCTGAGTTTTATACAAGTTCTCATCTAACTGAAACACTGAAGTAACCCAAATGTAGGTTTGGTGATTATTTCCTTTTTGGAGAGAAATGTTGCAAGCAGTCTGTTTTCTGTCATAATCAAACTAAAATGAATGGTTGGGTCCAGAAAGTTCCCTGGGAGCCAGGCGCTTTGTTCTGGCTAAGATTCCTGAATGAAAAGATTGCCTCCATGTTCCTGTGACCATTCCTGTTCAATCTTACAAGCATATGTACAGATTATGTACACATATCATAAAAAAATCCTCAAGCATGTTGCCCTCCAAACAGGATGTTAACATGCAAAGCTTTTCAATGTGGCCACAATGTTTTAACATGTGTACACATATTAAGGAAGATCCAAGCCTGAATAATACATAAAGGGCTATTCTATTGTCAGTGAGAAATCTCTTTCAGACTAATTCATGGTGAAATGTCAAAAAAGCCATTAATGCAAGCCCACAGTAGTGTTTCAGTCAGCAAGAGTAACTTTAAGCTGGAACAGTAATAAAAATACAGAGAAGGAAAAAAACACCTTATGGAGGTTTCAAAACTCACCCACGTTTGGTGGTTTCCCATAATTTACAGGTAGTTCGGGAGGCCGGCCTCTGTGGAGAGCTGCAAATGCAGATCCTTTCCATAGCGTATGTCTGAAGTCTGTACCAGCAAGATGAACCGTGGGTTAGTGAAACAATCAGCCAAACTGGGTCCAATCTACCTATTCTTCTTAGAATCAAGAGCATCAAGCACAACTCCCAGCATCCCCAAATAAGATTTGTCTTTTTAAGTAGTTTGTCAGAGATCTAACACTTACAGAAGATTGCTGCTCTCATTTCTAGTTCCTAAGCAATGTGACTGGTAATTATTTCAGCTTATTTTGGCTTCCTTTTGGGGAGCAGGGAGTCTAAATTGATGCAAAGAAAATGAAAACAATAGGTGTGCTCAGTACTGAGGCAGGACTGAACTGCAGCATGTTTTTAGTCCTGCTGCAATCCCAACACATACAGGACCTTTCCTTATGAACCGTACATTGGAGAATACACGCACACATTTGCTCCCTGAAAGTGGCAGAAGGAAAAGGTTTGGGGTTTTCTGCCCTATAAATGTGTTTTCCTGCAGTTGGTGGCAATATGCCTTCCTTTCAGACTGTCCTTTGCACCCCACCCCCCAAAAAACATTGTTTTTAAAATGAAGACTCTTTTCTCTAAACACTCTCCAGCTTTCTGCTGCCAACTGGCCTCAGCAAGCCTCCTCTCTAGAACAATAGTGATTTTTCTGAGACTGCTCAGAAATTAGACCTGGACTTCTTCCATTTCTGGCCATCTGGAAGGAGGGAAATGAGCTTCTACGGTGAGTAAGGATGGAAACAGAAGGACAGTGCCACAGATCGGTGGATCTGTGAATCACCATTTAGATCTCTGAAGTGCATAAGCTTCCATGACTCAAACAGACACCCAAGAGCACCTTCTGATGAAAATCCAAATTGCATCACAGACCATTACAATGACACACATTAAAAACAGTACTCATGCTTTCTATAATAGATCAAAACAGCCATAAATACTAATGGTAAATGGAAACTTCATACCAATATACAACTAGGGGGAGTGGAAATTCATGTATGTTAACTTTGGAAAAATTAAGTTCTTCTGTATTAGTGTGTTTAAACACCAAATGGCACAATATCACAGCACCTTCTTCTGAAGGGGACAAAATCCCACCCTAAATCTAGCAGAAATCTTTTTGCAATGCATTTATCACGTGCCTTAGGAAGCACTACTTCTTTCAGTGATTCACCTAGCCTCTGTCCCCTAACTCACCTAAAAACCTTCTGTTTCTCTGCATGAAAATGTTTATTTTCTCTCTGTTTTAAGATACAAACTGAATGTGAAATGAACAAATAGTTCTCTGAAGGCCTCCCTGCAAACCTGAAATTCTCCACCCAGTTATGGCACAGCATAAGCAAAACAAGACTCAGGCCCAAACTTTGCGTATGTGTTTGCAAACAGCACATCCCTCCAGGTGACATCCAAGGGATCAGCAGAATGCTAAAAGACCTTGTTAACATCACAGTGTGACTTCAGAGGATGAGGTAAATTAAGTGCTCAGCAGCCACTGAAAAAGGAAGGTCCTGCTCTCCCATCCCTCCTCCTCTCCCAGACAAATGCTCCTGCTGCCTGTGTCACCTCCAGCACTCTGATCCTTCCATGAGCTCATTTAATTCACTACAACAGCAATAACAAATTTGGGAATATTTTAGCTCTCTGAATCAACACATCACAGGATCAAGTAACTTCTGGCTCCTACAGGGAAGAAGTGGCAGCAGCATGGAGTGAGGAGGGAAGGGAGGAACCACTCTTTTCAATAGCAGATGGCTCGCAGATCGGTTTAGTTCTAACATAAAACTGCGCTCTCAGGATCATTATCTCAAGCAGAGCAGTTTTTCAAAAGAAACAGGACTGGTGCTCTATTCATGAAAGGAATGGAGGCTTTGGTTAAAATTAACTTTAAGCAAGGATAAGTAAGAATTATCACTGAGTCAGTCTCACCTTCTCCCACCCTCTAAATACTGCCCCAAATGCCACCCTGCCCTTCAAGCTGACACACCAGTCTGCACAGCCAGGGAACTGAATAATGGAACAAATGGAAGAAATCAGCCTCAAAAATAGCCCAGCAAAAAACACAGACTGCTGGGTTAATTTAGATCAAGGCATGTGGGTATGTATATAAAAAAAAATGGCTGGTTTTCAGATGGATCAAATGGACCCAGTCCAGTTCATCACATCATTTACACAAGCACCAGTTCAATGTGCTGTGGAGGGGAGGCAAAAAGGCAAGTAACTACATCAGGCAGCTATAGGCAAGAGCTGCTCCTAAGATGGCATTTTCAACCAGAGAAACATGTATGTAACAGGACCAGCAATAACTGCACTGTAGCAAGACTACAACAAAAAAGCTGACAAGCATAGGAGACAAACCAGGGTTCATGCAAATACATACGGATACCACAGTACGAACTGAAACAAAAGGGGATTTGATCATTGAAATAAAAATCAATCACACACAGATTGAGAATCTTACCTTTTGCTGCCCTCAGTAGAGACTGGCGCCCGACACCTAGCAAAGTCTGCACACCTAGGACACTCTGTGGGATTTCCTTGTCTAAAAGGGGTCCAAGTCTCTCACAAATCCTAAGAAGATAATCCGGGGGGATGTGCGCATTCACAGCCACCTAAACATATAAACAATGCAGATGTTTGGAAATGGTTTTAGTTTGGAAATGGTTTTACTCTTGCTTCTACCGTTATTTCTTTGTTTGGTTCATATTCAGTGTTAAAGTTCCTGAAATCAAGTCTAATACCCCTGAAAGCCCTCTGAGAATATATGATACCAAAAATGTCTTTTAAAGAGACATGGAATGTTGCAAAAGTCAGAAAATCCAGGTGGTAGCAGCTACAGTTGTAATTTAGGATATCCCTTAATAACAAAACCCCTGAAATTCAGAGTAGTGCTCTGTGTACTCAGTGCAGTTCTCCGATCAAACAAAGAATAGGACATCTTTCCTGAGGACTTTTTTTAAGCCTTTTTTACCCTCCAGTTCATTCTTTTCACATTTCCTGATTAGCTGAAACACTTTTGCCAGACAACCATTACTGTAAGAAGCACATGTGCTAAAGCCTAAAGCCCTGAACATCATTCTAAAAGCAACAGCCAATCTCCAGTTTTTAGCTGCCGGGAGTAGGTATCTTTAAGACTCACACGTGTAGGCTCCTAATTCATAGTGTCAAGAAAACATTCTTTCCCTTTAGACAGAGACTGTTTTCTATGGTGAGACAATAGCTTTTTTCCAACAGTCTGTTCAAATAGCAAATAAACTGTGCCTCATTATCCAGAACGTCCTGCACTTGCCTAACTTTTACTCCATTTACTAGCTGGCAGCAAAAACTGAACATCAGAGCTTATTTATCTCCTTCAACACAGGAAATGCAGCTACATCTATCTCCTTTCTCAACAGTAACAGGTCACTCAGCTTTTAAGTACCTGTGATTCACGATGGAAAAAATAGTTGTATTAGAACTATTCCAACTTTCTGTTGCAATACTATGATGAAAGAGGTGGTCATAAACCAGGGGTTTCATTTGGTTTACCAAGCCAAACTAATGCCAAATAACACTAAAGCTGACCTGAAAGGGCCAGAACAGTGTTCTTTGTAAAGAAATAATAGCAGGCATATGCATGCACACCACCCTTACATGACCACTTCAAATGTGGCCAGTCACAGGCCAGTATAGGACTGGGAGTACTCACTGCCCATGTGAGTACTCACCCTCCCAATGACATGGGACAAGTTCTTGTGCAGCTGCAGTGATCCAGGATGATTCCACAATCTGGCTAAAACCACGACCAAGCTCCCACCTGGATCAGCTCCCGTGCTCACCTACTCAGAGAGAGCAGTTACAGCTCCCATGGTTAGGAACGCTCACCCAACAGAAGGAAAAGGGTTTTTGCCAGGTTTAGCAAAGCTGACTGTGATTCACAGAAGTGACAGGGCTGGTGGAAAGCAAGGTACAGGACCACTTCTTTCCACAGAGCACCATCAGATAGGCCCAGGTATCCTGCCTACTGAAACCTAAGGATATGCCCAGCTCCTGCCCCAGCACACCGAAGGGAGCAGCATGCATCGGGAAGGAGGAAAATGTATTTCACTCCAACCTGCTGCCAAAACATTGTTCACTGAACTATGTCATCAAACATATCATTAATACATGTCATTGGGAAATCGCTCACTCCAATTGGGCAACAGCAGTGGTGCTACGGGCTCAGCGCAGTGAGTCACACCTTGTATAATGCAACCACCTTCATCACAAGCAGGATCAACCCCATCCCACAAATCAGATTTCAACCAAAGAAACACAAAAAGGAAGGGCTTTTCTAATCATATATACAAATTGCCATTTGACTAAACCCAACTGAAAACTCTTCCAATCTGATGGAAACTGACAGAAGAGAGTCAGGCTTCTCCACACATCCTTTCAGTCACTGAGTGCCAGTGTCTGGCTTTCTTAGGGAAACAAAAGAATCGCAGCTCTGCAGGAACAATAATTTCAAGGAATACATTAATGTAGTCCCATTTCAATGCTTTTCATACTATGAGCATCAAGGAATGACCCCATGAATGCTCTTCTGCACTGACCCACTTCCTCCAGCCATTCTAACTTCATTTCTTTTTCCCAGAAAAATCACAGACTTCCAAACTTGCATTAGTACCTTCCCATTGTAAATTACATGATATTATAGAAGTCAAAATGAGATAAAAGGATTATCTGAACTTTTGTATTTGCCTATCGTTCCTACTCATTTCTGAAATATTACAAATGTGTTAATGAGATGAAATATTTTATTATCCTTCCTAGCCTCCCTTCAGTATGTAAAAGATCTGAAAGGATCTCAAACAAAGGCAATTCTAAAGAGTGAATCTATAATTTAATAAAATCTGAGTATGAAATCCTTTTTTACATCTCTGATAATTAGTTACATGCTTCTCAGTCCACAATTCTAATAATTTATCAAGATTAAAGGATTTAAAAGAAAGAAAGCAAACAATCCAGATGCTATGGAATTTTACACTTCTAGAGTAGGGAAAAAACCAACCATACCACTGTCTCTGGAAATAAAAAGTTTCACAGAAAGTCCAAACCATTCTCCTAGTCTCATGCAGCAAAACACTCCTCCTTTCACTCAGGAACATGCTCCTTTTAAAGCATCACTGCTATTCTATGTCTAGAGAAAGGTGCTGAATTCAGCCTGGCAGCAAATAACCTACTATGGAGGCAGAGCAGAAGTTACACAACAAGCAGTCCTGGTTAGCTCAGTGCATCGACTCAGAAATGGAAAGGGACTTCATTGGTTAAAGATCCGCAGGTTAAGCCACAGTTTTATAAGGAATACCAAAGAGAGAGAACATCAACACATGTGCAGACCGGCCAGCATTCAAAGATGAAAGATGGATGCGCCAGACTGACAGAGTACGTGGCAGTTATTGGCACATGCCTGGTGCTAATTTGCCTGGGACATCCAGACGTTAAGCAGCTCAGGATACCAGACATCTGCTTGATCGCAGCCCAGACCAGAAAAGTTGGCAAATCCACCATGGAGCCAGAGTTAAATCGGCACAAGCATGCTGCTGAGGAATCTAGATTTCAGTGCACAATTTTATTAGACTGTAAATTTTTCTAAGCAACAGTTAATGTGGAGCATATTGCACAGACCAGACACACATTGAAGTGACCATTCACTTTAATAACACGCCCTACTCACCAGATTTGCCACCTGCAATCAGAACCATGCCATGCTACAGAAGAAATGCTGTATCACACTTCTTTCCCTGAACATCTTCATGTTTCTACAAGCCAGAAGAGCCCAAATAAGTGAGCCTTAACCTGATTATTATCACTGTTGTTATTACCAAAGCAGGCAGCAAGAGCAGCAAATTCTCCTGGAGAATATTTTTCCATATTAAGTTCCAGATGAAATGCTTAAACCACAGCCCAATGCAAAACGAGCAATTCTATATACAGGTTCCCAAAAGAACTTGAAACAAAAATCCTTTCTTTCACCTCTGCATGAGATAGCTGTAAATGGACTTTAAGTATCTTTCCAAAACATGAAGCTGCAAACATAGCGCTGAGAGAAACAATGATTTCTGAAAAATCAGATTTTCATTGGAAGAAGGATGGAAAAAGGCAAAGCTTAGCATCAGTTATAGCCACACCTTTTAGTGTGTGCTAGTCCAAACCCCATACAAGGATATTATCACCTCCTCAAATGCATTGGAAAATAGTTTTTTAGAGTATTAGAAAATATTTTAAAAAACTCAAAAGGAAACCAAAAATTGGAGACAAGTAATACAGGCCAAAACCATGCCTGACAAGTTTAAAGTGTGTCATTAAATAATGCAGAAGAGCTGAAAACGTGCTAAGTGAGAGCAAGTTCTGCAACCTGGGATAAACTGTGAAGGGAGAAACCTTTTGTTGCCTTAAGATGTGAAAAACCCTGTAATGGTTAACATGTGAGAGCACAAGAATGCCACAGTAACACAGAAGAGTTCTCAGATGTCGTAACCCTACAGGTCTTCTGGATCTAAAAAACCTTCAAGAATTGCGTAAAGTTAACTCATTCTTTTAAACAAATCTACATAAAGAACCCCAGGCAAATATAACACAGCCATGACTGCTTGAACCAGTATGGACATAAGTTGTTCCAGTGATAAGCAGCTCCAAGTAAAGTAAACTAGGTAAAGAACTATTAGTGAAGTCACATCAGGACTAGGAGAAAGTCATACCCCTAAAGGTGTTCATGCTTCTATTGTTGGAAGCATTACGATGTAACCTCGACTACTAGCAAAGGGTTCTCACTGGACAGCTAAGAAGACAGGCAAGAAGCTTGTTGATCCCAGAAACAAACAAACAAAATACCCTGGTATGACTCCTGACAATTTCTCCTCCAAGGAAGGAATTTCCTTCAACAGAGGAAACAAAAAAAATGACTTGTTGCAAGTGATACTTATAAGATGCCTGTCTTCCCAGGGATCAGAACCAGATAGCTCTGAAATATCTCTTTCAGGAAGCCCAGTAAAACATTGCTTCAAAGCACAGACTAAATTTGACACAAGACCTGCATAACGGAAGCAATGCAGGCTGCAATGCAGACCTTCGAAGGCTCCACCGTAGCCAGTCCCCTGTGGGCAGTTGTGCAGCAGCAGCAGATTTCTAACCTCCAGGCAGTCGTACGACACTTCCCTTGTTTGCCAAAATAACAATCAGTTAAGAATCAATTGACAACTGTATCAAAAAGGCAGCAGAGGAGACCACGAAGACCAAGCTGAGCAAGCAGGAAATCACTCAAGACTTCAAATATGGAATCTCAGCAAAAAGGAGCCCAGATACTGGACATGCACAGGATGTCAACAGTATGCAAATAGACATGAATTTGAAAAGCCATTACCAGATTCCCTAGAGAGAACAGGTTGGAACTACCATACTGCCAGATGACATTTTCCAGAGGTGACAAAACCGTAACATCTCTTCTCAGCTAATGCGGGATTGGTGGTACCTATAAATAACAGAACCTCAGACTAAGAGCTAGTTTTAAATCAATGCAGATGGGCAGGGCAGAAACTCAAAGCCAAATCCCATAAGCTGGTCCATACCAGCACAGCCACTCAAGGATGCAAATTCTCCACTTGAATACACTGTCAAACAATAGCTAATTTTTTGTTTTTCCTGAAATTATACCTATCTTCAGCACAAAGACCCAAACAGGCTGAGCCAGAAGAGACAGCCTGTCAAAGTTCTTGAAAACCAGACCAGAGCCAGTCATATTTATCAGGAATAAAGAGAGATAATTTCAAACAGCAGTCCACTGGAGACAGTTCTGATAAGCTGAGTTGGTTCAGCTTGACTCATCTGTACAACAGCTGACTCCACACTGAACGGCCGTGATTAATTTAAAATAGGTGTACTAACTGTGTGCAAGTTTGACATACTTCAGGCTTTCATAAGGAAAGTGATGACCCTCCCCTTTACAAACATGCTTCATGCCTCAAGACCACCAGCAGTCAATAACAAAATAAAACCCACTTTGGAGTACATCTGGATGATTATCTAGACAGGCAGCCACATGTTGCACATAAAAAGTACTCCAAAGTGGAACAAGGAAACACAACAGTGGGAACACAAACACACAAAAGCGAGTCTTCTCTGCACGGTTTTGCTCATTAGGCGTGTTTCTTCTTAGTGCATCTTAAATTACTCTTCTGCTTGTGGTACCTGACATTTAAAGTCAAAGACCAAGTTCAAATTAAAAAAAATAAAAGAAAGAAAAAAAGAAATCTCAGCAGAGAGTTTTCAGACCTTGACTAAAAGCTGGAGTGAAGTGGGAGTAAACATTCCCGAGACAAAAGCCACCTAACAGGAGATTTGGTTGTTACATCTTTATGGCTTCCAAAAGAACAGTAACAACATACTCAATGGCAATAGTATCGGTGTGTTTTCTGAAACATACCAACACCAACCTGAATAGTCAAACTGAGAATGGAAAACAAAGTTGAAACATCAGCAATTAAAACAAGAAATACTTGGTCGGATTCACCAAAGCAGAATACTGGGCAAGCAATCAAAGAAATCAGACTTCTCTAAATTCACTGGGTTTGACTATCTCAGGCCTGCCTGGCCAGCGTAGTTGCAACACTGGGCAGAGATTGTAATTGAATATGGTTTTCTGTCTGGAAGTATTCAACAGGGAGAAACGGGTAGAAAAGACTCTACCTCCAATTGCTAGCATCTGCAATTTATTTTGGTTCACTATGTGCCTGAGATAATTCAAACAAAGTTCAGAGTTATCTGTGTTCTTCACAATCCTGGCTTTGTTCTAAACACAACATGCAGACATCTAGCTAGTCCTGAAGTCAAGTACTTCAGGTTAATATACAATCATATGCAACCAAAGGTCCAAATTCCAAATACATCAGACCCTAAGCAATGAGGGGAAAAAACAGCCTTTCTTCAACATTCTCAATAGTGAAAGCTTCAGTCTGAGGATGAATAGAGAGGAGCTCAGTTCACCCTGCCCAGCATCAACCTGCCTCACTGTAATGATTCATTTATAGTCCTGTTCCTTACTGTAAATCATAATAAAAAGTTAAATAATACTCAATAACAGTCATTACCACTAAATACTACTAAATAATAATATATAGTACTAAATAAAAAGGCAATCTAAAAGGAATTATTAGTTTCATACAAGAGGAAAAAAAAAATCCTATAGTTTTGATAATTCTATACAGCAAGAAGCAATTTCCCATTCACACAGTATCACACAGTATGCTAGAGATTGGAAGGGACCTCAAAAGATCATCTAGTCCAATTCCAAGCCTCACTTTACAAGGGTTTGTCTCCTGTTTCTGAAAGTTTAAAGTGCATGGTTTCAACAACACCAGCCACCACACACACATCAAAAAACGTTTTAAGGCTTTTCTATTCGCATCCCATAGAACGAAAGGGAAAAACGCACATGCTACTGTAACTGACTAAGCAAAACCAGTGTGCCTGAAATCAGACTTCATACTGTCAGTTTCCTCTGAAACTGACAACAGTCACAAGCTAAACCTGAGCAGCCTATAGTTACAGTTCATGTAAATTTCAAGTAAATTCAGCATTAAAAGGTACTGAATGCAGTACTCACTGTGTCAGTTCATACAATACACAGTCCCAGAATTATCCACAAGAGGTATGATGAAGCATGACTTTCATCTTAAATTCTTAATACACTTTGGAAAAGGAAAGCCAGCAGGTACAAATGCCTCATCTCGACACAAGGAGCTCTTCCATATGTATCTGAGCTTCTGCAACATTGCTAAAGTGGAAAACTAACTGTTGAACAAGCTATAAAGCAGTTGGAGCAACAGTCGTGTCAAAACGCCACATCACCCTTGCACTGAGCAAGATGGGAAAGGCAAGGATGTACTTTCAATTCGTTCCAGGTGAGGAGATAGCAATGATCACAAGCATGCAGTGTATCAATATTATAAAAGCTATTAGTAAGTTTACCGCATTCCAACTACAAAGTGCTAAATCAGCACCAGGCATTATTGCCCAGAGCTCCCAGAAATGGAAACGAGGCCATTTGTACCCTTCAGAAACACATCAGAATGACTTTTGGGTTTCGCTGCTGTCTCAGGGAGGCCAGCACGGACACGCGCATCTCAGGGCTGCAAAGAACATCCATCCCCACGGACCGGGCCCTTGGCAGCGCAGAGGGAAACTGACCTTTCTCAATGACAGAGGTACGTATGGTTTGTACCTAGCACAGTCAGCTACTCCATGTATTTCACTGGCATTTGATAGTTTCAATGTATCATTTCCTAAAACCCACTCTTTTTTACATTGAAGCAGGCCCAGCCGCCCCGGCTTGGCTCAGGGTTTCAGTCCCGGCTGCTGCCGCAGGCCGGGAATCCCTGAACCCGGCGACGGGCCCGGCGGCACGTCGGCACGGAACTCACACACACACACACACACACACACACACACATCCCCCGCTGCCCGCGGCCCCCGCCGTCTCCGGGGCCTGGCGATGACAGGAACCAGCTCCCGCGGCCTCCGCCAGCCCGCGGGTGCCCGCCGGGGTTTGGCCGCGTCGCTCTTCGCTGCTGCGGGGTGGGGCGGGGGGGGGGGGGAGACCCGGGCCCTATCAGCCCCATCGCCGGCAGCCCAGGGCGGAGGGGAGGCCTGTCAAACCGCCTCCCCGTGAGGCGGCGGGGCCACGGCCGGCGCTCCTCCGGGCGAAGCGCCCCGAGCCCCCCTGCTGGCGGCAGCGGAGCCGCCCCGGCCGTGCAGCGAGGGGCGCGCAGGGCAGCCGGGGGGTCTAGAGGGGGAATCGGCGCCCCGCGCCCCATCCCGCCCACCCTGCCGGCTCCTCCGCGGCGCCGCAGCCAATCAGCTGCCGCCTTCCATCGCCTCCCGCCGCTCTCCGGGTTGTAAGACGCGGCGCCATTCGCCGGGCTGGGCCCCGGTACGTGCCCTCAGATAACCCTCCCAGCCCCACAATAGCACGTCGCAGTCAGTCAGTCAGCACTAAGCAGCCCCCATCGCCGCCCCGGTGTCTGCGTCCCACTGCACCCGGCCCGGCCGCGCCTCCCCTTCACCTCCCGTCCGCACCCCCGCGGCCCGGCCCGGCTGTGGCCGCGGCCTCGGCGGGGCGCAGCCCTGAGGGAGGGCTGGCAGGGGGGTTGGGGGGGACGACACGGGGAGCGGCACACGGTGCGGCGGCAGGGAGCGAGGGGAACTTGCCGGGGAAGTCGGGAGTGAAAGTTGGCTCACCAGGTCCTCGAAGCTCCGGCGGTGCTCCTTGCCCTGCCAGGCGGCACTTCCGGCGGCGGCTCGGTGAGGAGGAGGAGGCGGTGATGGTTGCGCCGTGAGGCGAGCGCTGGGACGCGGAGAGCCGGGAAATAACTGGTTGTTGATAGGAAGCGCAGGGACCCTTAGGGACACGGTGTCCGCGCGTGGTGAGCTGGAGGCACAGATAACACAGACTGGTTGCGGTTGGAAGGGACCTTAAGATCATCCAGTCCCAGCCCCCTGCCACGGGCAGGGATAACTTCCACTGGAGCAGCTTGTGCCAGGCCCCTGTGTCCAACCTGGCCTTGAACACTGCCAGGGATGGGGCAGCCACAGCTTCTCTGGGCACCCTGTGCCAGCGCCTCAGCACCCTCACAGGGAAGAGCTTCCCCTGTTTCAGTGCTGAAGGCGTTATCCCTTGTCCTACTGCTACAGTCCCTGATGGAGAGTCCTTCTACAGCATCCTTGTAGGACGCCTTCAGACACTGGCTGTGTTCATGACACAGTTTAATTCACCATAAACAGACAGAGGTGCTTGAGACAAAGTGTGATGTGGATGCCTGGGGTTGGGCACCTTGAGAAGCGTTTCGTCGCTCAGTGCATCTCACATGAAGTGGGCAGTGCCAGTGTCTCAGCAGATACAGTCAGTACTACACCCTGAGGGGCATGGCCGTGCCAAGGTTATAGGATGGGAGGCTGCAGTAGCCAAATTAAAATTGTTTGCACCCAGTATCCAGGAAATGAAAATATGATTGATACAGCACATGTTCCCTTCAAGGAAAAAAGGGATCAGTATCAGTTACGGTTGATACTCTCAAGGGAAACAAAGACTTTTTCGATGGGAAATATCCTGTCAAAGCTCCAGAAATTTATGCCACCTTAGTAATAAGTTGTTCAAACATATTAAGTGAATTAGTAGCATTCTTTAGTACAAAACTGTGGTTTGCCACCATACATACTTGGCATTGGGTATTAGAACTCCCCAAGCCTTGGCAGTGTAACAATCAGTGTCATAACTGGAAAATGAAAAAAGACAACTCATCTTCATGCTTTGAATGCCAAGAGCTGAATCATCCTCAGTCAATGCCATTGAAACATTAGGAATAAATTCATTCTGAGCATGACTGGGCTTTCTGCAGAGCACTGTTTTCAGAGTTCTACCTGCTGTTGCTGTCAGGATGTGATCCTTCCTGCTGGAAGCCTCTTGTTGGGATGTTTCAGGCTGCCCGACCAAGCACAGGAGCTCTCTGGAGGAGTTGGGCACTTGACATTCCACTGCTCTGCGTAATTCATCTACACTCACCCACCCCTTTACACAGCTGCAGAACTTGTTTTGTGCCAGGAGTTTACTGGGTGATGTGGAGACCTCATTTCTTCATCCTCTGAAGTTCTCAAGCTGCTCATGAGAGTTTAAATATATATAAAAAAGCCACTCTTGGAATCTTTTTTAAGGTTCATTGATCAGCTCATCACCCACAGAGACACAAGGTGCCGCCTCGCCAAGCTGCAAACCTCCGTTCTAGGATAGTAACAGCTCTCCCACCTCTCCAGTGTTACACCAGAGCCTCTGAGGTTACAGCACGGGTGCTTCCTTTGAGAGAGACAGCCTAAAACTGCAGTTTTGAAGTTATAAGCTGGGATAAGAGCGTGGTGATACTCACTGTCGTTAGAGGTAACATGCTTCCCACCTGTCTTCAGAACTGAGAATTGCAAGCTCATCTTTTTATGCATGACAGGAATGCATAAAATGTATGGTTTATAATAATATTTTATGATATACCCTGAAACTACGTATCAGTCTGCAACAAGAGAAATCACAGCACCATAAATACTGTATAGCATCATGTCCTGGTGTGTTCTATTGCTAAGAGTTACCCAATACATTTCTTTATGAATATAGTGCCTTTCCTTGGCACCTTTTGATCGGTGCCATACTGAATCCTCTGTGATTTGCTTTTATTTGAGCTTTGGGGTGGCAACATGTGAAGTTGCGCCACCACAGTAGGCAGGGTTATTCTTTGGGGGCCTGTAGAGCTGATGGGAATTTCTGTGGTAGCTAAAATAGGCTCTGAAATGGAAAACCTGGGATGGAAAATGTCCCCAAAGGAAGCTTCTCTGTCCCTCACTTATGTCCTTCCCGCACCATTCCATACAGAAGCCTCACTTAGGCTCTTTGCCTAAATGCGTATAGATACACGACCTCGCTGCTCCGTGTTGCTCTGTGTTGCACCCTCATTGCTGCTCAGATGGATTCATGCATCAACAAGAAAGGAGCATGTCAGTAATCACCCAACTATTTGTTGTGTGTGTGTGGCAGCGTACAGGTGCACAGGCATCCTACAGTCCAGTGAATACAGAGTGTTAGTCATGCCCAAAACAAACGTTGTATAACTCTTCCCTTGGCTGGGCTCCGTCAGTGCGCTGTGGCTGCAGTTTACTGCTCTGCAGTGACTCCTGACCCTCTTCCCATACTGCTGCTTCCCTGGCACCTTGGCTTCCTATCTTGAATGTTTTCCCAGTTGCTTTATTATTCCTTGAGGCTGCTATAAGGACTGTGATTGATACCTCTTCCCACTTTTCCTGGGTTTCCCCCTTAAGGAGTCATCTGCCTGGCGAGTAATGCCCATCCTCAAGTATAGCTTTTGTTCCCCGGGCGCTCTGTCTCCACAGCACACTGCAGCCACACGCGCATCTTGCAGCTCCATGACTCATCTCTCTCTGGATCCTCTGCGTCCAAGCAGCAGCATGCTGGGGTATGATAGTAAATCTCCTAGTGAAAGCCAGATTTTATGGTTGTGCTTATTCATCTTTCTCCAAAGCAGAACTCTTACTATGTAAATGCCAACAGAAGCAGCAGCACCAAATAGTGAGGAACGCATTAACTGGCATGGTAATTGTTGTTAATGGACAAGGGAGATGTTCAGAAGCAGAGGTGCTTTGAGAAGGAAACTGGATGGTAACAGTTTCTTTCCATACTACTCTTTAAAGAATAAATAAGTAGAAATTAAAGCCTTTCAATAAGTTGAAATTTAAGCCTTTAAAGGATATTAGGAATAGAAACCGGTAGTATTCAAAAGCCCATCCCTTCCACCCCTTTGGTTTTGTAGAAACTTGAAAACAAGCCATTTTTCAGCTTTTGCCTCTTTCTGATCCACCCAGGCAGCACTAGTGCTTCTCATACCTGTATTCCACTATGAAATGGCCCATCATGCCCTGTTACTGCAGTTGGGAGTAAATGCAAGCCAGCAGTTTATCGCTCTTTGACTGTAAATTAAATTAACTTCCCAATAGTCAGCTTGTAACACCAGGTAAATGTCTTTTCTTTAATATTATGCTGTCCCAGTGGGTCAGATTCTGACCTGCTTTTAGTGTGAAAACATAATGGCAGTTGTTCACAAACCAGACAAAAATGTGCTGCTGCAAATCAAAAAAAAAGAAGGTTTAGAGTGGAATCTTGCAGGTGTGCCTGGATTCTTCCTTTCCTTTTCAGTAAATGTAGATGGGAATACAGATGTCTGAATCCATTTGGGTTTAAACACTAGAGCAAGTTAAGCATGTTCAACTTTTCCCTTATTTTCCATACACATTTCTGTGTGCATCCTGCTTATCTTGGGCTTTTCATATGCAGCTAAGTGGCAAACAAGGATTTGTAATTGTTGCAGAAATGAAGTCCCAGATTTTGTTTAACTGGTAGAAAAATAAGTGCTATTTAGAAGGAATTTAAGAACTGGTGCCTTGTACTTTGCAGTTACTACGTAAGCAAACATGAATATGGAAAAGTCAAAGTTTATTTAGGATTATCTCTAAATGTGGCAAATTAAAATTTAAATGTAGGTATCACAGCTTATTTATTCTTAAAAAAAAAAAGGTGCAAAAAAATAGCAGTAATTATAGTCATGGGCTTTGCTTGAGTGCAGAGATTCTGCATGGAAACTGCTATCCCATCCTGTGGGACGGATCTGCATATTTCCACTCCTTCGTACAGCTTTCTCCCTGGATATGAGCTGTTAAATAATAAGTAGCTGCTGGGTATTATACAAGATCTGCTCTAGGTTGATTGCTATTTTTAAAGAAATAGTATTTAAATTCCTTGCTGCATCATACGAGTCTTTCCTCTAGATGGTGCCCGAAACCCAAGAGTTGGGTGTAATACTATCCCATATGGAAGGCTGTTGGGAAATAGTCAGGACGCCACTCTCCTTTGTTTCTAAATTCTATCGTATAACACTTCATCTCAGTTGATAGATTACTTGTTCTGCATAATGTAAATACAGTGTTTCTTCCTCTTGAGAATCTTAAAATCCGTTTGCTAGAGCCTGAAGTGCCACCTGCCTGGAACACTATCATCTGTTACTCTGTGGACCGATCCATATTTCATATTTCTTATGGCAGCCATTAACTGGTGTTAGCTGTTGATTGGCTAGATGGTATGTCCATCACTGCTGCAGCTGTGGGAGCTTGTTGTTTGCCTAGTTTTCAAATAAATTAATTCTCTCTGAATATTATTATTTATGTCTATATTTGACATAGAAAGGCAAAATTTCAAATATGGATGAAATGCATATGAAAATGGGCAACAGTAATCTGTGTATCTATAAGCTCATAGCTTTGTAAGCAGAAGGACTGGGTGAATAATGTCAGTATTCCAGTGTATTCAGCATCACTGAATTTCAACATTATGCCTGAAAGTGCTTGTAATCCAGCAAGTTCTATAAGCAGGAAAATTCATAGAATCATGGAATGGTTTGTGTTGGAAGAGACCTTAAAGCTCATCCAGGTCCAACCCTCTGCCAAGGGCAGGGACACCTTCCGCTAGAGCAGCTTGCTCCAAGCCCCTGTGTCCAACCTGGCCTTGAACACTGCCAGGGATGGGGCAGCCACAGCTTCTCTGGGCACCCTGTGCCAGCGCCTCAGCACCCTCACAGGGAAGAGCTTCTGCCTAAGAGCTCATCTAAATCTCTGCTCTGTCAGTTTGAAGCCATTCCCCCTTGTCCTGTCACTACATGCCCTTGTCAAACCCACTTTCCAGATTTGTAATTGGCCCCTCTCCAGGCTGTCAAGGTCCCTCTGGATTACTGTTATTTATAAGCAACAACGTAGTTTTTATTAATGTTGGTATTACAGCTGTGGTTGTCAACATCCCTATCTAAGGGCCTGATTCTGGCCCTGTGTCCCCAGGAACTCCCCAGTTAGGATTGAGCCCATATCTCCACCCTTTCCCAACAGCCTAGCACTTCCCATAAGATGGCCAGGGCTATTGCCAACTGGGGGGTCTTGATGCTCAAAAGGGGCTCTGACCCCAGAAACACCACCTGGTGTTTCCTGGGGCTAATTCAGCAACTTCAAATCTTGCTATTTTTTATTTTCTTTTTTTAGTAATCCTTTGATTTTGTGGTTTTGGGAGCCTAATCCACTCTGGAAGTGCTCAAGAGCTGTAAGCCTGGGTACAGTGTGTGACTGCAACTGTGAATTCCTCACCTCTCTCCTCGCATAGCTGGACATGCAAATTTTACTGGAACTCCAGCAACTAAGTATATAATTAAAATAGAATTATGTCCCTGTGTATCCCATACTCTTTCTCTGCTAAGTTATGGGGACTTTTTGTGTCTTTTAATTCTATTGGCCAGTATTAGCTATTTTTGGGAGCAAGCACACACAGGTCACGACAGGTTTTAAAAGTGCTGCTTTTATTGAAATAGAAGTTTAAAGCCAGTTGGAGGTATTTTATATATTTATTGATATCCATAACATGTAGACATTGTAAATCAGCTCATTAATACTTCTGTGTGTTTATCATGAACTTTCTAAGTCATTACTAAAACTAATGCTTCAGGTTGACAATGAGGAAAATGGAATGGACTCTGTGAGTCTCACAACAACACCAAGATTACAAACCAAAACCAAATCAAGGAGAAGTCATCTCCCTTCCCCCTGCTCTTTCTGTATCCCTGTTGTATTCTCTTTTAGACATCTCTTCCAAATAAGAAAGCCCTACTCTGTTTCACCCCACAAGGTGATTTTTGCAGACCACTACTCCTTCCCCTTGTGTTTTCCACTTATTCTGGGTATCCACCCTGTAAAGAGAGAGCTGAAACATGCGGGCACACCACAGGCTGCTGCAGGGCCGTAGGAACACTTGTTTTGATTTGTTCTTTGTGTCCTCCCTAATAATTCCTTACATCTGTTTGCCTTCCGACTGCCCCTGAGCATTGTGCATAGCTCTATGACAGTGCCAGCGCAGCAAGCAGTAGTTGATCAGAGCCTGTCTGGATGCATTTGTAGTGATTTGTATGATTGTGCATCCATCAAAGTTTAATTTCACTTGTGGTTCTAGTCCTTAAATCTCAGGCCTGATTTAGACCAGGGGTTTCAAACTAGGGTTAAGCAGTCTGGCAATTGCATATTTGAGCACTTCTCTGGAGCTCTCAAAATGCTGTCCCACACAGGAATTTTGATCCTTTTATTTGTATTTGTTCAGTTTAAAGCCTCTTCTAGTGATCTTCAGTTTGAGAGAACTTCTCCATCTTATCCCTCATAAAGAAAGGCTTTAACGTGGAAACCTCCATAAATTCCTCCATAGTAAACAGTGAGTCACATACTTCACTTAGTTCTTGTACTTCCATCATTTTGTGGACATATACATTCTCCTGTAGCCTTCCAGTTCTTATCTCTGGGAAAAGTCTGATATCCTCAGGAGTTCACTTTTCAGAATCTCCCTTTTTTTTGGAGGGGGCCTTAGCTTTTTAGGGTTTGAGATACAGCCTGCTAGAATATGTTTTCCTTGTCACCTCCATTTGGAGACGACTTGCATTCTTGGAAGGTCCCTTAAAGCTTTACTTGATAGAAGGGCTAATTTGATTTAGTCTCTGATGAAGTGTTTTTCAGCACCTGCAAGTACTTGTCCTTTTGGCTCTTCCTTTTCATTCCTTTTGCACCAATAAGAGAGTTTTTCTTTACAGTTTGTGAAGTCCCGGAGTTCTGTGGCTGAGTGCTGGGCTGGTATTGATGGAGAATAACATGCAAGGTCAGTAGATGTGAGGTGAAGCCATGAAGGCAAATAGTGGCCATAAAGACAGAATTCTGTCGTTGGTCTTTACGTTCATGAAGTGTTTCATTTGCACAGACTGTAGAGGTGAAAAAAAAACATCTCTTGTTTATTCTCCACATTATCCTAAAGGATCCCTCTCCAAGATGCTTCTGGAACAGCCGAGGAATGTTTCCTTGGGAGACAGAGTGCATCCTGAGCTGGGATATTGAAAACCCCAGGGAGAGCGATGCTTAACCTCTCGGAACAGATTCTTACTCAGGTTTGAATGTGTCAGGTTTGAGCAAATGTCAGAGAAATGCTGGGAGCACCAGTGTAGGGATTTAAGGAAAACAGAGTCTCGTGGGATGCTTTGATAGCCTTTAAGGAGTCTCATCCTGTCTTTCTTACAAGGATGTGGGAAAACAGCACACGCTGCAGTACTCCCTCCCTCTTGGGAGAAGAAAGCAACAGGACAAAAACTCTTGCTGGAACTTTTCTCCTGCAGCACTTTCATCCCATCCTCCCTGAGGGCAAACAGCTTGAGCCGTGATCACGTTCAGGGGGTGAGGAGGACCCATCCTGCTGCATCAGCACTGTCCCCGGGGACACAGACATCCCTGAGCTGGGGACTTTCTTTGTTCCCTGCAGCTCCACCCGTCTCTTTAGCCAAAACTGAGATTTTTCACTAGCCATGGAAGTCTCCTGCTTGTGGTTTAATACTAATTTTGGCAATTTGCACCCAGATCCTGAGCTACCTTATCCAGGAATCAGCATGGCAGCCCTGAGGTCCAGCCCCATCTGCGGTGACAGAGTTGGTTTCGTTGAACAATATGGATTTAATGAACAGGCAGCCCGGCACTGGGAACCATTTCACTCAAATAGCTGCAAAATAAATGATGGGACATTTTCCAATGCAGTGCTGCAACCACCCAAAATACCACTATAAAATTCACAGATGCAAACCAGAGTGCATTAAGCAAGACTTAGGGGGATTATTGAATTAAATTGGTTGTCCCTTCCACCCTCCCCCCAGTCAAAGACATTAGAAATCTAAATACAAAAAAGGGTGTTAAAACAACACAATGGGCTTTGCTAAAACCTATAACAGCAAAGAAATTCATTGTTAGGGCTGTTGCTTTATTTTAGGCTGCTATTGTGTTTAGGCACAGCGTTGTTTCCGAGGGTTTCTGTCGGGAGCTGGAGAGCCATGGGTAATCTTATGAAGCACAGAAACTGCGTGGCTTTAATGCTCCCGGAATGGCTCTGCTTTGGTAATTCCCTCTGCAAAGAGAACTGCAACACAGCCATGTACAGCGCAGGACTGCTGCCTCCACGCCTCCACCACCAAATCGCTCTGCCTGACTTCAGCATCCGATATCCACTGCCCGCTATTCCCAGCTCTGTCCTTTCCCCAGCGTCGCGAGCATCCAGCTCATTCCAGGGGGAGTTTGTGCAATGAAAGCTTTGCTTTAATCTGTGCTGGATTTATCCAGATGCATCAGTCTCTGGAAGGCTTACATGGGTCCCAGGTCTTCTACAGGCACGTAGCCTTCGTTTGTTAATCTGGAAATGGTTTATTTGAAATTTAAAAGGGAAGAAACCTTTAAAACTGCTTTGCTTGAGCTGCTTGTGACTGTGCAGTGGAATGGGCTCTCAGTCATATCTGTGCTCTGGCGCTTGTATCATAGGTTTTAGGCTGCTATGTGGCACGCTGTGCCTCTTTTAATTAAATGAATTAGAGCAAGAAAAGCATTTCCAATTTAAATTTAAATATTTAAATAACATGGTTGTTTAAATATTCAGTCTCTCAAATTAAATACTAATTTACAGAACCTGTTTCACCCAGATGACCACAATAATATTTCCTTACCTTTACATCCCTTTTCTTTACATCTTTCTTAATGTCTTTCCGGATCCTTGTATATAAAGTCTTTATTTTAATGCAGTTCTCTTAGTGATAAAATAAATTCATTAGGCTTGGGGTAAAGGAATGAGACATCTGTGGAGCAACAAACAGGACTTAAAGGGATTTTAAGCTCTTTGAGTTTGTTCTTGAGTGTGCTGGAGCCTGGAGGAGGATCACTGCACACGATGCACCACGGCCAGATGAGTGTCGTTAATAAGTGCCAATTAGTAAAGCCACCAAAGGTTATCTTTGACCTTCTCACAGTCTCACATTGCAAGGGCTGAGGAGAATGGATAAGAAATGAGTACAGAAATGTGGTTTTGGTCCAAGTCTTACCATGGCCCTGGCCACCCTCACCCCACACCACTCCCCACTCTGCCCACAGTCCCTTGTCCCTCCCCGTGCCATAGCATTGATGCATCATCATGCAGACTGGGGCTGACGTTCCAAGGTATTTTGCACCACCAATGGAAGCCAGTGTCTGGTTTAGGAAGGGGTTTGGGATGTTGACCGCTTGTGACAAGTGTAGCCTGAAAGAAAACCACAGCGGTAGCAGTTCAAAACCTGAATAATATTACTATGGCAACGAAATAACTCACCTCAAAATAAAATGTGCATTCGAAAGCAATCTTACATGCTCAGAGAGCAGATAAAAACAGATCCTATTTTTTTTAATATATTTTTTGCTTCCTTGAGCTCTTGACCTATTAGATGCTGGTGCAGATATAAAAGAATCCAATTTCTATCAACAGTGAAATGAAACTGAACACAACCAAATCTCCAGCACTAAAAGAAGCTCCCCAAGGGATGCCACAGGTCTTACAAACCAGGTCATAACCTCCTGGTGACTGAACCACCCTTTAGCTTTTCACTAAGGGAGTGAAAGGGGTTGAGCCTTAGCTCAGCTCCATCTCCAAGCAGCACCGGGCACAAGATCTGGGCATTCCCAAAGGAGCAAGGTTTTGTCTTGATGGGATCTTTTAATAAAGCTGGTACGGGAATGCTTCTGTGAGGTATGGTTAATGGCCTTAGGTCATTACTGTGCAATTAACAGGAATAGCATGTTATTGTGGGCTGAAATAAAGCCAGAATGAAAGCAAAACTACTAATGGTCTGTGCAGGCCTTTTTACCTTCCTTCTCCTCCCAAGCTAGGGTAGAAGATCCCCATGCATGCAGATGTGGATGGGTTTTAATTAAGATTAAATGAATGAACTCAGGTGTATTTGAGCACTTTCTTCTGTGTTTTTAAATGAAGTTCTCTTGCATACAGAGGGAAGGATAACACCTACATCCAAGCAGTGATGTAGGACATGGATCTTCCTTTTTGCTCTTTCCCTCACCTGAGGCTGTAGGGAGGTGACAGAGCGGTGCCAGTGACACGGTGGGAGGTGAAGGATTCTTCTGCACTGGGCACATCTGTGCTGAGCCGAGCCTGGCTCTGTCTCCATTCACCCATCAGAATGGTGTATCAGATGCTGTCAGAAACCATTCAAAAGGCACAGTATGCTCACTGCTCCTCCCTTCACTACTGGGCCAACTATAAAATAAATTCATTTGATGGTATTTGATCTTGACAGATCCACATCAGCTGCTTTTTTATAAATTTATTAATCTCCACTGTAAGTTGATTAGTATTTTTTTCCTGCTCCCTTCCCAGGTATCTCCGTTAGGCTCTGTAATTCCCCACTTCTGGTTTTTGAAGATGGGTAATACATACAGCCATGAAGCCCCAGGAACCTCCCTGTCACCTTTGGGTTGTTGTGGATGATCACCCATTGTGGCATCCATGTGCAGGCTGTGATGCTCTCCACGACCTGCGCTCCTCATCCCGCCACCTCAGTCACAGGTGTTGCAGCTGCATCTCATGATTTGACCTCAGCGTTTGTAGTCTCTACTCCAGCCAAGATCTTAGCCTCCCTTGTGAGAAGTCTCCCAGCCCATTCCCCCTGGAAAGCAGCTGGCAGAGGTTTCCCTGTATGTCTGCAGTCCTTCAGGTCATCCGTGCATTCGCAGTGCTTGCCTGGCATGCTCTGGAGCTTGCTCAGCCGGTCCCCTTATAGATGGGATTCCCTTGCTGACAGCAGCTGTGTCCCTTCTTGATGTGAGTGATCACATCCTGAGGGTTTCTTACATTAGGGGAAGAAACGGGGGCAGGTGCTTCATGGGCAGCATGAGGTCCTAGACCCAAAGTCCAGCATCCCTTGACGAGCACCTCTGCTAAGCCTCTCTTTTCAAGCCCGCACTTTCTTCACAAGCCTTTCTGCTTCTCTTTTCCCAGCTCTGCCTTTCTTCTGCAACTTGCCATGGAGGCAAAGGGGCTTTCCTAGCCATGGCTCAATTTGAGCCAAGTTTGATCTCGATGTGAGCCAGTCCCATAGAGAAATGCAGTCACTATTTTATGCCTTTCCTAAAGGGAAGGTAAATGGCAGAAACACCATGTTCAACAGAAAAAGAATGAAATTGTTAGGAACTTAGTGAGGAACTGCATCTGATCTCTAAACCCAAAAAGCAGTTGATGAAGCTAATTACTCTCTTGGCTTGTCAAATGCAACCACAAGAAGACAGAAGACCCAGGGACAAGTTGTATTCCCCTGTCTGGCCACATCCCTGTCTGTGCCCATGGGAGGTTCCTTCTCTTTAATGGGCATTTCCTTGGTGGATGCTGCCCATGTCTGTGGTGGAGCGCAGTGTATCCAACCCCGAGGGCAGGGCTGGCAGCTGAGTTCAGCCTCAGCTTTCTGGGTCTTTTCTTATTTGTTTGGATTTAAAAAAATAACCTTGTGCACATTACAATTGCAGGTAAGCTCTTTCAATGTAAGGAGGGAAAAGAAATCAGCAACTTAGACTTCAAATGCATTTTATACCCATTTCTTAATAGCGTGGTGCTAGCACCATTTTCATGTTTAGCATTTGCCTTAAATTGTGCTTGAAATTTGGAGTTAAATCCCCTTTGTACAGTAAATAGGCTTAGTGCAGCAGTGCCAATCAGCCCACTGCCCCCCTCCTTTTTGGGAAGGGGGGGCAGGTTATTTTTCAGGAAAAGAAAGAGCCCACTCATCTGACACAATTTACTAAGATTCCCTTCTCTAGTAACTGAAATAAATCGGGCTATTAAGGCTGTCATTAGGAGCAGATGTAGCTGCTTTAGGGATAGCAAGGAGCTGCTCCTGCCTCCCCCCATCTGCTGAACGAGCCCTCCGTGCCACTGCCCATCAGCTTGGTCTTTATTCTCTTGTGTTAAAAAATCACAAACCCCATTAAAGACAGAAGTTAATATGCATTTACTATGGAGCAGGAAAAGCCGAGAGTTGCTGATAAGTAAGTTATTTTGACAGATGTGAGATCCAGAGTGTTAATATGTGACGCTCAAGGCAATGAGTGGGGACTAATTATGGCTAAGTATTTTTCACGGACATAGTGTTAGCCTCTTTCACACAGGCCCAAATGCTGGCTCCATGTTTGTTCCCTCCAGCCAGGTTTGTTTTGCCGTTGTTTCTGCATTAAATAGGAGCAACGGGTGGAAATTCCATAGTTATATCTGGGAATATCAAACTCTCTCATGAAAGCCTTTTTTCATCCCATGGGCATCCCAGCTGGGTTGAGACCATGGTGGTTCAACCCCAACACTGCTGGTGAAATGCTCCCAAGTTCTCTTGGTAATCCTGGCCACTTTTGAAACTGGAGCGAATAGCTTTGGCCATCTCTACGCCAGAGAAGCCTTGATGGGAATCGTGCCATGGTATGGACATGGCTGTGCACTGCACCAAGCTGGAGCAGCATCGGTGGCTCCTTAGCGGGGAGGTCCTGGCAGCAAATAAGAGTTGTCCCGTTCGGCTTCTCTCCTCCTTGTCAAAGCAAAGAGCATTTATGGGGTAAAACATAAAGGTCACAGGAAGCACAGCACCCCTGTTTCTGCCCTGCGGCAAGCCTTGACTAATCTGGTATAAAAAAGAAATAGAAATTGCCTGGTGTTTCAGGTAGGATGCAGAGATCTGGTGGCATTTGATTTTGAGTTCATCAGGACGATAGGCTGCCACGTTATGCTGAAAATCATACTTATCCCCAGGGAGTTTGATAATGATTCAGATGGAGAGATGTACCCAGTGCTCCAGCGGGTGATGGGAGACCCAGGGCCGGAGCTATTTTAAGCCAAGTAAAAAGGCAGCCGGCGTTATGCAAACCCGAGCCATTCCCTGCGCTCGGGGCGCAGAGCGGCTGACTGTGAATGTGTCAGTAAGTGCTGAAGGCTCTGCAGAGCCACGGTTTTTCCCATTTGTTTGGCAAAGTTCAGCCCGTTCATGAAAGCGGAGGAGAGCCCCGCACACCCGGCAGGACGCGCCGGCAGATGTGGCTCTGTAGGCAAGTCGGGACTTCTGGCTTGTGCAGAGATGAGCTGCTGCAAAAATAAGTACATTTACAATAATAAAGCGCTTCCTTGGTGCTCTGATGCTTCACTGTGATCCTCCCAGGGGGAGCAGGCAGCCAGAGGAAGCCACAGAGATGCTGAGAGGGCTGGAGCAGCGCTGCTCTGGAGCCAGGCTGAGAGAGCTGGGCTGGGTCAGCCTGGAGAAGAGAAGGCTCCTGAAGGGGAGACCTGAGAGCAGCTCCAGTGCCTGAAGGGGCTACAGGAAACCTGGAGAGGGGCTTTGGCCAAGGGCCTGTAGGGACAGGCCAAGGGGAATGGCTTTAACCTGCCAGAGGGGAGATTGAGGTTAGATAGCCAGAGCAGGATGCGTGTGATGGTGTTGCTGCTCATTGGCTTGGGCTTTTTTCGAGGTGAAGTCTAAAAGCACTGACATCCAATGATACACAGCTACCAAGTTGTGGGTTGTTCCCCCAGTACTCTTCTGATTGCAGTGAATGAGGAACTCACATATTTTTGGTTGTACTCTGTGTGCATTTCACTCACAAATCTCGCTTTGTGAGAGCTTTGCCCCATTTCAACTGCAACAAAAATAATTTACTTCCAACTGCTTCTTTTGGAGCAAAGGAAAGAAAGTGGATTAAAAGCAATGAGATTATCTACCAGAACACAATACTCCAGAACAACTGAGTAGGAAAGGAAAAGTACAGGATAGGAAAAGTACTGGGCTAGTTCAAGTAGGTGCATTGAATAGTGAGATGCCACAACACCAGCAAATAATTGAATATGGCACATTTGAATGTTGCTGGCACAGAGTCCAGACGCTGCCTCTCCCCATTCCTTTGGTATTTCCTTGCAATGCCACATTTTCTTTCATCTTTTGCAGCTCATGGTCATTTGGAGGAGTAGCTGGTGCAGGTTCCCTGCTCCCTGGCAGCACAGGAGGGCTGAGCTGGGATAGAGATCATTTCCCAGTGTTGGTGTGGGGCTGGGATCCCATACCTGCACACCATCCCTGCCAACTCTCCCCTGCAAGTGCCCTGCAAGAGGAAAAGTAATCACTTGCCTTACCTCTGGGTTTAATTACTCTCTGCTCCGCAGCTAATTAGGAGTGTGGTCCATCCGGAGGTCGGGATGGAGCCCTCCCTCCCACTTCGTGCCATCTGCCATTGCCATGACACTGGCTCTGCTTTTCACGCCTGGCTGGGAACGCTGGATGCGCGGGGTAATGGGCTGTTTCCCCCCCTCCTTGGTCTTTGGAAAGGAATTAATAAGAGAAAAAAATGAATGGTTCAAACTGCTGCGTGCTGCCCTTTTCCTTTCCACTTTTTAAGCCTTTTAGCATACCGTTTTCCAGCAATTGGGAGGAAAATTGCCCTGAAAGAAAGAAAACAAAAATCTGTCTTATTTTTAAAACAACACCCCCCCTGCGCCACACAAGCAGCTGCAGAGAATTTCTCTTCCAAACGGATGATGTAATGGGCTTTGTCAGGCAATGCTGTAATGAATAAAAACCTAGGCCCTAAAATCATCCAAGCTTTTGATGAAACTCCTGAGGTTCCTGGTGAAGCGGTCACCAAACCGAGCTCGAGCCGGTGGTTTTGTCATGCAGATCTTGACTGAAGCGAGCTGGAGAGCTGAGGGCTGAACGTGGCAAGAACCAAATATGATGGGAGGGGAGACCCAGCGTGGGGAGGGCGCTGGGGCAGCAGCGGCTGTGGGGGCACTTGCCAAGGGGGTGGACAGCCCCTGGGGACGGTAAACAGGGCTTTAACACCCACCATGGAGCCACTCCTGTTTCAAAAAATGGGACCTACAACCACATTATACATATATATATGCATGTACATTTCATATATATAACATCATATATATGATATATATTACATATAAACTATAAACAAAATATTGCAGGTAATACCCACTGCTGCTGCACCAGTGGGCACACTGTTGCTCTCTCAAGGCCATGCTGGGATGCTGAGGTCAGGACACTTTGCAGCCAACATTGGGGGCATCCCAGCTCAGCTCGTGTCCCAGCGAGGCAGGGGACGGGTGCCAGCCACAGGGAGCGAGCGCAGCACCCAGGAAACCACAGCAGTGAGCAGCTGTTCTCCACTCCATCAAATATAGTTGTTTTTTGAAGAATGCGCTGGTGGGATGTGGGATGCCCTCATAGACCCATTTTAATTTATGGATTAGCACCGTGGCCATCACCAGCATCCCCAGGAGCAGCCACCGGAGACCTGTGCACAAGCAAGACGTCTTCCAGCCATCAGCACATGTCCCCCAGCACCATTAAACCGCTTGTTTCTAGTTAATGTTTCTACCCCACGTCCATACCAACGGCAGCAGCGGTGGGTCGGCCCCGGCTCACGCAGCCCCGCACCAGCAGGACACCATCTGCCCCAAATTCACCACTGGGCTCACAGCTGCATGCCAAGAGAGGGCTGGGAAAGAGGGAGAGTGGTTTTGTTGCGGTTGTTCCTAGCGCTCACCGCTCTGGGTTTCATTAGGCTGCCCTTGCAGGACCGTGTTCTCGTGGTATTTCAGCGCAGATCATTTCCAGCCCAGTTTATGTATGTTTTTCTTGGTGCAAGAAAAGCCATTAACTACAGCTTTGAACACTCAGATACCAGATTGCATGTCTCTTACGGAGCTGAGTGCCCACAGACTTGTGTGTGTCCCAGCTCTTCACTGTGGACATGGAAACAAAGGCTCCTTCTCTAGAAAGGTGACTCCCAAGATCAGCTCGGCACTTTGGCACCTGCAGTTCCTTTAAGACCAAAGTAGGGATCTTTAAAATGAGTCTTGAATTAAAGATGAGCTATAGTCTTTCCTTTGGATGATTGTGACCCTGTTTTCACGTCAGATGGACAAATTTCCTGTGACACACAAGGCAGTGGGGCTGGACATGCAGAAGACCTTGATACAACAGCCTACTTGCCCCTGGTTTTCTCCTTCATCTCCTCTATGGTCACTCTGTTTTATGAAAGAAGTTTCTTCTGTGCAAAACCTGGAAGATAAATATGAGATATCCTAAATAAACATAAATCAATGCATGCTCTAATGGCTGTGGCGTGATGAACAGCTGGGCATAGCACAGGGCAAGGTGCTACCAGAGCAGAACCAGCCAGGGCAGGACCGAGTTTTCTGCCTTGATATTGTTGGTTGCAGCTGCCCATGGATTGAAAAGCCCAAGGAAGAAATGAGAAGAGAACGCATCTGTTTGAGAGACCTGGACCACGTGAGAGGTGCTAGACCTCAGTCAAAAAGGCAGCTGAGCCAAACTGGCACGCTTGAAGCAGAAGTGGTGGATCTAGGATAGTCCTCTCTGATCCCACTTAGATCTCAGCACACAGCAAGTGATGGCTGCTGCTTTCCACCTGCTGCTGTAGGTGGAAAAGTTCTGGAAGAGCAGGCACCAGGAAGGCTTTGCTATGCTTAACTTCCATACCCTCCCTGGATGACCCTCTGCCTCCCTGCCCAGCTGGCCTGGTTTCCCATAGTTTCATTATGAATAACATGTATCACTGTTCATCCAGCACGTTACACTTGTACAAAGGTTTGGAGAATGAAATCCTCACCTTGTTAAACCTGGTGGAGACACTTCTGTTGACTGCAACAGGGCAATGACCACATCTCTGTATCCACTTGGATTTCTGCAGACTGCTGTTTCTTTTCCCTCCGAGCTCACATACTGCAGTAAGTAGGATGCGGAAATTATTAAACAAGAGCGCTTTCTCTCTTCTTATCCACCGCAGGACTGGCCCAAACCACCATCCCTGTCACCGGGCCATCAGGGAAGTGTGGGCATCCCACTGGGAACCCACAGTGCCTGCAGGGTCTCCTGCATCCCGAGGGAAAGCACGGTGGCTGCCTAAAATTCAACCACTGGTCCCTGATGTGAGGAGCAGAGGATGGGGACACGTGGACCCCAGGTTTCCACACTGAAGAGGCTTCAGGGAGGAGCGCTGTCACCCCAGAGGGTTCAGGCTCTTGCAGGGGCATCGTGCTTCCAAACGGTGGGGGAGAACAGTGGATGCATTTGTCCTTGCAGCCCCAGCTCACACCATGGCTGGCCCTGTGGTCTCTGCTGTGCTTGTACAGCCTCACCGGGTGTTTCCACTGTGACAGCTGGGATACAGATGCTCCCAGCACATCACCCAGCGCTGCACAGCAGTGTCCCTGGAGACATGGTATTAAATCCAGTGGTGTTAGGAGCTGCGGAACATGCTCCTGCTCACAGTGCTGCCACCCTCCCACCCAGCTGATTAACCTCCAACCCACAGGAGCCTCCCTGATTATCAAGTTAGGTTTGCGCAGCAGTTATACAAGAACATCCAGACATGACCACCACCTAGAGGCTAGAGCATTAAATGAAGCTAGAAAGATTTATAGTCAAGATGGGCCAAAAAAGGGGCTGGAAATACTTCCTGAGCCCAAATCGAGCAGCACTGGGTGATGGATATCTGATGCGTTCCTCAGCTTCAGCTGCTGAGAAGCCAGGGTCCAGCAGCAGCACAGGGCTTGGCAGGGACACAAACAGCAGTCTGCGGTACCTCGGTCACCTCCACGCTGTGTGTCTGTCCCCACCAACAGCCAGAGCCATGTGCACTTCAACAGTGCTCCAGCTTTCCTCCTTTCGAGGAGGGCCAAAGGTGTGCACAAACCCGTGTCCCGTTACCTCCAGCTCTAGTCGGAGGTGATGGGGAAGGGCAGAGCCAGGGGTTGACTCCAGGTCCTCTCCCATCCTCCCATGGTTTGCTGCTTGGCCCATCCTGCACTGGGGACGTGTCTTTGTGTTCAACAGCCCCACTGGGTCATCTTCCAAGAATTTGTGTAATCGCTTTCTAAACCACGGTGATTTTGGGGATCCATTTGGGCAATGAGTTCCGCGGCTTAATTACACATTGTGTGAAATATGTTCGTTTTGCATCTGCCACTTGGTAATTTCATTTGGTGCCTCTTTGTTTGCTTTGTCTTCCAACACAAGAGCCATCGACCCCTATTCACTTTCTCTGTGCCACTGCATGAGTTTATACATCTCCCTCCTCCTTTTTCCCCCCTTCTGCCAATTCTTTTCAAGACAAAAAAGGGTAATTTATTTAATTGTTGGTGATATAATGTGCTAAAACTCTCCTTTTCCCTCCAACAGTTAATTACACTTGTTAATGATTTTAATTACTCCCAGGGTAATGCTCCAGGTATAGTGAAGACCCCACTGGGCTACACAGGCGTAAACACAGAGCAGAAAAGTCAGTGTTTACTCCAAAGAGCCGCATTGATGCACCCGGTCTGTAAGAGCATGGGTGGTGAAACCGGAGCAGGGAAAGCTTGGCCTAGATCTGCACATTTCTGTTTGCAGGAAAGGAAGATTTATGGAGGTGGCCTTAGGGGAAGGCCGATCCTGCAGGATCTCCCTTGGACAAGGCGCTCGAGGCTTGGAGAGGCGACTCCAGCCTTTTCCTCCTCAGCAGATGAGAAACAGAACCAGGACTTCGCGATGTAGCCATGGCCAGCACCTCTGTGGAGGTAGTTAGGGTGATACAAAGGAGGAAATCAAACCAACCTTCATCCCAGCTGGAAACGAGGGTCAGCCCTGGGCTCAGCGACAGCCCCTCGCTAACTGCAAGATGTGTGCCATGGGGAAGAGCGGCCCCGTCTCAGTAAAAGAGAGGATCATTTGTGATCTGGCAGAGCAGCATCTGCCAGAACCCTTGTAGCCAGGATGAAATCTGAGCGGTGCCGCAATCTAAACCTTCTCTGCAGTTCCTTTTATCTTAGCGGGGGAAAAAACAAACAGAAGAGAACCAGAAAGCTTTGTGGCCGAGATGCCTCACATCTGGTTTTAGCTCCAAGAAATGTTCTTCCACCCCCTCCCCGAATTGTTAACGTTAAACAAACAAAACCCTGGCCATTTTTCTCTGGGGTTTGGCTCTCAAATAACTCACAAGCAGCTCTGACTGTGAATTCCAGGCTTGCGTTACCCTTCATCGCTAATGAAAGCAACACACCTCGCTTGGCCGGGAGGCTTTTCCCTATGGTCAACCAAGGAGCCGGGCCCTGGGATGGGCACCCACCGCTGGGGATGCTGGCACAGGGAGGGAGAAGTGATCTTGACCACTCTGTTTTTAAGTTTCAATGCAGCATTTTTGCCTGTGTTATTTATGCTTCTTTCCCCCTCCTTCTTTTAAGACCGTCTGGAAATGTTTAACATGTGTCCAATTGTATTAACATGCCTTTGAGGGCTTTATAGCGTCGGTTTGATTTCCACTCTTTCAGAAAGAGAGCTTTCTAATTAGTGATTCAATTCCCTTTATATCACACATGCACCTACTCCATTTCACCGCTTTCAGGTGTTACGTCACTCTGAAGTTCACTCTACCACATTTGGACATCACTTACAGAATCATAGAACCGTTTGGGTTGGAAAGGACCTTAAGATCATCCAGTTCCAATGCCCTGCCATGGGTAGGGACACCTCACCCTGGACCATGTCTCCCAAGGCATGTTTCCCTTTGACACGTCTCAAGCAGTCCCCTCGCTGGTGCCACAGGAGGAAGGCAGTGTTGCATTCCCCTGCGACCCTCACCCCTCGCTGTCCTCCTCCAGCAGCGTCGGGGTGGATGAAGGCTTGAGCAGCCCTCCTTGAGCCCAGTCCTAACCACGCTGCTTCAAAAGCAGGGGATGGTGGCCCACAGAGCCACCCCTGGCTGCCGTCACCCGGCTCCATGCGTGCTGGTGACCCGCTCCCGTCTCCCTGGGGCACTGGGATGGTCTCTGGCCGGACGCCACGTTGACATTGTTCTCTCCAAAGGAGAGGCTCTTGGAGAGCCAGGCAGCAGCGGGGCCCACGGGGTGTTCTTGGCTCTCTGGAGCCTGTCCAGAGCATCAGGTTTCAGAGCAGGGGCTCCCACACCAGCTGCATGGGGAAGGAACATCACCAGTGGGACAGTTAGAAAGAAGAGCCATCCGCTTCTATTCAATTTGCTTTCTGCTTCATCAGATTAACACCAGTGTAACTCCATTAACTACCAGGGAGTTGCTCTCGTTCTGCAAATCAGACCTGGGTTTTCTGGCTCCTGCGTGCAGTCGCTTCAGTCAAAGGAGCAGAGGTGGATGCAGGATGTACCTAAAACCCCGCCTTGTCTGTGGTATGGGGGACTGGGTTGTTTTTAACTTTCTCCCGTTTACCCTTTTGTTTTAATCCCAAGGACCTCCCTGTGCTTTTCCTTTTCTGCCATGCTTTTTCTCTCCCATTGCTGCCCCAGCACATTGCTGATGGTGGACACCAGGAAAGAGTCTGGAGACACTTCCTTTTATTTCAGACCTCACTTTCCAGGATGGTGATCAGTGGTTTTCGAAGCCTTTCATTGTTCTGACAAAACAATAAGCAAATGCTTGCCCAAGTTCTGTTGAGGATCCAACAAGAACATGCATTATTGCAAGGAATGGGAAGTCTCAGCACTTTCTTTTAAACTTCAAAGGCATCTGAAGTTCCCTCGTCCCCATGCTGAGCTAGGAGCCTGCACCAAAAGTTACATCGTGAGCTGTATTAATGCACCAAGCCTAGCACGGATGACAAGACAAAAGTCCTAGTGAAGAGCCTTGCTTGCCCAATGACTGCTACTAAATAAAGTCATTATGAGGAACCCCCTCAGCAGTAAGACAAGTCTGAAACATTAACATGATCCCCTCAGTGTTGCACTACAATGGGGTCATTGTTCACTGTCATCTCACTGTACTGACGTTGCCACTGTACGCTGTCGGTGTTTCTATGTGACAGGGTAACGTGGCCCCAGGCACTGATTCCCATTGTAACCACTCTGCTCTCCTCTCACAGAATGGCTTTGGGTTGGAAGGAACCTTAAAGCTCATCCAGTTCCAAGCCCCTGCTCTCAACACCACGACTTGTCCTGGGCCTGGCACTGGTCACCCGGGTTCCCAGCACTGGGGCACACTGCAGACTGCATTCACCTTGGGTTTTCTCTGCATGTAAGATGTGAGGATTTGCAGGCTTCCTGCTTAGCAGGTAACAGCATCAGCAGTGCTCACTGTCTGCATGACAAACAGGTCGTAAGGTTTTCAAACTACCTCAAAAAGAGTATCCAAAACATTATAACCAGCATTAGCACCTCCTTGCACCATGTTTCGTTGCAAAATCCAGGCCAACAATTGCACCCATGTCTTGTCCAATAACCTGTGAGCTACACGGGCATCTCACTATTGCAAGTTCTTCCCAGCCTCACTGTGTATCTTTCCCCCCAGCTAAAAACATCCTTATAGCCCCTCAGAACCATCACTAGCTTTAGACTCATGAATCTCTTCACCGCATCCCATCTCCTAAGGCCCTAATTGTTACGATTAATAGTAATAATCAAGCTCCTGCAGTGCTTTTGCCTGCCGAGCAACGATCCCAACCTTTCACAAACAGCACTGGAATGAGCAGACATCTCCCACCCGCACCCAGGGCACTGCTGTGTGGCACCCAAGGATCACGGGGAAGGTGGCTTCCCACATACTGCAACTGAACCCAAAAGTGGGTGCACCCAGCTGACTGGTCAGTAGAAAAGCTTTCCCCCTTTGAAACCTTTGCTTTTGGGACAACCATAAGCTAAGCAAAGCTTGCAAACTGACATGGAGCTTGCCTTTGATTCGGTGTCTAGACATCAGGACCAACAGATGAGGAGGACCTGGCACAAGGCAGGCGATCTATTCAGTTGTGCAACTTGCTCAATACCCCATGGCTCAGAAAAGTTATGAATTTGAGCGAGGTTTGTCTGAAAAGTGAAGCAATTTTCAGTACTTATTTGAAACAGGAGCCTGATTATAACAATAGTTATAGAATTAAGAACAACTCTTGCCTTGGCGCTAGGAGAGGAAGAAATAAACAAAACCAACCACTCAATTGTATGTTTTGGTGGAACAACCTCCGGATGAAAAGGAAGAAACATGCCTTGACATACAGAACGACCTCAATTAGCACACAGGGGTTGGTGATACCTTGGCATGTAGATGAGCCCTTTGCTAAGAATATCATCCATATTCATAGTGTCTGCTGTTGTTTAAATAACAGTGCTTGAAGTGCTCAGTGACTAAAGCTAAATGGTTCAGTGGTACCAAGACTTGGAGGAGCTCACCTTCCTTGCAGACCTGGAGCTGCTATTTCAAGCCCTTTTAGAGAAACCACTGGGGGCAGGGAGATGATACACAAGTATAAAACTTCATTCCAATGTGCATTTTCTCCCCGAGGCAGTAGAGACCCATTGGTATTTCTCATCAGCTTCAAGCAGCATCCAGTCAGACCCTAAAAATGATTGTAGCACATATGCAGAGCATGCTGCTGTGCTTGTGATTGTTCACTACTCAAAAGCAGGCTAAATCCAGTCAATCATTTTTAGATGTGAAAGTGTCAGGATAACATCTGAACTATTGTTGGATCATCTTCTAATGGGGACATTCCGAATCTCCCTGGTTTTATCCATGCATCTCACCACGCTTCCACCAGGGAAGGGGTTCCATCAGCTTTCACTGCAGGAGACACCAGAGTATGCCTGAAAGTCACTGCAGATAGGGAATATGCTGCAAAGGAAAAGGCCCCTAAATACTCTCTCACCTTTGCTGCTGAGGGAGCTCTGGCCCAGTTAACCCTGATGTGTTTAGAGCAGTTCTGCCAAATGAAGGTGGTGCAGCAGGAATAAAAATCCCTGGTGCTTTAGGCCTTGAAAATTAAATCCACATTAAAGATCATCCAGCAGCTGATGCCCTGGGGTACTGATCCTGAAACACACATTTAATACAGGATGCTATGTGTTGAAATGCCTCGGTTTTGGATATCAGATAAAAATATGCAAGCTCCTGGAATTTCCTATTTCTGGGCTGTGAAACAATTTAATGCGGAAGATAAGGTTTCTGCATTGCAGACATTTTTCTTCTTATGAAATATATAATGTATTTGGTCATCAGTGTGAAGAGACTCTATATAAAATGAGGCTTTAAGAGGAAAACTTGAAGTGTCTTTAAATAAAGGCGCATAGAATAGCCGTAGCAACAAAAATGAGGCAAGGTAAAAACCAATACTAAAGCCCCACTTAACTACCTGCCAGCCTAGCTATCATTTCCCACAATAATAAAGCTTGCACTGGTGGAAAGCACTTCTGTACACACACATTATCATGCTAGGAGAAGCTATGTGAGTCTAAGAAAGCATTTTGTGAGTAATACGTGGTTAAAGAAAACTACAAATAGCAGTTATGAGAGTGTGGATGTTGACCAGGACTACGAACATTTCTACACCAACAGAAAACTGTTCGGTACCGATAAGGGTGTGATGTAAACGTGGTGGTCTCTAAGCTTCTGCAGTGTTTCTAAGGAAAGAAGCCCCCTCAGATCACACCAGTTAACAGACACATAAAAGGAAAGCAGACGGTGCCCTTCAGAGTTTACACTAACATCTGTACTGCTCAAGGCGCGCTGGACCACACCAAGCATCCCACCTTGGCTTGAGCAAGTACTGAAGTTCACAAGCTCAGCCTCCACCTGGAAGCTGTTCCCAGCTCTGCGGTTCCTCTGCCATTGCCTGTTCCTACTCCAGCTCCCAAGAGGCTGGCCCATAGAGCCGCTTGCACAGCTGAGGAGCAGAGGGGCTCCAGCCCCAGTTGTGCTGTGGCCCAAAGCATTCTGGCTGCACAGGTCCCCTCGGCCCCAGGCCCTGTACTGCTGCAGGAATTCCATAGCATTCCAGCAGTACGTTTGCAGCACAAGCAACAAACCACAATCAGCTTTTGAGGAGTCTTTTTTATTAAGATAAATCCAGCAAAATTCCTAACAGTGGGTACATACAACCAACCTGCCCTTTTAAAAGAAATGTTTGTATTTCGTTTAAAAACATGATTACACTTTATTTTATTTTCTTTTTTTTTTTTTTTTTCAAAACTGACAAAATAAAATTACATTTGGGAAACAACAGATTTCCAGCTCTTAGGTTTTTTTTTTTTTTTCATGAAAATAGCTCACCTTCTTTATAAAAGCAACCCACAGAACCACTGGAATGTTTAACACGGTTATTTGTTTTGAGACCTCCCCACTTTAAGAAACCATACAACACATACAAGGGGAAAATTAAAACCTGGAGTCTGTAAGCATGACTTACACAAAAAGGGACACACTGACAGAAGTCAAAAGCTACCACCACTTATTCTTTCCATGTACCATACAAACTATTACAATCACAAAATTTAAAAACAATGATTTTTTTTGTTTTTGTTTTCTTTGTTAGGGATTTAATTCCCAAGTAACCGAGATGAAGATGTTCCATAATTAAATTCATGCTAAAAAAACCTGCATTTATAAAATAGTTGATAAAAATATTCCTCTCTGTTAACAATACAGCATGGAGGTACGGATACCAAATGATGGAGATATAGGGCAGGGTTAACATTACTCGGACTTGGCTTCCTTATCATCAGATGCTTCAGCAGCTGGTGCCTATAAAAGTGTTTGGGAAGAACAGAAATATTATTGGTAATGCTAATCGGATTCCATTCTAACAAGCATCAAAGAGATTAGTTTGTTAGCACAGACATGGACAACATCTTGTGTAGCCACACAAGAACACACAGCCACTACAGAAAACATCAACACAACACCGTGTCAGCTGAGACATCTAAAAATTAACACACAGATGAGTATTCATTAAATCCGAGTTAATTTGGGAATGTTAAGTGCCTCCAAAGAGGCAGAAGTTTATAACGTATTTTAGCTTAGGCTCAGTCATACACTAGGGCAAATTCAAGTCCTCATCTCTGTAAGTCACAGGGAAGTATAGGAATTGATACTGTCCAAACTTCAGGGAAACTGGTTCTCATCTGTTCTCTATAAAAACAGCTGTTACTTTTTAAGTCAACACATCCAAACTGCAAAGATCCTAGCATAGATCCTTTGTAATACATTAGTCCCATAGTAATTTGTAGCAAAGAAACTAAAAAAAGAAGTTTAGTTTTAAAACTGAAAGAAGAAACAACCTGTTGACTGGGTAACAATACTCAACACATGGAGACAACTGTCAGTCAAAAGCAACAGAGAACACAACAGGCTGGTCTGTGCCTACAGGGGCAAAGGGAGCCCACAGCAAATGCTGCGCTCCTACTATCAGCAAGAAACCTGCTAGGAAAAGGCCACCAGGAGCTGACTGAAGCTTGCAGCCAGTCCTAGCCAATGGCAGCTCTTAGGTAAGCAGCTGATACAATAAGAACCTGTAAGAAAGAGGCTTGCAGATCAAGAGACAAGACTGAGTTTGTTTTGCAGACCTCTCGTTGAATTGTTCCGAGGCAAAGAATTGTTTTAAAGAATTGTGTAAAACTTAAAACCAGATTTCTGGCACAGTACCAACCTGTGCTGAGCAGAACAGGCAATCCAGCGGCCCAGAGAGGCTATGCATAGTCAGCTCAGGGTTAGACAGCAATCTGACTGAGCTCCATTGTTCCCCAAATATTCTGCATTGCTCTTGTGCCAACCCCAAGAGGGGCACTACAACAGCACAGACCACCTGTGGAAGGGCTCTAGCATAGAGCGGGACTGAGTCGGAAGGAGAATGCTACTGTTTCAGGCTCTCCCTGGCAGTTGCCCTGTGCAGATACTGCAGCTTGTCTGTCTGTACAGGACTGCAGTGAAACACACCTCCTTCTGACAAGAAGGCCCAGCCATTAGCTCCTGCACCTCTATTACCAATACATCTGTGTTTAGTCCCACGTTTACTGTAGCTAAGTACCTCATTAGTTTTGGTATCTCCGTTTTCAGAGTGGTTTTCTTCTTTCGCATCCTCTTGTTTAGTTTCATCTTTGCCTTTGGCTCCTTTTTTCCCTTTTGTTGCTGCTTTTTTGTCCTCCTTTTTATCATTTGCTGCCTTTTCTTTCTGTTAAGAAAACAGACCGTGATACAGTTATGCTACACTCCACCGTGTACATCTGCATGAGCACCTTCGAAGCTCCAAAACAGTCTGTACAACCTCCTTCTACTCACTGAACTTCCTATTGACAAAGATGAGATCAAAGTTCCTAAGGAGAAGTGCTTTCCTTCTGTTCTGTCCTGAATGTGCTACTTGGAAGGACATAATATAAAAGCAGCCATGGCTGGGGTTAAAAGAATTCCCATTTTAAGTAGGCATTCAATTAAATTAGCTAAAAAATGTTGAACTGGCCTGTATTCCTGCTGCGCTGCTGAAAGACATACCACAGAACAAAAAGAACATGTACAACTAGTGCAAATACCAGAATACTTCAGATGTGCTATTAATGCCTATTTAGAAAACTGTAACAAAGCTGTAGTCAAAGGACTTTCCCCCTTCCCTGCCAGAAATATTCCTTACTATAATAAGCCACTTGTGTGATCGACAAGTTGGGGGCTCAACAGCATCACTTCAGTAACAAGAACTTTGCATTTATTATCTAAGTGCAGATTCTCATACGTGGATCAGGCTAAATCAAAGCAAAACTTGACGCTACAACTTTGGTAGCAACAGTTTTCTACATGGCAAGGTCAGATCCCAACCCCAGTGCGTTAATGAGCACAACTCTCATTAGTTTCACTTCCAAGGATCTGCCTCTTGCTGCCGCTAAGTAACTGCGCTAAGCAAACCAGCTTAGTTCCTCTCTTGATTAACCTAGTTCCAACAAAGGAACCATAAGTATCTGCAAAATTACTGCTCACAGGGAAGTGAACAGATTACCGAATATATATAGATCTACTCAGAAGACAGAGTGCCTCTGTGACTAGAAGTTACAAAAAGTATACTTTCTTATTCCAACACCTTGCTTATTAGTATACATAAATGAATTCATATTAAAAATTAGCTGCTTGCTAACGGGTGGACTTGGATATGGAATATAATAAGGGGCAGTCACCTAATTCTCCCATGATACTGATGATTAAAAATTCACTGCAATTAATATCACATCCTACAATACTGCAGAAAATTTAAGATGGGAGGTTAGCAGCACCCAAAGGGGTGAGGGGCTCTTTCCAGTCTAACCTCCTGCTCCCCAGTCTGACCTTGCTGAGGGGTTTCAGCCCATCTAGGAAACTACTGCAATACAGTGTTAGAAGTCCCCTTCTCCCAGGCCTTGCCCACTCCCAACAGGCCTCTCCTCATCCCTGGGGACTGATTTATCAGCGATACGGAGTGGATCTTTCCAAGAGAAGGAAGAGTCACCAGAGTAGGAAAGAAAAAACCATGCCTCCACTCACTCCTTTTCCCCTCCATTGGCTGAACAGTCCTCCAATACTAAAGAGAGGCAGGAAAAAAGGGAACTATCACAGTAATATCAGGCCCCAAGTACTGGTACTGTTTGGCAGTAAGATTTAAAACTGCAATACTACTGTGGTGCTGGTATGCTCTCTGTCACCTGAACAGATCTCCTCAGACCTTTGAAGCTCAAGTAAGGAGTCCAGCAGCATCAGTATGTTCCATACTCGAGAGCACAGCTGTGTTAGTTACTTGCTCTTCCAATGTAAGCCATAAGGGTTTTTTAAGGGCCTGGGGGCATTTGAAGAAGGGTGTCTCTTCCTTATCCCATCAATAAAAGACAATAAAGTATTAACAGAGCTAAAACTGTATTTCTCTGCAGCCTGCTCTTTGCCAGTAAAGCCCGTTTTAAGAAAGCATTTGAGGAGAATACACAGAAACTGGCTTCCACAGCTGGACTGACTGGAGAGAAAGTGTCTGGCAGCACACAGCTGTGAGTGAGGATTCCAGGATCTCTGCTCTGTTCTGCAAGATGAGATTCCTGGGGACATGGTAACAGTTATTCTGTAAGGGATCAAGTCCCCTTCCACAACTGAGGGAGACCAGGAAAAAAATGCCCAAGGAAACAATGTTATTTTTCAAATTCCAAGCTCCTTCCATCCTCGCAGCTAGTTCTCAGCTAATACTATTGTATTATTTTTCTATGCAGATGGCAACATCAGCTCAGCAATAAGGTCATGTGTTTTACACGGTGATAAAACTTTCTTTCCCAGCTCTGTTTTTCAATATGTTTGAGTTTAAAAGGTAGACTCTTTTCTAACAAAAATAGAACATTTAAAGAACCTGGAGGTTGCAAAGTAAAGCACTTGGGGGAAACAAGAATTAAAGATGCCTGCATAATTCTTACTACATAACCTTTTACCCAGATATTGATCCGGTATTAGGAGCTCTAGAGAGCCAAAAATACAGCTCAACTATCCTGACCTCAAACCAGCACGAGAGCCAATGCTTTCCAAGTCCAACTGGTGTACACTGTGCAGGGCAATGACCGAGGCAGCACTCCCAACAGAACTAGACTGCCTACGAATGCAGAGTGAAGCCACACAATACCGCTTGTGCAGTAAGGGACAAAACTAAGTTTTTACAGTCCTTAACTTCATAGAAACACAGAATGGTTTGGGTTGGAAGGGACCTCAAAGCTCATCCAGTTCCAACCCCCTGCCACAGGCAGGGACACCTTCCACTAGAGCAGCTTGCTCCAAGCCCCATTCAACCTGGCCTTGAACACTGCCAGGGATGGGGCAGCCACAGCTCCTCTGGGCTCCCTGTGCCAGGGCCTCAGCACTCTCACAGGGAAGAACTTCTTCCTAATATCTAATCTAAACGTACCCTCTTTCAGTCTAAAGCCATTAACCCTTGTTTTTACCACTACTTCCTCTTACAAAATGAGTTCTGAATGCTTACTTCTGCAACTTTTAAGATTCAATTAACGCAGCTTCTCTGTATAAACCCCGAGATGCTGCCATAAAAACTGAATGTAAAAAACCTGTAAAATAGAAAATACCAACAACGCGCGTTATGTGCAACTGCACTGACCTCTGCACCTCTGCACAGCTCACCAGCAGAAGCTGAGGTCTTTCAGATCCCCAAGCCAGCTCTCTGTCACTTGGGCTGGAAGAGCAACCACCCATGGTTGGCTCTCTTGCTCCCGGGGGAACAGCCACTAGAGGGAGATGCAACCCAGAGCTTGGCAGCCACAGGAATGCAGGGCAGCAGGGTTCCTGGATTCTCCTGCCCTATGGAATGGCATCTAGGCATACGGCTGCACCGCAGAGACGCCAATGGGAAAAACTTGCTTTACACAGCACTGCGGTTACAGAGCTGAGGTGTGCGGTCCCCAGAACTACAAGCCGGGTTCTCCGCCTTGTGTCTCATGACATCTCTGCTGCTCAGTACAGAAGGCCTTGGAGGTGGAACAGTTTTCATCACCTGGAAGCCTTACATGCCATATGCTATTGCAAGGGCTTTTAAACATACAGAGCACAGCTCCTGGTCCACAGCCCATCAACCCCTTCTGTAACTATAGCATCTCCTGCACCTGTGACTCACCTGTATGACCCGCTGAAACCACAATGGAAAATATACGATGGGAACAGGCTAAAAAGAACACTGAATGGGGACTGGGGGATTTTGTTTGGGGTTGGGTTGTTTGGGTTTTATGTGTTTGGCTTTTTCCCAGCTACAAAATCCTCATACAATCTGCATATTGACAGACAGACCTAAAAAAAGCCCTCCAAGCTGTGACCACTGGGGGAGTTTGGCAGAAAAGGGGTATAAGGAACACCTCATGGATTGCACAACTGTCCCCTTTTAAATTTCAAACTGTTCTTCCAAAGCAAAAATGAGCTTTAAATAGTTTCTTTCTTAACTATACTGTCAGATATGCCAATATTTTTGACATTTCCAAATATATCCAGCTTAACAAAACGGGCACGTAGAACTTTATCTCCACATTAAAATCCAATAAACTGATAACTAACTGAAAAACGTGCCTTTCAAAGAAAACATGGTAAGAAACTGCAATTAAAAACATGATTTTGAATGCTTTCTCTGACTCTTCGATCTCTATTCAAAGCATCGTTTTCCCAGCAATACATTACATGAAACTTCAGAATGGCCTTGCCAGGCAAGCAGTAAAGCCTCATCACAACCAATTTAAAACCTGTCCAGTTTACCACATTCCTTCACTAGGAACTGGATAAAATTATCCTTACATCTTTCACGTTCTTTTAACTCACATAATTAAATCTTAAATCTTTAAAGAAAATGATGAAGAAACAAAATGGCTAGTTGTGGATGGGGTTTTTACCTCTATAAACACCTTGAGAAAGAGAAGTACAACTTCAGTTCAAGAGATCTTGAACACTTACCTTAGGTGCTGCCTTTTTGGGCTTTGGCTCCGGTTTAGGCGGAGCAGGTTTCTGCACAAAACATACACAAGAGACAGTCAGACAAATGCTATACATGTTTTAGTAATATATTGGTAACTTCTGAAATCTGTAAAACAAAAAGTAGTTTAGAGCTGACTGCTTCCTTCTGTATTACAAAGGAGAAAACATCAGAGACAGATCAGCGTGTTTTGTTATCCAAACCCATGTCTCCACATCTATGTCATGGTAGTCACGGTACAGATGCTGACAGTAGTAGTAAGTGGATCATTACTGTGTCTGGGTGTTACTGTCTGCTTTGAAGGCAAGTGTGTGTCAAAAATAAAGGTATTAACATTTGGACATAACTCTATGTGTGAATACGCAGCTTAGATTTCACTGAAATTAAGTACTTCCTCTCTTAAATAGCAAACTTGGCATTTCCAAGATGGCTTAAAAAAGGGCTGGGTGCACTGAGTGTCTGTAGAAAAGGCTGCCAAGAGCCTGTTTAAGGCTGTGACTTTGGGCTGAACCCACATGACAGATTTACACCCTCTAGGTCTCAGTTTACCCAACAGCTGGGCCCATAAATTCATTGGGCAGATTACAAGTATAAGAAGAGAGCAGGTAATTTATGGAGCTGTGAGCAGGTACGTGCATGGAGAAGACCTACAGAGAACGAACACATCTTTAAATCAGTATCCCTTGACTCTGGATACTCATGCATCCAGACTGAATGTTAGCTAACACATGTCTATAGTGTCAGTGTCTTTACAGTATCAACACTTTACAGTGTTGATACTAGAAACAGAGAATGGGAATTTTTACTTTTAAATACTGCAATACTTTAAGCATGCCTTTCACAATATTGGTGGGGAAAAGATGAAATAGTTTCTCTGTAACTGTCCCCTAGAACTTAGCATCCTACGTGCCTGTAATATGAAAAGAGTCAATAAAGATACTTACAGCGGATAGTCTAGCTGACCTTCTCTTTGGCTGTGTAAAGAAAGACACGTCACTAAAATTCAGGAAGCACATACAGCAGTGCTTTCTCAGAACTACAACCCAGAATAAACCGGCCCTTTGAAGCCCCATACACACTCTAAAACTTATTAAATTACGGCTGTTATGGCGATGACTTCCGCAAAGCGCAGCTTTGTTCAATAGTTTTCGCTCCATGCTACCTCCCTTTTAGCCCACTGTAAGGAATAAAGTTTCTTTACTTGCAGGAGTGGTGCCGTGAAGACTCTTGTCACTGAGCCACTGGCTAAAGGGGACATGTTCCCGCTGGGCCCAGTGGCCTCAGCCCAGTGCTGTCCCTTCAGCAGGGACACCCAGAACCCACCTGAGGTGACAGGTGAAGGGATGGGCACAGGCACCCCAAACCCACCCCTGGGGGCTGCAGGCCACCCCTGGGGGCCTCGTAACTGGGGAACGAATGGGGACTAGCATGGAAGAAGCAGCTCCTACCTCCTCCTTTGCCTCGCCTTCAGCTGGAGCCTGCAAGCAAAGCAAGACACTGAGGTGAGAAGGTGTCGCCATCCCCTGCGCTCAGCTCCCTCACAGCCCTGAAGGCAGCCCGGGAGCGAGCAAAGGACACCCATTGCCACCCTGCAGCCATGAACGCACCGCCTGCCTCCCCTCCCTCCTCCTACGGGGTGAAGAGACCGGTACCCAGCCAAGAAGAACTATGGCGGACACACTCCCCCCCCACCTCCAGGACTACAACTCCCACAATGCCTCGGGGCCGCCGAGCTTACGCCACCACGCAAAGACGTCGCCGCGTTTAAAAAGTTCCCGCCAAATTACCTGCCACAACAAGGTCGTCGCCGGCGCCGCGCAAGGACAATGCCGGGCGCTCGGTACCGACACGATCGCGGCCGCTCGCGGGGCTTCGGGCCGGTCCCGCCGCCCCCGGCCCGGGCCGGGAGCGGCTGGACCGGCCCGAAGCCCCGCAGGCAGCCGAAGAGCCCGGCGGGGTTGGGGGGGGGGGGGGTGTTAGGCCTCGCCACCGCCTCCTCCTCCTCCTCCTCCTCCTCCCTCAGCCGCGGGGCGTCGAGAGCAAACCCTAAGGGCCGAGAGTGGGGCGGCGGGGAGCGCCCAGCCCCGGTAGTGGCGGATGGCGGCCTCGGTGCCCGCGGTTGAGGGGAGGAGGGTGGCGATGGGGGGGGGGGGGGGGTGCGGAAAGAGGAAAGGGAATAGTCAGTGTTGGCCTTGAAGCCAAAGTTCCTAATGATGGTGGTGAATCCCTTCCCCGCTTTCCTTCAAGGACAGTTTCAAATTCTGCGCCGCCTAATGGCTCCAAATTACCATTGCACAACCATCTGGTATGACAAGAAGTGGGAGGAAAAAAAAAAAAAAAAAAAGGAGAACAAAGGCAAACGCAGGAGAAAGAAGCACCGTTTAGACCCAAATCCTCCTCGGGGAAGGACCCGATCTGCCCTAAAATATCCCCGGAGGTGCCCGGGAGGGTTGGGACCAAGGTTTAGGCGGTGGGTGAGCTGCGGAGCCTCCCGCGCCGGGCTGTGCTCTCTCCACAGGGGCAGCGGCAGCACCATGGCTGTTTGTAATCCAGCATGGAGACACTGCTCAGCCTCCTCCTCGCCAGCGAAAACGGCCCGAAGTGAACTCGCGGCCTCCCTTTGCCCGCCCAGGGTAGCCCCACACCCGCCGCAGACCTTCTCCTTCCCGTCCCCGGCTCCGCTTTAGGACATGCACGGGAAATTAAAAATGCAAAAAAAAAAAAAAAAAAAAAAAAAAAAAAAAAAAGGGAAAAAACTCCAAATCCACGCACACGCGCGCGCGCAAAACCCCGCGGATAATTCTGCGAACGCCGCTTTAATCGCTCCCCTTCTCTCTCCCCCTATTTTGTCCTTGTTTCCGTACTTACCTTTCTTTTGGGCATAGTTGCACCTTAATAGTTGATTGCAAAATATATAGATCTAGATAAGATATAAAAAAAAAAAATAAATGTAACCACCGGGAAAAAAAAAAAAAAACAACAACAAACTGTTTCAACCGTTCTGCAAAATTTAACAAAAAAAAAAGGAAAAAAAAAAAAGATGTATAAAAGGGACCAAGAGTTAATTGCAGCAGAAACTGAACAAAAAAAAATCCCCCCCTCTTTATTGCAAACAGTAAAATACACCAACACGCAACCAAACTGCATGAATGGGGAGCGCGAGATGGGCCCAGCCGCCGACTGACGGCCGCGCCGCCCAATGGGCGGCCGAGAAGCGGCCCGGGGAGGCGGGGCGAAGGCGAGGAGGGGCGGGGCGGCGGCCGCGGCGCGAGCGACGCTGGCGGGCGGAGGGACGGCGGCGGTACGCTGTCTGCGCAGCGCCGCGGCCTAAAGCGCGCGGTGAATACGGCGCCGCCGCCGCCGGCGGACCCAGCGCGGCCCGCGGCGGGAGCGCGGGGAGGCAGCGGGGTCGGACACCCCCTTAGGTCCCCAGCCCGCCGCCTCTCCGAGCGGTCCCGCCGCGTCCTGTCCCGGCGGTCGCGGATTTTCACCTCCCCCCCCCGCCTCTCCTCGCCCCCGCCTCCTTCTCCGCGTTCCCCCAGAGGCCGGGAAAGAAACTTCCCCGAAAGTTACCACAGACCGCAGGACGACAACATGGCCGCCTTGGCGGCGGCCCTGTCCCTCCCGCCGCGCCGGGGGGCCGCCATGCCGCGGGGCGCTCGGCCTCGTCGCCGAGAGCGGGCGGCGGGAGGAGCTGTCCGGCCCGCGGCGGCCACCGCTGCCGCCTGCGCGGTACCTGTTGGAAGGGGCCGCAGCTCCGCCGGGTGCCTCAGCCCGCCAAGGGGCTGCGGCCTTTGTCCGCCCCGGCCCTGCCGGCTAGAAGCGGGGTGACCGCAGAGTGTAGCAGCCTCCGGGGCCGAGCTGCGGCTGAGCAGGGGTTTTCGGGACCAGGTTGGGCTTTGAGGTGCCCTTTGGTCTTGTCAGACCAGAGCTGAGGCGAGTAAGACCTTCCCTGGAGCTGGGCCTAGAGTCTGAGGTAGGCCATAAGGTGAAGCCTCTGACTTGTGCAGGGATTAAGGAACATTCGCTCTTATTTACGTTGTAGCTAACGGTGATTTCTGTCAGGGTTTCCACCATATTTTGTGTAAGGAGAGCAAAAGAAGTGTATTAATACCACCTTTAGGAGCAAAACACTTGGTAACTAAGACTTACAGCAGGAGCTGCTGCTGTGAAATTGGACTGTTCCTCCCAAAAGCCAGTCTAATCCCTTTCTAAAACCTACCATAAAGGAGATTCTGCAGCCTTCCTAGGTGGCATGTTGCAGCACTCATCTCTCTTTAAACCACAAGGTTTTCCACAGCATCTAAACTGTACTTTGATTGTGAACTTGTGTTTCTTTGTCCAGTGTCCAGCAGATACAAAGACCGATTAATAAGCATCAATTTACACTATCCTTTTAGATCCTGTGTCATTGCACATAATACCACTATATCCATTGCGCACCATATTACCATATCCCCTGTTAAACTTCATTTTTCTGGCTGAACAAATTCTCTTAGGTGTCATGACCTCATAGGCTGTAATTCCTAAACCTTTTCTCATTTTCTCTGTCTGCTCTGGACTGTTCAACTTTGCATTCTTCCTTACACCTGTATCCCATAAGCAGGTTAATCAGGTAACCTACCTCAGCGTGGTGCTTGCCAACTTTGCAATAGCCTCACTGTGTTGGTTCAGACTCTTCCTGATCCCCCGTAATCCCCAGATCCCTTCCAGTGCTGCTTCTGAACATCTGTTCCCCCTATTCTTGACAAATTCATGGTGACTTTCTGGTTTGTCACTTTTTACATTACCTCATTCTCAAAGGGTTTATATGCTAATAGTTCATTATGTTCCTGGACTTCGGAGTTGGGCTGAGCAGTTTTCCATGCACAGGTCCACTTTTCTTTCCCTTTAGTCAGTGTAGAAACGTCAAATGCCATGATTTTTGACTGGCCTAAACACTGGGAAGTGCATTGTCCAGGCACCTCAGTGTAAGTGCATAACCAAATACAACCTAGTCTGTTCTTTCCTGCTGCTACCTGTTGCTATCATCTTCCTAAAAAGGCTGTGTGGCAATTGACTTTATTTGAAGGCTGAAGTGAAGAAGGTACAGCTTTTCTCTGTGTCTTCCTTTATTTGTTCCTCTTTTCTGTCAGTAATAAGATTTTCTTTTGTTTTGCTTTTCCTTCCCATGTGTATAAATAGAGCATGTTCCTGTATCAGTGGATTTCTTTCTCTCTCATTACCTGTTAATAATGTCCTCTTCAAGTTCTCCTGTACTAATCAAGATTTTAAGTAGCATTTTCAGTAGTTTTCTCCATCTTCTAAACTAAAAATTGTCTGAAACACATTTCAAGAGCTCTTGGTCTTCTTTCAAGAGCAAGTTCAACAGCAGTACTTCCAATAGCAGAAGTTCTTCATTACCAACAGGGTTTGTGCTGCCCTTGCTTTTGTCAGTGACCTTGAGAGGTTTCGCCTGTCTCCTTGCAGTTACTGTTTCATTCTTTCTATGTAGTCTGCTAAGTCTTTGTGGAACTTTCCTGGAAAAGGAACAGGAGTTTGTTGAAGAGTCTGTCAAGATCTTCTGAACAACTTGTTTGACAGGTGGTTTGGTTGAATGCTTGGATCAAAATGCACACTGCAGATGAAGCACAGATTTAAAATTCACTGCCAATATTTGCATTCTATTTGCAGGAATGTTCTGCAGAGGTGGAAAGCCTGTTCCTGATGTTGGAGAAGATCTGTAGTACTTGAGGAATGTTTTCCTTGATCACCAGCCTGGCCTGAAGCAGATCAAGGTATTCCTTAATAATGGCAAAATACACCGAAGTCACTCTTAGGTGACTGACTTCTAGCCTTCCCCAAATAGGCGGTTAGATACGTTACTTTCTTTTTCCTTTGTGCTAAAATTCGCTAAAGTTTTGAACATTAGGAGATTCCACCACAGGAACTCAGTGCCCTCACAGATCTCACAGTCATGCTCTTCAGGCCCAAGGCATTTTAATCCCCGATTCATTCATCTCTAATGGGTGAAAACTTGGTCTTACTGAAGGGGCAGTGATTGTGCTGCTCTTCAACACTGCTGTCTCTGGAATCAGCAGGGTGGCAGCATGGTGATGGCACAGTGAGGCTGCCCTCACTGCCATGTGAAATCTGCTGTGACGCCTCCTGTTAAACCAGAAGCAGGCAGGATGCAGGCTTTGGACGCATCCAGCCCTCAGCCTGGTTCATCTGACTGTGCAGCAGCCCCACAATCATGAGTTCATAGGCAAGGGAACTGTGTGTGCTCATAGTCACGGCACATCCTACAAGTAATATTAATACATCATTGTTTTGTTGCAAAATATTACAAAACACATTTTCCTGTTATGCATTTGAAGTGTCCTTTGGCCTTATTTTATATAACTTTTGGGATGAGTGGATTTTCGATCTGTAGAAGATGTTTGTGCTTGATTAATCTTACAGTTTGTCCTGGGTAAAAATTGATTTATGTCTCAAATTCAGTATTGATTGCAATGAAACGTATAGTGCTTATTAATTTGGGAACATGAGGGTGTAACTCGGTTGGTTGGTTCAGGATTCTCATTGACTCTGTTCATCTTTACTTCAATAAAATCTTTGGCTTAGCTACAGCTGCCTAGCTGGTCCCTGACAGTTAAGGGGTGACTGCAGGCAGCAAAGTAAATGGAGACTTTTATTATACAGATAAAATACACATTAGAAGTTTCAATCCATTGCAGTCAGACAAACTGACTGTTAGCAAGTTTTTCTTTTAGTTACGTCTTTCTTCTAGTTTTGGTTCTTTAAAAGAAGTTGTAATTCGGAAAAGCAGTCAAAGCTAAGACTACTACTAAAATGAAGCCAGAAAAAGCACAAAAGAAAAATGAGTAGTTTCGTCTGCTGTTCAGTTGCCAACACGTCTTTTATTTGCCTTTTCCTCCACAGTTCTCGCATGGTGTGTGCTGCTGTACAGGTCTCAAACGCGTGATGGATGCCCGTACGGTAACAATTCTCTCTCTTCAAAAATAGAGGATGTGAGAAGAGAAAGGCAAGTCAGAAGAGTGTCAGAAGTCACGTGTGTGGGTGAAGTGTTGCTAGTTCCTGGCCTTGCATGAAGCACTGCATGGAGTCCTGTCCCCAAAACTGCCTAGAGCTGTGCCTGGCTGCAGGGTCAGAGGGATGCACCTTTAGTGCAAGGTCACACAGTGACAAAACCTGCAAATGCCATACTGGGATGTGTAAATAGTACAGTGCTTAAACCAAGAATAACTTGCAGGGAGCTACAGGCAGGATTTGTCTATGCAAAAGCAGATGCTTACATTTGAGTAAGTTGTCTGGACTCCCTCTCTTGTCCACAGAGAAAAGCAGGCACCTTTGGGGTCTGGTGCACTCCATTCTAGGACAGATGTTCAATCTGGCATTATAAACCAGAAAATATATTTCCTCACCTATCACAAGGGAGACTAACAGGTTCGGTGACTTCTCAACACAGAAGTAATGGTAAGTCTACTGCCTTATAACACAGGTTTCACTCCATCAGCTCTAACTGAAGAGAGATGAAGACAAGGGAGGCTCAGTGGCAGGAACCACAACTGCAGTGGGAAATGCCCAGTGTCTGGATGTAGACCACAGAGCTGTTATGTCTGAGGCTGAAGGGTCAGACGTTGTTAGCAACGTTTTATGGAGCAGCTGGTCAGGGAAGCCATGAAAGGAGAAGCAATTCTTGACTGAAGGCAGAGAACAGGACCTCACTACTCAGTCTCTGAATCAGTGACCATTACATACTTAAGAGTCACCACGCTGATCAGGGCAACGAAAGCTAAAGAAATCTTCTTAATTTTGGAAAGGGGAACTCCGTAACAGCAAGAAGGCCTCTTGAAAAAAGCTGAAAGGGGTAGCTAAAAGGGTAAAAGGGGTTTATGCAGTATGGAGCTAACTGAAAGACATCGCATTGCACATCCTCTGTCAAAGTATGTAAGAAGATGAAGTGTGGCTAAAAAAAAAAAAGCTAAAAAAAACAAACAGGGCTAAAAGTCAGGACAAGGGAGGCTGTCAGAAGCAAGATGGCATTCTGCAAAAAGCTGGACTTGGGTTCTGATGAGGAAAGCAGGAAGATCATAAGCAAAATGTAAAGTGACTTGTGTAAAAACAGTTTAACACACAACTTGAAAACAGGTTTAAAAGCATAAGAAGTCATTTTTCAGTCTTGTCAGCAGGAAGCCTGAAGGATGTCTTCTAGAGCCGGTCTCCTATCAAGGTGTAAACGGAATATGCAGAAAAGACAGTACTGGAGCAGAAAACCCAAATGACTTCTTTGCATCTGCATTGATTGTGGAGGAGGCTGGGTAAGTTCCCTGGATAGGAACTCACAAGCTCGCCTGAGGATTGTCTTGCGCTGAAGCATCAGTAAGGGTCGCAATAAATCAACAAAGCAACTGAGGAACTCCCAAGACCTCTGTGACGGTGAATGCACAGGCTATCTCCAGGTATGTAAAAACTTCTCTTCAAACAGTGGCATGGCGGTTACCATATACTGATTTGCAGCTCCATTTCCCATTCTTTCACCTTGCTCTGAGCTCACAGCAAGCAGGGACTGCAGGTTTCTCGCTGGTCAGTGTGATGAAGGCAGGATTTAGTGTTCAGAGCACAGAACATTAAACACTGGGCTGGAGCCCAGTCCTGAGTCCTGAGGTCTCCATCCCAGGTCCTGAGTCAGTGGGAGCCAAGGAGATAGGTAAACATGTGGGCAGACTTCTGGATTGTGCCTTCTGCCTTTCAGGGCAGCAACCCTCTATGAATGCCTAGTTCAATAAACTGGCCTAAATCGGCATGAAAAGTGGCTATTCCTGTTATTCTAGCTGAAATCATGGAATCTGTAGTATTCCTCCCATGAACTTGCCTCAGGTACTTCAGGGTTATTAAGTGCACTCCAGGAGCACACATAGGGCTTATCAGAGCTGGGCTGGGTGGTGGCTCAGAGCGGTAGGATGGATGGAGCACAGGGACAGGGAGAGATTGAATGCTAAGCAGGGAGTTGTGCTCCTTTCTGGATGGAAGTCAGCAGGGGGACATGAAGATGTCGGGGCAGGGAACAGTGACAATCCCCATGGAGTCTGCTGTAGCTAAGCCCTGTAACCCTGCTGTCAATAATCATGTTGCAGCCTGGCTGGCTGTGCAGGCAGCAGCAGGGAGCCACAGCAGGATCTGAGGTCTGGCTGCTGATAGCCAGCGCTGACGGAGCAGGCAATCCTGGCAGGAGCACAACCTCTGCTGTTGTCCTACTGCCAGTGCAAATGGAGTGATGGAGCCACCAAAGAAACACAGAGCCATCAGCCCTTGGACTAGTTGGCACCTTGGGCTTCAGTTTAGGTGAGATTTTATACATAACTTGTAGTCTGCCAAAAGTATTTGAAATTGGTCCAGCCTTTGTCTTGGATAAGGCTTGGCATGCCTGCCCAGATCAATGCTGGCAGGTACTGGATGCAAAAGGAACAAACCTGTAACATGAAGCAGCCTGTGCAAAGGCCCCACATGAGAACACAGCTGCTGCAGTGCACTGGTGCATACCTGGAATCATCTTTCAGCTTGGTGTCATCCAAATACCATCAAATGAGGCCACTGTAAGGCTGGTCCAGGACTCTAGCATGTCACTGCACAGGCCATATTGCTGGGAGGTTCCCTCAGAGCGTGCTGCCAATCCCCACCAGAGCACTGGTACCCTGAGTCCCTGAAGTGGGTGGTGGTCAGCCCCTAGAAAGCCCCAGGCAACTTTGATTCTGTAAATGCTGAATTGTTAGAACAGTTCACATTATTATGAGGATTAAAATCACAGAATGGTTTGGGTTGGAAGGGAGCTTAAAGCTCATCCAGTTCCAACCCCCTGCCAGGGGCAGGGACACCTTCCACTGGAGCAGCTTGCTCCAAGCCCCGTCCAACCTGGCTTTTTGCCTTTATTTATAAGCTGAGAACCAAGCTGCGGGCTCTAGCCTGCAGCCGCGGCACTCGGGCCGCTCCTCCGGCACCAGCCCTGCTCTCTGTCGCCCCAGGCTAGTGGCAGGGCTCGGCAAACGCGGGGGGTGGGGAAGGTGCTGTGGAGGCTGCTGTCACCTGCCCCTCACCGCAGGCTCCCAGCTCACCGGCGCTGCCTCCTCCTCCTCCTGAGGCCGAGGCGGGCCAGCAGGGGGCGCGCCGCGGCAGGCAGCGCGCCGCAGGGTGGGCAGCGTCGGGGGGGTCCCACGAGGGGACCCTGCGCCCCTTCTCACCCTTCACGTTCCTGGTGCTGGTGCCGAGGGACGCAGTCGGGATGGTGACCGCGCGGCACCAGGCACCGCCCCTGCGGGAGCCAGGCACAGCCGAACAGGCTGGGTTGGGCTGTACGGGACCGCAAAGCTCATCCAGCTCCAACCCCTGCCACGGGCAGGGACACCTTCCACTAGAGCAGCTTGCTCCAAGCCCCTGTGTCCAACCTGCCCTTGAACACTGCCAGGGATGGGGCAGCCACAGCTTCTCTGGGCACCCTGTGCCAGGGCCTCGGCACCCTCAACAGGGAAGAGCTTCTGCCTAAGAGCTCATCTCAGTCTCCCCTCTGTCAGGTTAAAGCCATTCCCCCTTGGCCTGTCACTACATCCCTCGTCCAAGTCCCTCTCCAAATTTCTCGGCAGCCCCTTTAGGCACTGGAGCTGCTCTAAGGTCTCCCCTGAACCTTCTCCAGACTGAAAAAGCCCAGCTCTCTCTGCCTGTCTCCATAGCAGAGCTGCTCAAGCCCTCCCATCATCTTTGTGGCCTCCTCTGGACTCACTCAGGCAGGTCCATGGCCCTCCTGTGCTGCTGCCCCCGAGCTGGATCAGAACTGCAGAGGTGGTCCCACCAGAGTGCAGTAGAGGGGCAGAATCCCCTCTCTCAACCTGCTGCTCATGCTACTAGTCATGCAGCCCAGGTCACAGTTGGCTTTCTGGGTTGCAGTCCAAGAGCAGTGTTGATTTATGTTGTGATTTATGTCATACAGGCACAAATCTCTACCTTAGAGGGACTGCAGCATAACTCTATTAGTTCCATTGTAACCAACAGATGGAAAGCAGCAACAGAGAGTGCTGTATTGTGTGCAGTGTGGTTACTTCCTCATGCAAACCGACCGCCATGTATCATGAACAATTACATATAAACCCGAGGAAATCTGGCCTTGCTTTGTCTCCACATGAGAAGGAGAAGAAGCAGGTCTCCTAGGCTGTCCCAGCCTTTTCACAAACATGTTGGAGCAGGGGAGTGGAGTTTCTACCCACCATAAATCATCAGTGCTCTGGCACAGGCTGCAGCAGGACATGGCTCTGGCAGAGCGTGGGTGAAGTCGGAAGACCTGCTCTGGCCCCCGGTTTGCTTCCTGGCTCCAATTATTGCAAGCTTGATAGGCTGGGATTGGACGTGAAGAATGGACTTCTTCAGCACTTGAGAGTGCTGAGCTGACATCTCTTACCCATCACACGTTCCTCCATTTCAGGAGTTCAGGCAGGTCCAGCTTGGCTTCTCTAGCAACAGTACAAGGCACAGTCAGAGAACAAAACCTGGTGCAGGCTCATGTTACTACACAAACACTTGCAGCTGAATTCTAGATGTGTTTCTCTTCATGGTCACAAAGAAGCCGTGCAGCATTTGAAGCACATGTGCTTCCTGACCTTTTGTGCAGGAGGGGTTTTGCAGTTGATTACTGTCGTACCTTTCACCGTGAGATTCTACTACGTTTGTTTTTAAAATGTGGCTTAGTTTGCCAGTACTCAGAAGCCTCCATCCTTGTCTGTGGGTGAACAAAATAACTAGATCTTCGCCATTACTGGCAACATCTTTATCTGAAATCCCTGGATGGCTCCAGGGTGACCATCCATTGGGAAGGATCCCTTACATTCTACCTTCCACTGAAGTTGGTGCCAGTGCTGACACTTAATAGTGCTGCTTCATAATATATAAAATAATATAAACCAAAATCCAGATGTTTAGTTTTCATTCTAGTGGCAGTAATAAAGGATGCAGCCTGACAAGATGGCCTTGTACAAACACACGCTAAGCAGCAAGTGCACAGAGGAGTGGAGGACAGTAATCATCACGGAATATTATATACAGACTGTTGTGTTGTCTGAACAAGAAAAGGAGATTTTCCTCTTTGAGGCATAATATCAATTTATTAATTGTGTTTGAGGTTGTGATCTACCTTGAGAAGGCTAATTAAACACTTCACAAGTGGTTAACAGTGAAAGCAAAAATAACACCAAGGATTTTACATGAGTAGCCTGAGAATAAAAAGCATAGCGCTCTGCTGCCAACAGAGTAGAAAATTTACTATTATGACTCAAGAAAGCCATGTAGTTTCAATAATACCCAATTCATGTATTGCTCTTAACTTAATAAATCTTCCTTCATGAAGATAAAATGCTTTCTAAAGTGCACTTTTGAGACTAATGATTATATCAGGGTTTTCAGTTGGCAGAGAGACTCCAGAAGAATTTTAACTCCAAGGAGCTGAGGTGTGTTTCGAGGAGGGGGAGGAGAGCTGGCCAGAGAGCAGGCAGGCAGGCAGCACCATGACGAGTGAGCCCATAGTTCAAATAAACCTCACCATCCTGTTCTCCACCTGCATATTTTCATCCTCTCTGATAAGCAGTGGTTTCCACCTCTGGTGTTGCTTGTCTTGAATGTGATTACAGACTGGCACATAGTGTTATGCTTTGGAGGAAAAGGGAATTACCAGAGCATTTCTCAAGCAGCTGTGAAGGCGGCTGTACAAACACATCTGAAGAAACATTCCTTGAAGAATTTTAATCTCTTGGACTTAACTTGGCTTGTTCTAAAAAGATTCAAAAGTACACAAGTTATTATTATTAAATTTTGAGATTCCCTGAACTGGAGGATTTGGTTTGTTTTGGGTTTTTTGTATGTGTGTACCATCATCCAAAGTAAATTTTGGTTTATTACTTTCTCAAAACATACATCCACCTCATGACAGTCTCAAAGATTCACGTAAGTAGAAAGTTGGAGAGGGGCATTCAGAAGTGTGTGTAGTGATAGGACAAGGGGTAATGGCAATAAGCTAGACAAGGGGAGATTTAGATGAGATATTAGGAAGAAATTCCTTACTGTGCGGGTACTGAGGCACTGGCACAGGGTGCCCAGAGAAGCTGTGGCTGCCCCATCCCTGGCAGTGTTCAAGGCCAGGTTGGACACAGGGACTTGGAGCAAGCTGCTCTAGTGGAAGGTGTCCCTGCCCGGGGCCAGAGGGTTGGGCTTTAAGGTCCCTTCCAACCCAAACCAGTCTGGGATTCTGTAATTCTGTAAGTATCATAAGCAATATCAAGATTAGGCATGTCATCCTCAAAATAATTCTTTTTCCTATTAGATATTAATAAACCAAATGTAGGTCACTTAATAGCCTTTTAAACTTTTTTAATTGTTTCTTATCATTTCTGTGCTTACAAGAACCACCTGATGATCTGAAACCAGACAGCTTATTTTGGGTGAAAAAAATAACTTCAGAAATACCTCCTCCTTTTTGCCACGAGCAGAACAAACGTGTCCTTCATCTTAACCTGTAGGTGGGAAAATTTCAGCTTGCTATGTTTATCACCGTATTTCCCATTTTCTGCGAAGCTGCGCTGTCAGAATGCATAGTAAAATATGCATAGGGTAATATTTGGAGTACCAGAGGCAAGTGGAAGGCAGGTGCTAAATATAAATTTCCCTAAATAACATGTCACCATGACTATAGCAATTAAGAACTCTTTGAGGCCTTATCCAGTGGTCCCAATGAATACAAGTGATGCTGTGGAATTGCAGCAGCGATGGCTGGCACCAGCCCTTGGCACAGCCCATGTCCTGCATTAACCGAGCACAGCAACAAGTCCCCGGCCACGGCACAGACAAGGGCCGGCCAGGGAAGGGACACGGAGGGGCAGCTCGTATCACCAGTGCCTATTCGTGAATCTTTGGTGCTTTATTTGTGCTGAAGAGCCTTAAAGTAATTATGGGGAGTGAAAGCATTCACCTGGATGCCAGCCTGTCTCTTGGCATGGACACGTCACTTGGGCAGTTAACGTCCACGCTGGAATGAGTTACAAAAGGGAATTCTCAATGTCATTGCCCGGTAACATCTGCCCATCCCAGGCTCCTGTCGCCCCCCCCGAGTGACCAGCCACGGGAAGGGGCACCCCTGGGCCGGCTCCAGCCTCCCCAGGTAGCAAGGAGCACTCCCGCACCAAGGGCGAGGCCGGCAGCGGGGCACCCCGCGCCACTGAAGGAGATGGCGAGTTTCCATGGGCTGCGAGGGATGGGCAGCGGCATCCACGGTGCCCGGCCAAGCTCAGTTGTCGCCGGCGGGCAGAAACCTCCCAACCGCTCCTCTCCCCTTTAGGCGCCGGGCCCCCGCGTCGCCTCAGCGGGGCTTCCCGCCGCCACGTCTCGCGTGGTTCACCGGGAACTCGCCTCGCCCCTTTCCTTCTTTCTTTCTTTTCTTCCTTTCTATTTTTTTTTAACCGTTTTCCCCTCTTCCGGGCCGGGCGGCGCTGACTGCCGGGCCCGCAGCCCAGTGAGCGCGGCGGGGCGGGGCGAGCCCCGGCCAGGCACCCCGCCTTCCCGCAGCCGCCTCAGCCTCAGCCCCAGCCGCAGCCCGCCCGCATACATACACACACACAGAGCCACCCGCCCGGCTCCGCATCCTGCCGCTGCCGCCGCTTCGTCTCCCAGCATGGTCATCAAGGTTTACATCGCCTCCTCCTCCGGCTCCACGGCGGTAAGGGGCACCCCGGGAAAGTTGCACCGGGCGGGGGACCGGGTGTGGGCTCCCCTCGGTCCCCGCAGGGCAGCTTGAGGAGGGGCTGGGGCAGGCGGGCTTCGCCCCGCTCGGCTGGCGCTCTGTGTGCGTGCCTCTGTGTGCCTGTGTCTGTGTGTGTGTGCCTGCCTGTGCCTGTGTGTGTGTGTGTGCCTCTGTGTGTGTGTGTGTGTGTGCGTGTGCGTGTGTGCAGCCGTCGGGAAGAGAATGCCATTTCCTTCGTGGATCCAAGGCTTCTGGGGGGCTCCCACACGGCGGCCGGGCCCCAGGGGTTGCATTCGTACCCCTCGCCAGGAATCAACGCCAACCATGTTTGGGGTTCCTGTTGGGGCTTATTTTTATTGTTGTTTTCTGTCTCCTTCTTGAAGCTTATTCCTGAATGGTGTCACCCGTCGTGTCACTATTTGGTTTTGATGCCTTTATTCCCTTTACATGGACTCATGCATGGTGGCAGGCATGTGTGGCCGCTGTCTGAGTAGCTGTAGGTTCTTGCCGTGTGGGAATACCGGGTTTCACTTCTTACGGCCCCGGTAGGCAGCGGTTGGTCAGGAGACCGCATTTTTCACAAGGAAAGTAAACTAGCAAACAAAAATAGTGGGGGTTCGTGCCTAAGTTCAGCTGTAGCGTGGAGCGGTAATGCACAAGGTTGTCTCATGTCTGCTTGAGCTGTGTCAGAGATGCTCCGAGTCTAAAATCCAGAGGATTTTGTTGCACTCAGTATGAACGGGTACAGAGCTACCAAATGCCAGCTGTTGCAGTTAATGGTCAGTGACTTTTACTGTGAGCAGATAAAAAGACGGAGCTGTTGCTCTGTGATGACTTTTCATGCTGACTGCTATGCTGTGTACATCAGGTGTAGGTTCCCAGACTTTCAGGTGATGGTGATGTACAGAAATTCTCCTTCTCTGGTTCAGTTCAGTTCAGTCCAGTCTTCAGCAGATAAAATGCTATGTTGGTAAGCTTTGCTGTTGATGGTTGTGATGCTGGAGCCCCTTGTTTGGCTCTGATGGCAGAGGCTGAGCCCCGCAGTGACAGAGTGCAGATGGCACAGGAGTGTGTGCCTCGGGTGGCCCTGCTGTTGCTCTCTTCCCGAGTCATTTTTATTAATCGTGTCATCGATGTGCTGATGGTGAAAAGCAGGTGATTATCTGATGCTCATCTGGGGAGTGTCTTGAAATCACGAATAGCTCATTCATGGGGGGGGGGGTCCAAGGGATTTCTGCTGGGTTTATACCAAACGATCATCTGGAGGGAAAGAAAGAGTCATTAGCAAATTGAAAAAGTAATTCTTTCTGTCTAATACAGCTGTTAATAGGTTTCAAGTTGGCTGATTCAGTTGCCATAGATTTTTATCAGTGACCTCTTAATGGCAGTTATTGATTCCTGTCTGTGTGGTGATGCTAAGCTCTGGGGGGTGCAACCACTGATTTCAATCCTGACTATGTTCCCCTGTTTTTAAATTAGGCTTTAATTATTAGCTTGGTGGTTTCTGTGATGTTGTCTGGTCCTTGTGTGGATTGTGTATGTTGCAAAGCTCTATTCTGACTGACTGCTGCCTTTTAGGCTCCTTTGTGAATCTTTGATGGTGGAATTTGAATATAGCGTTGGCGTAGCCTGTTTTTGTGGAATTTGAGTGTAACATGCACATAATTGCTAGTTTTATGACGTCTGTGTGTACATATATAGAGATATACTTGTGTCTAAAGCTGGTGCAGCTCCAGAAATCTTGCGGTACTGATCAGGACTTGCACGTTCGCAGTTTGCTGAGTACACCGAGGGTGTTTCTGTTGGCAGGGCTCAGCGGAGTACCTCACAGGGTGGCTGTTTTCTTTCTCTTATAAGAATTTTAATGAATATTTAAACCAAAAGTCAGGCAAGAGAGGCAGCTATCCATGCTCTATAGAAGTGGGTCATTTTCATGGGTCTTAAGCCATTGGTGAGACAGGCTTTGCTTGGAGGACTAGAGGAGCCTTTCTGGATGCTCAATTTGAAATAACCCACTCCAGGAATGGAAAATCCACATCAGAGGAGGTTGCTACAGAGAGATGGAACAGAGTCAAAGCTGTTCCCAGCGAAGTAACTGAACTGGCTAACGTCAGCTCTGTAAGGGCCCTCACTCCTGCTAAGTTGCCTTTATACCGCCAGTGACACTTGGCACTGTGTTATTTTGGTTTTTAAAAGATTAATTTGCTTGAGTAGAAACAAATCAGAGAGAAGTGTAAGGTAACACAACTGCCCCATTTCTGTAAGTTGGTGAAGCTTTTGTGAGACGCCAGAAACATTGCCTCCTACTGAAGGGAAAACGGGTTAAGATTGCTTCACACCTCACAGCCAGGGGCTGTAAGTCTTGGAGGGTGCCCAAATTTTGTGGTCTTTTATTGGCCAAGTCATACTTTATTATGTAGTGTAATTTGCCACATCATAGTGTATAAAATGTTTCCCCAAGGCACTGTTCTCCATAAAGTTTATATTCAGTGGTGTGTATCTGGGAGGAAAAAGTATCTTAACAAGCTCATATCTAAGCAGAGGCATCTTGCAAGTGTATTTAAAGGGATTTCTGGTGAAGTTCACTTAATTCCCATGTAAATGCATCATTCAGAGCCTGGGCATGGCTTTTACAGTGACAAGTGTGACTGCTGAGCTGCCTCTTGATGGGCTCAGTGTTATCTTTGGTGTGTTTCACTGACGGCAAAGTCCTGTGTTTGTACTTGGTCATGCAGTTTGCTTTATGCTCTGTATGGTAGAGGTAAAGGTGACTTTGTGTTTGGGTGGTTCATTCCCACAGGTCTAGAAGCAGAGATAGCTGAATATCCTGGAAGTTTATAATTAAGGAATTATATTGCAGCCTTGGTGTGGCCTCCTGTTTGAATTTCACCCCAGAAATCATCATGTGATAGTTACAGCACCAGTTTCGTGCTGTATTTGGAAGTCTTGTATGGAAAGTTGCCCTCTTTAATCTTTTTCAGCGTGAATGTTGTACTGGCAAGTCATGGGCCGAGGCAGGGATTCATGGGGTGCATTGTAATTATGAACATGAGCTGTAGACACCAAACCTGAAAATATGCATTTGTAGCTTCTGTCCAGAAGAGTCTCTGCATGATGTACAGTTGTAGTGAACAGTGTTAGTATGCGACAGTGTTGGAGGCTAGGAACGTGAAATGGCAGACCAAATGTCGCATTCAGAAGCACCCAAGCATTGACTGGAGCAGGGACTCCACAGGCTGTGCGAGTGATTTGGCTGTAGGCTTCTACGCAAATCCTTCAAGAGACGAAAGGAGGAGAGACCAAATAGTAATTAGACTCTCGCTCCTGGAAGAAAAAGGGTACAAGGAAGGAATAAGCTGAGTTGCACAAGTCCAGTCTGTGATTTTCTCCATTAGCGTTTAGGTATTTGTTGCTCTTTGGGTAAGAGGTCGCTCCAGCTTCCCTGCAGCATCAGAAGCTCTTGTTTGTGTCTTCCTGAAGGCATCTGGGTTCCCAGTTTTATTGATCTCCTGTGGAAAGGAGCCAGCTGTTAAAATTCTTCTCGCTTTTACGAGTGTGCATTTGTTGCCAGCAACTGCACTGGTCTCGACTGTGGACTTGGAGTGAATTATGTTAGTTCGTCCAGCGTCCCTTTGCAAGCTCTGGGAGTAAGGATGAAACCTGGATGCTATGGCTATGGAAGTGAAGTGCCAGCACCAGAGATGGTGGGCCAAGCTCTCCTCTGTGCCACCACCAGTGCTGTGGGCTGTGGAAACTCCTGCATCCAACCCTGGTGTCCAGATGATCCTCGGAGCCAGGCACTTCACCTCTGTGGCCTACAGCCCGTGCTTCCGTCTCTCCTCCTCACTTGTTTGGAAGGCCCCGTGGGTGGTTTTCCTTCCTCACCTCCTACAGCAACCGCAGACATGGGAAAAATAAGAGATGAGTTCCAGAATCAGTGTCAGAGACCCCATGTTACACATCAGGCTCACTGCTGTTTAGGGGTGGTGTTAGAGAGGAAAGGAAATTTTAGTTTATTTTCTCATTCGGAGTTGGGGTTGTGAAGTGTTTCATGTTTTTCTTGTATTGTTTCTTTGCTTGAGAAAGGATCTGGGTCTTCTCCTCCCCACCCACCAGGAAATAAAGAGGAAAGTAGCCTGTGGTCTGGAGAATGAACATTTGCTCATAATTACTCATTTCTTTTCCCCCACATAAACCTGTGAGGCACAGGAGCGCGTTCTGGTGCTGCTGGGGATGTATAGCCAGTGGCAAATGCTTTCTAGAACTTTACAGGTTGCACCTGAGGGAGAACAGTTTTGGGGAAGAGCAGCTGGAAACAAGGAGACTTGTGCATAAACACCAGCTCTTGTCTTTGTTCAGCAGCTCAGGGCTTTGGGAGGGCTTGTGAAGCCACTTCATCCTTCCAAAGCAATCACAGTGATGATTGGACATGGAAAGGCGGATCTCGTACAAATAAAAATAAGTTATATTTTTATATAACAGCCTGCTGTCTGTTTTGGTGGTTTTCGAGTTTTTTGGAGTTTCACTGTGTGACCCCCCCCCCCCGGTGATGGGGGCTCTGTGCTGAGCCTTGCTGAGGGCACAGGCTGGGTGGTCCTTTGCATCTGGTGGCTTATGGGTGTGTTTAATGAGTGTGTCTTGTGCTGCAGTCGTGTCCAAGGCTGCACATGTGTTGTCAAAGCCCGGATGCGTGTGGTCACATTTGTCATCCCGGAAGCCTCGAGCAGTGGAGCTGCTAAAGAGCTTCCTCTGGTCCAAACGGCGATGAGTATCGGTGCAGTTCATAGGAGAAGAAAACACTGACGCAGATCTTTTATAGATAGCATTGTCATATGATGCAAGTTTAGGTAAAACCAGGTATTTTGAGGAAAATAAGTTGCATATGTAGTTTTAAAAGCAATCTCACAATTGTTTATATATTTTTGTGATATTTAGCTCTTGCAGTTTATATACTGTGGGTGAAACCTGCCTTGTTTTCAAGGCTCGGTATTGATTTTAAATCCATCTCTTGTGTAAACATAATATGCATCAAGTACTTTTTTGGCTACCCAGTTAAGGAAACTTAATGTCCCTCCATGAAGTGGTATGAATTGTTCTGAATTAGAGCTCTTGTGGTTGGAGACAAAATACATAACGAACCTAGAGAGGCAGTTAGCTAGGATACGTTCCATCCGCCTTGTGGGTTGGGGTTTTTCCTTTAAGTCATTATTCCAAGCTCTAGGTAAGTTAAATATTTTTCTTAAAATGTTGCATTTAAATTTTTGGTAGAGCCAAAGATGAAATTGACCACAGTTGTTGAAATAGTTTTAATATATAAAAATAGAAAGCATTCTGCTGTGCTTAAATAAAAAGTTTTCTGACAGCATGAGAAATTATACTCCACAGTTAAGACTAGGAAAAGTTTTTTGCTGAGAATTTCTGTAGATTGTATATGCCGGTATGACAGTGTTTACTTTGAGATGGTCCATCAGGATTATGTCTTTCTCTTGCTCTGCTTGAGGAGAAAAGGCTGACATGGAGAAGAAGCTGTCAGCTTGCACTGGCTTTGCTTGAACCCTGAACTGCAGCACTTCCTGAGATACGATCCATCCAGTGTTATGTCAGAGCACTTGTGGTTTCTTAATAAATATTTGTGAAGTTGAGCAGGGAACTTTTCTTGTCCTGAGGCATTAAAGTTACCTTGGAAAAATTCCTGTGGAAGTCAGTGAATTGGTATGTGTGTAACAAGCAAAGGATGCAAACCCCAAGAGTCACTGCAAGGTTATTCTTATTTGAGGAACTGGAGAGAAAAGAGAAAAACGGACACATTGATAAATTTCAGCTGTTCAGGCTCAAAACAGAACTAGAATATTCTCCTGTATGATAAAAAGACGAGCTAAGGAGGTGTCATTGTCTCAGCTGGAGATAGATGAGCTCTGCTTTCATGCTCCCCAGCCCTGAATTGTTGCTCTGGAAACACTGATCTTATTCCCTGGGACTAACTAGTGATCTGGAAACCTGAACCAAATCCACAACTTGTATCACTATTATGCTATTCAAACATGAAAATACAGTGTTAACAGCATTTGTTTAATCCCAGCCATATTCAGAGGAGTTCAATATTAAAGTACTTTTGTTGGTCAGGTATTTGATCAAGCCTGGAAGAGTTTTAATTGATTAAAATTAAAATTAAGCATTAGCTTTTCTACTACTATTTGTCCCAGAACAAAGTGTCCATCCAGGAGCATGTCCTTTGAAGGACAGCATCTCCAACTGACTATTAAGGCCCTTTCTCTGAAATTTGGAAGACAGTAAAGTGAGACACAAGAAAATCCAGAGGGTTAGCATCAGGCTGTAGACTGAGTGAATGCTGTCTGGGTACAGCTGAAGTAGTCTTTGCACCTTGACTTACAGCTCCTTCCTGTTGGACTTGATTTCCCCTGTGAGAAGTGGATGTGGTGGTTCGATTTCTTTAATTAGCTACCAAAAGTTTAGTTTTATTGGGGCTCTCTTTCCATGCGTGCACTGTTACCTATTGGGAGACCTAGTGTTTCAATTGCTGTGGTATTGTAGTGAAGAAAGGAGCCAAGGGCAGCAGTGATTTAAAAAGGGATCTTGGGGAAATCTGGAAACTATGAATTTTCTTCCTGTGCTGTGCAAATTGATGTTATTTTTTGTTAGACTTCTTCGTAGTGGATTTGTGGACAGATACAGAGCAAAGGAAGAATCAGTACACTGTGAAAAAAAAGCTGTGCCTCACAGCTGATTTACCTGGGGCAGCCACAGTGCACAGGAACAAAGGTGATCCGTTAATACTGAAACCCTGGACTCCTAGAAAGTTCTGGATAAGCTTTGGCCAAGTTAAACATCTATTTATTTATAAAGAAACTAAGCTACTGTGGATAAGATGAGGGGATTTTTTTCTTTCTTTTTGGCCTATACAATTGATTACACATCAGTTGTAAAACCAGACACGAATCGAGACTTTGGAATATATAGGCAGCTTTTGCAATATGCAGAAGTTACAAGGACATCCTACAGAGATCTGTACTGTGACAAGGCTGTTGGTGAAGTTGCACAGTGTGAGAGCAGCTCTAGCTGTCCCAGGTGGGAAGCTAGGAAGAAACAATCATCCTCCTGTGCAGGAGTGAGCTGATACTGTTAAGCAGAGAGGTCTTGGAGCCATACTAGGTAATTCTACAGAAATATCTTATTGGTAGCCATAGAAGACAAACAACATGTCAGGAATCTTTTAGGATGGGAGAGGGCAAGGGGAAAGAAAAAACCCTACTGCTGTATAAATCTGTGGTGCATCTATATCTTAATAGGCTGGGATTGCTGAGTTTAAATGATGAAGGCATATTAAATAGGGTGAGGCGATTGCTGTAGGAGGAAAAACCAAACGAGGTAGAACTTTGCAACTAAGAAAGAAAGAGCTAAAAGGTATGAGAAGTGGTGAAATCCTGTCAGGCATAAGGGAAAACAGATAGGAAGTGATTATTCATCGCTTTTCCTAATGCAGTGATGGGGGGGGGAGCAAGTGAGGCTAGCAGGTGGCAGGTTCAGAATAAATGAAGTATTTCTTTGACAACCTGTAGTTTAATGGGGAAACTCACTACCAGAGAACATAATGTATGCCAAAAATTGCATGGTTTAGGAAGTAGTGAGACAAATTAAGGGGGAAAGTCTATTAAGGGCTATTAAACATAATTACACCTCTGACTCAGAGCTGCAGATTACTGGAGTCTGGGAATGTATAATGTGGTGTGGCCCTGCACGCTCAGTCTGTTGATGTGCTCTTCCCTGGGATCTGTGGCCGGTGGAGACAGATACTGGGTTAGGCAAGTGTTGGATCAGACCCAGTAAAGCTGTGCTTCTGTTCTTGGGTGAAACTGGCTCTGCTCCCAAAATGATCTTAAGAGTTTTCATTTAAAAATTTCAGAATGTGTTGTGCAGCAATAATGTTCGATGGAGAATGTGTCTGTGTGTTTGGCATGTGCTGGTTTGTTTTTAATGTGTGGTTATTGCAGACTCCTGCAGTTGTAAGAAGGCTCTGGACTTTAGATGAAACTAGGATTTTCCTCTGAAGTGCAAAGATTTTGTAGCTAGGTTATATTCAGACATACCAATGTGACTGAAATCTTACCTCTCGCTGCAAACTCTGTGATGCTGGGAGAGACTGAAGATATGAGAGGAACTTTTAATTGTATTTGTCCCCTGTATCTTAGAAACGGGGGTGGGAGGAGCAGAAGTTACAATAATAATTTTCCTCTTGGTTTCCTTCTGAACAACTGCAGTTCAGTTCAAGAGCCAAGGACAAGGCTGTAAGAGATGTTTGTATGAAGCTCTTTGTTATGCTTGTAGTCTCAAAACTTCCTGCTGAGAGATAAACGCTGAAATATCAAGGTTTGGACATTGAGTAAGACTTTGCATAGGGATGATGTGCCATTAGATCTCCTGGTTTACATATAATGAAACATGCTGTGGGATGGAGGTGGTGATTGGGATGTTTGGATCTGGGGCAGTCAGCATGAAGCAAGCTCTACCAGGTGACATGCAGCCTCTCCCTCTGAGGTTTGAGTTGAATGCTGTGCTTGGGTGTGACTGGGAAGGGTTTCCATTAACCAAGGATGCAGTGTGACTCTTTTCCTGGGCTCTTGGCTGGACAGGGAGACGTGAATGAGAGCTTGAAGGAATGAACATCGCTGTTCTTCACGTGCCTCATTGCCGGTCACGATCTGAGCATCTCTTACATGCAAAACATAAGCATTGGGTGATGTGGATAGCACATGATTCCAAAACCAACATGGTTTTGTAGCGTGAACTACAGATGCTGACATGCATCGTGTTTAGACCTACCTAATAAGGTGGGTGTATCAGAAACCTCTCCTGCCTTTGGGATAGGTCAAAATAAACTGGCAAAGCCCCACGTAAGCAGCCTTTGGGGAAAATAATAGTACTTTTCACATTTTTATGAGGATAGCAGGTTTAAACAGCACATCTGTATTCACCTCGTGGGATCAGCCTTTGGCTGTACTAGTATCACTGGGAGTTTTGCCATGGACTACAGCAAGACAAGATTTTACTCCTTAGGAAATACTTAATGCTGCTTCTCCAAGACCATTCCTGTGCACATGCTGCAAATGTACTCAGCCAGAGCAGCAGCTGCAGAGCAGCTGGCAGAACTGGAGAAGAGCAGGATAACCCTGTGAATGAATTGAAAACATATCTCAAAACATCCTCACTGGACATGGAAAGAAATGAAGTTCAAGTGAAGTTGCTTTATGGATAATAGATATAGGCAGGAAATACAATATACATGAGTAGAAATAAAGATAAAAAAAGGGGCAGGTCTGCAAACTTACTTGGTAGTGACCTGATAATCCTGATTAAGAACTGGAAATTCCTTTCCACCCTGTAATGCAGATAAGCATGTCTCATGGTTCTGGTGGCTAAGTCCATGAAACCTTTGTGCTTGAGCAGTCTTTCTCTAAATTTCTGTTTCCTTTCATCTCTCATGAAAATGTACCAGGAGATGGCCGTGAGAGGCTCCGTTTCATCCACAGTGAACTGAAGTTTGAGTTGTGCATGCTGTGGAAAGATCAGCTTAAAAAAAGCCATGCCAGAAAATGCTCCTTCCAGGAATTCACACCTGTATAAACTGAGGAGCAGCTGGACAGACGCTGTGTCTTCTATATAATGATTTGGGACCAAAATTAGCAGCTTGGACGGTGTTAGGATAGCTATCACCTCACACTGCCAGCCTTCAAGTATTAGGCTGAGACTGAAAAACATCAGGGGAATGAAGCTATTTTGGCTGCTTGCCCAGGCCTGTAGAACTCCATCCTACAGCAAATAAACAGCTGGGGGACTTAATATTTTTAAAACTAAAATGCAGTGTGTATTTGTCTTAGTCCCTGGTTGTGGTAAGCAGATGCTAGCTTACCAAGAAGGAAGGGAGGCAGAAGGAAGCTTGTGGTTTAAAAAAGAAAGACAAAAAGCAGATGGTGACAAGAGTGATATAAAAACCTTGAGAAGCCAGTGGGGGTTTGCAAAGTGGCCTCTAGGTCAGGCTCTGTCAGCGGCCATGCCTGCCACCAAGGCATGGGCAGCATCTGCATTAGTGCTCCTGGTCTGGGGTGGAAGGTGACACTTCCCTTTGAGTGCAGTGATGTTCCCTTGGCGATAGGAAGGACCTTACCATGTTGGAAAATACTCGTTTTAAATTCCTGTAAAGTGTGACTCCAGGATGTGTCCTGAGGAATCCTCTTTGAGATAACCCCCCAGGCACTGGCCTTCCTGGCTGCTGCAAGCAGCAGTTGAACAACTCCTGTACTGCTTCAGCTGCTGAAAGTGTTAGAAACTTCAGTGTGGCTGATTCTTGTGGGCTTCCTGTTTATCTTCCTTTTTCTCTCCCCCCTTTGAAGACACAGTTTCTGGAGTTACAGTATTTTGTCCAGATCTGCACTAAAATAAAGAGGGGACCTGGGGTTCCCAGGATGATATGCACTTGAAATGATACCCAAGAAAATTATCCAGTCAGAAAGCTTGGTCTATTATGTATTGTCTGCTAAATCTTTCATCTCTGGAATGCTTTGGTGTGGCTGTACTGACCTGCTATTGTATCTCAGTTCAGCCTGACCTTTTGGAAAGAGGAGGAAAACTTGTATTTAATCCATAGCTTTTCTCTTAATCCCCTCTTCCTTTGCATTATGATATTTAGTTATTTTACTTCAGGAAATAAAAGCTTTTCTTCTCTCGAACAATTTATTTGGTTTAGTTTTAGGATAGCGGTCATCAAAAAGACTGTAGCTAAATAATGTCTGTGGTGTACGACATTATTCTTCAAAGAAAGTAATACAGATCAGAATCACCTGTATGTAGCACAAGATCCCTGAAGTCATACCATATTTCTTCTTAAAGTAGTTCTTTATTTAAAGACAATAAATGCCTGGCAATATAAAGGCAGTGAAACAGCTATTAATGCTGTAAACTTTTAGTCTTGTCAGTTAATTTAGTCTCTCTGTCTGCTAAACCATAAGAGGAAACAAACCCTTTATTGCAGACCACAGGAGCCTTGTGCAACACTTGTCTTTTAACTCCTTTCTTAGTCAGCGTTCTTCTCTCATTAGAAGAACAAAACAAAACATGTTTTTCCTTTCCACTCTCTCTGCCATGCAGGGCTCTTCATCCACAGATTCTGACAAAGAATTTCATTAGTAGCTGTTTCAATAAACACCCCAAATGTAGACCCCTGAATTCTGTAGTGCTCCCTCAGTAAATACCAGCCAAGCGCTGTGCTGCATGTGGAGGATGAAGTTTCAGGGTGGAACAAGGTAGGAACTGTGCTGTTCTAATTGGTGTAACGTGACAGCCAGCAGTTCTCACAGGGGGTAGCTGCTGGTAGCATTGCATGGATGGGCTAGTACAACCTGTCCAGGAGCCCTCTGTAAAAATGAAGATGAAAGAGGAATAATTCTGTTGGCTTTCAGAGAGAGACTGAAAAAAACTGGCAGAAAAAAAACATACTCAGAACCTGACGATGGTGGTGAGGTCCAGGCTTTCAGGAATCAAGCCCTTTTTAAAGCTTCTGGAGAAAGTAGTCAGGTTTCCAGAGGCACCCTCAGTGCCTTTCCCCCATTTTTCTCAGCCACATTGAGAACTTTTGAATATCTAGGAAAATGTCTTCATGTTCAGAGATTTTTCTGCAACTCATGTGATGCTGAGCCTAATTGTCTTGTTAGAGACTAGTCTTCTGTGTGTTAAATCGCATTCTAGTCAGTGTGTAAAGCCTGTATGTGAGGCTGGGCTGTGGTGTATTTGATACTGTTTGTAGAAACACCCAGAAGTGATCCTTAGCACAAATAACAGAGTAAATAAGCAGTGATTTGAAAAAAATAATTATTCCTGCTGGGTAACAGCTTAGGAGAGGAGGTTCTGAGAGGCGAAGGATGCATTCAGAATTGTTCAAGGAGTCTGTGACAGAGGTAGCTTAGACTTAAGAACTTTTTTTGTTCTTCCACATAGCAAAATCTTTTGTTTCCCAGAACTATTTTTTGTGCCTGAGATAAGAGAGTGCAGCTGAGGCTGTAGAGACACAGGCAATTCACTGACCAGTCATGCCAGGAGAAGAGGCTGTTGCTGGAGGCCACTCTCTGTTCAGGTCCTCTCTGAGTTGCCCATTGAGCATCCCAGGTCTGAAGGAGGGGGTGAGCACAAACAACTTTACCTTCTGTCGTGGCCAACCCAGCTGGCACTGCCTGGAAGAGGGGACTTGAAGTGGTGACAAAGACCCCGTGTGCTGGCTGGTGCGTGGGGAGAGGTTGGCTGTGGGTTGCTCCCAGGTCCAGCCATGGTGGGGATGGACTGGTCCAAGCACTCAGTACTGGCATTAACCCAAATGGCTTCATTGATGTTGAAGCAGAAACGTTACACAGGGTCTCTTAAAGCTTGCAGTTCTCTGCTGCTCTGTTCTAGTTGTGCCAGACAGCTAACTCTGAACATCAGTAGTGGTTAATGAGGGAAAGTTCAGAAGCTATGACAACAGGTTTGTTGTTAGATTTCTGTTTTCCTGCTAACTATAAGGCTTGCTCAGATTAGTGGAGTTTCTGGAGATGCTCTGCCCGATACACCATTCGTTTCAGTCCCCGGGGCAGTTTTTGTTAAGCTGGCACTGTGTTTTGCACTTCTTCTTTCCAGCTGATCTTGGAAGCCTGGTGATTGCTGCAGGATAATGCAGTGTGTGTTCGGTTCCTTTGTCTGCTTTTGCTGCCGCTCTCACATTTGTGATGTTCAGGAGTTACATTCATTTTATACTGGTTTACACTGGTGCAAACCCTTTTGTTTTTAATTAACCCTGCGTAGAGTTTGGATACAGTGACTGAGTGCACGTTAGACGTCTAGGGGAAGAGAGCCTGCCAAGCTCCAAGTCTGCTGCAGGAAACAACTGTGCGTAATAAATGAAGAGTTCATATTCTGCTGCTGCTTATGCTTTGTTAACAGATAACCAAGATAATGGAGCCTGTATTCCTGCAGTAGGAAGCTGCCTCTCTGTTGCTTTTGGACCAGACAGGCGGTTTTCAGGCTTATGAAAGTCAAATGCCACAAAACTGACTTAGAAAATCGCCACGGGTCAATTTATTTTGTGTTGTAATGGTGGTGTTTTCCTTTTGATTATGACAGTTCCGGGTGCTGCCAGGGTTTGTGAATGGTTTTGGTGCACGTAAAGCTATTGCTTTGCGTTACGTCAACATTTCTTTACATTCTTTTCTAAAGCAAGGTAATGGGAGGCTTAGGTCTGGAAGCTTGATTTTGCAAGATACCTTTATTTTGGCTAACCTCAGTAGTCTAGGAACTACAAAAAACCCTTGATAATGTGAATATTTGCATTTGCAAGTCCTTCCTGTTGCTGAATGAAATAAACACCCAAGACAGGAGCGGCCAGAAGCCATAGTTTAATACGTGCTGTCAGTTGGAATACTGGCTGCTGGGAGAGGTGTCCTGCACCTGTGCTTTTCCTTGTGATGCCACAAGTATCCACATGTTGGGACAGTGAGCTGTGTTGAGGATCCCCAAAACAATTACTGCTGTGCAACTGGAAGAGTTGGTCCAGCTCTGACCTCCACGCAACAGTGCCAAGGCAAGACGTGCTCAGAGACAGGCATTTGGAATTCAAGGCAAAGGTTTCTCTCCATAACCCTGGTTTAGACAGGTTGAATGTATGTGGTCCCAGTGATGGCTGTGCTTCCCAGAGGGTCGTTCCTGGATAACCATCCCTGGACCCAGCCGTGGAGGGGAGCAGCCTGGACAGAGTGAGCCTCTGTGCAAGAGCCTCTGGATGCTGGAGAGGCCTGGGCTCAAGCTGCTGCCAGCCCGGTCTCAGAGACACCAGGCTGCTTCCAGTGCAAGGTTCATCCTTGATCAAACAGCCCTAGTGGGGCTGTTTGCAGAAACCACGTGAAGGGAGGGGAGAATTGTGCTGCAGTCACTCCTCCTGGGGCCGCAGGGGCCTGGAGCCCAGTGTGAGCAGGGAGTTCAGCAGCAGTCACTCACCCACCTTGCTTTAAATCAAGCACAGATTCTTCCTTTTGAGAGAAGACAGATGTAAGTCTGACACCTCTCCAGATCTGAAACACTTTGCCCAGTGTTCAGCAGTTGGAAGCTTTGTTTGCATTCACTGTTTCTCTCTGTTCATGCTGTTAGGTTGTCTACAGAAAACAGGCACGTAGAGAGGTTTGGTGCCTCTTCTAGTAACAGTTCTGGTGCTGTGAGCCCATTCTTGCAACTTCTTGGATTTTAACTGAATTTTCATGTACTGGAACTAAATCTGAAGTTTATTAAATGGTACTTTTATACATTGTCTTCAGGTGTTGCCAATGATAAGATGTTCTGTGTTAGAAACCTGGTTAACACCACAATAGTCCTTGACAAGCAGGTGTAAAAGGGTGAATGGATTCACTCCACATGACCCCAGTGCTTGGATATTTGTTTAGGGCAGAATTTGACTTAAGCTGTGATAATATGCTGATGTTTAAGGTGCCTTCACAGAAGGTAAACTTAAAACACATTACAAAACAATCAAGGCTTCATTAGGCAGTGCTGCTACTGCTGTTTGCCAGAAGCTGGGAAGATATAAATAAGGAAATGTTACTTGTCCTCATACTTGACTAATGGGTAAAGGAGTCTGCTTTTGGCCACTGCTGGAGGAAAGTAGCTAAACAGAGATTGGATGCAGTGCAGCAAGTCACTTCTGACCTATTTATGGCCTTTTAGTATCTTTCTCATTAGAATTTGACTGTAATAGAGCTTTGGTAGAATTGGCTGTGCTGCTTGTCTGACACAGAACTAGTGACATTCAGAAATCTTGCTGCAACATTAAACTTGAGTCCTGTGTACATTTAAATGAAAGAACCAATAAGGTTTGAGTCTGAATTTTTTTAACTGGTTCATACCATGTAACACTAACGATGGTGGACTCCTTAGGGATTGCTTCTTCCAGCTGCTTGTGTGGTTATGCCCGCAACATGATTAAGGGGTTGCATAACATACTCCAGCCTTGAATTTTGCTAACAGATGTCTAATTTTGCAGATACGAAGTGAACAAACACCCCAAATCACCATGTAGGGTAACTGTAAAGAGTTTTTGGAATCCTGTTTCTGAGCAGTTGCTTTCCATGACCATTGATTCCTGACACATGCTGTTCTCAGTGCTGTACTTACACCTCCAGCTGAAGTACTTGCCTGGATCTCCCCTGGGTGGGGGTAATCCCATGTGCATCCGGGGTGGTGGAAACCAAGCACTAGTGGCGTTTACACCATTACTTTTCCTAAGTGTGTATCATTTCACAAGGTGCAGAAGTCCTTGTCTTGAGCATATGCAGCGGTGCTGTCCCACCATTCGTATACATACATGTACAGTGCACGTACGTAGTGTGAAGGCAGCATCCAGCTGGGTGCTGAGTGCTGGAAGAGGAGGAAGGAGTGGGCAGCTCGACTGCCTTTCAGAGATGGTGAGCCTGCGTGGGTTACTTCAACTTTCAGTGCTGTTTCACAGCCTAAGTGAATGTGTGAGAGCCTATATTTAGTATTTTCCTGTGCTTCTCAGCAGAATTAGGCTGAAGTTTGTTTTCTAAATGAGTATCTTCCAATTGATGATGGTATTACTTTATTCTTTCCTTTGGAGCCGTAGAGAAAAGGTTTCTTATTTTTGCTTAACCAATTCCTTGAAGTTCTGTAGCAAGACACAGCAATTGGGAACCTGCTCTGCAGGCTGCTTTACTGGGCTGTACCAAATGGAGGAGCCAGGCGTGTGACACTGGCCAAACTTCCCAAAGCCAGCTGAGGGGACTAAAAGCCAAACTCCCACTGGGGATTTAATTCTCTTCTCAGTCTGTATCAAAGAGTAAATGGAAAGTGAGTGGGAGCTGGGTCCGAGGGGTCATTGGCTCTGCTGGGAATCCTGATCCCTAGACTTTAGTACAAGGAAGGGGGTATTAATTTTTGTGTTTGGTTCTTTTGGCAGGAAATAACTTACTGAATGCACTGGGATCTTTAGAGTTCGGATTTGCTGGTGTGGGACTTAACAAAGTTTTAAGCCTTGGGTTATTGAATGAGTGCACTTACAAAGGCATTCTAATCCATGAGAGAAGCTTTTCTTTTTGTTCTCATGAATCAGCTTTTCCATTTATGTAACTTTCTGTATTTTCTGGAGAAAGTTATGGTCTTGTTTTGGGAAGTAGAGACTTTGTCCTTTGTTCTAGCTGTATTCTTGGCTGGTGTTGCAAAACCTGATCTGTGATGTGGTACCTTACGCCTGGATAATGCCCTACTGCAGACAGACCACATGATTCCAGGCTCGATGCAACCACAAGGTTAGGTTGTAAAAGCTTTTCAGAAGGCTGTTTTTTCCCCTCAGCCTTGCTCTGGAGCGGTGCTTTCTTTCACCCCAGGACTTTTTCCTGCTTTTAAAAAGTGTCTTCCAGAGCCACATGTGAGCAACAGGAATTTGGCCACTGCTTTCACTGCGAGCTGGAGCCCGGTGCCTCCTGCCCTGGCTCTCAGGCTGTGCGGGACACTCATGCAACCAGGGTCAATGATGATGAGAACCATGGCCAAATAAACAGCTTTTCAGCTGTTGGGGGCAAACCACATGAAGACAGGGCTGCTGTAGCAGCTATGCAGGATACATGGTGATATGCCATGGGCTCTCCCAAAGGGCCCTGGAGGGAGAGAGTAAGTACATATGGAGCCCATCTGGATGCTGCCTGATTTCTGCAAAACAAAAAGCAGGCAGTATAAGTACAGCCTGAGCTATTCCAGCCTCCTGTGTTTGATTTAGGTCACATAAGTTCATGGTGGTTTTACTGTGCTTGTCCTCAGTTTCATTCCTTACAGACCAGAAACCAAGCAGTGAGTGACAGAATGATGATATAACTACATGTAATGCTTGGCAGAACAAAGAAGTGGTTCTCTAATGATAATTGCCCAGACCTAAAAATACATAGATATGTAAGATACAGGGAGAAGTAAGAGTGAGACATGAATTGCTGGGAGAAACCTGAGAGGTGGCCTGCAAAGCTCTGACCAAGCAGGTCATTGTTGTAGGTGCCGACGAGTTTCCCACTTTTTGACCATCATTTATAGAAGATGGTGACCACCAGAACTGAGACCTCTGAATTTTATACTAGTGTGTGTGTGTGGAATCTGGCTTGTACATATGAATAACCCAGTATTGGAAAAAAATCAGAGGAAGCTGATGGAGACTAGGACCAAGCCTGCTTGGGAGGCGTTTTGTCTCTGAAGGGAGCCTGTTGTAGTGTCTTGAGGGTGGATAATAAGCCTGGGGGGGCCTTCAGGAATCCGTGACATTTCGCTGCGTAGCTGAGCTGCTACACTGTGTAACTCCTACATATTATACTGCACTGGGAGGCAAAATTGCAGCGTTTTGCAGCAAATTTGGAAGTATTAGCTTCTGAATTAGCAAGGCGCAGGGGAAAGGCAGCATAATTTCAGAAATGAGATGAAAAATGTAAAAACAATTTAAAAAAAACCATCTTTTCATTGATTCCCCGAAGTGGCTGTGAATTGCTGTCTTGTTTGCCAGCCACAGCAGCAGAGGTGGTCAAGTCCTGAAGTCACAGCGCGCAGCTCAGCTTGCGGGACGCCCTGCAGCAAGTTAATTTGGCTTGGCAGCAGCACAGCATTCCTTGTGCTGCCCCGCTCCCTCCAAAGAAAACCACTTTCTGGGTATTTTCCGTCGGCTGCAGCGGGGAGTTTGCTGCAGTTTTCTCCCGCTGTGCTTTTCCCTTTCTCTGTTTAAATTTGAGCCGATCTGCCTTTCAAAAGGTACTGAACCGTTTGAAGAACTGACGGTTCTGGCTACAAATGGTAGCATCGTCTGGGGATTTGAACTTCTTCACCTTTCTGCACAGATAGCCCCTGTGGTTTTAGAGTTTCCTCCCTCAGATGAAGCAGCTTGTCTAATATCATCAGTGGCTTAAAACACAACCACTTTAAAGATGTAGTTGTTTTTTTTCCTTATCTAGGAGCCAGAAGGCTGGAATTGGAAAAGGTAAAAACCTTTAAAGCCGGTTTTGTCCTTAAACCGAGAAGGTCTAGATGAGGGATTGCTTCTCTCTTGTCCTTAATTCTTGCTCCTGGCTGTGAGGTTGGGAGCTGCAGCTCACGCCATGTGTTCAGCAGGAGCTGGGTGCTGTAAGCAATGATACAACCATGGCTGCAACTTTAAGGAAATGTCTTTAAAGTTCTTGAAAATCCTTACAATGATGTATGAGCCATTTAATCACATCTTTTGAGGGATAAAAACGAAACTCTGGGGTTTTTTTCCCTGCATGGAGGTCACAGGATGCACAAAAATGGTAGAGAAAACCCCATGCCAGTGCTGGAACAGCAGAGCTGCAGCTGCATTATTGGCATGGGGAAGTTTCTTGTGTGATCGAAACAGCAGCAGTCAGACTATAAACTTGGTTTGGGTTCCAGTGGTCCATAAATAGCTTTCCAAAACATGTCTATTGTCCAAAAAGGAATTTATTTATAAACTGAAAAAAATAACAAGACTTAAAACAACCCAAACCCCTCTTGGCCAGTGTAAACTAAATTGTTCTTTTGTATGTACATGCCTGTGTACAAAAAGGGTAGAAACTTCTTTGAACTTCATTGCAATAAAATGTTTAACACAACTGTTTCCTTGCAGCAGGGTAGTGCTGGTGGGCTGCCTGTTGAGCAGCCAGTTTCCAGCCCTGGCCAGACCTGGGGATGGAGTATTGCCACTCACTGGACCAGGGTCCTGCAGCATCACCCCTGCCTCCTTTCTGCTTGTTATCTTTTAGTTGGTGGGCTTTGTTTAGGGTTGTTTTTTTTTTTTATACCATTGAGCGAGGATTTGGAGGAGAAAAAAACCCACAGGTTCTAAAATGTTGCAGCGTTTTCTGGAAAGTCTTCTGCCCACTTTTGCCTTGCAGCTCCATTTCTGACAGAGAACAATTTGTTGGAAAATGTCACCTGTCTCTACTCCTTGTGGCCCTGATGCGGTTTCGCTTGTGTTACTGACGTGTGCTGATGCGAGTCACATCTTGGAACAGTAAATTTAACTTCTGGTGTGTGTTCAAGTGAGGGACAATACTTGTTCATAATCCTAAACTACTCATTTTCATCCTGTTACTCTGTGCACATGCTCTCTTGAGAGCTTAGTGTTTCATAACTGGCTTGTAGCTGGAAAGAAAGAGAATCTTTTTACACAAAGATACCTTAAAAATCAGAAAGTCTGCTGAATCATCAGCTTCTGATGCTACTTATGCGGATTTTGTATGCAGAAGATTACAGCTTGGTGGTGAGACTTCACGTACCCATTGCTAACTTGCTATGAAGCTATTTCTGTCTGGAACAGACTTTAAAGGCCAAACTGAAGTGAAAATAGATTTGTTTGGTTTAATGTTTCCTTTCAACATTATCTTAGGCACGTCAGCAAAAAGTCTAATATTTCCACTTGCTTGAGTAATTTTAGATGGTTTTCCCCCAGGAATGGCCTGAGAAGCGTGAGTTGGTGTGTTCAGGCTGAGAAATCCGGTGTGTGTTCCTGGGGCTGGAGGTGAAGCCATCTGGGAACAAAACTTGAGGGCATTTGTGTTTCCCCAAGCAGTGCAGCTGTGAGCTCCAGCACATGCAGCCCTTTCTTTCAGCAGTACTGGTGTCTGCTGCTCCGCACCCCAGCCCCTCTCCTTTTGTCCCTTTGTCTCCATCCTGCCTCCACTGCAGGATCTTCCCCTCCATCTCCATCCATCCATTCTGCTTATTTCCATCCACTCCTGCATGCAGCCGCTTCCTTCCTTGTGGTTGTCTACCCATCCCTGCCCTTGTGTCCTCTGTTGTTCCTATCCACGAGGGCTCACACTGCAGTACCCTGCCTCAGCAACGTTGCTCTCTGCTCTCCAGCTCACACACTGGCTGTATGCACATTCCTGGCTTTCCACTGGCACTCTCTGCCCTGCAGAATGTGTCAGGAGCCCTTGGTATAAACAAAGCTTTTTGTGTTTGCAAACTGCAGTTAGCTGAAGCCTATCAACCAAAATAGCTTTAGACATGACAGTTGTTTGCACAGGACGAGGTGCGGTATCTGGAAAGGCACTGGCTGGTGTCCATGCCTGGTTAGGCAACTGGGAGAGGTTTTTTTAGGAAGCGAGTGCTGCGTGTTGACAGGCGCATCCTGAAGAATTGGCTCCTCACTCCTTCCCAAACATGGGCAGCAGGAACCATCTCCCAGGCTCTTGTCCTGAGGAGAGCATATGCCCTTTTGAGTGAGACAAAGTACCCTGAAGCAGCAGCAGGCGTCTTTTGCTTTATTTTAGGCACTTCCCTCCCTGTGGTATTCCCCTTCCTGAGATTAATAGAAGTTATCTAAACAAGATCCCATAAAATAATGTGATCTGGCAGCTTGGAGTCTGTTTTGTCTGGTGGTTGGTGCCATGTTTCTCTGGAACATTTAATGCTCTTGCATAAGTGCTTGTCACTGTGGTTGGAAGACTTGTCTGAGGAGCTGGGAAAAGACATCACCTCTTAATCTTCCAACCTAGGAGGGTTTTCTTAGGCCAGAAAACTAGGGTTTCAAACTGGTACTACTCATGCATCAACACCAGCTCCTCACTTTTCTTCGCAGTGCTTTTAGAGAATCACCTCCTTTGACCACAGATAGACTGAGCTACACAGAAACCAAACGCCCTTGCTTGCCTTTCATATGGTGCCTTTTCCAGCAGAAAAGAAACACATTTCCAGCTTTGCTAGTTCTTCATAAACAAGCAGAGAGTGTTCATGGTTGTGATACCTGTAACTTAAAATACAACCCAGAGACTGTCCTTGCTCTGTGAAACTGGGAGAATGAGTGAGAATAAAGCAAAATGGGCAATGTGGTGGTGTATAGAGAGGTGTTTGGCATACATGTGTCTCAGAGGAAAACTCTATTTAAGTTCATTGTATGAAATAATGGCAAGTAGGGTAGCCAGAGGTATTTTCTTCATGCTGAAGAAACTTGATCTTAATGGCTGAGATAGTCCAGCCTGGTCAGATTTGGGGCTGCAAGGAAGGACTGGATATGCAGTCTGCCTTTGAAGGGGTTGAACCGAGAGGCTGAGCTGAGATGCTGTAAGGAATGTGAGGATGTGTGTATGGCTTGGAGGCAATTGAATAGTAAAAATGATTTCAAGAATGAAGAAACTTCTCAGGAGATGAAAAGAGTAATAACTGTCAAACAGCTCGTGTTTGACATGGCAGAATGTACAGTTTAATAGTAGATCGGGTAAAAACTTGGTTTTCTTTTTTTTATTAGAAATGTGGGACAGCTCAAAGTATGTTCTTGCTAAGCAGCAGATTTGGGACACGTACCTGAGGCTGATGAAAACTCACTGGATCTGTAATTTAGAAATGGTTAATGAAAATGTCACTAGTTCAGGGGGAAAAAATCCATTTATTACCAGGTCTGATGCAGCCGTGCTGGGAGAGGAGGGGTGGCCATGAAGGGTGAGTGGCAGTTGTGAGGAGAGAGCAGCAGCAATGGACTAAATGGATGCTTAAAGACAGCCAAGGCATCGGTGGGCTGTGCTCTCCCAAACTTCATCCTTCCAGGGCTGCACTTGTCCTGCACCAGCACCCTGCAGCCTCCCCACGGCTCCTGGTCCAGCTCTGCGGCCATGTGAGCTGCGGCTCCAGCTCTGGCTCCGTATTTGGCTCTCAGCTGCTGCGCCCTGACCCTGGCACTGCTCAGGGAGGTTTCCCTTTGCCGTATATGGAGAGGCTGCTCGGGAACGCTGCTGCAGACCTGAATTAGCAGCAGTACAACATCTGTACAAAGCTCTGCTGCTGCTGCCCTGAGCTGGTTGGGTTAAAGCAGGGCCTTGGGCTGGGTTTGCAGCAAAAGGAATAATTTGAGGAGACCAAATTTCCCATTAGATCCCATTTCTTTATTGCTTGCCAGGATGCGCATGGTTATAATTTCCTTTATGGTGGTACAGTCATGCAAAAGAAGAATAGAGCATAAGCAGACCCTCTCTGTATCAGGAAGTCAGTAATTCATATATGGCAGTAAATAAAAACCACTGTCCTGTAAAAAGCCAGCACAGTCTTTGCCACACGGATACTGCTTTTCACATGGGTGCTGTGTGAGTATGCAGAGGATGGGCTGCATCAGGTGTGGGATCTTGTCCAGCCTGTGCAGTCAACACCCCCAGGCTTCTCCTTCAGATGAGCAAGGACAGGGCTTGTGGGGTCGCAGCTCTCCAGAGAGCATACCTGCCACCACTGAAACCCAGAACACAGCAGGAGAGGGTTGTTTGATTTTCTTTTTGTGCAAAGAAACATAAGCCAAAATTACTTTGGGATCTTACTGCTAGTGAGAACTTGATGAGATCTCTAACACGGAGTCCTTGCAGCAAGGTGGGACTCTGGTTTCTCTGAGGGTGGGTTCAGCGTGTGCTTCCAGGGCACGAAGGAAGCAGGTTGTACCTCAGATGGCCCTCCAGCACACTTCACTGCACCTGAAAAAGCAACATTCTTAATTGTATTGACTTAATTGTAAAGCATGGCCAACACAGCCTCTGCGAGGGGACTGCTCCCACCTTTGCTGTGCATTAGAGACTTTAGACCTCAGCGTGTTCAGTTATACGGGAGCCCAAGTCAAGGCTCAGATATAACTCTTTAGAAAACTTTTATTCTAAGAGTTTTCTTGTAATTTCCATTTTCAGCCTGTTTTGCACCCCCTTGTTTCTGCATTGAACCCTGGAACTGCATAATTAGCAGCAAAAATGGTTTGACTGATTTTGTTTGCTTTCTCTCCCCTCTTCTCTTTTGTGACAGATTAAAAAGCAGCAACAAGATGTGTTAGGTTTCTTGGAAGCTAACAAAATTGAGTTTGAGGAAAAGGATATTGCTGCCAATGAGGAGAATCGGAAATGGATGCGTGAGAACGTCCCTGAAGACAGCCGGCCAGCAAGTGGGAACCCGCTGCCCCCCCGGCTCTTCAATGACAGCCGGTACCTCGGGGTAAGGAATGGCTCCAGGTCCCAGCATCTGCTCCCTCCCAGTCCTCTTGCTCGCTGTTGTCACCAGCAGGGAAGGACTTGACCAGCCCTGTGTTCAGGCGTGCACAGTGCGAGGGGCATGGAAGGTGTTAGACATTCATCCCTCCTCTTGGGCTTGTAATCGTAACTGATTCCAGGTCCACCATAGAGGAGAGATTAAAGCTTGGACCTCCTGATTCTTAGGTTATTTATGCTACTTACTGGAAAGAGCCTACCACCACCTTGCAGTGTATATATATGCCTCCCCCCCCTTCTGTTTTTTTTTCTCTCCTCTTGTGGCTCTGAAATATATGCCTCCCCCCCCCCCCCCCCTTCTGTTTTTTTTCTCTCCTCTTGTGGCCCTGAAAATGTACAGGGTTTTTTAATTCTCATGTTCACCATAATGGTGAACTAGCACTTCACAGATCTGGCACTGTTGCACCAACCTTACGTTCTGTACCAAGTTCAGAGTTCTGTTCTGACTGTGTGGGGTTTGCCCATGTGTGTGGATCCCAGATAGCTCTATAATCTGTTCATCTTCCAAAATAAGTGCTCCTATGAAGTGATGTCTGCCATGCTCTTAGATCAGTTTTGTGATCCTCTGATCCGCTTTTGTGTACTGCTTTCAAAATGAAGGCTTTTGCAGCCCACTTACTCCAGTAACTTGAATGGATTAAACTCATGTTGTAAATACAATTTCTACTTCTAATTATTTTAGTGCTTGATCAAAAGTAAGTTGCCCTGCAGCACTTCTACTCAGCAGGCCATGCCTGAATGGTTATTAGATTAACTGTTAGTTTTGTTTTTTAAACTTAGTATCTTCTGAAAAGAGCTCCCAGTATGAGACCTGGTCCTGTGTGTTGGATTTCTAAGTCATTTTGCAGTCTGGTTCTGACCTGCAAAGTCTCTAAGCCAGAACCTGCTGATTCTGGACCTTTGTGAGGCAATTTTGTGGCTACTGAAAAATTACTCTCAAAGGTCCAGGAAATTTTTTCCTGCTTGTAATAAAAGCAGAACTTGAAACTATCCACAGTGAGCTAATGCACTGCTCGGCTCTCAAAATGTTACTGACTGTGCTTGTGACGCAGAAAAAAGTTGGTTTGGAGCAGCAAATGTAATGATCAATAGTTGTCTGCAGCAGGAAACTGAGAAGGGGCTAGTCACAGAGAGTGAACATCTCTGTTCTGCTACCTCTTTAAAAACAAACAAACAGAAAGAAGCAGCAAATATTTCTGTACCAGTAGGAATTCCCACTGGAACAGTATCACCTTTCTCCCTTGGTGTACCAGAGCTTTAGGGATGTCAGCAGATCACTGTGTGGTTGTCCTTTATCAGTGCAGTGTTGCCAGATTCCTGCTGCACTGCTGCAGCTGTGCAGCAGAATGGGGTTTACCATGCAGGGATGTGGGACAGGAATTAAAAAGCTGTATGCACCTAAATCTGGATGCCTGCTTGTCAGAGGTGCTTCCCCAGCTACAACCTATGACAGTTGTGAATACAGTAGCTTTGGGAAAAGGGGGTTAGATGCTTTAGACCAGTTCTTGCTATGGGTTTATTTCATCCCTCAGATTTGGGTTGCTGTCATCTTGAACTTTTTGAATTTCAGAGAGTTAATGTAGCTTGATTCAAATTACTATAGTTTAGCTTTCAGGAAGGCCAAAGTTAATTCTGTGCCCACACACGTGAACCTCTTTGTCTTTATCTAATCCATCTCAAGCATGAACTTCCCTGTATATTTCATCTGATGCAGCATAGCTGGCAGAGGAATGAGCAAATTGTCTTTTATTGGCCTGTGCACAGCAGAAAGGCTGTAACTGTTGGTGCTGTGCAGGCTGGCATGAACCCTGCTCCTTAGTCACAGGCATTCCTTTCCTGGAAGATGCTACAAAGCAGACAGCTGGACTATGCACTAGCAAGATAAACAACCCCTTTGTTATCAAGCAGCCCCAGTACTGTCAACAGAAGGGCTTCAGGGGGGATTTAACTTAATTGTACACATTTTTATCAAATTAGCACCTGAATGTTGCATGTAAAAATCGAACAATAACTCAGTGCACCTCGTCTTCTAGGCAGCTTGAATCCTCTGTGTCCTGTAGTTTTTGTGTTTCAGCTGCAGCTGCCTCTTTTAGAGCTGCCCCTGCTCTGAACATGCTGCTATTTGCAAATGGCATTTGCTGTTTCTTAGGCTTTTGCCTACCACACAGACAGGCATGCAAAGCAGCATGCCCCTAATGGCAGCTCTTTTCCTGACTTCAGCCCTGACTGAGCCTGCTCTGAGCTACTGCCTTGCCTGTTTTCTCAGGCTGGACTCCTGCATCAGAACACTCCCCCACAAAGCTGGAGGAAGCTGTTGCTGTTGCTTCAGTTAAAAAGGGAGAAAAGGAAAGTCATAGGACAGATATGTGCTGAGTTTGGAAATCAGGGTGAGGAAAGCATGTGGTAACTGGGACGACAGTGGACTTGCACAAACCTCATGGGTTCATTTAGTCGGCGTTTGGCAACTGCTGTTGCTGAGCCACGCTGTGGGCTTTTTGGTTCCTTCTTCCAAACGTAGCAGACAACTAAGCTGCATTGTTTCTACCAACACTGCATTCTGCCTCAAATATAAAAAAGGGCAGAGAAGGGAGCATTGGTATTTCTTTTATTATTTCATTGGTTTTACCTTAATTTTCCTGGGAAGTGGCTGTTATGTATTTAGAACAACTACAGGGCCCTATGAGAACAATGAACAGTGCTACCTGATTTCCTTCATTAGCGTAGAGTAATCATTAATGAGAAACATGATGGGAAAAGGTGTACTCTCAGTTTACAGGTTTAAATTTAACTTTTAACAGGTTTAAGAGTTAATGTCCATAGTTGCACACTTGCCATTCCTCCTCAGTAATTAGCAATGATGACATCTGGGCACATAAGTGTTACTGATGACAAGGTACCGACTCAGCCCGCTCCTGCAGGAGGGACATCCAGGCCAGACCAGTGACAATAACTGCCTTGCTATGGAAGCTCTCCCTCTGGGAAAGGCAGAAGCACCTCACAGCAGCATCTTCTTGCTCCAGACAGTGATATTCTCTTTTCAGGCGGTACAATGGGTATGGGATTAGTGCGAACAATTACCTGAGGGTCCACTGAATTTTGCATTCGGCCACAGGAAGCAGCTTGCTTGGTGCGTGTTTGATAACACAAATTGAGCTGTGGCTATTTCTGACAACTCATGTTTTGCCTTTTGTTTCCCCCTCCTTCGTGGACTCCTTTGGTGAAGGACTATGAAGCTTTCTTCGAGGCACGAGAGAACAACGCGGTATATGCGTTTTTAGGCTTGACTGCACCACCTGGTTCAAAGGTAGGTGTGCACGTTTTTCACAGGAAACCCCAAGCTGTATTCTACATCTTGTTCTTCTCTGCTCATAGTTGGGTATTTTATGTGTTGCCCCAGTCAACCTGCCCATGGATCTGATAACTTTCAGGCTCCAACATCACAGCACACACTGTTATGTGCTGGTTTATTTGGAGGATCTGGTGTTCCCTGGAGGCAACTTCCCTCCTTCTATGAGAAGAACTCAGTGTTCAGTACAAATGCTTTTTTGGTGTCCTCACTGCAGAGCCACCCTGTTCTTATTTAAGTTAATGGAAGAGCTTTCATTGCTTTGGAAAGAAGAGCTGGGTCAAGTTCTTCACTAGAAATAATTGTTTCTGACCACTGTATTTTTGTTTTTCCTCAGTTGTTCACTGAAAAACCCACAAGAAATCTAGATTTAAAAAAATTGTCACAAACCCAAAGAATTCTTTTAATTCAGTGAAAAAATTAATTCATGTGAAGTTTTGCTAAGAATTTTTGTACTAGAAACTACCTTGAAACCAGAGTCATTGTATTTGAAATAATGTGGTCTTGCTTCAGAGTAATTTTTTCCTCCAGCTTGTTATCCAAAGCCTTGTTTTAGTTCGCCAATTACAAACTGGGTTGCTGCTTTGCGGATGCAATGAGCTGGAATTCTCCATTTGATTTTGATAGGATAGGACAAGCCTGCTTTATACGTTTCACTTGACAACAGCAGGATCCTCCAGGTCACTTCCAGCTTTCTTGTTCCAACGGATAAACACGCCGTTTCCTTTCAGCTTTATTCATGTAAGAGTTGAAGGTCATGCTGTGCACATCACTAAGAGACCTAATTTTAAAGGTGGATGGTGATCTGTCAGTGATGAGCATTACAAGTTGTGGATCAGACTGAAGCAGTTTCAGGAGCCAGACTGATTTCTAGCAGTAGAAATGGTGTAGTGAGGAAGAACTCTGCCTTGTGCAGAATTGCAGAGAGCAAAACCCCAGCATCATGCGTTGCCGACGTCGGAAGGCCAGCTGCACACAGTGCCATAGTCATATCAATCTTCCTTAAGTTTCTGGGAACATCTGTACAGTATCGCACAAGAGAGTGTGCAGCATGGAGCCAAGGAGTAAGAAAGCAGCTCTGAGATCACAGCAAGAAAGCTTGTGTTTCCTTTCATGTGAAGTGCAGTGGTACTGGGGAGCAGGTGCTGCCATAACGAATCGGGTCATCTGTGTCTGTAATGTGTATGACCATTGCTGCTTCCTTAACCTGCCAGCCTGCAGAACCAGTCAGTGTGGCTATTAGTTGCTCTGATTCTGTCCTCACCTAAGGAAAAGGTGAGTTTTCAGAAGGAGAATCACAATGCAGCTGTACTATGCTGAATTGCTTGCTGCAGCCTGGGGAGGTGCGTTTGAGCTGATGAAGATAACCTTTGCATAAGTGACCTTGTATCCAGTGCATTCTGCTGCTTGTCTGACTTTTGGTATCTGTCCCACAATTACATGATGTAAAATCAAGCTGATTGCCCGATGCTGAAATTGGCATTTATAGCACAGCTGCATGCAGCTTGGATGTAATATTTGTAGTTAATGACATTGCATCCGTGTCTGTTGCTACATAAAATGGAAAGTCTGGGTTCAACCTGTATGCGAGTGCAAGAGAGGACCTTGACAGTAAACCTCCATTAGATGTCATTAGGAGAGGTTTGGAAAGGTAGTTGACTGAGTACAAATGTCCAATATTAATGCTAAACAAGAAGAGCTCTGAAGTAAGCATGTGAAATGCATGTGAAACTATTTACTGAGCCCTGGTGATTTGGTTTGTGCTTTGGGCACTGAGGGTACCATTAGACCTACAAACCCTGAGAAAGGTTTGCATTTTATTTATCTTAAATATCCCTACCTCAGACAATATGGGTGGGTCTTAAGTGGAGAGGATTTTGTGAGTTAAAGGCCTTGATTAATTATTTAAGGACTGAGAGCATGCTCAGTGAGGGGCCTTGAGGGAGAAGTAAGGAAAAGCATGAAAGAGGTGTAGTGTCAAATCTGAGAAGCTTGCAGGACCACACCTGAGGAAATAAGAGTTTGACCTTCAAGACAGATAGGTTAGTATGTTCTCTGAGTTACTTGTACCCACTTTCCTGGGGATGAGGGGAATACCTGGAGTCCTTCCTGGTCTGCCACTGCCTGTTTTGAAGATAAGTACTTTGTCTTGCATTTTCTGGAGAGAAAGGAAAAAACAGCGCTGGATGTCACTTCTGTAGTGCTCATGACTGGTGGAGTTGTCCCAAAGCCAAAGGAACCATCTCCTCTTTCTTACCCTTCAAAGAGCCGCTTGTCTTTTAGAGAATATCAAACATTGTTTTTTTTCACCGCGCTGTGTAGTTCTTTTGAACCTTTCCTCCATTCTTCACCTGCCTTTTCTGCCATGAACGGACTGGATGCCCTTGCACGAGCAGCGGTGACACCTGGCTCTGCTCTTTGGCCTGTGATATGTGGGCAGAGAGGAGCAGAGCACAGCAGGCCAAGCGAGGCTTTCCCACGCCCCTGAGTCAGGAGGCAAGGCTCTTGGGCAGACAGCCAGGAAACCCAGAGTGGTCCACCATGTCTAAGATAAGGGAGATATGCGTGGTACTTCCTGCCCTGCAGGCTGGGGTCACCCACGTGTCCCCTCTCTTGCAAGTCTTACAGGCTTCTTGGAAATTTGCTTCTCAGTCCTTTCTCCTCTTGTTTTTTATGTGTTTAGCATGCTGGCTCGTGTTAGCAATGATTTTGTTGTGTCTGTTATCTTCAGTATTTCTTTTTAGTCACAAAAGCAAACAACTGCTTTACATATTCAGCAGATGTCAAACTTTTTCCTTTAAAATAAGCCACACTGTCCAGCCTAAAGTGCTGTAGTGAGACCGCCAGGATTCTTTATCTTCCTTGCTGCTAACAGGTGATTAAATAAATCTTCGATCAAAAGTACACTTGTAGAAAACATCTTCAGAAAAAAAAAAGAAAAAGTTAATTTTGCCTTTCTTCTGTTGTCATTCTCTTCCCCTTTGTGACCCCCTTACAAAGGCTGAAAGACAACTGAATAATGCAAGTTAATTTTCTTCTGTGTCCCTACTGGCTCCTGTCCCCCTGCAGTGCAGCAGGGAGCTGGGATTACTCAGCACTGTCGGTGCCAGGACGGACCTGCTGCCAGCCCAGAACAGGGCTCACGTGTGGGTCTTGTGCTTGAGCAGCTCTGGGCTGTGTCCAGCTGAGGACTCGCAGCTTGCTCCAGTCATCCTTCCAGGAGGCAGTGGCTAAATGCTGGCTCAGTGGGGTTTGGTTCAGAAAGGGTACAGCATCTATCCTGAGACCTCTTCCCCCCCTTTTTTTGTTTTAAACTTTTATGGTCAAAGCCAGCTGCGGGCACAGGTTGGAATATTCCTGCAGGTCTTACTTGGGATGGCTCAGAACCGGAGTTGAAGCCAGCACCGTATGGGACTTGTTTTGTAATGTCATTAGAGGTGATGGGGACTCTTATCTTAAACTGGGTTCAGTGCTGCTCACTTCTTAATCATGTACCACTGCAGACTTTGTTGTGTCATACACTCACACAGGTAAGTGTAAGTTACCGCCTTCCATGACGTACTAATATGTGTAATTCTCTTCTGCTATTTCAGGAAGCTGAAGCACTGGCAAAGCAGCAAGCATGAATTTCAACTGCCTTAAACGTTCTGTAAAGGGAATTTCCACAGCTTTTTATAAAATAGTACAATTGTCTCTGCTTCAGGAAATGTAGGTGTGATTTCTAACATTTGATTGGTGCTTGCAGCATTCACCTAATACAAATTTGAACACAAGATGACAATGTGAACATAAAGTTAGAGAGCGTGGAGTGTGTTACTGCCAAGTTGGAAGCATAGGAATGAAGCAATTGGACATGAATGATTTTCACCTAATTCAAGCTGTCTTGGCAAGTCGTCCATTTTGTGTAAACGTAAAGAAACTATTTTAGTACTAATAATACAAATGGGGTTATACCTAGGGATCCAAGTATTTAAAACATGGAAAACAGCATCTAAAACCTTGTCAGATAGTAACTTTAGTGCCTGATTTGCCTCAAAAATGTTACTGAATTACACAGTAATTTTTCAGTGTCTTTTCTGGTTTCAGATGAAATTGTAGGTGGTGTTGTGTAGTATAGCCATTGTAGTCACTTTTGAAAGTTGTGTTTGTTCTTTTGTAGAGTGAATATTTAAGATTTGTATTGTAACACACTGTACAGATGGTAAAAACAAACAAAAAAGCCATGTTTTTCTCATGTAAGTGATCCACGTGGGCTCTTTTCACAAAAAGGGATTTGGGCAACGGATGGCCTTTCCGTTGGCAAGTTCATCACACAGCTGCCTAAGCACGACTCGATTACACATCTATGTGCAAGGTCCAGTGCACCTCAGTGACGACTGCTCTAATCCCCAGGCACTCCTGCAAATAAGCCAAAACAGCCAGAAATGGCATTTCCTTACCTGTGTAAGGGTGAAAGCCTTTAATGTATTTCTCTACAAAAATGCCAGTTCACACTGCTTATAGCATTAGGCATCGTATTGCATGTTCAAGTAGTCATTAGATGCATATAGTATTTTTTCAAAGGAGGAAATAAATGTTTGAATAGCAAGAATATTGTAATTAAGCGAGACTTCTTTTTTTTTAAGGTTTAAAAACTTTTTTCCATTGTTATTGCCATATCATAAAGCTATTGCAGCAACGGCAGATCCATTAAAGTGTCTTGTATCGGTGCAATATTAACCTGTCTGTTCTCCCAGTGTTCCTGAGAGAGACTCTTTTTCTTGGCCATACTCTGCAAAAATACAGATAATTACAAGTGCCCTGAAGGGTGAGAAACAGGTTTTGAAAGTGTGTGGGTAACTTAAGATGCATTCTGCACCACATACTTACTCCCCAAAAGCATCAAAACACAGGAAGAAAGATAATTAGTCTTTGGCATAGTTGGAGGCTAATTCTAATGGCTCCACGCACACAATTTTGATTTTCTTTGTTCTGTGAAGACAGAGAAACAAAAGGGTACAGATCAGCGAAAGGGTGCATTGCCATGTGGTTATTTTACACTGATGCTTTAAAATCTGGGCAGTGCTTTTTAAATACTTTCTGAAACTGATTGGAGCTCTTGGTTTCAAAGTCTGAAATTTATGAATGGGGAAAAAAGTCAAAACTCAACGCTTACAAAGATGTTCTAAAGTGGAGTAATTGGATAGTTCCCTCACCAACCTTTCTTTGGGACTTTTGTTCTCTTCACTACCACTAATGATCCTGTCAATGTGTGTTAGAATGCAGCTTGTTGCTGTTGGCTGGAGAGCAGCTCTGCTGCCAGACAGCTCATGGTGAAACTACTGCCTGATCCAGTGTAAAAGTGAGTTAAAGTTAGTTAAAATGACATTTAATTCATGTTTTATCTCTTCTGAATTGGAGCCTGGGAGGTCAGTTTCAAGCTTGTGCTTACATAAGCAAGCAGAGTATCAAAAAGCACAGGGATAGATTAATGTTGCCTTCACACGCCTTTGTGCTTTTTCGTCAGCAGCTTCATCAGTAATTTTGTTAAATCATATTTCAGTAATTCCTGAAATGCTGTGAAATTTATTTCTAAGACTGTTTGAGGATGGAAGTTAGGTTATGTTTTAAACCCAGTGTCTGATTTTTTGTTGCTCAGTATGATTTCACTTGTCTGAACCTAGGTGATTTTTCTTTCTTAATATTGGCCCCATCTTTGTGTCTCAGCTAGTGTTTAAGTAAACTCTAAACGAGTTTTGGGGAAAGTATGGAAGCCTTGTGAAGAAAGTGGGGTTTGACACGCGAGTCACTGTGCTCATGCCTGTTTGCTGTGTTTCCTCTGTAAGGAAAGTAATGGTGTAAGTTTTGTAAATTGCAGTCATTATTTTGTGGAGTATGTAATTGGAAATCTCTGCCAAATTCAGCAACCCAAAGCATGCTGAAATGAAGTTGGTCTCTGCTTCTGATGGGCAAGAAAATCACCAGGTTTAAGAAAGCAAAGTCACTTCCCTCGCCTGGTCCCCCAGCCTCGCCATATGGTAGTGTTCAGACTGTGTCAGCATTCCTAAGAAAGCTCTGTTGAGACAGACTGAATTATTTCTTTGTCCAGGGAACAAGGCACCAGCACAAACAGAAAAATACTGAAAATAACTCCTTGTTGTGTGTAAAACCTGCGTTCATTCTGATGCAGATATCCTGCATGAATTTTGGAGTGCTGGGAGTCTGCTGCCTGTTTGCTGGTTTTCTGTACTGTACCCGTGTTGGGTTAACAATGGGCACAAGAACGGAATTTGTTCATTTATCTGTTGGTTTTCTATGTAGAAGGCAGGCATTGAGGATTTACCGTGTATATTAACCATTCCTGTATCATTCCAATAAAATCGGTTTAGAATGCTTTCTCACACGACTGACTGGTTCGCATGGTTTGTTCACGGTTTGAAGTGGTCCCTTCAGTTGGATGAAGTGGAGCTTCCAAATGAAAACGCTGCAAGCTCTGTACAGCAAAGCGCATGTTACACATGCCCTGCTCCTCTGTTACGTCTGTTGGGTTGGAGCTCTTACCTGTTGCAACTAGTGGGTTTTAATTACTTAGAATACCTCTACCCAAAATAGTCACTGGAGGCATTTGGGTTTTGGGGGAGCACTGAATACACTTCCTCATTAACCTGCTTCCCCCCTCATTCCCCAAGGCTGTGATAAATGGGAAGCGGATGGAGCAAATTGGGTTCATCCCATGCCTGCAGAGCCTGGCTGTGCCAGACAGTCCCCGTTGCTTTTTTGGCAATGTGTGATTAATTAGCTTTTAGGGAACTATGTTACTAAATATTTGTGTTGCCAGAGGGCAGTGTAGGATAAATTTTTAAACTAAAACTATTCCTTTTTTACCTTCTGTTCGTGCCTGGTGGATCCAGCAGGTTCATTAATTTAAGCTTTACGTGCTGAAGTTTTGCACCACCTAAAAGATGTTCTGTAGAGCCTCAGAAGATGCATTCTCAAGCCCTCAAACTGCCCTCGGGGTTGCCCAAATCTCAGTCTTCAATCCACATCCTCCAAAGGAAGCCAGTAACTTACTTCTTTCAAGAGTGGCTTGTAAGGCTGCTTGCATGCCATTTATATGATCAGCTTCTGTTCTGTCTGAACAACTGAAGCACAACTGAGAACCACCAGTTATGATGTCTGTTAATGGTGTTCATTGCTAGTCCCTTGCATTGACTTCCTCTACTTTAGCATCTTAAAAAATGGTCCATTGTGTAAGATAGGAAAAGGGGCTTTGGGTGCTATTTCTGAATTAACAGTGAATCCCGTTTACCTTTCCTGTATATGCTCTTCACTTGTATAACCCAGAAAAATCTCCATGTTTCTTGTTTGTTCATACCAAGTCAAAACCCCATGCTGCTATTCATTAATGTAATAAGAGTTTTCAAAAATCTGTTTAGAAAACACACTGCATGTGTGCATATAATGTTTACTTAACTTGCTGTTTCAGGTCGCAGTGGTGTGCGCTGTAGTAATAAACTTTTCTACCAATTCATGTGGGACTTCATTCTTTTTTTCATGCAATATTCTCAATCTGCATCTCATGGCAAATTCTGTAAAGTCTGATTGTATCATTGAGATGGTGTTGCACAGATTTCAAATACCAGAAATGCCTTGAGGGGTGCGCAGTGGAGGTAGGTGCCTGCTGGTCCCTGAATGAAAGGTCTTCAGAGAGTGTGTTCAGTTTAACTGCACAGTGACAAAGCCCAGAATGGGTTAACCTGAGGTACAGCAGCAGTTGAGGAGGGGCTCTGGAGCAGCTCAGATAGGGGTGAGAGTGTGTGCATGTATATACACACATACATACATATATATATATATATGCACACACACAAACACACAGAGTATACAAAGATCTGCTCTGTGTCTTGATTTTCTGGCTTTTGGGTGGGAAGGTTTTTTCTAGATACGAGGAAAAGGCAGGGGCCAGTCCTGTGCACTCAGGCCCACAATTTGATGCATGCAAGGAATAAGGCTTACCAAGAACAATGTAATTAATGTTCTGGGTTTTTTTCCAAAGGACTAATTTAAATCCATTAACATGAGAGACTCAGACTGATCAGTAACCTGTGTTAAGGACTTTTATCAGAGCTGATCTGTGTTTTCCCCATGATGGTATGAGAACTTTAATAGCCGATTTAAAAAGGCACTGAGACAAATCCATCACCTTCTAACCAGCCAGTCAGGTTTCCTGACTGCGTTTTCCTCTTTCACCAAGTCTTGCTTTTTCAGGGCTTTGCTGTGCTGTGGGAATGTGTGTATGACACTGCCTAGCAGGAGGCGGTCTGTGTTCACATTTCCCCAGCCTCTGATGATGAGCTGACTGAAGGAGTAAGGGGAAAATCAAGGTATTTCCTTATTGCTCACATCCAGGTAGTCCATTCCAGATCCCAGTTCTGGTGTTGTATTTTTGCCACATTCCTTCCCCCCCCTCTTTTCTCACAGAGATTGGGACAGCCTCTGCACTTGTTCTGGAAATGGATTACACCCATGAATAGATCAGGTAGCACTAACCATGCAGAATAATCCCTCTACAAATAAGTCATTAAGAGGTAATTATCTTTTAATGAGTTTCCCTGGGGAAGTGTTCTACAAATTTTTTGTATGATGTGATCTTGGTAGAATGTTTTAGATTGAACAGTTCATTATTTTCTTTGTTTTCAGTAGGTTATTACTAATAATTTTGAACTGGGTTGGTAAACTTTCAGAACAACTGGAAAATGCAGGCGGCTTCTAGAAGTCAGCTTTAGGTGATGAAGTAGAGAATTGCTGGCTCACTACAGGAGGTGAGCACCTTGAGCATGGAGTACTCCGAGTATGTAAAATACATGTGTTTAAGATGCTGCATTCATGAAGGAGCAAAATTGATTCTACATAGAGTAACTTCTCTCACAGGTTTGCCTGTTGAAGACTTGGGCACGAACTTGGACTTTTCATTCCGAGTTGCTCAGTACATTTCAACATCCTTTTAAGGGAAACGAGCGACATCGCTGATGTAACATCAGCTGCGATGTAATTCCCCCGGGACTCCGTTCCTCTCTCAGCCCTTTCCCAGCGCACAGAAGCAATTCGCTGTTTGTGCCAGCAGCCCTTGCTCAGACGGACGGGTCGCGGCGTTACCGGTGAATCCCGGTGGCTGCCTCCTCCTCACGGATCTGCTGAAGCCCGGCGGCTGGTCCAGGCAGGACCCCCCCCACCCCGGGTACCGGCCACCGCCTCGGGGTGTTGCTGTGGCAACCAACCGCGCCCTCCCATTGGACTTCCCTGATGTCAGTCAGGGATGTCCGTGAGCGCCGCGGGGCTCGGTGCCTGCCCTGCGTGCTGCGGCCGCATCGCTCCCATCGGGGGCCATCGCGCCAGCCGGCGGCCCCCTGAAGTGTGCTTCTGGAGGGAGGAATCGTGCTTCTTGGTGTCTAAAACCTGCATCCCAGCCCCGTGAGCGCCTTTCCGCTGCAAAAACGCCCCTCTGGGATCGAAACCTGGCTCGCTGTGCCGCTGTCATTAAACCTGGCAGAAGAGGCATCCCCGGAGAGCTCGAACTCGGGTTGGGGTAAATAAGGAGTTGCTGTGGGAGAAGGTATTGGAAAACTCGAAGAAGTTGGGGTTTTAAAATGAGATAGTGATGGTTTAAATGGACTTGCAGCAGCTAGGCTTGGAATAAAACAGTTAACGTAGTGAACTTCTATTTCACATTTATATGTATCAAATACAGAAGCTGGATTGAGTGACTTTGCATGCTACTTCTTCCCCATCAGAAGAAGGTCACAAGACTATAAATCTGGCTATTTGTTTCAAAAGGGGAAATGTAAATATCACCGCCTCTGTAAGTCAGGTGCGTGACAGCACGAAGCTGAACTGCTCTAGATGGAAGTGCTGGGTGGAATTCAGGTTTGGTTTTGAACAGCCGGGTGAAGTAAGACATGGTGATCCTTCAGAGGACCTAGTTGGTGTTAAGTGATGTACTGTGGCAGTTAGCAACTCATCAGCATTGCACCACAGCCAGAAACGACTCCGTTCGCTTTTTTAACATCCTCTTTTAGCTCTGCTGTCACTTGGTATTCAAAAACCGTGCCCTTTTCCAGTGGGATCACTTCTGTTTTAAAAGGGAAAAAAAAAGGGAACTAAATCATGTGTACTGTTTTTTTCCACACAGACAGCAGTGAAGAAAGGGTATGTAAGAATCTGTTCTTGTGCAGCTGCTGCAGTAGGAGAGTTCTGGGCTATGTGACCATCCGCCTCCCTTACTTGACGAGGTTTGGTAAGTCTGGGCTTTTTGTGCCCTTTTTCCTCACTCTTTGTTCCAGAATGCAGGCACCATTTGCTTCACTTAAAGAAGGCAATTTTGCTAAGATACCCGTATTTTAGCTCTACATTAACACTGTGACCATCTACTGAACACTATGACCATTTTCAAAGCAATGCAGCAATAGTTTTTAGCGCTTAAAGATCTGGGTACCTATATCCCATTTTTCAGAGGTACATGAAGCATATGTAAATGATCCCGTAGGTAAAAGAAATGATTATGCTAATGTAACCAGGAGAAGGCATGGTGTATTGCCTCACTTGCTGGCATATTGCAATTCCAGTGTTGCCTTCAGCTTCAGGAGCAGTGCCTTTCCAGCTGAAACAGAACCCTGGAAAAGAAAAAGCAAATGGCTGTAACGTGCCAACAGGTGGGAAATAAAAAATATCCCATCTTTCAAGTAATTGGAGTTGTAGAAGAGCTTTCTGGAAGGAGTATTGGGATTAAAAAAAGTGACCCAGTGTTTCAAGTTTGATGGCTGATTGATAGAAGCAAATGAGTGAAGTGAGGAGGGTCTTTCTGGTTATATATCATATATACTCAATCTGCAGTGATTTCATTGGTGTGGAGGGCTAAATAGTGACTTGCATGGCATCCCTACTGATGGAACTTGCCAGCCCAGTGAAAAGTATTGAGCCTTAATTGTCCATGATGCAAGTAGAATTTTGGGTGTATTCTCAACAGCATGCCAGTGTGTCACGTTCTGTGGGAGATGTAGTATGTACTCTGCAGTAAAGCTGCCTCATCCCTTGCCTCTGCCCCCTATTTCAAACCATTAGCACACTAGAGGCACGTAAAGGTACTTGAATTACTCAGAGATTTAAAAAGGCATTTGAAGAACAGACAGATTTTCTTCATCTTTCCCATGCCTCCATAAGAGGAGTGCTGGGGGATCGTTTCCTTAGTGAGTTTAGGTCAGACTTGGCACTAAGTGGAAAGATTCCCACTGATTTTAACAGTAGGTGAATTGAAAAGGAATGGTAAAGACTTGCTAAACACAGTAGATTATTTTGAGGCATATTGGCCAGCTTTTAATTGTTCATTTATCAATCATTTTCAATGATTGATATTGATTATCTTGACTGATAAAAGCCTACAGATACACAAGCATACTACTTATCGCTATTGGGGAAGACAAATTAATATCTATCTTTTAAAATCATCATTAAGAGGAGCTTTAAAAACATTCCTATATGTGAACTACATGTTAGTTTTGCTGTATTTGAACTATCATCATCTTTTAAAGGTCCTTGGCAGCTCACAGGAGGGCTCAGACCAATTCAGAATCAACCTCTAAGTCTGAATTTGATCTTGATTTCCTTCCTGTGTCACTCCTTCAGCTCTTGGAACTTGTTGTCTTTCAGTGGAAAACCTTGATTTGCAACTGATGGTAGTGATATAGACAAGTAAAATAATTTTGTTGATTTTATAGCCTATAACTGTGATCTATCTCAGCTAGCCACAATACAGAGAGGTTACTAGGAGCAGAGGTTGCATTAGAGATGAAGGACCCAGTTAATGCCCTTCCTATACCTACTGAATGACACTTGTTGACATGGTATAGAGGTTGGAATTGTAGAAAAGCATGAAGTTTGCTAAAAGTAAGTATTTTGGAGAGAGAGCAAAAGAATCACAGTCTTTATGAAAAGCACATTGTGACTTTTTTGTTATTGCTCCTCTTTGTCCAGAGAAGGTTGAGGTACTCTGCTTGTCACTCACAGGACTACATGGAACTCTGCTGATCAGGCTGTTACTCACACTTGTCATCATGTTGGCGGAAGGCATCTTAACTAGATTCATGTATAAAGAAAGCTGTCATCAAGATAAGCCTCACAAATCTCATGCACCCAGAAAGGATAAAGAGGGAATCTGGAGACAGAAACTTGTAGACAACCCAAAAATCAGAGGCTTTGCTGATGGACATGAGAAGCAGGGTGAGATCCCTGCTAGAAGCAGCAAAATGGAGCCCAGGAGCAGTCCTCAGTGGAGATCTGTAGAAAAGGAACCTGCAAAGGAACACAAAGTGCTTGTTAAAGGAACCGTGTCACCGGCTTTGCATATCCCCAGGAGAGAACAGGATACTGATCAGGTGGATTTGTACAGGTCCTGGTTGTGCAACAGCATTTACCAAAACTACCCTGACCTGCACATTGGGGGAGACCGCGTGGGGGACCGCGCGTGTGATTCAGGTTGTGTTTTGGACCATGCGTGGGATGAACTTCCCGATGGCCCTGTTCTACTGTCTGCAGATATCCCTCTAGGTCAGTCCCCTCCATGTGAGCATCCCGAAAAACCAAGTGTGAAGTCCCTGCCTGGAGATGAAGCTGGGGAAAGGAGTATTGTGCTCTGTAAGGAGCCCCTTTCAAACTCCGTGCTCAACAGGTACATGGAAACAAAAGTGGCAGAGCTCTATAAAGAGGTTTTTGAAGAAAACCTGACCAGATGTGGTTCTGTAACAAACCTCCTCAGCTGCAGCTGGGTAAGGAATAACCTGACTCAGATAAGCTTTCAGCTATCACAGGAGCAGAATATCGAAACATCGAAAGCCAGAGAAGTGCTCTTGCACTCTTTAGCTTTGTTTAGTTTGTGCAACACTACCAATAGGAATAGCTCTGAATTCAGTACTCCAAACTTACTAATCTCAAACCCAGCATGCATGAGGAAGAGCCGCAGGACACAGTTTACATCGTGACTGATCGACTTAGCTGGAGCGGTGAATATGGTTTGGATGTGACTATTTCACTCCAAGGATTAGGTTGGGAAATAAAACATTTACACACTACAGACTTTTTCAGATGAATATGTTAAGGCTTGAATCATACTTTGTTAACAGAGGAAGTAAAGGTCATTGTTTCCTTTTTTCCTAATATAGAATTTGAAATTAATTTCTCTCTAAAATACTACTCAACCGTATTTTTATACTGTATATGTCCTCCTAAGACTCTGTCTGTATGAATAGTCATGTACCATTGGATTTACTCCTGAAAGAAAGAAAAATCAGTTGGAACATGGCTGATAAAACTTTCCTCTAAGAGACTGATCCACCCAACCAGATAGTGAAAGAGTCAGGTTGTCTTTACCAGACTGGACCATGTGGTTGAAGCCCAAGTTTGAACTACTGGGGTTCAAATTTTGCTCCTGCAAAGCTTGATCACAGTGGAAAATGTTTCCTTGGTTTGAAAACCTTGTGGGCAGGTGGAGGCGTGCAGGACTCGGGCATTATTTTGTGCATACCATACATAGGAAATATATTGACAGGATACATGAATGAAGACACTAATGTTATTGCAAATGTACGTTTGTACTGCGTTAGGTGGAGGATGTTACAATGAAAATCTGGGTGATTGTTGATCAAGATTGTAAAAATGTTTAATTTTCTTTAAAAAATGGTTTTCTTTTAAATAAATCCTTACCTCTCTGATGAAACCCGTGCAGCTTTCTGTCAGTATACTGTTGGTTGTGGATTATCTGTGGTTTTAGTAAATGGACTCTGCTTTTATTTCCTTGGACATGAAGCACCTCCACTCTCAGCAAGGTAAGATGCCTGCAACAGATGGGCAAAACCAATTCCTGCTGAGGCTGAGCATGTGGCAAATAAAATAGTTAAATGAAATCTGACTCATACGTGTCCAAGACTGAAGTGACCATCCTTGCTGAATCAGAAATTCCCATCGGCCTCGGTGATGTAAGGAGTGCAAGTGACACTTAAGAAATGAGTAATACTTGTCTAAGAGGGCAGTAAGAAAGGATGCTTTGCTTTTACTGGGCATTGCCCTGATTCCTTCCCATCCTTCAAAACCAAGTCAGGAGTCCTTTGGAAGAGGCTGAAGGACTGCATTGGTAGAGATGCAGAGAACAAGTTAACTGAGGGTGAGAGGAAAAATATTCCAGGGGACATCAGTAGCCAAAGGGTTTGCAATTAACCACAGAAAAAAGTGCTCTGTGGCATTTGTGCTGCCTTGCCCTTGCCTTTGATTTCCCCTGGGGTATATTTATAGCTCAAACTGAAGTCCTGAGAGAAGTTAATTGCACAGAGTTCTTCCTCAGGAAACGTGGAAGTCGGAGTTATGGCTGAGGGTCAGACTTTGGTCAGTTTTCTGTCCTTCCCAGCCCTGAGAAGCACGAGAGGTAGACCTATTCTCTCCTTCTCACCCCTGAGTCCTGGCCCTAGGTCTTGAAGCCAACTGTGGCTTCAACACTGATGTTCACAGATGCTGCTGAGCACTGTTGGCTGCCGCAGTGGGAGCAGCTCTGATGTCCCTGCTTCTCCCATCACCTGGAGAGAAATGGCTCAGTGGAGGAGCGTGGAAATGAATATTCTGTGTGCCGCTGTGGATCTGTGTCAGTCCCATCCTGTTTCAGGGTGGGTTTCAGAGCCCAGTTTTTAATTAGTTTCATCAAATATGTGGACAATTTTGTCTGGAAGGAAAAGAGCACACAATACCACAAGCAGCATCATAATAAAGGCTGCAGATACAGGCTGTCCTGATAACTTTAGCTTGTATTACAACCCAATGGAAGTGAGAAGCATGTTACAGAGTTCATGACAGCAGCTATACCAACATCAGCAGTATTATGGACATGGATGAAGCGAGGATGTGTCTAGCACCTGCAAAGATAATACATGACTTTATTGCTGGCCTGCTTTCTGGTTTTGTTTTTTTACTAGAAAAATGTAAGATGACTTAGTTTTTAGAATTTTAATGGAGGAAGGAAAGGGAAAATTAATTTTTCATAGCGATGTAGCTGCATAGCACAATAATACACATTTTAGCAGTGCAAATGAGGATGTAGATAAATGTTAATATAAAGCACCACAGACCTGATTTTGTTATTGCTGCTGTGCAGTTTTGCCCATGGAAAAGTATCATGTATGTTGCTGTAGAATACATTTTAGGAGCAAAATCTGGTATTTCTGGAAAGCCAAGACAAATACATTGATTACACACTTAGTTACTGGTTTAATGTCAGATTTATTTAAACTGATATGTTTCAATCCATGGCATGCTTTGGATTTATTTATATCTGAGAGGTACTGAGTCCCTTTGTGAATTTGAGTAGAACTCCATCAGCTGCACTGGAACTGCACCCATTGTCACCCACAGGAAAAATGGCTCAGTGAACTCAAATTACATAGGGAAAACCACTTCCAAGGCGTGCTCTGCTGGAGGACACCACGTGTATTCTGTTAGAGATGAACGCGGTGCTGTGTTTTACAGAAGGCCAAATGCTGCCTGGTGGCTCTTTTCGTCCACGTGCCAGAAATCAAAGGAGAAATGCTGCCAGGGAATTCTTGCTTTCACATCCAGTTCCCATCTCCTATCCTCATGGAGAACCATTTACCAGGTAATGGGACGAGGATGCTGGAGGCAGCTGGACTCTTCAGATAAACCTACCCAATTAAACAATACCTGTAGTTAGGACAGCCTGCTCTGTCATGGGCAATAAGCCTCTATAGAAGGTGACTCAATCTACCTGGGTAACAGGGATTTTTACATGCCAGATCAACGTTAGCAATTTTTCTGCTATCTATTAAATAGTGAAATGGTGATATCTAGTGGTGGGTTCCTTTAGTACCTCTTAGTTCAGGATTTCCAGAGCTTTACAACCATTTTGCAAATAAATCTCAAAGTCCGGCTCTCTTTGGAGGGAGGATTATTTCCCACAAAAAGAAGGATGCTCAGGCATGCAGAACAACAGCTTCTATTAGCTGATGTTGTTATATTCTGCAGATTAAAATCTACAAAGATGGCAATCCATCTTTCTCCACAATAGTTGACATATAAAAATGCAATATTGATATTTTTTCCCTGGTTTGCTCTTGTTTTACGTATAGGTTTCCAAAGTTTAGCTATATGATTTTAATTAACCCAATCTTCTTTTTCACTTAATTCCTCTCTGCATCTGCTCTGAGTTAATTTATTTGTGATGACCCCATCAATCTGTTGGGAATATAAATCACCTGCGTGGGTGCCCAGCTGCTAGCAAACCCTGCTATTCCTATGTGCTAGGTCCTGACTGCCTGGGGGCTTCTGAAGTGGAAATGAAAGTGTTTAGCATTGACCTGTGAATCCCAAGAGGCCAAAGACCTTCCTTCTTTTGTCCTGTTCCTTGCAGTGATTGCAGGTAATTCCCCTTGGCTTGGGGGCAGTGCTCTGGGGAAGGGAGAAAGGCTGGAGGAGTATCTGATGCAGCGGAGCATGCTGGAGGGGGAGTCCTGCATCAGTCAGCAGCAGGATTGTCTCCAGATGGGTGACTGAAACTTGTACAAAATGTGCTGGGGGTGTTCTTTGGACTGTGTCTATTGGAGCTTTATTTCTCTTGGGATGCTTGTCTGGGGCTCTTTTTTTCCAGGGAGAAAATTTGGCGCAATTGTTAAATCGCCGTTTCTTGGAAACCATCTGGCACCTTGCCACTTTCCCTATGGCGTTATTCACTGGTGTTTAACTGCTGAAGGAGCTGAGTAAGGGGCTGAGGAATTTCACCTGGTGAACGCTAACTGCAAGAGACCAGAAGAGCCGTGTCTTTGAAATCAACCAGAAGAAGCACTTAAGGCTCGCAGGGGTTTTCCATGTCTTGTTAGCACTGCTTCTCCTTGAGGGTAAGTGGAAACAGCATCTTTCCTAAATATAGCTCCAGTTATGTAAAACTGAAATACGCTGCTCTGAACTCTAAACTTCCCATGGAGCCAGGCTGGGTCAGCCTGGAGAAGAGAAGGCTCCTGAAGGGGAGACCTGAGAGCAGCTCCAGTGCCTGAAGGGGCTGCAGGAAACCTGGAGAGGGGCTTGGGACAAGGGATGGAGGGACAAGACAAGGGGAATGGCTTCAACCTGCCAGAGGGGAGACTGAGATGAGCTCTTAGGCAGAAGCTCTTCCCTGTGAGGGTGCTGAGGCGCTGGCACAGGGTGCCCAGAGAAGCTGTGGCTGCCCCATCCCTGGCAGTGTTCAAGGCCAGGTTGGACACAGGGGCTTGGAGCAACCTGCTCCAGTGGAAGGTGTCCCTGCCCGTGGCAGGGGTTGGAGCTGGATGGGCTTTAAGGTCCCTTCCAACCCAAACCAGTCTGGGATCCATTCTATTTGCTCGGTCTGTCAGCAGTGCTGGCAAGGTAGATGAGGCTGGCTTATGTGTTTATTTTGGTAGTGTCATTGCAGTTGAATTAACCCAAAGAGGGGTGCTAGCTGTGATTTCCCCCTGCTGTTTACATGGGATGGGAAATCTTGGCTTTGCTCTGGCCATGGAGTTCTTCACTTTACATTAAGCAATGTGGTATGGCTCCAATTCACTTCTCATGCTTCTGTGTTAGGCTTTTCTGCCAATTCTCAGGTCATTCTGTACCCAGCTGTAGGAAGCTCCGTAGAGGTTTCCCAAGTTCCAAGGCACAATGCTTAGAGTTCCTTGTGACAGACATACATTCAAGGAATATTGCTGGCCTTTAAGCTCTGATTTACTGTATAGGGGTCCTGGATGCTTTAAAAAAATTTTTTGGTTTGTGCAATAAGATAATTTCTTAATGTGCTGTGTTGCTATTTTTTGTTATCATTCCCCATCTGTGGTGACTACACACTTCTGCTTTCCATTGCCACATGTATGAGGCACACTGAGCATTTATTTACTTGCTCTTCCATTGCTCAACCATACAAAATTGGTATTTCAAGAATTAATTACTAATCTGAAATGTAACAAACATTAACAAAGAGGAGTGAGAGAAACCCCAGGCTCATACCTGCTCTCACTCTTTGTGTGCATAGAATGCATTAGTGCTTTGCTCCAAATGGATAACATTTGTGAACTTAATGGACCAGGGAACATACCTACAAACTGATTTCCAAAACATCTTCACTTGAAGTTTTAAATTAACAAATTCTGTTCATTCTTATTCCTCTTTCCTTTTAGCTGAATTACAAGAATCCTCTCATGGAATAGGAAGGGAAGACATCAGTGTTGCATATGCAAAAGTCATGCAAGTTATAAAGTAGTATGTGCTGGAGGTGCTTGTGTGCTTAGAAAGGAAGGTGGCACAGCTCGGTTTCCCTTCACTAACCATGCACTGCTCGAGCCCAGCTATGGAGTATAAAGTACAGGTCACTGATCACAGGCAATGCCATTGCACTGAAATGGCTTTTGGATATATTGAATACTTTAACGTAACAAATACATCTTGGGAAGTAGCCACCTGCTTATGCTTATTCCACAAAAAGAAACCAGAGCCTGCATTCAGCAGGCAAAGGACTTCAGAAAAACTAGACATCGCCTAACAGTTCATGTCCAGCCTGCTTTGGAGTACAGTGTGGTATGTAGGTGTATGCGTGTCCAAAGAGCAGAGGGCTGCTCCATAAGCCACTACACCGGGACTGATCTTCACCCCGGGTTGAAGTCCGTGTATGAATGTATCTGGGGTATCATCAGTAAATGTACAGTGTTGAGGAGGTGTAACATGTTCACACCTTTGAGGTGAGGGGTTATAGTGCTTGTGTGCATTGAGTCTACTACAACTTGATTACAAGTTACTACAAGGCACATGGAAAACAAGGAGGTGACTGGAGACAGCCAACTTGGCTTCACAAAAGGCAAATTGTGCTTGATGAATTGGGTGGCTTTCTGTGACAGGGTTACAGTGTTGGTGGCTGACATCATCTTCCTAGATGATTTTTAAGGTCTCTTCCAGTCCAAGCCATTCTGTGACTTCATTTACAGTCACAAGCTCAGTGCAGGTGGCACTGCCATTTGCCTGCTGTGATCACTTGCACTGATTCACAGGGTTTGTTTTCTTTGTTGGTTCTTGCTTTGTTTTGGGATTACAGCACTATTGTGACCACGCACCATGACAGCACTGGTGGTCAGCATTGGTTTGTCCATGATTGCATATTTTCCCAGGGGGTGGCTAGCAGTTTGGTTGGGGAACAGGAAGAGTTGAGTAAACTGGAAGAAAATGGTGAATAAGAAGAAATTCTTCCATCCTTCCCCACAGCTGAGGCTCTGTGCGTGTAAGGCAAAGCACTCCTTCACCCTTCCCATCAGCCAGACCGTAGCTGAAGAAAGGATGGGGAATTGCAAAAACATGGCCTATGACCATGGCTTATGCTCATCTACCAGGACAGGTTCCTGCAGGGGTTTGTTCCTCTGCCATGAATACCTCTCAGTCTTGTTTATGCATAAATGCTCCAGGCCAGAGCAGGAAAAGCCTTCAGCAGTGCTCTCATGAGGAGGGTTTGGAAGTCCAATGGGCTTGGGCTCACATTTAATGAGAAACAACTTCCACCTCATGGTTGACTCTTCTGGGTGAGCTCAGCTTCTGGGTCTCTTAGTCTGACCTGCTGTATAGCATCGTGATCTAGAGATTTCCTGCATGGCTTTGAGGACTCTAGTTTGCATCAAAAGGAGCGTGACCAGCAGGTCGAAGGAGGTGATCCTGCCCCTCTACTCTGTTCTTGTGAGACCTCACCTGGAGCATTGTGTGCAGTTCTGGGGTCCTCAACATGAAAAGGACATGGAACTGTTGGAACAAGTCCAGAGGAGGCCACAAGGATGATCAGGGACTGGAGCACCTCCCGTATGAAGACAGGCTGAGAAAGTTGGGGCTGTTCAGCCTGGAGAAGAGAAGGCTGCGTGGAGACCTCATAGCAGCCTTCCAGTATCTGAAGGGGGCCTATAGGGATGCTGGGGAGGGACCCTTCATTAGGGACTGTAGTGACAGGACAAGGGGTAATGGGTTAAAACTTAAACAGGGGAACTTTAGATTGCATATAAGGAGGAAATTCTTTCCTGTTAGAGCGGTGAGGCACTGGAATGGGTTGCCCAGGGAGGTTGTGAATGCTCCATCCCTGTCAGTGTTCAAGGCCAGGTTGGACGAAGCCTTGGGTGAGATGCTCCATGGCAGGGGGGTTGGAACTACATGATCTTAAGGTCCTTTCCAACCCTAACTATTCTATGATTCTATGATCTCCTAAAAATTAAGGAGTATTAAAATTATTATTTAATAGAAGAAATTGTGTATCACCACCTGAATATGAATCTGATTTGTGGTTGTGTCAGTTCTGGATGTGTCTCTGGAAACCAAAGTTTGGGGTTTAAATCAGGCAAATATTTCTTTAGATTAGCAAAAGGAGAAGAAGTGGGTACTTTAAGGCCACAATTACAGGCTTCTCCAATTAGAATGGTGAAGAAAAATATTAAAGCCCGTTTAGTTTACAAGTGATTTAAGCGGTTGTGCAAAGTGCTCAAACTGTTATTGACAAAAGCAGCATCCAAAGAGAAGTCAGTGCCAGAATGATTAAAATGGTACTCAGCCTGGCATTGCCCTGTAGGAATTCTTTAAGACCTGTGTTAATTAGGTGTTGCTAATTGTAAAGCTGTGATGGCTGCTGCGTTGTGGCTGCTGTTTGCAGTGAGAGCAGTATGGAAACTGTGCGGAAGCTGTATGGAGAAAGTAGGTACAAGGCAAGAAGATTTTGGATCTTGTGTCTACTGATAACAGAGGGCTGTTTGTCAGACTCTCTCCATTTAGCAAATAAAATCGTCAGTGATAAATCTGTGTTTTTCAAGTTGGCAAAATGTTAAGCAATGAACCATAAAATGTGCATCTAGTGTTCTATACATCCTCTGCAGCTTCCTGATGGTGAGAGAGCGTGGGCAAAGAGAATGTCTTATTCTTTTGATTTATTCTTCTTCACTCGTTTCTTGGTAATGTTGCATTTTGTTCAAATTCTCATTAAAACCAGATTTTTGAATGAAGTCAGTGCTGTTAAATCAAATATCCCTTCTTGCCTGAGCTCTGTGGGGTGCTCATGAGTTAAGCAGCACATCAGTTCATCCAGCTCACTGCAATGCTAAGTTGGTTTCTCAATATATTCATAGCCTGTGAAAGGCTGAGGAAAAACATATGCTATAACTTTGAATTTTAAGGGGCTTTCCATTCCAGCTGTCCGGAGCAGCTGCGAGTGTGATCCTTTCCAGCAAGGGAAGTGTGATGAGGGGCTTGGTCTCAATTTCAGTTCCCATTAAATCTTGCTGAACTGCCTGTCAGCGTTATGTGTCTTCTGTGTTTGCTCACAGGCCTGCGTACGGATGGAAGTATGTGCTCTTCTGTCCTGGACCTTCAGAGAGATCAGTATTTCATGTGCAGTCTTCACTGGGCATGTTAAAATGCAATGGAAAATGCAGGTAGTGAGGAGGAGAAGCTGAAAAATAAGGTGATTGTTTGAGTTATGAGCTTGGCAGATTTTTTAAGACAGTTATACTGTGTGATTCCTTGTGCTGGGTATGTCTGGGAGGCCCCAGTCCACCGTATGACTTTCACGTTATCAACCATAAACTGTGAAACTCTGAGTGCTTGTAGCTGAGTAAATATTTAAATGATTTTCTGATTTGAGGCCCAAATAATATGGAAAGTCTTTGTGGTACAGCAGCTAAAAGGTGCACAACGAGTTATTTTTCTTTCCCCCTATATAAGGCATAAGCTTATTCACATTTCTCATCTATAATTTTCAGTAGCTGATATATGAATTTCAGGAGGTGATGGAAATTGTGGTTTAGTTTACAAATATTTCTTTTTTTGTTAAATGATACATGCATTCACAGTGATAAAGAAGAGTTGAAGTATACTTAGGAGTAATTGCACATCAGGAAGGTAGGGAAAGGTTTCACTTCCATCCTTCTTCTCTCAAAGTAAGTGTCCTGGGTTCAGCAGTAGCAGTCATGTTTCTCCTCCTTGGTAGCTGGTGCAGTGCAGTGTTTTGACTTTCGGCTCGGGAACAGAGCTGATAACAATGATGTTTTGGTTTGGCCAAGGACTTTGTGAGCCTCATGCTCTGCCAGGGAGGAGGGGAAGCTGGGAGGAAGCAGAGACAGGACACCTGACCCAAACTGACCAAAGAGCTATTCCATACCACAGCACGTCATGCCCAGGATGTAACTGGGAGTTAGCCGGAAGGGTTGGGAGACTGCAGGGTTGGAGGAGGTATGGGTCGGTGCTTGGTCGGGGGCTGGGGGGCCGAGTTATCGGTTGGTTGGTGGTGAGGTGTTGTATTCTCTTCCCTTGTTATTTCCATTATCATTGTTATTATTGGTAGTAGCAGTAGTGATTTGTGTTATACCTTAGTTACTAAACTGTTTTTATCTCAACCCGTGGGAGTTGCATTCTTTTTGATTCTCCTCTCTGTCCCTCCGGGAGCAGGGGGAGGGAAAGAAAGGGGGGGGAAGTGAGCGAACGAGTTACCTGACTGGGTTTAAACCACGACAGTAAGTAAAGAGAAATAATGTGTTGCCATCAATTAAGGAGTATAAGGAATTAAAATAGTTATTTTAACATAACATTTTCATTGCATCAGCCTGAATTCTGGTCGCTGTTACTATATCACACAATACTCTGTTCTTCTCGTAGTCCTGTTCATTCCAGCAGGGGCAAGGTACTTGTCAATACAATTATGGGCATCAGAATTTAGCTTGGAAACCTAAAATCTGGGAAAGCACATTACATTAGAAAGAAAATGAAAGCATGTCAATGGATGTGTGATCAAATGGTACTCGCATTAAAAAGTTGTTCAATAATATCAATATCCATTAAAAGAGGAACAGCATATATTCTGTTATCATAGAACTTTGGAAAAACATTCTGCCTTTGGCTTTCGGTTTATTTATAACTAATATGCAATGAACAAGTATGCAAGTAAGAATTTAAGTGTAGTAACAAGTGTATTTATATAGAACTTCAGGGTAAACCGATGCACCCAGAAAGATGAGTTTCGGAATCCTAAAAGCAAACTTGAAGGTTCTCACTGTCGAGAAATACAATGACCAAAATATTTGCAAAGGGTCTTTAATTATCCTTGTGCAGGTCTAGGAATGGCAAGCCTGTAATTAGAGTGAGAAGAGATGGAGCTTTTAAGAGAGACACTTGAAGGCCTGCAGGATGAAAGCCGGTGTGCAGCGAGAGGCTGCACTGATTGTCTGCGCGGACCCTTGTTGAAGAAAGGAGCAGAGACAAGAGAAAGCAGGACCCGGATTCATTAGAAACTGCACAGGTTACTGGCTCAGGCTCTTTCCCCCTCTGTTAACATTTACTATCTTAAGGACTACGGTGTGTTTAGCTCTGTTTGGGCAGAGAGCTTTGGTGAGCAGTTAAGGTAAATAAGTACACGAGTGTCTTTTTGCTTCACCTGTTAACTGTTGCTTAGCCCTTAAGGTCCTGACTTTATAAGTGAACTTTACTTGAAAACAGTGAGGCATGTTTTAATGTTCTTTTCTCTTTTGACCTTCCTCAGATACCATCCCAACTCTGTTGGGTTTTTTTTCTGGTTCCATTATCAAATAGATATTGATTCTACCCACAAACTCGTTTTCCAGATAGCTCTCTTCAGCTTACTGCAGGTCTTTTTTTCCTTCCAAGATGCAAACATTTCATTTTTAGCTTAAGGTAAATAAAAGTGATTATTAACTTCTGTTTTTAAAATGGAGCATTTGGGATAGAGGAGAAGGGGAGCTTGGCAAAACTCCTTGTCCATGCCACCAAATGGAACAAGTCTTTAAACTCTCAAATTTAGCACCAAATATTTCAGCAGAAAGAGGAAATATGATGGCTTGGAACGTGAGCCTGGGCTCAGAACTGCTTCCATGGCTCTTAGCTCTGGCTAAGTAATTTCTTAATCACTTCTTAATTGCTGTTAAAAGCACGATATTCTCTCTCCTTTGGAGTAACAAGGGATCCTGTCTTCTCATGTCTTCCTCTCTTCCCTGTTCCAGACCGCGTGGAATTGAACCATGGAACAGAGATGGAGGAAAACCTTGTGGAATTTCTCTCCTCCAAGTGTCTGTCCTGCAATTTTGATTACTTTTAAAATATACAGAGGGAGAAGTGGCACCGAGCTTAAACTAGCTTAGTTTGCTAGACGACTGCTCTAATGAGAGGAGTGTTGCTTTGCGTTAAAGTCAGCAAGTGTGGTAAAGGCACACTTCAAATTCAAATTATCCATGCTAAAGGATACACTCCATGAGTGTACACTGTATCTCTCCTGTCTCCCAAAGTTTATAGCCCAGGATGTGAGTCTGCATGGTCTTGGGCTCTCACTTACAGCAGAGAAAGGGGGTCACCAGCTTGTTATTGCCAGCTCAATTTTGGTGTCATTTAAGCAGCTGAAGAGAAACAAATAGGCCATCGATCAGTCTAGCAACAGCCTGGGGCCCCTGTACTTTAATTATGTGTGTTCTTTGGACCAAATTTATCCCTGTTGAAACAGCATCAGCTTAATGAAAATCCACAATGGAGGAATTTGGCCCAGTATGTTTATGCTCTACATATGTCTAAACATCTACATTAGATGTTTATATATCTAATACTGTTGCTAATAACATTTTATTTTTGGCTCTTCTGCTTTTGTAAGCAAGCTCATCGAGCTTCTGGTGCCATTCCAAGTAGGCAAGAGAGGTAAAGAGAACACTTCCTGTCTTATAAGAAGAAGCTTTCAGCAGTTGTTGAAATACACAGGTGACCTCTGCCCAGCACAACACTGCAGCTCTGTATTTAGCCTAAGATGGGATGCTTTGCTGGATTTACAGTGGGAGCTGTGGTTACCAGTAATGCTGCTGTGTGTTCCCTCTGTGGGCACTGGAGATATCCACTGAAGTCTACTATAAGATGGGTCCATTTCTGGATGAGGCTGATGTGAGACCTGTTCCATCAAAGCCCAGCTGCCAACTTCACCCTCCAAAAAGGGTTGCTGAGAGACTGGAAGTCAAAATATGTCAAGAGTTAGGAGTAAAGACAACTTATCCCTTTCTCAAGCATGCAAAGGTGTGCTATTGGTCGGGGGGTGCATGAGGCATTTCTTCAAGGAACCTTCTGCAGGAGGAGCCTATTTGGGTGCACCTTTGTGGTGCCAAAGGGTGCAATTCTCCAGCACGGTCTCCCAGCTGGAAACTAATGGGAGGAGAGTCAGTGTGAGGCGGAGCGGCTGCTCCTCTCTTTGCAGCAACCCATGCAGCGACGGCGAGCTGAGCTCCAGAGTCTCCAGCAGTGCTCCCAACCCCTCACCGCAGCAGTGGGAGCTGCTGAGCAGGAGCAGGCAGTGCCCAAAATTCCTGTGGCTGGCAGCTTCCAGGGAAAATGGAGCATCAGAGGCCAGGGAGCAAAGCTGCAGCTGCTCTCCTAGCCTGGTCCTTGCTCTTCTCTGTCCTCCAAGCCACCAGGGTCAGAGCTCTGCAGGGATCCCCACCAATGCCACAGTTAGAGGATGTCATCTCGGAGAACATCAGCTGGGCTGCAGAGGAAGCTCAGGGCAACGAATCCTCAGAGCACACGTTCTTCTCTCCGGATTATCAGCATGTCCAAGTCCCCTTTGAAATCACCCTCTGGATCATGCTTGCATCCTTGGCCAAAATAGGTAAGGCATCTTGAGGGGATGAGGAAGGACAAGGGTCTCTGTGGAGATGGCGTGGGCAGGAGTGGCCAGTGCTTCACCAATCTTGGAGCCTGAGATAACATGCCAAGTCCTAAAGATGCACAGATTGCGTGCCGGACATGCTGCACACATAAAAAATAAATACTCGGTTGCATTTGTGGTTGGAAATGTTTTTCCATCTGGAAGTTCACACCTGTGCATGCTGTTGCTGTTAGTAGGAAGAATATCAGGCTTTCTATGAAAGAATTTTATTTAACTGCAGTATGTACCAATGTATGCATTCATCTCAGTTCACTTGCGAGCTAAGCTATGTGCAGGTTGTCCACTGACACCTTCATCTTCAAATGAAAATGCCTTGTTCTTAAAAACCTTAAGTACTTGTGGTTGTCTGCATTTCTCTCTAGCAGTGTGTGTTGCACAAGGCTGACTCAACCGGACTGTTTTAAATGTTGCCTTTAGCTTTAAGTGTTAATGATTAAGTAATATTAAAAGTGGCACCATTTATAATTGAGAATGCTTTTTGTGAGGTTTTTTTTTTATTTTTAGTGTATAGAATCTGTATTGTTTAAAATTAGCAGTTGCTGTTTATGTAGGTGCTGAAGATGGGCCTGTTAACTAGATTGCATCATAAATAATTCCAAAAATGTTTTTATTTATGCAGATGATTTCGTTTTTTTTTTGTGTATTACCTGAAAATATGTCTTTAACCTTATGCCATGATGCAATGCAGCCTGAACCAACAGTAATTTTAGAAATTTTGGTATTTTCAGTGATCTTCCAGATCTTGTAGCAAATTTTTGATTGAGTGACTCCACCTTAACTGTGGGCATTGATTACTACTACCCTAAGGGGTAGCCTGCTGGAGGTGGGGGCATGTTTGGTGCTATTTAGCCAGTTTGGGCTGGTAAGATAATATGGTTTTCATCTATCCATCCCCTTCCAGGGTTTCATCTCTATAACAAGCTGCCTTCTGTTGTTCCCGAAAGCTGTTTATTGATATTTGTAGGACTCATCATGGGGGGGATCATCTACGGCTTAAATGACAAGTCACCACCTGTTATGGACAGCGACATCTTTTTCCTGTACCTCCTGCCACCCATCGTCCTTGATGCAGGTTACTTCATGCCCAGCCGTCCCTTTTTTGAGAACATTGGTACAATCCTCCTCTATGCAGTCGTGGGGACAATATGGAATGTGTTTGGGATCGGCTTCTCCCTGTACGGGATCTGCCAGGTGAAAGCCTTTCGCCTGCAGGATGTGTCATTGCTCCACAATCTCCTGTTCGGCAGCCTGATCGCCGCCGTGGATCCCGTGGCGGTGTTGGCTGTGTTTGAAGAGATACACGTCAATGAAAAGCTACACATTTTGGTCTTTGGTGAATCGCTCCTGAATGATGCCGTGACGGTGGTAAGGATTAGCCTCTATTTTGAGTATTTAATGTTCAGATGAAGGGTGGGCTGGTGCTGAGAGGTGGGATGTGAGATCTGCAGAGGGAAAAAGCATCAACGGTCTCTTCTAGCAGAGGGCTTCTGGCCCACTTCTCTAGGGTGAGGTCCTTGAAGCTCTCGGGTGAACATCTCTTTGACTGCATAGAGATGTAAATGCATATGACTGCCACAGCGCTCCCGTGGTAGGAACCCAACTGCCAAAGATGCTGACTCCTCGCTGTCGGATACCCCAGCAGCGTATTTTAGTGTCACTGCTACATATGGCCATGTCTGGTTAATATCTTGTTAACATCTGGTTTTCATGTTTTTCACCCAGGTACTCTACAAGCTATTTCGATCTTTCTGTGAAATGCCCACCATCAAAACTGCGGATGTTTTTGCTGGAGTTGGAAAGTTCTTCGTGGTTGGGCTAGGAGGAGTCCTAGTAGGTCTTATTTTTGGGATGACCGCCGCCTTTACCACGCGATTCACCAAGGATATCCGTGTCATCGAGCCGCTCTTTGTCTTCCTATACAGCTACCTTTCCTACCTCACTGCTGAAATGTTTCACCTCTCGGGGATTGTGGCGTAAGTACATCCCAGCATCTCATCTGTCCAGGAAAGATTTCTGGCTATATTTATTGAAAACTAACAGGAAAAGATTGAAGTTTGCTTAGTCGGAAATCTCTGTATAGCAGTGGACAGTGAGTATAAGAGCCTGTGGAAGAGTTGAGAGGTATAACCCCATTTCACACATTACACAATAACACATCGATGGTAATAGCTACAAGTCACAAGCAATCCAGATGATTCCTGCTGGGCAAGCTTCCGATGGCTGACTGCTTTATGGAGGTTATTGAGGAATGTTTATTTGAGCTCCATGGTTTTTGTTTGGAAATCCTGGGCATTCAAGCAGTGAGATGTCTAGTAGATTTACCAGAGCCAGAAGAGGCTTTCTTGGCATATTTCATTTTTTCCATGTTTGGCCTAGCCAAAACCAACATTTGAAGAGCTGCAAGGAGTATTTAATCAACTCCTCAGCCAAGTTTGGTCTTGGATAATAACATTAATGGTCAAAGAAAGCTCACCTTGGAAAGCAGAAACAGATGAAAAACAGAGTGATTCAGTCATGGTTTCTGTGGGCTGGTAGCCACCGAATTTGGCTCTCCTACTCAGACTAAGCCAGCTGGCACTGAGGGTCACAACCAACTATTTAATATTTCCCAAAAGACAGACTGCATGGACAGCTACAGTGTAAACAACTGTAAATCTGATAATAATGAAGATAAACCATTCCTATATCTTGCAGATTTTGTTTCCTCGAATGGTTAATAGGAGCAATATCCTAGCATTACTGAAAACAATTCTAGCTCTGGGAATAAGTAAAAGAAAGCCTATTTATAGGAGTGTAAGACAGAACAGTGAAATAAACGTGCTGCATAATCATCATGGAGCAGAAAACATTCAATCCTAATGGTGTCTCCTTCTATCAATCGCAATCTACTATACCCATTATGGAACCCATTTTCTATTCTTTTGAATAATGCATTGTCTCTAAAGCAAAACAATTGCAAAGGCAGCTGATTCCTGCACTGCTGGTCTTATAATTGCCAAATTATAAATGCCTCTTTTATATATCTTGATTTCAAACAATTTATTCATTTGTGACCAGGGAATACTGCATTGTAAAAAGCAGATCTTGGCAGTTTGTTCTTTGAAAAAACAGTTTGATTGCCAAAAAAATCAACTCTACGTAGTCAAAAATATACAAAATAAATAAAATCTGTGAATGCAGCTCAATCTGCTAAACAGCTCTGCATGTGTGTTTTACCTTCATTTGGTCTTCTTTTGGTTTTATCTTTTCCTCTTGCCTTAGCATCAGTGTCCATCTTTGAAGCTGTGACAAGACAGGTCAGGTTTATTCCTTCTCTGTGAATCTGGTTTGAACCCCTATCCGTTCATGAATAAGTGTTCCCAAACCACAGCTCTGGAAGTCACTTGCCCAGAAATGCTTGTTGGATTTCTTACTTCTTAGCTGGAACTGTTTTACCCACTATTTATTGAGGCAGGAACAGAAGAATTTATTATTTTCTTTTTAGCCTGTGCTTCAATCTCTGTTACTTCTTCTGGCTCAGTGCTTTGTGCAAAGTGGGTCACTCTGAAAAGGATAAATCAAAAAAGACCTGTTTAAGGAAATTTTAAGGCATTGGTACATTTTTCTCAGGACATGAAAGAGGTGCACTTATGCAACGTTAGACAAAAAAAGTCTCACAATGCCGGATAAGATGGAATCTCTTTCCCCAGCAAGAGTATCATGTCTATCCTAAGTCTGACCTTTCATATCCTGCTCCTTTGCTGCAAGTCCTCTCCCTGAAGTTCAGCTTTAATTTCAGACAAACTCAAATGTTTTTTTCCTTCAAAACAGGTATGGGTTTATTTCATGGCAATGAGGAAACACAAATAAGAATTATTTTAAAGAGAAAGGAATAGAAATGTGTGGGTTTATTGTTGTTTGGGTTTTGTTTGTTTGGGTTGGTTTTGTTTGTAAGTTTGGGTTGTTTTGTTTGAATCTAAAGCCCAGTAATCGGTAACTTGCAGTTGGTGGAAGTGCATTTTCATTTGAAACAGTATTTTCTTTTCCTTTTTTTCCAACCACATATCTTGATAAGTATCTTCCCATAATGGTGTTGCTGATTTTCCTAGTGCTTTAGAAATGAATGTAGACCAGAAACGAATAAAATGGTTTTCCATTCCTTTGTCTTGGTCCAAGAATAGATGCTGAGTTGTGGCAGCGAAGATGTGGTAGAGATTCACTGATGAGCTAAGAAAAGAGCCATTATTCTGCTTCTGTTAGCAGCAGTACAGGTCAGGAGCAGCAATGCAGTGACCTAACACTGTCTTCCTGAAATAGCTATGGAAGACAGGACTGGGGACTTTGGTTTTGTACAAGTTATAAGCCCACAACCAGCTCTGCCTGTCTGAAAGCTCCTATGTTAGGTGGGGTGAGGGGGGCAACCCTGTTTTCATCAAAGCCCAGATAAAGCAAAGAATCTTTTGGGGGAATTCTGGAGTTAAATCATAGGATGGTTTGTTTTGGAAGGGACCTTCAAAGCTCATCTAGTCCAACCCCTGCAATGAGCAGGGACATCTTCAACTAAATCAGGTTGTTTAAAATCACGTCCAGCCTGGCCTTGAATGTCTCCGGGGGCAGTGTGTCTACCACCTCTCTGGGCAACCTGTGCCAGTATTTTACCACCCTGAGTGTAAAGAATTTTCTCCTCACATCCAGCCTGAATGTCCCTCTTTTAGCTTGAAACCATCACTCCTCTTCCTCTTGCAACAGGCCCTGCTAAAAAGTCTTTCCCTGCTAAAAATCTTTCTTATAGGCCCCTGTTTTAATGTGATGGTTTCACTGCAAAGCAATAACTGCATGGCTGTTTTCTCAATAGCTCTTAGCTGAGAAGATACGTTCTGGATAATGTGCTGCGGAGGTTACTACCTATCTTAACACCTATTTGCACCTATGCAGGTCACTTAACTGTCCTGGTCACAGCTAGTGCTTAAAGTCAGTCTGCCAGACCCAGGGGCACTTCTGCAAGCCAAGGACTTACCTCTTTGTGCACTTGTTTGTGTGATATAAGAAAGGGAATTGCCATGATGTCCCTTTGAAAGCAATCTTAAAATTAATAAAACTTCGTGTAGATGACATTAAAATTATCAATGGAAGTCAGATCTTGGAAACCTATAAGCCATCTTGCTATTTCTGGTACAATATTTAGAGCAAAGTGTTTCTGTCCAGGTTGAAATATAAAAAATGGAGCTTCGACTCTTTGGGCACTCAACTGTTTTGATCTTCTAAGATTGCTGGCCTCAAAATGTACTGATTTGCAAAGCTGATGAATTAGGCTATCACCATGTACCCTGTAACTTGAAGAACCAATTATCCATGGAAAATTGCAAGGCAATTGCAAGATTAGAGTTTGGCAAAGTTAAAATGCTGAAAGCAGTGTATTATGATGGGAAGGGTTGGGTGTTGTTAATTGTAGGTATTGCTGTGTGGCTGTGATAAATGCAATAGATAGTGAGTCAATTACCTGTTAAAAAACAGATTCAGACAGTCTTGGCAACATTTATGGTTTCTATTGTCCTGGTGTTCCTCCTGATTTCATTGGACTGATGTAGGAGTGAATCACTACACTGAGATGACTGCAAACATGTAAAACTTGATGGAGCCTTTCTTTTCTTTATACATGACAATGTGTTAGTTTTATGTGCTTAGGTATAAACATTTATTGTTTCATTCTCCCAGCATCATTGCTTGTGCCATGGGCATGAAACGTTACGTGGAGGCCAACATCTCTCTGAAGTCTCATACCACAGTCAAATACTTCATGAAGATGTGGAGCAGTGTTAGCGATACCCTCATCTTCATCTTCCTTGGAGTTTCCACCATTGGAGAAAATCATGAGTGGAACTGGCCGTACATTTGCTTCACTGTCATTTTCTGTCTTGTTTGGAGAGCACTAGGTATGCTGAAATTATAGGGGGTTTTTGTTTGGTTGGTTTTAATATATATTATTATTTATGTGAGTGGAAAATGTAATTCCATTAAATGAGAGCATGCTTGTGCCCCCATCATCCTTTCCTGCTCACTCTGCGGTTGTCCCAGGTGTGAATGCAAAGACTGAAGTAGGGGACCCCAGCCAATGCTTTCCTCCTCTATTGTTTGCTCAGTAGCAACTCTTGCATTTTACTACGATTTCCTACTCTGTGCACTCACCATAGACAACACTGGTGCTAAGCAGAAATTCTCATGACATCTGTTTTGTAAATACCTCTGTCTTAGATCCTCTTTTGATTGCTATGATCTCTTCTCCTGTTTCAGTGCTTATTAGACCCTTGGTTTCCTCACAGTAGAAGGGAGACTGTAAGTACGTAGGCTTGGGATCAGAGAGCCGTGTAAAATCATGAGGCCTCTGACAGCATAGTCTGAACTGCAGAGATTTAAAGGATTTGATTTGTAACAAGTTTGTGTACCGCAGCATCCTTAAATGGGAAACTGGAGGAACCTTCTAACAGCTGTCACTGGAGATGCTATTCTGCTTTACAGAAGAGCATCTACCCTGCTTACTGCTGGGTAGATGAAAACTGGGACCTGAAATGTGAGAATGCTCCTACTCAAGAACCTCAGATAAGGAGAGAGAATGACAGAACTGCACAGAACTGGAGAATTGCTGAGGTTGGCAGGGATCTCTCAAGATCATTGGGTTCAACCCTTACTTAAACAGGGTCAGCTAGGCAGGACTGTGTCCAAACAGCTTCTGATTATCTTCTTAGAGGAGACTCTGCGTGTTCCCTGGTAAACATATTGCAGTGTTTGACCAATCTCACAGTGACCAAGATTTGCTGATAACAAGAGGACGAGAGCTGTGTATTAAAAGTTTTCCTGATAATTTTGCCTAAAGATTATTTTCTTGATCACTTGTGATGAAAACCTGAGTCCTGGTCCCAGAATACTCTGGAATCCTATTTTCCTGCATTGCAAATGACCAGAAAAACAAATACACTGCTCTGTGTCCCCAGTTGCATCTTTGCACTGAATTGGTGCTTCAGAGAGACCATTTCTCTGTTGTTTCTTACACTGTGCAGTTACTGTCACCAAAGTGAGTGCAGTGCCTACCTTCCCATTTATGGAAGTTTTTCTGTATTAACTATATCTGCAAGTATAACAGCACACATTTTGGCAAAGAATTTGACAGCTAAAACCCATTCAACAGGATTTATGCTTACAAACCACTGAGTCAGAGTGAACTCAAATTTGATAGACACTTCAAGAAATTGCTTAAATAGGATTGGCCATGATTAGCAAGACATAGCAGAATGGGTTTCATTAACTGTTAATACATGCCAAGGTTTGTTGTAATAACTGCACCATAAATGCACTTGGAAACATGCTTATTAGTTGTGTGGACGTTCAAATGTTTTACTATGGTAAAGTGGTTTTCTCTAAATTATTTGCTCTCGTTCTCAGTTTGACTTTTCTCAGTTCAAAAAATTCTTCACTGCAAGACATAAGGAACATAATAACATCACAAGATCCCCTGGCTCTCTAACCACAGCTCCTCTGATTGCATTCTCAAATTATACAGCATGTTATTAGGGAAGAGCTCAGTGCTGCAGCTAGGGAAGAAAACCCTTTTTCCATGCAAAATCTCCCTTGATTTAAATAAGAACACACAAACCTGGGCTGAAAAATCATCTTGCACATCTCATTCCGAGCAGCGTGTCCCTTTTCTGCAGCACCTTGCTGGGGAGCCATAGGTGTACCGGGAGGGCATGAGCTGGGTAGGGTGCTGCAGAGGCTGGGCACTCCTGTCTTGGAGGTGGTGGCTGAGATGAGATCCTGACGTGCTCAGACCCATCTGGCAGCTATGGACATGCTTGAGGCACTGATCCAGAAATGGGAGGCACTCATAGTTTGCTTGCAGGAATCGGGGACTTTCAGATCAATACTGGGGTTAGTGCCTGAGCTGTGATCTTGTCCCCTGTTGGACCCTCCTTGTGCTGTTAAACAAGAAATGATTCTGCTGAAGCCCGAGACCTGGAATTACTTCAATGTAGGAGAGATCAGCTAAAATGCAAAACGCATTAATGGCATTACAGCACTGATATTCTACCATTATCCAAGCACTGGGGAGGTTTCCTTCTGCGCTTTCTCAAGGTCTATCTCCAGCAGAAAATATATTCTGCTCAAAATGATGAACTGTATGTCAGGTCTTGGGGAAAACTGGCCTTGAGTTAGTTTAGGGAATGCTAATGATAATTTATGAGGAACGATTAAATTAAAACAAAGGCCATGATATCAGCTGAATTAAATTTTGTTCCTTTAAATCATCAGCACTGCCTGAGCTTTACAGTAGCCGCAGATGTGAGCTGAGGTATGCTTTATTTCATTTGCTTTATTTAAAGTTAAAAAGAGCCTTGAAACTGATATACTTCACATCTGCTGGTCTGGATCCGAGCTCCATGGAGATCTGGAGGTGGGGAAGGTGTTGCAAGGTTGAGTTTGCTATTTCTGAAACATCCCCAGCTTTTTGTTTTCTTCAGACCGGTCTGATGTGCAGTCAGATATTTTGAGTTGTATGTGTGTGGGAAGATGTTTGATATGTACATTACAAGTGCACTATTTTGGAGGTTTATTTCTTCTCCAAACACCCTTTAGAAAAGCAGCAGTGCTGTGGATCCAGCTAATTCCTAGTTAAAGTCAGTGTCAGTCTGTGTCATCAGTTCTAAAAATGGCCATTAATCTTCAGGAAATAAGATGTTTATCATATCTGTTGGTATTAGATCGTGGCTTACTGATTTAAGGTCCGACTTTCTGTACCTTTCTGTATCTGTTTATGTATTTGCAAATGACTATAAATTGCATCAGTTATCGTGTCACCTTATGTCGTCTTAAGTTCGTACAACATAAATCTTTGAGTGGAAGGTTTGTGAAGAAGCAACATTTACACCGGCAGAATAGAGCTGCTTATCCAAGCTGCTGCTTGGAAGCTTTTGGAAATTGGAGGGTAATCTGTGGCTAAACTGTTGATGATCATTTGCCTTGAGAACAATCTGAGCAATTTACTCGTTTGTTTGCACTAATCAGAGTAAATCAATTAATATTTCAATTCAGTTTTTGGAATCTGGTTCTGTGTCATTTTACGAGTGAAGTTTTGGCTGGCACATGACTATAAAAACTTTCATTAACCACCATCAAAATAAATGTGCTAATAGATCCTATGTTGCCAATAGTTCTTGTTTGTATTTATCAGTATTTAGCTGATGCTTAACACCAAGTCACCAGGTAAGCGGTGTGTTCTGGGATCCGTGGTCATTGGAGCAGGATGAGAACCCTAAAACTCCCCTGCAGAGTTCAGAGTCCTTCTGAAGGAAGCTCTGGTTTCCCAGCTGGGCTGTAATAAGCACAGGGTTGAGTTAAAAAACAAGAGAATTTGCTACAAGATGAGCTACCTAAAACTACATTTTATAGTACAATTCATAGTTGTACAAACTCCCAAAACTGTGGCCAGTCAATGGTGGTGTAATACCCCAAATCAGAAATGCATCAGGGATTAGTTTGTAAGTGGACAACTCAAACACAGGCCTGTTGGACCAGGCTGGAAGAAAACCCTTCTCCAGTGGCATACTTAGAGCATCCCTTGTTCCCTGGCCAGTTCCTCATGCCTTTTACCAGTTCAGAGGTGTTTTGCAGTATAATGCATTGAGTTGTATCTAATTGCTCTTTTTGTTTGATGTGCTCCCATCTTCTTTCCTGCTTTTCAGGGGTTCTTGTGCTGACTTTCTTTGTGAACAGATTTCATGTGAACACCATCACCACCAAAGACCAATTCATTATAGCATACGGGGGTCTCCGAGGAGCCATTTGTTTCTCTTTGGTTTTCTTGCTGCCTGACTTTCACAGAAAGAAGCTCTTCATTGCGGCAACAACTGTTGTCATCCTCTTCACCGTGTTTGTACAGGTAAAAACAATCTTGCTGTCATTAGCAGATGTAGACAATAAGCATGATTTTTTCTTTTCCAATAGCCAGTACCAAACTATTAGGTGGATACAAGGATTTTCCAGTCATTAAACCTTTCCCTCTATTGAGTGGTTAGGCATATGAAAACTTCAAATTATTACTGAAAGAAGCAGAAGGTTTGAGAGGTTGACTAGCAGTTGTTGCCTTGCAACACGTGCTGTGCATTTTCCATGATAACTTGTCCCATCTTTTATCCAGTCCATCCGTAGTGGGATAGCAGCTTTGAAAATTGTGAAGAATGATGCTGGCATAGGTTTCCTCTCTAAAGCAGTGCTTTTATGTGTTTTATGTGAGAGCAAAGCCAACACAAATCAACCTCTACAACTAGTTTGCTGTTTGAGCAAGGTAAGAACCACTTGTTATTGGAGGCCTTGTCATGAAATGAAATGCTACCTGAGCCATGCAGTGAAATGAAGATCAGTTTTCCTGATGCCAGAGGTGAGAAGATGGAAGATGTTGGAGATGTTCCAAATCCCCTGAACGAGGGCAGCAAGAACTGGAAGAAGTTTATAGTTTGGTTGTCTCAGCTTTGGTAGTTCACAAGGACAAATTTAAAGGGGCCTAATTTGGGGGGAGTGACTTTTTAATGGTTTCTGAAAATGAGTTTTATCGGGGCACCCAACAACGGAAGCAACAACAGTCATTAGTTTATTTTGTATTTTGTGTCTCTGTCTGAGATGTTTTCACATTCATGCAGCAAAGCAGCTGCAGTTATTTTGTGATGATGCAGCAAGAAGGGGATTGCTTTAACTCTTCCATTGGAACAAAAACCCAGCTTTGGGTGTGTTACTTGTTATAAAAGCAACGAAAATCAGAAGCGAATAGAAAAGTCAGCACTTTTGATTAATTTGCCTCTAATCTTTCTTCTATAACTGATCCCTGAACCCTGTTGCTACCTGCTTTCTCTTTCTGCCCTGGTGATTCTTGGCTTGTTTCCTACCCACCACCAAAGCTTCTGTGAGTGAGTTCAACCTGCCCAGATCATGCAGCAGCTGCTAGGGTGGGAGAGGGAGATGGACCCTCAGAGCGCTGATTGCTCCAAGATAGTTGGTTTATTGTTTGAAGTATGGTACTTCTTCCCCCCCGCGTTTTAAAGACTGATTTCTGTGAGTGTCTTTTGAGTACGTTTTGCAAAGCCCAGTCGTACAGAGAGGCCGTAGGAGCATCTGCAGCCTAGGCTGCTCTTTGGCACCATGAGCAGTGCCACATCTGACCTCAGCCCACAGCTGCATCCCGGGCGAGGATGGACAGTCCGCAACTGGGGCAGAACTTGGTGCTGGTACTGCTCTGCTTACTGATCATATGCTGTTATTTTTGACGGATTCTGCTTTAGCACCTTTCCAGGTCTGTGATGGAGAGAGCTTTTCTCTCCCTCGGGCACAGGCTGGGGTTGTAAGGAGTTGTTGAGCTCGGGAGGAGCAAGCAGGCAGCATTGCTCTGACATCTAGTGGTAAAAGCATCCTTGCAGCCTTCTGTGCGATGATTTTGGAGGTGTCTCCCTGCTCTTTGCCCAGCAGCAAGTCTCTAAGGGCAAGGCTCCTTTCGGGCTTTCTTTGAAATACACATTTTAGTTCACCTCACAAGCAATGTCATGTTTGGAGGAGAATGTGGTGGGGAAATCTGAGTTGTCTGGTCCTGAAGTGAACAACACTGATGTCTACCTGGTGTGCACCATCCCAGAAAGTTAAGCATGGGTCTCCATAGGGTTGAGGCAAGCAGGATGAGGATCTGGGAAAGATGCCATGCAGAAAAGCTCCCCAGGAGCTCCTGCTGAAGAGCATGAGGTCCATGCACAGCTGCTGACCTGGGGCTGCCCTCTTCCTGCCCTTGGATGGAGGAAGCAGAGAAGCAGCCGGGGCTCTGGGAGCTGGTGGGTCACGGTGACAGCTGCTGAGTGGCCCCATGGCTGAGTATCGGTCCACAAGAGCAAATTCCTTTCGCTTGGCCTCCCTGAGCCCCTTAGGTGTGGGCGTTGGGCACTTGGGCTATGTGGAGGATTGGTGTTGGCTCTCTGCTTCCCCACATCCACCTAATCCACATCAGGAGCTGAAAACACGGTCAACGTGTGACATGCTGATGGACTCGGAGCTGAGACCCGCGGGCAGCCGGACCGGGCACAGCTTTCAGACTGAAAGGAGGGAGCAGGGGCCAGGGGTGGGGGGAACGTACTAGAGGTGGAGGTTGACGAGTTTTAAGATGCAAATGTGGGTCAGAAATTGAAAAGACACGGTCACTAGGCACGTCCGCTCATGCAGAGACGCTCTTGAGTCTCAGACAAAGGTTGTTCTAAGGCAGCAGCTCTATTCTGCCGAGGGCTCGGAAAATCCTTCCCAGGACTGGGAAAAGGGCTTTTGTGTAACCTCAAAGCTCAACTGGTGATGTCATCTCCATGCGAAAGGGTGAGAGTTAAACAGGATCCCCTGTGGGTACGTGTCAGAGTGACGACCCCTTGACCTTCAGCCATTCAGCAGGAGCATAGTGTCTATAAAGACAGACTTTGCTCAGGCTCAAGATACCTGCAGTATTGTGTAGCTGAGGCCACCACGGCAACAGGGAGGGGGGAAATAAGCTGAAACAGAAGGATATGAACTTTTCAACGCTGCATCTCAGCATATACATACACAAATAGGAACATGTATTAAGATGAAGTGTTACAAACGATTCCTACAGCTACTGCTGCCAGCCACGTTGATGGATGCATTACTGAAGAATTAATATCCTTAATATCCCAGCACCTTTGATGGTGCTCTGTCACTTTGGGTGGAAAGGACAAGTGAAACACTGGCTACAAACCAGCTTCTGTAGACAGTGGACTTTTGTTGTTGTTATTTTGTACAATAAGTTTTCTTTATATTCTCAGTGATATCAGTACAGACTTGGCAGGGGGTGTCTGTGTTAAGATAGGACACAAACTAGGTGAGAAATTATCTGGCCTCTTTTAAGCTGGGGAAGGCCAGCAAAGCATCTTGTCGGAGCACAAACTGACTTTGTTTTCTTGGGAATCCTGATCACACTCTTTGAAAAGCCTCATGCTGCATAAACCAGTGATCAACATGTTAACATTGGGCTTGTCCATACATGGGTCTATCAGTGCATTACACAACCCAAGAAATTAACCTATTTTGGCCTTTTTTGACTCAGTTGCATAAGGCTGTTCCTACAATGAGCCTGGTTAATAATTTTGAGAAGTTTGACTGAGCAATTATCAGGTCCTCAGTGCTTCTGAGCAGGCCTGGATATGCACCATGTAGCCCAGGAAGTCCTTCAAGAAGCTGTGGCCTTGGAATGTCGCAAAAAGCCATTGTTCTTCCTTTTAGTGTGGTTTAAAAATGAAATAGCACGTTCTCCGTTTGAAGTTCACTCTCTCAGCCTATTGGCCTCTGACCTCTTGCATGAAATTGCTAGCAAATGTAATAATTAAGAGTGTTTTTTTTCCATTTTTTGGCACATGTGTGAGTTTCTTTCATTTGATTTGAGTATTTTTGTTGTTTGTTGCCTGAACCGTCCCATTATCTATTGGATCACTGGTGGTAGAAAACATTGTATGAGCCACAATAGAGTTGTCAGCATCTGGTGATGCACTTATAATGAATTATTGCAAGTGGGTGGAGGAGCATCGCAGGGGTCCTGTAGGTGTGCTGTGAAATAACATGGTCTGAAATAGCACATGGGATTTCACTGATGGTGAAGGTCAGGAAGGGCCAAAGGAATTCAGGAGTTTAAGTTTGTGATTCCTGGTCACAAAACTCCAAAAGGCCACTTTAAAATGAAAACAAATGCAGGTGATTACCCACTGAAGGCAAGAGATCAATTACATAGTCTCTACTTAATTTTTGTAATATCTGTTATTTCTGAATTTGTGAGTTTTATGTTATTTATTCTGAATAGCAATGCTTTTTTTATTGCTATTAGCTATTAAAATGACACATTAATTGTTTCTGCAATTAAAAATGTGTTCAGCTCTCCTCCGTGCCAGCATTTGTGACATTCAGAAGTCATAAACATCAACTACTCCATCATTTTTGCAGTAAACATGTCCTAGAAAACTCATTTCATACCAAAGCCAGACTAAGAAATGTAGCACAACAGCATTTTAGAAGTTCTCTCACGAGGCTTAAATGGCATTAAAACTCTTCCCTTGACCCTTCTCACCAGGTGGATACTTTGATTAGTAAACTTAGCCACCGGCAGGCCATCAAGGATCGTTGGGGTAATGATCTGTGACACATAATACTCAAAGTCAGCAGACGAATGCTGGTGGAGGCTCCGTGCTGTGAAGTCTCAAGGACTATCATCGTTTCAGGCATTCAAACTTTGAACGTTTCAAGCCTCTTTCCATCTGGTAGGCTACAAGGAATAGCAAGCCACGGGCTTGACCTTGAAATTATTGGTTGACTTTCTGTGGTCTTTGAGATGCCAGATGAGGAGAGCGGAGCATTTCCCCTCTCTGCCTGCCCCCATCCAGAAGCCTTTGTGTGAGCTCCCATTGACAGGCTGCTACCACAGGCTAACAAAATGTTTGGCTTACAGCTGGGAGAACAATTTCCACTCTTGTTGAAGCTTTGCAGATTTTGCCTTGCTAATAAAGCAGAGCAGATGAGAAGCATCAGCTCAAACACCAGGTCTTGTTCTGGCAAGGAGCAAAGTAGCTGTGGCTCATACCTGTGCTGGTGATATTTTTTTCCCAGTGCAGGTACTACTAAGAACACTTGATGTGAAGAAAGGCTGATTTTTGTCTTTGTGGTTATGCTGCAGGGAATGACCATCCGTCCTCTTGTTGACTTGTTGGCTGTTAAGAGGAAAAGAGAGAGTGCTCCCACAGTGGGAGAGCAGATCCATATTCGGGTAAGTGTATCCATTAAAATGCAGCCAGAGCTTTCCAATATGTGTGGCTGGTAGCAATGTGGTCCTCCCGAAATATGTGTGCCTCTAGGGACTCTACAGATATGCAGTTTCAATCTTATGCAGGTCCCTTTCCAGGTTTAAAGTTTTATGCAGCTTCCTAAGCATGGTTTATTACTTGCACTGGAATAGCAGTCACCAATTTAGGCTGATGTTGCATTAGGTGCTGCACAAACATGACAGAGAAAGATGCTAACTTGCCTAAAAGCTTGTCGTCTAACCTAACTCAAACAGTTCTGTTTCTCTGTAAAGAGTGAAAGAAAGAAGAAGAAACTTGGTTGCTTTCAGGGTTGGGATCTTCCATGTGTTCATCAGCCACATTGCTGCCATCAGTTTGGGCATTTTTGCAAAAAAAAGAACAAGAAAATTAGAAAAAGGAGGATAAAGGCTGGAATTATATTGGATGGAACCATAGAAGTTCCTCCTCCCTGGAATTGTTCAAGGCCAGGTTGGATGTGGCTTTGAGCAACCTGCTCTACTGGAAGGTGTCCCTGCCCACGGCAGGGGGTTGGAATGAGATGATTTTTAAGATGGAATTCAGTTCACTCTTGCTCTCGCCATCCAAACATTGGCCTTTCTAGTTATAGTGGATTTTTTCAGATGGGGTCAACTCCATGAGGAAGCAGGGTACTCTGCAGGTTTAGCTGAGGCTTTGCATTTGCATCTCTGTCCAATGTAAAAGTCTGTTTCTGAACCTCATTGTTTATGCTCAGGCACATTTCCGTGGGTATGGCTCCTTCAGGCATATTTTTATCTTCTTTTTGGATAGCTAGAAATAAAGACATTAGGTCTGAGGACATTTATAAAAACTGTTTGGCATCCTCACAATTAGGTTGTATGGCAGGGCTTTGTCTGAGGTTAACAGAACAGTTCAATAGGCTGAAGAGTCTTTTCCCATCACGAACAGAGAATACTTTCTTCTTTTGTTAGTGTGTGAATAGTAAATCATCTCTGGAAATGTGTTTATTAGGAAATGGGAGCTGAAAATGACTGTGTACCAATTAAGTTAAGTAGGGAAGGCAACAATGCAGGCTGCTGGAAAGCAGGGATGCAGAAGCAGCTTTCTTCCTCAAATTTATTTCTCTGTCTGGAGAGTCGGGGCACTCTTGCTCGCAAGAGTGATGACCAGTGAGGGTGAAGTCGTTTGCTGGTCCTCCAACTATATGGCTGCTAATAGCTAATGGCATTAAACCTGTACCAAGCTGCAGGGCTGAGTCAACAGCTCTGATTTTTTTTTTTGTCTCTGACCCCACAAAAGATGTCAGAGCTGGAGGAAGCTCCAGGGACGTTGGTATGCCCGAGTGTGGAGGACCATTGACCTGCCGTAGAGCAGAGCCCTCTCCCAGTTGGAGCTGTCAGTAGGAGAGAAAGCAATTTGGGAAATTATAGAGATTTAACTTCTGGGTGGGAAAATCAACCTGTCTGGGATTTTTAATATAATTTCAAACCATAATAATCTTTTTGTATAAGGCACAATGTGGCCAATTATTTCATTTACTGGGAGGCGTCTGGGGGAAGGCAGTATTTATTATTCAAATCAAAACACGTTATCTACATCTGTATGCTGAAGATTCCAATCTCCTGAGACACATTGTCCTCAAAAACCTCAATATGAGCATTTTCTGCTTATCAAGGCCCAATATGCAGGACATGCAAGCCTTCAGCTCTCCTGTACGTATCATAAAGAGCAGATCCACCTCCCTCAGTGATTATTCCTCACTCTCACAGACCTGAAAGCAAGCAGCCAAACCACTTATTGTACTCCAGAGCAGAGGGATATACGTGGATGACTGGATGGGGAATTAGTCTGACAACCCCTCTCCTTGTTTACCAGTGCACCGAGCTGAAAGCATCTCCTGTTTTGTCTGCTGGCTTTTGGTGTTTGCTGACTGAGTTCATCACATATGCGATGCATGCAACCAGTGTATAGCAAAATCCTCTTTTCTGTTTAGTTCTTGGATCATTTGCTGGCTGGCATTGAAGATATATCTGGACACTGGGGACAGTATTACTGGAAAGACAAGTAAGGATTTGCCAAAATACAACTGTGTACATGTGTAGAAAAAATAAGGCTGGTTTCTATTCCCTAAGTTTCCACTGTGGGCAGCTGGATCTCATTCATCCTTGGGTCACAAGGGAGGTGAGAGAGGGACAGCTTTTCCTTGTCCAAGGTGAGACCAGGCTCTTGGGGTGCTTCCCCACTTGCAGGTCACATATTGTGCTTTACCCTAAAAAGACTCTGTTCTCCCCTGCTATTGTTTGTTCCTTTTTGTCCAAAGAAATGAAACAAAAGGGCCACGCCAGCACAACACACAGCCCATGTAGCTTCAGCCTGTCCCTGCCTTCACCAGTGTTGCCTGTGCTCTCCTGCCTCTCTGGCCATGAGAAGCTGAGGACCCCAACCCAGCATGTACACAGCTAAAAACTAAAAGTATGAAGCACAACTGCTTGTTGCGGACTGATGAATTGCAGCGGCTCTCTGCAGATCTCTGTTGCAAAGTGCTCAATTTTCACTGAACTTTGGTAGATTTTACATGTAGGAGGTTTTTTTTAATTTTTCTTTTAATGCAAACAACCTAAAATATGTTAATAACAATTTATCAGATTTATCCCCTTGGCTGTGCAGACACAAAGGCAGCTAACTTCATGGTAAGGACTCTGGTTAACGCAGCTGGCAGGGATTTCCTTACGAATGCCAGTGCTTGGAAGCGCCACTAGAGGGTATGGGAATCGCTGCTGGCTCCCTTCGAGTGGGTTTGTGAACAGCCAGACTTGAGTGTCAGTGTTTGATACCGGCTCGATCTTTTCCAAATGTTGTGCTGCATGCGAGCAGAAAGCGAGAGGAAATGGCTCAAGAGGGGATCTGGAAGTGTTTAAATCTATTGCATCCCTTGGGGCTACTGCATGTACTTGTAGCACTTATAGTAGAGTTCATGTTAAATCTGGCAGTTTGGGGAGCCTTTATTGCATTTGGCAAAGTTTTCCTATCTTAGCTTAAGTACTGTAGTGCATAAATAAATAGGAACTGATCTCTTGGACTGTTGATTTCTGGAAAGAAGATAGTGGAATATAATGGAATATGGAGTGGTCAAGGGCTATGAACCTGCTGGCTTGCTTTTGCTGCTGGGGTGTTGTGGGAGGAGGCTAAACCCATCTTTTGTTCTCAAACAGATTAGAGTATTTTAACAGCAAATACCTGCAGAAGATCCTACTTCGAGAATACGACCAGCCAAAATCAAGTATCGTGCTTCTCTATGAAAAGCTGGAGCGGAAACACGCCATTGAGCTGGCAGAAGCAGGGCAGCTGGGGCACAGCCTGTCTCACCCATCCTTGCTGTGAGTGCTCCCTCTCCTGCACTTGTTCCCTTTCTGTCACTCGTTCCAACCAGAGGGAACAGCTACTGAAAGCTTTTGCACACTTCTCAAGCTCCGCTGCTCTTCCCTGCTGGGTTGTCCCATGGGAAGGAGGAGCACAGCCTGGATAAATGCCAAGTAAACATGATTTAAAGATTAGTAGGTGGGTATTAAAAATGGTCAGGTGGATGAGCAATGTACTGGCGTGGATGAACACTCTTCATTCATGAAGAGAGGTGAGCCTCTTTTACGTGGAGGCTGGCCTGTATCCCCCCCTCAGAATGACACAGCAATGGTGCTCTGAGGAAGAGGCTTTTACACCATTTTTTTGATGGCTTTGCGCCGGTGTGTGAACTGAAGGAGCCAACGATGAGAATGAGCATTGGCTGAGATGAAAGGGTCAAATATTTGTGTGTCAGAATGGCCAATCTCATCCCTTACAGAAGGTTCTGCTCTGCCACAGCTCCCCACAGCTATTCTGTCTACCAGAGAGCACATGGATGGGACAGCTCTGATGCAAATACCAAATGCCCCATCTGCAGTGAGCTCCATCTGCAAGAATTATCTGTTGCTTGTGCTCCCTGGTGGTGGAATCTAAAAGGGCTGCCATGAACACTGGGCTTTGGGGACGCACTGATTGTGCTGCTGAGCATCTTCCAAAATAAGGCATTCTGGTTTTCTTTGCAGCAACAATGACAGGACTGTCATAACAGACACAAAATTGGAGGATACTCTGAATCCGGCTGTCCTGGATAACATACAGGAAATATTGGCAAGGAACCTGTATCGAATAAGGAGAACGGTATAACTTTTCCCTCAATCTGTACTTTAGATGTCCAATAACAAAAGTTATCTCAGTTATCCTAACAGCCTGAGCAGATGTTATGAATATTTACATAATTACTAATGATGTCTCTTTGTGAGCAGAGAATAGTTGGCTGTGTGAAGCCAGATCCAGTTTCCAAGTCAGTGGCACATTTCTGTTTGCAGCATGACAGCTTTTGAAAGGTTCACCCAGTCAGCCTATAATTTCACAAAGTATTTCAGGCATCAGCACCCAGAACCAGAAAAGAGAAAGGAGGAGCACATGGATCTTCAGGCATCAGGTTAACAGATCCAGCAGCTGCAACAGCTCCTGGTTACCTACAGGGATGGGGTTATCCTCACATTGTGTTTTTTCCCATAGAACAGGGCACAGTCAGTGAGCTGTGAGGGAGACTTAATCTGCAGATGTGTTAAAACTGCTTGACAGTTCTGCCATGGAACTGGTGCAACTGGTTAAATAGCACAGAAACCATTTGCTGTTTACAGAATAACTTACGAATGCACAGCACCTAGGACTGTGCATTTTAATCGCTGTTCGCACGGCGATACATGGAGCCTTATCCTTAAAATCCACCTAAGCCTTTGTTTTACGGATTACGCATGAAATACTGAGTCCTTGGGGATGTGGCTGGTGCTGGCAGCTCAGCACAGAGGGATCAACCTCCCCCTCCTGTGCCTGTCCTGATCCGGGAGAAGCAACTGGATATGGCTGGGAGGGAACCTATAGGAATGGTGAATGGGATGAAGATGAAGGCACACCTCTTGTTTGCAAATCTGCCTAAATCCAGCCTCACCCCTTGTAGTGACGTTATAGTGACAATGCCAGCTGATGTTAATGAGAGATATAGCTTTGGTTGGTATATGGCTTTTGAAGCAGGATTTATGGTTCCTGTTGACTGTGTGATTTATATCTGAAGTCGGGCTGATATAAAATATTGGAGGGTTGGGCAGAGGCACTGAGGCTGAAGACACCTTGAATAGAGAGGTTGATGTGTCACCTGGACTAATAGAGAAGCGTATCTGTCTTGTCATTCAGTGATCGCTTGGGCAATTTTGCATAAAGAAGCAGATTTTGGAGACCCATCTTCCTTCTTTGGCTCTTTCCCTCCATCCCACCACTCTTACTTGGACAGATCAGTTTAACCCCATAACTAGGCAGGATGGTTACAGGGGGTGAAGGACCCTGAGGGACACAGGTATTAGTGAGGGGATGCTGCTGCTGAGAGAGGCATGGTCCCATGTCTGACAGTGGTCTCTCTGGTGCAACATGCAGGGACCAGCGTACAACAGGCACACCCTTCCCGGAGAAACAGAGCCTGTGGAGCATGCCAAGGAGATCCTGATCCTCCGGCACAAGAGCCTGCAGGTGGAAGTGAGAGGGAGTGATACGGTCAGCTCCAGGAAGGAGGTAAGAGACAGCAGTGAGCTCTTGGACCTTCAGAGACCGTGCACAGGATGCTTCCCCTGTGCTAGTATAACTAGTGCTAGGAATAGTGCTGTTTAGCGCTGGTGGTATTTCTTTTTAAAGAGAAATCCTGTTACCAAAAATTAAAAAAAAAAAAGTGTGTCTCAATCCTAAATTACATTCCAATGAGTAGGAAATATTGAGAAATAAAACCAAAACAAAACCAAAATCCAACGCAACTCCTAACAAAAAAATGAGCCATCTTGTGTGCTGCGCCACTCAGTGCTTTGTGAACACAGGCTTCCATCCATGCTAGGAAAGTTATTTACTGAGCAAATGTTATTAATTGGGTTTCAGTCTGTGGATTCAGAGGTCTGTTTTTCCCATGTTTTCTTTTCTGGGAGATTTCGTTAAAGGCAGGAATTTGGTTCACCCATTGTCAGTGGTCCAAGATGGACTGTAAATATTTGAAACTCTTCAGTGTTGTTTTTTTTCCCCAACTCTTTGAAATGACAGAAGCATTACTGTGAGATTCCTTATTTATTCTGGAGGTGAGCTTTTTGTTTTTAAAAGCAGCTATGGTTCTGGGCAGACTTGAAGAAAGTAAAATAGAGGGAAGTGTTGCATACTGGATTCCTGAGAGAACTGCTTTGAGTCCAAATTCACTGCTGGCACAGCTCCATGTCAGTTCATGTTATGAATTAGAGGAGAAACAAGGTAAATATAATGTCTGTGGCTGATGAAGACTTTTGCTGACTTCTCTGGAGATCAGTGGAAGAAGTTGGGCCAATATTTCCCTGTAGAAAGATGAAATGGTCCAGGAATGTTTCATGAGGAGCAGGCTTGGTCTTTTCAGTTCTTTCCATCCTCTGTAATTCTTGCTCTAGAGGAAAAGCAATTCATATTATTGCTCCCAGACCCTCAGGTCAGAAGCAGTAATTGCTGAGCCATCCCTAAATTTCACCTGCTGCTCTTAATCTTAGGTTTTGATGGCTTGAGCTAGAGCACTATCCAAGTGCAAACTGTGGTCTCTAATCTGGGCAGCAAGGCTCCATCACTAAGGAGAACAGAATGACCTTTTAAAAAGAAATAATTTATCTTCTTTTATTTAGACAGTGATTTTTGCATGACAGCACAAGAACTTGGGACTGCTGCAGGCTTTCTTTTGCTCTGATTTCTTTGTTCAAATGCCAGTCATTGAAGAGCCCACCGAGAATGGCAGTAACACACCAAATGCTGCTTCTTCTCAGCCCTTCATTCCAGAAAGGTGTTCCGGCTCTTGCAAACAACTTAAAAGACTTAATTTGATCATTTACATGCTGATTGGTACTTACAATTCAAAATAGATAGGCAAGAACATGGCATGTTCCTGTAGAACATTTGGTATAATTAAATTTCAAAAGAACAACATCAAACCAGGGCTGATTTTGAGCACGTTACATTCTTTAAGGACATTTGATTGTTAACCCTTGTGCTCCTGCTTTCCCATTTGCTGCTGCTCCCATTAAGTACTGCAGTGCATTTGGAAGGAACTTGAGCACCTTTGGGAACACGGTTTCTCCTGCCACTTTGCATGCTTAGAGCTGGCCTTGAGAACAGAATGTTTTGGGGGAATTGCAAAAGCAGTAGAATTCACTCTCTATATATGCTGATTCATGGGTGGTGGCATCCCATAAGGATGGCAAATGCTCCTATGGATTTTGTGAAATACCAGTTTGGTGCTGAATACTGCTGTCTCTAGCAGTCGTTTGTTGGTGCTAATTGCACCTCTTTACAGCAGCTACCTTTGCTTTGTGCCAGTCCAAGTGAAACAGGTGTAAATATGGAGAGCTGATTCCAGTGACATCTGTAGAGGAGACTTTAAGCCCAAGAAGGATCCCTCTGCACCCAAAAGGAAAAGTCAGGTGTGTTGTCTGTGATCAGCAGCTTATCTGCTAATGTTTTAGAATAGCTGCCTCATTTTTCTCCAAATAGAAATAAGGTGATACCCAAAAGTGATGGGATAATGTGCTAGAAGAGCCCCAGAATATTAACACAAGGTGGGAGGGAGGGTAGGTGCTGTTCCTTCATGCTGTAGAAGGACATATTGCAGAATTCATCAGTAGAAGGAAGGAAAGTTGTGCTAAAATGTAGATCTCTTCCCATTAAAAACAGCACAATATTTTAAATTTTTGGGAAAAATTAATTCACTTATATTTAATTTCATGTCCAGTTGACAAGCAAATGGCATTTTTCTATTTAAAAAAGAGATGAATGAAAAATATAGCTAGTTAGTGTTTGAGATCTTCCTAATTGTCAGTTGCTCCATCTTTTGTAGTCCCAAAGGGAAGTGTTTGGCCTTCCAGGTTTTGAGTCAGCAAGAAAAAACTTGATGCTGTCACGTCACACATCTTTCTGTTCTCCATTTCACCACGAGATGGAAGCATTACAACTGTGTTTGCAAACCCAACTGGAAATCAAGGAACTGAGAAACCAACTTTAAGCAAAGGGCCACTGAAAACCCTCTGGTGCTGTTGGAGTGCCTGCACGTCTTCTGTTGCCAGTCTATTCGATAAAAGCTTTGGTGACATGTTCAATCAGTTCGGTGTTATGTGCTGAGTGAATCCTTAAAAAATCCCTTTGGTTCAGTAGAAACACTGCTGCTTCTGCTTGCTGGCTGTCTGCTCATATCGTTTTTCTTTTCTAGTGAAGCTGGTTACTCCTTTGCTATCAAAATATAAAGCTGTTGCAGCTCAGTTGGATTTGTCTTGTAATTTATCAGGTGAGGGTTGGTCTTTTCCTCCTGTATCAGTCGCCACAAAATAAGGGATGCATGGAAGAGCATATAGGTCTGTGGCTGCACTAGGCTCGGGAGGAGCCAGCAGTGAAGCTCATCTTGCCTGATGGACAGTCCATCTCCCTCCACTGTTGGTGTGGAGAAACCAGTGCCCTTGGCAGGATAGTCACCTTTTTTCTCTAACCTGGGTGGCTTTAGGTGTCTACTGCACTTTAGGTGTCTACCTTTGCTTTTACAGTACTGAGAGATGTCTCTTAGGCTATGTTACAGGCCCCTGCTAACGAGAGGTTGGAGGGTGAATCAGGAAGGCAGAGAAGTAAGAAAAGAACAATCTTCATCCTTCCTGAGCCAACAGTGCAGGTTAAATGATTTACACCAGGCAGAAAAGCCTTGGCAAGGCTACGAGGTGATTTCAGATCTGAATTGCAGCCCAGAGGATTAACTCCAAAACTATCTATTTCCAACAGAAAATTTGCCTTCCTTCGCCTGAGGACAAAATTCCTGCCGAATGCTGCTGCTTCCTGCATCTGTGCATCACCCTGGCTCTGAATACTGTCCAGATTTTGGGCTTGCCTTATTTTAGGCAAGGATCCAACACAGAGTACGCTGGCAGGGCAGTCTCTGAGACCCAGGGTAGCTTTTATTTACCACTGAGCACCCAGAAAATCCTTGCACCTGTAGCCAGGCAACTTTGGCCTCTTTTCTTCTGCCAAACACGAGTACACTCCCCCAGAAGGAGCTTATTTGGAGCTGCCTGCAAGCCATGTGCACAAATGACATACTGCCTTTGGTAATTATGTCGGAGCCCTTTCATGGAGCATGCTCTGAGAATCGTTAAATGCCCCTGGGAATGGCTTTCCAGGGAACTGGGCGCTGCTGTTGGAGCCTGGAAGGCATTGTTATTAAAATGGTCAATAAAAGTGTGAACAAGGGATGGAGGGCACCGGCCCTCATTAGGGGAGGGAGGAGAACGAACTCAAACAAAATGCAAACCAGGCTGGGAGATGTCCAGAGTTATTGGCAGTCTGGGTTGCTGGACTGAAGTGCCAAATCACAGCTGCGTTAGGAGGCTTATTCCCAGTTTGCAGAAGCACTGAACAATTCAGGCAGCATTGTGCTACCTGAGCGGTTTTCTTTTTTTTTTTTCCCCTTTTTCCCTTTTTTTATTCTGTTTATTTATTTATTTATTTATTATTTATTCCCCTGAAGGGTAGAGATTAGCTCTGGAGTGAAAGCGCAGGGAGCTCATTAGTGCAAGCTCCTTACCTGCCTCCTTGGTCTGCAGCCAAAGCGAGGGAACAGCCAAGGTGAGAAATGTCCATGTCCTGAGGATGGGCTTTGACTCCTGCACTCGCCTGCCCTGTCCCCCCCACCGTTCCAGGGCTGCTCATTCCCCTCCTATCTGCCGAATCACTCCTGGAGAGCTCAGACCTCTTCCCCCAACTCGAAACAAATCGGTGTCTGTAAATATTTCCTCACATCTATCCGGTCTATTTTTAGCTATAGTCCTTTTGGTTTTCTTGGCAAAAGTAAAACGAATGGAAACAGAGTCCTTGGAGATTGCAAATGGGTTGTTTATGAAGCAGGAGTGTCATTAACAGACTTGCTAGCAATCTTCATAAATGCATTAAAGTACTTTTCTTCCTTAGTCACAGAAGGATGACTCCTACTCATCGCAGGGTGACTCCAGCATGCAGCCCAAGCTGTGTCGTTCCTTCACCGGTAAGCTGGGGAGCTGGTGGGTGCTGGTGGTGATTTCCTATCTCCCCTGAATGCCAGGACCCATGCCTGTGGGGTGGCCCAGCTGGTGACAGGGAGGATGTGCTGAGTTTATGGCATATCCATTACAGGGTTTGGACATGGGAGGCAGTCAAGGCACAGCCTCCTGCCCTCCCTACCTTGCAGCCAGCAGCAGCAGGAAGACCTGGGCTGTGTGTTGCAGGCAGAGTGGCAGGGGCATCACTCCAGCCGGGGGGACAAAGTGGTGCTCCTTAGATGAGCATCATGAGTGAGCTAAGTGCCTTTTCTCAGCCCGACCTGAGACAAGTCATGGTCTAGTGGTGGACTTGGCAGAGTTGGCTTAATGGTTGGACTGGATGATCTTAAAAGCCTTTTCCAACCTAAATGATTTTAAGATTCGGGTGTGCTGGGACGCACTGCTGGCAGTGAAGGTGCTCCAGGCAGCTGCTCAGGGGCAGGCAGTGATGCTGGGAATCATCACAGTGAGAGATCTGTCCCAGTCCAGGTGTTTGACCTTCTTATTACTTGTGTGCTGCAAGGGGGTGCATGAGTTTACACAGAGCTTTCTTGTCTCTTATGTCCAGCCAGGACAGGAGCATTTGAAAGTGGTACTGTTCTTCATATTCCACCAAGCACTAAGATGTCTGGCAGTAACTGCAGATCATTCTGTCTATGGTGATGCTACTGAATAAATGAAACGCTTATAAAAATAAATTACATTTCAAAACATAAAGTTTGTGCCAAAACTATTTTCAAAAATTAAGATTATTTCTTTCCTCATTAAGTATTATTAAAATGCATTTTGAGTGCACCATTAGCAGCCCTGTCTGCTTTAAATATCAGTCACAGAAAGATTGGTGGTCAAGACCTCATGTTTTCATAAGCTTGAACCCAATTTCTAGATAACTGAAAGCTTAGTTTTCAAATTAAAAAAAAGAAAAGGTTTATCAATGAAGCTTCACACAAGATATAGCTGGTGAAAACTGTAGGCAGTCATTTCAGCCTCGAAGCACAGTGGGATATTCAGTGGGAAACTGAGCACTGAATTTTTACAATACTTGGCATAAGAATTGTGCCTGTGAAGGTGACAATCCTGTCTGTAAAAGTGGTTGTACAAAAGAGTCAATGTTTGTTGGAAATAACAAAAAAAGTAAAGTTGATTCCCAATATAGGCTGAGATAGTTGAAGGGACTGGGACTAATATTAATGTACAGAATGTTTCTGTATTACGTATGTTTATTACATACACGTTTCTTTTCTATCTTTTTTCGTCCTTCAATTTCAAACATTTGCTTCCTTTGTACTTTTCTTTAAACACTTAACTGAAAACTTTCTAAATAAAGAGCCATGGTATAGCTGGCACCTTCTCTGCACAAAGGTAACTAACTAGTTGCAAGAGTGGATGGGAGGAACAGAAGCGTGTGGCATTTGTGTGTTCATAGGATGGACATCCCCTGGGGATGTAGCTATTTTGATCCATAGTTTACAATGAATGTTTATATTCTTCCTGAAGAACAGCCTGAATGTAAGGAGAGAAAGTGATAAGAAGCAGTGTTTTTCTCTCCCCAGGAAGATGTGAGCACAAAAGCCCCCAACATACTCTGGTAACAGGGCTGTAGGAGACTATAGCTCTTCGGTCATGATTGCTTGTATATCCGCCCCAAAAATATCACTTAATGTGGCAACAGGATATGATAGATGCTCTAGCAGGACACCTGCATCTTGAAAAGCTATTTTAAGGTAGTCACCAATATGATTTTTTGTTCTGTAAAGTTGCTGGTGGGCGCTGTCAAAAGAATGATGATATTGATCCAGAAATGTAACATATTTCACAGTACAAAATAGGGTTTAAATTGTCTTATTTTCCCCTTTTTTGTCTTCCATTGAAACACTGATCTTTGTCCTCTGTTTTATAATTGAAAAGTGATCCCTGCAGTGGTATAGCTCATCCACAATGGGCAAATGGCCACCTCCAGTACCTCTCGGTATTCCTTCATTCCCGTTGACCCACAAAGGAGAATGCTTCTCATACAAGTTGGTGTTTTTCTCTTCCTGCAGTGGGGAATGCAGAAAAGCTTCTGGAAGTGAAGCAGAATCGGTCCAAGTCAGTGTGTGTTATCCCACCACTGCAGCCCAGCGGTGCAGCCTGTCGGGAGAAGGAGGAAGTGGAGAAAGAGCTGGCTTTGGAGATGTGAAATCACAAGAGATGCTTCCAATGTGAGGGATCTGACTGTTTCATGGATGTCTATGATACATGTAGATAATGTAAATAAGATGCATACTGAAAGGGACAATATGGACAGGGCAAAATATTCTGAGTGGTTTGCATCAAAACACGCGCTCTTATCAAAACCCCAGCGTTGTACAACAGGAACCAAGGGCAAAGATGCGTGGCTGAGCACTAGCAATGCAAGGTAATGTCTGAGAGAGAATGTCTAAGAAATGGCTAGGAAAAATTAGTCTTTTCAGCCTGGGAAAATTGATGAAACTGTCTATAACTGCGATAAAGGATGTTTTAATAAGGTGAGATATCAGATCTTCTCATTAGTCAGCAGGGATAGACTAAACAGCAGGGAGCATTTAGATTAAACATTAGGAAAAACTTCATAATCTCAAGGAGGGCTTTATTAGGCAATGGAGAGTGTCACTAGGAAAGACAGCAGAGCCAGCAACAGATCCCTTCTGCTCCTTGGGAACTGGAGCCAGGAAGAGGAACCAGGTCCTGCTTCTGGACATTAATCATGTAAGTCCAAAATTAAATCAATTAGTTAAATAAGTGTTTTGTTTTACCAGAGGGACTGTCCCACACCCAGACACGGTTCTTTTAATGGAAACTTATTATAGCTTTATTAAAAGGGGAAAATATAGTCTTATTAAATTTTTAGCATTTATATAAGGAATGGTTCACCTCAGAAAATAAGATGGGGAAGCTCCACATCCAGTGGCAATACCAGGAGACGAGTGTGCCATCCCTAAAACAGAAGAGCAAGCAAGTGGTTGGTGGTTTGCAGCAAGCCTGCAAAGGGTCCCTCAGATGATCACTGCTGTCATAGCTGAGAGGGTCAGAGGAGGTTTGAATGCGTCTCCTTAGAGGACATAGCAGAGAGAGAGACCCAAAACCTTGCTGCCAGGGCCGCTTCTCCCAGGAAAGGTGTGATCCCCTTTGCAGAGTAGATGCAAAAGATGCAACTCCGGTGGTAGCATCTGAGGAAGATGGGTAATTTTCTTTGAAACTCCAGATAAGTGTCCAAGCCTTCGAATTCTTATCCTTAGCTGATAGGGTAAGTTAGAGCATTGCCAATATTGACATTTTTCTTTCTCTTCCTCTTCCTCTGCATTGAAGGATTCAGGAGTGTTTAATCTGAGCAAGTGACTCTTTCTGAAATAAGCATAACAGAAATTGTAGGAATTCACAACCCCCCCCTCCAGGATACTTGCAGACTTTCAGAGCTAATCTCCTCTCTGCAGTAATACTCCACCAGGAGACCACTGCCTGGTACAGTGGGGTTTTCATTTTAACCTGAAGACACAAAATCTTGTGTATTTGCTTTGCAATGATGTGGACGTCTCATTTTCATTTGAATAAACTTCTTCACCGTGAACTGACATAAGCTAATGTAGTTCATTTCAACTCAAAGGCCCCTCTTCATTGCCCCATCACTGGAAATTCACCTCATTGCAAACAAAAATTGGACCTTTTAGCCTTATGTATGTATTTTGTGTGCATATACATATATGTATTAATTGACTTTTAGTATATGTTCATTGTTATCTACACTTTATTAAAATGTTGGTTTGTTTCTCATTTTAATCTGCCTTGTGTGGGAGTCTTATGGATTTGTCAGCCCTCGATGTAGAAAATTGCCCATCTTTGAACATCTTGTAATATGGAACATAGTGCATTGCAACATACTCATATATGTTTCGATTTCAATTAAGTATGCTGTGTTATGAGATCATCTAAGAGTTATTACCTCCTTGCATCCGCAACATGCTCACAATGATGTCAGTGGTGGCTGGTGACACACGGGTGTCTCTCTGGGTGTCATCGGTCCGGCACAGTAAGCCTGTCAGATCCGCTTTGAACAGTGGTGCATTCAGCTCTGCCCTGTGCAGCCTTTAGTCAGTGATCACAAGATCATGAGCAAGGCAAGCGATTGTAATGAGTGAGGAAAATGGTCTGTTTATTGGTGTATGCAATTGAATACACGTGAGAGGGGAAAAAACTACTGAACCTGAAGGTCCTCAGCTCCCCGGGGTTAAAATGTCCACTGTTCCTTGGAGTTTAATGTTCACAGCATATAAAAATTCTCCTTAATTTCTGCACAGTAAATAGCCATAGAAAAATTTTCTAAGATGTGTCCTTTTTATTCTGTAGCTGGACAGCAAAAAGGAAAACAAATCAAGTTGCTTGCCAAGGAGTTTTTAATCAAGATTTTTTTAATCAAGGATAGAAACTTTGTGAATCCTTTGGTTGATTCTTGCTTTTTGATTATTTGTTTGGTTTTGTTTGTTTTTATTTTGCTTTTGGCTTCTGAACTGTCTTGCTTTTGTCCAATATATCTGGCTGTCTGTACCATCTTTGTCTTGTACAGCATCTATCATGCTTCTGGGCGTTGGATACTTAAATAGTGATATTTCTCTGTTTGAGTTTCCCATTGTGTAAAATGAGTTCCCTGCAATATTGTTATGAGCTACCAAGGACCTTATCAAATGGTGGTTGTTCTGGCATGTGTAGATTTATTTGTAATACTGTAGTAGGCAACAGAAATAGTTGGAAAAATCAGAAAATTTATCTGGAATTTTATTTGATGTGGAAAAAAGAAAAAAAAAACACATTTTGCTTGCATTTTTCCAAAATGGTATAATTTTCATCTTGCACAACAAGAGACATTTCAATGCCAGCTTCCATCAATTCTAGATGTGGCTCAGCTCCAGGTGTGTGTTTCAGTGGCTTGTGGCTGCAGATGCTGCTCCAGCCAGCCCTGCATTGCTATACCCATGCACTGCTGTGTCCTGCACAGATCCCAGCCCATTAATCTGTTCCACCCCTGCTCTGCACTGCTGGTACCATAAATACCTCTCTGCTGTATTAACCATTTGCTTGATCTGCAGAGAAGACAATATTCTGTGCAGTACATACTTTCCCAATGAGTCAGTCTGCCCCAGATTTAACCTTCTAGATACTATGGATTTTTTCTAAATGTTTCTTTACAAAATATAATAGCACAGCTAAAGCTTTCATGAAGTATTTTCCAGTTGTTTAGTGGCCAAGCCCTCTGACTAGTATGGATTTCAGCCCAAAATACCTTTGATAATCTTTGCCAGTATCCAGTGTTGGTGGTCTTAAAATTCTACAACTGAGTGGAAAACTGTTAAATGCTCAGGCTTCAGAGCATGCCTAATTAATTCTTTCCAGGGTTTTAGTCCTTTAAAAAGTGTTAAAAACATGGATTCAGTGTATCATTGAATATTGCATGGTTCTGTGGAAATAAATTGCATCATTTTGATTCCTTTAGTAGTTCAGAGAGTTACTGCTCTGTGCTTATTTTGGAAGTTTTCAAGAGTCTTTTGGAAGTTAGGGTTAAAAAGGCAAAAGTTGCTAATGATGGGGAGTAGCTCAATGGCAAAGTAAAAGCCCAGAAACTGCATTGGAAAAGTCTGGGCGCATAGATCAACAGCTGCATTTAAGCTAAATCTTCCTTGCACTCACATCTCCAAAAAAGAATTCATGTTCAGCACATGGGCTTTTAAAAATTATTTTTATTTTGACCATGAAATCAGACTTGTATTTATTTTATTTCATGACTGCTTAAGGAGATTATAATGGCTTAATCCTGGAAAATACGGGCAACACTTAAGAAGCAGGTGAAGCAAATTCGAGCTTTTCTTTCTCTCCTGACATCAAGAACTGCGGGGTATTCAACCTCATAAGATGTTGAATAAGATTAAGGATCTTTCAACATCCAGGCTTATGTGCTTCTTCCAAGAGACTTGTAGACGGGAGAGATGAAAAAGGATCATGATGGAGATGAACTGGTGATTACAGTTTTAATGCAGAATTAAAGGGGCAGCTATCAATATGGGTATGGATTTAGTCTTGGAAGATAGATGCAGGGACTGTGAGAATGAAGACCTTGGGCCCACTGTAGGAGAGGATCTGGTTCGAGACCATCTTAAGAATCTGAATGTGCACAAGTCCATGGGACCTGATGAGATCCATCCGTGGGTCCTGAAGGAGCTGGCGAATGAAGTTGCTAAGCCACTGGCCATCATATTTGAGAAATAGTGGCAGTTGGGTGAAGTTCCCGAAGACTGGAAAAAGGGAAATATAACCCCCATTTTCAAGAAGGGGAAAATGGATGACTCAGGGAATTACAGAGCAGTCAGTCTCACCTCTGGGCCTGGCAATATCTTGGAGCAGATTCTCCTGGAAGGCATGCTGAGGCGCATGAAAATCAACAAGGTGCTTGGTGACAGCCAGCATAGCTTCACTAAGGGGAAATCCTGCCTGACCAATGTGGTGGCCTTCTATGATGGGGCTACAGAAATGATGGACAGGGGTAGAGCAGTTGATGGCATCTACCTGGACTTGTGTAAAGCGTTCGACACTGTCCCACACGACATCCTTGTCTCTAAATTGGTGCGACATCGATTTGATGGATGGACCACTCGGTGGATAAAGAACTGGCTGGATGGCTGCACACAAAGAGTTGTGGTCAATGGCTCAATGTCCGGCTGGAGACCAGTAACGAGTGGTGTCCATCAGGGATCGGTGTTGGGACCGGTCTTGTTCAACATCTTTGTCGCTGACATGGACAGTGGGATTGAGTGCGCCCTCAGCAAGTTTGCCGATGACACCAAGCTGTGTGGTTCGGTTGATACCCTGGAGGGAAGGAATGCCATCCAGAGGGACCTCGACACGCTTGTGAGGTGGGCTGATGCCAACCTCATGAAGTTTAACCATGGCAAGTGCAAGGTCCTACACCTGGGTGGGAGCAATCCCAGGCACAGCTACAGGTTGGGCAGAGAAGAGATTCAGAGCAGCCCTGTGGAGAAGGACTTGGGGGTGTTGGTTGATGAGAAAATGAACATGAGCCGGCTTCAGTGTGCACTTGCAGCCCAGAAAGCAACCATATCCTGGGCTGCATCAAAAGGAGCGTGACCAGCAGGTCAAAGGAGGTGATCCTGCCCCTCTGCTCTGCCCTTGTGAGACCTCACCTGGAGCATTGTGTGCAGTTCTGGTGTCCTCAACATAAAAAGGACATGGAACTGTTGGAACAAGTCCAGAGGAGGCCATGAGGATGATCAGGGACTGGAGCACCTCCTGTATGAAGACAGGCTGAGAAAGTTGGGGCTGTTCAGCCTGGAGAAGAGAAGGCTGCGTGGAGACCCCAGAGCAGCCTTCCAGTATCTGAAGGGGGCCTATAGGGATGCTGGAGAGGGACTCTTTGCTAGGGACTGTAGTGACAGGACAAGGGGTAATGGGTTAAAACCGAAAGAGGGGAAGTTTAGATTGGATATAAGGAAGAAATTCTTTCCTGTTAGGGTGGTGAGGCACTGGAATGGGTTGCCCAGGGAGGCTGTGAATGCTCCATCCCTGGCAGTGTTCAAGGCCAGGCTGGGCAGAGCCTTGGGTGAGATGGTTTAGTGTGAGGTGTCCCTGCCCATGGCAGGGGGTTGGAACTGGATGATCTTAAGGTCCTTTCCAACCCTAATGATTCTATGAGTCCATGATATCTGTTCCACTCTGTTCCTCTGCAGACCATACCAGGGGGCTGCTCTTTGCAAAGCCTTTCAGGGATGTTGATGGCATTTCCAAGGCAAAGATGATAGAGCATGGGTAGCACTTGATGCGGTCTGGATAGCTTTGCTGTCTTTCTTAGTTTCTTGTTCTAAGGTCTGTGGAGACAACAGTAAAGGCAGACACCCATGAGAGACATTCACCCCATCTACCTAAGGAAACACTACGTGGAACATCTTTCAGAGCATGACAGATCATCAGTGTAAGCTTCAGTGCAGAAAGATACTCAGGGAAGTCTCTGAAGGAAGCACTGAAATCACATCTGTTCATAAAATTGTAAGAAATCCTCTGCTTTCAGCATGAAAATATTTTTATCTATTTACATGATTCGTAATTTTTCTGTGGACATGGACCACAACACAAAAAAATAACAATTACTTGGACTGTGTTGTTGGAGTCCTTGATCAATCAAAAGGTAAAGCATTGACTCTATGAAAAATCCGAGCTGACTAGCCGCAGCTCCTTGCTAGAGTGTGTGTGTTTTGGAGATTCATAATTTCAGTTTAAAAGCTTAAGGGAGAGAAAAAAAACACTGGGGTCAATTGGAAAAATAAATGTTACTAAAATGCCCAGGTTATGACTTTTCTTACACCTAGGTCCTAGTGCTGCCTCTGGTGGAACCGTCATCTGACAGCTCTGGACAAGAAGACCTTGAAGGCTGCTCTCTGCTGGCACCAGAAGAGGTAAGGGAGGAATAATACCATTTTCCTTGGTAATTAAATGGCATTTATGGCTGACTGTTGCACTGTCAGACTGTCTGACTGGTGATAGTCAGTTAATACACCTACATAGCTCTGGCATAGCCCTCCAGAGATCCCAATGCATACTACAGAGGTCAACTGACCAACCTATCCTACAGCATGCTGCAGACCCAAAGGGTTGTGGAGCTCAGGCTGGGTAGATACTGGGCTGTCCTTATGGCCCCACTGTGCTTTCTTTATGGCCTCTGAATAACAAACGCTGGATGTTGATTGTCAATAGTGTGGCCCCAGGTCTGCGGTCTGACCCCCAGCACTGCACATTTTCCACAGGGACAATGTGTCCACACAGAGTTCAGATGCAAAAGCAACGTCATGAAGGAGCCCAGGATAAGATAATGAAATAATATGAATGAGACGAGCATAATTTTTACAAATATCTTATTAAAAATTTTACAATAATTTCCATATCTAATAATTGCTTTCATTCCTTGATAGATTTCAAAAGGTGTTTTGCCCTCCAGAATGGAACTTTTCTGTTCTTTAATCTTGAAATGAAACATTGAAAATTGAGAAACACCTTGAAGTTTTTCCAGAGGTACTCCCTCACCCCAGCCCTTCCTCAAACATTCTTTGTTTTTTAAACTCCACATTTTCTGATTAGTTCATCAGAAAATCCCCAGCCCTTTCTAACTGCAGACGAAGGGAGGGGGCTGGAATGATTTATTGGTGGCCATTTCTTCTTTCTTTTTTTTTCTGCTTCTTCTAGTATATGTGTGTTCTGTCTAGTAACAAGGCTGTCTATTGCATTGTATAAAATCTATATGAACAAAATGCACAAAAGAAAACAAAAAAACCTAATTTAAACTTCAAAACCACATGGGTCTGAACCTTATGATTAATCAAGATGTTTTTTCTGAAGGGTAAAGGAGCTATATTTTCTGTTAGTCTTATGAAAAAAAACAAAAAAAAAATCCTAAACATTCCTATTATTATAAGAACATTATCTACTTTTGTTCCCCAAGCACTAGGGAAATAGAGAATCAATGCTGATACCTGGGTTAGGTGCTGGGTGCTGGAACCTGGGTGCTCCCACCATGTGCTGCTGGAGCCTCTGCCTTGTCCCTGTGGCTGCCAGAGTCCCAGGCACAATCTCATTGTCCCTTGTGCCCAGGAATTTTTCAGATCCTAATGGTAGTGGGCATGTGCAGGGGGATGTGCCAAGGAGAAGAGGAAAGTTCATTGCGTGGGGCGACGTTTTGACCTTGCAAACTCAATTCCTATTCCACAGCCTAAGAATTTGGAAGATTTTTGGCTGGGCATGTAACAGCCCATGAGGAGCCAAGGCTGGGCACCAGCAGTGCTCTGCCTCAGCCACACAGGGGGTTTTCTGCCAATGGGACAGAGAATTGCTGGGGACACCTTCCAAATGGCAAACAGTGCTAACTTGCGAGTACACATTAGCATAAATACAGCAATGCCAAATGCGGATGACTGAAAAACACACACAGAAATGGGGAAGTGTGCATTAATCCCTTTGTAAAAAACACACAAGTGCCCACTTTGCATTTTAATTTTACACAATTACAATGCAATCTGCAAAAAAAGCCTTCACTCGTGGTGTACAAACCCTTGCCTTCACTGAGCTCCTTCGAGCATTGCCAAAGATCCCTTGCTGGTTGCATTCAGTTTTGAGATGCAGATCACAAGAATAGATGACAACTGATTTTCCTTGTCACTTCAGACAGGTTTAACCAGTATTACATGTTAGTTAAATGGCAACTGATTGAAATTACACTTATTGAAGATTATTTAGGTGATAGATATATTGCACTTTGAATTTAATTAACCATTTTATGTTCAATACAGGAAGATGCCTTCTCATTGCAGTAATCATTGCCTGCAAAGCAACCAGATGACTGCAAGATGAGTACATTGTTGAAGTTCAAAACTATGGAAAAACAGTGGTTATCCTGGGCTGCCCAGGGATGTGTGGGAGAGGACTAACACATGTTGGGATGGGAGGAGTGAAGGTTTAGGGAGGTTTGGTTGTGAGCACCTGTGTGCAAGCCCATCACAATAGCAGGGATTGCTTCCAGTGGAGATGGCATCTAAAAGCAGGAGGGGAGGGTAAGTGGCCAAGAGAGACAGTGAGTGTTTATTCATGCAGAATTAGAAGGCTGAGGAGAGCTCATTTCCCAGATGGCAGTGCAAGGAGAGCAAGGAGGAGCAGTGCTGCTTACTGTTCCCCTACAGACACACAAAGGGTTTTTGGTGGGAGGCTGTATTATGTCAGAATGATTTCTCCTCTCCCTTAGCTAACTGAATAGTTTGCTTGGAAGAAAAGGGATGGTTAAGCAAGGTGAAGACATGATATATATTTTCACTTCTCTGAAAATGTCCTTTGTCCTATGGCTATCCCATAAGATGCATATCTGCTTCTCCCTTTTTGAAGGCCTCACAGTGATGTCTCTACCTGGTGAGAGCCGCGTTCAGCCCTGCTGTGGCTTGTTCTACTAACATCAGAAGGCCTGATTCCATTTTAACAACTGGCAAAGATGTAAGCCTATCCTTTGCCACAACATTCTGTCCCTGACCTGCAGCTGCCTGTTGCCTTGCTCACCCACCGTCCATCCTACCATGGCAGATTCTGCCCTCCAAGCACTCTTGCCTCTTGCAGTCCTGCTCTAGCCCAAACTTGCTGTGTGCTAGGGTTGTGTGGACTGCAGCTGAGTTTTGGCCTACATGACAGTAAGTCTGCAGCCTGTCCACCTTTCCTTCCTCCACCTATCAGTGTGGGAACTCCTCTAGGCAGAGACCTCTATCCTGGATCCCATGGGATCCCTCATGTGCTTGCGGTCAGGTTAAACAAAGAGCAGCTCTGCTATTGCGACAGTGAGGCAGAGAGGTTTAATGTATTATTTGAAGGCTATACCTGCAATATTTAAGAAAGAACAATGCAAAGGATAGAAGAAATTATTGTAACTTAAGGTCTAGTGTGCTTACAGAAGAAGAGCGAGCACATTCATCAGTCCATATGCCTCAACAGTTGGCTAGAAGTGTAGTCAAAATTTTACCCAACCCTCTCCAGTTTCCCTAACCAGTGTGCAGTTTCTCCAAGATACCCATATGTTCACAGTTATCTTGAACTATTAAATTGATTCGTAAATTTATTTGGCAACACAAAATCCCATAGGAAGTCAGCATCATCATCTATCCTGCTTTTTAGAGCAGGTCATGACTTAGGCTAAGGTTAGAAAATTGGAACTTGGATTTTCACTGTAATTTCAACTTCCTCCCCCAGCTTCCTGGCATGTTACAGGAATATATTTATTGTCCTACAGAAATTATAATTTTCCTAGTCTGGCATCCGATTCCTGGCAGTGATCTACAGCAGATGCTCCAGCAGAAGTCAAAAAATGTTAAGAATCAAATGGCAATGAAATTCCTGCTGGAATGTCCTCATCTCCATGAGACACTTCTTCCACACCAGGCTCGGGTGGTGGGAGGCGAATGGATGCTATATATTCTGCAGGAGAGTGAACAGCTTTCTACAGCTGCATAGCGAGATGCTTTAGGTATGTTGGTATCTACACCTGATTTTAAAGTTCCTTGTCTAGCTAGCTGTGGACCTGTTGATTAAAACATGTTTACATGGGTTGATTGCATCAACTCTGAGATCACCAAGATATTTAAGGTCTCACCAATGTTTTAATGTTGTTGCTTGGCTCTCTAGGGATGCTTCGTGTGAAAGCTGTGTTAGCGCTTTGCTCAGAGGAAGCACGGAGATGGAAGGAGATGGATATTCCAAACTTCTGTAGTGTGCTTGCAAGGACACAGCTAAAGGTACCTCACAGCACAGGCTGCAGAAAGTGTGGTCTTCATGACATGGTAAAGATCTTCAAGTTCAGATCTGCCCAAGCCACGCACAGCCTTTCTGCTAATCTTGTGCACAGAGTCCTGGGCAGCTCTGTATCCTAACCACTCATGACCTACAGACACTGCCTGCCCGGCCAAGGCTGAGGTCTCTCTGCACAGCTCCTCTGAAACAAACAGCCATGTGTTTATTTGGAAGTCTTCCTGCTCTGTCTCAATAGCTATTTGTCATGTTCCTTAATGCCACAGCTGTTTGGTTACGCCAGGTCATCTGCTTTTATTAGTCCAGTTCCCACCACCCACTGAAACTCACACCAGCCAGGAGAAGATTATTATCTGTGCCTAAAAATAGCCTTTCTCTCGTCCCTCTCTTCCAGCAACCGTGGAAACTTCAGCATTTTTTGTCTTTTCTGGTTTCCAGATCTGCTGCTTACCCCATGAAGGTTGGAGTAGCCGCCCTCGCAGCCGGGATCCTCGGCAGCACCGGCATCTTGCTCTTTCTCATCGCTTTTGGGACGGATTACTGGCTTCTGGCTACGGAGACCTGTGGTGTCTTTGAGCATGGGAATAGCACTCTGCAGGGCGGGGAGGTAAACTCTGCAATCTTGTCTTACTTCAGGAGAATTGACCTATGTAAATAATTTAAAATGGTAGATTTTGGAAGTTTTACATCTGCGGTAATATTTATGCTCATTTAAAATGACCTCTTAATGTAAAATGTCAGCTTGAGCTAACTTTAAAATCCAAACCAGCTTTTCCATAGTATCTGCCGTTCTAACTGAAGTACAGTATTGTCTAGGAAACACTGAAGACAGCACCTCTGTAATCTTGCAGATACGAACATTAGGGAATGAAAGGAAAAATATAAGAGCTTTACTTGTTGACAGTACTTGCCTCTAAAGACAAAAGATATTTCCTAACATTTGCCATTAAAAGATTTCTTTCTCTGTAGTTTCTTCATTTAAAAGTAGTTCATGTTTTAAAGTGTAGAGCTTGGCAATCATTTACAACTGAAGTGATGTGACTACAGCACAGACAGAAAACAAAAGCAAACATCGGATGCAGAAAACAGCAAATGAGTTCCTGCCCATCTGACTAGAAAAGGCCTATATATTTCAAAATTAAGATTTATATAGGATTTCAGCTTGCAGGAATTCTATTTTTCTAAGGGCAATATGGTGTTTTCGTGCTAACGGCTGGTATCGCTGGTTTACAGATCCTTTCAAAAGTGTGATTTTAGCTGCACTTGCTATTGTCTAACTCCTCAATAAAATAACCACCAGATCAGTTCCTTAAGCCACCCACTCTTCAAAACTGTTTTTGCGCTGATCAATGTGTGGTTTCAATTGCAGAATGACAGGATGATCCTTGTCGTGTGCAGACTTTTTGTTACTTCAAAGTTCAATCCAATTAGCTTTGATTTTCTTCTGGTGTGGTGAGTCACACCAGGTAAGCATCATGATGCCAGCAAGGAATATTTTCTTTCGTTTCAAAATCCAATAACCAAATGTAGGACATGCTTGAGTCATGCTTCCAAATGACTTTCTCTATAGAAAAAAGAAACAACCCACAAACTTACAATAGAAAAACTGCCTGTCTTTACAGTTTAAAGCAGTGCAGTAAAGCCCCAGAGGTGATGGGGCGTCACGGACAGAGGAGTGCAGCTCAGTTTTTGTGCACTTGGGAAATGACACTGTTAATTGTTTCAGACTTCCATTCGTGCTGTTGACTTCTAAAGTGGATTGACTAGCAACACTGCACTGCACGACATGAAAAAGCATCTCAGACATTTAAGATACGCTCTTGGCCAAGTGTTAGTGTGCCTGTCACTAAGGCAGAGAGACTTCAAAAGCACCAAGCAGAAATAGGAACTGTTCTTACTCTTTCCTTTGAGCTGTTTTATTTCCATTTCAGACACTGTTTCTATTATTTCTATTCCAGTTACTGATTGTGTATACTGGGCTGTGTTTTTACCTTCTCTGCCCTTTCTTAAACTGGCAAATCCTGTCCCTTTCAGATAAGGATGGTCTTGAGTATCTGCCAAAGAGTGATTAAATGTGCTGCAGTCAGCAGCAACTGCCTGATGAAGTTTGAGGGCTGCATGGTACCATTGTCTTAATTAGTATTTTACCCTGAAAGTCAAAGGAGAACCAGTTCAGAGCTCTGGAAGTGGTCATAAGTTGATGCATAAAAGCCTTGAGGTGAGGGAAGTATCTTCTAGCACCTTGCCTTTGAGCTCTGTCTCCTTTCTCTAATTCACAGAGTCCAATTCTGTATGGAGCTTCTCCATCCTCCACAAACGTAATTTTGTAATGGTCATGTCTCCTCTAACAAGCTGCATGGGATAAAACTGATTTTGGCTACAGGTTTAATAAGTTTTTTTGGTAAAATAGTCCAACTCTGCACTAACCATCCTTTTAGAAAGACCTAAACCTTTTGCTCGCAGGTCTCATCTGAGGCTCCAAGTAGACTCAAAAAAAAAAAAGGAGAAATTGTCAACATCCCTGTCATAGTTTATGAGAAAACTAGTCTGGGCAGAGTGATTTGTGTCTCATGTAAGCTTAGCATAACTTCTACTGGGCTCAGCAGAGGGAGACAAATAAGGAAACCTTTGGGCTGGTGATTGGAAGAGGCTCTCTGGAAGTTTTAGAGATGGGCTGTCTTCTGGGATTAAGCCAGACCCGACGTGAATCCTGCGGAGCAGCAAGGGCATCAGAACTGTTGCGCTGGGTCACACCTAAAATTGTTTACCTGGCAATCAACCTGCTTCCTGCTGGTTACAACAGCAATAACATTACGTAAGGAAAGTGTTTAAGTAGAATATACCCAGAATGCTCCCTGACAAATCCACCCAGCTCTGTCAATCAGTGTTTTAAAGATATTAGAGAAAGAAGAAACAGGTTTGGGTCTGGAAGATGATTTGCTATCAGAACATTTTGTCACTATGAGATGGCAGAAAGTCAAGGACAGCAGCTGCCTCTGTGTTCCCCAATCCATCCAAAACCAGCTCAAGCAACAAATGAAAGCCTCAACAGAAATGAAAGCAGCAACTGTCTAAGCAAAACCCATACGCTTTCCACCTTTCCATCAAGATCATCCCTGTATCAGCTTGGGCTTTCATTCCTTCACAGGCTGAAACGCTGATGGAGGTCAGGAAGGAGATGCTCACTTTCCATCATGAGGGCTTCTTCTGGCGGTGCTGGTTCTTTGGCGAGGGTCACTCAGAAACCATCTGGACCTTCTGGTACAGTAAGTACGATGCCACTACACCATACCCACAGCATTCACTCACAGTTTGAATTGCAAACAAGTACAAGAAGGGCTCCCAGGGATGAGGACACGATTGTCTTTATTTAATTTTATTTTCATTCTCATCATCTCTCTAACAAAAGCAAACTTGGCTCACCCTTTTTGTGCTCTTTTTTTTTTGACTTGCATTTTGCTCTCAGAATTCACAGAAATGTAGAAACCTCTTGATGACATTTAACCTATCACTACAAAGTTTTAGGGAGTGGTGGCTTCCAACAGCAAGGACAACTCTTCCCCCTCGCCCCTACTTCTTCATGTCTGTGTTCAGCCAAGGTCTGATAAGTTTGAGCCCATGCTTTCCCTGGCCACAGGGTGGCTGTGTTTTCAGCCATCGGGGTGCTAAGTGTTCACACCTACTGCTGTTTTCAGCATGGGGAAGGCTGGATGCACATGCCTGTGGTCCCCCTGGGTGCTCAGGACCTCTAGAAGTGGGCAGTGGTGGACCATGGATATGTGTAACCACCTGTGTTTGTGCTCTTAAGCACACAAGATCTTTATTGTAAGATCTTGCCCGTTTTGCTTTTGAAGGTCATTGAAATGACACGTGTGAATAAACAGAAATGGATGCAAAACAGGTTGGTTTTGTTGTTGTTTTTTTTCCTGAAAGCACATTCACTCTTCAAACAAAATTGAAGGAGAAGGTGAAACCTGTTCTGAGACACCAGTTGGCGCTGACTGGTGGCTCACGTGCACTGAAGTGTGGGGTCTTGGCCCAGTGAACCAGGTGCTCCCACCAGAACGAGCAAAGGAGTGAGACCAACCCACAGCATGCCTGGCACCAGCCTTGCTGGTGGCTGAGCCAGCAACTGGCTCACAGTGGGTAATTAGAGGACAGCCTTTCCCTGGGATGCCACAACCTTAGAGCAATATTTGGCATTGCAAAAAGAGATGTTAAATAAGTTCTGCAAAGGTTTACACTGCAAAACCCTTGACCATGTGCTCGCTGGTGCTTTGGTTTGGTCAAAGATGTTTATGTGCGTGTGAAGCAGCGTGACCTCCTTGTAGGGCATTTGGCTGCAAATAATGCAGATTCAATGCAGTATACAATAAATGTACTCTTCAGTGACTGAAATTCCAGATGACTTTGCTGTCCCCCAGTCCCTGACCTGTGTTTCCTGTAAAATCATGCAGGACCAGTTACTGCCACTGTTCAACTGAATAATGTGAGGATTTTCACACAGAAATCTTTCTATAAGAAAGCAAAAGCCTGAGAGAGGGAGTTTGTGATCTAATTATGTTAGATGGAAACACACAATATAATATAATGTTACCTGAAAGTAAAATGGCTCTTTCTGATAACTGGGGAATTTGTAGTACTTCTTTAGGTATTTATGATAATAGGATTGATCATGGCAAATTAATTTGCTGCTCTCACAGATATAATAATTAATTCAATAGGTATTCCATAGTCAATTTAGCATGAACTAATGTCCACCTATTATAAAGTGTTCCTTTGAGCTGGGGAACATATTTAAATAAGTGGCCAACCATTAATTAATTCATTTAACATTCATTCTATTACCCTTAATCATGATAAACCTCAGTGGTATTAATATTGATGGGGCACTTCCATTCTAATTGTGCTTTCTCTTCTCACAAACTGGATGTCTTGTAAGGCATCTTGTTCTGGTACCCAAATACCTTTGCCCTTTCCAGACAGTCTGACGCATTTGCTGAAGGAAAACAGCAGTGGGAATATTTACACTGATTTCAGTTGCTCCATCTTTCATGATTTACGTCCACCTCAGGTTATGAAGATGGCAAGATGTACGGGTAGCAGCCCCAGATCCTGTTATATCTCTCCTCTCTCATAATTCTTATTTTTCTTTTTTCTTTCTAACCAGGATTTACTACCCTTTACTCCCCAGCCTTCCGATTTCAGTGAGGGTTTTGTAGGTGTTTACAGCACAGTGCATTGCCATCTGAATACTGTAACTGTGATTTTGCAGAAAAATAAAAGCAAACAGGGATTTCTTATTTATTTATTTTTGTTGTTAATGTTCATTTTCAGCCAGCCAAGCACACCCCAAGTTCTGCACCCATGGCTACCTCTTCCCCATGCCCATTGCTCTCGGACCTTTCCCTCATCCTTCCTATGACACAACTGCAGGTAAGTTTCTTTCCCCCTCCCCAGCAGCTCCCTGCCCAAGAGATCGGGTAGAGATTCATGGTGTGTTTCAGCACTATAATTCTCCCATTGTAAACGCATGTGGCCAAGCATGACCAACAGTTTTGTAAAGCTCCTTTACAACATGGCCTTGCAGTTGAGTGACCCAAGCTGTGAGCTCATTGAGATGTTCTCCAATGTCTTCTCTCCTCCAAAGCCAGCCATAAGCAGTACACCCTCCCGCTGTGTGCTCAGCACCTCCTATGAGCAGCTGAGGATGCTAAATCCTCTCTCCCACCTTCTCACTTCCTGGGAAGAGCTGGAGGCAAAGGGCTTCAGCCCCTGAGGCCAAATCCAGACCCTGTGGGCAAGCAAGAGAATTTCTCATGGGCTGCAGGCTTGTGGCAGCTCAATGCTGACTCGTTTCCAGCGTCTGGCTTCCTGGGAGAGCTCCGATGTTGATTTACTGCATGACAAAATAAACAAACACTGGAAAATCAGTTAAAGACCAAATGGTTAGAAGATCCACGTAAAGTGACTGGCTTATTTTTAATACACCGAATACGACACAGTTGGAGAGCTCTCCTTTCAACTGGTTCCCTTTTTATTTATGTTTCTCTGTATTTTCAGAGTTCTTTAATGAATCAGCTGCTGTTAGGAATTTTAATTTGCTAAATTGGTGGCAGCAGCTCGAATTAATTCAATGATCTTTTTTGAAATGAATTGATTTCTTTAAATAGTGTGCATCACTCTGCCTTGCCTCCGGGGATCCAGGGCAGGCATACTGCACAAACAAACATCTTGACCTTTTCCTTAGCCTTTAGCAGTACCCTTTTTATTTTTATGTTGTTTTTTTTTTTTTCATGAGAATTTAATTTTTTTTTTTAAAAAACCCATTTGTCAGGAGGAGGATGTGAGGGAGAGCAGCTAGTTTATTTTGCTGTGCTGTGCAGCGTTCCTGCCTCGGGGAACATGCCGTAGTGTAAAATGGATACGAGGGACCTGTCGACAGTTGGAAGGAGGAGCCCATTGCAGGCTGTGTGCAGCAAATATGCGGGTTAAGCAGTGGGATTTTTTCTGCTTGGGAGAGACAGGCATGATGTCTGGTTTCTGAATGATCTTGCTGATAAACACACTATTTTTTCCATACTAAATAAAGGGCCCTGGAGGCATCTGTCCCTGCCTGTCAGCCCTTGCTGTGAAACCCTCTTCAGCTGCCTCTCAGAAATGCCAGTTGGGACAGGTCCCAGGAAGGTGCTGGGTGGGGGGATTATTCTGCACTGGGGTTGCATCCTGGGGTGCTATAGGGCTCTGCCTGGAGTTTTCAGGGAGACAAGTATATCTCATCACCCACATTTAGGGCAGTGGGAGCATTGGGCTCCTCTCCTGCACCAACCTTGCTGCAAAGCATTTGGACACCTGCAGAAAGCAGAAGCTTCTGTTGTTAGCATTCATTTTATTTCAAACCAGTCCATCCTCATATGCAAATGATGACAAAACAGGAGGCTGCCCAGGCGGAGGGGTCCTCCAGCTATTACCTGCTCCAGAGATAATTCTGCCTTATCTGCATCCTCTTAGGCTCCCTGAGAGAAATGGGTGACGGGAGGTTAAACATGAAAATGAATTCTGTGGTTTTGGAGAGTTCAAGATACTTATCTCTCCCTAAGTGGCTCTCCTGACAAAATGGTTTCAAATGAGTAAAACGCATCTTCTCTGTATCATTTTTCTTTCAAGTGTGACTCTTTTCAGCATTACCCACTTGCTCGTGCTCGGCTTAAGTCTCTCTAACTAGCGCTTCTGAAAAACAACAGAGTGAGATGGAGTGGTTCAGAGGGATCAGATAAACCAGGGGAATGGGGAGCAGGGTTTCAGAGACTCTCTGCCTAAAGACCACTACCTTTGGCCAAGGTTTATGGCAGTGACTGGAAGAGACTTGGCTACTGGGAGACTGAAATTAGTGGGCAACCTCCTGTCCTGTAGCACGCGATGGACACTTTGAGCTTGCTCGGCTCTGGCTGGCATGGTGACATGAGTCTACAGCAGCCCTCCCCAGTTCAGTCGATGAAGAGGCAACTGTTCTTTTACTCTGTTGTCTTACTTGGAGTCAAGCAAGGCCATTAACAGGGGAAATCATGAGCTCCTGTTTTCCCTGCAGTCCTGCTTACAAGAACTGTATTTTAAACCAGGAACCTGGCACCTTCTGTAAGTGTTAATTAAAATGGAACAAAGATGTGGTCTGATTCCATCTCTCCAAATTTTCCTATTTTCTTTCCTTTCTTGCCAAGCTTTTCCATCCCCCACAGACACAACTAAGCACAGTGTTCTTTCCTCTCACCCCCTTTTGTGGTGTACTTCACTGGCAAACCCTTCTAACCCTTTGAACTCATTCCAATCCCATTATGTAGAGCATGACATTCAACCTGAACTTGCACAGGCTCCAGGCACATTGCACCCGTGCAGCAGCCAGGAGTTAGCAGAGCAGGAGCTCCAGCTCTGCCTAACGTGAGCAGCATTACAGAGTTAAGCATGGACTGAAGCAAACTGCTTTTCCTCTCCCTTCCCCTGACTTTGTTCTTTTTCACTGTGCAGTGTACAGAGGTTTCTGGACGGCGTTCATCGTGCTGGCTGTCGCCACTGGGCTGGTGGGAGGACTGCTGCTGGTGTGTGGCGTGCCCTTCGTCAGCCCTCGGTCCTACAAAATCGGAGGTGGATTCCTTCTCTTCTCGGGTAAGCTGCCAAGCTGCGGTAATGGGATACAGCCAGGGCAGGAATGTGGCCTTGCTCTGCTTTGTGCTCACAGGGGAAAGGGAGGCAGCTGGGGATGAGGCGCTGCTGAGAGAGAGGGGGGCTCTGATGGGAACTGCACTGACTCAGAGTAAATGATTTCCTTCTTCCCACACTGGAATTAAACCTCTGTGCTCAGTCAAGCTTTAGCAAGACAGTCTGTAGTCCTAGAGAGATTGAGGTTTTTTTCCTTTCCTATGCAACACAGAGGAGCAGATCCTTTTATTTTAGTAAAGTCCATTGCTGTGTCAACCCAATGGGCAGCAATCAACCACACTGTGTTCCCCTAAGTCACTCTGCATTTAGGCCTCTCCTGTCTCTGCTGTTAACATCTGGTAGAGCTGGAAACTCCCTGAGTGATGAAAGATCTACCTGGAGATTCAAAATGGGAGGGCTGGCTTAATAAAATGTGGAAAGATAAAGCCATGGCACAGCAGGAAAATTAATTAAAATTAGGCATTTATTCATTATTCCCACTGCCGTTACAAATGCTTCTACTGAATTATCACTTGGGCTTTTTCCTTGTCTATATTTGAGAAGGAATACCTGACTTAACTAGTGGAAACACTTGATTATAACAGTGTTATATTTTTATAACAGTGATGAACTCAGAAAAAATCTTTTTTGGGACTCAAGCAGCTAAAGGCTGGAGCTCAGCTGAGCCATACCGAGGAAAGAACATCATTCTGAAGTCAGGTCTTTCTCTGACAAAACATTGCTTAATGACAAATCCTCTGCCACGTTCTGCTTCCTCATACATGTCATGAATCAAACACGAGCCAGTGCCTTTGCTCCCAGTTCGGGCTTTGAGCATGCCCAAGGTTTTTGGGGCTGAAAGCTTTCATGAAAATATTTAGCCAGAAAGGTCCCAACACTGACCCTGGAGGAACTCCACCTAAGCTCCTTCCAATCTCACTATGTCCTGCTATTATTATTACCTTTTACTTTTCCACCCCCCTATTTAGTTACCATTTTATAGCTCCTTTCCTAATTTCTTCTCCTTTAGGTGTCCTAATCATTAACCACGTGATGCTAGCTGAGCTGCTTGTTAAAATGAAGCTAGATGACATCTATCTGTCTAAATAATATGGAAGGCACTAAATCAATTTGGCTCTATCTGCCTCTACTAATTCACTTCTCACTTTGTCCAATTTTCCATTTGCCTCCAGGTCTTCAGTCTTGCAGTGAGGGCAGCAAGCTTATGGGTATCTGCTTATCTCTTTCTTGTACAGCTTAAGAAATGCTTGGTTGGGCTTAATTTTTCTAAGGGAAAATTCCACATGGTTTTACACACATGGATTTTGTTTGGGAATGCAGGACATCTTCCTATCAGATCCCCATCAGGTACCTTGTAGTGAGTAGCGTTAGCCACTTGACACATGTGTGTGCTGAAGTGATTTCTTCTTGTGAGACTAGGGCTGAATGCTTGGATCCTCTCAGATGTGACACTCTACCTACCTCATTTAAAGCCCCACCTCCTCAAAACACTCAGCTTTAGACCCAAATGGGAAAACTGAGATCAGTCACCTTCTGATCTGGCCAGATAAGTAAAATATCCCACAGAAAAGGATGCTGAATAATATCAAATTGCTGTATTCCTTTTTTCGTTTTCTTTTTCTTTTTTTCTTTTTTTTTTTAAATTTTTTATTATTTTTGCACTTTATTTGACTACCTCTTGATTAAAAGGCTGGGGCATAGAATGTGACACTTTTTAGAAGAGCTGATTATGCATCACATAAACCTCTTGGCGTTAGACAAAGATGCTGCTGCTTAAATTGAAGTTTGTATTAATGCAGTTTCAATCTGAACAGCAATCATTGTTATTAACTGTCATTAGGAGGAGCAAGTTCAGCTGGAAGAGACTTCCTGCTATATTTTCAATCTAAGTGATAGCTAGGAGAATGCAATATTATTTCAGCGAAGTTTGCTTAGAGTTTCACCTGATCCTTTTATTTTGCAGGGATGGGGTGATAGGTAGGGGGATATCCTGAACCTAGACCTCTGGATCCTGCTTGGCACTGGCTTCCTGACTGATTTGGGATGCAACTCTCCATGCTTATTTTATTACTATCCCTTCTAAAAACATTTTGCATAATTGCACTAACCACTAGGAACAATAGCTTTAACACAGCTTCACCGTCCTTTCCTTCAGACAGCGGGATGTGGAAAAATGGTGCAGGAGAAAGCGCGTCTTGTCTTCTAATCATGGCCTGTGGGTCAGTGTTAATTAACCTTCCTTGCAGAAATGAGCTCTCCTCGAGGAAGTGTGAAAATGCTGAAAACCTGTAGAGTGGGAACGTGGTCTGGCAGTCGGATGGCGAGTTGGGGAGCCACAGCTGCAAGATGCCCCAGCCTCTCAGGGCATCCTTTCTATGCAACTTTATCCTGTCCATAAACTCCCTCTGTCCTTGTTGGTACTAGCCCATGCTGAGGTCATGAAATCACAGCCATGGTTAATCGTTGCAAAATGCTCCAACATTTGCCACCAAAATTCTGTATGAAGATATTATTAGTACAATTGCATTCCCAAGTGTATTTATAGATACGCAGCCTGACATGATCTTGAGGAGTGTGCCCCTCCTTTGCTGAGGGGAATTCAGTGCCTAAGGGTGAACGTTGTTATCGCTCAATTAGTTTCCTTTAGGAATCCTTTCCAGGATGGCTTTTTTTAACTGGACTTTCAATAGGACAAGGCTGACTGCCTGCCAGCTACCTTAACAAATGTAGTGCTTGGTGGGTGGTGTTCCTGAGAGCCCTTTCAAAGGACCAAAACCATCCCCTGTGATTTCCTCTGCTGGGCAACTCGGGAAATAGAGTCAGAGCCCATCTCACCTTTGCATCTGCACATCGACAGCTCCAGCTGAGGAGTTATCCTTGCCAGCCCGCTCCCAAAAGTACTTGAATTGCATGAGCAAATAGCCAGTGTGCTGCTTTCCTTCTAACATTTGCCATCTCAAACTTAGCTTCAGTGCTGCAAGGGGGACGCACACACTGCCTGGTGACTAATCGTCCCCTTGTATCAATAGTCAGATGACAATATGATTAATTATCACTACAATGTCACTGAGAGGGACAGGTGAAAGCTGCACTGCAGCTTCTGGAAACTGAACTGCTGAGACAACTTGGCTTGTGTTCCTTGTTCTCCTGTGCTCATGCTCCGTGGTTTTCATTTCCATTGGGCATTTTAGAGACCAAGCTTAGAACTGAGCAGAGGCTTCATCCAGACCTAGGGCAACTACTGAGCTTGCTGTGCTGCCCTAATACATTAGGACCAGCTGCATAGCTGTAGGGTTAAGTGACAAAATGACCTGAGCTCTACCTGGTGGCTTGCTCAGGGGTGAGGAGGCTGCTTGGGAGAGCATGTGTGTATGGTGAATTTTCAAAGCAAACAATAAGGATGCATGTCCCAGGTAATGTCCAGCAACCGAAAGAGGAGCTCATTATCAGCTAGCCTTCCACTGGAAAGCACAGATGATGAGCCAGGTACAGTCTAAACATCTTCCAGCTGCTGTTTCTCCAGCACTTGTATGGCATGCATGGGTGTCCTCGCACTGTCCTGCAGCCACAGGATTGCTGTGGCCATGGGCTGTTTTCAGCAGGTAAAGGCAGCACAGCCCCTCTCCTGCGCTTTCACAGCAGTGTCATGGTCCTGTGAGGGGAGCACAGTGTGTACTCAGACCAACCTGTTCTTCAGCATGACCCAACTGCACTAAAAGAAAGGCAGATTTACCAGTCCTGTGGGTTAAAATGCTGAATTTTGCGCTCAGATTCCTCTTCCCAAATCAAGCACCTCTATTTTGGCAATCTCAGGCTTCCCATGTGCAGTAAAGGCTGACAGTTATGGAGGGCAGCTGAAGGTCACCCCTCCATTTCCTCGTTATTAACATCCTGAAGAGGGAACTAGTGAGAAAGGCGAATGAGTCAAAGTTCATTATTCTTGTAATTAGCAGATTACACAAAAGTTCAGTAGCTTCCCCAGAACAAGAGTTAAAGATTGAGTTCACTCACCTGTCCCTACAATTAGCAGCTATAAAGGTGTCACAAGGATATAAAGTGAGAGAAAGAAAAAGCCTGACTCCAATTTACTCACAACGAAGTTGCAGCCCTCCTAGGAGGGGGAGATGGAGCACAGGGGTTCTTTGTCTTGCAGTTAGGAGTGTACGAAGGAGAAAGATTTAATACCTTGCTTCATTTTTCTTGCAATTAGCCCCTCCCCAGAAGATGCTATTGACCTCATCAGCACCGAGACAGTTTTGCAGTTAATTTTTCTGCATACCATCCTAATGAAGAGAGGCAAAGAGGGAAAGGGAGACAAAGAGAGAGATCACTTGGCTAATTTTCCAGTGGTAGAAACCACAAGGATGCTAGAAGGAGTGTGGGGAGGGTCTGGTTAGATGCGGTCTTCACTTATGCTTACCCCAAATCTCTGTCTCAGGTATCTGTGCCAATGGCAGGCTCATTTCTTCGGTATAAATCTAGATATATTTTTTTTTTCTCAGTTTTTCATTTTAATGCCCTAGCCAGGAAGAAATTCGTCTCTGCACATAAAAAGCCATTTGGGGCTGGCAGGAAACAAAAATGTCTTTCCACTAAAAGCCCCCGAAAGAAGATGGTAAAGTGAGATGCATTCAAAAGATGAAAAACCCAAATTAATATCTCATTTTACATAAAAAATTCCAAAAACTTGCTCTGGTAATATGGGAGTGAAACATCCTGATATTCTCATTATGAAGAGCCTACTAATGTCTGGAAGCACGACAGATTTTAGGCAGTTTCATTAATAATTGTGATTGTTCCTACTAAGCTTTTTATTTTGACAAACAATTTTTCAGTGAGATGCCCTTTCTGCACTTCCACCATCCTTCTTTGGCTGCACCTGCCCTTTTGATTTCCTTTTCTTGCTGAGGGGATGGTGTAAATCCCAGGGACTCCTCACCACTGAGCTGTAATTATTCCGGGAAAGAAGGCTGCTTACTTTACATTTTCTTGTCATTTTCCCAGAGTGTGAAAACGTTCTTAATTTAGATGCCATGGCTGTGCCATCACCTCCAGTACCTGTTTAATAATAAATCCTTCCATACTTGAGACCTGCAGCTTCTCCTGGGGAGAAGGGAGGGACCGTTTCCCCATCCTTAGCTCCTAGTGAGCGTGGTGATGGTGACACCAGCTCATGGGGTTTCCTCTCACCCTCCTCACTAAGAACTGGTAGGTCTTAATCTGATTGTTCTTTCATAAATGAGGTTTAAGCCATCCTGGGACAATTCAATGCAAAATCTGTGGTTATTTAAAGACAGGTAGGAGAATTCAGAAGTATCCTACGGTATCTACATCCTCTGCCCCATGGGGCTACGGTTTTATTTGTGTCTCTTACGGTAGGTATTATAAGTTAATGAAATAGAAATTGATCTTTAAAAGAGCACTTTTCAAGGTTCAGTTGCTATCTAATTAATTTAATTTTAAATTACATCAGTAATAAAGGCTTAATTGCCTTCTTATCAATATATTGTCTTTCGTAAAGGCCACGTGACTATTTAAACACACAATCGTTTTCTTATAGTAGAATAGTTGGTATTTTAAACGTACAACTATCATATTAAGTGCAAAATATTTATTTGTGCGTTTAATTTCAAGTGGTTTCGAAATCTCAATGAACATGCAAATGTTAGAACAGCTGTTATTTAACTCCTAGGCTGCCTCTCCAGCAAATACAAGGACTTTTCCATGTAAGGGAGAAGGGCTTGAAATATCAGCATGTGGTGATGTAAAGTATATTCATATGGTGACACCAATTTTTGATTCTTAGGGTTCATTTTGCAGTTTTAGGGTATAGGAGGCAGTTTAACAGACATGACAGCTTCGAATGGGTAGCTTCAGCTTTTATATGGCATGCAGGAAGGACTTTGAACCCTGTATACCTTCCCATAAGTCTCATTTTTGGCTACAAGTTGCAAAAAGGAGCTTTGTAGTAGCAGATGTCTTTATATCCATTATAAGCAAAAACACAGCCAAACACTGACGTGTTTTCTCTGACTGAGGTTTCAGTAACCACTATCCCTGAGCTGATATATCAGTGTCAAGCTTTACCCATTTCCTTCGCTTAGCACAGGAGCTGGATTTTTGTAGTGTATAAGCTGCTGGGAAGAATAATTAAATATAGTACAAGCTACCTTTGATTTAAAAATTGCAAGGGAAGAAACTAAATCCAGCAGAAAGCCACAGCACAGAACTGTGTGCTAACTATTCAACTAAATTAATTTTGAACTGTTCACTGCTACTATAAGCATATTATAATCTGTGATGTATTTCTTTCATATATGCGTGTGTGTATGTGTGTATATCTGTATGTTATATGGCACCACTTAAAAATGGCAATCTTCTAGCTGTGAAGTAGCAAGATCAGATATTACTGAAGTGCCTTCAGAACTGTCATCACACTGTCACTATTTAGTTTTAATATATGTTGACTTTAAAATGCTCTCTATATATTATTTATTATGACACAGTAAATAATATTAGGGCCACTCTAATTTTTGTTATCTGCTTCATTCGGGGGAGCTAGACCTGCAGCCTCTGATCACCATCACTTTGAATTATGGGGAAAGGAGGTTCCCATTAAGGCACTGAAGCCCCTAAACCTGCCATGGGCTGCTCCGGGTCCGGGAGGTGCCTGTTCACCACATGCTCTTCAGATGTGGCGGAGCTCTTCCTGCAAATGCTGACCTTTGATGGGTATGCATCTGGAAATGTGAGATCACAAGGTCTCACCAGAGATCTGCTATTTGGGTTACAGGCATCCTACAGGCTTGGGAGGCTCTGAGGGGAGCAGACCCTCTCTAAGCAAGATGCTGACCTTGCACTCGCTGCTCAGGCTTCAGTGTGGCCTCAGCCTTTCTCTTGTCTGACTTGAGGGGAGAGCAAAAGTGTTCTCACCAATGAAAAGATTTTTTCGCCTCCTGTTATAAGCTGATTATTACTCTTTATTATTCTGTTGTTTAGCAGCCCATCTGAGGTTAATATCTTACAGCTATATGCCTTTTCTACTCTATTATGTGTTATTTCTCTGCAAATTAAGATCATCAGTACTCCTTGTCATATGTTCTAATACTTGGTTGCAAAGCTCAGTTTAAGGAAATGTGGGACAAGATATAAAGGGGAGCTACCACAAGCTGCAGCAGCAGCAGCTGCTCACTCTCTGTGCAGCCTGCGTTTGTGCCTGTAGCAGGTCTGGTTTAGGATAAGTCTTGCCACCAGCAGGATTGATCCACATGTCTTTGCATTTCTGGTTGAAATCGGATCTGACACTAGTTTGAAGGGTAGGTACAAAAAAGGAGAAAGTGAATCTCAGTGCCTCCTTCTCACTTATCTCAGACAAAAGTATAAGGGCAAAACAACCCACTTATAAGACAGGAATGCAGAACTAGCCTCACATGGATCCCAACTGTGCAAATCAGCCACGTTCAGGATGATTTCTACGTGATCATATTCAGCTGTAACAGCCCTCAGTAGCACTGGTGGTTAAAGCAAGAGGTGTTGGTGCGCTGGCAGCTGTGCACAAGCTGGTGGTGGTGGTGTGGGTCTCTCCCATGGCGAGTGGGCTTGCCTTTCACAGGAACCTGTATAGCAGTATCATGGATAATAATTCTGCTACGCTAAGCTTCAATGCAGAGAACCTGCAGGAACAAATGGAAATCCGTTGCTGTCTTTTCTCAATTTTATTTCTATGTTCTATGTACAGAGAATAGCTCATCTTTGTCTCTCTTTCCAGGAGGCTTATTTCTCCTGCTCATATTTCTCTTTGTGATATGGAAGGAGTTCGCTGCTGATTTTCAGAAGTACATCCTTCTGGAGAGAAGTGAGAAGTGCATGGATGATGTACCCGTGCACGTGTATTACGGGTGGTCGTTCATGTTTGCTGCGGCGGGCATCCCTCTGGTTTTACTTTCCGGACTTGTCTTCTACTTGGTTGGCAGAGACATTATGAAGTCACTGGATTAAGACAAATTTGGAGAAGGTCTTTCTTTGAGAACATTGGTGATGTTCCTTGTAATGAAACACACACAAGTTTTGAGATTGTTTCTGTAGCTATAATTGTCAGCATAGATGCATGACTACACTCACTCTTGCATGGAGGCAGGGATGAAGCACTGAGCACCCAGTCACTGTCAGTCCAAAACCAGACCCAGCTGAACATCCAGCTTCATTCAGCATTTTCACACTTTGGAGAAATTTAGGTATGTGTACGGGTTTTGCATCAGTTGAAGTCCAAGGAAAAGCCTTTGCTGTTAAAAGCGGATTCCCCCGGCTGTCAGCAGAGCCCTACATCCACATTCAGCAGAGCTGGAGCTTTATGGTGTTCCCAGCATCCATGTTTCTTGTAAGAGGTAATCGAATCTGGCTGCGATGGTGTACACTATAATGTCTACTTCTGAAAAGCAATTAAGGATGATTTTTTTTTTTTAAGCTGGCTCTAATTGATGTCAAAGGACAACCACTTCAACGGGATGTCGGGAAACATGAGAAAATGTTTTCATTAAAAGCCCTGATTCCAAAGATATAAATGTACCTGGACCTAACCGAACTTTCAACAAGTGAATAAACCAATTTCTATGGCATGAAACGTAACATGAATAAATTTGTATTTCTTTACAGCACCACATTACTCTGCATTTAATCTTTTCCCTGGATGCAGTGTTGTGGGGATTCTCAACCCCAAAAAGGAAAGGTGATCAGAGTTGGGGGAAAGGGAGAGGAACAATAATGTTGTTGTGGGGTAGACCCTGTCAGCCATCTCAGCATGGGACCTCGTTGTATTCTACAGACATAGCACAAAAGTCAGCTCCAAAAAGACAAATTCTATACCATTTAGGTATTTTTAAGTTCTTGCAGGTTCTTGGGTGTCTGACAGATTGCAGTGGTCCTGTGAAGAGTAATGCATGATAATCCAAGCAATCGAGCTACACCAAGCTATCGAGGTACAGGAGGTGAGATAATTTATTTCGTGTATGCAGAAGTTTGTGAAGACACTTGAGAAATGATAAAGATTTGATCTTGTCATGTTTTTCGGGCTGGATCTTGATGCTTTGAAGCAGTTTGTTGGGCCCTTGTTTGCTGAAATCATTTGCATAAGTTTTAAATCATACTTCCTAAAAATGCATGCTATTCTCATGAATGTCATAGTTTGTGATGAACATATATCTCCCGAGTTTTATGTCACACTATTGACTCAGTATGGTTAATTAATAATGGAATGTAAATCTCTTCTAAAAAGCAGTGAAGACTGTTGGCAGTATAAAGATGTTTGTTAATGCTCTTCCTAAAATATTATTCAAGTCTGGCATTTCTTTCCTTTTGGAGCAAGTTCTAATTATTCCTTTACAAGATTCATGGCATACATTCAGTGAAAAACTGTAATTTCCACATGTAAAGATTAGTTCTTTCATATGAATAACAGGCTTGGTCTACAGTTCTTAAACAAAATCACACTGTTTTCCCTTAATAGAAATTTTGTTTGAATAGAATTGGTATACACAGGTGAAAATCGTGTTTTTTTCCCAGTCAATAGATTTTTCATGACATTTACACACATAGAGATATTTCAGTATTTTATTTGGCCATTCTAAACTTTGTTTGGTTTTGGTTTTGTTTTGTTTTTTCTTGACATCTCCTTGGGCTATGTGTGTGCTCCATCAGTTCTTCAAGTGATAATTTCTCACTATAAATTCCCTTTGAATAATTTTTGTCATTTAATTATCTATTCAGTGTAGAGATGAACACTTATGGTCACAAAGAATAAAAGTATATAATCCAGGAGCAGAGGGGGTCAAGATTTACAGTCACTTGCCTTTCACTGATCCCATAAAACAATCCAAGCATGCAGAAATGATGATCCCATAAGAGACACCAGGGCAGAAGAATGAGAATGCAGCAAGAAATACATCAGACTTATTGATATCTGTGAAGCTAAGGATCCCTGAAGTTGTGAATATAGAAGTGAGTTTTATATTATAGAATGAAATATTTATTAACTTTCTCCATCTGTTCTTTAAAAAATTTCGTTTAATGTTGTCAAGGCATTTATGGAATACATTTAGCATAATCATGCATTCATGCCTTAGGGAGTAAACCATCCCTGGAGACTTGCTCATTCTGGATCAGCTCTAGAACAAGCAATAGTTTAAAACTCCATCATTCTTTGGAAAAACACATGAATTTGAATCACTCTTGAACAGGGTTTGGATTTAAAAAAACCTACAACCTCTGGTATTGAGCATACTCAATAGTCACAACAGCAAGGATACAGAGAATGGGATTATAGATGAGCATATATAAGGTAATTAACTCCTCTATTAAAATGCAGTGTTTGTAGCCAGCACAAGTGTTAACCAAACACATCATTTTGGTAGACTAAAGAGTTTAATTCCTTCACTGTCAGGTTTCTTGTGGCAAATACAGCTTAAGCAGGCAGAATTTTGTGTGAGATTCGTCATTTCTGGAGGAGAAATTTCAAAAAACAAGCTAATGGACTCAGTGGTAGGGTTTGAAATTACAGAAACCACGGTCTCTTTCATCTGTTGAATGTGAAGAAGTTTGATGAAAGGATATTATAGAGTAGTGACAAGGACCTAATTCTGATCCAAGTTTTGTCATTATAAATCATGAGTAATTCCAAAGATGCAGTAGACCCTTATCACTGTTAAACATCTGTAAGTCAGATCAGAACCGGGACTAATAAATACATTCAAAAATGCATAATTAAAACAGCGATTTCACATCATTCTGATGAATTTTAGTCAAGGATTTCTTCAAGGATGCTTTTCTCACATTAGCATTTGACGTTAGTAAGCAATGAATAATTCCATTTTTTCTTTCCAACATCTGGGACACTTCCTGCTTTATTTGCTACTTACTGAACGCTCTGCAAGAAATATTAATGAATCTGGGGTGTTAAAATACAGGCTCTATGGATCATGCTCGGGAGGCAGTGCTATATAGTAGAGGCTATATGTCTTGAAATTAAGAGCCTTGATTTTGGTGAAGTAAGATATTGGGAGATTTGCGAAACCTGCAGGAAATACAAGGAGTTGAGGAGGTTACCCAAAAGCCAAACCCCTGCAGCTCCTTTGTTCAACTGTTCCCTCACACCAAAGAGACCACAATGAATGATAACAGTTTTTCCCTTTGGTCAGATCAACCTTTTTTCAGTGATTCAGAAAACTATCACCCAAGGACGCCTAAGACTGGGAAGGTGCTAGGTAATAGACACCAACCCCAAGGAGAGATGGACCAGGAGACTGTCTTGACATGACAGCATCACTGCCATGTCCAGCTGCTTTCTTACACTCCTTGAGGCCTGGAGGTTTTTCCCTTTCTTGGTAAATTATATGGTAAAATTCTGTGTTTGGAGAGGTCAGCTGACTCTTCCAAGCAGTGTTTTCACCTTGGTTAGACATACTTCTACTGCATCTGTGGGCTCATATAACAAAATGTAAAAGTCTGCAGAACAAATATTTCCATCTGGGTTGCTCCCCCAAGGCTCCTTGTATCAACCAGGAATCACCAGTGCTCAGGACCACTCATCCTTGCAACGCAATGGAAGAGTGCTAATACATCTCTATGGAAGGTAACCGAGGAATAATCTCATGGCCCCTGTTCTGCAGGCTTCCATTGGGCAGCCCAGCCCTTATGCTGCTGAGTCAGCACCTTCTGAAGTGCCTCTAGTCACTCATCCTGAGCAAACACTGCCTGGGGAAACACTGGTGGGAGAGGGCGCAGATGTGGTGCAGCAAGCTAAGACAAAACCCAAGATTAAAATAAATAAGGAAGTACAAGCTAGCTCCATGCCTTGTGCACCGGGCTGTACATTACTGCAGGATTAAGTCATATCAGCCACAGTACATTTTACAAGAGTGCACAGCACCTCAATCCTATAATCAATAAGTTGTACATGCTGCAGCACAAAGAGCTCTTATCTGGAATACTACCTTGTATTTAGTGAATTTATTTAATCCCTGACGCCTGCAGAGCATCAGTCCTGTCTTCTGGGTTAATTTATTTATTCCAGTGATGTATTTTTAGTCTTTCAAGTACTTGACATTTGAGAAGCAGCTCTTTTTCCCACTTCCTAAAAAAAATCTGAATTGGAAAAACTTTACTTACAGAAATGTATTTTGTTTCCTAACTCATTCCCCACTCTTTCTTTTGGAAGCTCTGTTATCAATACTAATAACCATACACTGAATGTATGGTCCCTTTTCATTCTGCTTGGCAAAGCCTGGTTCTAAGTCAATGCTGGACATTCAGTGATTTTCTCTCTTTCTTGTCATCTTATTTTTGCCCTATGAATATTCTGTCTTCCTCTAAAAGAAAAAAGTCCCCTATTTTGAGGTATATACAAGATGCTCTGCTGTGTGTAGTTTGGGAATGGTCATGAGTGCAGGTGATGATGCTCTTATCTTCTGGAACTTGGTGTTTCCAAGTATGATCGCATGAGCCCTTTGCTGAACCCAAAAGAACCAATGGTTTAAACAGTGCGACTACATAAATGATTACTGTTACAAAGAAATAACAAATGAAAAAATAGTCTCTAGCCACTGCTGTGTGGTGGAGTGGTGATTATTATCAGAGCTGTGAAGAATGCACTCTAATTAACCCAACCGGAAGGTACTAAACATTTGGTTATGGAAGAGGTGATTGACGCTTTATAAGCCTCAGCATCTGCAAAGAAGAAAAAAAGTCTCACCTGACCTTGTCTGACTCAGTTAATGATGGCTTCATAAAAGCTAGAAAAAATAAAAATATAGTAGCACAAAGGGCAATTGTGTGAAAAACAGAGCGTCAGTTCTATTTTCCCTATCCATTTCCAGTATTTACCAGTGTGGCTTACATTAGAAAAAGCAACAAACGCTGATAAGAACCACTCCTAGAATACGGACATTATCCTGGCAAAATACATTACCTGTCCTCAGAAATATTTTTGTAGAGTCACAGAACGTAATTGGTTTTCCATTTCAGATGTTGTGAGAAATCCTTCATACTTTTCTTCTCTTTAAAAACCAGGCTGTTGTTCATCAAACCATTGAGATAACATAGGCTGAACTGGCTGCTTTGAGGTCTAAAGCTTTTATTACTGATTAAACCTCATCGGTTACAGGCTGCAACAATTGCTGTGCATGGTGAATAAATGAGGCTCATTCTGAAATAGAGGCATCAATTTTGCGCCTGTTCCTGCCAAAAAAAAAAAAAGTAGGGAAATTTAACAATTTAGACAAATCAGCCACTAAATTAATTCTGCTGGTTGCTGAGGTGGAGCCTTGGCAAAAGATCATTTCATGCACAAGCAGAGATGCTGCCTCTGAAACCACACACCTTGCTTCCCAGAATCAAGTTTGTTATGTCATGAGTTAATTAGCTCAAAAGAACAATTACTAATCAAATACATTGCATCACATCCCCAAAATAAACACAGGGTCATTATGTCAGCTACTTTGTGACAGTGAAGGCAAGATTGAGTGGGTCCTATATACGCAACTAATTGAACTGTTTTGGTCCCTCTGAAGGTCAGCAGACAGTTTCATTTATGTCTTCAGGACGATGCTGAAGTCACCTAGTCATGGGCAAAAGTCACCTTAAGGATGCTATCAGCAAGGCAGACGGTGGATTTTTGTTCTGCAAGTCAAGAACTCTTCTACATCTTTCCATATACGTTGTGAGAATCCATATTATACTAATGCAAACACACACGTGCACTTTACAGCTAAATATGTATATAAAACAACTAGCATTCTCTGCAGAGAGCCTCTGTTTGTGCCACAAACACTTCAAAGGCTTCAAAGCAGCAGTGCCTGCAACGAGGGCTGAAGCTGAGAGCAGAAGTGACGGTTTCAGCTGACACCAGAGGTTTCAGGATCTTAGGGCATGAAACATTTTCCACTCATTTTAAATTAATCTAATTGGGAAAAAATGGAAGGAGAAATAACTTGAGACATTTTTGAAGTTGTGTTGTTTTTTATTTTTTAAACTGGAAAATGCCATTTTGAGATTAAACTGGTCTTGAAGTAGATATTTTTAAATGAAAATATCTTCAGTGTTTGAGAAGGGACTGCAGAGACCTACTCTTTGCAGCCATTTTGGAGAGGAGGGTTTCTTTTTCTTTCTTTGCAGCAATATCATCACTGTTACTCGAGCAGCGTTTCAGCTCCAGGGCAGGCAGCGGATCCAGACCTCTCCTCTGGTGCCCCTTCTTTGAGGTAACGCATTGGTTCTGTGGGCAAAAAAAATAGACATTTTTGGTAATTTACAAACCAAAAGGCTGTCTGCTGGGTGGACGGATTTGTTGTGCATCACAGATGGGAGATGAGGGCTGATGCAAATGCAGTTTTATGCATTAATGCTACCTAGCAGTAGCCTAGCAGCGCAGCATCCACCTGGCACTTGAAGCTGCCCACCTCAGGGTGATATGCAGGGAGGAAATGATGCTTTTTATTTTTACATTTTATTCTTTTTTCTAATGAAAATGCTAAAAGAGTAGAAATACCTTGGTTTTGATAGTCATGGCATGGGAATCTTCTTAAATAACTGCCCATTTAGCTGCTGACTCAGAGGTATCCCCTACACTAAAAATGTTTCAGTGAAGAATGCATTAGGTTTGGGAGTGCTTTCTGGTCCTCTCCTGTGTTTGTTTGTTTGTTGTTTTATTTTTCAGGTTACTGGAAGCCCAGGGAGGTTGGGTCTTTGGGTTTTGAATGCTTTGTAGCAGGACAGGAAAAGATCTCCCTAGGGCACACAGCTGCTTGAGGAGCTCAGCCAGGGCAGTCCCTGTGAAGGAGGGGTAGCAGAGGTTTCCCTGGACTAGCGAAAAGAAGAAGATGAGCTATGCAATCTTAAAGCCACCACTTAAATAAAGATACCATTATTAATACCATTAATAATAACCATTGATATAATTAATTAAAAGGCTGTGAGAATGTCTGTGTGAGCATCACATGGTGCAGTGCCTCCCTGACCCAGTCCAGGGCTGCATCTCATGATGCCCATTGCAGGGAAATGTGGACCCAGAGCACAGCTTTCCTGTCTTTCTTAGCCAGACTGGCAGTCACGCTACCTATGATTCCATATGTCCCCTGTAACACTGTGTATGCTGCATTTGGAACAAACCCTTGGATAGGGAAAAATCAGTGGAGCATCACAACTGCATTGATTTAATTGACTGTGAGTGTCGGGCTCTGCCCAGCATCTCATCTCGACTCCCAGGCAATATTAATGGGTGCAAAAGATAACAGTGTGTGCTCTAATTGCAGAAGGAATGAAAAGATTTCTTCCCTAGGACTCCAAAGAGTGCCATCAGAAAAGAAAAAATATGTCAGTGTATTTTCTCTTTCTAGCCTTGTGTTTGCCAGCGGGTGCAGAGCTCAGCCTGTGAAAGTCCCTCTGGACCAGCTCGCCTCCAGCGCTGGAGGATGCTGCTGGGGTTCCAGCAGGTACAGTCAGGCTGCCATAGGTTTGAGGTTTTATTTGCTGACTTTTATTATTTTTATACAGAAATACTATGGAAAATCACAGATGGGTCTCCAGCCAAGGCAGTAACTGAAACTAATAGCAGAGACATAAAATCTTAAGGTTAGGGGATCTTGGTTTTTACTTTAACAAAACTTGAGTGCTTCCTCATGTGCAGTCATGACATTATCCAGTATAAATGGATACCTATGATAAATGGACCCATGAAGTCTGGGATAGGTCTTGTTAAGGGAGGCAGGGCTGTTGCAGCAAGCCTTCCTAAACACCTTGAATAACCCACCCTCCTGCAGCAGCTCTCCAGCCCAGAGCCACTGTACCCTCAAACTGTTTTACCAAAGGGTCAGTGTTAAAGGGTCAGTGTCCTATTAATGAGAGATGCATAGATGGGTTTGATCACCTGAAATTGAATCAGGCTAAAGAGTCTTCTGTTGCTGCTTCCTAGCGTCAGGGAGAGTATCAGCGTACCCCTAGTTTATGCAAGCAATAAAACATCTCAGAGCTGCTTAATGCTGTTTTACCTGACTTGGCTTGAGAACAACCAGGAGAGCATGTACGGCCTTGACTTTACTGTTTGCATTCACCATTCTGATGGTGAGTAGATACACAAGGAGCTTTCCTCTTTCTATGTCTTGCACACACAAAGCAGTGCTGGGGTTGTTCCAAGGCAATTTGGCTATCTCATGCGTGTGGCAGTGATGGGAAGCTGTCTTTAGGATCAAGAGTTTGGGAACAGCCTCAGCAGGAGCAGGTCTTGAGCCTTTCTTTGCCAGCATGTGCTTCTGCCCTAAATTAAATGCAAAAGTAAAACTCAGGGCAAAAGCTGAATCACTCGCTTAATTTAGCAGTGAAATCATAAGCAAAGCACTACAGTACCTGGTGAAGGGTGCAGTGATTTCTAATTATGGATTATACAGCTAATCAGTACCAATCAACGTCTTATGATCTTGACTTAATATTTAATATAATGTTAATTATAATTGCTTTTGCCACAAACTGTGTCAAATACTAGGTGTGATTTCCACTCCCGGCGTGCCTCACGGTGCTGGGTGGGCTCTGGGATGGGGGCTGCTGTAGGAGGGGGCATCTCTTCCCAAAATCCCACCTAGCAGCACAAGCCCACCTCCCCACTTGCCTTCCTGCTTGGTCTGCCTTGAGTTGTGATGCTAATTAAGTGGTGGTGAGTCTCAGTGTTATTAGAATGGAGCTTTTTATCTCACATAAGTACCTTCCAGCTACAAATAGGGGAAGTTCATTTAATTAAAACTAATTTTAGTGTAAGTTAATGTGAGCATAGTTCAATTACTCTGAAATATGTTTAATTCTTTTTTCTTTTTTTTTTTCTTTCTTTCAAAGTCTAACAAGAGGCTACAGAAAAAAAAATAAAAAAAATCCAGACAATGCATTCAGGCTATTTCTGTGTATTTAGCTCCCCACATTTGCCTGCTCTAATTTCCACCCTTTTTTCCCTAAAATGCATGTTATGATGTTTGGGAGCTTGGCTTCACAGAAGCTGGAAGGTTTTGGTCAATGAAAACATAATATTTTAAAGAAATCTTTCTTTCTACACTGCTTTCTTTTTCCTTCCCTTTGTGACCCAGAAAGATGCTCAGCTCCTGCCATCCCCAGTGATCTTTACTTTATGATTTCCAGCATCCCTGGGAGAGTTGTCTTCAGGAGGGGGCACTGCTTGCTCAAAGCATGTCCAAAATTCTGCAGCAAGGGACTTGGGCAAAACACATCACCTCCAGAAATCCCTTCTGACTCTGAACCTTCCATTGCCATGCTGGGTTAACCAGAAGCACTTCAGAAATGCAGTCTCTGATGAAAACAGAACAAGGAAAAATGAGCAGGATATTCTACAGGAGACAGTGCTTGGGCACAGGGACACTGCTTTTAAATAGAGGGGCTGTTTTTCTTGCCTATTATTTAAACAAAGCTGTTAGTGTACTTTAAATTCCCCCTCTTTTGACATAAAACTCACTGGATATATAAAACTGAAGGTCTGCAAGAGTGAAATCCCACAGCTGTCAAACCAACCCACCACTCGCATCTCATTACAGAGAAAATTGATGCAGGCGAGTGAACCTCTCCTATATCATTACAGATCTCAGCCCAGGGTACGTAGCACAGCTATGGGGAGATGCTGCTGTGAACAAGGACTCTGACACATGCCCTCCTCTCTACCATATTATGGTCAACCTTAAAGTCAAACACCAGAAGATATATTTGGGGGCTTAATGCCATGCCTTGCTTTGCTGGAAGACTGGCACTCCCGGAGCGGCTGCTGAGCATCGTGAGGGTCATCAGGAGACAACAGGAACCGTAGTGATGGGTACGCTTTGGTGCAGTGCTTTTTTCAGCCTCAGCATTTTTTCTTACCCTTCTCTCCATCCATTGCCACTGCCTGTGCAGTATCCTCGAAGGCATTTTTCAATTTCAACTGTATTTCAACTCTTTACTAATAAGGCTGAATAAGTTGAACTGAATAATTCCTCCAGTGAATTTCACCTCTTTTTCAGTATACAGTTCCTTTTGTTGGATTCATTAGTCCCAATTATTTTCTGAATAGCTTTAGAAAATAATTCTCTGGCTTGTAGATGGATGGTGAGTATTTCCACATAGTCACTTGATGGTCAAAATTTAAGCTCTGCTGGATAAGTACAACTGCTCACATGAGTTGTCTTGATGCTTTCTCCCCTTTCTGCTCTCTAAACAGACATGTGCCATTGCCCAATGGGGGCTCCAGGCTTCGGGCTGGCAGCAGACTCAAGGAGACAGTCCTCTCTTCAGGCTTTTTCTGGTAGTTTTAGGGTTGGAAACTTTGCTCAGGACTTTCTGTCAGGCAGGACCCAAGGCTTGGGGCTGGCAGCATCCTCACTCTGCTCGGAAACATACCTGCCAGTGACAGTGTCCAAAATGTCACTACAAGCAAACACAGTAGTGTAGTGATAGTGAAGCTGCATTCATGCCACTGCACATGTGATTGTCTGTTGATCATTCTCAGGGTTTCACCCAGCTCTAACCGTTCCCAGTAAAAGAAGTTTCTGTCCTTAAGTGCCTTCTTGCCTTTCCAAAGTCCTCCTGCCAGCTCTAAGCTGATGTCTGTGCATGACAACAGCAGAAATCCTCAGCTGTACCGTGCGCAGACCACCTAAGACCCTCTTCATAGGCCTGATGGGTTTTCATCTAATTTAAAATTTGTTTAAAAAACCTGAAAAGTAAAACCAAAGAAAACCCAGAATGTCTAATGAAAACACAAACACTCCAGCAAGTTTTTAATAGCCCAAATACTCCAAAAATACCAGAAGTGCATTGCTGGTTCAGAGACCTAATTTAACTAAACCAGCATATTCCCAAAATCAATTTCCAGCTGAGCTTGGGCTCTGGTCCCCCACCTTGTCTTGTCCTGGGCTCTCTCCCCTGGGACTGAGCTGGGGTCTCCTTTGGGGATTCCCTCCCCTTCTAACTAATAACATATCAGCTTCTACTTAAAAGACAATAAGCATGTTTAATTCACATTGGTGTGACTGCTGAGCCCAAACCTTCAGTGAAGAAGAGAAGCCCAGAGGCAAAGGAGAGGATCAGGGGCTTCACCAGTGTGCAGAAGGCTGGTAAAACCCCTGACCCAGTGTCACTGGTCTAGAGCCCAGTGTCAGCAGTTGGAGCTGGTGGTTTTGTCCCTCCAGCACTACCAGGGGCTGCACAGAGCAAGACAGCTGTAGGCAGGAGAGGAAGGAGCCCTGTGAGTTAGCAGGAGGGTTGACAAAAGGGGGCACGAGCACAGGAGCTGTCTTTGGGCTGCAGCCCCCATAAATCAGCCGATATGACATTACATCCTCTGAGCCCGCCCCTCCGGATGAAGTCAAACACTGACCAAGTAAAGCAGCTTTTGAGAGTTTTTGTTTGCTCTTCATGGAATAAAAGCACCTAAAAGGAAACCTATTTTTTTTTCTAATAAAATCAAATACTACACATGGGCCCAGGCTGGTTCTGCAGGGATAGAACCCTTGGGGCAGCCAGCTCTGGTGGGTCAAGTCCTTTCCCTTCGCCCTGAACCCTTTTACTTGGGTTTGACCTCCAGCCCCCTGATTTTGGAAAACAAAGCTCAAGATAGGAGGCAAGGTCTTCATAGCTAATAGCTAAGCCCATTGACTTTCAAATGCAATCTTGTGGGTTTTTTTTTTCCATATAAATCTATTGTGTTGCATCCTTGTTTACTCTCTCACAGCCACCATTAACTTAAGTTAATATTACCATAAAGGAAATTAATTCCACCCCTCCACACACGTGGAAACACCTCCCATCAGAGTAACTTAACATCACTCACGTGGTAATGTAAAGTAATTATACCACCATAATACCTCTGGTACCACTGCATCAGGGACTGATAGGTAAAGTCCTTTCATCCATTAAAGGTATTATAACCCCTTGTTACATATGTAGTTACATATGAAGTCCTATTCCCAGAAAAGGTTAATTAAAGCCTGTAATTCCTGTATGAGCTGAGTGTGCCGGGGGTCAGGCAGGAATTTCTCCCATGCACAACCCCTTACACTTAACTCAAATAAAAATGAACTTCCCAGAAGGACTTGGAAGCCCAGCCTCCCGTTTTGAAAGGGGGAATTTATCAAACCTCCACCTTGCTTGTATAGCAGACACCTAAAATACCCATGTAAACCCTTGTTCAAGACCTGGGGCCTGCTGACCACTGGGGATATGTCATGCAGGTGGCATTTCTGCACTCCTATGTGTACTAATTCCTCAGACTGACTGGGCGATTTAAGGAGGGAGGGAGTTTTCTCCCTTGAGGGGTATAACCTGGCCATCCCAACACTGAATTGTTAGAAGTGGATGGAGTGGCTGCCCCAGTGGAAAGGGTTAGCAGATGAGCATCTCTTTTAATGCATCCTCCCTCAGTTAACACTGCTGTGAGGAAAGTGGACTCGTAGAGCAACTGTAACCAATATATGGAAGCTGCTTCAGTGGGAAGGGTCCTGCAGCGTGGGAAACGAATGGGTATGATATAGTAAACAAGAGAGTCCTCAGAATTATCTATACTCACAGGCACACACGCACACCTATTTAATGTAAAACAGCAGAGTCAGAGAAGACCACCAGCCTTCAAGTTCATTTTTGCCATCTTTCCTGCGTGCTGGTGGTGAAGGGAATGTGCAGCGCCTGTGATAAACGTGGTGTTGCGGTATGCCATCAGTGCTACCTAAAAGCAAATGAAACTGGCATAAATAATTGTGCTGTAGAAAGCCTTTCTGTTGCACCTTGCCTATCACTGACAATTTACATATCTTAGGAAAACCTTTGTCAGCTTCTGTCATTTCTGCACTATTATGTGCCTTTCTGGATAATTACCAGTTAATGTGAAAAAGCAGATGCAAAAAACCTTGAAATTTCTGATAGAGAATCCTCAAACCTCTCCCCTTATCTGTGCACAGCAGCTTCCTGATTTCAAAAGAAGTTTGAAAACCTTTGTTAAAAATGTCCCTGATTCCCAGTTTGAATGAACCAAATGACATTCAGCTAAAATTATTCAGCTTTTTCCACAATTAAATTCCATTATCGTGAACTGCCAAAGTAAAATGGAAGGTCTCTTAACTAATGTGTCGGTTGTTTGCTTGTATTTTTCGTGGCGTGTATTGTATAAAGCTGTGTGAAGTAGAAGGAGGATAAACAATAACTGTAATTTTGCATCAATGAGTGGGGCATTTTTAGAGCCTTCATTATGGGAATGCATTGGGGTTGGTGGACTTCTCTCTCCCTTCCTCCCCCTTTCCCCCTCCTTTTTTTTGTTAATTCCTTTTCCTGCAAAACCCCACTGAGACTGATTGGATATTTCACCAAACTTAAGGAGCAGTGGCGGTTTGGTTTTTAGCACCAGAAATGATTTCTTTATGCAGCCTCTGCATACCATGAGTGCTTAGCATCAGGCAAGTGCACACACTTCTCTCCCTCTAATGAAGAGGCAGCACAGCAGTACACATGGGAAATAATTTCATGTTTAAAATACCATTCCCACAAGCAGGGGAATTGTCCTCGTGTTTTCTCAGTTGGTTTTCCCCTTGTTCTTCTGGAAGATTTAAAATAAAGCTGCCCTTGAGAAAGGCAACGTGGTTTGTCCATGTGCAGGATGGAGTAGAGCACAGATAACCCCTAAAGCCATGGAGCAGCTGAACCTGCCATGCGCCCAGCTCTGATGCCCATTCAGAGTTTATTTCTGCAAGGAAACCTTCTGAACACTTATGACAGGGCTTCACGGTGGAGTTTTCTGTACAAAACACATTTAACAGGTTGGTGTGCTTAAGGCTGAATTTTGCTCTGCAAAGCAAAGCCTCATTCAAAGGCTGCGGGTAACATCCCCATGCAGATGCACGCTGCAATCATATACTACTCAACTGTGTGTTTCTAAGCACTGCAGACTTCTGGCCTTTGTAGACCCCTTGGGCAAACACATGTTTGCTGAGCCATTCCTGCCTTGAAGCTAAAAGAATGGCTGGGGAGATGAGGAGGAGATGTGCTGGGCTTGGAAAGGGAGAGAGGAGAGCAAGGAGATGCCAGCCTGGCAGAGCAATGGCACTGCAGAAGGTGAAAGAAGTGGGACAATGAAGAGCCATAAGGATAATTGTGTTTCTTCTGCTGGCATGCCTGGTCTCCCACACAATGTGGCATTGTACCAGGAACAGAGAAGAGCATGTTACTGTAGGACAAGCCCGTTTGAATTCACACCAATCCCACTGCAGTGAAATCACTCCTTTGCTGTTCTGAAAAGAAAAGCACATAAATAGTATGCTACAACACAGAAAAAACTATTTCCTTTCGAGATTACAGAGAATGAAACCAAAGATGTGTTAGTGAGGATCACTACAATGGGAGATAACTGGGTATCATGATGTTGTATCAGAAAGCTCTTTAGACAAAGGCTGTATAGCACTGTGGCTGTCCTGCTGGTTGATGTTGGTGGTGCTTCTCTTCCTGGCTGGCATTTAGCATCTACATCCCCGTAGAATGACATTTCAGATGCTGATTGAAATCATTGTCTTTTATGGTGGAGAAAGTTTGTTCTTCAAAGTAAAGAAGATAAAAAAAAAATGCTGTTGCAAAGAGTGATGAAAAACAGATGGATAAAAACAACGAAAAAAGGTTTTAATTCCATTATTTTCAATTAGCCCTTTAATTTGATTTAAGTCATTTGCACTTGTTGCTTGATTTACATCTCTTATTGTCCAGCATTTTATTTCACACATCTAACAGTATTAAATCAAACTGTTTTCTAGTCTTTGCCTTCTTTTGAAGCCTCTTGAAAGTCTAAAGCAGACTTAAAAAAACAGATATTAAAAAAGAACTTTCATCTCTCTGCAGGTTATTTGTAATCAGACCTTTCTCATCAAGGGCTTGTTTCATATGTGTTTGGGATCTGGGAATTATTAAAACTGCCAATCCATCTTGTTAAAAATATTGCCCACGCTTCAGGGTTTTGAAACTTTAGCATCAGGCTGGAATTCATCAGCTGGCATAGGAGATTTACTGCTCCTGATCGTAGGTACTTAAACATAGTAAAGATGCAATAGGTCTGTATGGGCTTTTATTTACATGACATCATACTTCATATTGCAAATGCCTATTTATTCACTGCTTGGTTCTGAATGGCTGGTGGCTCATGCTGTGGACAGGGATATAAAATAACCTATTACTAAAGGGGCAATATCCCTTCCTTGTTGTAAATTAGCAGATCTTGCCATGTATTTTGAAGAAACCAATCTCAGTTCCACAGCTGAGTTACTTTCTCATTTCAATTGGAGGGTAACTAACATGTTGGTTGCCAAGGAAGAGCTTTATAAATCTCCAGGTTACCATCTCAGCGGCTTCTTTGTGAAAAGGTACAGTTACAGCTGGTGCCAGTTGCCACTTAGACCTTTTATTTTCTTCAGCAATTAATTTGCTGTTAATTTTTGCCATCTTCTTTACCGATATATCCTACTCACTTTTCTCAACTGTTTATTACTTCATTGGTATTTGTATATTCTCACCTACTGCTCACAATGGCATGACTTTTCTTTCAGAGATGGTGTTTCTTCATTGAAATTCTGACTGATTAATGCCTTCCTTGAAGCCCTGATCCTCACAGTAACCCCAACCCTTGCCTCTTAACCTCTCGTCCCTTAAAGACTTCTAAAAGTTTTGGGGCATTTTACCACTGTTCCCATTTTTCATCCCAACATGCTCAACAAAGGATGAAAAAGTTCACCCTCCCATTTTCACTTTCTATGCACATGGTTTTATCTGCAGCACAAAGCAGACTTGACAACAAGTGTTGCCTCAAATAGCTCTCATGCATTTTCCTTGCTGTGATGTCTGTTAACCATCCTGAGCACCGCAGCCTGCCTAGTGATCAGGTCAGGATCGGTGCGGTCCTTTACCTGCTCATCAGCGGTGCCTCAGGGACAGCCGGCATCAGCCCAGCACAGGAAGGACAGCTTTCCATGCACAGCTGCTTGCCTGAGCTCTCCAGCAAACAGACCACTAAGTATTTTTAAACTTGAGCTATTTTGTGTCCTACATTCACACCTAAACTATTCTTGGAACGTTATGATAAATTACTCCGGAGGTTTTGTAAATGAAAAGAAAGGAGTGGGAGGGGAAAGAGATCACATTTTACAGCGGCTGAACTTGAAGTTTCTGCTGGGTGCTGAAGACAAAAGCTGCTGTTAACTGTTTCCCACTATTTTACCCACCTATGTTATGACAGAAGGCATTAGTGCACATGGCCCACAGCCCTACATGGTCCTGGGACCGATTCCTACCCATGCAGCAGCAGTTTGCCTGAGATCATTCTTTGTCTTCCTGGCCTTACAATGACATGTGATTTAGAGGGGAAAAAAAGCAAAGGTATTCAGGACTCATTCAGAATGTGTGTATTTTTCGTTTTAAGCTCAATTGTTCCTTGCAAACTATGTGTCTGGATTTTTGCACCTGTACCTGAAAAACTCAGAAGTGCAGGTACTGACTAGTTGATCATAACTTCACATATGTAAATGGAAGCACACATTTTGTAGGTTGTAGAAAGGAAGTTCCTTCTAAAGTGCATGTAGGAGAGTCAAGAAAAGCTGAGAATTTGCTGAGAGAAACTTCTCTCAAGTGCCTGCCTGTTCCCAACCGAATAACACACATTGAGATTTAACTTCAGTTACTATTGATACTAATGGTTTTACTCCAAGTCAGGACATTAGCCTGACCTTTGGAAAGAAGAGGCCGAATAAAAGCTTCAACTATGTCAGTGACAAGCTCAGAAAGCGCTGTTACTTTTCCCATTTCAGAATTAAAAGGCTCCTCAGAAGACTTCATTCATATACAGACTAGAGGTGCCTCGCTGCGGCTGTTTAAATATACTCAGTCATGTAAGATGGAATTAAAATAACAGCTTTAATGAAGTTGATTGGCTTCATCATTACAATTTTCTGTTAGAATCTTCTGCTCCCAAACGCAATTCCCTTTGCTGCTTAAAGGTCCCACCAAAACAGCCTCTGCCATTTACATGCTGCTCCAACCCAGTGAGCGGTTACGTTCATCTGTGAGCTTAAGATACCCCTAAATACATTCTCTAGCTCATGCACCCTAATTAGACTCTCAAAAAGACTACATTAAAAAAAATCCCCACCTCATCACAGCCTTCTCTTTGGCTTAGGGATGCTGTAGACACAAGGTTGGGGTAACTCCAGGAGTTTTGAAGTCCTGCAGACGGACGTGGTAATTTAAAGCAACCAACCAAACAACAGAGTTCAAGATGCCAAGTCTCCATACCTGCTGATTCAAAGCAGACAGGCTGCTGTCCAATGAACCCTAGCTCCCTCACAAACTCTCGCTCCTGTTTGCAAACATTTGGAGAGTAACCTGTGACACCCAGCTCCCTCTGCAGGGCACAGACCCAAGGAAAACCTCCTGAGCTTGAAGCAGTCAGATATTGCCAAAATGACCAAAGCATTGGTCTGGAGAGTGCTGACCCCTTTCTGAGTGTGCAGTTCAGTTATAAAGATCTTGTTCCCAGTAAGCTCTTGTTACCTTTTCTCTCCACTCCATTATACTGAGAGAAAGCCTCAGCAGCTGAACAACGTAGGTTGTATGCTGACACTACATGCCAGAACATTAGCAATACGATTAGGATTGAATTTGAAAGTACTGAGTAATGCGGATAGAGAGCTCTGATAGTAGCATCTGCAACAGCCAGTTTGCCCTCTGTATCATCAGATTTTGCCAAAATGCCCACCAAGTATTCAAATACTTTAAGTTTTCGTCCCTTTGACACCATCAATTCAGGAAGGTAGAGAGGAAGAACTGTTTATGTCCTGGACAAGCATGGCAAATTGCTAGGCTTAAAATGACGATAAGTCTTCCTCAGTGAATCAGCATTGAGACTCATATCTGCGAGCACTTGCAAATAAGAAAGTTTCACTTGGGGGTTTAAAGTTTTCCAGTTTTAAATGATTCAGGTTTGAGTCTAATTATCTGTTAAGAAGGTGAAGGCACGTCATAGGGCACAGTTGTACTGCCCTGCTTGCAGCTGGCCACGAAGCCAAGGCAGGTCTGGAGAAGGTCACACACAAAGTCTCGCTTTGATGGACACATCCAAAAGTTCAACTTCATCCCCCCCAAGGTTAAGCTCACTGGGAGCAGACAGAGTAGGTAGTTTTCTCTTCTTGTGACTCCTTAGGAGGAGTTGTCCCACTCAGAGAGACGTTTCCTGGTGGGTGGACATCCCACTGCAACACACCTGAACAAAGAAGAAACCTTTCAAAGCGAAGACATCTTTATCTCAAAGGCAGCATTCCCTCTTTGATCTCCCAATAAATCAGGCTGGCTCTGCTCTCCTCAATGCCTCTTTAAATAGCACCTCTGCAAATAGGGAAAGTCTGAATAGATGCAAGTCTTGGACATTTTAAGAAACACTTCCCTGGTAAGAGCAAAACTGAGTATTTTACATGGTTGGAAGAAAACTTCACGTACCCACCTCCAAACTTGCTCATTCTCCCAGATCATGCAATTGCATTTTTTAGGGATATTTTTTCCATGATAGGAAGAACAGTTTAGCAGCCACAGAAGCCATCACGCTGCTGCAGAGGATGAGGAAACTGCATACTGTCATACATTGAAGTTAATTCCACCACAACCAATGCATAGACATTACCTTCTTCCAAGGCATCCCCAATCCTTCTGTTTCATCACTGCTCTATCCATAAAAGGGTCCTGATTAAAACTGTGGCCTGTTGTTTGATGAACCAGGAATCCATACATTCTGCAGTTTTCCTTCCTTCATCTTCTTTCCTTGTGTTTATATGTCATATTCAGTAAAGTCTCTGTTTTGTTGAACATCTGTTTGGTACATAGTAAGCTTATTCAAACTCGGCAGGAAAGCACCTTTACTCCAAAATAAATTAAAACAATGTATGTGCCTCTGGCCAATAGATCATTGGATGGGAGTCATGAATGTACATTTGTGGATATTTGATGGGAAGTTTATCATTTAAATGATGAAAATACAGTACTCTAACATATGGATCATTCAGAGCTACTCTCTTTCCTTTCCAGTTGAAGAATCATTGTGCATTTAGACGAATTAGGCAAAATTAAGAATTTATACTGGGCTGCTAGTAAAAGCTATTATCAAAGAGTGGAAATGCAAAAGCAAGATGCTGGCATGCAGTCTGACTTTCAGATGCATGTGGATTAAACAGGTTTAATTTTAGGTGGTGCAAACAATGAGCAAAGAGGTGTTCTTTCCCAAGAATTAAAAAAAGAATTAAAAATTAAAACAGAAATTAGAGTAGAGAGAACCCCTCTGCAAGGTACAGAGAGGGGATTTTAACATTTTGTATCTTCTTTACTGTTTTATTCTGATTATCAAGATGGGTCCAAGTGGCCTCTTTGATGATCTGGAGTGGACCATTGCCATAGCTCTAAAATGATCTTTTCACTCTTTTCACAGAGCATCCATGATAATTTCCATAATGAGACTTGTGTGTTTTTTTTCTGGGGAGATGTGCTAGCAGGGGAGTCCTTCCACTGCTCTCAAAAGCATATCCTAATTCCTGAGGCAATTTAACAGCAGAAAACTCATAGCACAATTAGCAGGAAATAAACACAAGTATGTTGAACTCCAAAAAGTGGCTTAGAGTAATCAAGGAATTCAAGATCATGCTGCTGTGTGATTTCCAGTTATTAAGATACCTTTTGGTATTCGACGGTGTGAAAAAGATCTGTTACTCCATACCTGACCAGTTCATACCACTTTCAGCATTGTGATGTTGAAACCTATACTACAGTATCAGTTTTAAACAGACATAACTAAAATTTCACAGAGACTAAAAGATATTTTCTGGCCTGAATTTTTTTCCCTGCCCACACTGTACAGACATTGACTATAGCCTGCTTGAAACTATTCAATAAAACATATTCTCTTCTCAGATTTAGTTTCCCAAAATGTCCCACAAATACTCTGTAGTATGAGGTTTCTGAACTAGGTTTTGCAGCTGCATTTAAACCATAAATTATTACCTTGTGTTCCTTTAATAAACTTAATCCATTAAAGAAGCAAGATCACTGCAGGGTATGTCTTTTAAGTATAAATGTATACTTATATATGTAAGTGTAAATTAAACTGCTACCACAGAAAAAGAGGCCATGGTATAATGGGCTCATAAAATCACATACCCGTGCCAGGAACAGAAAACAATATCAGAGACAGAAGGAGAAAATACACGTTCTATTGCATTTCTCTTCTGAATGTGCTGTAATTTCTGAAAGACAATGCATCAAGTAAGAATTCTGCCTTTTTTATGCAAGTACTTCAGCCCAATGACCTCCCTCCATGACTTTTCCTGCCTGATGGACCCCAGTCCAGCAGAACAGGGTGCCAATTCGTGCAGGGAGACAAGCCCAGGGAAGCCCAGAACCTCCGTCCTGCCCCCAGGCTGTAGTTTCAATGACTCCTATTGTGTTTTCGAAGAGAAGTGATTTTTTACTGGCCAAGTACTTGAAGCTCAGGCCACGGTTTCATTAACGCTCCACTGTAAATTTGTGTTTGTCCCTCGTATACAGTACTGCTGCAGCTGGGACCATGGAAAGCTGCCTCCCTGGCACAGCTTTTGTGTTCAATTTATTGTCAGAGGCATGCAAAAGCTACTACCAGCCTTTTATAAAAGACCTTGTCTGATAGTCATCTCTGCTGTAATCACTTGCCTGAGAGCAATCACACCTCTGTGGGGCAGACACTTAACAATCTATTATATCATAATTAAGTTTGGCCATGTTTACACTGCTTGATGATGATGCATAAAGATTAATTTACCTTTCCAGCCCCTGCTGAAAGAATGTACAGCCATAGTACCCCATTAAAAATGGAAATAGCAATGAAGTCTCCAATTATTTTATATTGCTGTAAGTCTATCCGAATTCATCATTTTCTGCACTGTTACTTTAATTTATCGGTTTATCATCTATTGATGTAGTAACAGTTATCACAAGCCACTGTATATATGCTTTTAAGTATGGTGATAACATCTATTCAGAAACAAGCCATGGTAACACCTTATTTACAATTTGTCAGTTTAAGGTGGTCAAAGAAAGCTACAGAATCACTTTTGGCTAAAATAATCTTGCAGAAGAGCAACTAAAATTAGGTTAGACCGACTGTCATTGTAACCATGACTTCAGTGTGACCCTGAGTTACAGCTGAACCCAGGACACTCTGACAAAATCCAGTGCAATCAGGACGAAGACAGAAACACGAACATACAGGTTGATCTTTACACTTTGATTTTCTTGAAATATTGGTTAGAGATCTGAATATTAAAGAAAGATCTTGGCTCTGTTTCAGCAGAAGATTGAACTTTGAAACTAGCTTCTGAGCACATCCATTTTGTCATCAGTTTTAGAGGGTTTGCAAGTTGGGCACAGGTTGCCTGCTCAACCGAGTGCCATGGCCAGAGAAGGCAACAGCCACATCTGCTCTTCGGGTCTCCTGAAGTAAGACCTGTTCCAGATGAGCCCTTCAGCCTGGAGCAAAAGAAGATCACCCCGATGCAATTACGCTGCTGGGAAGATCTTAGCTCTGTTTGAGTCTTCTGGAAAGTGAAAGAAACTGCTCCTGGCTGAGGCTGTCTTCTTCCTTCCCACCCATGGGGGTTTGAGTTGTTTCTGGTCTCGGACATCTCAGAAGGATCCAGCAGGGCTCAGCTTTTGAGCCCGAGGGGCCAGGGAAGGATGGTGGTTGAAGACCTTTTTCAGCATCCCAATAGAGGTAGGATTTACCCACTTAAGCACAGATGCTGCCTGAGGCATCTTTAAAATACCTTGGGGTAAAAGGGTGCTGCCAAGTCCAATAGCGAGGTCCCACGTGTCCAATTGATAGTGATGAACATACCCAGGTCCATGGTCACCACAGCTGTGCCAAACCTTCAGAGGGTTTAAACCTTCTGTGTCTGACAGGAAGGACAAAATCCTTTGAGAAAGAAGCACCATTAGCTCATACATTTTGATTCTCAGTGGTCATTCCCCTCCTGCTCTGATCTTCCACTCAACAGCACTTGTGCTTCCACTCCTGTGATTTCGTACTCATCCTTCGCTGGGGTAGCTCCTAGAAATGGTTCAAAAATCCTCACTTCTGAGTCCTCAAGTTGTTTTCCCGTAAAGCTGATGCTCACTCCACACCATTTTGTGCTCTTTCTGAGGGAGACAGCTTGCCAGCTTCATCCTACTTCTGAAAAATCTGATTAACAATTGTGTTGAGTGTCATAATGGTGATTGGCAAAGTCTCGAAGAAAGGGGGAAAAATATATGCTGCACAATGCAGGCTGATTATGAAGCAACGTTGACACCATGCACCCAAACTTCATTATCCAGCTACCACCTCACCACCCACGCCTATCCAAGTTCAAGGACTCCTATTCCTGCAGTTTGGGAAACTGTGACTGATTGCACTGAAATATGATTAAGCTTTGTAAGGATATAGAGGTTGTTTCCATGCTCACATTCTCCTCCTTCAGTGGAAATCTAGTTTGGAGGAGACAATCTCCTCTGCATCAGGGGAGTAAAACAAATGGTGGCTATGCTGGCATTAGCACTCTGTAGAAATAGGCTTCTTCTGTCCATCACCATTCTCATTGTGCTTATATGCATAATTCTTCTGCTGCAAAAGCAAGGGGAACTCTTAAGTTTTAGTGCCTCTCCAAGGCTGAAGCAAAGATGGTGAATAGCCCAGGGCTGGCTGGGCAGAGCAGGAAGACATAGCAGGAGCAGCCATCTGATGCAGCTGTTGTGCCAAGGAGGCCAAGAAAGGGAGATGTTCATGGTTCAAGGAGGACATTGGCAGGAAGATGTCCTAAGCACAGAACAGGCAGTTACCCTGAGTTCAACCTTTATTATTTACCTGTATGAAAAATGGGAGTTGAAGTCAAGGTAAGTGTTGCCATGGGTATGAGGATATATTATTTATATACCCTATTGAGCATGCACATGGGCAGCTTTACTTCCTTTCAGTGGGCTGCTCCCTACAACCACCTTTTGGGTTGGTTTTTTTGCCTGGGATGACAGCAGAAGATTTCAGAGCAGGTTAGGTTATTTAACAAGAAAACATCCTAGCAAACAGCCCATGTTTCCACACACCTTATCCTTGGTGGTTTATGGAGTCATAAGCAGCAGTATACAGGCAGTAAACTTTCTGACCATTTGCCAGGTTTTATGAGCTGGTGCTGCTGAGCACTCAGTTAGCTCAGGTATCCCCATGGGGTGTACCTAACCAGGGCCAGTGGCTTTCCAGAACCATGGGCATCACTTACTCTGGCATGGGTCTCACCTGGCACCCCACTGCAAGAAGGAAACCATGAAAGACACCTCTTTTTATCCAGTCCATGCTTTTTTCCCCAGTAAGACAGAGTGTTGGCAGCCCATTGAGTGAAACATGGTACCCAGAGCTTCAAGACCACAGGATAGAAACCTGCTGCATCCCACAGCTCCCATATCATCACTGAATAAATACTGGTGGGATCATCCCAGGGTTTCTTTGCTTGCAGCCTTCTGCAAGGGATAGGTGATGGTTTGATGGCACATCCCTGCACTGTGATTATAACTGGGACCTGTCATTAAATAATGAGCTTGGCTATGGAAGAAATATAAAATGCCATCCACGGTATGCACAGTGGGGTAATAAATCCAAGGTGAAATAGTAAATCTCCAAGGGGTTACAGAAATCCAGATAGATACTCTGGTGGAGGTGCATTTATTGTGGAGCACTACAAGGTTTTTCTCTTATCTCTGACTTTATAGAACTGTGCAGCTGCAGCAGTCCTTGGATAGGGCACATATTTGAAAATACTATAAATTTCACCTCCTGTTTATTTCAGATTCATTGGCACTCTCTGTCTTTACTATCTCCTGGTATTTTATGCCTCGGTACTTGGAGAAAAAATGCTTTGTTTGCACTAGATGTAATATGAAAACTCTCTCTGACATTTAAACTTTAGTATCAGTTTGCCTACAGTGTTAATATCACTGAAAACGCTTATATGGATTAAATTGCCTATAGTATATAATGCCAAAATATGAACACAGCACATTTACTGATTCAAGCCCTTGAAAGAATTATTACCATTAAAATATTTAAGGTCACCTTTACAAATGCAATAAATCAGAAGGATGGCAAACAGAGAGCATTTAAAGCTCCTGAACTGGAGGAGTCCACTGGGAAAATGATGGTTGATTCATTGTCATGTGGGGAGCAGGGTTTGGGGACAGCCTTGGGGCTCACACCCTCTGGATACGTAGGACCAGGGTGACAAGACCACTCTGCAAGGTGATTCTTATCCAAATTCTGCTGCTCTTGCACAAACTCTCAGCCCAGTTCCACCAGCTCTGAAGGTCTTGCAGGAGGAACAAGCATCAAAACCTCACTTTTGTCATTCAAGTCAGAAGCAGCAGCTTGGTATGCCCTTGGGAAGCAGAACTGATGAGTAATAAGATGTCATTTTCATGCAGTCACTTTTCTGTGCAGAGCAAGCTATTCATGCTATGGGATCCAGTCCTAGAAAAACCCTTATTGAGGTCAACACAATTTACTGATAATTGAAGTCAGTGGAAAGTTTTGCTTCAGTAAGAACTGGCAAATCGAACCTATCAGACAATTCTTCAAATAAATAAATAAATAAAAATCATCCTTTCTTGTGCTTTCATCTTGAATATTAGGATTCAGCAAATTTCCTGAGAACAACCACTGTGTAAAACTTTAATCTTTTGAGAATGGATCGGGACTGTAATTGCAAAACCCAACATCCTCTTCCTGCACTACATCCCCTCTCTCTGAATGCCAGCATTTACTAGCATGTTATAAATGGGGGATAAATTTGCATGTGGTTATTACTCATACTTTTATTTGTGTCCTGATGACTGTTTTTAATGTTTAGCACAAAACCCATATCTACAGTGGCCCATCATAATTTACAGCATGAGGAGGCAGACTAATGCTCATCATCATTTCCTGAGGCAGACCAGTATGCTTAAAGGTACCACTTTCTTTTTAAATTCCACACAAGCAATTAAATGTAATAATTGATCACTGCCACATCTATAAAAAGCTTGCCAACATGAACTGGTGGGAGGTGCCTCAGAGCTTTCTAAACCAATGGTCAAGTGCTTATAACCAGCTCTGCAGGCACACGATTTTAGGAGAATTTACATATAGTCATATCAATAATAATCGAAAAAAAAGATGCAGGAATATTTGAAGAGAGGTTTTACGCTCAAATGTGTAATTCCTTACTTGTGCTGGTTGGCAGTTTCATTATGTGTTCAGCAACACACAGCTGTCTGTGTTGCCAACTGTCCTGGCATTCCTGCTCTGCCTGACAGGCAATTCCTTTCTTCTTCCTATTGCTGATAACATCTGTAATGGGGTCAATTAAACTAACAGTGCTCATTCAGGACAGGTATTCCTGTGAGTAGGTATTTCCAAGCCACCTTGCTACTGCTGCTCCACTAGCAGAGGTGCAGATGACTGTTACCACATACCTTTTTCTTCTTATGCTGTAACACTAGAGGGGATACCCTTTGTTATTCCTGGTAAAATATTCTTAAAATTCATATTTTTGAGGGGAAGGAGGGAATGGACAACCTGCCTTTACTGCTCTGTGGATTTCTCTCCAACTCTTACTGCCTGTTCCCTATTTCCAAGGGTTGCAACTAGTGACTGGTGGCCCCTTCTCCTTCCCCTCCTGTTAAGCTGTGCTCCCACAGCATTCCCAATGCACCATGGGCTTCTACTTTTCCAAAGAGAGCCAAGTTTTCTTCTCTGCTCATATAATTGTTGGGGAAACTTGATGCTCAGCTCCCCACGGTCTCTGCCATCTCCATAGAATCATAGAATAGTTAGGGTTGGAAAGGACCTTAAGATCACCTAGTTCCAATAATGGGCAGGAACACCTCACACTAAACCATGTCACCCAAGGCTCTGCCCAACCTGCCCTTGAACATTGCTAGGGATGGAGCATTCACAACCTCCCTGGGCAACCCATTCCAGTGCCTCACCACCCTCACAGGAAAGAATTTCCTCCTTATATCCAATCTCCAGACTAGTTTAGGTCCAAATCACAGCACCAGCTGCCATAAAAGTGGACAGTAAGAGCTGCCATGGCTGCTCACAGACCAGATGGGAAAAAAATACAGAAGGACAGATAGGATCACGGTGAAGTATGCTCGCTTTCCGGAAGAGTCTTTCAGATGAAGACAAGCTTTTTGCACTGGCTATTAGGAGATATTTTAACACCTGATATACTACTTATAAAATACCCTTCACTGAAGGTAACATGCCATTTCCACCTAAACCTGGGGACTTAATTTAGGCACATAATCTGTTTTTTGCATCTTTAAAGAGATTGATTTTGGAGAGCTGGACAGACCCCATTCCCACTGACCATGAGCAAAAACTTGGATTGCACCTGCTGAAAGTGAGTGTTTGTGTTCTTCTTTCCAGTTTTCTCATAGAAAGAGCCAGACTTTCTTGAAAAATACTCTAAACCCAAAATAAATTCTGCTGTCACAGGACAATGAGCAGCTCCTGAGCTTCAGCAGATGCTTTGCAGCAGGAATGGAAGCTGAATCTGACCTAGTCTTTGCATCTCTGAACTTTTTGACTGTTCTATCTATTATGTTTAACAGTTGACTAACACATTTGACAACTGAGCATGTTAGTATTTTGCAAGAGTTACTGACAAGCAGATTGTTGTCAAATCAGAGATCCATCATGCTGAGGATCTTGAAGTTGGCAGAGCCCAATAATTTACAGCTTTTTCCTTCAGCTTCCCATAATATACTTTCCAGCCACTGAAGGGAAACCTACAGCCAAAGAAAATTGATGAACTCATCATCAGGACATAACACTCCTGAAACTCCAGATTGCTATTTCATACACATGTTGCAAAGAGGAATGATCAATGGGAACTTGTAAACTCCTCATTTACAAGAACCATGGTGAAGCTGCACCTAACCTGTCTGCTCCTGTACTTCGCTGGGACTTCTGGTGTACTCTGAATAGTTCACACCTAACATTTTCTGTATCCCAGTGATCTAATGGTAGTGCAGCTACTGAATCTATGCTATTAGTTTATATTGCTACAGGGTCTTACCCCAGGTGAGGGATGTTCTGTAAAAACAGAAGACACAAAGCCCCTTCGGTTCAGCCCACCTTGTGTTGGCTGTATGGTCCAATCATATAGAACAACCCAAATGCTTATGTTCAGACTCAGACTTATGCTTCCTACTAAAATTGTGAAAAATTGTTTGGAAGGTTCTCTGATGCACATCATGACCCCCAGTTGGTTTCCATCAACCAAATATATGCAGAAGTTTTTTACTTTCAAATGCAGTAATACATACTTTTTAGCATGGAAACACAGTGTCAAAAAAAAAATAAAAATCCTCCTTTTCTTCTTGAGAAAATCAATAGTAAGCTGTGTATATGGGAAAAATCCCAGCAAACTTCCAGATGTAAAATGTAATTACTAGGACACAACAATAGTTTACTAAAGGCAGGCCAGTGCAGGGGGTGATGTTTCCCAACTGAGTAAAGATTTAAAGCTATAATGTGCACACTGTTTTTAGGATCTGTTTGTAGAATTATTGTCTGTAGATTTATCTGTGTTCTAGATAGAAACCTATCTCAAACTTCAAAGTGAAAGTTGGTGGTAACATTGGGAAAAAATGGAAGTTGGTGTAAGTGCAGCCAGGGTCTAGCCAAAGCCTCCATCCGCTGCTTGGAGAGGCCATTGCCATGGGAAAGGGTCAGGGAACTTGTTGCTATTCCAGAAACAGCTCTAGAACCTAAAGAAAAATAACACTTAAAATATTTTCCTAAGAAAGGGAGTGCAGAGAGAACTGGAAAAATACTTATTTGCTTCAGCAGTAAAATAAATAGAAGGGAATAAAGGCTTTGCTTTGTTTGCCAGCCTTCAGCTTGGCAAAGTGTTTTAGCACACACATAACTGTGCATGGATGTAAATATACACACTGAATTTAATAGGACTACATACACATTTAAACAACCTCAGGCTGAAGTACCTTATTGAACTGAGCTTTAATACGTATATAAGCTTGTTCATGCTGCTTGGGGCTTGTGTGAAGGTATTCATATTTGCGCTTGTCGCGTGCAACTGAATAAACCTGTTGAACTGGGATGTTTTACAAGCTTGCCATATTTTAACTGTGCTATTCACTCATTGTCTCTGCTGTAACATTACCATTTATTTCCTGGGACTTTTCAACCCTAGTAAAGATGATGTAGGATAGAAAGCCCAGCTCATCACATAGAAGAGGAGAAAGATTCTTACTGGCCAAACACATAAGCTGGCAGAAATAATAAGCAAAAATCATTTCTCTGAAGAGGCAGAATCAGTCCCAGCCTGACTTACAACCTTGTACTCACATGGGCACGGTATATTATGAAAACGAAAGGAGGAGTTTGGAAAAAATGGGAATGCACTTGGAAATAATAGATACTTAACTCTTATTTCACCAAGCGATTTCCAATTTAATGCGTTGGTCTATACCAACAGCCAAACGGGATCCGGCTGACCTCAAGCTTATAATGCTGCATGTTTGAAACATATTTTTAATAAACACTCTCTCACGTTTTTGCAGTACTTCAAAAGGAATTTTTTTTTTTTAATTTTTAGAGAGCAGCTGAGGTGAGCTTGCTTCAAAAACATGGGAAGCTTTAAATCAAATACCACAGTTCTAAGAAATCCATTAACTGTTCACATCTAAAACTCATCCTTCAACACTTCAACCTATAATGCACATTGTTGTCAATTTTTGTCTTATTTACCCCCTGCTAATAGCTGGGCTCAATTCCAAGAAACTTAAGACAATTGCGGAGAGATGCAGATCTAACATTTTTCAAGTTGACAGACAATAGTTCTGAGCATTTAATTCCTGAGACGAAAGAATCTCCAAATCCTGCTTTTGTAATTCACCCAGGAAAACACATCAGAGCCAAAATGTGTCTGTGCAGCCTTAGTGAAAATGTTATTGTTTGATCCAAGTTGTATCTTTCTTGGCAGATTTGTAGGGATTGATCCTGGCTGACACTGGTATTTTAATATGAAGCTGAGTACTCAACAGTGCTTGACAAATTAGCATTCCTATTATAACCATAGGCATTCTGTCCTCAGCAGTATATCTTAGGTAAAGGCTCATTTAATTTACCCCTTGTTAAAGTTTAAACAGCTATGCCAAATTCCACCGTCTTGGTGTGTGTGACATGACTAATGACTCTGCTCAACTTCAAGTCAAAAGCTTCAATTCTGAAATGCATCATCTTCATGTATTTGCCCCTGAGCAGCAGTGCAGAGTGAAAAATAAATAAATAAAATTACTCCATTTACTCAGGATTGAAATTTCAGCAGCTAAACACAACTGTAAAAGTTGTACAATATTTATGCATGAATTTGCTAAGGGGTTTATGCTCAGAGCAGAAAGCACAGAGGGTCAAGTATAAAGACGGCACTAGGGATCTTCCTCCTCCCTTTAAGAGGATAACACCAAAGCAATAACCCAAAAATGTTTGCGCAGATGCTCCATGCCTTGGTGCAAAACATGCGCCTTGGACCTGAGCTTCAAGTCAGCACGGATCAGGGTGAATTTGCCTGAACCTCACATCATCCTTCTGCTCTTTTTTCTTCTCTTCTTGTCTTTCTAGTCCTTGCACAGATCTCAAGACACCTATTCTAGTCCAATATGATTTAAATGAAATTATTAATCTTTCTTCCCAAGCCTGAGCTGACATTTTAGTACCTAACCGTTGTGGAAAACACCACCATGCTATCTGCCTTTTGATCCTTTAGCTTGTATTTATGTAATACTGACTTTATATTCACTTGCAAATCTTCCTGTATGTAAGCCTCCAGGCTATGTTTAAGTCTCAGATTTTTTTTTCCTGCATGAAATGACTAATACATGGCCGTCTCTACTCAACCATACAGCAAACCATTAGCATTTTGTGTCTTCATAGGACCCAATGGACCTTCAGAAGCCCCGCAGACCAGTCCTCTGCTCACAGCAGGTCCAGCCAGAGCAGGTTGCTGGAGAACTGGCCCAGTTAAGATCTGATTTTTTCCACCTCACCCAGTTCAATGTCAGGAGGCCAATAGCTTCCAACAAGCAATTTTATACAACTGTACACATGTAGGACTGGATTCTTTAAATTATTCTGCAAAATTTTCCTTTCTTGGAACAGCAACAGAAAAAAATTGACACAGATCATATTTATGAAGTGAGCACAATTAATATTCACCTTGATGTTTTCTTGTACAATACTAATTGTATCTCAGTATTTCATCCTGCATTGAATCTTGCTTTCATGCAGCACTAACACAGATATGTCTCAGGCCACAGTTAAAGCATCCACGGGCAGCAATACTGAGAAATAAATAATCATGCCATTTTGCAAGTGAGTCATTAACTGCTGACACAGATTTTAGTCCAAATCCTGTGTTTCTGGGACACTTCATATTAGCAATTGGAGACTGTGATTGGCATTTTCCTTATTTCAGTATCATGAGCAGTATTAATTTTGCATGCTTTACTCCTTGTACAATTTAGTATCTGGAGATTGGACAGGGCCTTTTCTGTGTTCATGCAGGGCCACGCTTGTCTGAAACATCTGTGCAGTGCTGTTATTGTGTTTGCAAACACAGAGGGTTAGTGTCTCCTGGAGGAGCACCAAACTCTAGCTTCCCTTCCTGTGGTATGGTAAAAATAATGTACTTTGAAAATATATCTAAATTAAGGAAAGTTTTTATAATGATATATTCAGGAGTCTACAAAATCTTATCATTTGACTGGAAAAAAGTGTTCTGCTTTGCTTTATAATGAAATCAAACCTTTGGCTTGGGGGAAAAGAAAATTAGGATAAATCACTTCTAGAGCAGAATATGGCCTGTAGTGTTCATCTATGAGAAATTTGCCCTTATTCCTGGCCTTTACAAGAGACCCTGTCTTCAACAGCTACTGACTCCCGCTGCCTGCACAGCTTGGAAAAGAGTGTACAAAAATTAATATATTGTTGAAAAGCTGCCAGCTGGATGCCGAGCCCACCTCAGGGACTCCCTTCCTTTGATGAAAAATAAATATTTACAGTTAAATAAAACCTTGAATGATTTTTGAATAATTCCGTGAACAGCAGGGCTACTGTACAGTGTGAAAGGACTCAAAAAACCTAACCAGATCATTTTTAAGCTTCAAAGTTTGATGGATACACTCTAAGCCCAAGATAAAGTACTTTCAGGCCAAAAGGTTTGACAGGTGATCTCTGATCTTTGTGTAGTTCATCATCAGTTGATGAAAACCCTTGGCAAGGTATTCAGTACATGTTGGTCTGTTCCTTTCCAGATAAGTATTTTTATGGGGCTGCTCCAGTTCCTAGTAAAATGGTAACAGAATTTGGTGCTGCCTTAGTCCAAATTTTGTGTATGAAGTAGGAGGAAAAGGGCTGAACATTTCACCTGGTGCAAATCAGCATCGTTCTACTGAAGTCAGCACTGGGAGTACTCCTGAATATTTGGGATTTATCAATTGAGAAATGCCAGGACTTCAGAACTCAAGGAAAATAAATCTGGCTTCTGCTGAAAGGCAGCATTTGTCAAAATCATTCTCATTGCAAGGTGCAAAGATGCTTAACTACTATCAGCTATGTCTTGGCTTGTTATACCACAGAAAATAAGGAATCCAGTTGTTATTAGTATCTTGATTTAACCAAATATACTGCTGAAAGAGTGGTTAAATTTGCCCTTCAGCTCTAGGTGTGTTGGCATAAAAATCAACAAGATTAACTTCTCTATAAACATCTCATTAAAGATCTTAAAATCCTTAATAATCCTAACACCACTGAATAGCCTTCTGTGGTCTTCAGCAAATCATGAGCCAAAAGAAATGATGCAAGGGCACTGAGCACACTGTGCTGAGTGAATGAGAAGGATGCCTAATGGCATCATTCCAAAGACAGTGCCCAAACCTAATTCTTATTACCATGGCCAAAGGCTTGGAATATCTCCATATTTAATTACATTTATTCAATACTCGTTATATAATGTGAAAACAACATGACGACACCGTCTTATCTGGGATAAGAATAGCACAGCAATCTTGGATCAGCTCTGCTCTCCTAACTCATAAAGGTTATATACCCATGGCAAGCGGGCAAGGCGGGCGAGCGTGGGTGAGCATCAGCATATCATTCACACCATGGCATCAGTCTCAGTCTGCACTAGGTACAACGAGATCAAGACACACCAGCAACACCATCCTGGCAGTAGAATAACAAATAGTGAGCGGTTTCAAATGTTATTTTTCAGCTAAAGGAATGAAAGGAGATAGCTGACCGCTGACTTGTTATGTCAACATGTCACACACAGCAGCATCTCTCCAGGACTTAGCCCTGCTGGTGACAAACAGCTTTGTTGTTAAATGCCAGCTGACAATCTGGTCCACAGCACTCATAGTTTAGTGTTTATATCCATCTCTGAATGCTGGCCATTTAACCCCTTGGGGTTTTGTGGTAGTTTTTCCCCCCCTCAAGTTCAAGAAACTGAATTGAACACCCATGAACTAATCTGATATTCATATTCAGATTAGTGTGTATTGCTGGTATGTGTATACACATATGTACAGGCAGACCACATATAATACAAAAGTGTGTCTATTCTGGAAACAAAAGACACTTGCAAAATACATGCAGAGTTCAATGCTCTCTGCACAAAAAAGAAATTTCCTGAAACAACACATCTGAAATACCCTTACAGATGTTTCTCTGCATTACCAAAAAAACTGTCCCCTGAGCTAAAATGAAAATTGATTTTGAAAAAAAGCTGAAGGATATGAGTGGATCATCATAATTGGATCAACATGCTCCAAGAGCTTCAGGCTACTTCAACTTCATTTCTTAGCTGACAGCTTTCTTTTGGAATTCTTCAAACCAAACACAAATGGTTTGATTGCAATATGTGAAACATTTGACCATCATATCCTTGACAGTCAGTCCGCTGCAGGGGAGATTTGATAACTGTTGTCAAATTCATAACAGGCGGTCTAATCCACAGAACCAACAAAAAAACACAGGAGCTGCTTCAACAAAACCAGACTATACTAATATAAAATGACACCATTTACAGGGAAAACAGAGAAAAAGGCTGGTTTGCGTCTTTTCCAAACAGTGTTGCAACCACATGAACGGATCTTATTGGTTCTTAATTGTTAAATATGAATTAGAGGTGTTAAAAATCCACTTGGTTTTCCATTTAACAGTCATGTGAAATATTAAAGCAGCAATAGCAAGTCACTCATACTGAGCATGCATTAATTTATGGACGGTACTGTCTGGTAGATTAGAGCTAAATAGCTTTTCCCCCCCAAAAGAGATGTTGCAGGGTATGAATCAGGGCTGTTCCCAAATTTACGCGTCCTGGTACAGCTTCCAGCATTAAATGGATGAAAAAGAAATGAGAAAGTCATGTTAAAAAAAAAGCAATAGAATAAAATCTAATGGTAACTTCTCTGTTTACTTCTATGACAGGCAAAAGTGAATATTGCAGCACTAATTGGCAGAAATGAATTGAAGACTCTCATGGCTAAACTAATTACTGGATGTCAATATTGCCTTAAACATCTAGTAAGAGGAGTTTTAATAAGTACTTGCTTTCTAAAGTTGAAGCTTCAAGATTATCAACATTTTATGGAGGATTTAATTCATAGTCCTGGAAACAGCATTTTAGGAAAAAACGTACTTGAATCTCTCTGCAGTTACGCAGGGTTGGGAAGGAGTGCAACTCAGGAGCCTGCTCTTCAGCAAGTAAATATTAACTTTAAAAGCAAAACCTTTTTGTTTACAGACCTCAATCTCTCAGTCTCAATCAGAGCCAGTTACAGGGAAAGTGGTAACTACTAAACGAATCTCTCTCTGCAGGCAGATTTCCAGCACTTGACTTTACCAACACAAAGCTTCTGCAAGATGTGTGATCAATCTCATTCTTCAGTGCCATGGTTGCACTCCCAGGCACTGCTCTTGTACCTTGCCTCCTTCTCTGTTCGGCCATAACCACAACAAACATATTTAGTCCACAGTTTTCCCTTACAGAATTGCGGCTCAGCAGTGGTTTGAATTTTCTTTTCATATTCCTGTATTTGTTTTTCTCTCTGAAACTGCAGGAAGCAAAAGGGATAAAGTTTAACGACTGTTCACAATTCAGTGTCCTGCAAAATCAGAGAAACATCTGGAAGCTGCTTTTGCTTCTGTATGACATTTAACTGACTAAATGAGCTCATCTGCAGTGCTGTGTAGTCTTGCTGAAGATGAAGAGGTAGTGGTAGTTGCCCCCTCCTACCTGAAATACACCACAAATCAGATTCCAAGGGTTTTTCTAGCTCCTTAAATCCTCTGGATTTTTATTTCTTCCATTTAGGAACAGCATTAATTAAACAGCTGTAAAACTAAATTAAGATAAAGCAATAACATCTGATTAGAGCCAGGAAAAAAAATCAATAGCTCAGTGTGAACAACTAAGAACTAGAAAAATATTCCAGACACTTCCAAAAGATGAGTTTTAGCATGAAAATCTTAGCTCATGGGAAAAGAGATGTTATCTGAGCTGGAATTCAGGTTGAACAACTGGGATTAATAATCTGCGTTCTTCAATTCCTTCTCTAGCTCTAGCTGCCAAGCATTTTTCACTTCTAGTACTGAACTGCTGCGCAGTATAGCGGTGCAACATTCCCCAGTCCACTTCTCCACACCTCGCTTTGGCTGCATGTCACCAGCAAGGAAAAAATGCATTTCTTGTTGGTATATTGCAGGGGCCCTGCTCTGCAGACCCAGCTGGATTAGCTCCTCCCTGCACCTGCAGGGGACCCAGCATCATAGCTGGACTCTCATGCATTGAAGATTAGGACTGTCAAATGTAAGTACAATTAGATGTTGACATTCCTTGGGAATTTCAACCAAGAATACCCTCCAGGATGATGGATGGTAAGGAAACAAAGCTATACAAATTAATTTTCTTCAGAAGGCTGCCTATACTTTACTTAAAAGTGTGTAGCCAAAATTTGGGACTACAGTGTTAAGCATCTGGGGATGGGAGTATGACACAGCTTTTTGTTTTCTTTTTTTTTTTTCAATAATACTGAAAAATAATTTTATTTTGGGAGTAAAAAAAGGATTTGTGGGAGCCAATTTTTTTTCTTATACCATTGAGCCATGAGGCTGGAAAGCTGCGCATACACATTCTAGTATTCTCATGGTCTACCTTCATCTGCTCTACTGGATATATTTTCTCTTTTTTTTTCCAAAATTCATGTTGTCAGCAAGATCATCTTCCCTCTTCATCGTATTCCCTTACTCTTTGCTCAAGTTACCATGGAATCAAAACATCGCTTACTGGCTTGTCTGCACGTGTTGGAAATCTATTTGATGGCCATTGCAGGAGACATGTCTTCAGGTGCAACAAGTTGGGAACTTCTGCCTTGATAGAGAGGGACAATAGATTTACTCTCCTACAGCATTTATTCTTACCAGATGGCCCTAGAAAGGACGATGTGTTTCTTCTCTGGAAAGGAATTTTCTTCCTAAGCAAATGTGATGGCTGTGTGAAAACCCCCAATTTAGACCATGTGCAGAACACATTGCCACGCCACCTGAAAATTGTTGTCGTTTGAGCCTTCAGGGATCAGACACAGCACATGACTGGGATTGCCCTTTGAAAACATATATCGATTTCATGATAAACGGAGACCAGCAAAAGGTATCTGGAGGAAACCTGAAACTTCGGAAGAAGAACAAATGAAAAGCAGGGATTGTTTTCCGTTGGAAGTCCCAAAGCAAAGTGCCATTATCTCAGTGAGCTTGGCTTGCCAGTGATAACGAAACTGACCAACAAAATGGCATATTGTGGTAGATACAGCCTACTGCACACTTTGGCTGGTAGATGAGGAAGTTTATTTGCATTACAAAGCTGGCCTATATTTTGCTGATAGAGAGTAGCTAATGCAGCATACATATGTATTCATTGCTCAGAGACAACTGAGGACCAAATCAAGATACCTTGTTCTGTGATGACTTCAGCTACATTGGGTGGTTTTCCCCTGGTTTGTCTGAAGACATCCCAGTGTCTGATGAGATCTGAGATTACCTGCACTTGGGGCAGCCAGAGATATATAAAATGTCTGTGGGGATGGCTTCTGGATACCAGTGCCTCCATCTAACAACTCTGGATGCTGGATGATACCCAGTGACCCAAAATCCCAGCCTAGGGCTGTTCTCTCAACAATGGCATAGGTTTAGATTATTTATCTAGATTATTTATCCAGAACAATTTATTACCTGCATTCTGGTGAAAATTACTAAATTTGATGATAACTCTGCTATGAAATCAATGATTCTGTATCCCAAATTTTAACTGTAGACCTAGAGAATCTGTGATTAAAAAGCTGTGAGATATCTTTATTTCTGTGGCCTAACAGAAGTACATAATTATCTATATTTCTCCTAGCTTCAGTTAGCTTTCCTCCTACTCAAATGTAAAACTGATTTGTTGCATTGGGAAATAAACAACAAAAAATGATTCTTATCTTAGTTTGGTATACGGCCATGGTAACAATTAATGGGTCACTAAAAATTAGTATTCAAAACACATAAGACTGCTAAAACATATACCAAAAATGTACATTTGGAAATCTCAATCTAGAAAGATAATTCACAGCACCAAGATCACTCTTCACTATTAAGGTGCTTGATGGAAATGGATATGAGGACAGGTATCATGGGAGCCTGAGCAAACGCTGAGCAGAAATTTAACCATAGGACTTTAGGTATGAACTCCACATACTTGGGTTTTTTTTGCTTAACCTGTTTGTTTCACCTCAGAAAGAGTTTTGGGTCATTATGGTATTTCAGATCCAAGATCTGATCACTTGGCGCAGACTCCTCCTCCCTTCTGTTCTCCAACTGTCAGAAGCAATTCAGTCTCCGCAGCTCCCCCACTCAGTGTGTATATATAACATCAAGAATAGAAAGCCAGACCAACCACCATGATAAAAGGAGGGAAATTAATGCAAATTAAGTAATTCCTCCAGAATATTAACATACCCACTTAGACTTTCTTTTTCCACAAGCTGAACCAGTATTTAAATCTTATATAACATCTTGAAATTTTAGGATTTTTTGGAACTAAGACCAGACATTATTTGAGAATAAAAATTAAGGATAAATATCCAGAAATTGGCCAAAGGCTATGCCAGTCATGTGGCCCTTAGTGGAAATTATTACAACATATATCAAAGGTAGCTTCCTCCAATTACACTTACATATACATAATTATGTCCTCAACATAAAAGGACATGGAGCTGTTGGAACAAGTCCAGAGGAGGCCACGAGAATGATCAGGGGCTGGAGCACCTCCTGTATGAAGACAGGCTGAGGAAGTTGGGGCTGTTCAGCTTGGAGAAGAGAAGGCTGCGTGGAGACCTCATAGCAGCTTCCAGTATCTGAAGGGGGGCTATAGGGATGCTGGGGAGGGACTCTTCTTTAGGGACTGTAGTGATAGGAGAAGGGGTAACGGGTTAAAACTGAAAAAGGGGAAGTTTAGGTTGGATATAAGGAGGAAATTCTTTCCTGTGAGGGTGGTGAGGCACTGGAATGGGTTGCCCAGGGAAGTTGTAAATGCTCCATCCCTGGTGGTGTTCAAGGCCAGGTTGGACAGAGCCTTGGGCGCCATGGTTTAATGTGAGGTGTTCCTGCCCATGGCAGGGGGGGGTTGGACCTGGATGATCTTAAGGTCCTTTCCAACCCTAACTATTCTATATGAGTCTATATATGTATTTAATATATCTATATATATATAATTACAGTATGTTAAAACTCTGTTATGCTTACATAGTGGAACACTGTATGTCCTTAAATAACAAATAGAGCTTTAAAACCAAGGAAAATTAAGATCTCCAGAGAAAGTCACAGTGGCTGCAAAGGAGTTCTTGCTTTACAGAATTACCCAAGGAGATGGGTCTCGCTACATGTGGGACTACCATGTGAATAGCTCAGTTTTGGAAAAGCAGAGCTCTCCATTATGAGTAACACAGAGAAGTGGTTTAGTGAAAGCCATCTCATTTTGAAGTGATGAACACTGCATATTAGCCTGAAATAGGTTTTACAATCTAACATTACTTGTTAGGTGAATGTGAACAAAAAGAAAATAAAAAAAGAAACACCAGAAAATAAGGTCAGAATAATCCCAACTGGGTCTCATGAAAGAGCAAGAAAAAGAAATGCTGTATCTTAGGGAAAAAATTAAATTAAAACTCTGTGAAATGCTCAGGCACATTAATAATAGCATTTAAAAAACAGAAAATACATCCATTGCGCTGAATCTCTGAGACCTAGTTCTACTGGCACAGACTGATGTGGACTCAACAGTCCCTATGGGAATCTGTTTCTCTATCTGTAAATGCTGGTATTTTTCTTTAAAGTCAGAGGAAGTTAGAAACAACAGACTTCAGGGAAACAAACAACCAAACAACCCTAACTCAGGGACCCCCTGTGTATTTTCTCTTTAACTAAATTAATTATTCTTCCTTATGCCTATAGCTCTCACTCATCTTCACCGCGCCCACCTCTTCTATCCTACCACGCTGTCGCTGTGAGCATTCAAACAAGAAGACATCAGTTCACTATAGGAGAGACCTTATTCATAAAGGAAGGAGTACACGAGGGTTTTAAAGTGCAGCAGAAGTTAAGACACCCGCATCTGTCAGCTAGGAAGGCTGGAGGAGCTGGAAGCTTTTACCCAAATGGGAATAGTTGAAAGAGTTGATGCATCTGAAAGGATTTGCCTATAGGAAGAACCATGAATAAATTGGGCTGAATTCAAACATGTGCCTATCTTTGTGACCCTAAAAAGGCAGTTGTGGTTGATAGTTACCCCTTGCCACTAACCCAAGACCCTCTGGCTGAAATTTAGACCTTGCAATGAATTCAGTACTGATTTTAAATTATTTGATGTTATAGTATCAGAATCAATCTGTTTCTGGTCTTCAGCAGCACCTTTTTGCTGCTCAACAACTTGAGTTATATTTATTAACCTTTCATGATTACTAATTTTACATAGCTGGTATTAAAATTGCTCTTTTAAGGTATTAAGCAAAGATCATCCCGTTCCTAAATTTGTCCATTTAAAAATGAATAGAACATTATTTAGTGAATTTTATTTAACACTATACGGTAGATACTTGGTCCATGTCGTCGCTGACATGGACAGTGGGATTGAGTGTGCCAATGACACCAAGCTGTGTGGTTCGGTTGATACCCTGGAGGGAAGGAATGCCATCCAGAGGGACCTTGACACACTTGTGAGGTGGGCTGATGCCAACCCCATGAAGTTTAACCATGCCAAGTGCAAGGTCCTACACCTGGGTGGGAGCAATCCCAGGCACAGCTACAGGTTGGGCAGAGAAGAGATTCAGAGCAGCCCTGCAGAGAAGGACTTGGGGGTGTTGGTGATGAGAAAATGAACATGAGCCGGCTTCAGTGTGCGCTCGCAGCCCAGAAAGCAACCGTATCCTGGGCTGCATCAAAAGGAGCGTGACCAGCAGGTCGAAGGAGGTGATCCTGCCCCTCTGCTCTGCCCTTGTGAGACCTCACCTGGAGCATTGTGTGCAGTTCTGGTGTCCTCAGCATAAAAAGGACATGAAACTGTTTGACCTCATAGCAGCCTTCCAGTATCTGAAGGGGGCCTATAGGGATGCTGGGGAGGGACTCTTCACTAGGGACTGTAGTGATAGAAGAAGGGCTAACGGGTTAAAACTTAAACAGGGGAAGTTTAGATTGGATATAAGGAAGAAATTCTTTCCTGTTAGGGTGGTGAGGCACTGGAATGGGTTGCCCAGGGAGGTTGTGAATGCTCCATCCCTGGCAGTGTTCAAGGCCAGGCTGGGCAGAGCCTTGGGTGAGATGGTTTAGTGTGAGGGGTCCCTGCCCATGGCAGGGGGTTTGGAACTGGATGATCTTAAGGTCCTTTCCAACCCGAACTATTGTATGATTCTATGAGCACTGCAGAACACATATAGACACACACATACACACACACACACAAAACCCCCAAACTATTGCAAAAAAGGAGAGAAAAAGAAGAAAAATCATGGATTAGAACAAAGCCACCAATAGAGACCTATCAAAGCTCACTTCTTTTGCCTTGTGCCATTCCATGATTCTCTTTCCTGCTCTTCCTGCCACATTCTTCCTGCCAGGAAAAATTTTGACTGAGAGATATTTTTTAGATGCTGAGAAGGGTTATAGTGAGAAAGCAATTCAGAAATGTGTAAAAGGGGGAACAAACAGAGTTTCTTATCATACATTTCCATTTTCTGCAACACTTCCCTCTCCATACAGGAGATATTATAGGATGAGAAGATCCATTCTGATTGCAAAGATACAGACACATGCATGATATATATATACATACACACACATGTAATATAGATATATATCTTATAATTTCACATATTTTATCTCTTGGCACTTATTAAGAATTTACAAATCTATTTTACCCAAATTAAGCATTCCCTAATCCAGATTACCACTGAAAAGCAAAAGCAAATGTAAACTAAAGATGTAATTGGAAAGGTAATTTGTGAAAGTAAAGGTCCCATTGCACTGAAAGCAAAGGGCTTCACTGTAAATGAGAAAGGATTAGACCCACAGAAGAGTACTGCTATAGCAACAAAATAATTTATTAGAATATGTATAACAAAGACAGAGCTACAGAAATGTGATGGGAAGAGGCTCTTACACACTTTAATAACATCACACTTCCCTTTGTAATAACTAACACATTGAAAGAAATGAGCATACTTTAATTTTCTGATTTTGTTTTTGAGCTCCTTTTATCAGCACCATTTGGCAGCTCTCAGTCACTAGAAAAATACCTCCCCTGTCCTGGTCAGAGAGAAGGCAGCAGAATTAACAGATGCAGTCCAACACTAAAAGGCATCTCCCCTCTGACAGGTAACTGGGGCTTGAGGAAGTTTGTGCCATGATTCGCAAACAGCCCTGATGAGACCATGTGCAGCAATGTGAGTGATGGCACGGGGCACGCAGCCATCCATCACAGCCATAAGAAGCCCTCCTATCGCGGTAGGCAGCCACTTTTAATGTATGTTTTGCTAATTGGAAGTTACAGCAGTGGTCTGAAGTCCCAGGTGAGCAGCTCTTCCTGCTCTGCAGCCATGCAGGAGAAGTTTTCTGCCTCTTCCTTTGGAAGATCCGTTTAAAATTTAGAAAAATTTATTATCATTACCATTTATCCTTTAAGGCTATAAAAATCTGCCAGTAAAAACCTCTTGAAAGGCTTAATGCATTACCAAAGCACTAATTTTATTCTTCATTATTCCCCCGAACCTACATTCGAAAACGAAGCTCCTGCTCTACAGAGAGCTGTTGTTTAATGTATTTCTGTATGTAGATCCTTGACAGAGACCATTTTTCTTGCCTCTCAGGTGGCTCGTACAGTGAGATTTATGCCCATAGCACATAAATTCCCTGCAATATTGCTCTAGCATAATCAGCAAAAATCTGAGAAAGCACCCACAGCAGCCACAAAACACCACCAGAGACAGTTGGATTTGGGCCACCTTCCTGAAGTCACAAAGACTCTGTTCCCATTGAAATCAACAGCTTATTTTGGCCCATACCAGTCAGAGGGACCACAAGGGTCCCCTCACCTTGCTGAGTCCCAGCATTGTCCTTGCCTGGCCTGAATGCAAACATCACCACCAAGAGGGACAGCCCAACTGAGATACTAAAACCCAGTTCAGATATTAAGCCTTTTATTAGAGCTGGCCTTGAATTTCTGTAACTAAAAATGTAAAAGAAAAATAATTAAAAATCATTTTCTATCTTTAACATTATGTCAGCATCATCTTTTCTGGCTTCTATTAATTGCCTGTTATTTACACATCCCCAGATCTGACCATATGAATGCCTGGCACCTTCCTGCTCAGTGCTAGAGGCATGCACAGGCTTTCTTAATGTGCTGGCAAAGCCTTGCCTCTCACTGCTCACCACTTGTCAGGGCTGGTTTCAAGGCACATTTGTCTGCCTGAGTCCTGCCTGCAGCACACTGTCACTAACCTGATTAGCCTTCCCTTTGTACAGACTGCCTCTTCCCTGTTCTGTGTCATTAGACATTTCCATCTCCTGCTAATATGCTCTTTAGCTGATACATAAAAAGGACAAAATTAATTCTAACACTTCTCTTTCAATAGAAAACTGAAGAGCTTAACTCACACTCAACAGTTTTCCCTGGGACTGGCAGAAGAGAGTCAAGCAGCCAGGTGAAACTCCTCCTCTATCCATGCTTTGCTTCCCTGGCGTAGATCTGCTGAATGCACCCAGGGTAGGATGAGTACAGTCCCCCCAGCACCTGCATCACATCCTCTGCCACACCATGCACAGGTCCCCGCTCTCCTGCGAGTCATTACCTAAACAGAGCACTCTGGGGCAAAGCCAGAGCATCTTGAGGAGCTCATGGTAAGGGCAGGCTTCTTTTATAACAGTGACAGGTATTCAGAAAAGCACCAAATAGGGATTGACCTCTGCTAATCACTGACAATTTCTTCCTTATTCTAGCACCAGTGCAAGGCTTTTACAGTCACTTGTCTGTCTGTGTCCCATTAGGCTGTGAGAGCTCATACTGGAGCAAAGCCTTTCATTTTGTAATGCAGCACACAACATCCTCAGACCCCCAATCAGCAAAATCCTTCAGTTTCATTTTGAGCATAACTATGTTCTTCAGTCAGAGTTAATTTAAACCAACAAGTAGAAGTTATTACGTAAGGGTCACATCTATCTGATGTACCCTTGTTGCATAGCATCAGTGAAGTAGGAAGACCCAAAGGCTTGTTAAGCTTTACATGAGTTGCGCGCGAAGTCCTTAGTATGCAAACTGGGTGTTCAGGAGCTATTCTTGATTTACACTGCACTCAAAAATATAATTGCACCCAAATTGTTTTTTGCTTTTTAAAAAAGTTGGGGATTTTTATTTATCAGAAACACTGCTCCTACAGCTTTATAAAGATCTTTGGTTTTGCTGACTGAACAACCACGATTTAAAAACAGATGAACTACTTTGAGGCAATAGGAAATCATCTCAGTGTAAATAATTGCTGTGGTAAACAGGATTCTTTTCTACTCTGTGGGGAGTGGCTGTAAAGGCCCATGAAGCAACTGCTAAGAGGGGTGGGATGGACTGCACCTAACTTTGGCCACCTAAAAATTAGGCACTGACTGCCCAGATGATCATGAACTGCAGGTAATGAGCACAGAATATGGCAGCCCCCCAACTCTCAGCTGTCTGTAGAGAAGCCTTAGTCTAAATTGGAGATTATTCAAGTTGGTGGAATGGATCTCTGTCCCCTAATTAAAGCAAGATCATTGAGAGCTGTACTTGGTTTCTCACACAAAACCAGCAGAGTCATTCAAATTACACGGGCTGCCTTTCAATTTCTGCAACTCCCACTTGTGCCTCTAGGAAGACTGCCCTTTATATTTTGATTGAATTCATTGATTTATATTTATTTATTAGGCCTCTTTTCTTGCCAGAGTTTCAGATCAATACCAGGTCAGTGGTGGCACAGAACGATTATCACGGCTGCCTGGCCACTAAACAGGGAAAAATTCCCTCTGCTCTTGTTTACTGTGAAAACAGAAAACACTATACAGAAAGTCCACAGAGGTATCAGATTGAACTGTAAACTCAAAATTAAAGTTGATGAATTATGTTTAAATACTATAACATAACAATTAGACACTTCTGGTTTTCTGTTTCAACAAACCATTGAAATAAAGGCCTGATATTCCACCCAATTTTCTTCTTCATTCTCTGCTCTGGCTGCCCACGTCTGTATCCCCATCCCTACCCTAAGACAGCATCAGGGATGAGCAAAGCACCCAGAGCACCTCTCCCAAGCAAACGGCAGCATCCACCTCCAAAATGCCTAAGGATGCCGCAGAGGAAGGCAATGGGCACCCAGCATGGGTCTGGGGTGCCAGGTATGGCCAGCACCCACTCCCTGCCCTGCCCAGGGTGTGCAGGAGCAGCACCGCCGCTGCTCAGGCTAGGGACATGGCACAGAGCAGAGACAATACCGTTTGGACCTTCACCCATACAGCCAAACCGCATTGGCTTATAGTTCATCCTCCTCATATCCCAAGTAGGAGGCAGGAACTTAATTTGTGTCTAAAAACTTGAACAACAGAAAGCTTTTAACCCACACTTTCCACTGGCACATACTCTGCATTACATTACAGCCTCTACAAGCTCAAACACTTTTTACCTCTGACTCAGGCTCCGTGCTGAAGGGAGACTCACAGAGGTTTAAAGCCTCCTCTGTCAGGGAAGAGTGGGTTTCATCCTCGTGGCGAGCCCCTAGAGGGAGACATGACCCAGATTTTGGGAGGAGGCACACACGGGAGCCAGGCAGCAGCTCCCGAGCCCCTCGCTCCCAGGGGTGACCCAGTGGGTGAGCCACAGTGGAGGGATGCTGCTGTCATAACTCTGCATGAGACTTCTTTGCCCTGCTGTGGATGTGTGGCACTCAGTAACCTCCTAGAGAAGTGATGGGCAGGGCTGGCCTGATCAATGAATAGCCACAAAGGATGCAGGAGGATGATGGTGTCACGCATCCCACAGTGCACTAGAACAAGCCCATGGAGAGAGGTATGCATGGGAATGGGAAGGGATGGACGGTGAGGCATTCCCAGCCAACCTGGGGACAAGGCAGCTCCAAGTTCTCCCTTCAGGGAAACTATGGCTATAGTAGCCTACAACATGCCTCTTTTTAAAGGAAGTGCATGATGATTCCCTTTATCTCTTTGTTCATGATGATAATAATATCGAAATTTGAATTGAAAAAATGATTTTCAAATAGCACAAAAATAACAGGACTAGATTATCAGTGCATTTGCATGGACAATAAAGTATCACCAATTCATGAAGATAAACTACATGGAAGATTAGTCTGAACTGCAATTTCTTAAAATGTTTCTCATTTCTTGGTTATGGCTATTTTTGCAAATTTCCCCTTCAGAAATCACATTTCTTTCAAATCAGATCATTGCCCTAGGGCTGTTGACCTTTATTTCGCCCATCTGGAAAACAAATGAAGCAGGAAGGATAACAATATGAGATACTAATCAGAAGTGCTGCTTGGTTGTTTTGGAGCTTGATTTCCAACTTACGTATTTCCCTCCCTTAAAGGCAGTGCCAGCAATACACTGGACAACTGTTCTGCAAGGAAACCCAGAAGCTCAGCCAAAAGTCTTTTTGTGGCATCTTATCAGTGGTGAAGAAATAAAGAAGAGCCAAATGGATAGTAAAAATTCATGCAGATGTAGCTGCAACAGAGTGGCTGAAGGACCAGGTGAGGTACCTTGATATTGCTGCTAAAGCCTTGTCATTCCAGATTTGACCTAAGCAATTTAATAGAGGCTGGGTGACAGGCAAGGACAAACCAGCCTATTATTGTTAATTTAGGTCAAAGAAATGTAACTAAATATTTGTAAATGAAGTTACAAAGATAAGTATGCATGGGGAGGGAGCCGTAAAGATGGGAAAAAGAAGAGCAGCCAGACACCAGAGTAAAGTAGTTTCAGTTTGGTTTTCTCACTAAGCAATGTTGACTCCCAAGATGGTGGGGAGGGAGGGCAGCAGATGGGTAATACATTTTGTTAGACTTGAAGAGAAATTTGTTTGTTAGGAGTATCCGAGTCCCCTAGTTCTAGTTGGTGAACTTCTGAATTCAGCTGTGCTGGAAATAAACCTGATTTGGGTGAATGATAGTAAGGCTTTATATTTTTTATTATTAGAAACCTGTGGGTAGTGAAATCGATCGGTTTTAGGCAGTTCTGTTAAAAAGGGAATAATACATTTTAGTGTTCATTAAATGTTATTATTTTCTCAACAATCTCATTGTTCTTCTCCCTACCACATGTTACCCAGGTTTTGAATTAGCCATGAAACTCTGTGCAGGTCTTTGTGGAAACACATGGCCAAACCTCATGCAACAAACCCATCAAGCAGCTGTGGCTGAGCAAGCACTTCCTGACCGTGGATGGGGGAAGGTGGTTTATCTAAAGAGAGTAAGACTAGACCAAGGAAAAGAATCTGGAGAGACCAGCACTGACTCCTTCATGTGGCAACCCTTGGGCCACACTGCATGGTAGCAGGGGCAGACCTGAAAGGACCAGTGGTGGTTTGTAAGCACTGATGGAGATGTGTACCAAGTTAAACCTAGACAGCTCCTGGGCTGCAGCACCAAACAGCAGAGCCATTATGTATGCAACTCCTGTGCCTGCACACAACCTTGAATATCAGAATCTTCTTTGAGGATAAATAGTATAAATGGTGGCTAGGACACTGAATTACCAGGGGATCGTTAGCATCCCCCTGTACATGCCACTGAAGATGAGCAGAAGGGCTATTGGTGCAGAGTCTCCTCTGAAGGACAGACTGCTTGTATCCCATAATAGTAGATTCCATTTAAAATAGCAAATGATAGTCAGAGGAATAATAAAACCTAGGAAATCATACCAAAACCCAGCAATACATCAAAGCCATTTTAATAGCTCTTAATACAGTCACTGACATAGCTACTGTACTTGCAAGGCTAGATGATGGAACAGGCAGAGGTTCCTGGTTTTACATTCATTTAATCCTAAAAGTTTCTGTTGCTTCTTGCATGTAAATTATAGATAATGACAGTGCTGACAAGAGGTTACACTTAGCTGACTCCACTACGAGGTAAAATTGGAAGAAAATACCTGGTTAAAAGAACTTCTCATTTATTCCCCTTGGAATAAAAAAAAGCCAAACCCCAGACAAGATGCAAGAAGTTAATTGCACAGGGATCCTTATATCACTTGGCTGGCTACTGAACCAGAGCCATAACTCAGTGCTTCTGGATATTAAGAAAGGAAATGTTATTTGATGTAGTAGGGGCAATCCCATGCTTATCAAATCATCTTCCTTGCCTGTAAAGCTAAGCTCCAATTTATGATGTTTTATGAAGCCACAGATTGAGCTAAGGCTATAAAAATTGAGACTTAATATTCAGGAATAAAAATGCATAGAGTACCACTGAAGTGACATTTTTTTAGAGGCCTTGTATCCTCCTCACATTAAATATAACCAGTGTGACAATAACAGCATGCTGTCCACTGGAGAAAACACAAGACAAACAGCACAGGTTTGTGATTTCTGAGACAACGGTCCTCGCTGCTGTGCACATCTTAAGGCAGAATAATGGGTCATATGATAGAACAATGGCTAAGAAACCACCATGCATTGTATGGCCCTTAGTGAGGTTATCTCTGGTTTTAAACATTTTCCCTCTGAGGAAGCATCTCCCAAAGCACATCTGCCTGCCAGACAATTTTTTTTCCCTTCAAGTGACCAAGCGCACAGGAAGAAATGGAAGATTTACATGCAGCTGTTTGGAAAGCAGCCCTTTCATTTACCCACCTGAAGGAAAGGATGAGGTTCCTTTTTCATATGCTTGAAAAAAAGTAAAGTAAGAGAGAAGGAAAATTTTCTAATCCATTCCTGCACTCTCCATAGCCACCACTACAAGTGACACACTTTCCCACCACCTTCCCTCACTGATCTTTTATTATAGTCATTAGGAGATGACACCCATCTACTTAAATTATATCTTTAAGGCCCTGGTGGAGCAAAGCACATAAATACCTGTTTAATGTTAGAAATCTATTGAACAAAACACTTAAGCATTCACCTAACTACCAAAGGTGTTCATATGACTTAACAGCTGCTTAAATTATTGCTGTGCAGAGATGAGGTTATTTAGATGCTTAATGTTAAGTGTAAAACTGATGTAATTGTCTAAAACAAGTTTGAAAATCCTGAGGAAAAATTAACTAAGGTAGCAATAATACAATAATCTTATACTAAAGAACACTTGATTTTTACTTTGAGATTTTGGGATCTAGTTAAGAAGCAGCACTGATGTGTTCAAATCTGTCCTGCTTGCTCCCCAAGGGATTTGGGTGCAAACTTGCTTAAGCATGTTGAACAGTCTAGCCTTGATCATTAGAAGGATGCACTAATGGCAGATGTGGGCATCATACAGTCTTAAGGAATCAAACGACCTAAACCACCTGAATCCACTTTAAATGTTATTGAAAGATAAAAAAACCTTCAGCTTCTTAAAATGTCTGAAGGGTACACACAGATAGCCCTTTTAGGAGCCGCCTGTGCTAGGAAGAAGTTACTCCCCCAGCTGCTCATTAAAACCCACTTGCTGGAGGTTTTGAACAGATCTGTTGGCAAAGCAGTTCAAATAAGCACTTCAATTCTCTTCAGGCAGGAAAAAGGCAAAAAAAAATCATCTGGGATAGTTGAGACTGGTAATTCAAGCCATTCAAACCAACCTGGTTGAGAAAAATTAGGAGCTGAAGCACACACTATCTGATAAGCAAGCTAACAGAAGCAGCCACTGGCAGGGAGGATGGCATCGTCTAGCCCGAGTGGGTATTGCTTCAGCTGGCATTGTACTATGCTCCCATTCCTGTTTCATATGAGTCAGTCATTTGTGTAATTAAATTAAAAATATTTACTACAACATAGGCCCAGAAGCATTTAATATATTACCTTAAATATTTTTTTCCTCATTAAATTCTCACAGAAATTGCACAAGATCCAGGAGACTTGGCGCAGGGCTCAGGAGACCGGAATCCCTTAAGATCCAGCATCACCGCCCATGACTCATTATGTGACTCCAGCAAAATTGAATAGATTCCCTGAACTATCATTATGAATCTGCAAACCAAATTGCCAGGTAAAACTCCAGGGTACAAATCCTCTCTGGGGGTGCCATTCCCTGGATGAAGCCCTGGCTCTGCCACGAGTTGCCACCAGGCTGAAGCTCCACCTGCAGATGCAGAATCAGCACAGCAAAAGAGGTGTCTGGGGCCAGAGGGTTATTTCTCACTAGCAGGCAGAGGTTTACTAAGCAGGTGTCACAGGTATATTTCAGGAAATATTTCTGTTTCCTACATTTTAAAGTCTGTGATACAGCTGTGCAGGCAGCAGTTGCAATCCACGATTTCCTTCACACTTTGTCCATGTGATTCCTTGGATCTGACAGGGGTGGTAAAAATAAAAACCTAATTCATGCTAAGGCAGAAAACAACTCCCTGAAATCCCATCTCAAACAGGAGGTTTGAACTCACTGAAACTCTATTATATGCTTGAGTAACTCCTGGAACAATAGAAAGCTAGGCATGATTATGTAGGCAAGGAGAAATATGTGAGGCAGATGTTGTCCTGTCTGCCACTCATTGACGTCTCATCCCTGGCCTGGATGCCATCTTCTCAATGTTTGTCCATTTGAGGTGGTCACACCAGGATAAGATGGCAATGATACATCTTTAAATCAGGTACTCCTGCTTATTAGATGTTCAATTTGACTACATGTGATCTTACTCTAAAAGCAAAGATATCAGTGATGAAGTATCTCTGCAGAAAGAGAAATTAAAGCTCTAGGACTATCGCAGCTCTGTAGTGCTGGTGCAATATTTAGGAGGAGAAAATGGGATGTAGCTATTAGACTGATCTAGAGTCAAAGGACATCTTCTTTCCATTGGCTGTAGCTTGCTCTAGGTCTCCAGAAGCCTAATCATATAATAAGCACTTTCACTTCATTCCACTGTTCTTTTAAGGTTATTTTTTGATTCCTCTTCAAGTTTCCTGCTGTAGTGAGAAAAGCCTCTGGAGAAGATGACTTCCAATAACGAATCCCAACCACTGCTCCCTAACTTTGAGCAGATTGTCAGCATGTGTAAAGTAGCATAGTATTATTAGATATGAGTGGACAAATACCATTGATAGCAGCTTTTGGCCTCAGCTTAGGTAAAACATCTCAGTAACAAGTAGGGTTCTATTTGACACACCTGGAGCAAGAGTCAGTTGCACAGCTTCAACTGCCATTAGCAAATTCAGCAAGCAGCAACACTTCACCATAAGAGTGAAATCTCATAGTAACTATCGGATTAAATAAATATTAAGAAACAAAACAAAACCAAGCCAAACATGTAGAAAAAAAAAGTCCCTCAAATGAACACCCAAATAGAACAAAACCCAACCGAAAGGAAAAAGAGTGGGAAACGTTTGGGGCTAAAACACGGACATTTTCAAAGCAGCCTCATAACTATTCTGAACATTTTCCTAGCAAGCACACTGGATTGTCAGACAATTATTTTATCAAAATGTTGTAATTATTTATATTTTTGTTCAAGTCTCAGGTCTCCCGAGACCATGGGTTATCTATACAATCTCCATAAACCTCAGCTCTCGCTTTTAAAAAAATAAAATAAAACATGGCCCTCAGGTTTTCAGATAAAAGCTTTTAAATATGAACCTTTAACAATGTGGAAAAAGAGAAAACAATTGGCTTTTTCTTCGTAAGCTGAAGTCCTAATATGGGGAAGACCTGACTAACCACTTCCAAGCACTTGGTTTCTTACATGCTGTCTGCAAGTAAAAGGCAAACACATAAACAAAAAATCATCAGCAGTAATAATGTCTCCAAATTCCCAAACAAATTTGCATGGGTATAGTGGGAGAAGTTGTATGATGTGTGTAGTTCACACATTTGCCCCTGGAAGTCACACAGATACCTGCCTAATCTCCCCAGCTGGACATGCAAGTGCAAACTGCACAAGCACACAAACTCAGAGCTTGCATGAAGTCTGTAAGGAGTAAGGTTTTCAAACTATGATGTCTTTTATTATATTGTAAAAAGGATGACTGATTGACTGATGGTTTCACCCCCAGTGTCACCTGTGGGGTGACAATCATGGAGGCATTGCTCTGCCCCTGGTGCTTTCATCCAATGGAAAGAGGCGCATGGGAAAGCTGCACAGAGCAGAGTGCCTGTGCCACCTTTCTGTGCTTGCACCCCTCTAAGAAAAATACCCAGCATCTGTAATTAGCAAAGATCAACACCGAGCACAGAGTCTGCACAGACCGCTTCCTCATGTTGTTCAGATATAGCTCGTGTTATTCTTCTCTTAGGTAGAAATCTCCAATCAGGGGAGGTCCTGGAGTGTTTTTTGTTTTTAGTCACTCTCACATCTTTTATTTCAATTAAGGAATGAAGTGTAACTGCTCATCAGCATGGTGTACATAAATATACGTATTGCCTAGTTACACAAATGTCTGCCTGCAGCCATTCAATAAACCAGAAAAGCACTACCTTCATTCAGGTAGTCCATCATTTTAGAAACCCAAAGAGTTTATAGAAACGATTGTCAAAGACCCCATCATTTTGCAGTTAGTATAATTAATAAGGTGTGCACAAAATCTAAGAGTGTTTTAACACATGTTTTCAGTTGAATTACATTATTGTTATGTCATAATAAAAGAGAGCCACATGTTAACAGAACACCAGGGACCCAATCTGATGCAACTGTTAAACATCAGTAGGAAAAATCAGAGGGGAAACATCAAGTTTCCTTTAGAATAATTTTGTTTTTTAAAAGCTGTGACTTTCATTTAGTAGATTTTCTGAAAAAGCTTCTGTTTATAAAAATTATTGGGTAGTGTTGGCTGTCAGAAAACATAAACAGGCAATTAGTGCAATAAGTAGAACGATACAATGAACTCCTCCTGGCAGTCTCCTATCTGGAGCCAAGCAAGACCCCAATTTGATGAACAATTAGACATGTGTTTAAGTCCACAAGATCATCCTAGGAGTCTACTGGAACTACCCACACATTAAAGCATGCGCAAGTGGTTTGTAAAAGCTCAGAAATGTCTTGGAAAGGCTGGATTGCGGGGTCAGTCAATGATTCTGTTGCAATGCAACACCACATAAAAGCCATTTCAGAAAGGATCCTGGAAGCTTGAAAAATTTTCCATGTGCAGTTTGGATTAACTTTCATGGATATAGTCTATTTGGTAGCCCTGGAAAGACTATTTATTTCTGTGTCTCCCTACTCTACACCTGAATTCTACGCTATTCTACACCTGAATTCTACATTCTTTTCTCCTGCAAGCCTCAGCGGTGGAGATGGCTGGCTCTCCCATGAAATGATAATGAGTTTCAGTCTCCATATTGAACATGAGCTTAAGGACTGTAGAAGTACATGAAGGGCAGAACAGCCCTCACAAGAGAAATGTGGTTAGCTGCACAACATCAAGCAGTTACCTTCATTTCTTCCACTATAAAAATCAATGGACCCAATTTCTCGCATGAAATCCTGACCATTGGTGTGTTCTGAAACTGCTCTCTCTATCTTTGCTCCAGACCTGCGCATCATCTCCTGCACATGTTTAATCCTCAAAGTTATTCTGGTGAACCCAAAGGAAGCAAAGGAGGTGAGGGTGGTGAGACACTGGCACAGATTGTCCAGAGAAGCCATGGTTTCCCCATCCCTGGAAGTGTTCAAGGCCAGGTTGGACAGGGCTTTGAGCAATCTTTTCTACAGGAAGGTGTCTCTGACAGTGGCAGGGGGATTGGAACTAGGTGATCTTCGGTGTCCCTTCTAACCCAAACAATTTTATGATTCTATGTTGCTAAAAAAGTGGGAAAAATTAATCACCAGAGAAATAAGTGCTGTCGAGAAGCATGTCCTTTCTTTCTCCTTCTCCAACTAATGAATACAGTCAGATCTCCTAACACAGGTCCAACAAAGCCAGGAAAGTTATTCCTACTGGCACCTCATGCATGCCAACATCTTGGTTTTTATGTGAGCTGACGGAAAGCATTGACACTTAGATTTGACAATAAAAACAACAGACTGCTTGCTTTGATGACTTCTAACTTGAATCACCAAGGAATCATCTTCTCAAGCCTATTCAATAAGACAGCTATACCTCCTAGGAAGGTAAATCCAGGAGCAGGACTCTGCATGACCTTCATTAGCCAGGAAGCAGAAGGTGGCCTGACTTTTGCCACCATGCTCCTTCCCATCCCACTGTGTTTTGTACATACTAGAAGTTGACCTAACTGGTTCATCCCAATTCTAATTGGAGCCTTTATGTTAAATGCAAAAGTACTTATAACCTACACTTAAAAAGGATGCGAGTCAGGGAATGAGGCACAACACTTAAACTCTGCTCATCTATAATATATATTCCTATGTACAGAAAGCATGGACAGTGTCAAATGAAACACGCAATTAGTCCCCCTCTAACAGTGAGCAGTTCAAACTGTAACATCATGCCAACCGTGATTAAGAGTGATACAGCACATCATCATTGTCAACACTATTCAACCAATGTAAACCTTAGTTAGAAATGTACTTGTCAGAGAAAAATGCGCCTTTGATTTCTATTACACTTTCCCCAGTAATTGCTGTCATCAGTGGCAGGTTATTATTACAGTTGAATAGAGTTTCAGTAATTACTTTTGCACAGATTCTAACAGCTTTTAGATTGAATGATATTCTGACAGTTTGAATACTCTTGACAACAATTACCTTTTTCCTGGTTAACACTGATTCAGGAAAATTAAAAATTAAATCTGTTCAGAGGAAACACTTATGTATGGCACTAGTAAGTGGGTTGATACAAAAATGTGTAAATTACAGAATGACTTAGAATAAAAAGTTCTTTTGCTCTTCCTCTTATGCTTTTAAAAAAATCAGCACTTAGGGTACATGCAGTACACTCTGGTTAGATTACCAGTAAATGATGTGAAATAATTTAAAGCACTTCTAAATCTACTTCCTACTGATCAGCTTGAAATCGAGAAAACACTATTATGGAGGAAGGCTCGTTGCTACCACTCTAATTTTTGTCTTCAGTAACAGTCAGATAATGGCTTTTGGCTTTCAGAGCATTATTCTTAATCTCACACCAGTAGATTATTTGAAACAAAAAAGGAAAAAGAAAAAGGGAAATTGAAAAACAACAAACAATTTGTCTTACAGTGGTAGCATAGAAAAAGCCCAGCATGTTTGTTATTTCTGAAAAATGCACTTCAAATTGCAGGGGTCATAACTCAAATGGCTTGATTTAAAAAAAAGAATAAAAAAAAAAGCCTCATGCAGAGTTCTCCAATTCAATTTCCCTCTTTGACAGGATAACTGGCCTTGTGGATAAGCGAGATGCAGTCGAAGTGATATATCTTGTCATTAGTAAGCTTTCCGATACTGTTTCACATGACGTTCTTATAATAAAACTAAGAAAATATGGACTAGAACTAGCTAAAATTACCATGAGGTGGAGAAAACAACTGGCTGAAAAACTGCTCTCAAGGAGTTATCAATGGTTCACTGTCATACCAGGAGGAAATTTCAGGTGAGATTCCTCAGGGATCTGTCCTTGCTCCAGCTGTGCTCAATATTTTCATAATGACTCAGTTAAAGGGAAAAGAAATTACATTTATGAAATTTGCAGTGCGGAGGAGCTGGGATGGTGGGAACCCTTGGGAGGTCTGGATCAAAATCCAAGAAGATATTAACAGTTTGGAGTGATGGTCTGAAATTAAGATGAAATTCAATAAAGCCAAGTGTAAAGTGTTACACTTACAGAGGAGAAATTGAATGCAAATGGAGAAATGCCAGTAAGGGAGCTGTATTACAGAGAAGAGTTTCAAAGTTATGATGGCCTACAAGCTCAGTATCAAACAAAAGAACAAAACTGCTCCAGAATAGATTATGTCAGGTTTGTTAACAAGAGCATCTTACATGAGAACACTGTGGTAATTATCCTGCCATTAAGACAGGGTTTCAGTTAGAATGCAGTGTTCAGTCTTGAGCTTGTATTTGTAAGAAAAGATGCAACAAATCTTCCAACCCAACTTACTCTGTGGTCTATTCTATAATCTGGAAAGAGTCAAGCAAATTCCAACTGAGAAGAGCAGGAATAGTAAGGGCTGGAGAAGTATGACTCATGGGAATAAGATGGTGCTCTTCAGTTTAATAAAGAGAAAATTTAGGAGAGAAAAAATGAAGTCTTCAGTTGATGAAAGACTAACGTTACAATCATGCTGATTAACTGCCTTCAACATCCTCCAGAAGAAAAGTCAGAAAGAAACCTTTTGTTTTGTTCTTTCTGGCAAGAAAGTTTAGCATGATTGGTTTAAGGTTTGAAGACAGCTTCCATGACATAAAAACATACAGAAGATGACTTGCATGAGCTTCTTTCCCTCTAGAGAGAGAAGAGCTGGATGGCACAGCCCCAGTGCTGAGGGCTACTGCCTGGCTCCAGGTCAGTTAATTCAAAGATGGAACTACCAAAGGAGAATGACTAATGATAAAGACAGAAAAAGAGCACAGCAGCTGTGGAGCAAGAGATGAATGTTAAACTAAAGTCATCTAGCTACCATGCTGGTTAAAACACACACTAAAACACCCCTAGAAATATTGTCAATACATTTAGAAAGGGCTGTTTGGAACATACAGAACAGAGAGACTTATCTGAAACTCATGACACTTTTTAGATTTTATTTTCTTCTAGTTTTTGAGGTTTTCATCCTCAAACCACATTAATATATGTTCTGCTTCCATATTTAAAAAAAGGAGAAGGGTTCTGTAATAGCCTTTTTTTATGATATCAGCTTTAAGAAAAACAAACATATTGTGCAAGTCTTACATCTGGATCAGAACAGGTGGCGACACAGAAAAATCAGAGAACATTTATTGTTTGCTACCTTAGTTTAATTGGCCTGATTAAAAAAAAAAAATACAACATATTGCTGAAGAAAAAGAATCATAATAAATAAACCAGACACTGCTCCACCTCTCCTTGCCTTAGACCAATCAATTCTTGCCCGTCCTGGTGTAAACTGCCAGGGAAAATAACTTTTATAGGGTATTGGGTAGGAGCTCACTGGGTTCTGGTTACCCAATATCATTTATTCCCACTGAAACAGAAGCAAAAAGGCAAGGAGTGTGCAAGACCTCGGTTCCTCCTACACTCATGCCCCAGCCAACATGCGTCGTTCATGGCATGGGAGATACATGCTGCTCTAAGTGTGGAGTCGGTTGCAAAGCTGTGATTGAGCCTTTAGCTTTTGGCACTGCTACCTAACTCCGATCTACGTGTGTATTAAAATATCGCCTTTTTTTCTGCTCATTAGAATTATAGATTTAGTTTATTGTTATACTTTCCATAGAGCCTTCTCTTCTTATTAGCATTGTACAATCTGTACAAAAGCAAAATTTAGTCTTTTCAGGGAGCTGAAAAGAAGCAATCTTTTACATGACAAATCCAACATTATCATATGTAAACCTCATTTACTATGTAATGTCTTCCTGTTTCCAGTTCATTAATTGAATGAAACCTATTTTCACATTCTGGTAGGCAGCAATATTCTCTAACTAACAGAAATGGTGCTTTTCGGGGGGTGTGGGGGAGGGAAATAGAAAAGAAAAAAGGTGCAATGCCAGAAGATATTCAACAGAATAATTGTTCCGAAAATATACAGATTTCTGAAAAAAAAAAACATTTTTTTTCAGTACACTTCTCAAAAATAAGAAGAATGGTAGTTGAAGTCTGAAGCTAATACAAAGCATTTTTTTATCATATCAGCAGCTACGGTGTAGCTGTTTAACCTTTGATAAAGGGAGCAATCTGACTTGAGTAAACGTTACCGCATTGCTTTCACTGGCCTGAGGAGCAGGCTGTGGCTCAAGTTAGAGCCCATCCCCATACATGAGGTATCACCCTGCTTCGTGTCACAGCTACAGATGTCCCAGAAATGACAGAAACACTGAATCCAACACAACAGAGCTGTGAGTTGCTGAGAGTAGAGATAATGTGTTAGTCCCCTATCTAGTGATGGAGTACTGATACCTTGTTTATCACCTAAACCTTTCACCACAGTGCTCTTTCTTTTAGAAGAATATATTTCCTTCCCACAAAGTCATACCAGTGAGAATATCTCAACCTATTTATTGCAAATTCCAAGAAAATACTCTGGCCATCAAATCTCCTTCATATACACAGAAAAAAAAATTGTTTACAATAAAAAACAGCTTCTCCTCAGGGTGAGGGTAAGCACAAGTTTAATTCTGCATTACAGATGTAACACAAGGGATTGCTTAGAAGTGATACGACAGAAGTGTCTTAGCTATATTAATTAAGACCATACTACTGAGGTAGTAAAAAAGCCTGGTTTTGATCCATGGAGCTGCCTATAGTTTTGCCCGACTTTCTTCAGAAAACCCATGAAGATATAGCAAAGCTTAGTTTAAGATCTGCCTCAAATAATGCTACAATCATCCTCTGGTGGTTTACCCAAGCCAAAGTTATACAGCATACTTAGGTAGAAACACGCCTGGTAAACTACCAGTCTTTAATTTTCATTGTGTATTAAAGCGACACTTGTAATGCCCAGGTACACTCCTATAAATATGTGTAGATAAACACAACCAAGGAGAAGTCAATTTGTAACACACAGCATTCCTGGAGGTTCAAGACTAATGTTTGTAATTGGAAGACATCAGCACTTGTTTTGCTGGGTTTTCTCACAAGAAAATCTATAGCCTTGAAAGAGCAACAACGCTCCTCGCAGGTTAAAGATGTGTTTCTTAAGTTCCATTCAGGTCCAAGGAAAAACAATTTAAAAAATACCCAACTGGGAGGGAACTCACTAAAACCAACTCGTGCTCAGTATTTGCATTAATGCTGTATTAAAAGTAAGAAAACACTGATAACATTTGTCTATGGCACAAAATAAATCAGCATCACCAACACATAGGAGACTATGCCCTCACAGGCAAGCCAGAGTAAGAGAAAAGGAATGAAATTATGAAGAACAAATTTGAAGGTCTTGACCTCAGCCCACAGAAGAAAGTTCTGGACACAATAACTGGGATGTCTGCAGCCCAAAGTGGTTTGTGGACACCATTAGGGTTTTAGGGTTTCGTACCACAGCTTCAGCTGCCTCATGCAAACAAGCCAAAAAAACCTAGTATTAAAATGAGGAAAACCTGGCAATTTAAAATTGCCTAATATATCCCATTTCCTTTTGACCTCAATTCAAAGCTTTTATAAGCCAAAGAAAAGACAAGCTCACAATTAGTGAGTATGACCAGCTTATGGGTCTATTCTGAACAAATATTTAAATATAACAATAAGCAAGCCTAGGAAAAGGCAATTTATTTGACTATCTGAAACCAATTTCTTTTAAGCACAGGTCATGTTATTTTAAAGTAAATTTCTTTTTCACCAGGACTATGTAATTCCATAGGGATTGGACCCAAAACCTTTTCTTGCCAAATAACTTAATCTTGGTGCATCAGGAACTGTATTTTCCTTCAAATAAAACTTATTCATAGTATGGGTGGATTTGTTGCTTTTCTTAACAAAAACGTTCCCTGACAACTTCAAAACCAAATTATACCTAGGAAAAAAACCCAGTTCAGTTATAAAGCTTCTTAAAAAATCCACAGAGCCACAGCCATACAGAATGACTTGCTTAGAAAAACAAAACTGCCACTGACTGGGAGGAAAAGAAAACAGAAATAGACAATTCCAAAATATTTCTGTATAACCAGGTTGCCAAACACTGGCAACATGAAAACCTGTAACGTATTCCCCCCAGAGTAAATCCTTATCCCCTTCTTGCAATCTCACAGCCTCACCAGAACTCAAATCGTGGTTGCAATCCAATACCATCGTAAATATTTTCAATCTCATTCATCCCAAATGAAAATCCAAGATGATGAACAGGGACTAGGAGACTACCCCTGTTAAATAGCTTGTAGTTAAATGGCAAAGAACACCCACAGCCTTTTACTGCCCTCCCAGGCTCTCCAGTATGAACCAGTACAGCCCACACTCACCCATGCTCTGCCCAGCACAGCTCCCTCAATGCCTCTCCTCTTGCTCCCCAGCAGCAGACATTTTCCTCTCCCCATTCCCACAGCTGATTGCAGCTGAAAGGACTCTCCCAGGTGTCTGCCATGATGTTAAATAAACAAGTTGCATTTCTAACCCTATAACATGCATTAGAAATAAGTAGTGAGAATTACAATAACCACTGGTTATTCTCTAGGATCCCTTAGTTATAAAACCATCACTTTGCCTATGGCTTGGTTTGAAAGATGGCACTAAGTGTGCTGGGCATTTTGTTTTAATATCTAGTGTGTGAAGAACATCTGATTAACAGTTTTCCATTCCTCTTCAAGTATTTTTGTTAGGAGTAAGTCTTTGCTCTTTTAGATCCTGATCCAAAGCCTTTCAAAGTAGTTGAAAAGTCTCCCATTGATGGGAAGGGTTTTGTGCCTTTGTTAATTGTTCCTTTCACATTAGAGTGAAAACAAATTCTTCAGGTTTCATTCAGTTCAATCCTGCAATATATTGCACCCTTATTTTAAGAAGGCCGATGAGAAAAGGAAGGAAAGGCAAGAACGAAGCCCAGGACAAAGGGTTGTGTGCAGGCTGCAAGAACATGTTCTATACAGACCATAAGGTAAGGTTTGATACGTCATATGCCTTGGACTATCCTGAAAGACTCCAAAAGATGCAGGATTCAGAAGTTCACAGTATGCTACATCTGAAATACTCACTGCTCACCAGCAGACCTGAGATCAGAAAGCCGTTCAGTATTGGTGCCCCCCAGTAGCTGCTTACTGTGAGCAATTTGGTTCTCCCCAGGAAACTGATGTTTAGTTTGCTGTTCTCCCAGGTTGAGGTGTCATCTCTATCCAAGGCAGAGGTATGGATGGAGAAAAGTGGGATGTCTGAAGAGCATGAAAGCCTTGGTTTGGGGTATCTCAGAGCCAAAAATGTTGTTGACAAATCACAAGGTGCTTATTCAACCCCAAGAAATGTGGCTGGTGAACTGAAATGGTGAATTCTGATGGAAATTAAACGTTGAGCACGCACATGTTGCAGTGATAATGGAATTTTACAAATAGCTGAAACAAAACCACATAATTAATGTAATTTTTTCAGAAAGTTGAGTTTTAGCTGGGTACATATCACTGCAGCTTCACAGCACCACCTCCCAGGATGGCAAACCCAAGAAAAGCTCTGTGATCAGGGTTAACCTAAGGCTGCCTTTAAAACAATTAATGCCTTTGCCCTGAAAAGTAGATGAACTGGCTGGAAGTAATAGATATTTCCATGCACAGCTTAAAAAAGCCAATGTAAACATAATGATACAAACAAATGCAGATCTGTGAGAGGAGGGAAAGCAGCAGTAACACATGGCTGATGCTGTAGGAAGCCAGGAGAGAGCATGGTTGGCTGGAGAAGTCTGTGCGTTTGAGGACAGAAGACTGCTCTGGACAAGCCATCTATCCTACCATGACATAAATACTGGCATTTTGGCAGAAGGATGAGAATTTGTAAAGAAAGAAATACGTAAAGTGCACTAATAACCTGGAAACATACCTTAAAAGAATGCCTTCTTACAATGAAATCATTTTTTTTTTTCCCTCCACAAAGAGGGATTTCACCCCGGAGTTGTTTCTAAAAGATGGTAAAACATAACAGATGAATGTTGCCTTGCATAAGGAACACACATATGCATTTAAATCACTTATATTTTACTTTTTTATGATGCAATTGTGAATTGTGTTATTTTGCATTTGTAATTAGAGGTTGAAACAGATGGTAAAGTCTTGGTTTAAAGTGATGTACTGGAGTACGCAGCTCTGTGTATCAGGTCTCCTGCTCCACTGAGTGCTGAGGATGGAAACCCTACCAGGAGGTGGTCAAATAGCACAGTGTTTGCTGCTCATCAAAGCACACTGAGAAGTACCGGAAGAGAGTTTCTAGAAGGTCAACAAGCATTTGTGAAAATCTGTTTTCTTTTCCAAAGAAAAAGAACTCTCACAGTGTTCTCACTACTGAGCTCTAATTTTGACAGTTGGGGTATGCAAGGAATGCACATGAGCCCTTAACCAAACCAGCAGTAGTTTGGTATAGGATCCAAAGGGGGTAAAGGTCTGAGCCACAGCCAGCTCAGCAACTCCTCTAGAAAACCCACAGATGAGCAGTGACACACTGAGAACTGGTGCATATGAGTTTGGAACACTGAGCGTGCAATTGATGCATGAATAGGGGTGGCTTTTCTAAGGCTCATTAATCAAGACACAAGGAAAGTAGTGGGTACATGGAGTCTCATGCATACCTTTTTCCATTGTATGCAATTTAGCTACACACCAATGACATTATTCCATAAATACGACCTAGGAAGTCGTATAAATATGACTTAGTAAGTGAGCCTTCCCTGAGCTGTCCCCACCAGGAAGCTGCATGGCTATGATCTCTGCTTGAGCTGGGACACCTCTCAAGGGTGCTCCTCTTGTCAGAGAGACCAGATCTTTGGGTGAGTCCACTTTGAGTTCCAAATTGCAAGTGGGCTGCACACCAGGTGATTCTCCCCTTGCGCAGGGACACCTCTCAAGGTTTTGAGATTCCTTAGCTGAGACTGAGAGATCCTTCCACACTGAAGGTGGAGAGACCCATTAGATAGAACAGATCCTTGGTAAGTGACTGATGGCATGCTGAATTAACACCAATGAAATCAGTACTCAATATTAATTATTACAAACTTTGTATAGATAATTCCATCAGACATAAACCATTGTCCAAGTCTGAGACTAAGATTGGACCTAAGTGCAACTAAGCTCCAGTAGGAGTTTAGAAAGCAAGGGAGCCCACTCTGAACCTAATGACTCAATGGCAGAGTCTCCCCTTTTGTATCTTCAGTCTCTGTGTAAATCATTCTAGCTTGATTTTAACTTGATTTTGTATGTTTCATCCATGTAGTAAGTAATAAAGCAAACCTTGACACGAAACTTTGTTAAGTTGCACTTTTATGACATTGCTTTAAAACCTTTGCTAATTCCTCTGACAGTGATTCTTTAAGCGAACTAAATTGCTCTTTTGTGTAAGGGTATTTATGTTTCAAGAGATGCAACAATGTATAATTAATATAGTGGGGAAGTGAAAAAATGGCATAAGTTAGTTCAAAAATCATATTGCTTGCTGTCTTGGAGGCTGAGGACTTAGAGAAAAATCTGTCAGAGACTGAAGTGTGCAAAAGTCTTACACCAGCTTGTCCTTTAATTGAAGTGAATGAAATTGCACCAGCCAAAACCTTAGACCATGCTGCTGCTTCGGTTCAAGGCCTGTTGCAAAAGAAATAAAAAGCTACTGTTTTCTGACGGCTATTCTTGGTGATTTCAGTTCATGTTAGTGTAACAATGTCCTGTCTTGGAGGATCTGCTGAGGATTATTTGATAGAGTTTAATGACCTTTCTAAAGGTCTGACAAGACATCTTACAGAATTCCACTGCAGGAATATATCAGACCTCTTCCAAAGCCCTGTAAAGTCAAAGAAATGACCCAAATGTACTTTTGTGCCTTTTCTATTAGATTTTAAAATTTCTATGTTGTGTTACCCTATAGGTGAAGGCAAGCATTGCTCAGGACAGTGTCAAGCTCATTCTAAAACGCAGTAGCATTATTAAGACAAATAAGTTCCCCAAAACCAAACCACAAAAATTAAGGGTCAAGACATTTCAGCAGCACATGGGGAAGCAGCCAAGTTTTTTGTGCGTGCATCAGATTTTGCTCTGAATAGCTCAGTTTTATACAGCTCAGTTAAACCTAGACAACATCAAGCAGGGGATCAATAACATCACAAACATTGTATCTCTACTTATATTTTCAAACTTATGAAACAGTCTCCAGATTAAGAAAAAACAGACCTAGGTCAGACAGCTCGCAGCACCATGTCATTATTCCCTGACAGCTGAAGCAGCATAACTGCAAACCTTGTCAATAATTTGTTTTCCACACAACATCGCTTATATAGCTAGAAATGCTTCAGACATCAAGAAATATTAATTCATGTCACTGCTATGAGACTGAAAATGCAACCTGTCCTTTGAGAAACCTGAAAATACTGTTCTGTGAGTGTTGAAAGCTGAGAATCAAAGCTGAAAACCAACCCCAGCAGTCTGATTTTCTAGCCTGCGGGCAATCACCATATACTCTGGTGTCTCGATGCTTTTTAAATAGGGTTAGCTAGATCCAGATTTATAATATTAAAATCAAGAAACACCACAACAACCAAAAAAGCTACTCTTCTGTGCTGTAATTTCAGGTCACCAGAGCTGTGCAAGATGGGTGAGGTGTGAAAGCTGCTCTGTTGCAACAGAAGACGAGGTCATTTCCTCCTGCATGTTGGCCATGATCTCAGACTGACCTTCCCTCAGTCCTCCTCCAGCAAGAGCTCAGTGCTTTTTCTAGTAGCCAAGATCAGGTCTGCAATTTCTTTGGGCTTCCTGGAAACTCTGCTGCTGAACTGATTTTTCCGAGTCACCAGGTAACTGAGAAGAAAGTCTGCTGTTTGCAGTGCAGAGCATTCGTGGTTGAGCATTAGTGGTTCTTGGGTGATTTCTGCCATCATTACCCGCATCACTGTATAGTTTAGACAGCTATGGCAGCAAAACCAGAATGGATAGAAGGCTCTGAGTATATCCCTGAAGCCTTTGAGTGTGTAACTTTTCCAACTCTGCCCTAGCATCCCACTATCATTTAAAGGAGACAGTGTTTTTCCCTCATTTAAAGTACTTGTCTGCTTTGTTTCTGTTTGGTTGGGGTTTGTTTAAACGAGTTTGCTGTAGATAAAGCCAAACAATTCACAAATGACAGAGTCTTTAAGGAATCTTACAAACAAGAGGAGCTGTGTAACTGGAAAAGCATAAACTACAAACTATTCATCTTGGTACTGCTTCTGGTGACAAGAATGGCATGCGTATTTTACCAGAACACTAACAGGACCATGAGCCAGCAATTCTTCCAATCCCAATCAGGAAAGTCCCTCCAGAACCACCCGAGCTCATTATGAAGTCAACCAGATGAGATCTCATAATAATGAGCTCCTTTAAGTTTTATCCTTTTGCTACTTTAATCTGATAATAAGATTTTACAATCAAATACCAATGAGGACATACAAATCTCTTTTGAAATCCACGCCTCACTGAGGGCTAAACGCTAGCTCACACATGTACCTTTTTAACTTGAATATTCAGATTCTGTGAGTCCCCACAAAGAAGAGTGATAAGGGTCCTTTTCTGTTTAAAAGAGGATGTAAAAGGTTTCTCTGACTTGGCTGTGCTTTTTGTGCTTAAGAATCCCTTTTACAAATGCAGCCCACTGCCTACTCCAAAGGGTTAAAGTCTCTTTGAATCTTCCAAACCTGACTTTTTTCTAAGTAAGGTCTTAAAAAATCTCATTTAGGTGTTTAAAAATTCTTTTGTTGTACATACATTGATAGTGCTTAAAACTGACCATTTAAAGGACGCTACAAGCCGAATGCTTGAGGCTTTTAAAATCGGAACATAGAGACTCTGAGTCATGTCTGACTGTTGATTTAAGTTAACCTTCACTGAGATTTTCTTTTCTAACTTGTGACTTGGTCTGCCAGTACATTTTGTTTTGCTTTAGTATGTGCTAAAAGTTGGCAAATGCAAGAGGGTATTTAAGAACACTTGGTGCACTTCTTGGAACACTCTGTAATATTCAGAGTAAAACTTCTTACAGACTATGTCTGATTACAGCCTTGGATGTCAGCAAGTCCGATGAGAAAACGAAAAAAAATCAATCTAAGTGCAATTATGTTTTTTTTCTGTATTAGTTAATATTGAATGTGGTGGTGGTTTCTTAATCACCCTGCACTTTCAGATGTGGCTAAACTGGCTTGCCCTGGCTGTCGTGCTGATGTAGGTGGTCCTCATGGACTCTCCCACCAGCTCCGCTGAGCACATTGTGCTGTGCAGCCTGGAAGCATGGCTCCTGAGCTGCAAAAGCCTCCAGAAAACCCCTTCAGAGGTGCTACCTGCAAGTGGTGGCACAGGGCAGACCCTGAGCACCTACACCTCTGCCCACAGCGCCTCTTCCTTCTCAGTGGTCCTGCATAGCCTCGGACACTATGGGTGTCCGCAGTCACTGGAGCTTGAGATGAGAGCATTTATAAACTATTTACAAATAAAATATGGCATTTACTTAGCTAATGAGTCTCTCAGGTACAGATCATATTGTGCTACCATAAATATTAATCATCAGGACTGGTCAAGGAAGTAAAATATAAGTGACTGCATTAAACCACTGTTTGCCCTCTGACCAATTTAAAATAAATAAAAAGAAAAATATAAGAATAATGGACAAAAGGAAGGAAATACGAACATAGAAATTCAGATGTAAGAAGCAAAGCAGAAAGGAGGAGGGGTACAGGAGTCAAGGAGACAGCAATGGATCTATTTTTGACAGGGTAGGGCAAAAGCAGGTTTCCTCTTGCTGTAGCATCAGTGACAGACCTTAACTGAAGGGAGGATGCCAGAGAGAAGAAGCAGGAATCCAACAGGACAAAGTAATGAGGATGATGGGAGGGACAGGACCTACCAGCTGGGATGGATTAGGATGGATCTCCAAATCCTTTCATCATGACAGCTTCAACAGTGATGCTGGTTGCAGACCTTTCCATAGCTGTCACAAAAAAACTTCATGTTTTCTCATGCTTGTTGTTTCAAGCTGACAGAACTTAGGCAGTTTTAACTATTTCAGTATTCCTAATTGTAATGAGGTACTATTGATAGGCTGCTTCAGCACTAGGATGTGTCCTGTCAAAGAGCAAGCAGCTTTCACTCAGAAATCTCCAAGCCCTTTCTTACATCCAGTAGGTCATTTCCTACCAAAAACGGAGCAAACACATTAAATGCAGGTATATCCTATCAAAAATATATCTCACATACTTTTGAACCATCTGAAGCTACTACCTTCAAAATCCAGATAATCATATTGTAAATGACAGTGCAAGGATCCCATCTGCCATCATTCACTCACAAGAATCCAAATCACAAGTTCAAAATCAGTGTTTTAAAACACTATAGAGTCTGGATCGCTATGTGGATATAACATAGAATCATGCTGATAATATATCATTTATATTTGATATTAGAAACAGTCATTAAAACAGCTTTTATGATAACCACTAACATTACCTACCAATTAGATTGTTACAAGAAAGATTTTGAATGCTTTTCAGTATGGCTTTTTTTCTTACTACTAGTGCAACCTTTATGGAATGCTCAGAATTAAACTGGCACTCTACCTGTGGTCTTATCACTCAGTTTTCTTCACACTTTTTTTTTTTTAATATGAAAAGGATCTGAAATAAACAGATCATAAAATGTTCTTATAAATAATACGTGTTTACTTTCTTTTGGGATTGGTATGGATAAAGAAATTGAACCAGAATGCCATAGGAACAAATTTTCTTCAGGGAATTCATTCACATCTGTTCCTGTATGACAACAGGAGGAACAGAAATTAAAAGGAAAAAAAAAAAGATAAAAGAAAGGAAATGTAATTTTCAAAAGGAAAAATGGCTCACTCTGATCTTTAGCTGAAGGTTCTGATGAGTTTTTATTCTACCTGACCTGATTAGCCCAACTCTAATAATGAGCTAATGAAGAAAAGAAAGACTTATTCTGAAAATTAACTCCTTTTTGGAAAGGAGATAGATGTGATTCTGGATGTACCTGGAAAATACACTTGCTTCATTCTGTTTCCAAATCTTAACTCACCCCTTTCAGTGCTTATTGATGCACTTTGGGCAGGACTTAGCAAAAGAGCTGCTGGTCACCATATTTAATAATTTTTTTCTGTGCAACATATTGTTGACATGCTATCATCATTAATTGGCAAGTCATTTACTGAATTAAAAGAAAGACCCCTTTCCCATTTGTCTCTGGTGAGTGGGGATCTGGTATTGACCTTGCTGCTTTTGAGAATGAGAGGGTTGAGCAGGAATCCGTCCCAGCAATTCCTGCAGTACTGACACAAGATAACGCATTCACTGAGACATTAAAAGTACAAGGTGGGCTTATCATCTCAGGCAGAAATTGGGCTTGGAGAAGGATGAGAGGACGTGGGTTATTTTGTTTACAGAACCTCTGTGCACCCCAAGTATGGTTTCAGTTTCTCCTTTGAAATTTAGAACAAGCAATGCTGTCAGTATTGATTTCTCTCTCCCAAATCATGGCTGTAGGCTGGACTCTGCAGATAGGATGTGGGATGTTGTTTTCAATAGTGCCATAGCAGAAACACCACCTTGCTTTTAAGGTCTATGCGCCTTGAGCACAATACCAAAGTACAGCATGTTAACAGTAAAAAATCAATGTAGAATCATTGGATTGATAACTAAACAACACCAAGCTATGAAATACAAATGAATACTATCATGCCTTTTCTAATTTATAATCCACCTTCCATTTGCTTACATATTTTTCCTATTTGTGCAAGAACAGATCTGATCCAGAACCAAAGAGAACAACTGTGGTCTCTTTTTTAACAATATTGGCAGAACACACAGAAGGTTTCTCAGTAATGATGTGCTGTGCAACCACAGTCTTAGTGAAAAAAAAACCCTCAACATTTGCTAAAAGCAGTCTGAAAGGATATAAGTCTTTCTCCAATACAACAATGGTGTTAATTTCTCTGATTTTAATATTTCTGGTCTTTATAGACTGGAAAATTACAATGTAATTCTGTGATGCAGACAAACACCCTGTATGAAATAGATGAAGATCATTAAGTCTGTTTGCTTGAATTTCAGTAGCTTTACTGCACACAAACTAGAAGGCCTGGCTTGATAAGTATTGAATATTTTCAAGAACTATTTATTTCAAAGCTATCAGGCTGATGAAGGTTTTAAACTTACAGATTCATGTTTTTCTTGGAGCAACATCTTTAAAGATATGCAAAGAGGGATTTCTCAGCACTATTCAGAAACGAGTCTCAAGTGATTTGCTACTTTTGAGTACAGAAGTTGTTTTCTAATTCAAGCAAACATTTAGGAAAAAAAAAGCCAAAAAGGATGTGAAAAAACGATCATTAGGAAAACAACACTAAGAATCTCAGCAGAAATATTCAACTGACTTACTTGATTTCATAGTTATTCTTTTAGATCCTGGAGCATAAGAAATACGCAGCATTCTTAATATGAGGACAAATGCAAAAGTCATCAATGTAAAAATTAGGTTTTAAAGGGTTTGGAATAGGTTTGGAATAAACCCTTAATCAAAAGCCCACTAAGACCATATTCCCAAAGCTGAAGTCATTACTGCTGTTTCTCAGATTGCTGTGCGCTCATTTTTTGAGATACTATTTTGGGTCCCGTAGGCAATGGAAATATGTAGGTTATTCTCACTTCCACAAACAGATATTTAGAAAAACAGATCTATTTACATAGTAGATGGACATATTCACATGAAACATTTGATAGATGAATGCAGAGATAAAATTTTTCTGGTTTGCTGGTAGAACTGCTATGTGCTATACATAGAAAATTACCTCTATGTAGATAATGTATATCTGACTTCACCTTTTGCATATTGATTGCTGAGTTGCAAATACTTAACCATGTGGAAGTGTATGCAATATGAATCACTTTATTTCAAACTTGCATGATCTTAGGCCATATGTTCACTGATATCTGAGCATCTATCTTCTGAAATTTGCTATCATACACTGCCGATCAATAAACCCTACAGTATTTCAGAAATGCTGAATATATATTACATTTGAAAGCTTCAGAGACAGATATTTTTAGATACAATTATTTACATATAGGGTCCAAGACCAGCAGGCCAAACCTTAAGCTTTGGTAACATTAACACTTGCAAATAATCATCACTACTGTATCACTCTCACACTCCATAATCTGCTAACATATGTCTACATTTTATATGTGTTTATGTAGTACTTTATATGGAAATGTTTCATTACTGCCCACAGCAACATGTGGCATTTCTTCAAGAACATTTCAGCACCTTTTAACATGGTTTCTTCAAATGTCTTTTTAATTGTGAGGATTTCGTTCTACAAATGTTATCACTGCTCAAACAGATCGATTTTCTTAACTGCTTAATATGCATGCTCTAGGCATTTCTACAAAATGTAAAATATACAGTACAGGATTAATATAAATAAACTACTGCCAGGTTATTGTGGATCACATTTAAAGCAGCATGGCTGGAGATAATTCCATTTTAAACTTAAAAGTCTTCTTATTGCGGCATCACTTAATTTTTACTTTTTTTTCTTTTTTCATGTAAGGTAATTTTTTAATTAATTTGTATTGTACCACTAGATTTAAACCCAGCCATGTTGTGCTTAGTTACCAAAACAGTGACTGCTGGTGAGGAGTGTTTATGGTGGAAAGTTTTGACAGCATTCTGTATTTTCTGAATCTCAGTTGATTGCTCTCAGGTTTTTGTTGTTTTTTTTTTTTGCCAGTTTCTATCTGATCAGGCGTCTTCTAAAACTGCACAAAACCCAGTCAGGTAGAGAGACCTCCAGGCAGGTACAGATGCAGAGAAGAAAGTAGCGGTTCTCTAATACAAAGGCTCCTGAGCCAGCTCACTGCTGGTTCACCATCGTCACGTTCAAAGACACTTAGACTAGTGACTGTCATTGATGATTTCGTTATTGGCATTCAGCCTCCTGAAAAAAAGCAATCTGAAGCTAGCTGGGATGCACAGCCTTCAGGCCAAACTTACTTCTCTCTGTCAAACTCAGAGCAAGCCTAGACTAACTTTTAAAGAACTAAAAGCAGGGGAGGTTAATCCAAGTCCCACTGTTTATCTGGTTTTAATTGGAGGCATCATGAATCTCAAGAAATAATTGTCCGACTGTATCCTTCCAGCATCTTATTCACCATCCACTCAGGTCTAAACAGTCTGGTTCGGTGTCAGGGAGATGCAGTGTTAGTAAGAGAGGACTACTGATTTCTGCTTCCAAGCACAGATACAGGAGTAGGAGATGAGGACACCATTATTGCCTTCAACTTTGATGCACAGAGGTTCATCATTTGCTGGTGTTCATGTGGGTTATGTAAAGATCAATCTAATTACACAAAGATTTTCTAGAAGAGAAACCTGGTAGAAGAACACAGCAGCCTCTTCCTGACCCCAGCGCTGATCCGTCCATCCCAGCCCTTCCCGCTGTGTTACCTGCTACTGCCCTGCCCTAAATACATTTATCCCAGCACTTGGCAAACTACACAGAAATTTCCTCTTTGAATAAGGAAATAGTACACACCAATAGGAACAAGCTGTTTCCTTCTATAAGGTCCATGGAATTATTATTTTTTTGGAATCCAGAAGAAATGCAGTTTCCCAGCTGTGAGGTTTGGTACCATTACTGCTGGAGAGATGAGTCATTGTTTCTCTAATATATATCATCTCAGTACCTATAACTGTCTCTCATCTAAATGTTAATTGTATCCAACAGAAAGACTTTAAATGAATACTCTGTCAATAACACTGTTATTAATGTTTCTTGATAGGCACAGTTGGAATATTTTGTAAGATTAGTCTAATATTTCCTACAGAATCTGCTTCTTGTGTTGTGTTATTGTGTCTGTGTTTGATCAAAACCTGCTTGTAAAGTCTTGCTTGGCTTTTCTTTTTACTCTTCTTGCAAGAGTTCCCTTATCGCTAACTTTTAATGGGCTATAGTTACAATATGTGTACTAGTAATCCACATTTATTTGGACCACAAGCCTCAGTTTAGCTGTTAAACTCAGATTTTCAGATTGCTCAGCAGTGCATTTTATTGCCTTCTCCCAGTGCAGCTGGTATCATAACACCTGATGGTATTAGGGGGTTACAGTGTTAGGCTTGGCTTAATCATCTGAAGATTCTGATTTATGCCAAAGCTACCTCCGTCTTTCTAAACGACTATGACATGAATCATTTGGCAGCAATTCCTTGTTGTTGGCTGCTCACCTACCTGAGACAAAGGGAGGCAGGAAGAAGAACCCATGTGTTTGACTAGAAAAATAGACAGAACAGCTTTCCCGTGATGCCCCGTGTGTATAACTGATTGAATTTACCAAGCAAGTGGAGCAGCAGCGGCATGCCAGCCGCAGAGGTGGTGTGCCAGAAACACCTAAGCAACAGGTGGTGGGATCCTTCCTTTGATGGAGCCAGCTTTGCTAGGCTGCCTGGAAACATCGGGAAAGTTTAAAGCACACACAGCCCACTTTGTTTGAAAAGAGCAAATAACCTATCCAAAGGCTGAAAGCCACCTCTTTGTTTTTTGCCTTTTTTCCCCTCTCTCATCTCCTTTTTCTTTTCCCCTGCTGTTTCTTCAGATTTAGTCCTTTTGTTTCTTCTCCTTCAGACATCTGTCCTTTGCCTGGACTGCTGTTCAGAGCAGCTAAAGTACATATATACCACCTTACGTACAGCACACTTTGATGGCTCACAATGAGACACCAAAGCTGAAATAAACACATAGCTGGGAAAAAAAAATAAATAAAAAAAGAAAAAAAGTTAAATCCCTATTTAAAAACCTGTTTTGTGTTTTCTTATTTCTTAAAGTTATTTTTAAGTGTTTAAACCAGACCAATTATAGTCAGAAACTACTTCACTTAATCCATTCCTTTATCTCCTGGGAAAAATCACCAAAGCAATTCTCAAAATGTTTAAATCCCACAGTGTGCATAAAAGCAGCAAGTAAATCTGCTCCTTCCCAGGCAAACCTTAAGGATTTCACTGACATCTTTAATTAAACTAGCAAATAGGTCGGTTTCTCTTGTATTCTGACCAATACACTGTCAACAAGGAGGAAGAAAAAAATGAAAAGAAGGATTTGTACTGAAAAATAGCACCAGAAACATTTGTATAATCATGATCATGGACTGGAACAGGAATGTAATCAGGAATTATTGAACATTATCAACTACTTCCTGGCAACATGCTGCTTGGATAATACTCCTGTAGCTACAGGAAAGTTAGTTATGAAATAATTAAACTAGGAAGTTGGAAATAGAACAAAAAAGACCACCCCTCCCCCCCCCCCCAAAAAAAAAAAGCATGAAGCTGTGCAAAAGAAAAGTGTGTTTATCTCTGTGAATTTGTAAGTGCAGATTTAATTCCAAAAGGGAGAATTGTGCGATTGTTATTAGATCAGTAATAAGCACAGATGGCTGCAAAGGAACCATACTCCAACCCATCCTACCATCTCTACCCTGCAGCACTTGTGAAGGAGAAAGAAATACAGAAGCAGAGAGCAACAGAACTGGGAATTTAATGTTTTTTAAATATAGAAGACTAAGTCTACATCCTCATATGTTATTCATTATCGGTAACATTACTGGCAAATTTACCCAACACAGATTTTAACACATGATTGTATAAGCTCATTTCAGAAGTTATATCCAATGTTACAAGGCAACTTGTCACAATCTTCTGTAGATACCATCCCCTTACAGGATTATTTTTTTTTTAATTCCTGCAAGAGAAAACTTATGTTCCTAGAGATGAAAAGGTTTTCACTGCATGAAAAAGCATGATCCAAAAATCCTGCTCTCAGCTCTGTGGAAGAAGGATTTATGATGCTCAACTAGCAAAGATAGCAATTAGCTAGAATACTCAAGAGCAGAGAGCTTGACAATCTGATGAGTTATTCTTTTGAACTGGGGCAGCAACTCATGCATAAATTTCCTTGTAAACAATTATTACAGAAATGCACTGTAAACACAATTAATCATCTCAAGGTGTTATCTCTAGGTATTTTCCCCACAGATTATGTGCCACTTGCTCAATAAATCAAATTTTAACATAAAGACATCAATAGCTGGTATTATTAATATTCCCATTCAACAAAACATGGTTGGATAGAAGCTAACAAGCTTTGATTACACTTTGAAAACAGAGAAAATATTACATAAAATAGGAAAAAAAGATGTGAATTGTGAAACTTTGAATGAAAACAGGATTAAAGAAGAGATATATGAATCAGAAAATTGGCTAAGATAAAATACGAGAAGGTTGCAATTTAAAATGCATTTTTCAATGATATGAATTGGAACTAGTATAGTACATCCTGTTAATAGGAATATTAAGTTTTACATCATCTTAGATAGGTTCTTCTTACAGAACAGTATTTACAAGAGCCTTATAATAATAGGCTGCCTAATGTTTCCATAGGATTTCTTCTGATGATATATACCAAACACTTTTTCATCTATTGTTTGTAATTATTGACTGGGGATTTGAGTAGCAGGCAAAAGGAACAAAAGCATCCAACACCGTTTCATCTCTTACAGTCCACAGTGCATTAAAAAACATGCACTCCAGATTTATCTGAAAACCACCCTGTCAGAAACCAAGCTCTGAGATCCTTTGGAGATCATCATATGGACTTTGGCAAGAGTTGAGAGAGAAACTGGTTCAGATGAGTGGGGCAATCAGGGCCAGGGGAGAGTCAGATGGGGCAAGAGGGAAAGGAAAGAGCAGTTGTTGGAGGGGAGGAGGAACACAGGAAGTCAGAGAGGACTGAGGAGCATCTCTCTGGTCTGTCATCTTTGAAACAGTTTGCAACATGGGGAAGATATAAAAGGCACAGAAAAAAAGACAGTGGAGAGGCTCACAAAAACTGCCCACAAGGATTTTGGCTCTGGGAGAGAGGACAGGAGCATGACAGTGAAGCTATCAAAGTGGTTTGAAAGGCAGGGGGAAGAGATGGCATCAACACCTGCAGTTCTGCTCGGTTATTCCACTTATCTTCCAGACAACATCATTAGCCCTGTTTACAAACAGAAGACATGTTTACTTAAGCTTCTGCTACTCTGCCCAATGCCTTGCACAGCTGATGACACAAACACGTCAGCCAAGTGAAACAGGTGACACTGGGATAAGGGCACTTGAGCCTTGGGGTTTCCATAAATTGCAATGAGTTCTGAACTAACCTCTATGAGAAGGCTTCAGGTGATGCCTGAAAGCAGATCCTGTGGGAGAGAAGACCAGAGTTCATGCCATTGACCTTTTCTTAAAATGTGAAACCAAAGACCCTGCAGGAAGGGGGATAGCAGAATTCACATCTTCTGAAGTTCCTCTGTTGATGGTCCTTTCTTGGTCCCCAGTCACCTATGTCTCCGCAACAAGCAAATTTGTTCAACATTGAGAAGTCTGGGTGGTAGGGAGGCGAGGTAGTGGTTCTCTTTTTCCGCTTTTTCAGAGACTAATGCAATATAGTCTTTCCACAGATCTCCCTGTATTTGGAATCAAGATCAAAGGAGATGAACGCGGATGTTTCAAAGTCTTTTCATACCTGTTTGCTTTATTTCACAGGGCTCGTTCATATAATTTGCTGATATCCTGCATGTCAAGGGCTGTGGTCTTCAAGATTTTAAAGAAATTGTGCACCTCTTCAAGGAGCTGACCATTTTAAGACCACAACGCAAGGCATTCATTTTTCTGCTCATTCCCTGAAGCAAGATGATGGAAACTGGTCAACAGTCAAATCACTCTAAAGTGTTGTCCTAGTGGTCTCAAATATTCTTAAACTGATACTATTCAACAAGGGGAGGAACACTGAATGTATTGCACTGAAGGGAGATACAGTGATTGATATGGATAGCAAACCAGCACTCCTCAACAATTATTAAAAAGATCAGGAGGTCACATTGTTATGTTTTTTCTAGGGTGTTGCTGATTTTTGTTGCCGTCCACTACTGGCGTACCATGCAGACCTTAAAAGTTTGGCGTCTGTAAAGCCATCACTTGCAAATGCAGCTAAAAATCAACTAAATACATAAGCACATTTGTGTGTGTGCAGAAAAGGGACATATTTGGAGACATTTGTCCCTTTATGCTGATGGTAGTCCTTACACAGCAAACTTTATCTAACCCGACACTGGCAATCGTAAGGGAGGCAGCTGAGAGAGTCCATAAAACACAAACAAAGGGGAGCAAAATATACTTGATGAGCTACCTCAATTCACCTTAATAAGTTCTCATCATGGCACTATCTGGCATTACTAATGTGCTGCACACCCATCAGCAAGGAGCAGTTGAGATGAGTTTTCTGCTTATCAATGGCTTCTTTTTCTTCTCGCGTCTGGCAAATTTCTAATAGTGGATGATTTCCTGTATGCATATCCCATTTATGGTTTGTAGCACTGTATTATGATGAATTTACACTATCAATGAACATTGCTGAAGGGCCTCATTAACTTGTGCAGGCGGTGAATTTGTATTTTTCAAAATGCCACTCTTCCTCTAAAGAAATCTAGCTGACAGTGGCAGTCAAGTACTTGACTGGTTAATAAGGCAGCTCAAAGGAAACAGCTTCACTTCACTGTGAGTTTTTGTCCTTGTTTAATTTCTCCTCCTTTCTCGACAGGTTTTGAGGATGTGCAAAGATAATGTATTTCGGTTTTTAATCTCTCAGTCCCGCTGACTACGATGGTATAAACAAAAGCAGAAACACAGAAAATTATAGAGATACACTTAAAACAGAACTGGTAATAAAAAACCTGGGGTTCTGGCTGAGATTTTACTCATCAGCTCTCTACTTGGCATAATTAGGAAGTTTCTTCAAATCCTGCTAAATCCCAGCTCTATCTTTCTATGCCTGCAAAGTGAACAAGATAATCATGCCCATAATGCAGGGCCTAAAAACCTGAAGGCATCAGCACCCAGCCCTCCAGACAGACTGCAACCTGCAAACAGTTCAAAAGAAAGCTTGTCAGACTAGCTGCGACATATGGAGCTACAACGAGAATATTTCCAGATATAGGAAATACCAAGCATTCTGTAAACAGAGTCGTTGGGAGTATTTTTTGCAGAGATATTTTTACGACTGGTAAGTTGCAAGAATCTGTTCGCAATATCTGCGCTCTCGGTTACCACCTGTGTTTTTCTCAGCAGAACGTGGTTAACACGCAGGCTTCCGATAACATTTTTTTTTTATCCACACTGTGTCTTCCCATACCTCTTAAAAGCTTTGTGGAAGCCACAGAGACCACATGGAAACCTTGTTCCTTGAATACAACAACGTTTAGCTATCAGAGATCTTTAAACATACCTAGATGTGGATGAAAGGCGTCATGGAAGGATGTCCCTGGGGCTGGGGTAGTGTTGATGCATTAGGAAGACGTTTTGGCACCAGGGTCAGCTGAGCATGGCCAAACTGGTTCAAGGGGAAGCACCCCTCCTGCAGGGTCACAATGACTCAGGACTTCATCAGCCTGGTCATCTCAGAAGGGTCAGCCCACTGTGATCTATGCTGGGATGATATTAGGAAGATGAAAATGGGATATACTGAATATTTTACACACGGCTAATAGGGCTGGGGTAGGTCAAAAAGACATGCAGAACTCAGGGCTGACACTGCAGAAGAGGTGTACTCAGTGTTGCGTGTGCCATATGGGCAGCAGAAACCACAAACTGTGAGGTCAAGCCTGGGAAATGGCAGCAACAGGCAGGTCAAAATGTATTTTCATTCAGCCTTAAAATCCAAATCTTAACACGAAGTTAGTATTTTCACTCTCTCTGCTTAAACATATATGAACACATATATAACAAATATGTCTCTCTACATACACACATTCCCATATAGATGTAGGTGAAATAAATCTGTAAAACATGAGAAATGACATCCACAAAGGTACATTTTTAGTAACATAGAAGAGAAATGATTGACAGAACAAAGCATATGGAAACGAAGAAGAATCTAACCCACATTTAGATCTAAGAAAAAAATATTTGCCTGAAGGGAAAATATTAATTAGTTTGTCTACATGCAAGATAAAAGTCTGGAAGACATATCCATCAAAAGGCAGCAGAATAAACAGCAAAATGGAAATTATTTGTAAATTGACAGTAAACTTGGCAAACATTGAGGGGGTAAACAAGTTATTTGGCATGCAAAGCACTCAGAAATCACAGCCTCTGTCAGGAGGCATCTGTGCATATATTCACTTATTTGACAGAAATTAACATTTTGCAGAAATCTTTGTTGCATGCTAAAGATTTCTTCACCCTCCTTAATTATTTTAATTGCTGCTTCAAAATGTTCCATATAAACATGAAAAAAACATTAAAATCTACCAAGTCCAGTTCCATGTTATCAATAACACAGTAATTCGGTACAGGAGTTTAACATAAAACCTACAGGGACACAAAATATTGACACAAAAGAGCCACGTTTGGTTTTTCTTGGTAGAAATCTAAGAAACATACAAAGACATTCTCAATATCCTTTCAGTATTGTGAAAGGCTCCAAAAGCAAAACACTTACACAAACAAATGCAATTAATCCCACTGTTTAGAGGCCCAGGGTTATGGAGACCATTTCCCCCTTATTGTTTTGGTAAAAACTGTGAGAAAAACTAGCTTGCACTATAATACAGGTGTAAACTGGAAGTGACCACACTACAAAAACCTCTAATGACAGACCTTTTTTTGCCCAAGAGTGATCCAAATTAATCTACACTTTACCAATTCACTTTCTAGCTCAGACACAGGGATGCATGACCTCCCATCCACATCCTCTACCTTCCCTCCCACATCAACTACCAACTCCATGGGTGATGCTGAACACACAGTCAACCCAACCAACAAATGGATTCTAGCTTTTTTGGGAAAAGGTGGATTGAAGATGTCAAGCTCAGAGGAGCCCTGGCAACACCCTTAGAGACACAGGAGACAACTAGTGACACCAAGAAAACATCAAAGAAAAGGACAAAAATTTACTTGGGTTGTAATTGTCATACAGGTATGGGAGCTTGAGCCAAGGCCCATCTGTCTCCTGCAATGAGAGCGGCTGCTACAGGTACTGTTGTGCGTGTGCAGGTTTGACACGGTGGCAGGAAAAGGAGTTTTACATTGTTTTGTACTGTAAAAACCTGCTGATTTCCCAGGTTACATCAGACTGCATAAGGATGACAGTGGTAATTCGCCATTATTTGTAGCCGTTGATTTATGCAATAGGTTACATTATAAAGTCAATGTAAAAATAGGTTTTTTAAATGGAATATGGGTATTTTCTGCAAGGTGTAGACCCAAATATTGTAAGTGACCTTAACCAAGTGTAAATTCACATAGCTCAAGCAACCATTTGAGATATATTTATATATACATATTTAAAAATACATATATATATTACAGTATCACAGTATGATACAGGCAGAAGCTCTTCTCTGTGAGGGTGCTGAGGCACTGACACAGGGTGCCCAGAGAAGCTGTGGCTGCCCCATCCCTGGCAGTGTTCAAGGCCAGGTTGAATGGGGCTTGGAGCAACCTGCTCTAGTGGAAGGTGTCCTTGCCCATGGCAGTGGGGCTGGAACTGGATGAGCTTTTAGGTCCCTTATAACCCAAACCAGTCTGTGATTCTACATCAGATGAAGATTTAACCCTTTACATTTACACACCACTTTTCTTTATCACTCTGGAGCCATAACATACATTATCCATCAAGAGTTTACAGAAATGTAGTCCAGAAAAAGAAAATCACAGCTAGATAGCCTGAGCTCTCCCTCAGTGCACTGGCTTTTTCTCCCTCTGCCACTGATTGTTGTGGGGGAATGCCAGCCCAGTTTGATTATAACAGCAATACGAGAAAGAGCACATTCAAACAGACCCAAGCACTGAGAGAAATCTCATGTGAGCCCAGATTAAAACCCAAAGAAATATTGAAGTGCTAAATTTAGACAAATCTGAGACAGCCTTTTCCTTTTCATTGAAAAGAAGAGCAAGCCAAACACTCCATTTCCTCCAGCAATCCATTTCCAGGTCAGGTTCTAAAGCCAAAATGTTTTGTTTCCTGTATTGTATTTACGCATTGGAACATCAAAGTAACTTGAGTAGTTGTCAGGCTAGATGCTTGTGATTCAAGTCATTCACAGCTACATGAGGGCTATGGTTTCTGAAACTGTAACAACAGTAAAACCTTGGAAAACTTTCAAAAATGCCTACGCAACTTATGATATTTTTTTGTGATGTTTAGTAAAGATCTTGGAAACGCAATATTTTTTAGGAAAAGGTCCAGAAATACAACACAACAAAATCAAATCATCAGGAAATAAATACTAAGCCAAAAATTATTCATACTTCCATGACTCCTCTATAAATACTGAACTGTAATAAGCCTGCATAGCCCCTGCTTTGTGCATGACAAATTTCTGCAGATTCGATGACTTTCACAGGCAGGACTTTATAGTGGTGCTTTCTGGAGGAATTTAGCAGGTGTTGTGGGAAGCTATGTGCACAGATACAGACATGCATACAGCTGTATGGCAGTCCATACACCTCTTGTGATGTGCACTGACAGCAAACACTTGCCCCTGATATTTGCTCAAAAGCCATGTGCAGGGTTCATCTATTTTATCCAAGAGCATCCTTTCTCTGCTCCTCAAGCATAAGCCATTGCCACTTTCAGAATGAAACCACACAATTTTCTTACCTTCAAAGAGGCTTGAATTACAGCTTAGAAAAATTCCTGGTGAGTCCATGGGAAATCCAATCTTACAATGGCACTGTCAGCTCTGCTGGGAGCTGAGCGAAGAGGGAGCAATTCCCTATGTGGATCTGCCACAGCAAAATTTGTTCAGTTTTTCAAACAGCTGATAACAACAAAAGGACTATAGGCAAACCAAGCACAGTCTGCCAGGCACAATGTCCATTACACATGGCTTTCCAAAACCGAATATGTCCTCAGCTGTTTCAATTGTCAGGTTCCCAATGGCAGCCTGTTTTCTTCCAGGAAGGCTCCTGCCCCATCTGAAAGAATATCCTGAGTCTTGCAGGACTGGGACTCCTTTCAGCTATTGCAATTCTGTCTTCTGCTGAGACCCAGCATGCACCAAGTGCTATTTCCATTTCACAGGAGATGGATTTAGGGCTTTTCACACTTACCTGGGACTTCTGCTGCTGCTGTCTCTTGACCTACAGCAATACTGCCCTAATACAGTAAGTCTATCTTAACCGGTGATATTAAAATGCTACTAATACTATTAGCCCATCTGCATCCCCTAAGACTTATGAAATACCCAGCATTCAGAACAGTTAAAATCCATACATAGCCTTTCCCACTGACCTTACAGGGCCTTATGCCAACCATGTCAACACCTGCAGGCTGACAGGTAGAGGCTTTGTGGATCTAAGCGATGAGGTTTCATGCCACCACAAAGCAAAGCCTAGAGGTGTATGCAGGCTTATGAATTATTTAGATCACTTCCCACTAATAAGTTTCAATGCATAGGTGTAATGAAAGCTATGCGTGATTCTGCCACATTTAAAAGAAAAAGGATTTACAGTGCTCTCCAGACTTTCCCATGTGTATTCAGGAAAGGTTATGGAAGAAGTCTAAATAATAAAAAAAAAACCCTACAAACCGAAACTTTTTTTCTTTTTTTTAAAGGAAGAATCTATTTTACACAGAAAATTTTGCCTGGGCTCCTGGCTGTTAGCTGTCTCTCTGATACTCCCTGAGGACAATGCTTCTATTCCTGAACTGCATGGCTGTGATGCTACATACCCAATTCCAACCATATCGGAAGAAAGAATGAACTTTTATTATCTCATGCAAGAGTAGCAGCTATCACTTTTCCAGGAAATTCAGAGTTGATAGCTCTTTGCCCAAGATGTTTAACTCTAAAAAACATATGGCATTACCGTAAATTCAAGCTCCTACTGCGAGTTGATAGCAGGAGAGATTACACATAGAAGTTAAATCCCATACTATAGTTAGACATCATAAATTACATACTTTTAAACTAAAAGTTATAGTTGTGCTTTTCGTCATGAGATGGTGCAAAGGCAGAAGAGTGCTAAGACTTGCAGGGAGTGGTTATGTCTTTTATAAGCTCAAGCAGCCTAAGTAGAAAGAGACGGACAAGCTCGCAGGCACACAAGGGCACACACTCTCTAAATAATTTATAAGTCTGTTGACAACTCCAAGTTGTGCCATGTGTTATTTTGATACCTTACTGTTCAAATCCATAAAGCTCATATCTGTCAACTATCAAGTTCTTGTGTGCCCCAAAGCTTGTTCATTTTTCCCATCTATATCAGCCAGTCTAATAAAAGATCTTGCCTCGCCCTACAGATTTGGCCTCTTGGAAACAACACAGGCTTCCTAATGTCACCAGCCCCTGGTCACATTTAGACCTTGACTGGTTTACCCCACTGGTTGTACAGAATATCCACTGCTAAGGGGCTTCTGTAAACGCTATGTATATAAAATACATACAAAGAATACGTGAATACTATCAAATACATAAAGACTTAAAACAGATTATGATTTTCTTTTTCCAGCAGAAATATTTTAAATTCATAAGGGAAGTATTTATATTAATGTTTATCCTTTAAACATGGGGAAGGAAAGTGTTTGGAAAGAAAAATCTCTTGAAGATACCACAGTTCTTTTGTATCTTTAGTTTTCAGACTGTCATTCACATTGTTTCTCCTCAGCCAGCTCAACAGACTAATTCTATTTAATCCTTTTCTTTTTATATGTAAAATGATACAGTTTAATGCTCCACAGTTTAATATCTGTGAAGTTTTATCTTTATTTGTTTGGGAAATTTGAGTCAGATACTCACCTACTGTAATTTCCAAAGAACAAACAAATGAAAAAGGGCAGTCCATTTTCATGCAAATCCAGCCAGCTGTTTAGCTCAGGCTGCCCTTGCCTTCTGATGTGAGGATCTGCATAAAAACCAAAGTGGAGATATGATAAAATATAAAAGGCTGACAATAACATGCAAATCGAAATCAGTCATTGGAAAACTGTGGACTCATTGTCATCAAAAGAATTAGGTGGCAGAACAAAACAAAAGAGCCCTACTGATAAAAGTAACTATGGCATGATTGCTTTAAAATCTACAGATTTCTTATACCACAAAGAAAATTGAAATTAAACACCTCTCTAGACTGTCTGCTTTTAATCTTCTGCTTCTGAGCTGCTTCCTGGCATATTCTCTGTTAACTTTTTATCAAAGGTCATTTATAATCATATTTCAGAGATAAAATAAAAATAAAAAAATGCATTTATTTCCTTAGTTTTAATCAAGTGTCCAGGAAAAGATTTAGACTACAATGAGAAGCTGAACACGAAGCAATGTAGTCCAGACATACTAAAATATTTAGAGAAAACATTAGTGGCCCCTTATGTTATCAGATATAGAACTAAATTTTGGGGTATTATTTTGCTCTCATTTAGGCTTACAATTAAACCTGATGATGAGTTTTGGGTATTTCTGTGACCCACAGCAAATCCCTGAATTCTGATATGCAACCAGGCGATGATGGTGACAAACAGTCTCCCACAAGGACAGGCAAAGCGCCATTTTGTTACTAGTTGCATATGATAATATCCCCCTGTTTAGGAAACAGAAAAAGTCCTTCATTAGTTTATTGAAAGACTGTTCTGAAAATATTCAGCAAAGTATCCAAATTAGTGTAAAATTTTCTTACTCACCTCTGTCCTTCCTCATAGAAACAAAAAATGGATTTCGAGTGACACATATTTTTTCATTCCAGAGGAACAAAAACAGTTCCTCAAAAATTCCAAAACAGTTTCATAACTAAGCCAAGTGAGGTAAAGAAGCATCAGGATTTCTATCTGAAGTTGAACAGGAAATAAATCTAGTTTTTATTTTTCTTTGCATTGATATTTCATTTCTCTTGATACATATATTTTTTTTAAGGTAACACTAGCAACTTGGCTATAAAATCAGAACAGCTAAAATGAAGACATTGAAAAAGAGTGCAAAAATCAGAAAACATAGGTTTTTAAGGATGCTGGTAAGCCATCCATAAACCAGCCCGATTTTCATCCAACAGCAGTAGTATCAGCTCACGCCAGCAGAGTTACTCCCCTCTGGACCTGCAAGTTAATATGGATATTAACCTGTTTCCCACCATGGTATGTGAATCCCTTCTGCAGTTTTGCTGCCTTCTCATGCTTTTCCAGTCACTGCTCCTTTAGATGCAGGCACCGTCAAGCAGCGCGAGACTCACCGGCCATTGCCTGCTACCCAGCAAAGCAGATCAAAGTGGGAACATCAGCTGTCTTTCAGGCCACATGGAGTAACAACTGCATATGGGAAACACAGCCTTTCCTTTTGTGTCAGTACATACTTACATTAAAAACTAGGCTAAAAGATTGCTAATACTGCATACCAAAGCATGCAACAGCCAGGAAATGCTGGAATTAAAGGTCCCTCTGCAACTTCAATTTGGCCCTTGCCTGTCTTCACTCTGATGTAGTTGTTAATTACTTGCTCACAGACAGCTTTTTTTTTTCCAGAGAAACCCAGTCTTGTAAGTGCATAGGAAATAAATCAGGATTCCTATTTTGATGATGTCTGTACTTGGTAGATACTCAATGATGGAGTTCAAAGGAGCTAGAAAGATAAAAACTCTGTCACCATTTAAGGCTATGTCTATGCACTGAAATGTAAATCCCATCACCAGTACTGAACAAGTCCATTTGAGTCCCCAAGGCAGTACAGCAGTATCAGCATGCTACTGTGTCTGAGTGATGAGGCTTTGGTGGAGAATACATGAGTGTACTGCTTTGGGGACCAAAATTGGTATTTTGGCTCAGCTCTGCACACTGCCAAGGCAGCTGCTCCCCTTCAGATGTGCAACAAGTTGCTTAAAAGATACTGTTCCAGCAGCAGCACCCATTCACCAAGGAGTTTTAGGGCTAACACCTGGAAAAAACAAACCTGAGGTATCTCAGTATCTGCATCCCACATATTTACTGGTGTTTTGGAAATACTTTCAATCTCAGTGCCCAATTGCTAATGTGTGAAATGAGGACAACCATTTTCTACATATTCCTCTACTAATACTCACAGAAGTAGCAAAGATTAGTGGATTGTAAAAAGCCTTGATGAGAGCATCAGAGGAAAATCCATGAGGAAAAGGCCAAGGTTTAGATGGCGATTGGGAAATAACAGGTAATGAGCATCAGAAGACCACACTTGCTGAAAGACAAGGGGTTACTTGAGCACTTCAGCGCATACTACAAAACAAAGTACTATGGGATGTGTACATGTGAATATATATATAAATATGGCTGCATAGGCCATATTTTCTTATTTTCTAGTGCTTAGCTTTACAACCTTTGTACTCTTTTGCTATCCTTCCTATGCAATTTCCCAGACAATGAAGAAGCGAGGACGTAAAAGTATTCAGCCCACAGGACCATACAACATTCATTCACTTCATCAGCAAAACTGGGACCTCTGGACTTGCCTCCTGAAGTACCACCTCCTGACCTGTACCTTACAACGCAATCTGTGGCAGCAGAAAGCTTTCAAACATGACCCATCACAACAGACAAGGAAAACGTACAATTTGCCAACGTTTGCCCAAACATTCATCACAGAGAAAATTACATGCATTTTGGTGGGTTTCCATACTATCCCTGAGTCAGCAAGAGGTGACCTGAGAGCAGAAGGGAAAGTCACCTATCTTCACATCCTCCATCACTGCTGATGCTCAGTGGAGAGCAGCCCTGTAGCGGCACTCAGCCATAGCAAGAAGAGTCGCTCTGCATGGGTGCCACATCCGCACTATGGTCAGCATGCAACTGCAATGAGATGGATCAGCCCCAGTGCAGATGGACTCAGCAAGCGAGTTAAAAAGCAAGTTAAAAACAGATTTTTAACATAGTATGTATGAGGGCACAGGAGGATTTTTTAACAAGAACAACAAAAGGCTCCCCAGTTACTAACTACCTGCTCTGAAGACTGAAGCTGCTCAGATAAATTGTTATGAGTTTGAAATCTGTGAAAGAGCACACTTTCTCATGTTCTTATTAAAAAAAAACCCAACTTACTCATTTTAGCAGAAACTTCTAAAAAAATGCTGACTCACAGCTGGCACAGAAAGTACCACCTCCAACATCTGAAGTCTGCCAAAACTCTAGGCAGATTCAACCAAGACCCTGTAGCCACTGCAAAGAAGACACTTCAGGAGTGGGGAGGCAAAAGCAACAGTAAATATTTGAAGGTGAATTGCTCTCAGGCCTGGTGTCCATACTATATCTCTGGCCAACTAATTTCAATAAGGACTGTGAATGCCTTGGTCCTTGTCACTCAGTGTTAGAAATCATCCTGCTAAGGGTTTTCCTGACAGGTGATGGACAAGGTTGATTATGGTGCACAAGAAAGCAAAGCCTTCAGGCATGGCATGAGTGGGCTCAGGAGGACAAGGAGGCCAGTAAAGCAAAGCCATGGTGCTCCAATGCTATGGGAGGAAGGTAGAAAAGGTAAGAAAATCAAGGCATGATACTGTGGAGATGCTAATCATTTTGGAGGGAAGGATGCCCCTTTCTTTCTGAAGATCCTGAAGGACCATCTCACACCTGATCAGCCTCCATATCCTCTCTTCTGATTTATCATTGTCAGGTTTGTGGAAGACTTACTGTTCTTCCAGAAGTGACATGCACATCATTAAGTCTGCCATAGTAAGAGCAAACATTTATTTACTTGAACACAATTATTTTATTGAAATCTCTTTCCTAAGCTGGAATTTCAGGAATCATGACTCAAACCTCGGGAAAAAAATGTAATTAGCTCCAAACTTGAGAGTTTAACAAAAATAAGTGAAAGAATCTTTTGGTTTTGGTTTCTGGTTTATAAAACCCAAGTTAATTTGAAAACAGTGGACTAGCAACTCACCTTTCCTTTTTTTTTAGTGGAAAACAGAAATTTCCATCCCACTGTTTGGGCTCAGCAAATAGGGCTTTAAACAGCTGGTGAGTGCGCATTGCAAAGTCACAAAATCTCAACCCTGAACCTATGCTTAAAGCAAACTAATCCTCATAACTATGAGCATTTATCCAAACCATGCCACACACCAAAAATTGCTCCTACTAGCACTAATACTTTTTGTGAGACGCAGTATGTCTCATCAGTGTTGCAGCAGCATCTTGAGCACCGGAGCACACCCTGTGCTATGGACCATACAAAAATACTTCAACAGCAGCAAGAGGGTACAGGAGTGCTCAGCACTGAAAATTAGTCATTTAGCAAGAAGTATACTTTTTCTTGTCGTTTAGCCCAACATGAAAGTTTTGTGTCAGTTTTTATCCTCCAGATGTGTTCCTAATATTGTCATCGATAGCGGCAGTTAGTATTATGCACTTTTAATAGAGAAAAAAAATCAGTCAACTCCCATTTTGAACTTTTTAATCTTTTCCTACGTGCCAAAAAGTAGAATAACTAAAGCTTATCTATTTATGCATGTGCCTAAACCTTCAATGCATATATAAATTTAAATCTCATTACACACAAACACACTGCTTTAAAAATACGGGTACATTTTAAGAGTCTGCTACACATTTTTATCAAATAGGAGGACTTAATTTTATTTTTCTTCCACATAAAGCCAGTGAAATCCTGCATGTTAATACTTCAAGAAAATAAACTTGTGTAAAGATTTGCCTATCCAAAGTACAGTATAATTTAAATTTAAATCCCTTAGAAACCCAAAGCACTGTGTTTATAATATGAGAACAGCGGGCAGTCATGCCCTTGACTGGAGGGCATGTCATCTAGTCCTCTCCTTCTCTGCAAAACCATCAGGCTGGCAGTAGTGACAGATGAACAGCTTACCATTAATTTCTCCTCTTTCATGCCTTCAATCCAAATGGTGCATATTCTCCACAGGGAGGCATCAAGGTCTTTGCCTTTATTTCTCTTGCATACTCGCACTGACTTATAAATCAAGTGCAGATAAGAAGAGAGGGCAAATATCAATCTTTTTTTTTCCTGGCCAGTGCCCACTGGCACACTACTGAGCTTTGACTGAAAGGTTCTTCAAATCTTTATGTGATTCATAGGCAAGGGAGCGCTCTGTGAGGACAAAACAACAAAGGAAATTTGAGAGAGAGGATTTGTATATCTTGGCTTATAAATTAGAAGCCTCCTCTCTGCAATGTTTAAATATGGGTTACCAAAAGAAAAAATAAAAATCTAAGTTGTTATTACTTTATTGAAAAAAAAAATCTTTGTGGAATGTAAAATAGGCAGCACTTCTTTGCACTCAGCTAGTGGAGCAGCTCTAATCAGCATGCTGTATTTTCCCAATCCAGGCTGTCTTTTGGGGGGCATCTCTCCTCTTTGTCACTGAAGCAATTCAATCCTTCAAATCAGATTGGCTTTTACTATTACTTTGCAGCATTAACGATTAGCTTTTGTCTCTCTGAAAAAAAAAAGAAACCTTACTTCGATTTAAAATACAAAGGGCCAGATCTATATCCCATGCAAACCACTGTAGCTATATGTGCTCACATGCAGCTCTGCTGATTGACAGTAGGTATAAAATTGTCCCACAATGTTTTTTAAGTACAGCAGAAAGAAGTTTAGTAGTTTATAAACTATATTTCCCTTGGAACTACTACTGCATCTTTCAAAGTTCTAAGAAAAAAAAAATATATGTTTTTAAACTAAGTTTCACAAACCATTTTAATTTGCAGTGATTCTGGGGGTTGTTAAAGACTTACATACTAATTCTGTAACCAACCCACCAAGGCAATGAAGGCACATGGGTCTTCCTTCCCTTGTTCTTTTTTATTTTTCTTTAAGTAAGTGCATTACTAGAAAAATTTTCCATTCAGTTACAATAAATTGATCTTGCATTTAAAACATATATTAAATCATTCGTGTGAGTGATGTAACATTATTACACGTCAGGAAAAAAAATCTATATTATGATAGTTGTTGACAAATGATAATATTATTTTCCAGCTAAGCATGAGGTGTTAATGCTGCTAAATGGCTGCAAATGTTGACGTTAAAGGCTGCCTGCTGGCCATTTCCAGGTGACATATCTGGGGATTCGGGGCTATTTCATTTTCCAGCCTTTTTTAAGGCTTCAGGCCCCATCCATAAATTACAGCTGATGACAAAAGTGGAAGCTAACAGTGGCAAAATTAGGCCCACAGGCAAAATAATTATATATACAGCCTTTAGCAGTGAGGGAGAAAGCCATCAATCAGCCCCCAATTATTCACTAGTTAATCAGCTCTGCCCTTCCTTTATTGAAGGGTTACAGTGTAATTAAGTTGGCAGCATCCTTTTAATTCATCAAACATACAACACATGGCGGTGTTTGCTGCAATCAGGGGACAGCACCTTTGTGTGCCTGACCCCTAGCACTGCTGTAGGAGAGGAGGAGAAACTTCAGAGGTAAGAGAGACTATTCATGTGAAAGCAGAGCAGCCCCTGGCCGGGCAGCGCCGCAGTGCAGAGCCACTGCAGTGCATTAGAACCGTCCCTGCATTTCACAAGTGAGATAAACATGCATAAGTTCAGTTCATGCATAAGTTCACTGGGTGCAACCACTCCAGAAAACTTTTAGTTAATCAGGTTATTACCATATTGCTTAGGACAGGTGGTTCTAGACCATGGCATTTAGCGATGTAACACCCACACCCCAATTCCCAGCAATCCCTTCCTGAATAATGGGGTGGCAGCAGAGATCCAAGCATCCTCTGGGGTCTCTGGATTGATGGCGGGCCACAGCACACAGGCTGGGAACATCTGAGCCAGCAAAGCAAACACAGCCAATATATACCTTTCTCCAAGAAATGATTTTGTGGAAACCCAAGTTTAAGGCAATAACGTAAGCAGTTATTTAAAGGCAGTGTGTATTTTTGTATCCTTTCTCAGGTTAATGGCATTGGATTTTTATGTTGTAGAGCAGATTAGTATTTTCAGTGTTTTTTGCAAGTGAGGAAGTATTTGGACATTGATTTTATCTCACCAGTAATGGAAATTACTCAAGATACTGCACTTTTCTATTCACACTAAATTTTAAGCTGTGAACACCTGCAATTGCTATGGCTTCTGTGTTTGTATGTAAACCCAACTAATGCTATATATTGTGCATGTCTTTTTTTCTCCCTGTATTTACCTGACCCTAATTCTGTTTTCCTGTGTCCTGGATTCAGCAGTAGCAGTCATTTTTTCTCCTTCTTAGTAGCTGGTGCAGTGCTGTGGTTTTGACTTTCGGCCTGGGAACAGCACTGATAACACTGATGTTTTTAGTTGTTGCTAAGTCATGTTTACTCTGACCAAGGACTTTGTGAGTCTCATGCTCTGCCAGGGAGGAGGAGAAGCCGGGAGGAAGCAGAGACAGGACACCTGACCCAAACTGACCAAAGAGGTATTCCATACCACAGCACGTCATGCCCAGGATGTAAACTGGGAGTTACTCAGAAGGGCTGGATCACTGCTCGATCGGGCTGGTTTTCATCAGGTGGTATTGTATTCTCTTCCCTTGTTATTTCCCTTATCATTGTTATTATTGGTGGTAGCAGCAGTGGCTTGTGTTATACCTTAGTTACTGGACTGTTCTTATCTCAGCCCGTGGGAGTTATATTCTTTCCATTCTCCCCCTCGTCCCTCTGGGAGCGGGGGGAAGAAAGGGCAGGGTGGGGAGTGGACTGTGTGGCTAACATGACAGTGTTTAAACCATGACATCCTGCCACCTACACTTTCTACTCACAGCATCCTTAGAGATGTTGAAAGATCCTTTCTACCTTGCAGAATAGGTATAGTTATTTGTTCATAGCAAAGTCCATGTTTCTAACCTCCTTGTAATAATGAAGTTTTATACAGTCATTTTCTATACTGCACAATATGGGCAAACAAACCCAAAACCCTCCACAGCTCAATGCACTGGGAATTTCAATATTCAGAAGCATTGGCTGTTCTTACAATAATCTTTATTGGTCTTGAATAGAAATAAAAGAGCATTACCCTCCTGGACCCTTTTTAATGGTTATTTTACCTCATTCAGTCCAATTGAAGATACTGAGAAGTTTCTCACCATATACCAAAATACCTTTCCTGAAGGTTAAAACAAATTGTATTTTGTTTAATATTGGTTGTTTTGGGATGGTGTTTAGGGGTTGGATAGGGGATTTTGATGTCACGTGTCTGTCTTCCTGTCTCTTGATAGAACACAGCCATGCTCAGATCTGGCCAACAACCATCAGCAGCAATCCCTTCGGGACCTTACCCTACTCCTTTGCACATTATTTGGAGCCTCACCAAAGGTTTGTGATGATGGGTAAACATGAAAGTTGGACATCATTTGTTTGCTATTCCCCCTTTCAGCAATTTTACCCCGTAGACTATGGCGATTTTGCCACGGTCTCTAGAGTTGGAAGCTTAGATCAAGAGAGGAAGGACAGAAGGTGGAAACATTGGCTTTCCTGGCCAGGAACTTTTACCATCTTAGGTTGCCCCAACAGCTAAGGGAGCCTGATGTTCTTAAGTCACTTTGGCTTTTCTGAACACTAAATAATCCTTTGACAAGATACCACCATCTGAGTCTAGGAATCAGCTTGGTTTGCCAGATCCCATGGAAAGATCCCTCTCACAGCCACTCGCAGAGATTTCCAATACTGATCTGCTCTGCCCTGATCCATTTTCCTAACAGTACCAGAGACTAAACTGAGCCACCAAAGGTCAATATGAGCTACCGAAGAATCTGTCCCAACAAATAAATATGCATAAAGTTATATTCTCACTAATGAAATACCAGTATTAACTGTTTATTTGTCTCCTAGTTGTAAGGACAAATCTTTTTACTCCTCTTTTTTTTCTTTTCATTACAGAAACAGGCAGCACAATTTAGATCCTGCATTATCTCAATGCCAAAAAGTATCATCTTTTCCTAAAGAAAAGCATGCCATATTGCAGTCAACCTAAGTCATAACTCAACACAATCATGTCATAATATAATATTATACAATGAGATTGTATCTGTTGTTATTGAGGGTCATTGAATTCCGTCTGTCAGTGTTATGTTTTTGAATAGGTTCAAGAAATAGTTCGTGCTGATTATCAAAAAGTATGTTTAGAAGCTGTCACTATGTTGATGTCCTTCAGGGTTGCATTTGAATTATGCAGATAAACAGGATCAAGCCGCGTAATGTAGTGAAGTACAATTCCTGATAGAAACCACAGAATAAAGTTTAAATGAAAACCTGAGGGGGGGGGGGAGGTGGGTGGGTGTTGTGGGAGGAAAGGGGAAGGAAAGAGAAGTCTTTGCACATGCTGTCTGTGTTTTAAATGTAAAATAGCTAAAGCACATTTAGATTTCCTTCTAGTAAGCATACACTGTAATCCCAAATGAAAAACAATGGCCAAAAAAGAAAAGCTTCATTATCCATTGTGAAAAGTTATACATAAGCAAGAATAATGTTTCACAGGTGTATTAATTTGATTTTTTAAAAATATTTTAAAAATTATTCAAACCCATCAGGTCAACATGGCCAAGGAAAACATAATTTTGGGGCAAAATTCATGTCAGGGTAAACTGTCATCTACAATTTTTAATTACCCAATAAAAAAATTCCTAACAGTGAGTAAGAATGTAAACCACATCATATTTTTAGCTAACTACCTAATTTTGCCATTTTAATACACAATTTAAAATTCATTGCATCCTGGTTAATTAAATAAATTATCCATTTGGAAAAAAGACAATTCAGTGTGCTTACTGGAGCTGAACACAAAAGTGCCAGTTGCAATTGTATATTTTGTTTAATTTGAATAACACTTTGTTTTCATATATTTTCTATTAAGAATATTTTAGTCATGTTCCTATGACTGCATTCACTTTTCATGGGTAATTTTTAAGTAACAAGATAATGAAAACTAAGGAAACACGTATTATGTGCAAATTTATTCTCTTAGCTGTTTGGCTTAGATAATATAATGAAGAAGAAAAAGCACGCGCTCTCCCACTATGTTTCTAGTTAAGACACTGCACTTTAGTTAATCACTCAGTTTTTCTGTTGCTGGTAAGAGATATCACCATCTCCTTCAGCAGAATTTGGCAGAATTCTTTCTAATTGCTGTTTTCTAGTGGTAACTGTTTTCCCAAGAAAATTGCTCAGAGAAATAAAAAAAGAAAATAAATAACTCAATCATCTTCAGGTTCTGCATAATCAAGAATAGATCTTGTTTAGGTTACATGATCATAGTCTCTATCTGGATATTCATATTTACTTATGCAGAACACCAAATCAATTCAAGTGCACATACTAATAGTTCCCAAGATAAGTCTGAATCTAAATATGTTTTGTATAGTAGAGACACTGAGGATAGAATGGAATTAGAGGGATAAATGCCTTTTTTCTGGTAATACTCACATGATTCCTCTTTCCTCCTGACAAAACCACATTTCATCTACCTATTAATAGTCTAGAAAAGAGGTTATTTGAAATAGTTATGAAAACACAGCATTGATCAATCTGAAAACTGGATGTTTTTAATAACTCCTGAACAGTCATGGAACCAGTACCAAAATGAGTGCTTTCACATAGACAATAAAAATTATGTTCTACCTAACCTTCTAAGCATGCAACTTGAAATAATATTTGAGGAAAAATAAACTTTATCATAGACCATTACAAAAGAGGAAGAACAGACTAAGAAATAGAAGTGAATTATTTGTTTTGATTGGCACATAAGGTGAGAAGTGGTCCTCACGGTATGCAGACTTTTTTCCACAGCAATGTTTCCTGCTTGCTGATCTCATGACCAAAATATCACCTTTATGTGATTTTTAAAACAATGGAATCCAGGCATTAAAAGGATAAAAAATACAAAACTTGTATGGAATAGGAATCTATATGGCCCAATGTTATATTCCAGCAGCCAATTCATCACAACAGTGCGCTATTCACACCTGAGAATAACAGACATAAGCATAATGTGAGTGTGCTGGGTTCAGCAGCAGCAGTCATTTTTCTCCTTCTTAGTAGCTGGTGCAGTGCTGTGGTTTTGACTTTCGGCCTGGGAACAGTGCTGATAACACCGATGGTTTTAGTTGTTGCTAAGTCATGTTTAGTCTGACCAAGGACTTTGTGAGTCTCATGCTCTGCCAGGGAGGAGGAGAAGCCGGGAGGAAGCAGAGACAGGACACCTGACCCAAACTGACCAAAGAGGTATTCCATACCACAGCACGTCATGCCCAGGATGTAGAACTGGGGGCAGTTACCTGGAAGGGATAGATCACTGCTGGGGTCGGGCTGGGTATCAGTCGGCTGGTGGCGAGTGGTTGTATTCTCTTCCCTTGTTATTTCCCTTATCATTATTATTAGTGGTAGCAGCAGCAGTTTGTGTTATACCTTAGTTACCGGACTGTTCTTATCTCAGCCAGTGGGAGTAACATTCTTTCCATTCTCCTGCCCATCCCTCTGGGAGCTGAGGGAGGAAGGGGGGGGAGTGAGAGAATGGACTGCGTGGCTAAGTCACCAAATGGGCTTAAACCACGACAATGAGTTAACAGTGAAAGAGAGGAAAACTTTGCATTCTCTTTGTTGACTCAAAGGGGAATATTAAGCTGAAAAGCTACATTACATATGTAAGGTGGTAACATAGCTCTTAAGAGAGGATTTTTCTTTGCACTCGCACAGGAAGAAAGTGTTTCAGCCTAATGCGTTAGATTCATTTGCTTTGTTGAGTCCAGCTAATGGGATGAAGATAAAGTGACTTCCAGGCAGAAAACCTTGTTAATCAAAAACAATTTGGGCCACTTGTACATGTTGTTCTGACTTTCTGAGTGGGCACATCCATTTTTCACAAGAAACATACATGCATGCAACCAATAAATTACCACAGATTGTGTTTCATTTTTGGACAGCTACTCACAGACTGTTTTTATGTTTTTATCTCAGATATCACTTACAGACAGATTTTCCCTCCCCGAACCAAAAGCTCCTTACCTTTTAGAAAATCTTATTTCTATTTTTAAAGATTATTTCCAAGATGTGTTATAAATGGATTCACTTCTTGATATATTTTGCAGAAATTTGTATAACTTGCCTAGCAGAAACCAGGTTCACATCCTGTAAAGAAGAAAACCTGAGGAAAATCACCCAAACCTGTGTTTAAAGCCAAATAATTTTTCATGTTGTGGATGCTTGTGATACATTTATGATTGGTAACTTGACCATTTTAATATGTTACCGTGAGACAAGGTTGAGGACTGTGCCACCGCTGAGGCAGGCACAAGAACAGAACAGGAGGCCAATATGCATTTTGATCTCTTTGGAAATGTCATCTTTTCCACAAATTATTGAGATTGTATGCTGCAATAAAAGACACTCAGGAGGAGAGACTGTTAATATTAAAAAAAAACAAGCAACAATAACTAATGGAGCATTCTAATGTCTGCAAGTGAGAAGTAAATGTAAATTTACCAGGGACAATTATTAAAAGTAAAAGCAGAAAAGTGTTGAAGGCACTATCTTGCACTTGTGTAAAATCCATGAATTGATGAATTCTTCACAGAAGCCATTTTTATGTGGTTTAATAAATCCTCTCTTTCTGTTACAGCCCAAAGACAGACATTAAGAATAGAAGCAGGCAATATTTCCTCTTTTACCTGTTTACATAGTCCTCTGCTTTGCTCTTACACTGTATTTACATTTAATTACAAGGTCAGAGTTAACACCTTATCATTGTATCTATTCAACTGCTAACGCTTCACTTATGTTTAAACATGTTTTTCCTGGAATGATGCACCTAATAATACATTGGCACTAGGGCCAGCATCCTTGTACAGAATATTAAACACCAGCATCTCTGAAGCCCACCTTGTACTTTGTGCTGCTGAATAAAGTTCAAGCAGCAGGCTCTTTTTACAGCCTTAGGTAAGTGTAGTGGAGGTCAGCACGGAGCAGCACTCCAGCAAGGCCACCCTGGAGGCTGCAAGGGACAAGGGATGAGCACAGTGAATGCTCCAAAAGGAAATCAGGAGAATGGGAAGCATTAACAGGGCAACAGAAAATGCTCCAAACCACCAGTTTCTGAATTGCAGGAGACACAGACCAGCTACTTACTGTGTCTGATGCTTTTTTTGGTCTGGGTTTTTTTTTGTTGTTCTTTTTAAACAGGAGCGCAATGCAGTTCTTGCTTTGCTGTGAGCAGAAGCTCATACCACTGGCTTTTCTGTCTGCAGTAGCTTACAGCACTAAACCTCTACCCTCTTTCACATGCCACTGTCTGTATTTGCATTAATTGCTCCTCCTTTTTCTTTGGATGTAGAGAGGCTGCATTAAGACAGGCCAGTGTACAACAACAGTAGATTTTACACCAAGCTTGCCTGTGCCCTCTTTTCTTTGCGAATTCAGACAAACCTGTTGTCAGATTGTCCACATTCATCTAGATATGCTTGAAACTCTGTTTAGGCTGGGGTTTAGATCTCCATCTGTTTATAGTTCCTTAATACTTGGCTAAAATCTCAAAGCAAAACTAAAAACCTGCTTGAAGAGGGAGTAAAGCGAACAGAAAGTTTTGCACAGTTTCAAATTAATAGAATTGTCTTCTGAAGTCCACAGAAAAAAAACCAAAACTGTCCTTAGGATTTCAAACTCCAGTGAACTCGGTCAGTGCTCTGCATCCCTAACAAACCTTGTAATCAGACCAAAGGGCTTCTTTGTGGAAACTGTTGGGCTTTTTTGCACCACCACAGTAAACACATCTCCTTTTACTCCACTTACTTTTGTTTGCATGGTCCATGTATTTCTTTATCTGTGTTTTCAAACGCTGTTACTCTCCCCTCAGTATTTCTGAAGAAAGTCTGAAACTCAGTAACTCAGTATTCCCGAGGCAACCTGCAAAAACAACCAGCTCAGGATTGTAAAGGATACTGAGTCAGGAAAGGGATTTAACTTCTAGTGGGCAATTGCAAACAACAAGGGAAATATTATTTTTTAAAATTAAGATAAATACCTTAATGGTGTACGATTAAAATAATGCTCCTAGCTTACACAGACCTAAAAAAGGCGATTATCAGATTTTCTCTCTTTAGGGGTATGCTCTTGTTACCAGTACAGGAGCATTAATCACACTGAGACTGCCTCTTGGAGTTGCACTTAAAAAATGGTCCCTTTGTCCCCACCTCTCTGGAAGTCCCTCTCCACCATGCCTGCTCTGGCTCCCCGAACCACCACTTCCCAGCTCCTTTTCAATGGCCACTTCATTTTGGAGATATGATGAATAGGATGCAACTTCTCCTTCTCTCCTTAACACTGGTAAGTTAGTTCTTAGCTCATCTCCAAACTACTGTATACACATCAGCAAACTCCATCCACTGCCCTTTGCCTGAATGGGCTGCCTCCTGTATCCATATCTGCCTTGCCCAGCACAATGGAGCTTCTCTAGAGTAAGTAGCACAAGGCTTATAATAGGACAGGATTAGACCAGCTGGAGGAAAAAAAAAAACCACTACAAGAGATAAGGACAAACAGCTCCATTTCTGTGAGGAGCCAGTGCAGCATGCTGACCTCAGGCACGGAGGGATGTAAAGATAGCGCTGTGGGTTATGTGAACTGTCATTGAGAGTACACCAAGAACAGGCTTGTGGGTCAGTACGTCGGAGCAAAACTGCCATGGTAAAGCCTGTCATACACCTGCACAGTTCTCACATGAGGTGAGTCTCTGGATAGAAAAGAAAATAAATAACCAGCACTGAAAGCAACAGTCCTGTCCTCTCTTCTGCAGGTCATATTAGTTATATACACTAAGTAAGGCAATGAGAAAATAATGACACGCAATGTAGTTAAAAGTGAATGCCTTCATCCTTTTGTTGTTTATCAGTTAACAAAATGACATTATAGAGATGCTTTATGTATTTATTGGAAGGGTAGAAACATCTATTAAAGCTCATTTTAGCTGTTGTTAGTGCCATCAGACATGTTCTCTTCTGCCATGAGCTGGAACAAGACTGTCAGCAAGCGATGAATGATATAGGCAAATGATTTTGCATCATTTGAGATACATACAGAAATATAATCATACCCAAGGTCAAACATTAGAAAAAGGTTGGGCATTTGGGGCAATGAAAGCAATGCTGTCAGATATTGAAATCTCAGCAGGAGATTCAGCTCCATTAAAACTGAATACACAATTACTTTGAGCTTGGTACTTTCCATGCATGTATAACTAGTTTGTTCATCTTCATGCCCCCTGTGTTACTCAGAAAAGGTAAAGGTTGAACATTTTGAGGAATGGGTATGATACTCTTTTCATAGGAGTCTAAATAATTGATAAAATGACTATATGACATATATGCAACTAGTGTATCACTTCAACAATTAATTTGCCTTGAAGAAGCTGACCTAAGAGATATAAATAATTGGCTCTGCCCATGTATCTTTAAATTCTCCACAAGTATTTGGGTGACTTTATGTGAATGGCCTTCCAGAAGATGCTCCTTTGGTGACCAGGAAAACAAACGTTCAGTATGCTTTCTCAGCAGTGCCATTGGAGTAGTGCGATGAAGAAACAGAACCAAAGAAACAAGAAGAAAAACTAATGGAAGATCATTAGGAAAATTAGTTGTAATTGAATGTTTAAAACGGCAAAGAAGAAGGATGGTGAGAAAAGCCTGTCTCAGAATAGAGGTTGCACAGGGAGAGCTGTGAGAAACTGTTGGAGTTACTGGTATAACTATATGGCTTCACCCATTAATTGTATAGGTATAAGGTAAACTCCATGTGCACTTGGCTACTTGCACTATGCACTGCCTGTTAATGCATCTCTGGTACGACACTTTAGTCTTGGAAATGCCCAACCAACTTCAAACAACAAATACATATGAAAAAGTCATCCTCTTAAGGGATGCTTCCTCCAAATCTTGGCTTTTTATTCAAGACAGAGAACTAGCTCAAGTTATCATTCAGGCATTTCGGAGTCCAAAATCAGTGACAGTCCAGTATTTTGTGATCTCAGAATTAGGCTAAAGGAATAAACCTTCTTATCTTGCCTTAGAAACTAAATAATTCTTGTAATGTTGGGAAGATACCACATTTTTATGTGTTTTCTTTATTTCTGAGGTTTCTACACTGGAATTAAAGGAGTAGCTTAATATAAAAGTTCAAGATTTTCCAAAAACCAAAAAACCTAATAATTTTCAACTTATGTTTCCCTGTTATTAATTTTAAGAAATTCCATGTGAGATTGAATTAAGTGGTTATAAACTTTCTCATAGTGACAGTAGCCACCACAAAACTTCTGTTTATCTATGTACTTGATACCATCATTTCCTGATCCACCACTTACAACTATGAGTATACATGTAACATGTAATGCCAGAAACATGCAATTGCATTTACCATGCGCTTTTGACACATTATCATGCAGAGTTCAGGCAAATTAATTTCTAACAGTACTCCCCAAATTTCTAATTCACGCAGAATTTTTAAGAAGCAAACATTATTAATAAATAAGACATATTCGCATTAAATTATTTTGTCATTAGAGTTATAATAAATAAAAAATATCTATGCTGTGCCCCTCAACTATTACAGTCTGATGAGCAGGAAGATACTCATTTACATTCCCAGCTGCAAATACCAAAGACGTATTGGGAACATCATTTTCCTTTCCCTACTTCACCGCTGGCAGATAGGTAACACGTCACTTAATTCACTTTGAAATTCCCCAACAACTTTGTGTGCAACCTAAAACATAAGTAGCAACAGAAAACATGACACAAGGCTTTTTGAAATGACCTGTGTCATTATTTTCTTGTTTTCCCATGCAAATAACACAATCCTCCCTCGCCAACATATCTCACTCCGTATACTTCCCACAAAAATTACACCAGCTGTAGGAAAGTGGTGTGCCACTTACTGGAAATCAAAAATGTGCCAGGGCAGCACTGACAGCAAGGTGATGTTACCTATACCCAAAGCCACAGCACAACGTGTTACAAAGATGTGACGATCCTGCATGCACCCAAGTGCCTGGTTTTCTAATGTATTTGGTCTAAAACAAGTTGTTTGCCTCCCTGCAGTCTTTGTCTCTTATGATACTGACCACCCTCCTCCCTCTCACATGGTACCTAAGCAGACCAGAACCATTACAGTTTCCTCATGCTTTAGAAGAGACATAAAAGTAAAAGTTACTACCTGTCACAGCTCTGTGGTTAACTGCATGTTTCACATCAGCTTCCTCCAGGGAGCATCTCTGGGGCCATGAACCCCAAATGTCATCTTTCCCTACATCATTCTGCCTGGGCATCATGGTGCGGAGGCTGAATTGCCCTTACAGCCCACTGTAAATTGTCCTCCTCATGCTGACCCAGTATTTTCTTCTTGCAGCATCTTCTTACAAGACATAAAAATAACCACAATGCATAGTTCTGCTTGTTTAAAGGCAAAAATATGTTTCAAGAAGCATCTCCTAAAAGAACAAACCGGCTTGACTGTGTTACTCAGTACCGTAAGAGATACACATTCACATTTCCCAATACCAGTGTCTTCTGACCCAGCCCATACCCTTCTTTCTTTAAGCCAAAACAAGACAACTATTAAATATTTAATTTTTCTACTTGGCCAAAGCTTGCTGATTTACAGCAGTTACTTCCTCTCCTCTTCCCTGGGGTGTCCAGGGCCTCAAGTCATGTGCATCAATGCGTGCACATGGACGTATGTACACGTGTGTCCATATATGTGTGAAGAAGAAATCACCTAAAGCATTAGTAATATTTTCCTATTTTTAATTTTATTTTCTACTGCTCCACACATTCGTGGTGTCTAACACATCTCAATGGTCTTTGAAGTTTCCACGCTTTCAAGGTCTCACATCTGTCGCACTATCGGTACCCTGCCATACATGAAAAGAATATAATTATGGATTTAGTGTAATCATTGATTTCTGGGCTCCAAACCATTCAAAGAAAGGTCACAAGTCCACATGGCTGCCCCTTAGGAAAAGGATTTGCATTTGACTATTTTATTTAGCAGAAGACACCCCCAATTAAATGTAGAGACTTCTCCTCGGACTCTGCACCTGAGGCAACTTGAAGATGATGGATCAATCTTCCCCACGCCAACTGTGCCGTATTTGCACCAAGCTGATACTGCTCCCACCTGTTACAGGCAGTAGCATTGACTTTTTTGCTCACCAGCCCCCTTTCATTTGCCAGGCAGCATCTCCCTTTGGAGAACTGCCACGGCAAGACGTGGAGGACGTGCATCTGAGGGGCTGCACTTTTGGGAATGTGGCAGGGTGCCAGAACATTGTGCCTGAAGCAGGGGAGCTGCTGTCAAACCTTCAAGTGTTTAACTTAGTGTAGCTCCTGGAGATCCACAGTGCAGATGTAAAGACATAATTTTGCCCACAGTGTTTGGATTAGCAGTAAATCTACTAATCCAACACAATATCCAAGGGGGCATGGCTAGATCTATGGGTTCATAAATTCACACCACTCCTTTATTATTCTGGGCCCCAGATGGTTTCGAATGGGCACGGGCATAATGAGATCTTGGAAGACATTATTATATTCTTAGGTCAAAATTCTCAGTCCAATCTCTTTTATCAGGCTCAGAGCCTTTGTGTCCCTGAAGTGCTAATACTTCATGCTGATTGACTATGCAGCCTTCAGTGAGAGTTCGCATTATTTTTGATACAATTATTATTGACAGTAAAAACCCCACCAAAAAAAAGAATCCCATTTGATATTACTTACGGTATTATACTGTCTGGAAAATACAGTGCCCGAGACCTTCATTATAGCTATGTTTTCATAACAAAACAGTTGAGAGGGGGGAAAAGGGCAGGATAAAAGTATTATTTTAGTAACGGGAAGACAAAGTATGAGCTTGATTCTGAAGACTTGTGAGCTTTATAAATGCATCTTTGAACTGAGCGAGTCTCGCCTTCATTTTTTTCCCCTCTTTTTTTAAATAAATGGTTCTTTGAACCTGGCAGTTGTAAGGAAGTGAAACAGAACAAACTTTGAAAAGTGTGCTTGTCTGAGTATCCTTACACCATATCTGGCTGAGAGTACAGGTGGCCAAGCACAGAAAGTTCCTGCCAATTTCTAAAGTTACACTTTTATCCACTAAACAAGCATCCTGATCCGGGTTACCAAATAGGGCACTCAACAGGAGCCTCAAAGTGCACATATTAAATATCACTTATTCCACAGCCTGGACCATCCAGCTTAGTAGAGCTTGATCTAATACTGTTTCACCCTTTTCCTGTGCTCACTGGATTTCGGGTAATGAACCTTCCCAGGAGACTACTCCCAGAAAGTATCTTCTTGTAGAAGAGTTAATGCACATGCTTCTATTTTAAAAAGCACATGTTCAGCACATTTCACTTTTGTGAAATGGAATATGGTTTAAGTTTGTTTCAATAAAAAAAAAAGGGATTCTGCTGGAATGACTTATGTCAAAGTGCAAAAGGTTTTATACACAATGAATAGATTTTTTTTTTTCCCCCTCTTGAGGGCCAAAGAGGAGACATTAAATTAAATCTTTCTGCCACGAAAGCAGTTGCTGTTTTACACACAGAGAATCTACAAGGTGGCTTGTTATGAATTCCCCATCTTTGTATTTATTTTGGATTAGGCTGATTTAATCTAAGAGTCACATCAAGAAAGCCAGACCTTGTCTTTAATGAGAAACTTAATATGTATTCACAGTAAACACCTTAAATGTCAAAGATTAATGGATGGTATTCAAAGGCCATTATTACAGTAACTATGCTTGGCCAAAGAGCAGTAATTCTTTTAAAGGCACTCTTAAAAAAAATGTTAAATAATAATAATAAAAAATCCCTACAGCACATCTTAATACAGAGGAAGGACAGTAACAAAAACCTACATAACCAGTAGCTCCAAAATCAAGCCTTGGCAACGACTATCAGCATGAAAAGAAGTATGAATTGTATGGATACAGTGCCAGGTACCAGTGAGCCCTATGAGCAGAACAGATTTATATTCAGCCTTCTTGTCCCCTGAACTAGTGTTTAAACCCACATCAGCATCAGCCCTGCTGAGCTCAGCTGTTGCGTGCTCTGCGTTATCTTCCTTCAGGTTCTCCTCACCCAAAGAGACATCAGCCACGTTCATACAACATATAGACATATCCATCTCCTAGGAGTAATTTCTTAGTGCATAATTTAAAATTTCTGCATAACAAAACTTATCAGATAATGTTATTCTTTGTATAAAAACTCCTAATCTTCTATCTTGTTAACAAGAGCCTCTTCCTTCAGTGTTTCAACATGCCCTCTCCGGCTTGCTTACCCAGGGCCCGAGGGCAAAACACAGTGCAGGGGGTGTGATGGGATAGGCAGCTCAATGCAGCAGGCCTGTGAGAGTGCTGGGATCATTTTTGCTTGAGCTCTGACTAGATTCCATTGATTAAAAATCTCAAGTATGTTTCCTCCCCCACCCAATAACTCCCTGCACTCTGATCCATCTTTTGTCTAAACACGTAAAAAAACATCCTGCATTTCCATACACACTTTACGTCTGCTATAGCACAGTCTATTTGCAGATCTGTGGTGAACACATATATCTTTCTTAACAGTATTTAAGGAAAACACATAGAGTGATTTCCTAAAGAACCTCACACATATTCCAGCATGATTGCTGTTCACTGAAACAGAAGGTGGAAAAGCTCTGGTGTGCCTGAGCGAAGATCCGTCTTGATCTGGAAGGAATTGCTTCATACATCAGTCACAAAATCGAAGGCTGTGACACCGTGATGTTTATCAGAAAGAATAAAGCCTCTTCAGCTGGCTCAATTTTTATTTGCAGTCATGGATATGTTTATCAATTTATAGCTAATTTTATTTAATTGCATTTAGAATCAATTAAAGCAGTTCATTTATACGGAACGACGAAGCAACCAAAAGCTACTGTTTACTCATTCCCTACACTGATAAACTTTCCCTTTGGCAGCAGGATTGAACTTTAAAAGGAAATTATAATAGTTACATTCATGAATACTCAAAGGCAACAAAATAATTCCTTTTAAAACAGATTGAGAGAGATCAAATCCTCTGGTTTATGCAGGTCCAGTCTCAGTAACCAACTAACACAGTGCCATGCTATTTTACCTGAATGTGCAGAAACTACTGAAATTGAGAAAATAAGATACTTTCTTTATACAAGTGTTGTTACAGAACAGATTCACTTGAGGAAAATGAGTAATTAATACATATTTATTTAATTTGCTGACTAAACTTTGTGTATTTGCTGGTTCATTTCAGTTACGTCTCTGCCGCAGTCTCAGCTGCCTATGGAAAAATACAGCACAGATAACCTACAACCATGAAATGTCCAGAATTATCCTTAGATGATTCTTAGAGAGCAGGAAACGGTACAAATGTTAATTGGTTCTGACTTATTTTGCTCTGAAGTATACATCTCTTGTTTTGTCTCCAGCTGATAATAAAAGAATATAGTTCTTTGGCAATGAATAGTGACAGCAGCGGAGTGGCATAAAACCACTGTTGTGTGCACAGGACCTGGCTTTCTGCTAAGTAATTCCACTGCAAATGAGATCTGTCTCTGCTGAAGTCAACAGCATTTGCACTGATGCACAGTGTTGTACCTAGGAATAGATGAGGTCCATACACTGCACATGTAAATGAAGAAAGTGTCAGCCCTAAAAGTCTGCTATTGATACCCCCCAGCCAGAGCAGCCACTTAAAGGGTTGTGGCATTGATTATCTGTCGGGTACACGCTCCAGCTCTCCACTCAAATTTTTCAGATAACAGCAGAAATGAGCAAGCTTTTCATCTGAAGCATGCCAAGTAGTTAAAAAAAAAAGGAAAAGGATAATGATTCTTCAGTGAGGCACAGTTTTGCCACCTTGTGTTTATGGGATTCTTCAATCTTCCTACAAAACATTCGCCAGCCAAAGACTGACAATATTTAGAAACAGTGAGGATCAGCCTCCTAAAAGTGATTACCTTTGTCTTGTCCTTTGGAAAGAGCTATCTGGCTACTACTCTGAAAGAAGTTTAAAAAACAATTAATTGATCACAAATGAGGAGCTTGTGAAAGCCACAAAGTTGCAAAAGCAAGCAAACCAAAAAAAAAAATTTACTACTGCACTTCAGTATCTGGATTCAAATAACAAACATTCTTGTTTGCATAGCATATGTAAAGATGCTAAGAAGAGGTACAGTATGTTCGATATTAAATAGTACAATAAGAACATGTTAGCAAAAATTCTCCTAATAACCTTAAAAAAGCCTGTTAGCAGTTGTCTTCTCAAGTCGAAAATCTGCTTTTTTGTCGTTGGCTGTATTTGCCTTGGTTTGCATTTTAGAAGAAAATAATCCAGAAATTATAGCCCTTCACCTCTCTTACTTTTTTTTCTCCCGGCAAATGCTAGCTGTTCAGGTATCTCGGAGCCACAGGAGTACGTCAGAAGCCTAAGCAATACTTACTCTGCTGCCTTGTGCTTGGGGATCAGCCAAATCGTGTGTCCCTCAAGATAAAAGCGTGAAAGGGGAGGTCATCCCCTGGACTTGCACCAGGTTGCTGAACTATTTTGAATTGCTGAGGATGAGCTACTTAGTTTAACGATGTTATGATGAGCTTAGATCCATGCCTACTGCATCTGCTTTGCAAGGAGTCAGAAATGAAAGTAACAAGAATCTGTTTTTCTTGTATTTAATATCTTAGGCCACATCCTTTTGTTCAGTTCAGATCACAGAGATTACAGAATTCTCTCTCTCCTCCCAGAAAATTTGAATCTTCTTCTCACATGTGATATTGTTAAAATTGTTTTCTGGCCTCTTTTCAAAAGGTGGTTGCTGAATGATATACACTGAATACTAAATACTAAATAAAGTGGAACTTTAAATACCTTGTGCTCGGTGTTTGTTCCATTCAGCTTTGGAATATGATTATTCTGCATGTTCAGAAGGCAAGGAAAACGTCCTATTAATTAGTAGGTGAGTATGTAAAGTCAACGCTATCGTAACCTTCAAAAAGCTGCTGATTTCTAAGAAGGAGCTTTGCTGGGTGCGCTTGGCACTATGAAAAGAAAGTAGCACATAAACAGAAGGTGTGATAAAGGACAGTACAAGAAATCCCTGCATTTCTGTTTCTAGGATCTATTGTTGCATAGCATGAGAAATGGATGGATACTATCAACCCAAACAGCTTGAAGCAAAGCAACAGAATGAGAGATGCCTAAAACAGAGCCCAAAAGGAAAGTATTAGAAAATGTGTATTTTCCAATAAAGCAGATGAATAAAACAATTGATAATTGAGATAAATTTGGATCTGGATTTTCTCATGAGAATTGCCATTCTGTTCACAGCACTGAAGACGGGTGAATAACAGTATGGCTGGGTTTTGTCATTTGCTTTTGTTATGGTTTGGGTTTTTTTTTTCTTGGAGGGGGTTGTTTTCTGGTTTTATGTTTTTGGGTTTGTTTTTATTTTAAGTATTCCATCAGACGTGACCTTCCTTAATTTATTTTTTTTGGAGGGGGGGGGATTCCACATTTTGGCTGTTCTTGCTTTAGTCACAAACTGCTCATGCAAGGGAGGAAAGTAGCTCAAAACTGCTTTTCAACCTGAACAGCTAAAAATAATTTAACCATTTTCAGCAGAACCTGAAGTTCTGAAACGATCTAATTTACAAAGGCTATTCCTTTCCACAATGAAGACCACCAGGATGCAGCCATACTAGAGTTCTTGTCCCAGTATTTGCCTAAGGCATTGACAAAGCTTCAGCTATCTTCCTGTGGCCAAATTTTGCCCCAAAACCTCAGGCTCCTGTATCTTCAAAATTATCTACATTACCAAAACTGGACAAAATTCTGGTGCAATCAAGCTTACTGCTGATATTTGGCAGGAGGACATCAAAGAAGTAAAGCACTTTTTTTTTATGCACATGGACGTAGTAAAGCTGCACTGATTGCACTGTAGTACTGCATGGGTCATGATTGTAGCCTAGCTCTTCTATGCTACATGACAATCTAAGTATTTCACCATTTCTATTTTACCATGAGACATCCATTCAAATCCTGTTCATATACTGCTACAAGACTAAGTAAGTAAATGCCTACACTCAAATCCCAAAAGTGACTTAACATCCAGACATCTAGGACTTGCTGAGAGTAGTTTATGTATGGACAGTTCAGCTATTATGTATTTTTGGCTGCTTTGTCTCCAAAATGAATGGTACAACTTAAAGCTTTACAGTGACAAGAACCTGCAATTGTCCCCTGAAACCAAAGACCTAATCACTGAGATTACAGCAATTCTTGTGTCTTAATCTATTACTGACGTATACATATATATCTGCCTTGTAAAATTTACTGAGTAGCTAAATGCAATTCATTTGTTTATAAAGAAAGTAATTTTGTCTGGAAAGTTTACTGCAAGTGCATCATTACTTTGGAAGCATTTTTATTTTATTTTTTTTACTTGCTAAAAGACTAAGCATTATCTACTAATAACATGAAGATGCAGAAAAGAAAAGGTCAATTTAATTGGAACTACTGTTTCCTGGGGTTTAAAAGGAAAATGTTGAAGCTAAGATGACATTGACAAATTGCTACTATTTATTTAAATTGTGTAATGCAATCTACCAGTAGTTCTATAATCTGCATGTTTGAAGCAGTTGACCCGTCCAACTAATGCAAACAAATTAGCCTCCCGGGTACTAACTATATCCTATAAGCCATTAAATATTGTAACCTAACATAATTTAATGCACAAACTCTCTAAGCTAAAGTGTTACGGTGAATATGTGTTATAAAAATTACAATATGTGGGGTCTAAGCACAGTGGAGCCCAAGTCAGTAAATTTGTCTTTTCTGCCATTCAGGCCAAATGAACACAATGGCAACATGGCTTGGATTTCACAGTGCCGAGGCTCTGCCCAGCAGATCTCTTCATTGTGGCATGATTGATTTCCTCTAAAGTCCAGCAGTGGTTTAAATGTTTTAGTTCAATAGTTCCTACCACTAATACATTGTACAAATTTCATTTCAATAAGTAAATTGGTCCCATGAAAGTGTTTGCATACTAAATATATTCTAAGAAAGGCTCTATTATGCCCATTATACACAGCTTAGAAACAACTCAGTATTTCTCACTGATTCATAGAAATGCCAATCCCGAGACATCACAATTCATGCAAATAAACTCACCTGAAAGGAATGAGGCTGTTTGCCTGGGTAAAATATGAACAGAACCTGGTATAATTAGCAAAGTAGTAATTCCCACAGGAACCAAATTCTGGTGGTTTGTGAACAGGGAAAACTGCCTTGTTCTCCATTATGATAAATATCCCAACAGAAAAGTACATAATTCTTATTTTATCATAATGAAAGGTATGCTCTCAAATTGACCCATGAGTAATGTCAACCATGCAGGAGCAAGAGCCATGCAACAGGTCTGAGGGCTACTGTGTCTTCCCCTGCATTTCCTTTGCCTTTGGATTGGTCCTTAAAAGATAGTCTAGTCAATAGAGTTTCATAAAAACCAGGAGATACATAAATGTAACATGGAATGATTAAATCAATCAGAAAAGTAATAGTCCTATAACCTAAGGAAAGTCAATAATTATATATCACTGACAGGTTATAAAGTCATTACAGGAGTTTATGGGACCTTACTATGAACTTAATTGCTAAGAAAAATTTTCTGGTTACAATAAATATACATATATAACTTTTCTGGAAGGTAATTAAGCAATAACAACAAAAATAACCCCACAAAACTGAATCCCCTCAAATTGTCTAACCAAGTGGAAGAAGATTTTTCCAAGCCATTATGAAATTTCCTTTTTATAATCTATGATTTAAGTGGAAAAACAATCTTATAAATTAATGATTTTTATGAGAACTTAGCTGAATTACAGTTTTTCACAGTGAAAAGAAATAGGTAATATCAAGTACCACCTATAGAAACAAAAATGAGAAGAAAAATAGAGATTCTTCAGAAATCTGGGAAATCTTGTTGCCAGAATACAGATATTTATAGTTTCACATGCCTGGTTGTAAAAAGCAGAATGGATTTGCAGAGCTATCTGAAGAGGTTTAATTTCAGTGAACACAACAGGCAGAGAGAAGGAGCAGAGAAAAATGCTCTGATTCAGAGCATATGACCTTTCTGGGTAGAGTATTCAACGACTGCACAAGATCTTATATAGAGAAACACAGAAAATAATCCTGTTTCATTTTCAATATCCTTGATCAATAAATTACAAAACCAAAGAGATGTAACCGAACCTCATCACAATTCTGGATCTCTGCCTCCCGCTGCAGGAGCTGACAAGGTGTGATGATTTTACCTATCAGGGGTGGTTGTTTTTTTCCCTGCAAAATTATCACGTATTTTCCTTTCTCTGAGGAGTAATTAAGTGACTCATGGATGAGATCTAGAAAATTGATACTTGTCAGAGGTAAAAACAATGATCAGTGGAAGAGGTAAGTTTACTGTAGGACTGTGATTTTAGTCTTTTTTCAAGTTCCTCTCCAAGTTTGGAACTGTTCTGATTCTTAACAATCACCTTATTGTCAGCTGATAAATATTAATTTTCCCTGGCTTAAGAGCTTTTAAGCTGAAATTTCATTGCAAAGTAAGTTGTTCAACATTTCCTGAACTCTGGTTCAAAAGCATATGACCAACACTGGCTGGTAGTTGCATTTTCCCTTTCTATAGTGTACTGTAATGCCTTGGACCTGCATTAAAATTACTCTGAGAAATCCACATTACTTTTCAGGTTAGTTCAACTTAAAGTTAGGATTCCGAGAAACATTTACAGAGAAACAAATCTGCATTAAACATGAATGATAACATATGAGGTATTTTAAATGAACAGTCATTAAAATTTAGTAGAATGATAATATGGTAATTAAATACCAATTGTTTGCGCAGGACCACTTATTGAGTTTAATAAGTATGTAAAAGATATTAATCTAGTTGTCATGCAATTACCTCATTGAGGGGGAGTGGGAATATGCGCATGTGTGTGGGAAGAACAAATCATGAAATACAAAATCCAGTTTCAAATCTGCATTAAGGTTATGACAGAACTATATATATATATATATATATTTAAAAATAAATCACTCTTTCCTCATCTCAAGCTATTGGGATATTCAGGTAGATACACTGAGGTGACCTGTGGGCATAAAAAGGGCTGTTGTAATAGAGGGCCAAGGAGGGGACACGTACAGAGGCATCCAGTGGAAACAGAGGCCAGCTGCAATAAACCATGGCAAAATACAGCACTCTAAATGTTAAATTTTTAAAGAACATCTGGGCATTTGTTATATCACCTGTGTAGGTGATACCTCCAGGGAGCTAGGTATCAACCACCATACTTAAAAATATCATTTAGCACTCTGAAGAATTATTTGCACTACTTGGGCTACCATTCCATTAAGTGCCCAATATAAAAGAAAGAAATCTTTGCATATTTTGGGATTTGCACATTCATGAAATTTTTTGCAAGGTTATTGTGACAACTGTACGCATCAACTTTACCCTCCCCCCCTTAAATAAAAATAGGCACTTTTTGCCTATGTATCATAATTTCAACCTGCCAGGTTTTAAAAACAGGAGATGGGATGGTCTTCACATTTTTCTTATAAATTATCCATCCTTTCTGCAACAACTTTGGAAGCAGTGCCAATTTCTTTTTTTATAGCTCAGAGCAGTGATAAAATATTAACCATACCATACATATATTTTTTTTTCACAGCCCTGTGTAGAAAAAGGCAATATTTTTATGTTCCTGTGTTTACACAGACATTAGAAGCAGAGAAAGGTGGTAGGAAACTTGAGTTAACTCCCCCTGTCCACTGAGGGGGATGGAGCTCACCTATGTTATTTCCAGCAGGAGTTTGACAAGCCTGTTCACAAAAACGCACTGAAAAGAGGATCTCTCACCTTCTTAGCAGGGCTGTCTTAATGTTTAACTAGCCTTTTTATCCAAAATCTTTGCAGCAAAGCAAGCTAATTTCTTCTTTTCCTAAGCCCAACAGAGAGAAGGAGGTATTGACTTTTCTGCCGAGCAAACCCAGCTCATTCAGCCCTGCCTCCGACCTACTCTTTCTGCATCTTTCATCGTTTTTGGTCCTCTTCAGAGCTCCAATTCCTGCACTGCGTCCTTAAAGAACAGTGTTTAAAAATGGATGCTGTCAAGCCCACAGCAGCACCAAGAGCTTGCCCTGCCCCCAGGCTTCAGAAAAACGGGAGAGGCATCTTGGAAAAATGTTTTAAGCACAAACAGATATGAAAAAGAGGAATAGCTTCAACATAAATTACAGGGGACAGTGCTTTTCCCATCACCTTCCAAGCACTGCTTTATGAAAATTCCAGGCTTTAGGAGCAGAAATGTTTTCTTCCTTCAAATACAAACGAGTAGACAAGCAGAAAGCTTAATATGTAGAGGGAAGGAAAGAGAAGATGACTAGGGTTAGTATCAGGGTTTGCAAAAGCCATGTAAAGAAAATAGAGTCAAGTCAGTGTTGAGAGCCCCCACTTCCCCAGCACTGTGCCTCTTTCAGTGGTACTACAGCAGGGCAGCTCCACTGAGCCTCCTAAGGGAGATTTCTCTCAGCCTGTATTTTTTTTCTCCCAGCCATCCCTGCAGCCACATTTCAGCACATTCTGAGTTGCTTTAATTAATTAAAAGGAGAGAATAATTAATGTAGCAACTCTTATTCTAGTTTAAGCCATCAGAGAGAGGGTAGGAAGAGAGGTGGGGAGCAGATGCACCTGAAACCATCACTTTTAGTGATGCAAACCTGCTGTAAACACAGTAAAGAATTAAACCCAAACAAGTTTATCATTGTTCTGCATCCCCACGAGGCAGCTGCAGGATACTGGTAAGTCCAACCCACAGCAACAGCAGAGATAGAAACCTTTCTCACAGATAAAATACCCTCTCTAAATATTAGTAGCTACTTCAGTACCATAGGCTCAAATATGTTGATGGGTCACAAAATTTTTGCAGATCTCACCACTAGATATTGGGAAGACTTGCATACCATATGTGCATCCTTATTTTCTTTCAAAATGATCAGTTGTTGAGAGGAAAAAATAAAGAGTTGTGTTTGGGAGAGAAAAAGCAATATGCACTGAAGCTCAAAACCAGGCTCACGTTTGAAGTGTCACTTTTCGTTTTTATCACCATTTTATCACCACTAAGGGAAAGTGCTCTGCAGCATACAGAGTGCTGCCTTATTCAATAACATGTTAGAAGCAGACTTTTTAGCTTGGAGATAGAAACAAACAAGGGGAAAGGTAGAGGCAGATGATTAAATGGACTGAAAATCCAGGCTGACACACTAGTACCAATTGAACAAAACTGGGGTGAGGAGAAAGGTACAAGAGCATGACTGAGAGCTTAAATTCCCACTTCTATAATACAAAGCTGGTTTATGTCATTGCATCACCTTGATTTCATGTCTGTATTCTGCAGATTGTGGAATACATTCCCAATCCCCAATTAGAAGTCTGTAGATTAACGTTTCCACAACTGCAGGCTCATTCAGCAGTGCAAACAGGCTCTGCCAGCATCATCACCATCTCTGGGGCTGCATAAAAGCACGTTGTTGACTTAGACCACTGGGCCAGTTCTCTGAAATGATTTCTTAGATGTTACGCTTTTATATCGCTAAATCTACTTAAAGTTTTTTTTCATTTGAAGATCACTGACCTGGTGCAAGAAAATATTTTCTCTCCATAGGAGGCAGACCCTCTTCCCTTCCTGTGACTTTCAAACCACCAAAACTTTGAAGAATTACTGTACATCTTTTCCCACTCTCTAGAGCACCCCGTTCCTTATGCAGGCAGACCCCCTGATGTTTTAGAAATATAAATAAACACTATACACATTAAAACTCTCAATTTACATTTATACCTGTGTGCTTTTCACAGATTCCTCTCCCAGCCCATTAAAAGTATTTATTTTTGTCAACCTCTCTAAGCAACATTTTTAGGTGACAGGATTAAAATGAACAAAAAATGACTTTTATCCTTGATTCTGCTGCTCTCTTAGCATTGTATCCATGTGAAGATCTCGCACATTTTCAGCAAATAAAGGTTCATCTCAGGCTTGCCAGAGAATGGCAGAAAGCTGACCTTCTGACTGGCCCGACCTGTACTTAGCCACAGTATTACAACGTGGAAGAGCTTTTACATCATTATGTTGATATTTAGGACTCCAATAGTATAGGGCCTGATGCTCCTAAACTTTGTGTGCCATTGACATCAAGGTCGATGTCATATTTCATTATGATGGGAAAATTACTGACAATAGAGTGTAGTGAGCTATTTTGTCTGCATAGTATACATAGGCTGAAAGAATGCAAAATGCAAATCCATCAGTCATCAGATGTGAACAGCTGGATCATTTTTTTAACTCTAAAAGATGTTTATTTACCTCCCAAAACAATCTTCCTCATTGCTTCAAAGAAAGTTGGGGACAGCCAACCCAAAAATCCCCAGTATACAGTGTATGCTTTGGCATCAATCCTAAGGCCACAGAGTACAGGATGCAAACTTTGTATTTCTAAATATAAGTATTTGTACAACTCAATATATACGGGTTAAATAATTTATACAAAAAAAAAAAATGCTAAAAATACTCTGCTGTAATGATTGCATTTTCAAATGGGTATTTTTTTAGGAGATATATTACCTCATTTAGGTGTTTTTCTTCTCTTTATTTTTTCCCATGCTTTGATATTGTTTACTATGCTAAAACATTAGGCCATCAATGAAATGGGAGAGATCTTCATTAAGAACTTGTAATGAAGCAACACACGGAAGAGAACGTGCACAGAGATTCTGCAGGTGGCTGGTTCGGAATGTACAAGTAAGTCCTTCCTTTCACAGAGGCTGGAAAAGACAATGACAGTCTAGTGGCCAGGGACAGCTCAGGAAGTTCTCTGGCATGAACCTGAGAACTTCAAAGCTTGTGACAATGACCCTGAGCCTTGCCAAAACAATATGCAGGGAAGAAGTTACCCTCAACCCGAAGCTACCCTCAGCTGAAAGTTACCCTCACTAGGGAATGCTCTCTGCTGTCTTTTAAACTAAGGCATTTTAACTTTAATACCCACAGCAGAACAAAAACATCTGTGTGCAGTGGCAGTTAACCAGCAACTTGATAGAGAAGCAGGACTCTCCTTCCTCCTTCAAAGAATGTTAAGCTATCACCATACACCAATGGAAATAGAGCCCTCTTTGTGCCTATATCTGCCAAATTTGACAGAAAAGGGATGCAGTTTTGGAATGCAGTTGTGTTTAAGCATTTAGAGCAGAAAACATGGTACCCTCTTAACTTGCGCTATGTGCACTGTCAACTCTCATGATGCTGAACGTATCTCTGGAGAAGTGAATCCAGCTCACTACTTATGTTACCCTTCTAGCAATTTAATTCCAAAGTGAAGCAGTAACATAACTATGATAAAAAGTAGACAGTGTTGTCTTTAATCTTTTGAAACCAAGTAGTCCTGTAACCTGCTCAAAGCTTGGTTGCTACTTTAGTTAAGACCAGGCAAATCATGCATCTGGTTATGATGAAAAGGCGGAGGAGGAGTAGAACTCTACTCAACTGGCTATTTCAGTGGCAGGGATTTGGGCATGCCGTAAAATCAAGGACAGAGGAGGGACTATAAAGAGGTGAATTCCAAGGGTCAAAATGAAAATTTTCATTGAATTTGAAATCAAAGTGATTGAATCAAGTCATTTATGTAGAACATCTGAAGAAAACAGACTTCAGAGAAGCATCCAAGCTGTCAGAATACACGACCAGCTGGAAAGACTGTTATTTGTCAAGGTATTACCATCTTTGAACTTTCAAAAGGTTCTTACTCTTTTGGGGGAATTTCCAGTACAATAATAATATTGGGAAAAATAATCCAAAACAAATCCAAACAAAAAAAAAACACAAAAAACACCAACCCCAAACTCCAAAAACCTTCCAGGAATTAAAAGAGGATCTGATCCTAGCTCATAAACAGCAGTGCCTAAAGCAGCAGATGGACTGTGGCTACAGTACTTCAATATATGAATTATTTAGGCCATTAATTTTTTTTCACTGGAAACATCTGGCTTCTGATGCTCAGAGGAAAAAACAACATGATCCAAAACTAGTTCTAGCTACAGGTTCATCTTCTATGAGGGCAGGTTAAGTTCAAAAACAAGTATAAAAAAGAACAGAAGTTTATTTACTATTTTAGAGGGTGGAATGGGATATACACTCTTCTTTATAACATATTATATATAAGGAAACTTACTCGATATGGTTTTCTAATTGCTTCCTGTAAAATCCGTGGGAAGAGCTGCTTCTTTTTCTGTCCACAGGTCTTTAGAGAAAGCAGAGCTGGACCTGTAACTAATACTTTGCAGAATCCCAGGCAGTGGACTCGGAGCATCACTGGTTCCCAATTATCCTTTCCCTGAAAGACTCCATCACTGACAGGGACACACTCCTGCTGCCCTCAGACCATTCCCCACAACACCCAACATGTTTCTTATAAAACTAGTAATGTCTGCTACAGGTAGGTTTTTAAAAATAGCCTTTTATAAAGACTACTGCTAGGAGAACAGTGTTGAGGAGATGTATTTCACACATCAGGGAAGACAAATACCACCTAACAAAACAGGGAGTGTGGTATAATAGCCTTGAAATTAAACCGTATTTTTCTACGATCAAATGAAATTTTACCAGAAGATATCAAAACCAACAATTTCCAGGCTCTAATTAGCTTAATGCAGTGAACTGCCCCATGTAAAAGGGAACAAAAGTTTTAGTTGTTTCATATACTAACAATCCCAGAGTGGAACTATTATCCCGTTTCACAGATATGTTTTTTTTTCCTAAACTCTCCAAATCACATGGTCCCAAGTAGGAAAGACAGCAAAGAGTAATCTGGTGTAAGTACAGAATAAGGGAAAGCCCTGTGGCCTCCAGCTCCTCGCCTCCTTCAGCTGCCCAACTGCTCAGAAGCACATACCAAGTTTATCTGCACTCTCATGTTAAGATGAGCTTTCTACAAATTACACTGTCTTTTTACCTCTCAAACGACAGGGGTTGCACAGCTCTTTAGAAAAGTCTGAAGTTCAGAGACAACACTTGCTTTTTTCACACACAATCGCAGTTCATAAGGTAGAAACAAGCCATTGAAGAAGGATTACATCTCAAGTCATACGCTCTATGTGAGGAGCTAGGGAGATAGACCCCACAGCCAGATTTATTTATAAACCATATTCCTAAGGACCCACCAGTTTGGAGAGAAGGACTCCCAAAGTTTTGACAAAACAAAAAAAAACAAACAAAAAACCTTAATATTCCTGATTTTGTAAGTTTTAATCCTTTTATAAAATTACTGATTTTAAATAAAACATTCTACATAAGAAAACTGTACCATCAACCCATCATTTTCCAATGGATCATCCTCTTTCCACATCTGAAAGGTTCCCAATATGGAATATGAAAAGGTTCTCAAGTGTTTGTGATTACATGTGAGCTTAATTTTAAGCTAATCGCAAAATGGAATCATTTCATTCATAAAATAACTATTACTGTAACGAGTTGGATTATGCCTAAGCAAGATTTCAAAGGTTAGATTTCACTTTCCATAAGAAAATACTACTTCAAATCTGACGCTGTTCATCTACAGCATCACCCCATTTTGATGCTAGCCTAAATAAGAACAGATATTTGTGGTAGTTCCCTGCCCAATATATATTTTACCTTTAAATTAATAGAAATTAAATTCTTAAAGACATACTGAGAGAACATGAAATGCACGATGACATCCTGATGGAAAAGAGAGATGAGAAAGAACTTTAAGAGCACCTTACTTCTGTGGTGGTAGCCTTCAAAATCTCTCATAAGAAAGATACACAGCTTAAGAATTACTCACTGCCAAGCAGAATTCAGCTGTAAGTGGGACAAGGACAATTCTCCAACAACTTACTGTACAGCAATGAAATAGTCAACAATGCTGCACTAATCAAACTGTGAAGCAGCTCTCATTAGATGACTATCTTTCCATGAATAATGCACTATTACATGTTTAGGTTTAATTAAATGTAATACATAAAATTTTCTTGTAATGAATATAGGTATCCATATGCTTCTATTATACTTGACTTCAATAATTCATTCATTTTCCTCACATCCACTCATTTGAACAATTTATCATATTGCCAGACTACTAACGTAAGTCATTTATGGGAAAAGTTTTTGGTGGTAATTTACAGGCTAGCTAGGATTACAATGCTGCCACCATAGATACTCAGCACTTCTGTAAACTTGCATCAAATGTAGTAACTCTGAATGGGTAACTACATTGAGAAGGAAAAACAAAGGCCATCCTGACACAACAAAAGGATTTTAGGAGGATTTAGCCTTTGATTCTCCGATTCTTGTACTATTAAGATAGCCTTGCATGATGAAAACCTTGCCTCTTTTCTTTTGCCCCTTCCCAAAACGGTGTTTTTCATCTTTTATATACTTTCTTTTGGTGTATTACTCATGTTGATGGATTGCACACATTTTCAGGTTATGGACATTTTGAGATCTGTTTACTCTCAGAATTTGGAATCTGGAAACTATCCAGAAGAGGTTTTTTTTTCCTCTTTGCAGGAGTCACCTATTACTGCACAAAAGTTGCCTATACCTCTGTATGCCTTGTGTTTGTAAACCTACTGCTGCTCTGTCTCAGGAGCCCAGGTGCAGACGTGGGTCTAAGCTGCCCCAGCTCCCACCCTTACCTGATTTCTGCAAAGCAAGAACTGCACTTCTCTACTTCTATTCCACATGCCAGAACCTGCAAATCTGATTTCACTCTGTAAATAGATTATACCCAATATTTATAAAACGATTAAGCTAATCTGACATTTAATTAATGGAAATGGCAATGTTTGACTTTTTATTTTAATAAGCAACACCCTTTGTTCCCACAGAAATCATTACTAGCGGTATGTTTAAAAAAAAAAAAAGAAAGACAGAAAAAAGCCAGAAAGATTTAACAAAAGGTTCCATTAAATTAGAGAGCAATAAACAAACACAGCCCATTTATGCATTGGAGTCATTAAATGTGTATCCTCTCCAACACTTTCTTCACAGATAGTACTTAGGTCTGCTACAATTGATCTGCAGGGAGCAGTTACCTTAATTATAAAATGAAACACCTCTGCTAATGCAGTCTCGAAGCCTTGTTAGTTTACACCCCAGACATGTGGCTCTGAATGGGCTCCAAATGCTAATGCCAGTAAAGGCAGACATCCTCAGTCTCTGATGTGCCGTGCTTCGCAGTCCATGACCGTGCTGCCTACCAGGCACCCCTGTTTTTTTTTCTCCCTCTTGCCCTTGGGGTGGAGATAAAATGCAAGAACTCTTTGGTCCAGCTCAGCATGTACTTTTGAATAGTTCATTCATGGGCAGCCATTTGTACAAGAAGTCTTTTTATCTGATTATCTGCCCTCATTGTTAGGGCTTGTGCCTAGATGTGATGAGCCTTGCAGGAAAAATTAAAGAAGATGTAAACAGTAAATGCAGACATTTTGCAACATAGCTAAAAATAAATTGCACTACAGGCAATTATGCAAGTTTTACTGGATACATTAAAAAGACATTAAATGCACAGCTGTTTTAAGTGTCTTTTAAGCTGATAAATTAACTGTCTAATAAATTGTAAGATTTGTCAGCTAATAATGCTATTTTATCTGCTTTAACATATGCCTTCCTAGTTCATGAAGCATTATTGTAAGTGCCAAAAGGAGATAATGTGCATTTTACAGTGTTATGTCTTAAGTGGAATGGATCATTGGCCATGAAGAAGTGTGTTAATAAATCTCCTAGGCTTTGTTAATTGCACTCAATGAAGTGTCACTGTTAAAACACAAAAGATGTGATAGAGAAAGCTGAACATAATGTCTTTCAGTTTTACAATTAACAGTTCACTAGGCAAATCGACCAAAAAGACCATAATTTGTTGAAGCCTTATTAACTTACATTTTCCTAGTCAAGGTCATAATTGTGAATGGCTTAAAGCTATCTTTTAATGCTCATCAAGAAGAGTAACCTTGCTAAAGAGAATGAACTTTTCCATCTCTCAGTAGCACTTATCATCTGCTTTGCAGGTAGAAGACAAATAAAGCTGAACTTTGTTACACAGCCATCTCTTTCAGTCACTCACCACCAATAAATGCCACTCTAAAGGGGAGAAACATGACTTCCAACATCTTTTCTCTACAGCAAATTAAAAAAGTGCAAAAGATGAAAGAAAAAAAATTAAGAACTGTATAAACCTATCAGAATTAACACAGTGCAGAGAGAAGACTGTTAATCTGATTTGAAGAACTATTCATCAAGATTTGAGGTATGGGAGTTTTTTACTCTCCCCTGGAAACTTCATTCAGTACAGAAGAGAAAACAAATAATCCAATACACTTAGCAAGCAATTATCCAAATCAAATAAAATCACTAAATACCTTTCATGAAGAAGATCTATTTCCATATTTCTTATTAAATATTGATTGTTGAACATATTAACTCTTCACAACATCTCATCAGATTAGCACTACTGGCCTTTGTAGGAAAATCTTCCCACTTAAGACCATTTGGTGATAATGTAAAGTATTTTCTACAGCAGGGTAAATACCGATAATGTTGAATTGGCACACATGACTACAGATATATGACCATCATCTCACTAATCCTCATGAAGTAATAAGAGCACATGATAGAAGAATAATGACCAAATGTTAATTTAAGTCTCTAATTTCTTCCTAAAAATACGCAAAACACAGAATACAATTTCATACAAATGATCATATATTTAAATTTCAGACTGCAAACGCTATCAATTGTCATTAATGCAACCACTACACTGTGCTGTACTACTTTAAATGTACTCAGCACTGGCTGTTTGATTTGCCGGATAACAGTTGTAATACTCTTCCATGATGCACATGAGATGTTAGAATATATATAAAATATGTATTCATAAATCATTCTGCAAGCATTAAAAATAATGAAAGGCAGCCAGCTTTGCTGTTACTAGGTTACAGGATGCCAAAACCATGCAGTCAATCAGAGCATGCTTCTTCCAGTCTGACAGAGCACATTGATTGCCTGTGGCTGGACAAAGAGAGGATGCTCCCAACTGCGGGACCAAGCTCCTTGCTGCAGGGTAGCTTTTGCAGGCAGGTGGAGAAAGAAGGTGGGAACAGGATGTGTGATGCTGGCGCCCAAAGCAGAAGGATGGGTATGTGTGCTGGTGAGTGGGCCTCCCATGTCCATTGGACCTGAAGAGCAGGAGACTGGAAACCCACTGGTATGGGTGCAGTAGGGAGAGGATGCATCAGTGGCTCAGTGCTTGTTTTCCAGCTAGGGCTGTATGCCATACCTCAGCTTCACACAGTGATTAACACAACATGCTATGATTATACTTGCCCATTAAATACAATAATTTTCACCTTCTACCCTGAAACAAAATGAATCGATATCTGCTGGGGATTCAGATTCCTGAGTACAAGGAATTATTCCAAAACACAAAGCATTACTGCTAACAAACAGCAGCATTAAATAACACCTGCCAACAACCTGGAAATATTTCTTCACATTTTTAATGAAGTTGCTTCAATTTGTTCAACTCTAATCTTTTTCATGAATGGATAATCAGCAGGGTCACAGCTCTCAGGTCTAGTCCCTGGGAATCAGGTAAATATGTCCAAAAAGAGACTGTTTGGGATTGCTCTGCAAGACTGCACAGGCACAAGTCTTACAGAAAAAAAGCTACTATCAGAACAGAAAGAGAATTCATTCCCTTCCCATAAGGCTGCTTTTAGTGGCAGGTTTGTTTAAGCAACCGGCAGCGTATGTGCATATTAGAGAAAACCTACAGAAAATTCATATTTTCAGCTAATACTTGGGAACATGCACCCTAGAAACCTCTCCAGAGGGATAAACTCATCCAACCAGAAAAAGAAAAATAACACATCATTTGCATCCAAGCAAAGCAACCTGTGCTTCAAACTCCAAAACCAACAATGAAGCCAAAAATTATCCTAAAAAACTTCCATGGATAATTTTGCATAGTGCATACTTTTCTAATAATTGACAGAATCAGTGCAAGAATTGGACTAAAATTTAACTGAACACAGAATTTGGCATAAATACCTATGTGCACATACACATGTCTAGAGTGAAATATAAAGGTATACGCATAAATAGGTACGTATTTCCAACTCACAGTTATTCCACAGCTGACAAAAGCAATTTCAAGAGCTCGTATTTAAACCACTGACTTCAAGATAACACAAAATAGCTGAAACACTATGTTTTATAAATAAAGAGATTTATGTTTGTGCTAGAATAGCTCAGTTACATTAAGAGTAATAGCTGAAGAGAGCCATCCTGTTGGATGTTGGGAAACCTTTAAAGCTTGGAACGTCGCACCATTGCAGTTGACTCACTTTCTTCTTCACATGTGTATCAACTAAAGTACTGGGACAGGAGTATATGTTCCAGCGCAGGGATTCACTTCTATGTCCCCACTGGGATGCATCCCTTATACAAGACTTGATAATATTAAGGCTCAGTCTTGCCACAGGTATTGCTCCTGCCAAAGTACAATCTTGTATTTGATCTATTAGGGAAAAACCAGTGAAACACTATCCTACCAGTTAGGTTCAGAAAACTCCCACACCTCTTAAAAGTTGCTTTCTCATTATTTCAAAAATCAGAACTATGAACACTGTTATTTCTTTTTGTGTGTTATTTCTAGAGACATGACTATTAAAAACACCATAAAGGTTTACATTTTAGTTTCATGTGTAAATCATGCAGAGATATACCCATCATAAAAAGAAATTTAAACTTTGCACAGTCTGAAGTTTCATACCCTCTTTTAAGACAAATAATTGGGCTGTACAGTAAGATTAAGATATTTTTAGAGTGAAATTGAGTCCAGTTTTGAGACAATGTGTTTATACTTTATGATGACTCAATTCAATGAAGAGGAATATTCTGCTATTCGTAGATTGTTAGTATAAAACCAGATGAACGCAGCTGGTTTTGTCTTGGCAAATTGAATCCCTTTAAATCTCAAATACAAATCAATGCTTTGAGAATTACAATGGGAAGGTCTCAGACCTTCTGTATTGATCCAACCCCACAAACAGGCCTTCAAAAGACATATGGTACAAGTTTTGCAGAACTCAGCTAACCAATCTCCTAGAAAAAGTGTAATAATTCACTCCCCTGGCCCCAAAACATTTATCTTGAGTAGCATGATTTCCTGAGATAATAATAAATGACTATTCTTTAGGTTAAAAGAGGTTGCACAACTAGACAAATTTCCCAGGCCAATACCACAGCGCAATAAAAAAGACCCTGGAAACCACACTTGAGTGGAAAGGTCCCTGTGACTCCCTGGGAATGAAGCTGGCTCCCTGTCTTCAGAGATGCCTATGCAAGAGCAAACAAAGCAAACTTCAAGGTGCTCTGCTCTGCTTTTTGTTTTTTCTTTAAGTTGGGTTCAGCAGTTCTTAAAGAGTTCTGAAATCACCTTGAATTTAATTTCTCTAAGCCACATTTAGAGAGAAGAATTACCATCTGTCACAGTTGGTTAATCAGAATCAGCATCCTGTAACTCATTCTCTTTCTATTAAAGAACAGCCCTTCAGTTACTAAATTTTCCGGACTCTTTTCCATGAAGACACAAGCCATGCTTATCCCATAGGAGCTACAGACACCTCTTGCAAGAGTTGACTAATCTATAAGCAAGCACACGGATGCTAGTTTATATAACGTTGCCACATGAATTTTATTACCGTATGCCTATGCGAGTGTCTTATTCTCTTGTGAAGCTCAGAAAACACTAAGATATGGTTCAGGTAAATGCTCACCCCATAAATACAGGCAAAATTTTGAAAGTGGAGTCACCATAACAATATTCAGATTGTAAAAATAAATGCTCTGCTAGCGTCAGTTTGAGAAACAAAGCACTCAAGAAAAAGCAGTAAAAGGAAAAAAAAACCCTGCATGCTACCAGATTAGCACATGTGAATCCAGAGAAACCTGAGCATTGACTTAGCCAAGCATGGCTAAAGCTGGAACAGTAGCAAGAAAAGAGATTGCAATTTTCTCGAAACTGTGAACAAAAGATCTGAACGCCTGCAAAAAGCAATGAATCCTCTTCATTCTCCGAAACCAACTAAGTGGTAACAAATTGTGAGTTTCCAGTTGGATACAATTGGCCAGGAATAATTATGGGAGATGCTAAAGGCTGATTTAACTCTTTCTTCCACCCATTTCTGCGAAGCTTCAGAAGGGAGAGCTGTAATAAGCGTTGCATGCTGGGACCCAAGCCACGTTACAACCAATTTACTTTCTCACAGAGAAGTTCATCCTGCTGAGAGAGCAGGCTTCCATAGATAATAGATGGGATCTCAAAACAAATTAAGGCTACGTGAAGCATGCCTGCATTTTACTATTGGCAGGGGTAAGCTGTTATGATTTAAGCAGATACCAATCTGAGATATATTAAAAGAGTGAAAAGGCTGAAGTTACTTAACCACGCTTGGTATGGTGGAAGGAACAATAGTGGATGTAGCTTTTTCTTCCTCTAACATTTCAATCCTTCATTACTTAATTTAATAACAATTTTGTGGGCAATTTAGTCGGTAGGCGGAAGAATTGATAAAAAAAGTACTATTTTACTTGGAGATGGTGAAGGATGTTTTTAAAATCTTTTGTTTCAGATCGTTCTACTAAAGCATCATGGGGGATTCTACAAGTGTTTTGAGATAGTGGTGAATTTTGAATTTTTTAATTTTTCATTTAAAATGTCTTCTAGATTATGGATCATTCTTTAAGAGCTCAGTAAATATTTTCCTCATACCTTTAATACACATTTGAAGGATAAACAACCCAAAAGAGGGAAATCAATCAGGTGAAAAAAAATGCCATGCAGGTTTCCATAAGATTAAGTACATATGTTGGTAGCAAATAAAAGAGACTTCAAGAATCACCAAAAGAAAAATACACATATTTGGGGGATTTTTTGCTATTAGTCTGCTCACAACACAGGGCAAGCAATCTCTAAGCAGCCTCCTCACTAGACTCCAGAATATATATATATATATGCATATTCTATATATACAGGGTTATAAATAAAACTAGGGGTTTGCTATTATGTTAGGTAAAATGGAACCCACCTTTGGTGTTTATATAGTCTCATAGTATTTTAGCACTTAACATCTTTTCTCAGAGCATCTTATCTTCAGCAATGTGTCCACAGGCACGAACTGGGAAGAGTTAGAGGTGGGAACACCTTGACAAGAGACCCACAGACAAAGGAAAGGCAATTTCCTGCCATGTCTTAGGAAACAGCCTGTTGCACCTGTTCCCTCCTCTTTTTCAAGCCATGGACCTAACGTTTGCACACACACATACATAAAATCACAGCTTCTACACACCAACCACCAAACTCACCCCCTTTCATTAATTCTGAATATTAATAGAGGTTACCAACAGTAAAACGAATTCTAGACCAAATTCAGAGCTTAGCCACTCCTGAATCCTTTCTATAGGATTTACAACCACTACTCTCCATGAATCTCACCGTAAGTCAAACCTGCCTCCTTTACACTCTGGCTAGATCAGCATACCTACTCCCTCATACTCTTCTCAGTTTTATCTAACATCTTTTGAGGGCAATAGCATTTTGGTTTAAGATGTAAATTAGATGTGGATATTGAAATCCTCATCTTTCATTTTATGATAATTAAAGAAAAAAACAAACCAAGTGCTACCTTTGTATAGACTGTTCAAAAAACAGTAGCAAGGGTTTCAAGTGGGGGTTTTTGATTCCTTATTCATGCCACCAAAGCCAGATTTCTGGCAGAGCACCAGGAGCGAAGAGCCACACCAAATAATTTCCTTAGTTTCAAAATTCACCAGAATTTTATTTTCTCAAAGCACAGGAGCATTTTATAACATCACAAAACCTTATATACGGACACTAATAAACATAATTCTGGAAGACGCACATCAAACCCTGTGTCTCTGTCAGCCTCCACAAGCAGTAGCAGCAACATGCTTAACATAAGAGATCAGGTGTAAACAACAGTTCTTGAGCCCTGGGTCTAAGCAGATGAGCAACATCAACCTATCAATCACTGAAAATTGTTGTAATCTTCTACTCATGTGCTTGCTGTAAATCCCCACCAAATTCAATGCGGATGTGCTGTTGAAAATGTGAATCTGGAGCAACTGCAGTCCCAAACCTGACCCACTCAGCTGCCAGTTTGCTTGCTCAGTCCTTTTGCCCCACTTGGCCAAGATAATCTCATTTAAATAGACCATTGCAGAGGGTTAACATAGCTCTTGTTACCTTCTGTGGGAATTCCAGCCCCAAAGTGTTTATAAGCTTAAAAAAACAGAAGGCAAACAAGCCTAACATTCAAAACAGAGCTTGTAGCAGACAGCAGGATTTACCATGGGTATTAAGAAGATTGTGGTGTGCATATGCAAACACTGCAGCATGCAGCAAGTGTGTAGCCCCTCTATTTGCATCACGGTTACATGTAACCCTGCAGCATCACAGAACTGGAAACTGCATCTCCCTTTGTTTCTTTTTTTAGAGGCCACATTACAAAATACACATATATATCTATTTTTTTCCTGTACCAGGTTGACATCTTGGTGTCAGAGATAAACCTTCCACTCTCCAGATGATACACCCGCTCCCACAGCATACCCTGCGGAGGGGGAAGGTGGCGGGGAGCCAGCTGGATCTCTCGTCCTGACAACATATTTTTGCAGATTATGCAAAACCAGCAACATTTAGCTTTAGAGGAACATCACAGCTGTTCCCCTTATCCTGTCAATCCCAGTCTCAAACTTGCAACAGGTTTCATTTAGGAAGGGCCTAAAGTGCTCCAAAAGTGGTGCTTTCTACACACACGGCCACGTACAAGCAATGTGAGAAGTTTAACAGCAACCCTTCAAAGGACAGCACCAACTCTACCAGCCAACAGAGATATCACAGGCTGCCAGTGAAGGGATCAGCACAGAAAACTGATTTTTGTCATCACTAGGTGCTTGTGCCAGTTTTGCTTCTTGATGAATTAACGCAAGAAATACAGTACCAGGCAAGCTTCATTCATTCATACTTGTGCAAAGGGATCACTCAAACTCCAGAATCCTCCTGCTTCATTCCAGAGGCTGAAGTCAAGAGCACAGGACCTCTTGGGGAGAGAAACCAGGTTGCAAGGTCTGTTAACAGAGGCAGGGAGACACAATGATGCATGTTTAAGAGGATATTTTAATTTTAAAACAGGAGGGAGCATTGCACTTGATAGTGCACAAAGTATTATAATGCTCCAGTCATCCATAACCTGTAAACTCTTTGGTTCATGGCTCATTTTGGACCAAGTGCCATCACCTAGTGCTAAAAGCAGATTTTTGTCCATCAGCGGGACGCTAATCTGCTTATTAATGCGTTACTCCTAGCAGCAGTACATAATGATTTTTCTAACATATTTCTAAAGGCACATATGGGAAGAATAACTTGTGAAAAACTTGAATATTAAGCCCATAAATAAAATGAAACATGACGTCTTATTGCATGATAAACCAAATGGAGTTGGCACTGAATGTGTAGGGATGTTCAAAGGAAACAGGGATGCTGCATTATATGCAGCTTTGAGAGTTTCAATGTATATCCAAACACCCTTTAAAATTAAAAAGGATTTAAAAATTTGACCGTGTTGTACCTACAGAAACCGTCACCCTCTGCACAGCCTGCAGCCCATCCCAGGCAGAGAGAAGGATGAAAGTCACCACGCAACACCAAAAAGAAGAAATCACATAAAAAATTGCAGATAAAAGTTAGGTCACAGCCACAGTTTGCTTAAGTGTGAGCCTGTCAGCTTACCTCGGAGTAGGCGCATGCTATGGTTTTACTTACACAATTTGGTGCAGAGGAAAGCAGGGCCATGTCCTGCTGTGGTCCCTACCCTCAGCCCAGTCTCCAGCCATTCTTGCTGACACGGATGAGCCTTCATGCCTCTCATTGATTTTTATTATTTTTTTTAATTGTCCCTTAGTGCCATTTCTAGATTTCTGAAACAAGCTCTGATGGGGTCCCAGGTTTACAGCACATTAAGCAATACAGTGCTCAGCTGTTACAAGGGGCAAGAACACCGGAAGAGAGAGGACTGTATGGCTAAAACTATTAAACCAGGGCGAACTTTCATTGATCTTTTCTCCCTTTTTCTTTACATGCTACCAAGAGACCTGTGAAAAAATAAGAACTAATGAAACACTGGAAAAGGTTGAAAGACTTGAAGCTTTGTGACAGAATATCTGTCATTGAACTCCAGAACAAATAGGACAATCACGGTGTCCTGTGTAAGTCTGGAAAATCCTATGGGCACTTCAAAGCATGTGAATTATATTTATTGCTCTAATAAGAAGTTTATTCCATGGCTGATTGTAAGAGTAGTAGAGCAACTGCTGATAAATCAGAATAACATCAGAAGAAAAGCAAGTGACCACGATGAGCTCTGCTCATGTGATAACCATGATGCAGGATAAGGTTGTACTTGTGGGAAACCCCACATCCTTTTGTAGGTACCTTTTAATTACTGTTTAAGTTTGATCAAATTACTAATGATGTGTCCAGGATTTGTTTGGTTGTACAGAGAGACAAGGCTGTATTTGTTCAAGCATTTCAGCTGAATTTGTCATTCAGCAAAATACAGCAAACCCCAGTGGAAATAGGATTAACTTCAAACACCAGAAATGTAATAGTTAAGTTAAACTCCGGCAGTTCTTCAAAGGTATTTGAAGAGAGAAGACGTGGTGGCTGCGAAAGGAAGCAATACAGGGGAGGAAAGTGGAGTCTGCACAAAGGTTTGGTTTCAGTTGCAGATTTGCAGGATTATTGATGTCCTCAGCTCCCGTGTACTCAAGGCAGAAGAGTTGCCAACAGCCTCATTTGATGGGCAAAAGGAATAATGAATTTCTTATCACAGAGAGAAGTTATTTCTTGGATGTAATCTTCACTGATATTGGCAAAGAATTTTCATAGCATCTTCATCTACTCATATTGAAGTCTTAGTTTTAACATAATACAGAAAGATTTATTTTTATTAAAGCTGTGAGGAAGGTTGTCTGCTCCAGCTTGCTCAGCAATGGACATCCAGGAAAGGTGGAGTTCAGAGCCAAACCTCAACAGCCATGTCCCACGCAGATGTCAAATACCACCTGTGAGGCTCAACAAGGCACAAGGCTAAAAATCTTGTGCTAAACAAACATGTCATCTCAACAACAGTGAGCATGAAACACTAGCCTGACTCCAGCACACTTCTAATACACATCAAAGTATGTAGGAGGTCTCAGCGCAATACTTCTCGGAGTGCTGATATCAAGTGCATTTTTCAGGACAAGAACTCTCTCCCCTTATTTTGTCAAAGCACAGCCAGGACTGAAACACCCTGCAAGGGTAATTGAAGGGTTAAATACTTGTTTCTGCTCAAATGTGTTGCAAAACTTTTGAAGCGACTGTTGCATGAAAGGAATGGAGGTGGTCTTTTTTTTATCGAGAGTTGTTAAAACTAAAAATTCCCATATACTCTCATTTCCCTTTAGAGATCTACTGGGGTTGGCGTATTACCCTGCTTTGATATGCAAATAGGCAGCTTGCTTTCCTGCAGGGGACACTGGACAGCATCCAAGGAACACAGAGGAGATGTCCTGTCAGGAGAGCAGCCCGGCCGCCTCGAACGGTCCTTGGGCAGCACTGAGAGCCAAGCTTGTGCTTTGGCTTAAAAATAAAATACCTTTGTTAATAGTTTTTCCTTCCAATATAAATGTTTATATATTTACACTGCTAGTCATCTCTGCTGGCCAATAGCAAGAAAACAACAGTTTAGCTGTTCTTTTTTGGTCAGTGCCTTACTAAACTCTTTTGAAGATACTACTTCTGCTGCCCTTCATTTATGTCACAGAATACAGGTTATTTAAGTAGCATTCAAACCATTCAGCTACAACGAACAGCCATATTTTTAGAAATATGATAAAGGTATTTCTCATTACTTTTCTATTGGGCCCATTTTTGGGGGAAGATATAGGGGAAAGTAAATTTTAGGTTCCATTTCCTGGTCCCTTTAATTTCACTCTTTTTCACTTTCTTGTTTTTCTGCCTTTTCTTTCACAGACATAATGGAGTACCTATAAAAAAAGATTAAATGGTGCCATAAAGTTTTATTAATGCCTTACATCATCGATATCCTCTCTGTATTGATAGTTCCACTTCCATTATTGCTACTTAGGCATTTAATTAGTGATTCATACAGTATGTTGTAAACTAAAGTATTAGCGTTAACCATTTATATAAAAGCCCCCATTATGTAAAAATTCTTCCCAGTATCGTAATTGGAGTATTGTTATCCACTTTAACTGACTTAAATTAGATTATTATAGATTAATTTATAAAAAGTTACTTGTAAAGGACATTGAAGATCATGGAATATTAAGAGTGGAACTTCATTACAACAAAATGGACTTCAAGAACAACGGCACCGAGTTTTATATAAATCCATTACAATCTTCTAGTAATATGAACAATAACTTTCATCTGGCATCTCAGTGATACTTAAGGATGGAAAGACAGACTGTTAAAAGACGTGTGCAGAATTAAAGGGAGGATGTTCATTTAAATTCTGGATAAAGCAACAGAGGAAAAATTTGCTCTTTGCAGAGGCAACTTGAGTAAGAGCATAAGATATAAAATACATGACTAGCACAGAAGAAGTGCATGGAAAACGGTATTATTCAGAGCATGAACACTAAATAGTACAATCAAGATTACTATGAACTCTGTGAAATCCATTGATCCAAAGAAAATTATTCCATATTTATATCACAGTAAAAAAAAACAACATAATTTGGGCCACCTCCCCAGAAAAGCTGTTCACATTTTTATCTGCCTTCTCTCTGCTGTTACTACCTACTTTATTCCCCTTGACTCATGAAATGACATGGTCTGGAGCACAACTTTGCTGACCTGGCAAATTTGCATCAAGCAAAGGAAACGCTGATCTTTGGCTAACTTTGGCCCTGGTGTAAGGGAAGAAGTCAAAGCTCCTGTAAATGGCATCTTCCCACTTGCCATTGTACAACTTCTAATAAGCAGGAAGATGCAGAAGCCCTTTTTGTAACTTGTCCTGTACTTTGTCCTTTAAATCCAGCCACACACTCTTTGCCAAATCCAAGGTATGAACACATACCAGTCTGCTCTTTGTTACTGAGTAATTCCCCCTTACTAAAGGATTTCCCAGCAAACCATCTCACTGGCTTTATAGAGGCTTGGCACCATCAGGCACAGCTGAATGGTTTCAACAGGGTGTTCGATTTTTGTGGCTGCATTTAACCGTAATCACTCCAGGCTTTGGGACCTGCAGAGTCATTTTTCCTCCACGGTTTTGTCCTTTTCAGAACAATATCACTTCTTCTGACAGATAACACATACAACACCACAGTCAAATTTCTCAAGTTAATTTTTATGTGGTTGAATATTTGCCTGGCTTCCAAAGAAAGAGGATCCTCACCGTCTTTCAGATTTAATATACACAATGTGGCATGGGTTAGCAATACCATGCTTGCCACCCATGTGTGTAGGGTCCCTGAACATCCATGCTGTATTTCATCTGGAAGGCAGGGGCTCCAGAAATTATTTCACTGAATTAATCAAACAGCCTATCTGGCCTTACTACCACCTGTTTGGTTCTATTTCACATGCAACATCACTGGCAATAGTACAATAACGGTGAGGCTAATGATGTTTAGAGATGGCATAGAGCTAGAAAACACCAGAAATACAGGTGATCAGGTTGATGAACAGCACACTCCAAGGGCAAGCTCAGGAGAGCATCCAACGGTAGCACAAGCACAGCTGGCATATACATCTGCATGCAAAGTCTCTAACTCATCACTGACACATACAATTCCTGTTGCTCATCTGTGGGATATTGCTTACATTACTAAGATTTTGCTATACATACTGCTTCTTCTTCTTTCACCTTTTTTGGCTCTTATCCACAACTTGCTTCAGACACTTCACATTCCCTCTGAAGAGACCAACTCATCCGTTTGAATTAAATCCTCTGCAATGCCTACTCTTTCTGACTGCTCCCCTGAACACACCCAGGGGCAAAGCAGTCAGTCATAGGAAATGTGTCAAGCTTGCCTCAGCTCTGCATTGATTTCCTAGATAACACATTGTCAGATGAAGGCCTTGGACTATAGCATCTACCTGGCTTTGGAACATCACCCACCAAAAAAAAGATTTATATTCAAAGGATGCCCAGTAACAATTTCTTTCCCCAGAATGGTAAGGTTTTCTAGCTCTATCTCTGTGGCACACACAACTTCCTTGGGAGCTGCTTCAGGATGATAGGTCATGAACAAAAGCTCCAAAAAAAAGAAAAATAAAATTCAGAAATTGCCACTTTATAGTCAAAGTACTAGATATGCATCTTCAACATCGACCTGCATCACCATGCACAAAGAGAAACTCCCACCCTGTCAGACCTCTGGAGTGTACATATGGCTCTCACCATAGGAGCCACATTAGAGAAACGAAACCTATGATATGTAGGGTGCTAGTCATAGAGATTAATGCACAGCTGGAACAGGACCAAGCACAGTGCTAAAAAGGACAGTGAAGAGAAGGGATTGGACTAGAAGAGCGCTAGTCATTTCAGGCTACTCCTGAGTTATAATTAACAATGTAGTATTCCACTGATAATTTCCCTGCCCAACAGCCTCCTCTTTCCTTCCACCTTTTGTCGGGGCTAACTAAAGGCGCTTCCATTGCATCTCACTGCTACGATAATTTTTCTTAAGCTACATTTTTTTCCACCTCTGACATGTCTTGTTAACCAAAGTTCTGGTTTTATGAAACTAATCTGAAGTTCTTTCCCATTCCCAACTCCCTTTTTGCTCAGTATTTCACTTTTCCTTCCTTCAGTTATTTCAAAACCATATCTTTTAATAAAATCTGAACGCAGTACAGAGAAAACAACCTAGTTCTGTCTGCCCATACTGTTTCTGCAGGCTCTCTCTGGCCATAAATTTTGCAGGAGAGCAATAGAATGCAAAACACATTAGCAGTAACATGCCAAAATCCCTGTGCTACAGGGTAAATAGGAAATGTAACAGCACATTTACAATTTTGGCCAGAGAAGTACCAACACAATTCATTGATCCTATTAAAGACCAATCTACATTCAGGGAAGAATAAGATTGATGAGCTGTTAGACTCTTCAAACACACAAAAAAGTTACCAGTTGCATGCACATGTAAGCAGTCCATAGAGAGTCACAAGAGTTTCTCTGCTCCTTTAGCCTAATGGTAATAATCACTGTAACAGAAGTGTAGTCGCCTGTCATTGAAAGAATTGCATGTAAATCTGCTCTGCCACTTTAGTATAACCAGTGCACAGATACTAATAATATATTTAGATTTAGTTTATGCTGGAAATTTAATACTTCATTTAATTCTTACTTTACCAGAAAAGATAAAAAGATTTTTTTATTAGAGTTCTCTTTTTCTTTTAAGCATAAACAGGTCTAAACTGCAGCATCTTCACCCACACTTAGGCATTATGGATGCCCCTTCCTAGGGACCAGGATCTCTCTCATAAGTCTGCCTTTGGAAAATTATTTTTGTCTCTCTATTCTTAAGTTTCCCTAACTGAAAAATGGGAATGAGAATACTTGCACAGCTTTGGACACCAGAAATGTAAAGCACTCCATTGGTGCAAGGTATTACTGTGTTGATGATGATGAAATAAGCTTTCATACACTGCTAAATTATTCAAGAACATCTACTACTGTTTCACCCCTGGCAATCCCAGAATGCATCTGAGTGCCATTACTCTGCAGGGAACAGCAGTGTTGAGTAAATGGCTATGAAACTCATATATTAACCTCACTTGGTGGCTGGAATATTCATTTCTTTTGAGTCATTTTAAGCAAGAAAAGAAAATCTTCACTCTTCAAAATCATCTTTAGCTGACACATTAAGGAACTGGGTTGAACAAATAATTTCTGATGAATAATGTGATGAATTTATTTTCCTTTCCTCTGCCCCCTAAGCAGACTGGGATTTCCTCAAATGTGTTTGTTATTCAAATGTATTCAAAAACTATCCTTTGCAACGTTTTTCTTCTGTGTTTATTGTGCCTGAATGTGCACAGTATTCTTCTTTCCTTTTGCATTCAGATGTGGAGCTTGGTTTGGGGTTGGGAGGTGTTAGATGGTGGGGAGTTTCTTTCATTAGTCACCCACATGTATTTAAGGGATGAGAAAACATCAGATTTGCAATGTCTTTTTAACACGAGTGTGCCTATAGCAAACACCCTGCCCAGATCTAGCTGGTATATTAACCAGGGTGATTTTTCAGGGTTCTGCAATGCCCTCAGTGGCTGGCACATAAAGGAGCAGGTGAGACACGATGTATGTTAAACATGCTATCTGTGAGCTGTTGCTCACATATAATCTTACATGAAGCATTTTGGTGGAGCCCTGCAACTTCAACCACCAAAGCACAGACTCTGCGACAGAAGGAGAGGAACTGCTGAGGATTTTTTTCACAGTTTGGACAGCCTCTTAATGTGTTAAGAGAGATGTCTTGTCAAGAATATTTTCAGGTTTGTCGTTTTCTTTATTCCAGGCTATGAGGTTGGCACATTTCGGAGCTATCCTAATGTATTAGCAAAAATATGGCCTCGGCTGTTATCCCTAACTCGGCTGTAAACCCGGCACAGGACACTTCCTTCTTCCTGCTGTAAGTTTTCCTCTATAAAAGGTGGATTATATCACTTTTCCAGTGGTAATTCAAAACTCTCCCAAACCAGGTATTATGGTCATTTATTTTACCAAGTTAGCTAAAGGAAAGAGGTTTTCTGACAGGGAGTGCCCCAAGATGTATTTTTGAGTTCAGTGAGTAAATCAAAGACGTAGCTTGTATACTCATGCTTAAAACAAAGTCTGAGCCCATACTGCACATATTAGATCATATTAATACACTCTGACATTTCCCACTGCAATTCATCTCTGTACCACAAGATATCTGAATTACAGTATTTTTTACTGTGTGTTCCCTACTTGAAGAGACTGGCTACGCAAAGGGAAATAAAACAGTAATCAATAATCACAATACATTGTGATGCATTCACAGGCATCCCTGATTATTAGCACAGAATTACCCAGTATCAGATTAATAAGTAAAGAATAGCTGGAAAAAATATGTTGTTGTTGTTGTTTGTAAGGCAGTCCTTCTCTTTCTTACAGCTTTGTTCAAAATAAGGCAGCCAAATTTCAATAGAAATTTAGAAGTCACTTCCTACAGCAATGCTGCTTCTGCTCTTAATTAAATCAGCAGAGAGTCTCAAGAGCCACATCTACCAAAACCACTCAGTGTCCAAAATTACCTCTTTGGCAACTGAAATTGAAATAATTCAGTTAACTGAAATAATGATATTTCAGACTGTTGCTGGCCCATGCTCAATGCTGTCTCCATTCTCCAAATGCCGCAAGAAAGGCCAGACCTGGTGCTAATACAAAGACTTGCAGTGCCTACAGTGGGTGCCAGGTCTGATGCTGTGAAAACAGGCACTTCGTAAAAGCTACACCAATATTTTTTTCTCTTTCTGACCTTCCTTCCCTTACATTTCTTTAAAGTTACATGCCATCAATCAAATTTTCCCACGTGGTTTTGGCTTTCATCAGCGCACTTATAATGAAGAAGCCATCCAGAAGTATTTGAGGGGCTCAGAACTGGTGCTATTGCCATGTGCCCCATCCTTTTTGAGCACCCAATGCCCACAGGAGCAACTGTATGAAATATAGCTTTTGCATAAATTTTCAAAAACATTCTCCTTATTGAAATAAACAGAAACTTAAAAGAGAATCCTTTCTGTCTTCCTTCCCAGACTCTACATCTCCAAAAGCCTGGGGAGTGGGAAGGAAACATTTCTTTCAGTGAATGCTTGTTTCCCGTCGCCTTTGAATTCTTAAAAGAAGAATATTGTTTCATACTTTCCCAAATCTGCTCTCCCTTCCCCAGCTCTCACCTTACCTTCTCTTCCTCTCTTTTCTTGATGACTATTTTCTTTCTTCCTCACTGTTTTTCTTTCTTCTCGTCTTCTCTTAGCTCTGCTCCTCTTGTTTCACCATCTGGTTCTGTTCTCCTTATCGGTCTCCTTCCCACTGCCACAACCCTCATTTTCCTCCGCTTACACCTTCCCAATCTTTGTTTCTCCTTGCCTTTCCACAGACTCCTTTCCTGTGCTATTTCCCTCAAGGTTTTCAAAGCGAAACACAGCTAGGGCCAGTTTTCCCTTCCTGCCTGCTACTAATTGAGCATTTAGTGAATTCTCACTTCTCATGGTGGCTTTGCAACTTTCTAGCTTGCTGTTAAACAAGACAGGGATGGCACCAGACAAATGCACCACTGAAAAGCCAACCAGCCTCAGCCATAAAATTATCTCAGAGGATGGAAGTCACAGTTCCCACTATCATATTTTTTTTAGCACTTGCTTTTATTAAACTCTTTACTGTTTTCTGTGCTTCTTGAAGATGAGAGTTGGACTTTAATATACAGTTTAAAAAAAAAAAATCTTATCGTGAGCCTTTATACATATTCAATGCTGAAGCAACAAGTAACCAAATTGGTAGCCTTTTTGTTTTCTTATCATGTGAATCTACTCCTGAATGCTAACAAGCAGGTCTTTATATACTTCTTCCACTTGATAATAGACTAATAATCTTATCATGATGTTTTCTTGAACTTGAACTAGGTGTACAAAGTTAAGGCTGGAAATATGGGAAATTACTGAATTATATAACATTGCAGAGATATTACAAGGGATTTCTTATACTTTGCAGAGAAATATTGTCAATTATTGTAGCTGTCAATTTAACAATAGGCTTATTCACTATGGTGTTTGATTAATGTGAAATTATTCAGTTGGCTACCTTGTAGTTGGCCTATTTTTGTGTCCAATTAGTATGCTAATAATGGTAATTATGTTCTATACTGCATGTCTCATCACCTAGAGGGTTTTTAAAATGATAAAATAATGAGAATAAACAAGCTGATGCTGACATTCACTGGGCCATTCTAATTACTTACTGAGAGCACACTAGGGAATCAACACTCAACCAAAGAAAATGATTCTTGCTTACTTTGTTAAAACTACTCTTTTCAAAGAGCATTAATAGTTTGCTGCTGTTTTCTTTATTACAAGGGACTGCACTATTTTCCCTTTTATTTGCCCTGCTAATGTACAGTACCGGGAAAAAGAAGAAAAAAAAGATAATCGAATTATGTTTGACTGAAGCAGTAACTGTTTGCAAAGGGTGTCAGAAAAAAACAAATAACTAATTGCTGAATTATACACCTTCGTAATGGCTACCATTATTTCTTTCCCTGCGTGATAAACATACCGTCACTTTTCTCACCAAGAGGATGTGGCATTTTTTCAGTGTGCTGGTATTGTCATGGGATGGAAAACTGCCAGAGATATACCCTAGGGTGGGCTTGCCTTACATGCGCTGCCAGGATCCCTACCCACAACCAGTCTGTGGCACCAGATTTGCTCTTTCCCTCCCATCCTCACTGTTATAGACTTACAGAGTTGTGTTGAGAGTTGGATGTTTGTAAAAATTATGCCTTAAACCCACTATTTTCTGATGAAAGCTTTTGTGATGCATAAGGGGCACAGCCATAATCAATAAATAATAGCACATACACTTGTTTATACTAACAACCAATTTTAAAACAATGCCTGACATCTGGAGGTAAACATGCACACACCATAAAAATATACACAGCATTTGAGAAATAGATGTATTTCTTAGTCGTCCCTTATGCCCCAGTAACAGTACGTCTACTCACTGGCTGCTTCAGAAAAGTTTGCCAAGGATGGGGCTCAGACATCTGTTGCACTAACAGCAGAATAAAGAGTCAGGGATTTCCAGTTCCAGCACAAGCGAAAACAGAGTTGGGTACAGAGGGTAAAACTGAGCAAAGCAAGGGGGAATTTTAAATCTTTCGTCTCTCAATTCAGGATTTATGCACAACATTTTATTTCTTTTTTTTAAGAATTGAAAGTTGGGAGATAAAAGTTATTTGCAAAGTTATTATGCCAGGTGCAAGGGAAGCTGTACAATGGGGTAATTAGAGGAATGCAAGGAAGTTACAGACCTGAGACAGACAGACACCAGTCTGGAAGGTGTGATCTAACCTGCAAATTAATTGATTGTGCAGAAGATGGATGCTGAAATACCTCTAAATTTTGGTATCCAAGCTGCCGTGGGAAGCCTATTTAAAACGATGAGCTGTGATTAAAAAGGTGTTTGAATGTAAATCCCTACAATGACAATGTATAATACACACACACACAATACTGTACGTTTATATTGATGCCAATATTTTACTTTACATACTAATAAGCTTTTAGACAATCAGTCGGTCATAAAGCTGAGCTGGGGTGATGGTTGCAAGCGCTGTTTGCTGACACGGAGCAGGAGCAGGGGCTGTTTTTAATAAAGGATGTAATATGTGACATGTTAACAGGGAGTCATTTGTGCACTATATATTGGTTACTCCTTTCCTGTCATTTTGAATTATGTCTCTATATATCTTACTTGTTAAAGTAACTAAACTACTGGCAAATAAGAATTGACTATCACTGGACAAATAACAAAAAATGATTGAGAGAGAAAGTATCCCAAAATACATTTTCTTTGCAAGATACCAGATATGTTCAACTTTGGAATATAGTTGCAGTGCTAAAAAAATCTCTGGATGTGTCTGCTCTCCCTTCCAACCTCCTCCCACCCCTGGCAGGAAAATTATACCCTCGTCTTGTTGAATACGAGCTTAATTTTTTTTGGGTGAATAATCTCAAATGTTTATTTTCCACCCCACTGTACCCATGTTTATGCAAAAAGGATGTATGCGGCCAGAAGTGTGCTTGGAGAGTCACAGGAACGTTTTGCATTGCTGTTTGATTTCTGCAGCGCTCTTACAGATACAAGAAATCTTCCTGGCAGTCGCTAATTATTTTGGACATGAATTTTTATTTCAGAATTACAAGCTAATGAAGAGAAACTCTGCAAATTTATTTGAAATCAGTGGTTATTTGTGCCTTTTGTCCATGAAGGAACTTACCAGCAGTATTTATGCTAAAGAATTATCACTTTAATCAATTCTTGAGAGAGACAAATTCAGAGTGACAGCTTCACTCTGAGGTATGTTGAAAGTGTGTAGCAGAGAGTTTAAGAGTCACCAGTGCCCAAGATAAATGCAGCAGGCTCAGTGGCAAATATATTCCATAATCTTAAACTGTTTTTAAAAGCAAGACTGAATGAGCAAGAAGGCAATTTTAAAGTGGAAGCTGGTAGCAAAGGAGCTAATAATTAACTGCTGTAGAAAGGTGATCTGGATCAACTCATCTGTAAATCCTGTAACTTTTAGTAAGAGAAGAGTTGTTACAAATGACAAATTATCCCAAGCTGCGTATACCTTCTACTTGATGATAACCTCAGCAATTAACATCTCACAGTAAATTCTAGGGCGATATCTTTGATTTAGCATGCAATTTAACACAATATACATCATTAGCTTTGTGAGCTTTTGCCAAATTAATTAGCCATTACAAAGCGCAAATAAATACGTTCAAGTATTAATAAATATAAATATGTGCATTTGTATATAATGCTTATGGATACATACATTGCTTATAAAAACATTCATACAGTGGTATACCTTTGGGGGGGGGGGGAGGGAATATCATAAGAAAGAAAATCCTTCTCCTAGCTTGTTATAGTCTCCAGATTCTGAAAGTGTGAGCTATTAATGATTTGCAGGTATATTAATTATATTGTTCAATATGTCATCCAAAGCCACAATGTTACAAAATTGGTTTATAGACGCACTTAGGTTGGAATCTGACAGAATAAAATGCAGAAAGTGTGAACTCTGTAGTTCTGATGCTTCAGATCTCAGCAACTAGAACCCCAAGGACTGATTTGCAAAATCAAGATTGCTACCTTGGCATTGACTGCCGCTGTCAGGGGTTATCTAATGCTAGCTAGCAAAAATAGTTAATATTTCTCACAGCTGCATTACTGATCACTATTTGCTGGAATTTTGCAGAGGGAAGAGGAAAACTGCCTGGTTTTAATTCAAGAGAATTACGAGAAATATTTTAAGTATTTTTCTCCTATTGTTTTCAGAGTGCTGTCTGTTGAATTATCTAGGAGAGATTTTTTCCTTTTGTTACCCAAGGGCAAAGTTTGGGGTGGCAGGAGGCTTTTTTTGTTTGGTTGGGGTTTTTTTGGTGTTTTGGGCTTGTTTAGGTTTTTTTTTTAACTTACATTTGCATTGCTATTATCAGTTTAACTTCCAAGTACTTTTGCAACTAAGATAAATCACCTGCACATCTTCCTACAAAGAAATACCGGGGAGGGGGGGAAGGGGAAAGGAAAAAAATAGTTCAGAAACTGTATAAATAATAAATCCAGGTAGACTAGAAAACAGGTGAGTCAACCACCAATTTCTTTGTAGCTGACCCAGTGCACACAGCAAAGCTTGGGAGAAGAAGGGCTCACCTACACCAACACTGCTTCCCCATGATGCCAGCACTCGCCCACAGCCAATAACTGTGTTAAATTATTACATGATTTAACTAATTTTGTCCAGAATAAGGTACCCACAGTTATCCTGAGGATTAGATAAACCTGACTTATGCAATCAGCCACCTGAGCAACACTGGTCAAAGTCCCACTACCATACATCTGGAAGTCTGTTGTCTTTAGAAGGCATATTTTGGCTTGAATTTCTTGCAGGTAGTGAGCATCTCCATTGGAGACATAGGGAAACACCTGAATTTAACACGCTGTCAGCTTCTCTAAATTGAACAGGGGTGTTACAACAGAGAAATGAGTTCTACGTAGCAAATAGGAGACAATATTTCTTCTGGGTCTTCTGCTCAGCTTCTGCACATATAGAAACTGAAATTCAACATCACAGATAAGCTTGTTTTTTATCTGAATTCGCATAGAGCAGGACAATGAAGTTACAGAAGAAGCAATGTGACCCTCACATCCCCTACAACCACTATCACAAACTGCAAGCAGCCAGTCACTGAGCCATTTATATTTAATGCCATTTTAAGTCTGGTCTCTCATGTATTTTTGCACTCCAACATCTGATTTCCCAGCACATGACATCAGCAAGAAGTGGAATAGATAAGTACCTTCTACCAAAACATAGTTCAGTGACCTAAATTACATATTCAGCAATGGGAACATTGCAAGTCCTAAATCTCACAACCATCTCCCTGGGATCAAAGGCTGTTTCTGCCATGACAGCACTTTTTGGATGAGGAGCAATTCCTTCCTGAACTCAGACTCTCTCCTCCACTTCCCAAGATCAGCCATAGCAGCGTAATTGAAAAGGCAGTGCAGAAACAAATAAATTACATAGAAGCCACTAATTACCATAGGTCACAAGCAGACTTCAGTTGTTTCCTTGTGCAAGAGCAATGCAAACACCAGGGCATTGTGTTCTTTCTCTGAATTGTTGGTTTTAGAACTTGAATTAAATCATAAACCATACTTTTGTATACGTGCTAATGTATAAATGCATTCCTGGTTTGTCTGCACCCACACTGCTCACTTCAAAATGTGCAGCACATCATTACAGCTTATCACTTCAGTATTAGCTAGTGTTGGGTTTTTTCTCCTTTCAAGCCTGACGAGGTAATGTGTTAGAAGTAACATTTTCAGTGGATGTGAAAAATTTCAGCTTCCAGCCTCCATTGACATCCTCTAATATAAAGATACTGAACTTGTTCAACAGGATTTTACTTTAAAACATCTTGGACAAGATTCTTAGCCACTTTTGCAACAACCCCATCATCAGGAAAGTTTGGACTCCTTTAGGGCTGTCACCAACCAAGTCACTGGATTTCTCATTGCTGCACCACATGAGCAGTACAAGACATTGCTCAGAGTTGTGTTGCTTCACTCGTCCTTCCTGGGGCATGGCCTCGTGGGTGCCTCAGGAGAAAAGCTCCAGGCCAACAAAGTGGTTATTTTCAAACTCTGGTCCACAGCCTCTTCAAGACCACAAGGTCAGTAAAAGACCAAGGGACATTGATCTCTCCCAGCTGTAAGTTATAGACTGGTACCTTGTATTGAAGTACTAAACACAGCACATGCATTTTTTCTTTTGCATAGGCACAACACACACAGCTGCAGACCTCTGTTTCATCCCACCTCAGACCTTTGCTTGACCAAACATCTCACGTGCACATTTACAGCTGTGTGAAGTCATGCCAGAAGTGGTGAAAGCTGCATTCGAGGAGGCTGACCATGTAACAGCCAATGCTCTAGCCACAGGCTCAGGGCAAAAGCCCTGACAAGGAAACTAGAACAATTCAGGTTTTATTTTTATTTTATTGTATATATATATATATATATATATATATATATATATATATATATATATATATATATATTTTTTTTAAGATCCTTCTGTTTCCTTGCATGCTTCAGTTTGGTTTTCTCTTGCAGGGAAATATTTGCTTGATTAGGAAGTCTCCCACACTTCTGCTCAGCCCTGAAACCCAAATACTCAACCCTCCTCCCCCCCCCAAATCTGCAATAATTAATTACACAGTTAAAACACAACTGCCATTCCTTTGCTGGAAACAATCAGCGATTTCTACTACCCAGTGCTACTCATACACATTACTTCAATGCCAAGAGCTCAAACCTATTCTTGGCTGGGAACGGGCTTGCCGGGGGAAGCACCGGTCCCTGCAGCGTACCGCGTCTCCCTGCCAAAGTAATTGGAGCCAGGCAGGGAGTACCAAGGCACTCGGAAGCTTGGGTCTACACATGCCACTGGAAATAGAAAATAGAATGTTGCAGCCATTAGTGAGTTGTCATTAATTGTTCTCCTGGTGAATGAATGAATGAGTATCTTTGAGGGAAGAATTCCCATCTTCTCCCAGTAATAATTATTTCTGCCTGCCTGACAAGATATCTCAAACTGGGAAATTCACACAGAAGGAAACAAATCCCTGGTTTATTTTGAGTCTTGTTTAGGCTTGCACGGCACTTGAAGTATGTGCCATGGAAGTGGGTTATGTGAGAACTGCCAGCAGTTTGATTCTCTGGCAATTATTTCTCATGCACAGCCATTCTAGCCCATGATAAGCAGTTGGATAAAGCCTTTTCTCCATAACAAAAAAAAAGCCCACAACAAACCAAGCACACTCACAGCACTGACAGCGCCCAGACCTTTACAAACACCCCCTGTCCAATTTAAAGCAATCTTGAACTGAACAAGAGCTCATATGGCAAAATTACAACAAAAATCCCATACACAGCAGTTTAACCTTAATTTTTGTAGCCAACTACAATTCCCCCTCTCCCTCCCCAGTTTTAGACCAAAGGTATTTGTAACCCTCAAGCTAGAGACAAGATAAAGACCTTTTTTGGTGTTTGGGAGAACCGTTCTCCCAAAGAGTTGGCATTATTTAATTGTAGTTTATTAAATGGGAAAGTTCAGACTTCTGATAATTTCCTTGGAAGATGCTGATTGACAGAATGAAACCCAGCTGATCATGCACACTGGCTTATCCGTGTGCTGTCTCTATCAGCAAAGCAAAAAGGTCCGCAGGTAGCACCCTAGCTGGCTTTGTCCTCTGACAAACAGAAACCACCAGCTATTGAGAGATGCCAGTCATGCCAAACCTCTGTGAATTGCCAGGGAAAGACCCTCTCCTCTCTGAAATATTTCACCCTAAAGAGAATCAAATACATTATGGTTCAAAGTGCAAAACCTCACCTCTGACCACCTGCTTTAATAAACCCTGGGCCGGGGCAAACAGAAAGATGTTGTTATTATTGCTGAGCTGCTTTAAGCTGGTATTTCAGTGAGCTGCTGGCCAGGCTGCATGCAACGAAGGGCATCTAGCATATGTCTGAAGGACATATGTTCACAGCTATATTGAATATTGATCTATGCATACTCCACTGGCAATAAACGCCGTAATACATAGCTGGAAATTCCAACTCATACATCCTTTACGTGAAGGCTCAAGGACAGGGGGAGGTCTGATTGCCTCTGTATACATGAAATTTCTTCGTGTGCATCTTGAAGGATTTAAACAGGGCTCGATATATGATCTGCCTACAGGAGGAGAAAGCAAAAAGCAATTCTGCAGGTTGTTAAAAGCTATAATAGGAGCCATTGTGGACTGTGGTATGTATCCTCAAATTTTGAAGTGGATATGCAAATATAAATATTTTAAAATTAATCTCTTATTCTGAAAATATTTTAAGAAATACTTCAAGGAAAAGAGTGGTTTTAAAAAAAAATATCATATAAGATGCTATAAAAAAGAAAGAAATATCAAGTGTGTTGGCTTGAAAGTTTATAAAGAGACCATCACATCTGGGTATTGATACATGAGAAGCCTGGAGGAAATCAGAAAGCCTTTACATACCAGCTATGTCACTACAGTTCAGAAGTTACTATATAACCAATTCTTCCTAACTGTCATTCTTTCACCCTGCGAATCAGTACTAATAAATGACAAGAGCAGGACTGACTAACTTCCATCTTTTATCAAAGGGTAATGGATGTGGTGCCTCACGTGTCACTTTGATGTTATTTTTCATCAAAAAAGTAAATTATGTAAAATCCTGTAAATGCCCTTCTTACTTCAGGGGTTTTTATGCCTGAAAAGGTTGAAGATCCTGATGTCTTGAGAGCCCTTGCAAGTGAATTAAGATATTTGTTTCCATACTGACAACCTCCAATCATATTTTACATAATTTTCCAGGACAGGGAAGAGTCCTTATGTTCTTTCCAGTCCCCACTGCAGCTTGTACCTAGATACTCACTGCACACCCACAAAAGCACAAAACAGGAGCCCAGTTTTGTGAGACTAGCTAGGAAAAAACCCTCAAGAATTCTTGAATTCCTGTTTTTTAAGCTGGGTCTTGCAGAAAACCACGTAGAACACACCAAAAATACAGACGTAGCTGTAAAATAGAAATGTTTCTATAAACTTAATATTTCTCTGAAATTATCACCCTGAAATATTCCATCAATAACACTCTGCTTTCCAACACATGGCAAACAGACATATTGAAAATATATACTGCGTACATGAACTTAAACATATGAAGAGTAAGAAAAAAGGAGCAGAAGAAAAGTGACAGGTTGGACCAGACGATACTTGAGGTCCCTTCCAACCTGGTAGTCTATGATTCATTCAGCTGCAGTGAGTGATGGGTGATAGAGCAAGGAGCCAAACACCCAGTTCTGCTACGCTTGTTCTACTAGATAAAACATACAATATGAAAACCCTTTATTTTCATCAGCTTTTATGGCCTTACAAAAGGTTTAAACTCCAATAATGTCTTGTTCCTTCATCATTTGTGGTCCATATCCTAGGAGTCACAGAAGTAGTTCAGTGAAGCAGCCAAGAGGACACCCCCAAGAACCTCACTGGCTGCTATAGTCTCATGTTTATCGACAGCTCTTTGACAAATTCAATATACCCTTGTCTTTTCTGATTATATTTGCACATTTCTTTACTGCTTTTAATGCAATTCAAATGGGCTTCTTGGTATTTTGGCTTTTGGTCGGTCAGAGGATGAGACATGCCATGGGCTTGGCCCAGCCACAGCACAGTTTGAAACTTTGAAGCAGAATGTCAAAAATATGACTTTACAGGGAAAAAGAATCAGTTCTGGGGTGGGATATAAGCAACTAAGCACCAAGTAAACACCCTCCTGCCTTTTCTGAGAAACTATGAAAACAAGAGGAGAAAACAAATGCTGGAAAAAGCACGCAGAAAAACAGGATGCCTAATTCTTCCCTTACACCACCGTGTTTAGGCTCAGGTCAGCTTGCAATGGCAGTACACGATGATGGAACAAGTTGACCTTCTCTGGCATAGACATGATTTCTCAAGCAAATTAACCTTTTTCTCACCTACAGACAGAACAACAAAAACAAAACAAACAACCCATAAATCAACCAGTAAACCTGTTATTTTAGAAAAGACAGAGTAGTGAAGTAAATTCTTCCAATATGCCCTTACATCATTCATACAGACAGAAAAACAATTACAAAGCAAATCAGATCCTTTCTTTAATTGATTGCACTCAGAAGTTCTTTCCTCAAGAAGAAAAGTTGCCAAAGAAAAAAAGAATAATCAACCAGTATTTCAATTCTGGGCACCAGTGAAAACACAAATGCCTCCAGACTGCTATTTTATTCCAGCAGTTTCTACGTGAAAAATATTAAAACAGTCTGTGTTATTCCGTTCCAAAAATGAAGCTTCTAGATATGGCCTCAGATTATCACAAACACATAGGAGCTCACTGAAAACACAGCCTGTAGTTTTGAAGAGGTTTTTATGTGTGTTTAGTTTGGGGGTCTTTTTGTTGTCCTGTTTGTTTGGGGGTTTTTTAAGGTTTTCTTTTTAGCAGAAAAGAGGAAGACACCTGCAATATGCAGTTTGCCTCCCCTTGCCAACAAGAAAGTCTCAAGCAGCACCAGAGATCAAGAGTGCAGGTAGGAAATCCAATGTGGGCTTTGGAAAGAAGAGTTAGAGGAAAGCAGTGGGTTTAAAAAAAGAAAAATCAAAACTCTCCTGTTATGTCCATGATGGACCTCAGCTGTGCCCTAGTACATGACATTGAACTTCAGCTGGAACTGGGGAGATTCTACTGCACAGCACTGACAGCTCTGAAACTCAGGTAGACATAGGCTAACCAAAACAAAACCGAATTAGAGCCATGTGAACCTAGTTTTTCCAAAAAGCAGTCAACCCATGCTGCTGCTAATTGTTGCCCTTGTTCAGTTTTGGAATCTTGTATTAATTCGAAGTTTTTGCCCTTAAACGTCTGTTTAGCAAGTTCAAGTCAAGCTTGCAGCACAGTTTTCTTCACTAAACAGCTGTCGATCACCATCTCAGCACCTCAGTTCAAACACCATTGAAATATCCTCTCATACACCCCGACAAAAAAGGTTATGATGCACGCTTGGACCTACACAGCACTGCTCTCAGCTCCTTCCTGCAGGTTTTCCTGTAAGAAACCCTGGTCCCTAATACATACAATCTGTCACCCCACCTACACTATGCTGTACTGGGATGCCATGAGGATTGATCATCCTGATTTCAGCATGTATAACATTTGTGATGCCACCGTTGCCACCTCGCAGACTGCTGCAGATCGGCAATGTAATGACATTGGGAAAGGAGGAAAACAGGTTGAAGTCAGATTTATTCATCACTTGAGTTTACCCAAGTGTAAACAGAAGTTATAGCAAACTTGCATCCCTAATTAAGAGTACTTCTTTGGCAAAAAGACTGGTGTTGTCTTCCTCTTCTTGCTTCAGAGGCTGGGGAGATAGAGATCCAGTCCCCAGAAAAGTAACTGCTGAGGAAAAATCAGCTCTTTCTTCTTGGCCCTTTGCTACAATTCAAATTAAAATTTCTTATCAGGATCTGTCCAGTCTCTTCCCATAATTTGCTCCAGAACTTGTTTTCATTTACTGTGCCATCTTTTTTCCAGGTGCAGCTTCTGTCCCCTTGTCTCGCATGCAGCCTTTCCAATTCTCTCAGACTCTGCCTTGAATTGCTTGCTCTTATCTTCTAATTAAAGAGCTGCAGGGATCTGGATTGAAATCCCATTGAATTACCTGACACAAAGAGGTCTAATGGAAAGTACAGCTAAAACCAGAAGTATTTTTACTGTGTCAAGTACATGATTTCAGATCACAGGATACTTTAGCCAAGTTGAATGTTGAACTAATGACTAAACAAATACCCAGGCAAAAGCCACCAGAGAGTGCTAATCCTTCTACTGGAGAAACTTTATCATGTTGAGGTTAGGTTACAGCCATGGCAGAGATACCATATAAATTTTTTTTAATTATATTCCACTAGATGATTATCCATTAAGTGAAAGAGGTATCTTTTGCACTAAAAGCTTTAGTACTCAATATAATTAATGATGAATTAAAGCTGGCCATGTAAATAAGCAAGATGTGGGTTGGTCTGATTCTGCACTTTACTGAAAAATGTGGCAGATTAAGCAATTCAAACACACTACAGAAATATTTATTGTGAGAACCAGCATTTACAATTAGAGGTTTCTCCCCCTCCAAACAAATACTTTTTTGTGAAGAATACTTTTTCAATTTGAACTGAAAGCATGTATTTTGATTGCAATTTTTCAGAGAGATTAAATGCCAAATAGAGAAAAGGTTTATGTTGTTTTCATTTAACAGAGGAAATCTCTGCTGTTCTTTTTGCCTGTTACCATTCTGGGGAAAAATGCAGTGGGTGGAAGATAGGAAAAGTAATGAAGGTAAAGACATGTTTTCATGTTGCACTTTATAAAAAATTAAATACTCAGATACATCATTTACCGTGCTTGAAAGTGTTTCTTGAAAGCACTTGGCATTTCAATTTTATTTTCAAAAATGTGTACTCAGAAATTTGGTAAACAAATGAAAGTAAATATGCAGAGATGAAAAGTAACATTATATAAAAAAGCAAATCTTGAGATATGACACTGGTGAGGTCACTCAAGGTCAGTGTTTATTAGATGATTTAATTACATATGATAACAAGGACCAGGTAAAGATATGGAAGAACAAGACAAATATGTTCAGAACGTTTCAATATTGATCCTGTTTTATATGCATTGGTAGTTGATTTTATGGGGTTATAAAGAAGTAGAGTTAATGGAAGTAGCCATTGGGAGTTTTCAGAAAATAGTTTTTCAGGTCTGCAAGTCCAGAGCTCATCTGAAGCCTGTTTCAAGACCTTTGTGTTGATTGGCATGTAGATTTTATGCTCCTCAATCCAAGTAGGTTCCTTCTTAAGGAAACTCATGGAAGTGCCAGAACTGCAGTATTTGTGTTGAGACCATGTCCCAGTGTTTTTGGTAAGCACTGCCATTCCCTCCACCACCATGGGTGCTTGTTGTGCTGCTGCTCACCTGCTCCAGGCTCAGCACCACAGATGTGGTGGACCAGCAGCGACTAACCTGCTAAAAACCACTGTCCTCTCCTGCCAGCCCCCTGATGTCCGGTAGGAAAACAGACCTAAAAATGCCATGTTACTGCTGCTGGGGCAGAGCTGTCTTTGCAGTGCACCTGAAGCACCTCCTCCATGGCCGAGTGCATAGCCACCCACTGAAAGACCTTGGGCCCAAGGAAGTCAGGTAGCAGCTAGTCTCATCCCACCAGCTGCTGTTCCTGCTCGCAGCACATACTACTACCTTTCTTCTTATGGACATAAGATACTCTTCATTGCTTACATCACTGCCCATTTCTAATCAGTTTTCTTCTACTGCTGCTGTGACTTTTTCTAGGTGGTCCTTCTCTTTGATCCTGATGACAAGTTCTCCATCATTCTGTGCCTGCTGCAGCCCTGAGTGACCTCAGCACTATCCAATGTAGGCAGATTTGTTATGGACGTTGCCATGGGTAGGCTGGCTCTCTTCATCACTCAAAGACATTTCTTAGTCTTCTGCAGAGTGATTTCAGCAGATAGCTGTGAGCGATTGCTTAGTCACTCAATATTAGGAAGGTGATTAAATGATCAGCTGAGACCATGTCAGAGTGAAAAGCTAAAATTTGGAGAGGTGGAAATGCTGTAAGGAACATTTGTGGATATTGTGAAAAAATTATCTCTTTACTGTTCCCAGTCCCATAGTGGATAATGGCTGCAAGTATTATTTTTATCATCTGAAGTATGTATGCAAAGATGACGGCTTTTTGTGAAGAGTAACTCTTGAACAAGACTTCTGTAACAGCAATGATGGCTGGTGATGCAAGTGTGGGGGAGAATCAGGGCCACAGTCTTTAAGGATTTCACTAGGGTTAATGTTCAACTAAAAGTTAGAGAACTAGATTAGATTTTAGCAGAGCAAAGTTGAAAGACTAAGAGCAGGGTGAAATTCAACATGATAAAGCTGGGGAGAGAAAGGACACGCAGGAAATAGAAAGTGTTCAAAGATAAATTAATGTATGCCCAAGGGTTATGCATACCACCTCGCAGTAATTGCACAGGGAATGTTCAAGTTGTTTTTTCTATTTTTTTTTTTTCAAAGCCAGTGTGAAGGAACATAGAAATGTAAAAGTAATCAACAGTGGGGAAAAAAGGCTGACATGAGTTATAGAACATCAAATGCAGAGCAGGATTGGAACAATTGCATAATGAAGTTGAAAGCATAAAAAGCGATAAGAAAAGCAAAGGCAGCGAGTGAAAGGAAACTTTACAGAGAGGTAAAATAAAATTAAAACTTTTCAGGTACAGTGCAGAAAGAAGAGGCTGGAAAAGCAGTCCACAGGTCTTCCAGAGGTAGGGCAAGATATTAACCACATAAGGGACCATGTTAAAAGACTCAAGTATTGCTTTATGATTTGTAAAGTAACTAATATTTAAATCTTCTCACAGAAGACATCATGGAAGAAATAAGTCCCAATGTGTTTTCAGCACTGCTGTTAATTAATGTCCTAAGGAACCTTCCAGGCAACATTATGATGGCTTCTGGGCAAACATCTGCAACAAGCTGACCTGGTCCTGAGGACAAGGTGACACTCAAACATGACCCTTTTCCAAGAGGTCTTCCAACATGAGGCAGTCACAACCATCCAGCAGGCACACACGGGCCTGCCAGGGTCAAGACTTCCTAAGTCCTTTCCTCAGAGTCCTAACATGAAACAGGTTCCAAAGCAACAGCCTTCAGGAAGGGCAAAGGAATACTGACAGCTTTCACAGAAAGAAGCTGCATTTAGACTGCCTTGCCAACTCACAACCCCAACTGGAAGGAAGAGAGTTTGCATTTCACTCTGAAGTCACCAAGTTCCTCCCTGACATAAGACTTTCAAATTCATGGATTAATGCACATGACCTTACAGGTCAGGTAGACATTTCCTGTGTCCCAAGGGACACCATGCATGCAATAAGGTGCACGACAGATGTTGGCCATATTTTCCTCCTTGGGCCTTCCCAAGGCAGAGTTCTTCACTCCCAGAGTCCAGATGGAGCTTACCAAGAACACAGGTAAACTTGCACACGTTACCCACAACCTAGCAAAAGGGCATCCCTGCTACTGCCCCACATCAAAGTAACCTTCATCACCTGGTATCTACCATCAGCTGCACCCCAGCAACATTGGGGTTAGGAGCATCTTACTGTGCTTTCTTATAATAACAGCTTATATTCCTTAGTTGAACAGCATTTTCAGCACTGCAGAGCTTGAAGGACACGTTCTCCCTGAATTTAAGATGCTGTTTCAACCTTTTCTTTCATTCACGTAATCTCTTCTATTAAAATAACACTTTACTGGAATAAATTCACAAGAAACAGTGACTGAGTCATGGAGACAAAAACACTGACAACAAATATTCAGAAGCCAACCAGGGATCAAGGTTTTCAGCCAGCCTCCCTCCACAGATCAACCTTGCTGCCCAAGTCTAAAGCAAGTACTACTGGGTTTATGCTCTTATTTAGTAAAGGCATTGACAGGAAATGGAAAGCAGAAATAGAACAGAAGTTGTAGATTTGGTTTACTGTGCTTATTATTTGACTTACAGGTAGTGGTCAGACTCTTTTGCCTATATATACAATACATTCTCCCCTCTTGCGTGAAGACACAAGGGGTAATATAAACATTGAAAATTCATGGTTTACATTCTATATGTCAAACTAACATGATAGCCTCAAATCCTATTTAAACACTCACCAAGACAATTCTCTGAAGATCCCCCATCCCTTCCTGTCTGCAGCCTACCCAGTCCTAGCATTATTTGCAGGGGTGGATGCTGAGCTAGTTTCAGCAGTCACTCTCAAGTACAGTGTCTGTTCCATGGTTTTCCCGACGCAGGAGCAGGAGACTGAACTCAGCATTTGTGTTTATCAAGTTGCCTCAGATGTACTTCGAGCCTCAAGGTCATTTAAAAAACTAGAGAAACATCCTTGTGTTGGTATCTTGGCTTTACAGGTACTTCAATGACTAAGGAGAGCCATAAAGAAGTTTTTCAGATGTGTTTTTGCCATATGAATCTTTCTTTGAAGTTGTAAAAAACCAGCAGGACTTCTACCTCAATGGATTCTAAAAACAAGTGGAACTACCTGGTCCGAGAGCTCTGTATCTTCCTTTCTGCTGCCACTAGAGGGAGAAACCTATTCCTGGGATCTCATGGTTTCTAGGCTGTTTCTGGAACAGGGTGAGAATTATTTCTGTAACGTGGAAAACCGTTTGTCTCTTTGCAATAAGCACAGATAGCGCAAGCGGAGAGCCTCTAAAAACTAAGTGGGTTAAACGTTTTTCCCCCACCCTCAAATAACTCCAATTACAAACCTCAAACCTTGTGAATTTAAACACTGCTGCAATTGTTCTTCTTTGCTGGTAATACAAATCCTTCTACTGTGTTTACTCCCATTACATCCAGGGCAGAGGAGGCCAAACAGGAAGGAGAATACTGGGTTTCTATCAATACAGGAACAAAGGGTGTTTTCTAGCAGCTAAAACAAAATTCTGATTGAAAAAACAGATTTTTCTATTAGGTGTAAGGAAGACTGGGAATTCATTCTGGACTAAAAAAATGAAATAAAATAAATCCTGAAGTAGCATTTGAATAAACTAAAAATTCTATCATTCTGGATGTGCAAACTTCCCCCTTTTCTTATGATAATTCAACTGAAAGATATATTGATGGGTACTTATATCACTATATTTTAACACTTCAACTAATTGTGATTGCTTTTGATAAAATTTATAGTATTGACAAGGTCATTCCATTGATACAGCAAATGCCTTTGCAAAATGTTTTCAAACATGGGTGCAAAAAACTTTACCAGTGAAATCCACCCTCCCTGCCTAAGCATGAAATGTCTCAGCATCAGACATGCTGAGTAACTACCGAAATAGGCTTTCACCAGCGAGCAACCAGACCTGGCTTCGTGACACATGACAGTCCTAGAGGGGAAAAAGGCCATTTTCTCTGACAGCAAGGCAGTTTGCAGCCTCAAAGCTTGACCACATTCTTTCTGGGGTACTCATTGTTCTTTTGCTCTCCAAAAAGGAGCAGCAACACCAACCCTTAAGGTCGTGAAGAATGAATCATTGCAAAGCTTAGACTTAACTGAACAGCGAGTACAAATAATACCATATTCTTAGAGAAAAACTTACCCCCAAATCATTCCTTCCTATCATTTAAAGGGCCTTTTAACTAACCACAGAATAATTTTATTTGGAAAGGGTTTCTGAAGGCTCTCTGGTTGAATCCCCTGTTGAAAACAGGGCCAACCTCAAAGGCGGAGTCCCTTGCATTCGAACTTTGAGCACTGACTTCTGCAATGCAAGAACACACTGGTGACACATGGTCAGCATTTCTGCCAGGACCCCAAGGTCTTTGCCTGCAAAGCTACTTTTCAGCCAGTATCCAGACTGTATAGATGCATGGAGTTACTCCAAACCAGGTGCAGGACTTTGTATTGTCTATGATGGCCTTCATGAGGGTTGTCATCTCACTTTTCCAGCCTGCCAAGACTGTGCTGGAGGGCAGTCTTGTCCTTTGATTTATTGACTACTTCCTCCAGTTTGGTGTCACCCCCTCAGCCATCTCATGTCTACGGAGCCTTAGGTCCTTCAGGTATGGCGCAAGGCTCAGAAAACAGGTTAAACCCACACAGACAGGAAAACCTTCTCCTGGTTCCTCTGTCCCAGCCTCCTGCTGCATTGGCCAGCGTTAGCAGCTAATCCTTTCTGTGTCTAATTTGTTTCATCCTGAAGAAATTTAAGTCTCTTGCCTACAACGTTGACTGAAGACCATCAGTCACCATTTGCTCTATAATCAGACTGTCCAATACCTCAGACATTATTATCTTAGATATTGTTCATCATCACACTCAGCCTAAGCTCTGTCTCTTCTCATCATGCACTAAACCTGGAAACCCTTCTTATTCCAATTGTCATATAAACAAAATAATAATAAAGTGTGAAATGAGCAAACCAGCTGAAGGCTTCCACCTGCAGAGGCTAGTACTGAGGCATGGAGAGGAGAAACAAATCCTCCCGCATCAGCCACACACCTGGTGAGCCAAAGCATCAGGAAAAGCAAGGTTTTCTTTTCCTGGTGCTTTACTTGATGCTTTTTCAGATCAGCTGCAACACCTCAGCTCGCTGAATGGGAGGTTACTTTAGCACTGTTTCTGTAAAAGAGGCTGGAAGCAAATTGTTATTAAAAGTTCTAACTCCATCATGTCTACAACATTTTCTTGTCGTGAAGATGACAGATTTTGGGATCTAAGAACTGCAGCTATATTTATTTGATCCAAGTGATTTTCTCCTCCTGTGATGATTTCATATCAGGAAGCTTAAGACAAATCACAGATTCTTTTTTGCCCTTTTGTGTGCATGTGTCTATATACTTGCACACATATATATATAAAACAAAACATTCTACAGTAAGTTTCCCTTTCTGAAAGGGTTTCTACGAGCCTTAGCAGAGTAGCAGCATATGTAGTATGTATGTCAGTCAAACATTCCCTTTAACTGCAAAGTTTGTGTTAAATCTGTGCTGAAAGAGCTCTACAATGTATATTTCATATAACCCTGAATTACAGGTTAGGCTACACTTTAAGTATGAAATATGAAGTGAGATCATAATAGCTAAATCACTGCATCTGTTGTCATTCCAACACTAACCCAGGTTGGCAGAGCTCGTGCTCAGTGATGTCACCATTTGTACCTTGTTGCAGTTGTGAGCAGAGCCCAGTCTGCATAAATTACCTTTGATCGATGGTGAGTGTTACCATTTTTTATTCTTACCTTGGAGCACACTTTGAATTATCAGTTGCTTTTTAGCGTTAAAAAATGCACATGGGCGAGTTAAATGGCAGGTTAAAATATACTGCGGTGACAAACTGCAGAAGCATGGTCAATGTGCTGGAAGCCAAAGGGACTGGAGACAACAAACACCCCTCGCAACCAGCAGCACTTTGATAATGTCCAAAAAGTGCTATCAAATTTACAGGTTGGAAAAACTATCAAAACCAGCCCTGAAATAGCAAGGACAACTGTAGGATAGATTTCACCGTCCTTCTACACGTTGAACACTGTCCCATTTTGCATCAGCTCCCACTGAAATAAATAACTCAAGAACTATGCAACATAAATAACAGCAGCATGGTTAGGAAAAAAAATTCATCTCTCCATCTTCTAAAAATAGCATCCTTTTGGCTAAAGTTGTTCCTTTATGTCTTTCCTTGAGAAAGCAAGGGTGAACAGAATACTGATCAGGAATCACTAGCAGAGGCTGCCTCAGGAGCATCATTAAGAGACACGTTTCTCCCACAGCCTCCTCTTTTTCTGACCAAGAAAAAAGTATTTTCCATCTCCTTTTTCTTAAGGTTGGAGTAGTGACTGTCTACCCCTGAGCCTCTTCATCCATTCAGGTGTCAGCTTTCCCTACCCAAGACGTGCCTCTGCTTGGTGCACCTCAGGGCTGGAAGGCTGACCAAGCTTCTGAGCTCCCACCCAAAATTCAGCGCAGCCCCAACACTTGCACTGGTCTTATAGGAAGCTGCCAATAGGGTCTACAGACACATATGGAAGGGGAGCTGCATCTAACTGGTCTTCAACAGTCCTTCACTGGGTCATCTCTTAACTCTGCATGATTAATATACATTCACAAATGCAGTGGTTGCATCCTGACCAGGTTTAAGCTGAGAGCAACATTTAAAGTAATTTTTCATTTTTGTATTTTTTAATATGCAAACTGATTTTAAAGGCAGTTGGAGGGGGACGTCACCAGCCTCTTCTGTGGGCTGAAGCCATTGATATCTGAAATGCTGTTGGGACTTCACCCAGAGGCTGAAAGGAGAGGGAGAGTTTCCTTTTCCATACAACACCCCCAGCTCCTGTGAAGGGAGAGCTTAGGCAGCCAGCACACCTTATTGTCCCACACAACAATGTTTTCCAAATTCCCCAAAATGGAGGAGAAAAAATGTCTGCTTTGGTGGTGCTTGAGCTACATGGGCTATTAGTGAAGGGAGTAACAGGAGTCAAATGCTGTGCTAAGCATTCGCTTATAGCCAAATAAATGGACAAAAGGTCAAATCAAAGACCATCCACATTCGAGGTTTATTTCAGGACCCCTTCTTCTATCACTACTAGGGGAGCCACAGCCCTTTCAGAAACAAGCTGTTCCTGCTATTGCTGGCTTTGGACAAAAAGCATACTGCTGCTAACCTCTTACATAAAGTGAGCAGACAAACAGCTGAATTGCTGACCCCTAATGGCCTTTTCCCTAGGATTTGTGGGTTTGCACAAAGAAGCCAACATTTTACATGCAGCCCTCGATGGAGTTTGGAATTGTGCAGAAACACTGCTTGGAGTGCACGCTCTTAACCCAATTGTTTGTGTACAATGTTCCTCCTCTCTGATGCCAAACACTGTAGGTCCCTGGGTTATTTTTTTGTTGTTTGTGTTTTTTTTAAGCTGCTTGGCCATACACAACTTTGAAACCCTGTATATACCTCCATTGCCATTAACATCGTGATGTAAGTGCAAGCCTGCGGTCAAGGGCATTCCTCTTTGTTACAGTCCATCCTCTTTCTTTGCAGCTGAGCACTCAGAGATCAGTAGATACAAGGTTCAGGATTATTAAACACTCCTTGGATACAAACATGAGAGTTTTCTGGGACTGAATGCAAGGAGCAGGCAGCAATATGCATCAGGTTTACTTTATTAGGGGGAAATATTTAGCAGAAGCAGCTGACTCAGACCGAGTCTTGACTAAACAATTCCCTTCATCCTTACTTGCAGATTGATTTAACAGATTTTGATAGACTTCTGTCAGCTGGCAACAGATACAAAACGTCCGTAAGGAATTACTATTTCCCTTTGAGTGGAGAACCACGGGCAGACCTCAGGCACCAGGGTGCCAACCTGCAGAAAAGCATCACCATTCTGTTAAACCACAGGCTATGCTGACTTACCCTGCTCAGCAAATCCCAGCGCCTCCAGCAGCCTGCCCCCATCATATCCATTAAAAGTACTCAGACACAGCAGTAAAAGCATGCACTGCAGCAGAGTATTTCAAGGACCACACACTGCCTGTTACCAATGCACTGGATGTTTTCAAGCCTCCCCAAGTACTCAAGCCTCGCACCTCAGAGGATGAGAAAGTACAAGCGATCCAACAGCCCGACTGGTGTATTTACAAAAGCAAAGGATGAAAGCACGAAACACTACAATACTCGAATTCAACAATAACAAAACAGCATTCAGGCATAACAGCCAGCACAAAAATCACCATTGTACATTTCGTTTCCAGTCAGTTGAGCTCTGAGCTGCTAAAGACTACAGTATATACTATTCCATACTCTTCAGCTATACTGAATCCTACCTTCGTATTTTTTGTTTTAATTCAAAAGACATAATTGTTGTGAACAAAGTATTACCTGAAATAACACTTCAAATGCAAATTAAAGCCTCTGTAAAATTATTGTAATGCAAGAGTACCATGGTTTATTAACAGCAGATTTGCAAGGTTAATTTTCAATTAGCTATTTCTTATTAGTTTCCTAGCTGTCTTGCTATTATTAAATTTAAAGAGGAAGATACTTTCAATATGTCCAGCTTCTGTGGCATTATTACTGATAATTATTCCTATTTTCCAATTTGTGTTACTCTCGTGTCTTGCAAAATTTGTAATTAATGAGCAAATAATTATAGCAGCACTTACTAGGGCTGCTTTAGTTAAGGCTGTGTCAGCTTTTGTATTAGGATCCCCATTTTTCAAGGGTTTAGAACTCAAGCATAAAAATTCACTCTAGACAGAGCCCTGTCATAACAGCTGTCTGCTGAGCATGGTTTTTTTTTGCTTTTAAATGTTTCTAAGCAGCATTATTGGTTCCTTTTTTCAAGTTATGGACATTAAAAAGAAAAATCTCAAACTTCCAAGGACATTAAGTTCACAGTTCTCCATTTCTTATGCTCCAATGTCTCTTAAGTGAAGGCATTTTATTTTAAAGTGAAGGTGTTCACCTTTAAAAATACAAAATAAGATGCCTCAGCATCTCCAAAGACCAGAACCAGGTTTTTAATGCCTGGTGGTCATTAGCTTTACAAAATAGACCCAGAAGAGAGCTTGACATTCAGGGTTGTTTATGTTGATCCCACCCAGTTAAGCATTCATGCACATACTCAATTAAGGCACATGAGTGGCCCTTAGGAGTCAACAGGCCTGTCTACACTCTCAGAGATGCACATGTATTCACTGCCCTGATTGAGCAAAACAAAGCATTGCTTTTGACACAAGTTTTAGGCTGTCCCTATTCACTGCAAACTGTTGTACACATGCTGGGGAAAACTGAGCATCATAGGGTTCAGTTCTTCAGGATGCTGAGGACACAGCATTCCTTAAACCTATAGGGCTTAAAAGGCTCAGCACCTTCTTAACAACATGCTCAGCATCATGCAGTGTCCTGTCTGGTGCCAGTATAAAACTTATCACAGAACTGTTGTTTCTCTTTCAGCTGGAAGAGGAAGCCCGAAGGTGAAAAAGGGAAAGGGAAAAGCAGTGCATTCTGAAACACAAAGTTTGCTATATGCCCCACACGCTTTGCCACAAACAATAATGACAGCTCTAGAGCAAGAAAATCTATCAAAATTCAGGCACTACAGGAGAGCTCATCACAACAGCTTTCTCTAAACATCCTACATAGTTGGTCACCCAGAAAACACTGAGTGCACCCCTTCATTACTGCCTGGCCTTCGGTATGCCTTGTCCTGCAAAGATTTTTGGAACAGTCATCTAGCTCCTGGGAAGCCACCCTTGGAACTGTTTGACTGCAATATTGAGTTTAATTAAAGCAAGACCTCTGCAATTCAGCAAACAAGGAACAGCATCAAGTCAGCATATCAATAAGCTCATTTTAGGTAAAGTTTGGAAGAGCAAGGTGAACAAGACACTTTCAGCAGCAAAAACACACGCAAAAAAAGCCTCCAAATATTACTTGGAAACACAGAGAGGAGACCTACTTGCATCAGTCACAGCAATCCACATCATGGAACACAAGGTTTGTCCTCTTGAATATCCAGGCAAGTTATCCCTTAAGCCTCCTCATCAAGAAAAAAGCTGTAGGCTCTGTGCACCTCTTGTTTATTTTCCCTTGACTTCCATCAGCTGAGGCTATTCCCACCCCTGTTTGGTGCAATTACCTTCTCATGTTTGAGTTAATTTCTACAGAGGGCAACTCCTTTCTTAATCTATTAGTCAATTCAGATCCATGGCACTTGAGCCTTTTACCACAACGACTAAGAGGGTGCAAACATACCTTCCTACTGGTGCCATCCTCATGACATACTTTCCTAGTCCATTAGCAAATCCACCAATAACCTCGCCATGTTACAGGAATGCTGAGATATTTATTCCTGCAAAGTATATATAGAATCATAGAGTTGTTTATGTTGGAAAAGACCTTTAAGATCGAGTCCAATGGTTAACCCAGCACAGCTAACTCCACCACTAAACCATGTCCCTAAGTGTCATGTCTACATGTCTTTTAAATACCTCCAGGGATGGGGACTCCACCGCTTCCCTGGGCAGCCTGCTCCAGTGCTTGACAACCCTTCCAGTGAAGAAATGTTTTCTAATATCCAATCTACCCCCCCCCAGTGCAACTTGTTGCCCTTCACTGGACCTGCTCCAGCACCTCAATGTCTTTCTTGGAGCAAGAGGCCCAAAACTGAACATAGTATTCAAGGTGCAGCTTCACCAGTGCACCAGTACAGGGAAGTGATCGCTCCCCTAGTCCTGCTAGCCACTCTATTGCTGACACATAGCCTTGCCTAGCTACAGCCAATGTTAATCTATAACAAACCCTTGACATATAAACCAACTGTCTATCTTCCAGCTAAATATTTTCTATTGATGACCTCGTGTCATGAGCTTGCCCAGTTAAAATTAGCTTGCTAAATCTAGTCAGAGGAATATATATGTGCTGATACCCCACAGTTGCTGATGGCCTCACATTTTGACTGTAACCATGGCACTGCTGGATTTATCATGGCTGCATGGCACAATGTATACCCCATTATTCTTTCCTGGCAGCTTTGTATAGCTTTTATTTAGCTGTAAAAATAATTTACATTTCTTAAGCATCTGACTTAAAGATAAAATAAAATTATGACATTGAGAGCTGGAGATTTCATGCGAATTTATTTGTAAATACAAACCACGTTTAGAATGCAAAATTACACAAATGTCTTCAGCATATCACCCATCTCTCAGAGAAATTAATTCTTTACTTCTTTAAGAATCATGCCTTAACCTATTATCTACATAGCAGCAACATGAATGGAAACTCAGTAGAAAATCTGAAGTGAAATTTGGGTACCCTGGGTTTCTGAAGAGATCAGTTACATGATGAGGAATTCTCTCCCTTCTGCTTCACTGACTTGAAGTTGTTCCAGGTCACCAGCCTGTGGCACTCTCCGTCAGCACCTCCTGGCCTAGGATGAAATGCTGCCTCCACTGAAGTCATTGACAAACTCTTGTTTGGCTTTACAGGGGCCATGATGTTCAGCTGTCATAAGTGATGCACAGGAAATGCAGTGACACCACGAGACCACCTCATAGTGCTCATGTATTCACAACACACACACCCCTCAGGTCCAAAAGTTATGTTATTCGACTATTCCAGAATAATACTTCTGGGAAAACCCAGATACTTGTATCTAACTCCATTACACCAAAACATCATAAATCCAAGTGATTTTTATGGTCTTTCGGAATTTCAGAATGGTACAGAATGTATTTTTTAAAGTGGGATACAAGTGATGGGGGAGTTTCTGACTATAAAGCTACTTTGTGCAAATAATCTAACAGTAGCTATTTTGATTTCAAAGTGGTCATAGATTTTGAATACAAATATGGCTTCATAAAATTGCTTTTAAAACTTTTGACAGTTTCTTTTTGCTTTTCCATTTAGCCCCTTCTCAATCTTGCTTGTTTCAACATTGTCTCTTCTTACACAAGATCTCTGCTTTATATCTAGGGGGAGGGGGAAGAATAAAATCAGTGGTTGTTTTCTTGGCATTCCAATAACAAAATCCCTATGAGTTCACAGCTTGATGAACAATTTCAGTTTAACATCCCTTCTACTTGGTGGAAGCAGCATCGAAACCGTCTCAGGAATCTCCATCCTTCCCATTCTTCTGTCACACTGAATTCTCCACTGGGTAGGTCCTATTCCCATGGCATGTGATGAAAAAAAAAAAAAAATTATAAAAAAAGTGGAAAATTATTTCCTAAGAGAAAAAAAAAAAAAGACCAGCATAAAAACAATATCTGCCAATGCCCTGCTCTTTCTGTAGCTGTGCTTCCATGTTGAGGCTGAATACAACTCCTGAACTGAAAGTAACACAGAAAACTTCTCCTTTAGTCAGAAAGCAGTTCTGCAGCGCGTTGGCTTTGCCAAACCTGTGTAAATCCACACCACCCGAACTTTTGAGCTTCTGCTCATTATACTACGTGTGAAGGCATCCAACTGAGTTTTGCTGTCTCTCAAATCACTTCTACACGAAGTCAGCTATCATCTCAGACGTATTAAAATAGTTATTTCAGCATTTCATACTAACAGACATGCAATTTGTCTTTGCCTCTTGCCTGCCACACAGCGCTGCTTGGCTTTCGGTGCGTACAGCTGGGGTGAACATGACAAAACCCTGCCCGATTCACATTTCTCCTGCCTGCAGCTTGCTGCCAGCTTGAGGGAAACCCAGGCAGGGAAAGGCTGAGTATGGAGCACCTCAGGAGCCCTTTGAATTACAAAGATGACTTTTAATTATAGATTGCTGCACTCAGCAGCCAACAGGCTGGTCCGGACCCCACACCTCTAAGGACTTGGTAAGATGGAAAAACTCAAGCCCCCCCATGACTGTTACCACATATGTTACTGCCATAGGGGCATCCTTATTTGCTTCAATAAGAATGTCCCTTATTTACCTCAATACTGTAGCCAGTGACAGAGTTGGGAGCTCAAGGAACACTGGTTCAGGTAAATTTTTACTTTCAAATTGTAATAAATAATACATTTAATCGTAAATTAAATAGATGTTTTTAAATTGTTTTGTTGTTTAGGGTTTTTTAACATCATCTTCTGAGAAACTGCGCAGGGAAGCAACTCCAGGATTACAACAGAAAATATTCACTAAATGATTGTCTGGAATTTACCAGGCTATAAACTTTCTGTTGGTGCTTTTAACTATCCACAGAATTCCTTAGAAGAAACATAATATTTGGTGAAGTCTCATGGAAGAACTCAAAACACAAGTAAAATGTCTATTCTAGTGTTTTAACACTGAGGATGTTATTCATTTTATACATTATCAGAAGAATGATACCTTTTGTAACCAATCATTGCTTTACCAGCATACTCAGAAGGTGTCCTGGTGTTATGGGCAGAATCCAGTCATATTCTCCAAGACCACACCTATCTTGATAATTGTAGGGTAGCAACATCTACTGTGAAGAGCAGGAGAGTGATGCCTATGGGTGTTCAGCTTTGCATCCTGTCTGGTACTGGACCAAACTTTCACCAGAACATCTGAAATATGGAGATGAAATGAAGAAATGAAAAAAGAAAAAGAAAAGTAAGGTGTACGAATGAGAAATGTCATAATTAAGAAGAGCCAAGTTAAATGGAGACAGGTTTAACAAATATAGAATAGGTTTACATCTCAGGAGGCAATAATACTTTTACAACCTCAGACAGGACCTGAGTCTCCAGTTGCGAGGAGTTTATGTGCTTCAGTCCCATTGCAAACAATCGGATTTAAGCACACGTTTAAGTGTGTGGCTGAGCAGTGATGGTTTGTGAGATCTCTATAAAAGCACAACCTTCTATTCTCCCAAACCATATGGGTTTGACTTCCCATATGGAGTGACAAAATAAAAATATATTCTAAAAATAGCTCTCAAAAAATGCACTGGCTGAAGGCTGCTTCCTGTGCTACAATTTGATTAGCCTTGTGTTTTATTTCTTCAGCAGCAATTTCAATTTATCTCTGATTTGGAGCATGAAAAGCGGCTTTTATAGTTGTAAGCAGAGGAGAAAAAGGCATCCGGGAAGCAAATATAGAGAGCTCTTCTGGCTTTATAGTAGCTTGCAGGATCAAGTAAAAAGATTTCAGAGCAGCAGAAAACAAAGTGATGCTGGGGGATGATCTGTCTTTGCAATCTGTATTTAAGTTGCCTGTCAGCCCCTCAGCAGAACATTACATATTCTGCGCAGCTCCAAAGTAACCTAAAGGAGCCAAAAATCGTCAGTGCAGAAATCCCCTCTGTGGAAGGGATCTCTGCCAGCATGGCTCCTGCCCTGCTCGGCACAGTAGCCACACGCGGCTCCCTGACAGCTCCTTCTGTCCACTGCGATGAGAGGAGCTGGAGGAGCCGCTCCCACAGCATCGCAGCGTTGATGGATGGTACTGAATGCAAACATTCCCATTTTGGCTCTGCTGGGAGGTGCCTCCTTGAAGGCAAAAAACTTCTTTTTTTTTTTTTTAAGAAAAATACACTGGAAATTTAAAATTTTAAATTCATTCCTTAAACTTCTGCTGGGTCAGGGAGCAAACCACCAACCAAGCACATGGGGATCTGCTGGTGGCAACTAAGACCTGAATCTGCTGGCACTGGAGGAGGGGAAGGAGGGAATCTACCTTCCTTCTATCAGGTTCTTACTTGAAGGTTCAAGAAGTGTCACAACTGGGCTGAACAGGAATTACTTTCCCCCCCTGCCTCATGACAGCTGGGGAATAGCACCACAGCACAAGCACATCAGCATCCCTCGACAGCAGATGGGTCTGGAGTAGATGAAGGGTTGATGATCCCAGCATGGGGTTTATGTGTGCTTGGTTTGAGACTGACACAACAAGGTGTCTCAGCAAGGATTCTTCCTTTGGGATCCACTACAAAGCTCTTGCAACTCCAGAAGCTGTCCATGGATGCTTGGGCTTTCCTGCTCCCTGGTTTATGTTGCTGCCTTAGACTGAAGACTGGGATCTAACACCCACCCCTGCTCCAGCGGCAACACGAGCACAGGCAGCTGACATTTATTTTTCTGGGCTACACAGGTCCATACCCATCCTTGTAGCCTCTGAGAATCCAATGTGAGGTAACTACTCCGGTTAGAGACGTACATTTATTACTTGTGCCTTTTGCAAAACAAGTAAACAGACAGATAGCAGATAGAAAGGTAACTAAAAACATTTGTGCTCAGCTTTCCAGGATAACAGAGTAAGTCATGTCCTGCTTTTACAGCGTTTCAGTTTTCCCACATCCTTGAGTTTGCTCGGGTTTATGCAAATAATAAGTGTGGATTTCCTGCAGGCCTCTAACACTGCTTTAGTAACACACACTCCGGGAGAGGTTTGCGGTCCCATTTCTGGGTTAATATTTGTCACTGAGTTGCAGAAGTGAAATACAACCGAGAAAAAATGTGCTTGCAAGGAAACTGCACCCCTCTTTTCAGCATGGGGCGACGGGGATAGCGGGCACTGGTGGGGTGGGATGGGAGAGGTATAGCAACTCCCAGCTCCAGTTCAGCCCAGAAGGAATGAACAACCAGTGAAGGACCAACTACTCTCCTGGCCATGTGCATTTGCCAGGTATCTGGAGTGAGATAAAGCAGACAAACCTCTGGTCAGGCTCTTGGTACATGTCTCCAACCCACAGTCCCAGCATCTCCAGCAGCTGAAAATAAAGAGGGTTTGGGGTTGTTTTTTGATGGGTTGTTTTTTCTTGTTTCTCTCCAGACTATTAAAGCTTTAGGAATTACTTTTTCAGTCTGAAAAAAAAGCTCTAGATTTACCCTTAAATGAGACATTTATAATATCTAAGAAACATTAAGACCCAAACAGGGAAAATAAAAGATATCTAGAGTAGGAAGAAGCTGAGCTGCAAAAGCTTTGGAAGAGAAAGGATTAGAGGCCAGCTTTTTTCTAAAGAATTTATATAGAGAAAAAAGCCCAAACCACTTTGGAAACAATTATTTACAAAGTTTAAAGTATTTGGCACCCTTTGGTTCTGTAAGATAAGGGGCAACAAATAACATCCATAGTCACTAGGAGTTAGCCCAATTACTTCTGTCAGCAAAACTAATTCTACAGAAAATACATTTCTTCCAGGAAGAATACTTTCCTTGCTTCAAATTCAGTTTTACATTGCTAATAAGTCTCTTAGCAGTAGATTATAAGTGCCTCTTAAGCCAGGAACAGGCAGATCGCCCTGAGCGCAGCCAGCAGTCTCTTCTCCGGAAGAAACGTGATTGAAGCCAAGGAGAATTTCGCCTGAGGAGGTTCACTGCAGGTGTTTGGTCCCGTGTCTGTACCCTGCACTGCTACAGAAACTGTTAATAATTATTACACACCGCCAGTCTTCAGAAACACAATCTAGAACTATTCTGACCTTTTAACCTCTCCTTACATCTAGAAATGAGAGGGTGTTTCAGAGCTACACGCCCAGAGAATAAAGAGTCCATCTGCATGACAACTTATACAAGGCCCATGAGCCTCAAAAATATGGCCAAAATGATCCAAAAACTTTCTGAAACATCCTAAGCCTGGCAACTGCTGGGCCGGGTAAATCCTTCAAGGGAATGTAAGTTCAGAAGGATTTAACTTCAGTAAAACAGTGATGGATGAGAGATAAAGACAATCAGAGGCAGCCCTCTCTGGCACTGGTGGGTCCCAAGAAGCGGATATGGAGACAAACAGAGAGCTAAAACTTTCTGACGCATCAGCAGAACAATCTGTAAAAACATTTACTGTCTCTTTGTGGATAAATACAACTATACCAGCTCTACTTGAAGGCAGGGAGAAGCCCCAGGCTGCCCCTGGCACCTCACCTGCATGGTGCAAAGGCAGCTTCCTTTCCAGACAGCGTATCAGGGCTGGGCTGGGAATTCACCACTCCAACACCAAGGAGCCTGTCAGTGCCCTCTCATTTGCTGGGAGGGGTGGAAAGAATAAAAAGTGATTTTAGAGCTCACAAGAATTACAGCTGGTAACGCCTGTATGGAACAATAAGCTGTTGTCAAGCGTTGCCTGCTCTGGAGCGCTTTGCACGGAAAAGCATCAGAAACAATGCGCCTCAGGAAGCTGCCGGAAAAAATAAAGGCAGCATCTTAATTCACCCAGAGAACTGCTCACTTGTGCAAAGAAAATATTTAGATTATGAAGAGAGAGGATCGGCTTCCAGCTTTGGATATTCCGGGCAACTCTCCGATTGATTTGTGCATAGGCACTTCACTGAAGAACAGAGATTTGAGGTGTCTATAGCCAGTCCACGTATCAAAAAGCATCTGACAAAGGTAGAAATCTAAATCCTGCACCCAGAAAAGGGGCTAAATTCTTTAAATCGAGTAATTCCATTTTAATTCCTCATGCTCTTCAATTTTTTGTTCCAAAGGCTTTGTGGCGATTTATGTCAAAGAGCTGAGTAAATATTTTCTTGCACTGTGTGGAAGATGATGTCAGGCAATGATGGAAGTGAAATACTGACTTTGCATAACTGTTTGTAACTCAGATAGAATTGACTCATTTTCTGAGATTATAGAAAATGCATTCTGTGATTATATATGACCCTGGAGGCCCCATGGAGGTGAGATTATGCATCTCACAATGTTATTTTACCAGGAAAAATATTGATTAAGTAAATAAAAAAATCTGCAGGATGTGACTTCATCGTGCACTATTGACATCTGCTTATGTGATTTAAAGGATGTTACTATGAATATCATAGCGGCTAATGTAAATGCTGAAGAAATCATAGGTCAATCATATAATAATAAATACTATCATAAGTTTCCCAAGGCCAGAAATGGCTGAAATGGTAATTGGAATTATTAATTTGCTCTTGAATTATGTGATACTAAAAACACTTAGGTTGCTGCTGCTTTCCTGGAACTGCTCCATTAAAACCAAGTAGATACACTCTCCAATCTTTCTTATTCCAAGAAATAATGTCACCTTTTCATAAGGATATTTTCCTTTCACCTAGGCACCCACCTCACCCTGTGTGCTGCATTAAGCTGCTTTAGAGGGGTGCATTGAGCTACACATATATGTGGTCCCTGTCGTTCTGGGTGCTGGTCTGAGGATGCAGCACTCCATCTGTGCCGTCTGTGTTAGATACCTCACAGTGAGGTAGAAAAAGAGCAGAAAAGCCTCATAACTGTACTGCAGGCATAAAGCAAGCATCTAAACTCGTCATCAGCTGCAAGCCACTTCTTCTCTTAAACACCAGGATAAAGTGCTCTCAGAATGCATTAATGCAATAGCAGATACATTAAGTGTGATGAAAGACTGGCCTAAACAATATGGTTTAAATTGACAAAACACCTGAAACTCATGGCACTATTTATGACGCCTCAGAATTACCCTGGACACAGGGAAGACACAAAGAAAATGTGGTTGCAGCTTTAGCACAATTCATTTAGGAGTTATCTGGCAGCACCTTGTGCAGCAAAAATAATCACCCTGGCCAGCCTGGTGTTGCAGAGCAAATACTTCCTCCAGAGGCTGAGGGGGCTGACAGCCACTTTAAAGCACAAAGTGCCATTCTTCACCTGCTTTCCCCAGCTCAGTACATGCCTCCTGTGATGAGTTTGTCCCAGAGCGGTCTGAAAATCAGACGCTGCTGCATGAAAATATTATAAGTAGTAGGAATTGCTGGGTGATCACTGCATTACCTGGTGATTCCTGCCAACAGCTGTACATGGCAGGCTGCTAAATCGTATTTTTACAGGGATAAAAACAAACCAAACAAAAGCTAACACAATCTAATCCTGTAATGCTATCTGAATATTGTTGGGTTGTTTTCCTTTAATGCTTTTAACTCCTTACTGAGGGGAAGCTCATAGCTGAGCAGTCATGTTCTAGCTGCTGCCTAATGTTGAAACACTTCATACAAAGAAATCCAGATATGCCATGAGTATTTTAGCACAGTTATACAAAAGTCTAAAATTAGGTCATAAATTATATAATCTTGCAAGGAAACAACAAATTTAATGACTATGCCAAACCAGAGATAAAAGCTGAGGAAGGAAATAGCATCTTGCTCATTAAATATTAAGGATCAGATCCTTCAAACATTCTCCAGTGATGAACTCTGTGGGAGTTTGGCATCTGTATTTGCGTGTATTCTATAGAATATGCTTATACATCATATACAAGTGCTGAATGTGATTTATGGAGCACAAACACATAGTAAGTATATTTATAATGCATAAATACATTCCATCAAGAGCACAGAAGGTGATTAGTGACAGTTTCCTAAGAGGTTTAATCAGATATTTTGAGGGCTTATTTCCAGTGTTGCTCCAAAAAATGTTTTTCATTACAGGGCACTGAGAAAGAGCAGGTAGAGGCATCTCTGTTTCACACTTACAGCAGCAGATAGCAGATAGCAGATTTAGAGATCAGCTCTGTTCCTCCTCGGCAGGATTGAAGAACCCTGTAAAAGAAAAAAGATTACCAAGTTATAACAATAGATTTGAAAATTCCCTGCAACCTTTGAATCTCTCCCCTAATGCCACCGTGCCCTGGCTTTTCTTCTACCCTTACAAAAGACAAATCTGATTTGATCTATTTGAAATAATAATGCAGGGGTGAGGTCTTGTGCACATTCCCTTCAAAGTTTTAAGCAATTCCCCTGGGACTGGTGGCTGGTGCTAATGTTCTGAGTATGTTAATGAGAGGGAATAAGAGCCTCTGATGGAATAAGCCAGATAGCGCTCCCTTCCTTGCTGTCGTCAAAGCCTCTCTGATAACCATGTCCATTTTTGCAAAGATTTGAGTCATTTGTGGATTGACTACATAATCCTTGTGCTGAAGCCTGGAAAAACTGCTGTTGATGCCCTTGGCAAATTCTTATCCTAAAAAAGCATGAAAAAGAGTACCAAGTAATTTCAATTCCATAAAATATATTAAATGCAGCACACAGGTATGTAAATGGGAAACACCAGAACTGTAATTTACTCATTTAGAGCCTGATCTAAAGGCTATAAAAGTTAATTTGAAATCTTTTCATTGATTTTAATGGCCTTTAGATCAGGCCCACATTATTCACTGCATATCATGTTTGTTTCAGTGCAATAGTGTATTTATCCAAAATGTGAATTATGTGGATTATTACACATACAGATCCACTTCTTATTGTCCAAAGGCAAAGCCTGTGAAATTTATTGACTTTAGCAGCACACATAAAATCTAAAAATCAAAAGAAAGCCCCAAATAATGATAATATTTTTTAAAATGAGATAAAAAATGAGGAGGCCTCCTTTTCATTACGTACTAATACAATCTAAATGTGTTTTAAGCATCATGAAATCCAAATGGAATTTGTCACAATTCCTCATGTCTGACTGCAGCAGTTCAACAAAAAATTGCATGTAAGTGATTCAAAACCTCTTGAAGAAACAGCATTTTTTTCTAATTTGAGGAGAAGAAAAATAATGTTACAACCCAAGCTCAGCAAGGGATAACAGTATTACAGTTGCTGCACAGAGAATTTAGCCACTCATAATTCTAAATCCTTCCCAAACGCTTTATTGCTATAAGGTGGCTAATACCAGCCTCTACACAACAGGACTCCCATAGCATTAACCATGAGAGATAGGCTTCCAGAAAGAAACTATAGCAGAGTAATTGTAAATCTCTAATGATGCATAAAACCAAGCTGAATTGGTCCTGAATTCTCAGCATAAAAGAAATGAACCATCAGAAGAACCAATTCTGGTGGCAGTATAACATACCCCAGTGTGGAAACTGTTTATGGTGGTTGCTGCAGTGGAAATATTCCTACTAATATGCAAGCAATACAAATTCATTAAAAATGCCTGAATGCTGCAACTTCTTATGATACCATGTGTGACATTAAAAGCAAATCATTAGCCAAAAGAAAACCTCATCTGTATCAAAACAATTCACCATCTTTCTCAGTCATAGATAGTTTTCTATACAATAAATTCACTGGGTTCTGCATGTTTTTAAATCCATCTTGCAAGACTTTGGTGATGGTTTTGCTCACCGTGCCAGGCTGGGCTGTCTTGGAGCTGTGCCCCACTAGGACTTCTCATCACCAGGGGCTCATCTGAAACCAGACTGACTATGTGGGATCAGCCTGAAGCCTCATCCCCACCCTGCTTCACTGAAGAGAAGCTGTGCTGGGACCTCCAGCAGTGACCTGGGACCTCCAGCAGTGACCTTCAAGGGTACAGAGCCATCATCACATATCAGCAGGACAGGGTTGTCCCAGCTTGTGTGCCAACATAAACCCAAACTCTCCTGTTTCTTTTGAGAGTTTAGTCAATTCCCTCCTGAAAGGCATCTGATAAAATATTTAAGTCCATAATTAATTATACTATTTAATTGATTAATTATGCATTCACAAACTTTAGCAATAAACTCCACTCATTCCAGACACCCCAATGCACAAATCTGGACCTTCATCCATTAATCCATCACTGTCCAGATGCAACTTCCTCCAGAAGCAGGTCAGATTCATTATATAAGAGACCAGAGATCACTTACTCGTATACAAGAGAGGCACAGCACGTGCTGAGGTTCTGCACGTTTCCCTATACAGCCTCACCCAGAAGCTTCAGTGTGGTCATAAACACGATTTCTTGAGATGAGAAGACCGTCTTGTTTTCGCATCTAGAAGATCTCTGGCTTTGTTTTAGACATTGTCAAGAGGTATTGCATGGGATGATGCTTTTCTAGCACCAGGGCATCTGTCCACCGAGAACTAGATTGACAAGGCTGCAACGGTTGGGTTTGTTTTATCATTTCACAACTCTAAAAGCCAGACATCTGAAAGCTCAGATACATCATTGCACAGTGTCAAAATCGGCGAAGGCACAGATTTGAAATCTGCATACGTGGACAAAAATAGGGTGTATCTGAAATTAATTAAAATTTCTAGTCACGACCTCAAGAACAATATTTACCCACAATGAGCGTGCAGCAACGTATATCACAGTGCGTGTTTTTTAGGGAAGCTGCAGTTTTCAAGTCTGACATGTAGGACTCTGAGGCTTAGCAGTGACTTTTTATTTTATAAAAGCATTTTAAAGAATTCTGTTATAAAAACAAGAAGCAAATGTCCATGACAAAAAGTCAAGCAAAAATGAAATGAAACACGAATGACCCAATTTGGCTTTCTATGCTTGCAGTTGCAGCTATCTGTACTACATACTACATATGCGGTATAAAACATACCATAACTGTGTATAGGTGTTATGGCCTCATCTATAATCCCCATGGAAATTATGGGAAGAAAAGGTGAACAATTTTGTTCAAAATTAAAACCAAAACGAAACCATTGATCTGACTGCAGTTAATGAATATTTTAACTCTGACAGCAGTAGCAAAATTTAGGATGAGGATAAAAGGTGAAGAAATTAAGTTTCCCTATTAAATATCCTCCTCATACATAAATATATATATATAAAAAACAATAAAGGAATGGAGAAACTGATGAGAGGGGAAAACCACAGCAGGCATAAAAGAGAAACAGACTCCTTCACAATGCTACAAACTTAATTCACGTTTTCAAGGTGCTGGCACCATGAGCATCTTTTTTATTTACTTGTGAGCGGTCTTACTCTGTAAGGAATTTTTACAGCTGCTCATTTTGGACAAAAAGCCCAAACTACTTGACCATTTGCCCTGAGGATCTTACAGCAGTAAGTGCTATCCAAGATACTCCATCTGACACCTCTTTATTCAAAGGTACCTCCATTTTTTCCAATCGAACAGAGCAACTCTAATTAAATTTAAACAAGAAGCTAAAGTGAGATGAATGGTTTATAGGAGCTTCATGCTTCCCTACATTGATTAATAGATAAAGAATTCATACCTCCACCAAATTAGTTTACAAACCCTGCTGTAATTTATTCCTTGTACATGATGATCTGTAAGCACAGTGCACTCTAGTAGGGCCTGAGCTCCAGCTCCATCTAAATATATTTTGTGCTGGTTGGCTGCACCCACCAGGTATTTACATTCCACAAATCTTTTCTTTATATTCAAAATTTCTCAATATGGGTTTCATTTTAAATTAAACTAGTGGTGGTTATTCTAGCATAGAATGCCATTATTTGTGAATCAGGCTTGCAATGTGAGCAGTTGCATCGGAACACGCTGTTTCTTGGTGCCTGAAGAACTGCTGTGCTGAGTTTTGTTTTTCCTTTTGTTTTCCCTGATGTTGTCCTGCTTATTGCTCTGCTCTGTAAGTGAGCAGCAAATGCAATTTTCTTTCACATATGGATTAAGTTTTGCTAGAGCCATGCATTTGCCACTTCACAATCAAGCTCTTTAACCCACAAGCTGATCCACATGATGTCTGACTACTTGTAAAGCAGAGCATTACAAGAAGGTGGCACGCCAGAGGCTGCACCAAGTATTGCCTGTCTGTCCTGGGCAGGAGCAAGCCCCAGCCACCATGGACCAGGCTAGAGCTTTAACTGGGCTCTAACTTTTGGACACGACACTGGCTGATGTCATTTGTAAGGAGTTTACTTTTCAGACTTGTGGGGTTCAGGCTGGGGTGTGGACCAGCAACTGGTAAGAGATGTATACAGGGCTTAATCTCATTCTTCGATTACTTTACAGTTCAATTTTGCAAGGGGCATCCAGCCCTTGAGATGGATATCCTCGTGTTGGAAAAACAGAAATCAATAAGTCTATTCAGAAAAACATAATTTCATTTTGCTTCTTCACCAGGAATTGAGATACACACAGCTCTCGTCCCCACTCTTCCCTGACTTAAATATATCCTGTGTTATATAAGTAATTGTTTTGAACCCACTCTAGGACACAGTCAGAGGCATGACTCCAATAACACATCATCAGTAAAACAAAGCAAAACAGTTTAATGTCCCTGCTGGTTTTGTATATACACTCTTAAATGAGCAGATTCTCTCATTATTCACCCTGATCTGGTCATTGTATGCTTAGTCACAGCTGTGACAACAGGTGCCCAAGCATCTTTCTCCTTCATGGCACTGCGTTTTCTCTATAGAGTTTGTTGTCAAATTCCTCTGCTGCCTTTCTCTGGTGGCTTTGCTGTTTCCTCTCCAGCTCTTCCCCGATGCAACTTCATAATTACCCCTGAAATCATCCAGGGCTGGCTGACTCTGGATGTGACAACCATTCATCTTAAGCATCATCTCTTCTTTACAAGTAGTTCTTCATTCCATCACATGAAACCAGTTTATCCACCAACTCTGGTCATGCTTTGCTTGCCTGGACCTTTTTTGCATCTTTCTTGATACATTCAATGACCACTGTTCCTAACTGCAGCGCACAGCTATGTGTTGTAGAATAGACTTTGGGACTATGCAGCAGCTAGAGATTGATTCCTCTGTCAAACCAGATTATCTCCTCCTATGCCAAATGGCAGCAGGAATCTCCAATGACTGGTGGATTTCCAGATGGGCTCTTGTTCAACACTGTATTTAACATGAAAATTCTTTGAAATTAATTTATGCCCTAAGATATAATTTATATTTATGTACCATTTATATATTTTTTATACAATTTATATACATTTATGCCCCAAGATATAATTTCTTCACTTTTGTTTCTCTTTAACATCCTTCAAGAGTAGTTTGAGGTTCCCAAAATTGACTGCAGAACTGCTTCCCTCCTATTTCACTCCTCTAGCCGCATATTTACGTACTGCATTTTCCCACTGAGCTTAGCACTCATTTGGGATCTTTTACTGCTGAAAATCCTGTGAGTTCTTAAATTATCAGCACTGTGCTACTGAGCACTAACAAAGTTTATCTGATACAACAGCATATCAAACATTTTTAGTTCTGTAACAAATGTTTACTTAGCTGGAAGCAAATCTCCTCTGATATTAAAGTACCTCCAAATAAAGAGACCATTTGATATTATTTTTTTGCTATTGTCTTCAAAGAATATAGTGTAGGTTGGATGCAAAATATACACAGTTCAAGCTCTTTTATGTTTTGTTGATATCAGAATTTAGGGCCTGATTTTCAAACTGCTATAATCTATCAGTCCTGCTGATTTGCAAAGGCTGGTGGGGGAGAAACCAGACTGAAAGCTAGCTATGCAACCTATATCAGTCCCCTGAAGCACTGAAAAGATTGGGCCAAAACATTAAGGCAAACACTTTCTATAATTTTACTTCAATAAAATTACAAAGGAGCACAGAAAATATCCAGCTTTTGAGTCACAGAACAAATAGATTCAGTACAGTACTAATAACATTTAGTTTGTTTTCTCCCTGAAACACCACAGTTAGGTGTTAAGACATGCATTTATAGCTCAGGTTTCTTCCATTTGGGATCAGGACTTTTTTTTTCCCAATTCACCCTTACAGTACTGCCTTCCCTGTTCTATGGCACAGTATAATATCCCTACAGAAATTGCAACCACTTGCAGTCGATAACAAAGTATAACAAATCTTTAATACGTTGCCACCATATTTAACACAATTTATTAGCTGACAACCAGAAGTAGAGGCAGTATCATGTATTCATCTAGCTTTCTGTTGGTCACCTACACTTTAAAGAATTCATTTTATTTATTATTAGGCTTTGCAGCATTTTGGATGTATTAATTAGCATGTTGAGCTAAATTGAATTACTTAAATTTTTGCTGCCATAAAACTAAATAACGGATTCATTCATCTCTTATTTTCCCTTTTTCCCCAGATTACTCTGAAGGTAATGTAATTATTGCCAGGGTGTGTGGCTTGACACCTCCCAGGATGGGAAGTCTCCCAGGCTTGCATTTGCTAACCTAGAATGGAAGCAGTTCATCTGTTCTGCTATGGTGCAAGTCTGCCTGAATGCAGGCACATATTGATCTTAAAGAAAATATAAATCTACAACAGATGCAAAGAAATTAACAGAGGTGAGCAGTGATTCAGGGGAAAAAAAGTCAGAACTCCAAGACCGTGTGAAGCAACACCAGCAGTGCAAAGAACGTCAAGGAAAGGAGCTTAGCCACAGCTCTTTTTTTTATACCTTGTTCTAATTGCTTTAGTTCATGGCTTTAATTCACTTACTTTCTCCAAAAATCATTGGTCAGAATAAAGGAAACCTTGATTGCTGTCTGCCAAGCTGACTGGCAGGTATCACTTCTGCAAAGGTAACGGGACGCAGTCTTTCCCATGGGGCAGAGAGCAGGAGTTTTGAGCTGACTCCGTTTTACATGGCATTTCTGTAGCTGTAAAAGCTCCATGTTCCATATTGCTAACCTCTTTCTATTCGAGGATCCAGGAAAGGTGGCTGTGTCAGCTACCCAACCTGAAGTTGAAGACTTTTATGAGTGAGGTGACATTTTAGAGCACAATGACTACACAAAATCCTTATCAAAGACTGTCAGAGAGTTGGAATTACTGGTGGTTATCAGTCAATAATTGTTAGAGCAACTGATGGGTAAGCGGTAACCCTTCACATGCAATTCTTCTGCGGGAATGAAAAAAGCAGCTGGAAGGAATTCATAACAAGAACCTTGCAGAGCTGAAAGAAATCTAATGTATAAACAGATTATTATTTCCTGTGGATATCGATGATAAATGAACTGGATTGTGGTGACATCTGGGAAATAGCACCACACTCTAAGCCAGCTGAAATCCCTGTGGCTCAAGGTAAAAACCTCTGCTGTAACTTGTAAGAACTCAGTACAAAGAAAGCTCTAAGTATCTGGGTCACTAGAAGTACAGAAGTTTAACATTCCTCTTACATACTTTTCATTCAATTAATCTTTCCTTTGGGTTTTCAGTGCAATGAGTCATTGATTATTACGTGGAGTGCTTTATAGGGTAAATTAATTCATATAAGAGAAATATTAAGATGTGTTAAGTAGCCAGATAAATAAATAAAACGCAAAGTGAGTTGGTCAATCGGTTGCAAGTCAGCCCCAGGGGACTCCCATTTCTGTAAATCAGCTACTCAGTGAGCACTACCAATACCTGTGCTCCTCTTTCCTCATTTTCCTCTTTACCTATACCTACAGCTTTCACAAAATATGAAAAATCCCCATAGAAAAAGCAAATATAACCAATAACCTGTTCCTCTGTTGAAAATTAGAATATATAATATTTTAACATATATAATAATATTATTATAAGAATATATATAATAATATATATAATATTCTAATATATATGTTGAGATGATAGCTAATTACATGAGAACATGCAAAAAATAACTTTTCCATTCAACAAAAACCTCTGTTCAGTGCATGGTCACTCAGTTCAGCATAATAAAGAGCATTTTTAAAAAGAAAACAAAGCAGTAAAAGTAAAATATGTCCATTTATGGTTAAAAAGAGAAAAAGTTGATGTTTGGAGAAGCTGGTGGTACCCATGAAATTAATTGTAAAATTATTCTATGGGCATGGGACAGATCTAAAGATATTACCTGGCTTTTCACAGTGCTCCAAAAAGATTAAACTCTAACGAAAAAGACATTGAAACAAGAAACATGCTCAGTGCAAACAAGGATGGAAAAGGAGCTACCTTCCTCCTTGATACATCTCCCTTTCTTCTTTAGCCTTGTACATATCAGTATGTTTATGTAGAAAGCCATTAACCAAGCAGTCAGCAAAGAGTAAGTTTGCAGCTGGCTTTCAGAATTACACACAGGGGAAAACTACCCTAAAGAAACAATATAATTCCTCATGACATTACCTTGAGACCAGTCGTGCTGTGAACTAGCCTGGATCACAGAAGATTTTGCACCACTAAAAATATTTAGGAGATGCCGGGGTTATAGTTTATGAAGATCCCAAATTCCCTTAGTGTTAAACTGTATAAATCTAGAGTAAATGTTGCCTCATATTTTGACTGTACATGGAGCTACAGCATATGTGTATATCTTGGCTCCTTTGCTGGTTTTTAACATCGAGAAGGGTTCCCATCATTGTGAGGATGTTCACATCGGTCTCATTTTGTCCCTGCAAGACATGACCTTTGCTGTCTACAACTTTGGAAACTGAATTTTAGATGTTTGCCAGCAACATGCCATGAACATCCAAGCAGGGAAAGGTAAAAACCACCTCAGTTTGCAAATATATATTCTTCAATTCATACTGCAGAGAAAGAAGAAAAGAAGAAGATACCTTTATAGAGGAAAATATTCATAGAAATCAGAGTCTAAGCAGAGGGAAATGCTAAATTCAAGAAATAAATTAGCCATAATATGCACTCCGATCTAACCTGGAATGAGCTATTAACTCATTTCACACTGCAAACCTTCAGGGGCAAGAGCCACATCTTCCACAATGGGACTTGCACAGTCAAATTTAAAGCACATTAATGGTATTCACCGAGCACTGGTACCATAAGATGGCCTTACCAAGCAGTCTGAGCACTGGTAGAATAACTTATATCCATGTGAGTTCCTTCTTACAGTAATGAACATTTACCAGGCTATGTAGAGGTTGAATTAGAACCCCCTATTTGGAGCACAGTATTTAAACATAGCAAGGAGCCCTTTCCCTCCCTGGAGATCACTGTTTTCCCAAACAAATGGATGGATTATAATAAGCCATTGTGTATTATTTTCTGTTTGTCAATGACCTAGTTCCCATGCTGTCTGCAATACTGAAATGGGAAACTAAAGCTTGGGGGTTTCTTCAGCTGGAGTAACTCAGCCCTGCTCGCTGTGTCAGTGCACAGCAGGCAGAGAGCATCTCCCAGTGAACACATGAAACTCAGAAAGTTTCATTTCTTGGCTTGAATAAAATGAGAAAGAAAGATACCTTCCCAACATCAAACAAACAGGTGAGTGAGAGCATCTTTACAAACATGAATTCTGAGGTGACTTCAATGACAGAGGTTGGCTTCTTTGACAGCTCACAAAATTAGGGTGCATTTCTGAGAAGAATGCATAGATTTTCCTTCTTGACCTGGGACTGATGAAGTTCAAATGGCTATTGACATAGGGATTTTTTTTCCAGGTTTCTTTGCTTATTACAATTAATATAAGCACGTGGTGAGAATCTTCACAAAAGAGCTGCATTCTGCCTTATTATTATCTTGGCAAAATACTTTTTATTTCCTTAAAATTGTGTGTTGCACACTGATGATCCTTGCAATGCTTTACAGATAGTGCATTTCTACATCACTTAAATCGTACATTATAATTTATAGGTTAGTTATTTTATTTTGGTGTCAATCAAAATCGGAAACTGTATGAAAGAGTTTAGATTAGAAGAAAGAGATTTTTCATGGTAATCTTTAATAAGGGAGTGATGATATTATAAGAGCTATTACACAAATAATAATAATAATATCTAATTATAAGCTTGTTCCTGTTTATTTAAATGTTCCATCTTGTGCTTGTTTGTAAAAAGTTAATAATTACATCGTGGTTAAACTGATGTAAATAGGTGAGTCTGCTCTGGGTAAAACCTGCAACACTGAGCTGCAGCGCTACCTAATCAGCGAAGAGTGGATACTGAGATTTCAGCCTTTTTTCTTGCAGCATACAACACCCTTCTAAAGAGGTATTTGATGTTTTGACCAAGTAAGTCCCATAAAACTGGCAGGGTGGACGACACCCAAGCCCCGCTCTAGCACAGACAAGAGGCTGGTTTTGAACGAGTACTGCCTCTGCAGAGGCTTCAGTACTGGTGTTGCTGGGTCAGCACAGACAGCAGTACACACAGCAGCAGAGGAGGAAGGCAGAACATCACTGTAATTTCCTCCTAGGTCTGTCTTGCCCTTACCTGACCAGGCTGGAAGCTTCCAGCGGTCTCCAGAGCATACATATATGATATTGGTGACCCTGCTTGGCACCTACCAGCTCTCCTGCCATCCATGAGCTAAAATACATTCAAAATCTTTTTAGCTAAACTTTTTATTTTTACGACTCCTTTCCTGTGTTTGTCACTGAGATCCCGCAACCCACAGGGCAAGGAATGAGCTGCTGTAAAGAATCTCTGTTGTCCCCGTATAAAAGTTATTCTTGAGGAACCAACTCTCAAAGCATCAGGAACCCCAAATGTACCAGCGTGCTCTGACCCCACAGGAGCACAGTCATCCTGACTACTCCTCCTGAAAGCCTCCCAGCAGAGGCTGGGACAAAGCACGAGTCATTAACTCCTGGAGACTGCACAAACACAACTACTCTGTTTGCTGCCCATACCACAGTGGTTAAACACTGACACTACTTACTACCTCCCTCATGCACAGCAGACCTCTGGCAGCTGTTGATAAATGCAATTTCAGGATGGGCTGTGTTAGATCACAGGTATTTGTACTTGTAAAGCCATCTCCTGTGGTAGCCCAGCCATCCACGGCCATATGGACCAGTGAGAGCACTGCTGGTTACATGTGTAGGTGGCCCTTTGGTCAGATTTGGCAGCAGCACTGCACTGCAGAACCCCCCCATACACATACACACTGCGCAGAGTCAGCTCCATAAATCACACATTACCATGCATAAATCACACACCACCATGCATCTCTCTCCAGCAATCCAGAGGCTGTCCAGCTGGACCACGGGCACAGATCATTCACCCCTTCGCATTGCGGTGGTGGGCAGCAGGTAGCAATGCATTTTGGTCAGCACAGGATGCTAAATGCTCTCCATGGTAAAAGGACACCCTCAGAGCAATGCAGGGCATCAGCTCAAATCATCTCAAGACCTAAATGGGCCCTGGTCTTTCCACCACCTTAGAGGAAGTGTAGGGGAAGAAGTCCACCTCAATTGACATTGGATTTTCTGCATAGAGAAACCCAGGTGCTTGGAAAGCAAACTTTCTTCTTCCTGAGAAGAAAACACCTCTTGCACACACCTCTTCCAGCATTTTGCCTGCTTAGAACAAATTGCTGCTGTGGTGGTTACTTTCCTGCAGAAACAAGCAGGTTAGCCTATGTGGTTTAGAAATAGCATTTGCCTTCTTCCCCACAGATGGCAAACTCCTTGGTTTCCGCCACCACTAAGCATACAAATAAATCAAGATATGATCTGCTAACATATTCAAAATTCTGTTTGGCCTGAATATTTTTTTTTTTAGCTTCAAACATCAATTTTGTTTCATAATGAATACATGCTTCATCTCATAGCATTTCATTTTTCATATATTTAGCAAAATGTTTAACTGGTTCCTCTTTTTTTTCCAAAGCAGCTTCATTCCTACCCTAAAAACATGCGAATCAAAGACATACACACTTATATAATGTGAAGAATTCCCTACCCTTGGTTCCATCGCTAAATTATAAAATATTCATAATATCTACATTTTTTCACAAAATGGATTTTATATCCTGACTTTTTTTAATGAAAATCACATTAAGATACAAAATTCTACAGGCCTCTCTGTGCAGCTCTTCCCATTTTTATTTGCCCCCCTCTCTGAAGGAAAACTTCCTAGCACCCATCCATGTGCTCCGCATGCCAGTATCCTGATAGGAAACATCGGTGAGGCACATCCAGCACTCACTTCCTAAGCTAATGCCCTTTGCAATTCTTGTCTGAACAGTTGTTAGCTGAAGACAAGAAGCCTTATTTCTATTCATTCCCTACATAATCCACCTTATGAATTTACACCTCACCTACCCGCACGTTCAAGGACCCAGAAACACAAAATATTTCCCACTGTGTTTTAAACCCACATCCTCCTGGATACAAGATAAGAGCTTAATAGCTTTGACACTGCACTGTTTTCATATTCATGCATAAGTTATGGATACAGCAACAGATCAGCTCTTCTTTGTGCTTCTCATTGGCTCTGGTTCGCTGCCTTAAACTGTCTGAGTCAAGGCCACGTTTTAATGCCATAGACTCTCTATTCAAATACCAGTATGACCACATTTTAAAAGCCACCCTGTACCACTTCATTGCCGCAGATGTCCTTTACATCTGGCAAGGCCCGTTTCTCTGCATGTCAACAGTAATTCAGTTTAACAGCTGTCTCTTTTGACAAGCTTAGTGTCAGACTCTAAAATGACAGGGTGACAGTTTTCCTTTTCTTTAACAGAACATAGTGCAAATTAACCATTTGAATGCAGGATCACTGAACGCCTCCCGAATACAGTTTTCAGAGTCAACTGAATAGGATTTGGGAATTGCTGGTATTAACAACCAACGCTAAAACCTGTAGGGTCTGACAAATCAAGGCACTTCTCCTATAATTGAGATTCTTACCTGAAGTCTAAGTGTTCAACAAGCAGTAAACCTTAAATTGGGTTGAAATAAGCGTCAGAGGTAAACACTGGGAATTTGCAAACTGGGATGAGAAGTACTTTTCCTGCATTGTAGACATACAAAGAATTTTCTGTATATTTAGTTAGAGTGTGTGTTACTACAGCAGCTAATGGTACTGTGTGTGTCAAATACCACGTGTATTTCAAACGGCAGGCTGCACACACACGTTTTCCACAAATGCCAGGAGTACAAAAGCACCACAACAGAATTTCTCTAGGGCTAAAACTGGGCCTGAGGTAATACTGTGCATTTTAGTGATTGAAACCTTTAGCATGAAAACCAGCTTGTGGACAGCAACAAAGCGCCACCATGATTTCTGAACAACTTGTAAATGCTACAAAGACACTGCTTTAGTCTGGTGCAAGAGCGAGCTTTATGAGTCTGCCTCTATTAGGCTCACATAAAAGTGAATTAAAAAAATATAAACATTACACTGTGCATATTTAAACCAAATACTGAAGTGAGTTGTATGGTGAGCCACTTCATTATGTCAATGTTATACCATGGCTGCCACAATGAGGAGGAAGGATATCGCCCTGGTTTGGTTCTTGTTCTACTGAAACCAATGTCAAACCTCGAAGCAACTGCAGTGGGACTAGAATCCAGGTCACACAGTTTGCGTTATTTTTAAAGAACTATAAAAGCCTTTCTGTTGTTTGTTCCTGGGTAAACAGTTACATCTAAAGCCCTACAAAAATAAGCTGGGTTTTAAGGATAGTACAGAGTGTAACATTGAAATGCCTTTAGTAATAGCTTTTGTTCGCTTATTAATATGTTGCCGTAAGCATTTGTATGTGATACTCATTGCTGTAACACCTGAGCATCTCATAATATTTAGAAAGATTCACACTCAAACGCCTATTACTACCTCTAAAAGGTATGCCCATTTATATGAGCAGAAATAGAGACTTCTCATTTCTCAAGTTCATAATACAGCCAAGTTCTTCCCCTTTTATTCAGCTTTTTTTAACACAGAATTGGTCATGACCACAGAAGAAGTCATTTATTCTCAACCACTCCGTAGCCAGGCCTCTCATACCATTAAACTTGTGTGTCCCTGTTCTGCAAGAGCTGGGGCAGAGATGCTGATGGTGCTGACCTCCCTATTGACTCCCTTCTTATACGAACATAACCTGTTCATTTCCATAGCCCACGAATTCATGCTTCCATAGCCAGACATGAGCCTCTGCAATTCATATTTTATTAATATATCATGAAGCAAAGTCAGCTGCAAACACATATTTTTAGTGCAACATCAACCCCATGGGAGAGTGCAGGTTGCTGGGTTTCGAGGGCTAGGTTGCTATTAGTATCACACGCAGCTCAGCTACACAAGACATATATAACTAAAACACTTAACCTCCCCAAAATCTATCATACACCTGAAACACTAATAATTCTATAATTTAAGCTAAACAGAGTACTCTTCGGCTATAAATTTTATGGCTACTCTCTCCACCTCTTATGAAGTGTGAAAAGAGGCTTCATATCTGTCAGTCTTTTCTCAGAAATGACTTTCACTGATTACTTAAACTTTCGTTAAATAAGCTTTCCACAAGCTGTAAAAACAGAACACAGTAGGGAAAAAATTGGCTCTCTTTTAAAAGTGCTGTAAAGTCTCTTTTTGAATGAGTAATTAGAAATGTGTAAACTCTTTTATGGATATGTGAGAAGCACACACAAAAAAATTGACATTCCATGCAAGTATTTCTGTGTGCTATCAAATTTCATTGTATTTCACAGAGACCAAAACTATAGAGACCCAAAATACACATACATTAGTGGACATGGGTTATCTGCCAAGAAGGAATTTACATACAGTACAAGTAAAACATCCTAATTTAAATCTATGACAATGGATACTCACATTCTTAAAGAGAAATCAGAGTTGTTTGTCTTTCCACTCATATTTATACAGATTGCAAAGCTGTTGACAGAGCACGATTTGAGCTGGGCCTTTCCAACTGCTTACTGTTATTTTTATTGCCATTGTCAGATATCTTTTCCGTATTGAGAACTGAGCTTAGATGGTCTTCTGATTTCCCAAACCCATACACAAACACAAAGAGATGCCATGCAATTCCAGGGGTCAGGCAGGGAGCAGGCAGTGAGAAAAATGGATTCCCACTGCTGGTCCTTGCCTCCTTGAAAACTCCCCAGATCTTTAGTTAAACCAACACACTTTTTCACTTTCATTTCTACATACACACACAAGCGGTCCATCCAAACCAGACTCTGCAGATGCTCTGCAACCCCTTGTACCTTCATGACTTCGTGTCCCTCTCCCTCTGCTTAAAACTCACTTTATTTGTGCTGAAAACTTGCTCTGACTTTAAGCCTCATGATCAGCTCCACAGCTGGGTGGGGTGGGCACAAGTATCTATCTAAAAAGATGCAAAAGAAAACTATAGACAAAGGGAGATGGGTGCTACCCCTGCGTGATCTCCTACCTCCCCAGGAAAGGGAACAGGGCATCACAGGGGCACTGAAATGGAAAACCTCCCCCCTCCTAACTGGTAGGATGTTTGCTTGAAAAGCTGCTGGATGTCACGCTGTGTACACGTACTGTGCACTATAAATAGTAATGTCTTCTATGCTCCTCTCCGTGGAAAAAAACTGCAGGAGGGGAAATAGTCTCAAATCTGTGTAGTTTTCAAGCCAAAGAGAGCCAGCCTCATTCTCTCCTCAGTGGGGAAGCTGTAGGTAGGGGCTATGCCCCTCCAACCTGGCAGAGTCAAAGGAGCTGGACGAAAAGCAGGTCCCAGCTAATGAATCTGGGGGTGAAGAACTGCTCCCCACCTGCTCTCCAGCCTCCCAGTCCCAGTGGGTCCCACAGCCATTAGCCTCTGCCCTCCATGAGCAAACCCAGCCCCTCTCCAAAGAAGACGACTGCCACTGCGAAGGGTTTATGTGGCATCATTAAGCAGGTGGCACTAAATGCCACACGGCTCCTTGCTCCCAAAAGCACCTGTGTTCAAGCGGACTGCCAGGCACTGATCCCCCTCCAAATTCCATAGATTTCCAGCATGGAAATGGTGCTGAGAGCTCCCAAGAAGAGCAAAGAGCTCCGCGGTTTGAGCTCCCTTCTCCCACTAAAGATATTAATGCCGTTATTCCTATTTTCTTTTAATTCCCAAGAGAGTGATTCAGACCCCACCTGCAAAGTTCAATAATCCTGTTGACAGCAGAGCAACACCATCATTCCTGCTCCCCACGATGCTGCTCCAAGCAAGTTCTCTGGCAAAGCATTCACAGGCACAATTTGGTGCCAAGTCAGTTATAAAACCAACCACAGCATGAATGTTTTTGAGTAGAAGAACAAAAGTATGAGAAAGGGAAAGGCTTCACACATCTTTAGTGTGGAGAACGTATTTAGTGCTCCAAGAAGCTATTAGATGGGGTGATACAGGCAATTTATTGTTTTGTCAATACCTTTTATTTTGATTTAATAACTTACAAAACCTACAGTCTATTTGTCGCACAGCCTCAACTTTCTTTACACAACCCCACTTAACTTTCAAACACTTTAACTTTCAGGTCAAATCTCTGTCATATTGATAAATGGGTCTATTTAAATTTTTATCAGTGAAGAATTCTCTCTGGTGTCTTTTTCACTATCAGATTTCATGCACAAAATAACAGGATACTTACTGGTTTTTGTTGTCCAGCACACACAACAAAATGAGCCACTATAGAAAGCGCAGATGTCTTGGTGAAACGTCTGTAATTTGTCTTCAATGGTATCATTCCTACAAGCATTTCACATAGAGAGAGGTACAATACTTTCAAGAACGATGTGTAAAAACAGAGGGCAGAAAAGCCTACTCTAGGATATATATGGAAACTGCAGTCTGCCTCTGTTCTAACAAGTAAAAAAGTCAAACTATTTTACCCTCAAGAGGCATTACTGTGCACAATATAGAGGCCTTGAGTGAAGTTTAATCCTATTTGGCTATCTGACTATTACTTCATTAACCAAACTAAAAAAAATGCTGCAAAGTCAACAAATTTTTAGATATTATTGTAAATAATCACCTGGTTTTCCTACTAATAATGAGGAAAAATATAATCCTTATAGCCCTAAGCACACTATATATGTTTAACCTTTACTTTAAAATAGGATTAAATGCTGAACACTGTGGCTACTGTAAAGATAGTAAAAACAGATATTGCAGGAATATAACAGTGTTTAATGACAAGTTACAGAGTTCTACTGAAAGAAAAGCAAGAGCAAAAAAGGTTAAATAAACAGAAACCATAGTGCCTCCCATCTTTCTTACATTGACTTTTAGTAACTATGAAATTTCTGTTAGACATGATTTGATTTCTCAGATCTGTGCATTAAATATTTACTTCTAACTGTAAGCTTATATGAGACCCAAACAGAAACTAATTAGCATTATTAATGATGCAAGAAATGTGATGCTTAGTCCCTTAAGATTTGTAATAAAGAAGAAAATGTTAGAGATTTACTTTCTTTTTCAAAGGCAAGTTAAAACAATAAAACTTATTTAATTAACAGAGACTCTATTTATGAATTAGTTGTTTCTGCCAGCAAGAATGTTTAAAAAAAAAAAGTCTGAAATGAGGCTGAGACTACAAAGAGTCCATTTTCAGCTTGGGAGTCTCGAGGGAAAAATCAAAGGGTTTCTTTCTTTCAACAGTTTGGGTGAGATGATATTTTGAGATTTTGACAGCTGCCAAACTGCAGAACCAGTGAAGAACTACCAAACTGAAATAATTTTTATCTTTCTGAATTTGTCTCATTATTTAGTTCAAATTCCTTTCACAGATCACAACTGAAATGTCTACTTGGTTAAAAGGTTTTTCCCCTCCTTCAATGCTTGCGTCTACTGCTTTGGGCCAAAAATGAACTCTTTCTCTTCTAAAATTAGCCATAAATAATAAAGAACCATTATCACTACCTTTAGTAGTGTTTCTAGTACAGCAATGCATTAATTGCCATCCATTTCTTCCTTATGTGCTCAGAGGGGAACCAAATTTCAATGGTTAATCATCTTTATCACACTGAATGTCCTCACTATGTTTAACTTACAAGATGTTAGTAAAAACTAACAGGTTTTGCTACAATAAAGTAGAACTAAAAATTAACATTTAAAACATGTTTTCTACTTTTCTGACAAAAGCAACTTACAAAATTCAGAGCAAGACAGTCTTTAGTGAATAATAATAAGAAAAAGAACACTTTCCATGCAGCTAGTACCATTCTTAATTTTCCATTTTCTTCCTAAATCCTGTTTCCCCTGCTAAAGCCACCCCTCTTTTTCTAACCCCTTCATCTCTATTGGTCACATGACTAACCTTGTGATGGCTTCTCATCTGCTTCAGACATTGGCCCCATGTTTCCTCTTGAAGCCTCTTCCCCTGCAATCACCCCATGCGTTTCTGTCTTCATCACATATTCATTAGCCACCTCAAAGCCGAACAAGCCCTTTCTTCTTTATTGTTCAAGCTGTCAGCCTCAGCAACAACCCCTGCTTCCTCCATCCGCTTCTGCCTTCTTCCCAGCCTTTGCTCAAGTCTTCCCTCTCACTGTCACATCTGTGTTTTGAAGATGACCTCTTTAATCTTCCTCCAAACAACCATTTCCAACCCTAACCATTCTGTGATTTCTTTCTAAACTTGTCCTTAAAGACTCTGTCTCAGGCACACCTTTGTCTTGTCCCCTGCTTCCCCTGTGCACGCTCCCTTGCCTGAACTCCAGTAGTACCCATCACCTTTCAGTTAGCCCCCACCAAAAACAGCTCACACAACACCAGATTGAAGTAAGACAAGAGTCTTCCTCCAGGACGGGAAGGGCAAAGTCCTGCCGAGGGGTGAGCTCCTGGCACTGCTTTGGCAGATGCAATTTCTGATGTATTTTGCCATTACAGCCCGTGACCCTCAGCACTGTGATACAGAGGACCTTCCAGATTCCTGTAACAAGGATACTCTGCACTCTGCTTCAGGAGATCTCATGCAAATACTATCTGAATATAACAAGACTGACTTCTGCTGGTACAAATTCCTCAGAATTTGGATTAACTGCACTTTGGGCTTCGTTTTATAAAAACAAAAAAGAAAAAAAAACATATGCTGAATTAAAAAATAAATCAAAAAAACAGATTTAAATATCAACCACTGTTGACATTGAATATCTTTAAAAATGCAGTATCTTATAAATTATTGTGACAGCTTAATGCCCAGCAAAGATAGTGATGTGAGAGAGCGAGGGTAATATCCCCAGCTGTACTCACAGACCTCTGCCGATCAGTGACCCAAGGACTAACGCACAGTTACATGATAAATTGGAATGGATTTTAGTTTTTGATAGTTTGTTTGTTAGTGCAGAAGGCAGCATGTAACTGTTTGGGAAGAGTTCCTGTCAACACTGAAAGAAAAATATGCTCCCCTTTCAAGGAGACTTATCCACACCATTATGCTCCTAAACAAGTAAGACACAATACACAGAGTCCTTCTTCACTCTGAAAATAAGGCAGAGATATATACAAAGACTACTAATTCAGTACTTTTATGATTAATACAACAAAGACTCTCAAAATGAGGCTTTTAATTCTGGGCAACCCAGACCAGCAAAGTGCATATCCAGAGGAGAACGTAGCCTTGCCCTCTCCACTCATTCATTAATATTTTTAATATCCTCCAAGGATGATCCTCCTGCTAGCATAGACTTGATGCAGAGAGCACTGGCTGCATCCTCTTCCCCAGGGCAAGGAGAAGCAGTGCCATGGACAGCAGCATGATCTCGGCCATCAGCTCCTATGTGATGCTGCTCCCCTATGACCACCACTCAATGTGAACAGGAGCCAATGCCTCCCGTTATTCCCCTGCTGCAGCTTGGGACATTTACATTTGAAAATGGTATCTGTCACTTCCTCAAACCAGGTTTGTGTTTTTTTTTTCCTGTTTGAACCTGAATGAAAAAAATCCAAATCCCTGGGTGCCTGACATCAAAGTGTGGTAGAAAGAAACTGTTGGGATGGTGTTCTGGCATTAATGTGGCACTAGAAAGCAAGAGCAGATGGGCAGTGAGGAAGCAAATCCTGTTTAAGTGACACTGAAGATAAGAAAAAACATGAAAACTAAAAGGTAAGTAATGGGATTTTAAGTGCAATGTAAAAGGGGATTTGTGGCACATATAATTCCTCCTTTAAATGTTGATTAAACATAGACTATTTTTTTTTGCCTCTCAATTATAGTTACAGATCATTGTTTCTATGCCCTCTGCGAGCATCAGTGAAAGCTGAAGGTGCTTGGCATTTCTGTATCTATTGTATGCTTATGTTTTATTCGCATTCACTAACTGCATTTCCAGCTAAAGAAGAAAAAGGGAGGCATCAAGAGAAGAATGTGCCATAATCTCCAGCGTTCTAAGAAAAAAAGCCAATGATTTTCTGGAAGATTATGGTTTCATTCCAAGCACAGTCCGAATCAAGCTTTATCAATTGCCATTTATGACTAGGCAAGCCTGGCTTCTGATCATGCTGCTTTTCACGTGTCTTTACCAGCAGAAAGCCTGCTGTGAGTATTATGGGATGAAGGAGCTTGACTTTCTCTTTTTTTAATTTATTTGTGCTGATGTAATCACTTGTGTATTCCAAAAAATCACTAATTTTGGGTGAATCATCATTCCTAGCATGAACAGAAATAGGTTTTAGTCCCACATTTCTGTACAAGCCCACCTCCACCAAACCCAGCCCTTGTGATGCCATTCTTCTTTGAAGCTCATTTACAGACCTAGGTGGACTAGAACAACCAGCCCTCCTGTTTCATCAAAAGGGTGGCCTTTCCAAGTGTTTTATGTCATCATTTCTATTATTTTCTCTACCTTCCAGAGCAGAAGCCTTAATTCAGTCTTTAAGTTCAACAGGACCTGTGGTGGAGCAGGACAACAGGGAAGGAGGGAAAGAGGGAGGGATGAAGACAGGGAAGAAATACTTCTTGTCTTTTTGGGGTCAATCCCACACATTTCACTGAACTTTTCCACAATCATAAATCTGAAGAGCTCCTCAAACACCCCTCCAAGCTGTGCTGCTCACTCTGCCTCAGCACTCCAGAAAAGATCTCCGTACCAGCCCTGCACAACTGACGTGATGCCGAGATAAATATGTCCCACTCTCTGGATACTAAATCTGCATTGATATTTTCTTTGCATGGGAGATCCTGACTCACGCCTGTGGCTGGGATTGGGCACGTGTGATGTGTGCTCATCTAGTATTGCTTGTGGCCAGTTAGAAAAATCATATAATCCACTGCAGATTTAAAGCATAATTTTTAACCTGCCAAGTCTCATAACTTCCAAGAAGGCAAATTTACCATAAAGAGAATGGTTTCCACTTACTAGATTTTATATTCAGATTTCTGGCACACAGCTTGCCACCAAAGAAGTCTTTTATGCAAGCACATAATCAATGGAAGCCTTCACTTCACTGCAGTTAGATTTAATGTGATAATGAATATTCCAGTGTCAGCTCTGGGTAAATGGATGAGGTTTCACCTCAGATTCCCTCCTTTAAATATCTCACGCAGGAACACACTTGCTGAGTGGTAAATAATTTAGCAGCACCCGAAGAAGGACATCTGGCATGCGTTCAAAATGCAGGTGTATCTGCCTCGCTCTTGTATTGCCCCGTGTTCCTGCTCTTGTAAACAACATCAGTAGCATAGCAAAGAGTGCAAAGACTATGTTACCTATTTATATCTGCCCCTTGCAATGGAGAGCACATGGGAAAAATGCATGGCTTCAGCAAGCTGCCTGTGGGGTGTACCACAGTCACACATGAAGCTCGCCGCTGTTCACCTGGTCCAGGTGTGAGGTAGAAGGTCAGGGCAGGGAAGCTTGGTGCTGCTGTTTCAGACTAAGGCCACAGCCATGAGGAATGCATTCCCTAACTAGCAGGATTTATTTTTATTATCCTTTGCAGAACTGCACATGATATTTCACATTCATTTGAAAATCTTTCTGCAGTTTGCAAACATTTACTCAAGCCATATGAGGCGAATTCTTCATGCTGATTTTAGGGACATAGAATGCAGGTGAATAATATTACTGGGAAAAACTTCGCTGTCATATTTCCCCACCTGTGTCACCATAGTTTATCCTCATTACCTAACTAGGGCTGCCTGCAGGAGCAGCTTCCCAACATAATTGTTATGGATCTGCTATTTCTTTGGTCTTTTCACCTATTCTGCAGTTACTGGCTGATGTTTTTCCTCTCCTTCCTTTTGCCAGTTTCAAGTTTCCATTCCGACACCAAACGCTTTCCTCTTTTTCTACTGCTGTTAACACTAGGCAGATCAAACGAACACAAAAGTGTTTTCTCAAAAAATAATCATTAAGCATATCGTGTAGTTTAGTTCAAGTGACAGCTGAATATTTGTTTCATTAATAAGTAATTGCAATTAATTCACGGAGTCATTTCTAAAAGAACATTGTGATGTTTCCATGGTTTTAAAGTGGCAAAACACTAGTCATTTTGTGACAAAATTTCAGTACAAATCGCTCATAAGCATCCACTGGAAAAATCCAGCCTATGATGAGGAGCACCCCCATGACATGTGAACATGTCTCCCATTAGTGCTAGTGGTGAAGTGCCTACATACAATATAAAAATAACTGCAGTATTTAGGGTTTGAATTTCAGGTGTGTGAGTGCTCACACTGCTCCTTTAAAATGATTAGTAATGAAATAACTAAAGTTAAGGTTTTTTTCCATGTAAAGCTCATAAACAACTCTTCTCCATGCTGGAGGAGTACAGCTTGTTCAACTGATCTCTTTTCAATCAAAAGGCTGGACAACCTAATGATTCTTGTCCTGAAATCTGATACTGAAGATGCTCCAGCTCACAAACTGCTGAGGCTCTAAAATCATGCCAGGAGTTACGGGCTACCCCTCCACCAAATAAGCATCTCTCCTTGGAGGTCCAAGGGGCTCCATTCTCAAGCCTACAAAGGTCATTTTTTGTGCAGAATGGAATAGGCACTATTTGCACTGATATTTTATTGAATTAAATAGCAGCTCACCATCTTTCACAACGTTATTTCTGACTTTACAAACTGGCATGATTTAGGAAAAATATGACGGGAAAGTGTTTTTAATCCTGGACACCAGCACCACTTCCACTCTAAAGCCAGGACCTGATACCTGCCCAGCAAAGGCTAAGGACATTTCTAAGGTACAGAAACAATTACAGTTGTTGCCATATCACCTTCTCAATAACCTTCTCCCAAAATTACAGGTTACAGTTGTCTGTAATCATTAACTGCCTGAAGGAGGGATACACATTACCAAAGCAGCAAACCTCTAATCAGCAGAACGGGAGCAGTGCAGAAGAGAAAAATAGCTACTTAACAAGCAAGTTGCAATAGTTTAATATACATACATATCTATACCTATCTATCTATATATGTAGTTAGCAACCCACAGTTACAAAATTAAAATGTTAGGAAAAGTGAACATCATAAATCTGTGCCTACTTGGGAATGTAATTTGCTAGAATTCCACTTTCAGATGGAAGTGCTTGCAGATTTTAATATTGAGCAGCAAGAAGACCAGTTACATTAACAAACTGACACGGGGAACACAACAGAGAGCTGGTAAAAAAAAAATAAAAATCAAATGTCTGTTTATTTTCAATTAAAATTAAGATTTTTCTTAAACTGAAAAAATGCCCAATTTCAAGCTGTTGAATTTAACAAATAGCTAACGTGGTGTCTGGTAAGCAAAGTTTTAGATAGACCCTTTTGTAAAAAATCTTTCACTGGAAGGTTTTTTTTTTTAATTTGTCAGAAAAATCAGGTTAAAAGGAATATTTTGAAAATTGTTGAAGTGCCACAATTTATGAGCTAAAAACAAATAAAGTTGGATATGAGAATCTACACATTATCTGGCAAGAAAATCTGGAAACAATCAGCTATTTTGAACCTTCCATCAATACACCATGCTTTGCTACACAATGATTTCTGTGATAAGATGTGACTTTGCCTTGAACGCAATTTGCAACCTATTCGCTTGATCCAGTTTCCACTGAAGTAAATGAAAAGATTACCATTGACTTCAATAAAAGCTGGATTAAACTGTTCTCATTCACAGTGGGGAAAAAAAAAAAATCTTAATGATTATTTATGCCAGAAATTCCAGTGTAAAAAGCAAAATTGGTGCAAATGTGTTGAAGAATTTGAAGAGAAAAATGAGCAGTTGATGTAAAATATGATTTCACTAAAAATTATAAGATTACTAATTACAGTGAATAAGCTTATGGAAAGGCTATAGATGTAGTTAAATAGTACAAATATACTTCAAAATCCAATTATAGCAATAGAGAAATGATTGTACAGTTGCATTAAGAGTTAAAATAAAATATGATGCCAGATAAATGGGTATATTAGAAGGCCATTATTAGATTTTCTTGCATTTATCCACCATTGAGTGCCACTAACCCTTCAAGCTAGGGACAAATAGAAGAAAACAGATAGAAGAGGAATATTTAGTTTGCTTGCTAAATATAATCAGTAACAATTGAATATATTTCTACCAGAAAAGATAAAAGGAGATACCAGCTACCAATACATGACCTGCACAACAAATCAAAATGCTGAGTCTTGTTCACAATCCTACAGTTCCACCAGAATCATCAACTTCTCTAAGTACCAGACTATAGAAGTAGGAAAACCTGAAAAGTGTTTACTGCAAAAAGTTGGAGCATCCCAGAGAAAACACAAAAACCAATAAAGAGGCAATCATTGCAACTATCAATATTCGCCACTGGACTATCAGAGGAAAAGATATGCAGATTCAATTAAGAAAACATACAGCCATGACTATCGTCTGGGGGAAGAACATTACTTACAGGTAGGAAAAGAGGCACACGCTTTATTTGTATGTTTAAATCATAATTTGATACTTTACCCATTATGTCAAGAAACTAGCATTTAGAGGAAACAAATATAGGCAGTGTCACAGTGAGTCCCTTTCTGATTTAAAACTAGAGTAAGTCATCCATCTCTCATTCTTGAAATTTATATTGATTTCAAAGAAAAAAAAAAGAAAGAAAAAATATAGTATGTGTCAGGTTTGCCAGCTTTTGAAACCCAATGGAAATAGTCACCAAATACCACAAACTTCCTTAAATCACCTTACCTGTTCTTAAAATTCAAACATAAACCAGGCACAGCTTACATGGAGTTTTTGTGAGAATTCCCCTCTGGTGAACTGGTAAATGCTCCTTTGGGAGGTTTCCCACTAACGAACACCTGCAGTTTATTCTATCTTGCAACAACAGGGAGAGGGCTGGTAAGGTTTTCAGTTTATAAGGTCACACAGACTGTATCTGCCCCCCCCATACATGTTGGTTCATTAGCATAATAAAAAGAGGAGGGGAAAGAACAAAAAGAAACCATAAAAATAGTCTTTTGTTCTGCTTTTGCTGTAATACTATAAAGACAAACAAATATCTACATGCTCAGCTATGCCTTGCCTAAGCAAATCTCATAAATGTCTGAATTTCCCATTATAGCCATGATTTCTAGAGGGAGATGAAATCTTTACCTCTCTCTAAATTGACGGGAGTCTCCCTCCTCCCTTCAGATGCCAGAATATGGAAGTAGAAGACTATCCCTCTGAAGACTGCATTTTATAATACTCCGATGAGATGCCTTTTGATTTAGGGTTTGCATGAAGGAAGAAAAAAAACCATGTAGTCTGCCAGCTCATCCAACCCAACTTTAATCACTTACTGTGTAGACAGCTGTATCTGAGCTAGTCATCTAAAATCTCTTTAAAGTCAACGATGAGGAATAGATGTTTTTAGGATGGAATTAATTGATTGGAAGGAAGAGGGATCTATCATATGAGAATTGCAGCCCAGAGGGTTCTGCTTCTACTCAGCAGTAAAGTAAAACTCATTTACTTTACAGGGAGTTCACACATCTGCGTTGTAGTAGTCATCCAAAAGAGGTGAGAAGAGTATCACCAATCTCTACTAATCAATTTCTGTTTTTTTTTAGAGAAAACCTCTTTTACTCTTCCTCTTCCCTCTGTTTCTTCACCAAGTCCCTTCTGGGACATCAGTTCATTTTTCTTTACATTAGAAGCCCATTCATCCCTCAAGGAAATGAGTTCATTCATCTGATGGTAATAGAAATTTCTGGACCATAGATGACCTCTCACCTTGGCCAGAAAAACTGATCCATCAGGTTTAAAAGACACATTAACAGGCAGTTTCATGTCAACTGTCACAGAAATTTTCAGAATATGACAGAGAAAACGTCCTACCATTCTACCACTGTCCTAAGGACACACGGGTCCTTCAGCTTCCAGGACACGTCCAAATTACACTAAAAAATTATGAAGGCTCCATATACCTTAATGTGCTGGGTTGTGATGGAGACAGAGAAAACCATTCCCCCTCAACAGGACGTGGCATATCTGTTGACTTGAAACTATAGCAAACTTCAGGGGGAAGAAAAATTTCTAATAATAAATTTGTCTTCATCAAGTAAGATCCAATGAAGTCAACTTGAAATAAGTTTTGCAAGACCTGAATATTGTGGAGACCCCCAAATGCCTTTCTTTTGCCTGATCTACCACCCAATGGACAGCCCTGTGCAATTCTGTTCTGCTTTTACAAGCTGGTGAACCAGCCTATTTCCTCTCACCCACCAAAGAGCAACCATTGTACTGAAGATCTTTGAGAAATCTGCACACTCTGACATAAGGGAGTAGGTTTTGTTTCATGTTTTCCTTATGCTGGGGCATTCATCTTCAAAGTGCCTCACATACAACCAGGGAGCCTTAGAAGCGTATCAGGGGCAATTCAAAGAGCTTTGCATGGAGCAGGAGGGGGTGTCTGTTCAAAGCTGCAGCCTTGCATCTGCCAGAGAAGAGCAGATTTAAAACCGAAGAGGTCACTTCACCTACCTGTAGTGGGATCTCACATTCAGAAGACTCCAACTAAAAATAAGGGATATTTAGACAGTGTGATAACTGAAACCCTCTAGGCAATGCTCTTTCTCTCTCTCCCTCACACACAGACACATACAGAGCCATGTCTCCTTTAGGGATAAAAACCAAACAAACCAACAAAAAACAAACAAGGAGACATAATAGCCTCCAGAAAACTTACAGGTTAGCTCCATTTATAGCATCCTCCTGGTTTAAGCACAAAAGTTTCCAATGAGCTGGACCACCACAGACCTCTGTTCAAACCACCTGAAACAAGGAAACTAGAATAAGCAGTTGCTTAATATATGATAGAGTGGTAAAACCACTGAGTTCTTTTAATTACCTAATCTAATGTCATACAAAGGAAATATTCTGCTTGGGTCAGAAATTACAATTACCTGTTTTGTGGTCGGACCTGGAAGCCCCTGGGTAACATAAGGGCTCTGCCAGGACGGGTGCTGTCTAAACACTGAGTGATACAGAACTGCTTTCCCCAGAATTTATCATTTACATGGGAAATACAGAAAAGGAGGGAAGAAAGTGTTATTCGCATTTTATACATGGAGAAGTGAGACAAGGAGTGATGCAGGTTCACATCAAGCAGATCAACTGATGTTTAACATCACTGATGAGGTTAAGGAAATCCAAAGTGGATTTTTAAGCGAAGCAGAAGAATAAATCTTGCAGATTATCTGTGCAGGATTTGTATCAGGCACCCAACCTTTTTTTTATTTTTAACAGTTTAGATTAAATCTTGGTAATGCCTGTTTTTTGATAAGATGCAAGCACCTCAGTGTCTGCAAGGAAGTCTCATATTTGCAACTGAGAAAGGGCAGTTGCATCTATGGGATTTAGTCCCACTGCCCTGAGTTAGCAGGGTCTATTCCCTGCTCCGATTGCCATCACACACCTGAAGCTAACCACCTCCCTCTTCCTTCAAACCTTCAGTGCTGCAGATACAAACCCCATCTCTTTACACAGATTCTACCATCTACTGTCTTCAAGGACTTGTTTTTTTCTCTTTTAAAATACTAGGTTAGAATGTACAGTGTTCTACACTGCTTCCTCAGACTCCTCTTATTTATATTGTAGCTGTCTTATTAAAAGCTGTAAAACCTTTGGGACAGTCTTTGTCTGAATGGTGCTTCACTTATGCAGCAACATTACTCCTGCATAAATTTCTGTGTTTATTAGAAGTACCTGGTTTTGTTTTTCTTTTAAACTCAGTTTAAACATTGCCTCCTGCTTCATTTTGCTGCAGTGGTATTTCAGATTCTGCTTGCTTATTCCAAGTTTTGTTTATAACAGCAGGCCAATATGGATCAAACTTTAGATAGGATTCTGCTTCTTATGTATATGTGGTTTTTCAAATCTTCCTCCTTAGCAAATGTATTATTAAAGAACCTGATCAAATATACTGTGATGTGGGAGATAATTACAAAATTTAATTGAGTTGTAAAATTATGCATGTACTACATGTACTCACACATAGCATCATTTGCTACGAGGCGTCTCTCAGGAAGAGCTAACCATTCTGAGAGCCTTTCATAATGTAAAGCAGCAAGAACACACACTATGCTATACAACCTGTTTTCAGCCTGTATTTGCAAGGTGCTTTCTTTTTCCCATGTTTTATTCTCACTTTCATTGCTCTTGCAGTGACCTCACCTGGAGCAACGACGCTGCAAGCCCTCCACAGGTCTTCACAGAAAGAGCAATTGGTGCATACCCTATATGTTTCCTAGTTGTAAAACAGCACAAATGAAGAGACTCATACTATTTTTCTTCCTGCTGTGTCCAGTCGAGCCAGAAAGTATCCCTTTACTCGGAAAGAACCTGCAAATTACCTCAGCGTGCCTGACCCACCACCAGTAACACGGCATTAGGACTGTTTTTGCCCCACTCACTCACATTGTCAGTGCAGCGCTGGCTCTTCTCCTGCTGAGCTGCTCAAGCAGTCTGTGATGCTGCCTGTCTCCACAATGCCTGGTTTGAAAGAAAAATCCTGAATGTGAGTGAAATGCAAACCTTTGCCACCAAAATATGTTAATTATTTTTTAAGAACTTCACATCGATTTACATATTGCAGGGGTAATCCCAGATATCTGGGAACTCCAAAACTGAAATAGATTTAGCACAGCTAAGTAATAAACATGGGAAAGCATTTTGGATCAAGCCAAGTATGAAGTAAGGCAGTCTGTTTTCTTCAAAGGAAGCTAAAGCTACCTTTCATTACATTCAAATACATCAATTATAGAGAGCTTTAATGGAAAAGGATTAAAAAGTGCAAAGGTAAAACAAACAGCATTACGGCAATGTCCAGTAGGATAAAACAAATTCCTTACATGGTAGGTACAATTACAGAGTTACTAAAAAAAAGGAAGAAAGGAATGGAAGCAGGAAATTCATGTACCTTGACCAAACTCACTATGACAATGATGTAAACCCAGGACACCACAGCACATACCTTTTGGATATTAGCCCCTGTGTCCCCAACCTCATTGCCAGACCTCAGATCTGAACTCTCTATTTCTGTATTTCCTGTTTATTTCTAGCCTGAAAATTACATTATTTCATAAATGCAGGCTTTTACATAATGTTGTATCTCTTTAAGTGTCTTCAAAGTATGTCTGCACCGTCCCAGACCATTGCAAGCTATTCATTTCACTCTACTTCTATTCACATTTTCACTTGCAGGATGCGCCATTCATCTCTATATTCTTTGCAAGTTTGATATCAAGTTTTTCATATGCCTAATTTGGGCTCTATTTGAGGCTGGAGTAAATTGTTACAACTTAGATGAAGTCAATAGGAGCACAGCGACTTACATCAGCTTTGTGTCAGTAAATGCTGACAAGATTGATCTCAAACTTTTGCAGAACAAGAGATTTTTGCAAATGGATTAAACAACATAAATGCTGAGCTGTTTTGCTAGACTGCAAATGGCATAACACATGCTTTGTGTGACATTTCTGAATTATCCCTTCGTGGTAATGTTGACATTACATTGCACTGACTCATGGAAGAAGCTTAAATACCCTTTTAAGTTTTCAAGACTCTTTGACAAAGCACTATTTCATTAACAAAATGTTAATGGAATCTAGGAAGCTTGAACATACAGTATAGCCTGCTGGTTTCAAGAAGCTCTGTTCACTGACCAAGAGATGTGACTGCAATACAGCAATGTAACTCTCATTTTTAGTCCAACAGAAAAGAGACAATACCAAGTGGGGCACTTGTCAGCTCAGAAAGGAGGACCCAAGGCTACTTCTGCAGCACTCCACAAAAGGGCTACCACACCTTCTGCTGGAGAAGATCAAAATAGCACAAATGAGAAAACATATCATAAAAGGTAAACTAGGAGAGACAGCAGGGTTGCATTGACTTGGAGCTAAGGCTTTTTGCACGTGAAAAGGAGGAAGATCTAGAGAGCAGAATCACACTGCAGAATCCATGCTCTGGGGACATGTTTGGGAAAAGAGTAGTTATGTGCCTACAACTAAACTCCTTGGCTCTAAGTATCCTGCTAATGACACAAAGGGCTCTCAGGTAAGTACAGGGGTTTATATTTGATGGGCTTACGGCTACAAACAGATCTGAGTTTTCAGGTTCTTGATTCAACCCAGGACAGAGACTTGATGATGAGACAGGGGCAGCACAAGCAGAGGAGATGGCCTCAGCAGATGTCCCATGTCACTTGCTGAGATGGCAGTGGGGGAAAATGCCACAGTGGTGAGACAGTGCCACATGAGGGATTAGTCTTCACCACAGACAGAACATTTCACCTGTGAATAGCAGAGGGCAGGTTTCCCTTTTCACCACAACACGAATCCCACAGCTGAGCTGGGAAGACCTGGTCACTGCTGAGCAACGTCCTACACCAGAGGAAAGATAGTGCTGACACTAGAAGAACAGATGCCTTTTTTTCTAATTGTCTTTTCTGAGGTCCAATAGAGCAATAGGTTGTTTATGAACAACCACCCGCACATCTTACCTATAACTATTTATAATGCACACTGCAAGTGACTCTGACATGCTCCCAACACCTTTTCAACATTGAACTCCAAATACATATAATTTGTGAGTTGAATCTTTCCATGAAGGGTGACAGACCTTTTTTTACTCACACACTGAATAATCACATTTCTAAAGTTACGCTTTTCTGCTGTTGAGTACATCTGCAATTGCTTTTATAATAAGGAAAGTCATTATTAGCAAAAGAGATTGAAAGGGTTGAGCAGCGAAATACTAAACCTCTGTCCATTTGCTTGCTTTCTGCATTTGACAGCATTTTGTGTACCACCAGCTTTCACATTTCCTCCTCAACAGTCCATTTCACCTTTTAGGTGGACTTGAAAAAAGTGTCAAGCAGAAGAAAATAATGTAAAAAGTAAAGGAAAAATTCACTGCACAAACTCAAAACTTGACTGAGGCGTTCGAGGGCCACCTTGCAGCCTGAGAACACTTCTTTTGTATTTTTAAATTATTTAGATTTCAAGGCGATAAAATCCACAGTATTAAAGATAACTTTGCCCAGCTTTCCAGTGGAAGGAATGGTGAGAAGTTGTCTGGGAAGAGGGGAAAGCTCTCTGAGATACATGTGCATTCATCTGTGCAATATATTAAAAAACAAAATAAAATTAAAAAGAGAGATGCATATATAAATAGCAGAGTCAACCAAAAATGGCAAAGCTGTGAAACATCCATGCTCGGGTACAGATGACTGGATTAAAGGGTGAAATAATCCAGGTGTTAATGAGTCAGGATTCAAAGAGCCTCATGGGACTGCTCTGTACACCTGACATCACCTACACCATTAACAGTTTTGCCTCCAGTGTTGATGGGATTGGGACTCAGGGTTATAAAGGAAGAAGGAGATCCTCAGCTGACATGTCTGACTGATGGATAAAGGGCTTATTCACTGGCTGAAAACAGACATTTTGGTGCAGTAGTAAAGCTTCATATACATTACCCAATTTCTGTGTAGCCAAGTGGAAAGCGATGCTGATGGTCACTACTGTTGCCAGGTTAATGCTCTCTTTAACAGCATCTTATGTTCCATTTTCTTTTTTGTTGGGTTGGGTTTTTTTGTTGTGTTTTTTAAACTCAAGTAAATTACCTTTGCCTCCTGAGGTGTACAACAACTACAGTATTAATTGCAGCCTGATGTCCCCAAAGAGAAGACAAATATTCTTGTAGAAACAAAAAATTTTGTGCCAGGCTGAACACAAAGTGCAGATAATTTATCTTTCCCAATACCTTGCTTGTTTTCAAAAGGAGCAGAGAAAAGCTGCACCACATGAAGAGTGTTTAGCTGCATTGCAGCAATGCAAAAGAGCCCTGTAAATCTGCTGCTTAGAGGACTCATTCCAGCACAAGGAGATTCCACCTTTCAATTCCTCACCAAAACGCAAGAGGAAAGTGCCCAAAGCACATCCTTCACAGGCAAATCATCCCCCCTAGACTGTTCTCCAGACATGGCTGTTGGAGTGCACTCCTTCAGCTAAGACAGTTTCCTCAAAATCTTGATGTAACTAAATAAAAAAATAAAAGACCAAGGGTCTTCTAGAATAAACAAATAAAATAAGCAAATAGCAAACAAAGTGGCTATGTCAATGGCCATACCAGCATCAGTGGAGTTTAACTTCTGCACACAAGAAACACAGCCTATGAGCACAGGATCCAAGTGAGCTTTCAGGGCTCAATATTCCTACTCATATGAAAATGCTATAACCTAGTAAAAGAGAAAGGAAGAACACACACAACGTTCCTCAAAGGTTCCTTGGAGAATACCGCCATTTTTAGCACAAAACAATATAAAAGGACTTATAGAAAAGTCAAAATTCAGGGGTATTGTAGGAAGAAAGACTTTTTAATCTTGACTCCAAAGTATTGCACTCAGTCAAGGATACTGAACTTCGTGATCTCACCAGGGTCGTGAATTTTCCAGATGAATTAACAGGCGTCCATTGAGTTGCAGTGACCAAGCATGATTTTTATCCTGGCTGAGGAGCTGCCTCACAGTGTTCTCATCCCACTGCCAGGAAAGCATCTCCCACCCTCCAGATAGCGTTGGTCAAAGCCCTCTGTGAATAACCACTTTATAATGTGAGATACTTACTATGCAGTGGGTCAGTGGTAGCAGGGTTGAAAAAGGGACATTCAGATCTAAAATCAGAAGCCTCTATAGTCAACACTGGAAAAATTAACTGTCTCAAAGGCTCTTACAGACCTAAGAGGGTCAACACGTTCAAAGAACAGACTGCTGCAGTATGTTAGCAAAGGTTAGGCAAAGCTGAAAACCTTAAGGTCTTGCAAATCAATCTGTGCATTGCACAAAAGTTTCTCCTCTTCCAAACCTGAGACAAAAGCAGGTCGTATTTGTCATACTTTTAGAGAAACTAACCAAACTCTCACTCTCTTTTGAGCAAGACTACAACACTCCAGAGACACAAAGACAACTGGAAGGCAAAAGTTCTAGAGGAGGGGCATTTTACTTCTGAAATGCACTTCCTCCCCCTTGTGATTACACAGATTTTTCGTACCCTGTCAACTCAGTATACTTACATCCACATTTTTCTTCAGCTGCCACATTTACCCAGAAGTTCTGTGAGCATAAACTAAAGAAAAACAACAAAAACTTAAAAAAAAAAAATCCCTCCATTAACCTGCAATTGTGCAATTGCACTAACATAAAACTAACTAGACACAACTGGCACTACACAATAGGGTTTCTCCTTCCCATTCATAGGAAGGAGCTGAGCTATAGCCCACCCTCTTGCCTGCCACTCAGCACCAGCTGCTCCTCAAGGAGGATGCTCATTAGTCTAGAACAAAAACACCTGTGTAGTACAGGCACTGTTGATTTTCTTGAGGCAAGAGGGTATTTAGTATCTCTAGTACAATCACAGGAATTAGGGTTTTGGGTTTTTTTTCATCTCTGAATGGGTCTTTAAGTCAAAAGATTAAAGAACAGGGAAAAGGTATACAAAAAATGATGGTCCCAACACAGAAACTTTCCAATCATAAATACTTGTCATTCTTAGCATAATATGCAACCTGCAATATACTGTTGTGTTTCAGACACATTTATGTACCCTATAGAATTTACTTTATGCTGCTATTATTCCTAAAGAACTTCAGATGAGTTTGGATCCATCATCATTCATCATGTCAGCCACTGTACAGATAGATACACACACTTTGTCGCTCAGTTTTATCCAATTACTAAACCCCCAGGTTTTAGTAATTTTCACTGGTTTGAAGAAATTACAGAGCTCTTATTGCATATTTATAAATTATATCCTAACTTATATCCATTTTCTGTGAAAACCAACCAGTGCTTTAGAGATATATTAGGTCTTCTGATGCTGGTACTACTATAAGAAGGGCATCCCAAATCTTGTCTTGTTCTTTGTAGCTTAGATTTCTCTGTTCTTTCTGTTTACTGGGATTTAAACTTAAGGAGAAGTATTTTTGTTGCTGTTGCTGATAACTGCATTCCAAAGGGCTAACAATCAATTTGTATGGTGGGCCTTCCTCTTTTTGGATGTTCAGCAGCCTGATTTGACTTCAAACCTTTATCCTCTTCAAATAACTTTACATCTATGGGATTAGTTAGCATCCCTACATAATCAAAGGTACAGAAAATCTGAACTTCGCTTGTCACAATAAAGAAGGAGAGAAAACCAGTGGACAGTTTATTGCTGTCACCATCCAGTGAATTTCACTCCAAAACTTTTCCTGAGGTGAGGTAGAGAAAATCACCGTGTTTTAATAGTGTAATGTGGCAGCTCAGCAAAGCTTTAACTGTCACCATGGACTGGACAGCTTTGTGCTGACAAACTGGTACTTGGTGGGAAGAGCAGCAAAGGTCTCAGCACACACATTAGAACTCACATACATGAGATTACTGAGAGGAACAGGCTAAAATTTTACAGGGATGCTGGAGCCATGGGACTTCCAATATCAGCAAGACTTCCCCACAGCAGCCAGCAAGCACGTCCCGGCATGTGTGAGTGCACGTGGTGTAGCTACAAAAGTGAGCAAGAATCCCCAGAATGGCTGCAGCAGTATTTCTCTTCTCAAACAGGGAGAAGTGTCTTTATCGCGGACGTAATGGGGCTCTCCTGAGAGTACGTAACAGCCTCCTAGCATCATCAAGACAATAGGCAGCATGAATTAACTGCAAACCACAACAGTTTTCCAAAATGCTCTCTCCTCCCATCAATTCTGTTGTGTACTATTTGTATACTTGTATATGAAAGTATACAAAATACCCATTTATCTAGCATGCATAAATGGCATTTTAAATATACATGTGTAAAGCACATGTACATGTTAAATCAACATGGGTTTAGTTTATGTGCTTTCAGTGGAAATCCCCCTACATTATTGTTAACAATTGAACAGGTTTACTGCAAAGAAAAGGAAAAGCAGGACAAATATTTAGCATGCATATATTCAAATATTGTATGTTTCCTCTAGAACGTTACTATATTAGATTTTATATAGCACTTCTCAATGACATTTTGCTCTGTAAAAGCTGTGTAAGAGTCACAGTGTAAATCAGAGCAAGCCCTGGTGCAGGAAAGAAAGGCTCCCATCATGTCCAGAGCTCTACCCATGCAGCACAGCCACCCGAAGCCACACAAGCCTCATGTGGCATCCACAACATCAATCCTGTGAGCCCACACCACAGAGAAACAGCAAAATGGGGAAGCACCTGTGCAGGATGTGGGCCCCACTGAGGTGGTTTGGGGTTTGCAGCTCCTGCAAGCCTCCCTGCCACATGGCCACCTCTTGGGCCACCTTGAGTGTCCCTGGAGCTGGAGCTCCTCTCTGCCCTGGCTGCTTCATGGGTACAGAGAGCCATGGAGGTGGTTCCCTTCTTCAAACACTTCCCTTTGGAGCATTTCAGCCACCTGTTCAGTGATGTGAAATATCGGATCCATTTAATGAGGCTTCCGCTAAAACAATCCCTTTGAAGTCCCTCAGACCATGACAGCAATTAACTCAAGACCCATCTTCACTGTTGTTGTTTTACCTACTCTTATTCAAGATCAACAACACCGCTGATGGTGCGAATTATTTCCCTGTGTAAGTAAGGGAATGTGTCTCACAGCCAGCGGTTACAGTCAGCTGGCAAAGCGACCTGATTGCGATTCAGGCCACAATGTGTGGTTTCTTCAGTGTCCCTGGGCTCATCTGGGTATTTGTAATAACCTTCATTTTGTAAACATAAGACTGTAAGACAATTCATTGTGTTTACTACCAGCAGCATTTCGGTATGTAGCATACTGTATGTAGAGGTGAGGCAGCACAAATGGGATCATTAACTGTAGCTCCTGTTATTAACACTGTTCCCAAGCACATCCTGCGTCAGTATTACATATACATGCATATATTCAAAAACTTTAACCCAAATCTATGAAGTATCATTTGCATTGCAAACTGTTTATAACAATGACATTAAAAAGCAAACATGATACCATATGGAGTATAAATAAATGTAATTTTTAAAAGGAAAAAAAATCTATGAGTTTCTCCACATCAGAAAACGAGAGAAATAAGAAACGAGGAAGATAGCAACCAACAGATACCCAGAAGTCGTTAGTCTAAAAATGCCCTTGGAAGAAACTTTTTCGAGGTTTTCTGTTTGTTTTATTTCTGTTTCTGGGTTTTTATTTGCTTTGGGGTTTGTTTTTAAAGTGACCAAGAATAAGGATAAAAGGAAACTAATTCCCCACTAAAGGGCCTCCTGCAGACGAAGCGGGTTGGCCTGATGACTCCAGTAATGCCGCTGTAACCTCTGCGACGGGGAAGGCATGTGAGCACACATGGTCCCTCAAACGAGGCTCAAGACAATTCTCACTGATGGCAATACAGATGTCACAGAGGGGAAAAAACAGAGGATCCAAATCCTTCTCCTTGTGTACATCTGATGATGCCACCTGCATCCTATACATTAATCTGCTGGCTGAGATTGTACCTCCAGACCCCTGAGGGTAGAACAATACACCACTCCAAAGGAAAAAAGATAGGAGAAATAGCTGCAACCTGGATTTTCTATTCTGTGTGAAATTCCAATATTTTAATGAGTGCAGAAGTGAAGTGAAATCTTAACAGATTTCTGCAAAACTGAAGTTATGAAAACATTTTCTGGGAATGTTACATTTTAAGATTATGCAGTGGTAGTCTGAAAATGTTAAAATTCCCCAAATGTAATAAAATAGAAGTCAAATTGTACAATAAACATGAAAACTACACTAAAAAATAAAAAATAAAATTAAAAAAAACCCCACCCACCAACCAGAAACGTGAACAAATCCACACATTTCAACATCATCAAAATGGAAGACTTCAACATTATACCGGTAAAGAAACCCAAATAATGCATTCTCTAATAAATTATTACAACCAACAAAATTCCTACAGAAAATTTAGTTTTTACTCAAACTGGATTTTGGATTCAGAGCTGTTTGAACATGCTTTGACCACCTATACCCAAGAAAATTGCTGCCATCCTGAGCTCTTCTGCAAGGCGGTGCAGGCAAATAGAAGAGTGTTGCTCATTGTTACCAAAGAAAAGCCTAAGACCTATGTGTTCCATAAAATTGGTGGTCTTGTTTTTTTTCTCAGCAAAAAATGCTTTAAGGAGAGGTAAAGCAAAGCTATTGTTACTGAGACTTTCTTACTGTAAAAGCCCATACTACAGTGCATTTACTGGTATGCTATGAAATACCATAAATCATTCTGACAACATGATACTTGTCAAAATAAAGGCATAAAATACATCGTGGAGTAAAATACCCTCAATCTTATTTATTTGTTTGCTCACTCGTGCCATTTGGCTTTTCTCAGTGGGTTTCCCAATCATTAGGGTGAATTAGTGAGATTCCGCTGTAAAAACATAACCATGTGCATATTCACAGGCTTATAGACACAGAATATCTGCATATAGCACTGTACAAGGGAACTGAAAATAAAGCTTTCAAAGGATACTTCGGTTTTCCAGCAATATTTTTTTCCCTTTTCCATCATTTTTCGCCCTCCCCCCTACCAAATATTTCACTAATAATGCTCAACGGTGGCATGGTTTAAGGGAGTCCTGCATGGAAAGCTCCTTCAGCTGCTTAGCCCAACAGCATAAATTTGATCTCGTAATTAGTATTCAGCTCAGCATCTTGGATAGAAACCAATGTTACAGCCAAGAGGTGGTTTAAATCACATAAATCATAGATCAATGACAGAACTCTAAGCACTGGATAGATTACAAAAGTAAGCTTTAGTTAAAAATAGATTAACCATTTCCCTGCAGGAATTCCTTCAAAAAAGCCCTGAATATAAAACAAATAAAATTAAATCTGATAATTTTTTTTCTAATGTATGCATATACTAGATGAATTGTTCTTTCCCTTGACAGTTACACACTGATTAAAGAAATGTGTTAACATGATATTTCAATGGAAAATATTGTAAATTGTGGAGACTTTAATTTCTTTAATGAGCCTTTAATAGCCAGAAAGAACGTACCAGCAACACTGTGTACAGCAAGGTTTATAGCAATGTCACAGCAACTAACAGAAACTTCTTTTGTTGCTGTTTTTATAAAAAGGGTGAAAATCCTTCCCAAGCCAAGAAAAATGTTTTTGATAAGCATTTTTAAAGTGTTTTATGCTTTAAATTTTAGCTAATGAAGCACCCAGCCCTAAGGAGTATCACAAGCCACAAGCTATCCTGTTTTAAGCACCCATGGGGGTACTCAGCATCTTGAAGGATTGTGTCCAAACCACCAAATTGTTAAAAGTTCGGTGGAAGAGGAAATAAGGGGCTGAATCTCTTCCCTTTGACTAAGGAAGGAAGGAGGATTTGGCTCCTGCAAGGAGGATTTGGCTCCTGCAATCACATTCTCCACTGGTGTAAAACAGCATTACACCAAATGGAAGTGTACCAATGAATGCAGATCGTGTCAACAAGGAATCCACCCTGCAAACTGAGAACTGCAGAACGCAAATTAAAAGTAGGTGCTCACGCACATGTATTTTACTGTGTTTTCCTCCTCATGAGGTCAGAGGTTCAAAAGAGGAAAGAAACGCCAAACAACCCAAAACCAAAGCACAAATCTTTTTAGTATGTGAAGAAAAATGTGTACATCTATTTTCTTAGTTGTAGAACTGAAAGTGAGAAATGCCTTAGCCTCATCTCAGCCATTCCTCAGGCCAGAGGGCTGCACAGTTCCAAGCAATTGCAGCTGGAATAATGCACTCAAATTCCTCCCATTGACTGGCAGGAGCACAGAAGGAAGAGAGCCTTTTAAACACACACAGTCCAAGGCAGTTCAAGCAACACCAGACAGATGAAAAGCCGCCTGAGCATCAGGCACCCAGTCCTGCCACTTTGTGTGCACTTTTAGACTCTTTAAATGCAGCTTGAAATTAGTTAGTAAACAATCAAACAAACAGAGAGAAACCCAAAATTTCATATCCCTGGGCTAACAATTTTTGATCAAATGGAGAACTGAAAACACAGGAATTCATCCCAATAAGAAGTTGTGCAGGTCTTGAACTGGTTAATAAGTGTTACAGCCATGATATAGTGAAACCAAACTTCCTGAATAACAATGCCTGGCTGTATATTTAACTTTCTACAGGTCACAAAAATGTGAAAAATATTTCTTGTTGCCATATCTAGAATTTTAAAAATAAAGAACACCACTTCTATAGACATTCACATTTGTTTTCAAATACTCTGGCTCTGACAAAAAGAACATTTTTAAAGTTAGTTCTTCATAGAAATTACTACTTTTGATTTCCAAGGACTTATTTCACCTTAAGAAGAAATAAAAAAGCAAGCTGCTCAGTGGCTATTTGAGGAACAACATTCAGATTTCAAAACTGGCATCCTGTGTGATAGAAGACTGCAATATATGCAATCAAGAGATAGATTCAAACAATAATAACTAGCACAGGCTCCAGGGCATAGCAGAATGTGTCATTTACTTCAGACCCGATCCTTTAAACATCAGTCCTACCAGTAGTTCAGTGGAAAATAGATGGGACTGCTCATGTAAGTACAGACTACTCATACGAGGAAGTTTTCAAAGGCTCTACATTTTCTAAGGTGCTGAAAAACGCATATCAAGTTTAGTAAAACAAAAAAAGACGAAGAAAAAAGCCTGAATAAAGAATCTCTTGTAACAAGCCAAATTGTCAGAGAGATGTCAGGGTTAATTTTTAAAGGCACGTTTCCCTCCAGCAACAATTCTCTTTAATTATTTCAATGTGAAACACATTATCAGACATGTTCATTCCCTGTTCTCGGCTGACACAAGATAGGTACAAGATGTTAAATCTCTGATGCTCCCACACGTGGGTGCTGGGTACCCTGGTCCTTGCTGTCTCCGGTGTGAATAGAGGGTAGGCAGCACCTGCTGCACCCACAGCCCCCAGCTCCTTGTACCAACCTTTGGGGACACCACATCATAGTTGTTACACCAAAATGGGAGAGGCTATGATGGGGGAAAAGCTTCAGGATATCAGAGTATGGCTCTTGACATGTAAGCAGGCACCAAGCGCAGCACGGAGCCTGCAGTCACACTGGTTTAAGGGTTATCAGGTAACTATAACACAAGTGACAGCCTTCCAGCATATTTGCATGGGAATTTCTTCAGATACTTCTGGGTTTTTTTCACACTGAGGTTTAACAGTCACGTGGAATAGATAGCACAAATCAGGCAAAGTCCAGTGAGAAAGCTACTGGTACACAGCAGCGCACCGAGCTGCTGCAGGGCATGTGGGATATTTCTACAGGAGCTTATGAAAAACACTTTATGCTCCTCTCGGGTAGTAAGAAACACTGCTAAGAGACCCAAAATAAAACAGCACCTTAAAAATACAAGTTACAGGGGTTTCAAATTCAGATATGTAGAAGAAAACTCGATCTATGAGTCGGTTCAGTGTTGCACAGCAGCGTGTTTGATCAAGTATTTCAGATGGTGAAGGTGGGTTTTCTAATGTCTAACTTCATAATTTGAGAGACGTGTATTTTTACAAGTTCTTAAATATGCCAGAAGTCACATTCAGCCCTGATTTTGGTGCAAGGAAAGCCTAATCTTTTCTCAAGAAGGAAGGCTGGAAGGGAAGAGGCTTTAGACCAACTCCACCAGATCGGCTGTAATCTAATGGTCTTTTTTATACTACCTACAGTAAAACTCAGTATATAGCTAGTCATAAGATTAAAAGCTTTTCAAGTTGCTATCTTGGGAAATTTCTTTCAAGGAAATTACTACAAAGCCTTGTTTTAGTGTGTTCCCCTACTGTGCATCCTACTGTGTTTTTTTAATAAGGAAAGCTATCCATCCATAGAGGTGTATCCTGTTCTCCATGCTTGAGTGTCTAACAGCAGGCACATACAGTAGAAACTCTGATGTTTTGCCTCTTTAATTTTCACTCCATAATGTTGGTGCCTGGTTTTCCTGACTGCACCTTCAGAGTAGTTTAATTATGGGCGTGCAGAGAATTTTGAGAGGGGATTTTCAGCAACAAAATTCAGATGTTAAGAACAAGCTTAATACATAAAGATGCTCAGAATTTTTTACCATAAAATAAAATCCTGCTATGCAGCTAGCGCAGGATGGAAAGTGTGATAAAATTAACATGAGAAAAAAATACAAATGCTTCATGACTAAACCAGAAAAGTCTATACGGATGCTTCATTTAGTCTTCAAAAGATGCTTCATGCAGATATAGCAATGCTTCTTTTTAGTCTTTAAAAAGACAACCGTATGCTAAATATGAAAGAATGGCAGATACATCACCATGCTTTCAAGCAAATAGGACATAGTCATAGGTTTCTACACTCAAACTCCCAACCAAATGAAAATAAGTCATGACACCGAATTTATTAGCCCAAGGATTTTAACACTGATTTTGATGAAGTTTTTTAAATCAAGTCAAGCAGCTCCCTGACAAAAGGTTACCACACCACTCAAATATCAGACTTGAAACGTGGGGTTTTTTATAATAACAGGCCAGGTACCGGGTTATAAATGAGGGCTGCTCCATTGACTTCAGACAGGGTATGAAAATTGATTCAAGGGAGCACCATCAGTTCTCACCAGCTGAGTATCTGTCCTTCTAATCACAACTAAAAAGATTTTCTTAGTCAATTAAAGGCTTGAAGCCTTTACTCACTCACACAAAATCCCTGTTGAAGTCAGTGCTAACAATGCATTCATTTAAATCTTAACAAACTGCAGTATACGCACTGCCTGGTGGCACAGTTAGTGCTGTATATTGAAATACGCGCTCCTGCCATCCTAAGGCACTGACAGAGCAGTACGTACCGTTCCATACTGTCTCACGTGGCCCAGAATAATACCTGACTACCCTCCAATTCTGACACGTTTCTTTAGTAACTGACAAAAAAATTAGCACATTCATTATTTTTGCTAACAGGAGTATGAGCCATACGAAGAAAACATGTACCTATGCTGACAGAATGGGAGTACTTTAATTTCCAAATTACATACATAAATAAATCAAAGCCATATAACCTGATAAATGAAAGATTATGAAAATAGTAATATCCTGCAAAATCTTGAAAGGCATCATAATTCCTCAAACAATTATCTTCTGTCATATTTGTGAGTAGCCCGTGTAGTTCAAGAACAGAAAATACAAATGTGCTCCTTTAAAATTCATGAAACCACTCATTCTGTCATAAAAGCAGGCATCTTTCATGGCTACTTATTTCACACAGTCTCATAACTAATACTGACAGATACTTGGAATGCAAGAAAAAAATGAGCACTGGACAAAGAACATGAGCTGCTCAATTCTTACATTTTAATGTTTAAAAGAGAAAATAAAATCATATATACTGCTACAGAATTTCTGGTATAATTAAATTAAAATTTGTAGATAAAAATGAGATTGTACAAAGACTGGTGGTATACTGCTACCAGGATTGGGCTGTGCTGCATCCATGACAACAGGATGGAAGGTTGCTTTTAATACTATTATCTTACATACCCACAGCTGAATGCTAATGCAGCTATACTGAGGAAATCAAGTTTCAGATCTGTATCCACTGAACTTACATCCACTAGGCAGGGAGTTTAAAAGCCAGGCTAGCATACAAAGACTAATATTATAGCTCTGTCAACTCCCCAAAGGTCAGATATTTCAAAAGGTATACACAAATATTAATTGTCAGGTAGTTCTGTACTGAAGACCAGAACTGAAGCAAAAATCAGGTTTTGTGACCATAATTTTCTTCCAATTTTATTTTATAAAATAGAGGCACAGAAGAAAACAGAGAAGGTTAACTCAGATCAGTTTATATTCTGCACACTGACAGATGATGATGCTGTTTCCTATGAGCATTGCCTCAGAAAGGATTTTACCTGTTTTCCTCCATGAAAGAGACAGAAAATGTGTGGGAAAGCAGCTGGGCAGTCTTGGTTTTCAGTGGATACCAGCAGTTCAATTGACCCATCCTCATCCCTGCTCAGTGACAGAGCTCCCTTGCCTGTGCCCGCATGAGGAACTTCTACTCTACCCAGAGGAATAGCGTATCTGCTCAAGCTTCTCTGCAGACATTGTCTCCAGCTTCTCAATTGATCTTGTTCTGGATTTAAAAATATGGCTTGCTATAAAATCATTAAAAAAAAAATTAAAAAAAATAAAAGTTCCCGTTTTGGGGCAAATTTCCCAGGTGAAAAAATTCTGAGCTGTCCTGTAAAATCAATGCATCTCTTCCTTGTTGATGCCAACAAAATCAAACGGTTCAGTGAATCCCCAGGCAAAGAAGCCCTCTAAAGCCTTGTTCTACCAGAAGTAATCTCGCGTGGCTGGCAACACTGATCCATCTTCAAGAAGGTGAAGACACCTCACAAATGCTTTAGACTTCCCTTAGTGCACAGGTAATTTTAAGACATCTAATTCTATGTATTGTTTCTTCTCCAACCCACTGCACTTGTAGGTGGAGAACTACAAAATATTTGAGCTCCTGACAACTTTCCTACAGTAAACTGTAACCCATTGTTCCCAAATCCATTTTTTTTTTAATGAAACACTGGCTTATATGCTGTCATACTCTGAACAATTCATTTTAAGTGCAGCATAAGGTTGCTGATGGGAACTCCCCTCCATAGTCTAGTGTGTGGACATTCTGTCAAGTAAAAATGCCCAAAGCTCCATTTTTTTTTTGTGAATGTATTCTTAGAGTTATATACATGAAATAAATATAATAAAATAGTTACATATACAAAGAAATGGAATAGTATAACCTAAATCAACTAAGCTGAAATATTAAGTCACTTCTGGCAAAGGCTTCTCAAATCCGTAAGGTGTACTTGGAGGAGACCAAGCCAGCTATCATAGAATTGAGGGTTCATTAGCAAGCCACCACAGAAGTGCAATTCCCAAAGGGCTTTTTCCCTGTGCAGAGTACCCTTTCTCTTCAAAAGCACGGCTTCAGGGGGCAGCAAAAAGATGCTTCATTTAAGGAAAAGTAAAAGGTGGCAACAACCGTCACAATGATGAAAGGGTTGGCTTCTAAGTAGCAGAATGACAAAAAGTTGTAGGGCTTTATGATATAGTAATTGAAAAAAGTATTAAGTTGTTAGTGGAAGTGTATTTAAGAAGAGCCCCACACGTGGATGTAATAGGAAATTAATCCTCAGAGCCCAGAAAGTCCCTGAGGATGTAGAATCCATCATGAAGTTACCTCCTGTCCCAGATTTCCTTGTTGCTTGCCTCTGCTGACAACAGTTGTCTTTTCATTAGAGTATTTGATATCAATTTACTCAGACACCAGGGGCAAAAAAGGGTTTCACTTTCTTCATCTGAAAGACACTGATCCACAGAATTAGTACTTTGAACAGATGCCAGAGTAAAATAGTGACACATTTTCTAAACTAATAACCACAGGTGGCCACAGCAAATTGTCCAAAGCCTCTCAGGGCTGCCCAGGCAGCCACGACTCTCCTGAATTTCTGATGATACTGATACAGACAACAACCCTCACTGCAAAGGTATCTTCTTCCAGCCAGCTCTTGCTGTGATTCGTGTTTCTAAACTAACCCCATAGAGAAATGCCACCATTTTTAATGCCCTCTGTCAGATAATGCCCATTCTTCTGCAGCAGAGAATGCGAGGCAGTAACTGATCTAAGTGTATTTTCAGGATAAAATCTCTCAAAAAAGGTTAGCCTGCATTCTGCCATGAATTAAGCATTAAATTAACTTCATGTGATACAGCAAATAACCTCAGGAAGGGTCTCTACCTCACCTAATTTGACAAGAGTTGGCTACTACTGCTGCAAGAACCAACGGTGCAAAACGCCTGGAGAAGCAATGACCCAGTTGGCAGAAGGTTATCACACAGCTGATTCCAACTGACTTGGCATCTTGTGAAACCTATGGTTCCCCCCAAACACAGTGTGAAACTTTGCCTACTTACAAATGTTTCCACGGCATTGGCTCATTTCTTTCTCAATCCTTGATTGCATTGAGGATTCATCACAGAAATACTTACAAAAATGAACTGCTCTGAAATGGCTGGTTCTGCACCCACAGGGGTTCAGATTTAGTTGCTCAGGTTAGAGCCCAGTTGCCCTGTAAGAACCCTGGAAGAGCCCTAGCTGAAACGTGGCAGAGCTGCACTCTTCACTGTGCTTTCAGCACACCTAGAGTTAGGCTTAAGCAAGAAGCTGACTCTGCAACTGAAGAAATGCTTCTGGACCTGCAGCAAGAAGAGCTTGTGCTTTGCTACAGGCAGAAGCAAATATTGAATACAAATTTAATATCTAAAATTAGACAGTATGAATTTTCTCCTAAGCACTGATGGATCTTGGTGGAAGAGTGGAAAATGAAGGTGGAAACCTGAGAGCACCAGAAACAAACCCCTCTGTTTATCAGCAGGACACCTACACAGTGGACATGAGAGCCTCTGCTGTACTCAGTACATCACTGACCTACAGTGATCCCTCACACGCAGCAAAGATCTATCAGGGTTTGGACTCGACAAGGTTTCTAATAAGGTACAAAACCATGCTATTTTTATCAGAATACTCGTGATCAAACGGAGACAACCAATTTATTCCAACAGAAACCAGCATAACACCTGAGAATACTTGCATAGTAGGTTTTTTCTCCAAAAACAGAGTGAAAGGATGTGCAAAAGCATCAGTTATTGCTATTCCTCCATCACTGTTTTGTCATGTTACTTTGAGGCCCAGATGAGCTTACTCACTCAAAGTCTCCCCCTCCCTCAGGGTAGGTGTGCTGTTAATTCGGTACAAGGTGTGAAAAACAGCCTGCAAGACCATGAGATGCTGAGCAGAGCTTCCCCTCTCATCTTCAGCTGCTTCATTGCCTTCACTGCAGCTTCAGCAAAGACTGAACACAAGACCCCACTTTCTGCCCATAGGAGAAATTGTACATATTTTATCCCACAGTCATTTTGCAACATGGACAACACCCAAAAACACTGATCCAGCTTCAGTCAGATGAAGTGTGTTTGTCCTTACAAGCATCCCTGATCTGGGATGAGATCCATGAGCAGGAGAGGGAGCAATGGTCCTAGCAGTCGTCCCATCCCACAGGCACAGGATGCTCCCTGTGCCTCCCAAAGGTACAGGGCTGAAGCCCTTCTCAGCCCTCTTTATTTTGACTGCCAGTCCAGGCAGGAAAAGTGCACAACAATTAAGTGTGTTCAGATACCACATTTGCAGGGATTTCATCCCAGCCACCGTTTCCTACACTGAACATTAGACTTGGTACTTTTTCTAGTCAACTCTACTTTGTTGCAGAGAAAAACCCTGAAAAAAAAACAAACAAAAACACTGACAAAATTCAGCAGCTTTTAAAAAGAAACCTTTAAAGACAGTTACTAGTTATGTTTTTGAAGTCAGTCTAAATGGTTGGGAAGAAAATGCTCAAACCAACTTAATAATTTCTGTACTTGAATAATTGTGGTATGCATGCATATAGTAGTCTGAATGTTTTTACTGGACTTTTTAAATATATATATATGATTTGGCTATGATTCTTTAGTATTTACTTCAGAAAAATTCTGAGGTCATATTGTTATTGAGGAAGAAAAATCATACTCTCTCAGTCCAACAGTTTGCCACTTGTCAGCAGTTAACGCTATCTTCAACTCAGGTATTCAGATTTCATATAAAATTCTCTCCTCATATTTTACTCTTCTTTCTCTTAAAGAGATGTTCCTGGTTTGCCAAAGACACACCATAAATTATTTGTACTTCTATTACTAATAAAGAAGTTTTACAAGACAAGGAAGTTATAGGTGAGATAGCTCCTCAGGCTGATGCTGAGTGCCTTTGAAAAATGCCCTCCATAAACATAACATTGACATTGCTACAGCATCATAAAGTCAGAGTCAAGTCCTGTAAACATTAAAGTACCCAAGTTACTCATCTATCCGTGTCTTTAAAGTCAGTCACTTGTTGCTGTGTGGTACCACATTCCAATTACCGGAGCCCTGCTTTCCCAGCCGTGTTTCTCTTCCCTCCCCTGCATCGCTAAGGAGCCTTGGGTTTTGAGAGGTAAACTCAGCTCAACCTCCACCCAATGACTTCAGATACATTTTCCCCATTTTTGACCAATTCCCTGTTTTTCCTGATACTTTCCTGGCTGGCTTTTCCTTGGCGGTGTTTGCAGGGTGGAGCAGGGCTTTCCCTCCTCCTCCAGCTCCCTGGCAAACAGCCCATCTGGCATCCATGTGGCAGCATTTGCTACGTGGGATCTGGAGGAAAAGTGCCACATTACCAGTAGCAATCACGGCACAATGACACACAAAGAAATGACTTCCAGATTATTCCCATTTCTCCCTGAGATGTGGAGAAAAGCGTGTGTGTAAAGCATCGCTTTTTTCTTTTCACTGCAGCTCACAGTGGTGATAATGTAGCACGGGTCTGCAGTAATATGTTTTCTTTAAGCCACCCGCTTCTCTCCAAAGGCTTAATACCACAAGGTCTCGCCTAAGCTTGGCTCCCAGCTGCACTGCTGAAGGTACTTGATGCATACACTTCGTAGTGTCTGATCTAAAGAGCAGGGAGAATACATTTGCTATAGCCAAGTCACCCCAGATGAGAGCTGTTTGGGTTTAATATATACCCCTTAGGATTCTCTGCATTACAGGGGAAGGGAGGCAGGTAAACAGGCTTGGGGAAGAGAAAAAAGCATTGCTCACATATTTTAAAAGTTGCCTCAGGCAGTTATAAGTTACATAAAGTTGCTCCTGTTCCTGTTGTAGTTATGTCAAAGTTATCTAAGGTGACTAGCATGAAGTGACAACTCCAAACTTAGAAAACAAAGGTTCCTAAATGGGGCCTTTTCACATACACAAAATCGGAATATAACCCACAGCCCACAAACCAAGACACGACTTCCAAATCTTATTCTGATCATGAAGGTTATTCTAAGACACTTTTTAAAATAAAACATCTGTACTTAAAACCTAATTACTGGGAGATAAGCAGCACCTGAAAGAAACTATTCTTGTTTCCAGTAGTTGCAGTCATGGACTTCATTTAGCCTGGCACTTGTGTAATAATGTGAATATTTAGCTTTTTTGAGTATTTATTCCCTACACTCACGACTTCTAGAAATCCTTCAAAATCTATTACATTCGAAAAAGAAGATGAAATGAGAGATATTCTGGGGAAAATTATTCCCTTTTCTGAACATTCTTCTTCCCCACTTGCATTCTTCATTTCCCACACACATTTTTAAGGCACTACAATGCAAGTTTTCAGGAGCAAAATCTATGAGAGAAACCTAATTATATTTTTAAATAATCAAGGCAAAAATAAAAATTATCCCAACTAATTACAATGGAAAAAAGTTGTACATCTTTTGTGTATTTTATGAGAGAGAAAGGAATGATTAAAAACGTACCAAGAGCCATGAATGCCATTTTACTGTCATTTCCTTTGATTAACCTTCACCTGACCTCAATCCCTAAGGCAATTTCAGCTTCTTTTTGTTCTTCTATTTAAATTCTTCAGTACACCAGGTGAGCACATCTCCATCACTGCAGAACATTCATGGGGAGCGGATTGGTTTTGGGGAAGATTTCACAGAAAATACTTGCTCTGGAGAATCGTTTACAAAAACCTTAACAGGGACAGTAACAGGTCACATTTACTCCAAAAACGGGATTCTTACAGTCCCTGTGGAAGTACATAATGACCTTCCCTAGGTATTAGACACAACACACTTGAGCAAGCCACACCAGTTTACACCAGAGCAGGACCTTGGTGCCGCTGGCCAGTACAAACTTACCAACCCGGTCATGTTGGCAGTTCTCACTGACATCTCCGCTCTGCATCTGTAACGATGTCTGCTTCCACATGAGATATAAAATGTAACTTGCCCTCTGGAATGGGAAAAAAGCCAGCATGAACAAAAGCTTAAAAAGTAGATTATACATTCTTTGCAGAAGGAATGGATCCAGAGTTCAATGTTAGCACAGAAACCTGATAGCACAATTCTTTCTTATTTTAAAACTCACTGTTTTCAGTGAGTCTTGTGATCAGTAAAAATCATTAAATGCTGCATACTCAGACTCTACAAAAATCATATAAGATCTGTGAAGTATGCCTGATGAAATCTTAAGGAATAATAGAATCATAGAATCGTTAGGGTTGGAAAGGACCTTAAGATCATCTAGTTCCAACCCCCCTGTCTAAGCTATTTAGTTCATCAGAGACTGACTTAAGTGATGAGTCAATCCTCACCCTTAAATGATGATATGATGCTATGACTTCTGATAACAGAATCTATCAGGAAAAGATATGAGATTCAACAGTTAAATTAAGCCCAGACTCAAGGTGCATAGTTTTAGCTCTTAGGAACCACAGTGAGCCACTCTACCAGCTTACTTTGGGATGAAGAGATACTGCATCACACATGGCCTTTAGTATCATTCAAAAATATATGCTATTACATAAACAGAAGTTATGGATTCAATGAAAGCTTTACTTAGCATTGCTGCAAGCCCAATATGTGATCTGAAGGGCTCATAATATCTCAGTTCCATATTATTCACCTTGGATGAATTTTTAGGATTCAAACATAAGAAGTAAAAAATTGTCCCAAGCTGTGACATGAAACATCAATACATCCTGCAAACTGCCATCCAAAAAAAGTTCAGTTTGGATCAACTGAAACTTAAAAGAATGAATAATTTTGAATATTTTTTTATATATCCTTTTTAATTTTTATTTTCTTGCTGGCTGTAGATAAAAACAATGAGATTAGACACAAACCTATTGGGTTTCAAAATGGTAGACTGCCACGGCAAATTCTACCATTGTAAAAGAGGTGACACATTAACTCTGATCTACTCCTGTTGCAAATTTATTCTCCACAAACTGGCACTTCCTGACAACATGAAGAAGTTGCAGCAGAAAAGTCCTGTTGATCTCAGTCACGACCCTTTCCTGATCTTAAATATTTATTAAAAAAAAATAATATAAACTCTTAAAATTCAGCTATCTTCAACTGCTTTTATGCAAGCTCTGCTTCCTTTTCATTTCTAGGTACATACAGTGGGTGGTACCAGCTTTGCACATTAGACCGGGTTGTCTAGTATGTGACAGCTTCTGCACAGTTTTCCATTGCAACATCTTCACTGGGTTCCCCAGTAAAACGGCCAGCTCTTGAATGACAGATGTACTCACCTGACAGAGTGCAATATGTAAATGGAGGAACAAAAGGATCTGAAACTGCCTTAGGGAGGGAGGTCAGGTGAAGGTTAATCAAAGGAAATGACAGTTCGATGGTATGCACTGCCCTTGAGATTACATGTGTGTGTTTTGCTGGGAAATATTTAACTGCTTTAGCTCTATTTAGGAAGAAACCAAAATAAAGTGCATATATGAAAAAAATACTGAAGAATCCACAGAGGGCTTCTTGGCCCAGTAGAGCTCGCATCGGTGGGATGCAAACTTGCCAGCTGAGAGGTGAAAAAAGCCAAAAGATGACAACTTTTCATTTGGTTTAACTATCATAAAACATTTCACTAACATAAAATAAAACACAGTAGCTGGGAAGCTACTGAAATTCAATAAAGCCCTTATTTATATTGTTTCCGTATTTATCCCCAATATTTAGTAGCCTTCTCCCAGAATGGGCTCTGGAACTAATGAAGTGAAACTGCAGCTAGAAAATACTGTAGAAGTCTAGAGAAACTCATTTGTGTCTTGTAATGAACTTGGTTTGGCCATGTTCCTGCCTCATTTGCATTTCCTTCCCAACAAGTATCACACACTTGGATTTTTCTTTCAATAGTACTTTCAAAGCCTGATTTTAAGTTTGCAGGCATGTAGAAAGGTATTTCCAAATACACTTTCCTCAAACATTTAATCATGAAATTTATTTTAGTATTTGTCCTCAATTAATTATGTAATTAAACCAGTAGCACATGACTTCTCAATCACAGATAGGTAACACACCCTGAATTCTGATTGCTAGTTTTGATTCAAAACAAAAAACCCCAAGTCAATAGAACTCATGAAAGATTTTTGACAACTTTTTTTTTATTCTTCCCACAGAATAAAAGGCAAAATTCACCGAATGAATTATTAATTATGAGTTATTCATCCAGCTCTACTAGAAACTAATCTGTTTCTTTTTTTAAGCATCAAAAAGGTCTTTCAAATATAAGTTGCAATAATGAAATATGGCAGCAGATCTTGAAATGCGTCCTCACCCAGTCTGCAGATACGTAAAAGGTTACAGCACCAGAGTTATTAATCCCCCGTCACTCTGACAATTGATTTTGAACAGTCTGTTGCAGTCTTTATAATTCAAGATCATAAATGTTCAAAACTAATTTATTGCTCTTTGTTCCACCTGGCAAAAATATACTGTCAAAGTGAGTCGTGTTGACACAAAGATGCAGATGAGTCTTTAAGTCTTATTTTTATCCACATCTGTAAATTTGTTTGCAATACCTGTGTGTGATTAGAACTATTCAAAAAGGAGCAAAGAAAGAGGAAGAAATTATGCTGTCTTTAATGAACAGGAAATATTTACACAAATAGTAATAGGTATTTCTTTTAAACTTAATGGGGATGAGTCATTGTTTTAATTTGTCAGTATTGATATTTTTGGTTTGCACTGGCTTCCCTGGAAGCTGTCAGATTTTCAAAGGTACACATGTAAAAGCTCTTGCTCTATATGCATATTGACATACATACCAGGCAAGGATTCCCACAGACCAATGAGGGATATGCAAAACCTTTCGTCCTACATGGCTTTTTTCTTTTCTTTTGAATTAGTGATTTTGAAGCCTGAACCAATTCCACTCATACTGAAAATTCCTGAACTTGCCTTTTCTGCATGCAGCAGTTGCCACCACTCTGCCCATGCCAGGGAAGTGCCAACATCCAAAAAGGGACAATCCAGAAAAGGAAGGAGAAGGGCAAAAAGAGCGAAAGGGACGCACTTTACACCAACATAATACATTCATCTGTAAAAATAAAGGGGGGGGTAGGTTAAGGATCAAAAAGAATATATTACAAGGAAGTTTAAGAATAAAACCCTGTTCCATACAGCAAGCATTCCATAATGAATGAATTACAAGTTTCCTAAAGCCTGCTACTGAAGCAGGGAACTGAAACACAAAGGGAAGAAAAACAGAAGAGCATTTCAACATCAAAAATATGCCTATTCAGAAGTCTGTTTCTCAGTCTCTGAAGTATTTTTTCTCAGTAGAAAGATGAACCTGTAAAATTACTGTTCTTTTCAAAATAACCACATAATACTTCTTTAATAACACTTTTCAATCTTGCATATTTTACAGCCTAAGAATATAAACTTCATCTTTCTATTATCTAGGGGCAGAATCAATTGATTGCCCTGGCAAGTTTGCTCCATTTGAATTAGTATTTTTACTGTGATTATGAAATAGGAGAGCTATCTGACCGCATGCTAGAACTGCCGCATTCATGACTCTTAGACATCTGTATGATATTGAAATTAATTTCCAGTATAAAACAGTTAACAGAATAACCCGAGATAAAGGAAGTATAGTATTAATTTAATTCTTCTTGTTGGCAATGTTGTAAAGTCCATTGCTCAAGTAAGGAACACTTTTCTGAGCCAGATACAAATTAATTTTGCCATTCTTCTTCAAATACTAATTTTAAAAGTCAACTAAAGGCTACAGCAGCTTTGAAACATTTCAGTGATTGTTTTAATTACCTATCATACAGCTGTGAGACACTGTGAAAGGGAGCGGTGGAGAGAGAAGGGAGAACAACACCTGGTATGCGAGCAATTGTTTTCTGACAGAGAGAAGAAAAAGCAGTTTCCAAGCACTCAGCCCAACAAAAATCTAGCACAGTCAACACAGAATATTTTTTCTATCAGTACATTAATGTGGTATTTTTATTCTGGACTGCGTGTTTTTGTTCCGTCAATAACTACTTTCACTGTTAAATAACACCACCAAATCTCCAAACGTTAAATATATGACTTCTGACAGCTTTTAAAGCTTGCTTTTCAACCCAAAGTTGATGCACACGCTACAATAACTTGCTAAAGGCACACTTGGGGCTTCTTTCTAGGGTCTCATTCTCTAGGAAAAAAAGCTCACTGCACTTTTACCACAACTACAAAAAAAAAAGGCATGTTTTTGTCATTCCAACCCTTAATAGAATTGGAATCTAGAGGCTATTAGGACTTCTGATGGCCTTTGACACCCTGGCTTCCAGCACCTCAGCAATCAGTCAGTGCTGGGGTAACAAAAGACCACTCAAATGTACAGTTGTCATCCCCACACTACATCTGTTGGCCACGCTGTTAGGAAGTGTTGACCCCATCATTTCACCATAAACACTGATGAAATCAACAACAACAAAAACAGAAATGAAAAAGGAAACTGGATGTCAGAAGTCAGGTCAGCACATTTTATTTGCACATGTGTCAGTAAAGATAGAAGGAATCACTGAATTAAATTAAATCAAAGCAAACCTGCTAATTAAAACAGCTAAAATTATGTTTGTGAAGATGTGTGACTGGTTTCCTGCTTATCTGCAAATAAGCCTCCCCATAATATAAACATGTTTCTATCTCCACTTCATTTATAATAAGTCTTTAGGCAGATTGTAATTAGTATTTTGAGTTTCTAATAGAAGATCTTTGTGTTACTGGAGAAATATTTTCCCTGACCATAAAATACTTATTATTTCAGCTTCTCTTCAAGGGTTCTCACCTGTTCTTCTCATGCTGGTCAGTCTTCTATCCAATTTATCTGAATCAAATTGTTTGGGTATGCATCTGAATACCACCATCTTCATAACATATTGCTTGGAGGTAACCACAAATGCGGTTTGAATGTATTCAGCTCCACCTACAAGCCAAACCAAAAGCAATTACCAGTTTTGTTTGGATTTGTTCTCTAGTTTTGTTTTCATTCCACAATGAAAGAATGATAAAAATTATCATGTTAGGGGGCAGAAGAATAGGGTCAAATCAGAATTTTTGCACAAAAGATATACTATTCACAAAAATCAACTTTTTGCTTCTGTTTTACTTATTCCCAAGTTCACAATGCATAATTTTATACAAACCCAATTACATAGCTCAGTGATTTACTGGCAAAGCTGGCCAGGAGAAATTATATGGCTTTAGCTAACGTGTATGCCTATTTACAATCAAAACATATCCATATAAATCTGCAAAATGACCAGAAAGGAAAAAAAAGGTCAAGTCAGAAATGCATCTGAAGTCATACAGAACGCAAGATGAAAATTGTTCTACTTATATTATGGTTTCACTGGATAGCAAATAAACTGTGATTACAAGCATGGATTCAGTCTTTCAGATCATGTGTTATTTATATATTTATCCCAGCATTTAACTTTAAGCACGTATGGAGTTTCATTGGCTTGGAAAGCATGGTGCTTTCTTTTTGCCCTTTTCATAATTTTTTAAGGATTAGTTTGCACAGTTAACGGATGTCTGGACTGACTTCAACAGGATTACTCAGATGTTTACAGTCACCCATGGGTTTCAGCAGGTCTTTTAGATTCAGGGCTAAAAGGCATTAGGCCACAGAGCTGCATGTGCATGACATGAACAAATGGCTACACAAATGGAATGTGATCTGAGGCTGGTATCTTGAACACAAAAATTGTATAACCGGAAACACTGCAATAATGTCTGTGTATTATGTAATTACTTATGCTGACAAATCTCTCTTGGTTTTGTTGAAACATTTCTGAAACAATACAGAATGCCTTGGGAAGAGCACAAGCTCTTTTTATAGTTTGCATAAAGTTAAATTTCTAAGTCAAAAATATGAACAAAACGTCTATGATTTTTAATTGCCCACCAAATAATTTCAGATTATGGTACACATATTTTCCCTGGAATGACCACTGGGCACAACTGTCAGTCAGAGATTTTGTTGGACATGGCCCACAGTTCTTTTACTCACCTCAAAGCAACTGCCTCCTAAAAATGCATCAAATTGCAAATATGCTAAACCCCAAATTTTGCTGTAATTGCATTGCCAGCACTAAGTCCTACATCAATAAGAAACCCCACTGATGTCAGCATGACTTGTGACAACACAAGATTTCCCTCCCCCCAGTACAGCTATAAAACTGGATTCTTGGTGAGTATATTTGAATTATGTGGATTATATATGATTAAACAGATTTGGATTAAATCACGGCAATGGGCTGCCTTATCAAGAACATACTGTCAGGACCACATTGATGTACAGTAATCAAGGTGACCTTACAGACTTATTTCAGCCCCAAGAAAACTCTGATCAACTTCAATGGATGAGGATTTTTTCTGCTCTGCAAAGATCAGCCTGCAAGATGTAAGGAGTTAAAACGCTGCTTTCCTGATGAATAGTTTTCAAGCCCTAAAATTATGATTCAGGCAACAAAGAGCAATCTTTCTTGTAGGGGAAGCCAATCTCAGCTAAACTCCTTGGGCTCTGTTTCATTCATCAGGATGGAAAATATGGTTGGCTGTGCCTTGTCCTAGCATGCAATAAAATCTGAATAAAGGGGAACAACACCTAAATAAAGAAATCCACCAAAACCCTCCCCAATCCAAGTTTGTCCTTCATTACATCACTGCATTATTACCTTACTTCTTTAAAATGCTCTGAATATTACCATGAATCCTTCCCTTTTATCACTGTGGTTAGTCTTCATTTAACCCGTAAATATAGCCTATCATTTCTGTTCTAAATGTACAGTAGGGTTAGCCAGAAACGACAGAAACAAATTTCTTCCTCACTGGAGTAGTGAGGATAAAGCTAAGAAAAGATTTTTGGTTACAGGATTCTACAATAACTTCCAGCTAACCAGAGTTAAAGTGTTAACTCAAAATGCTTCAACAATTCACAGGCTGCTGCTCCAGTAGAAGGGCTTTAACAGCTAGGGAGCATGTGCCTTGTGATGCTGATACATGTCCTCATATTTAATATGGGTAACATTTGGCAATCATTGCTACAGAGGTCATTCTGAGGGTAGGGAGGAAAAAGACCTAACGGATATAAAAAGGCAAAAAGAGACCCAAGCTGCCAAAGTCTGGGCTTGGCAGAGTAACAAAGATAAACTAATGAGCAGTGCAGCTTTCCTGCACTGAGGCTGTCTGATTTCCACACAGAACCCTGTGCCTCTCTCCTTTGGATTAAGCAGCCCAGAAGTTCCTAGATCCACATAGAAAGTTGAAGGGAAAGAGGGAGAAAAAGGGAAAGTAATGGTAACAGAAACACTTTCCTGAAGTTTACCGCAAATTATACATCAGCACAAAAAAAGTTTGTACCCCAAGATACCATATAAAGATTTCAAAAGGCTTGCTGGGGGTGGAAAGCTCTTATATAATCTATTACACTCCAAATATTTTATGCTGTGTTATCTCTCGTATGGACACGTGTAGTAAACATTACTCTCTGAACCTCTGGGTTCACATCTGCATCGAAGGACTTGCATCACCCAGTGAAGCTGTGGTGAAGCCACAGGTCTAGAAACTTCCTCCCCTTTAACATCCATCCTCTAAACAAGTCTCCCACCCCATCCTCTCCTCCACCAAGGACGTTTTTAGCAAGATTGCTGTGCAGCTAATTACATTACCATGGCATCCAAGTACCACACAGTCACGAGACCTACTTCTTTTAACAGCCCTTGGGTTTGTAGAGAGGTGTTAACAGGGAAACATCCTTACATTTGGAGAGCTGAGGCACAAGGTCAAGTCATTTGTCCAACATGACTGCAGAAGATGCACTGGGCAGAAAATTGCTCACTGTGGAGTAGCTGCCAGAATGGACTAGATGCCAAAGCAGCTGCATGACCACCTACTTAACCCAACCACCATGCCCTCAGAGATGCTCTCAGGACGCAGTGCAGGGATTCCAAGAGGAAACCTTGAGCAAATAGAGAGAAATACCTACTTGCCACCTGCATTCTGCTGTCCAAGATAGCTATTCTGAACCCTTTCAGCTCTTCAGGAGCAGAGAGCTAACTTAAAGAATTATTTTCTCCATGCTATTCCTCCATACATAACCCAAGTATGTTTTATTTCTAATTCCTCTCACTGAGCTCACTCATCTGTTTCCACTTGCTTCCTTTAACAGACATTTTAGTCACATCCGTGCTACTGGAAGAATTTGGGCATGACTTACTGCAGCTTGTTGTTCATTAGGCTATTACTGCTATTAAGTCAGCATAAACCTTTAGGAGTTGTGCATTATCCTTGGTGCTGCCATCTCTCACTGCTCTGATGCCAAAACATTTGTTCCTATATACTTGCACAGCATTTTCCCCAGGTAATTATTAAAAAGCAACCACAATAAAACTTAGAGTGGAGGATTCCAGCCCCACTTGTGGAAAGCAGAGCCTGGCCAGTCTCACCTCCCACCATATCACTAGCACGACAAGCTTTATGATGGAAAAGGCTCAACCACAGCAGTTTGACAGGCTCTTAATATATTCAATTAACAATAAACCCACAGCACAGCTTCCTGAACCTGCCAGCCAGCTGAACTAAGACAACCAGCTGCATACTAAGATACATTCTGCCACTAACCTATCTAACCGTGCAAGACCTGAGGCCTGCTAGAATTGAAAGTAGACCCTAAATAGTCAGGAGTGACGGACTTTGACCAAAAGTGTACCCCACTAGAGAGCTCACCTCTATGACAGAACTTGTTCAAACCTTTGCCAAAAAGCTGTGGACATCATATCGTCAGTCTGCTCTGTTACTCAACATGCAATACTTGCAGCAGCAGACAGATGAATTAATTTAGATAACAGAAACAGTAGCATATAACCATAACAGAAAGAGCTGAAACCACAAAGGACTGCAGTTTCTCTATGGCACAGCAGTATTTTTTTAAGTGTCCAGTCCCTTTTCAGCAGTATTTTTAGGGGAATAGCAGTTGGCCAGATACAGACATGGATAATCAGTGGCAGAGAGAGTAAAGAAAACCCTGCCCCTGACAGTCAGCATCTACACTTTAAGCTGCAGAAGAAACAGCTGCCTTGCTGCTCATTAGAGAAGGGATTTGCCAAACACACTCCCTGATGCTCTGTTATGCAAGGTAGTACTATATGTATTCTCTCTTTTAACAGAGATGCAGTCTAAAAGCATTCGTATTTAGCTCTCCCATCCCCCTAAATCTTCTCCACAAAGGACACTGTCATCACCAAAGCTCTGCAGCAAGGATGTTGCAGACATCCTTTAAACCCCCAAAGAAAGGGAAAGGGAAGCAGTAAAGCTCTCTGAAGAGCTCTTTGGTGGAACAAGCAGAATTATGAGCAGCAGGAGAAATATGAGTAATTAAGACAACAGTATATCTATATCTTACAGCTGACAGAGTGAAGCTGCAAGTTAGCTCTGGGCAAGATGTTAGCAGAGGAAAGAACTGAGCAGGCTGTTTCTAACGTTACTGTTGAAAAGCCAGCCTGGAAAAGGGCTAAAGGGACAATTTCATTAAAAAGAAGGAAGTTGGTTGGATTAAGACAGCAGTTAGATGCAGACTTGTAACATTAAAGGAACAGGTCAACAGCTATCTGTAACAAGACAAGCAATCATTTGGGGAGTCAACCAATGTGACACTTGCTGTTCTTAAAAGAAAGCACTCTTAAATTATCTATTGGTGGGTTATACAGAAAATTAGAGCTGCAGAATTGCACTGCAGCACAAACCAAAGCACTAGGGTGGATCGAGGCTGCAGAAAAGCAGGGGAGAGGAGGTCACAATGTTTTCCAACAAGCTTCCCAAAATAATGGCTCGTTTTAGGCAGTCACCATTCACCCAGAGTCGGCACTGTGGTCATGGCACAGCATTTGCTCCCGCCCGTGATGCAACCAGCATGTCCCCATGCCAGCTCCGGTGCAAGGACCCAAGTTGACAGGGCTGTAACCACTGCACAAAGGGGCCGGACCCACTCCCATGCCACAGCTCCTCTGACAAGTGCATAAACTCGATTCCACTCCTTCCTCCAGTCCCAGCACTCGGCATGCTCCAGCGATTCCCCAGCTGGCAGGACGGCCCTTTGTGGCTACAGCAGCATGGTTTATAGCAGCCCCGAGGCTGTGTTTTCCATCTAGTATATATAAGTGAATTAGTGGAAAATTTGAGCTTACACAAATCACAGCGCCAGCACACGGTTTGTCATGGCCAGGCAGCCTGTTCTCAGGGCTGGAGCAGCAGTAATGAGGTGCAGTAAAGAAACTGCGGGCTGCATCCATGGTTCCTGTATTACAGCTGGGTTTAGAGCTGGGAAGGGAAGTGCTGTTAGACAAGGGGGAGGTAAAAAGACCAACAGCAGCTCCCATATCTACAAAGATCGAATGTATGGCCGGTGCAGTCACCTGGGGCTTGCAGCCGAAAAGGCTGATGCACGGATATTCGGAAAGGACAGCCTTCCTCCCTCGACTCCCAGGCTCCATCTGTGTGAAGGAGGAGATGGGAAATACACAGAGTGCAATATTTGCACTGGAGAAATGGCAGAGGGGTTACTCCAAATTTACATTATTGTAAACAAGAGCAGCATTTGTCCAAATGATAAGAGCCTCAGCAAAGGCAGAGCCAGAGGGCACCAAATGAGGGTCACCAGCTGCAACTGCTGTTGCCACCCAAGAAGAGGAGCTACATGTCTGCAGCAGGATGGGGGACAGGGGAGGCTGGAAGTGCCAAAATCTCTCATTATAGTTTTCAAGTGATTGCCCCTTTATGCCTCCAGCAATATTCAGTACATCCAAGTTTCTAGACACGCTCTGGCCGAGTGCCCCAGCAGTTACTCATTCCTTTCTTTATTTGCACCTACAAGACCCAGCCCTTCTCAAGCATTTGTGTGTCCCTACCAACAGCAACAACACTCGTTTACATTAAAAATACACCTGGACTACATGTTTTACAGTGAAGTACAACATAGGTATTCCCTATCTCTTTCCTTTTCTACTTTCTCAGCCAGTGCTGCAGCGAGTGATGGATCATGTCATTCCTAAACACTCCATCACTTATTTGGTGTAGAAGGTCTCAATGTGAAGGGGTTTCTTGCTACAGACTATTTTCTGCCTCTTTCTCTACTATAAGGAAGCATGTATGCCTGTGCAATAAGCCTGCGGCACCCTTTCATATGCAATGTTGAGGAGAAGCCTGCCCTCCGCATATTTCAAATCACAAACTCTAATGGCTCCTTAAAATACACACTTATATTCAGCCCATAAATCAAAATAGATAGTCAAATCCTGCTTATAGATCTAAATCCTTCTTATACTCTTGTGTAGCTCCGTTATGTACCTAAGGTGTTATACTGCCTATATATTTCTGCCTCCAGCTTCAGCCACATCCTAGCACTGATTAAGAGCACCAGAGTGTGTAGCCCTTAAAAATTCAAAAATTTCTCACTTTCCTGAGCAGTAAAATGCATCTAAAATTAGGAAAAATGGCCACCTGTCATTTTGTTGACTTGCCAATGAGTTTATTTACTCATTCATCCCACATAGCAATTGTTTCATGGAAATGCAAAAACATTTAATATTCCTCCGCAACACCAGGCAGTTACCTGTGTCTTGCCCCTGTGCCAAGCAAAGACAATCACAAGGCTGAAATGGCTCATCAGCTGCTTTTTGTATAAAGGTGAGCATCTTTACAATTCTTTGGGATATATATTGTTAGGAACTGAGCTCAGAATTCCATATTATTATCATGTTATAGACAGCATTCCTTTGATAAAAGGTCAAAGGTCAGGAAGACAAGAAAAATAAGGAAATAAAATCCCGCAACAGTCAGATCTTTAGCTGGCATAATTGGACACTGAAGTCCACGGAAATGTGTCCATTAGCAGGAGTGGGTGATCTGACCCATATGCTTACCACTTTCAAGTGTAAAGATTAAAACAACATGCCTAACAGCAGAAATGGGTTATCTTACATTTCAGAGAGGCTTGGGTTGCCTAAAATTCTGGAGAAATGTTCAGCCTGCCATCATAAAGACTTAAAGGCTGTTTACCCAAACTCCTCAATAGCTCCTTCTAAAAAAGGGCGATGAGCAACCACAGATTTTTAATGTAATCTGTTCATAGTTTTAGAACAATTTCCAGAATAGAACATTTTTTAAATGTCCTGAGCCTTTAGCATTCTCACTTTGATCATCTCCCATCACGTTATGGTTCAGAACAGAACGTGGTGGAGCCACACTAACGAATCTGCCACAAATGACATCAGAAAGCCAAGTGACCTGAAAAAAAAAAAGTGCTCTATTTGAGCTCCATGCTTTTCTTGAACATTTTGGGGTTCATTTTTTTTATACATTTTAATTAATGTTTTACTTTCACTGGATTTATTTTGCTTTCATGAAAGCTAGGAACTTGTTCTTAGAAAAAAAAAACACCTCCTATTGAAAACAAAAGGAGTCTTATTTAACCAAGGCAAGACTGTAAGAGGTCCTCAGATAACAATAGCTAACAATTCTTCCTGGGGCTGAACAGTTTAAATACGAAACACTTTCTTAGGAGTTTAACTCTAAATAATAATTGTGGATTTTGTAGCCTGTGGAAGGGAGAGATTGGTCTTTGACAGAGTTTATATTACTAACCTGATGAGTGCAGACAGCTGCAAAAATGAAGTGATATCACTGATAAAAATATTCTTTCTACATTTAGGCAGGAGGAATTGCATATAGCAAAGGGCAAATCCCGCTGGCCTCCGTGCGTGTGAGCAGTCCTTACCTACGAGGACAGGGACAGACTGACATGGCACTACTATACAGACATAGTATATATTTACTTGTAATGTGTTGTAGCTCTTTGCATTACATTTCAAACATAGAGCTTGCATTCCTTTAATAAACTTGATCTACACAGTAGCATTTATCGCCTTTTTAACACAAGCCATGGTGGAACTTGCAAATAACTTGGTGAAAAAGAAATGTTGTAATGATAGCCCGCCTTCCTTTTCTATCTGATGTAGAAATAGATAATTTCTAGCACTAAAAGTGATTAAATTTGGTTCATTTCCAACTTGTATTTTAACAATGCATTACCTCCTGAATTGCTGCATAAATATTAATAGGCAGCTTGATATGGAACTTTTGCCCGTAATGCCCTTGGAGAACCATAATCACGGCAAGTGGAGCAAAAGAGATGAGAGAGTGCACTGAAGATGGTGGCTCTATCCTCCAGCTTCACAGAGCTACCCTAGGTCAAGCACTTTTCATGCAGTATCACAGATGAGCAGTATCTCAAAGCCTACACTTTGTCTAGTAGAAGATGAAAATACTATAGACATTAATCTGCCTGATACTTATCTGAAATACAAAAAAAACCATTCCACTGATAACAAGAGTAGCTACACTGATTTTTCTCCAAATTAGCCAGACTTAATTTTTGACATAGTCTACTTTCAGATTTCATCTGCAGATGTTTGTTACTCTGATCACCTCAAAAATGCCTGTATAGTATTTATCTACCTGAATTTCATCCCTCTGAAACAATCTCATTAAAAGTCATGATCTCTCTGGCTACCCTTTAAAAGAGGCCAAGTGCCTATAGATCCCCTGAAGTCATACTTGCCCTTCTTGAAAACTGGCCAATTATTTTGATCCCTAAATATGGGCTTTGGGGGCTGAAATTCAGGGCACCCTTTTGGAAAACCTTTTTGGGCAGCCTTTCTTGTCTGCTGTAAACCATGCTTCTGCTATCTGAGGAGCTGACACTATTGATTTTTGCCACTCCAATACAAGAACCTTCCTTGAAACTGTCAAGTTTACTGCCAGTCAAAATACTGGCAGTAATAAGTGCAAGGAGAAAATATTTCTGTTTTTAAACACCTCTTACACAGCTGTATTTTGGACACCGGTGGGCTATGCTAAGGGTTAAGTTAATTTAACTTTCACCAAGTTAGAAAGCTATGAAAGTTTAATCACAAATGAACTCCAGTGGGCAGTTTGGTAGCTCACAGACGAATGTTCTCATTTTTATTCTTTATAGGCAGTGCTCAAATCATCATAAACCATATTTAAGGAGGCAGAAATTTCATGAGGGGAGGGAGCTGCTTTATAAGATAGAATAAGAGAAAAAGGCAACTTACTGTTTTAAAATTTAAATCCAACAAAATTATCAGAAATGCTGCTGGAAACAGAACGTTAAGAATTCATTATTTTGTTTCAAAGTTAGTTTATCATAAATCTGCCCTCTGACACGTAATAACTAGTAACATTTCGAAGGTTATTTGATAGTAAGTTCAACAGTGTAGGTGACTGAACGTGTGAGCTGCATGATAATGAGTCCCAGGGGAAATCAGGCTTTAGGATGCAGGGTGAAGCATCCCTAGGCTTGTATTCAAATGGAAAAAACATATTCAAAAGTTTATTGTTTATCTCCTAAGAACATCAAATAATACACAGCCCTTTGAATCAAATGTATAAAGCAAGCCAGAGAACTATTTGCTGGGGGAAAAAAAGTCTGATTTGATCCAAATTCAGAAAAATTAATAGCTTGTACACTGAAATGCATTGAGCAATTCTGATACAGAAAGCAGAGGGTTGTATTTCAGTTTCTTCTTTTACAGAACTAAAAGGCACAGCAAGCCAATTTGCTCTTGCATCAGACTCTAGAAAGAGGAGCTAGAAAGCATTAAAACTAGTTGTTTTCAAATCCTCTGCATTTCAGTACAATAGAGCTCTTTAAGTGTGACAAACACAAATTGCGCTTCTCATCCTGAATTTCATTTCCAAAGTAGGTTGGCCGTAATCGATTAATTTGTAGTGTACAAACTAATTTAGAGCCAATAATGAGAGCAAAAGGTTTTATTTTTCAGCAGGGAGGTGTGGTACATGCAGCCCACTCCAACAGTATAATAGAGCCCCACCTCTCAGCTTGTTAAGCTCTTAAATAGCAAGTCGGATGCTGCACTTATCAAAGTCAAGGATAGTCTTGCCATGAGCTCTGCTGGAAAAGCATGCAAGGCAGAACTTTTTATATAAGCTCTCTGTACCACCAATGCCAAGGGCAGCAGCATTCCAGGCCCGTGACTACCCAGCCGCTGGCATCCCGCCACCCCACCATGGAGCAGAGACAGAGGGACAGGAACTGGGTCCCCTTCCTGCTCCTGCCTTCCCTGGGCACAGCCCATCTGCAGCTTCAGTACTGCTGCTCATCTCCAGCCTCCGTGTTTCTATACACGGAAAAGTTTGTGGAGGGGGCATTGCGTTTAAGGATTGTTGCTGAGGTTGGATATATCGAGTGCTGAATTTCCATCTTTGGAGAAACATCTGGGCTATTAAAATAGATCAAACGTGACTCATGCTGTTTAGGTGTACAACCATTGCACACTAGCTGCCTTCTTTTAACATGGTTACGTAGACCTCTCTGTATCAAGAGGCTGTTATTTCCAAATGCATTTTGGACATCGAGAACAAAATTAGAATTTATTCTCAAGGTGTCTTTCAGTAACCAAAATCCATTTTCTGTACAGCTTTTGAAAATGTCCTCCTTTTTTAATTTGTTACTTAAATTATTACAGACTATAAACTTAAGCAGTGAAAAGTTACGCAGCATGTGTCTTACTGAACATCCCTCTATCGCTCCTAACTCAATATTACGAGGCCTTTTTTCAGAAATGCAGCTGGCAGAGGTTTACTGACACACCACAAATCCTAATTATCAATAAAACTCTAAGTTCTGTGTTGGCAAAAGTCAGAGATTGAAGCGCTCTTATCTTGACAAGCTCTAAAATATCCAGTGAATGTTTCTTTATTCACTTACTGTATTAGTTTGTATTTCCAACGTGGCCATTTTCCATACCTTAACTTTAGGAAAACAACTGCGTTTAAATATGTACCAAAGGCAAAGACAAATGAAAACAAGCAAACAGGAAATAATGCTGTCTAAAATGCTTTTTGCTATTCTTAATCAGGAATTACTGCATAGAAGATGACTGAACCCAAAAGCTAACAGAATCTTGAAGAAAAAAATCTTTACAATAGATGGCAAACTTTCCAGATTCATTCCTCCTGTTGTTACGTTACCACTGTTCAGCTTCTGTTAGAGTTTACAAGCGTAAGAAGTACTGAGCAAATTAGAGCTACGTTAAAATAGAGAAGACATGGAAAATGGCCACAGAGCCATTCATACGAATACCAAACAAGAATGGACTAAAACAGATCGGTCTCTAACTTTTATTACTGTTCCAGAAAGAGTTGATCATGCACATTACTAGAAGAAGTTAGTTCTGCCCGGTGCTGTGACATTAAAGTGTGCATAAATCACTGCTCTCATTTTCCTATCAAGCATAAAGCTCCCGGCTGCCAGTTACCGGAGGTATTCGCAGATCCACACCGAGCAACTCTACTCGGGGTCCTTCCTCTGTGTGGTCTTTCAGAACTGTCGTTATCAGCTTTCTGTTTATTATTGTGCTCAGTTTAAAGGGAATTTGCCAAGTGATCCCTGGACTCCAATCTTTAGGCCTGTTGTCAGGACAAATTAATTTCTGTGGAAACCCACTGTGCCTCAGATACCATCTAGGAAATGTAGGATTAATGGAGTCCCTGTACAACAAGCTTTGTAGTGCGGCTGCTGGGGGAGGGGAGCCACTCTTGGAAGGGAGAAATAACAAAAATAAAGCCCCTGCACTTTGGGTCAGTTTGGGGCGACTTTACCATTTTTTATTACATCAGCTCACATCAATAATATTGAAAATACGGTCAAGTAACTGAATACAAACAGGCAACTTTTTAACCAAAAGAACAGCAAACGGAAACTCTGTATTGCCAAAGATGAAGGACCTGAGGTCTAATTCTCAATATTTTATATTTTACGTGTTCGAGCCAATCCTGTCAGTAGGTAAAAACAGGATATTAAAAGAAACAGTCTCCTGTGAATCTTAGTAGAAAATAATGAAACTCAATACGTGCCCTTTTTGAAAAGGGGTACTAAAGCTCGATTTCCTACAGGGCCGAGTCATTACTGTGTTAGCTGACATAGGACTCTTTCTTTGCAAAATACATACTATTGCATTGTTAAAAATGTTTAACTGCAACTGTTCTTGCAACAAGTATACTTAAAAAGATACTTTCCTGCCTAGGAAAAAGGAGGAATTATTTTTCTTAGTGATGATAAATTACAGCTGAACTTGGAGCTATAATGGGTAAAGCAATTTTTTCTCCCTTATGTTTTTCCTTTGTCCACAGTGTAGCAAGAGAAGAGAAGAGAGGAGAAGAGAGGAGAAGAGAAGAAAGGAGCATTCCAATACATTTTTATCAATCCTTTCTCATTTTCAAGGGGATGACCCTGCCCATGGTGAGGTATACAGGGTATATAATATCTTACAAACAATACCTTACAAAGTGGGAGTTTTTACTCTTATTCTTTTCTCTCCAAAAATAGATCAGTTGATAATCTACAGGATAAAGATAGTAGACATACAGGTCCACATTCTGTATTGTATTCCATCTTGTGATTCCCCTGTGGAATCAGTGATCTGTAAATCAGCCCTGAAGTTAGCCTAAAGTGGCATTAAAACATCCAGTGGATCATAAAAAAGCAAATAAAATACCATTCCTTTAAGGTGAAACGCCAAATTTGACTTCTAACATGATGTTGTTACCACACTACACTGTTAGTAGCAGTGCTAATTTTGCCACAGTGCATTTCTAATGCATTTCTCACAGCTTATAAGCTTGGCAGATGCAGATGCTGAAGCTGCAGCAGAAGGCTCCTTTAAGATGTGCCTCCAGTTTGCAAATACCTCAATGCACACTGCTTTTCCTTCAGAGGGCAAAACCAGGAGTGCTCCAAGAATACATGGGGTTTGTGTGAGACCATACTCTGTTTGGAATAGTGTTTATGAAGGTTCATTTGGGAAGATTATTTTATTAATCTAAAACTCACCTGCATATGAGAACTACTTTCTTTTCATTAAATATTGCAAATAACTGTATTCCTCCCTAAGTAAAACATTTAATCTTGAGAGACTTTTTATATACCAGTTTTTACTATTACAGAAATTTAATTAACTCCATAATTATGAACACAATTACCACTGAGCATTACATGTGATTTGATGGCGGCAGCTACATGGCACACACATACTTTCTGGTTTACGATTAAAAACTTACAGTAATAATAATGATAGGCAAAAAATCCCAAAGATCATTCTTATTCTTTGGGTTGCGCAAGCTGTTTTATGTATACAAACAATTATCAAATATGCTGTTCACATTTTGGCAATGAAGTGTTTAATTGCAGTAAGCGTGTTATTTGCAACCAGTGGGCTGGATTCCCAGCTGATAGAAAGTCACCCAAACTGTGAGAATTTACCTTAAGTGTCTGGCTGGCCCCATTAACTCATCCTATGACAAAGCCAAACCCACAGCAAAGGCAGTCAATGGAGTCCCAGTGATTTATGTATAGAGAGGAAAAAAGAAACTGAGAAAATAAAAGAAAGGGAAGAAAAAAAAGGAAAGAGGAAAACTTATATGATGGAGGAAGAGAAACTCTATAAAGTCTTTTAGAACTTTACAAAGAGGCTCTGGGCAGGGGAAGGCTGCAGAGGACTGCCACAGCATGGCCCTGGAAGCCCTGCACACCAGGGACGATGACCGGGTGTTTCGGGGTGGAGCTGGCAGGTCAAGAGACAGGATGTATTCGGCTGTACCAAGGCGCTGCCTGGCAGGAACCATCACAAAACCCGGCTGCAGGTTGCTCTCACAGCAAGCAGGGGGGCTGCAGGCTGGAGCACTGCCAGGCTCAGCCCCAGAGCACTTCACTGCTTCGTTAGGAAGAGTTACAGCACAACCGCTTTCATGCTATGAGATGGAGTGCCAGGCTGGGGTCAGCAAGGGGTCTAAGGACATTACGTTTAGGGGGGTTTAGGACTGAGATAGCTAAAAGCAAAGTTTAGGAGTAGGAATAGCCCTGATATGGTTTTACTCAGGGAAACGGAGAGTTCAAGGTGGACTTTGGAGCTACCAGCACACACACAGCACTTGCAGGAATACCTCAGGTAATGGTCACCGTGCCAAAGTCACCATTCACTTGCTGCTGTCACACAGTCTGTGTCACAGGTGTCTGTTGACTCCTCATGATAATCTCTGTTCATGCTCCCATCGCATTCGGAACACTACATACTCTGCACATCAGAGGTCAGGCTTCGTTACTACACCACACCACAAAGGAGTCAAACTATCTTATAAGGGCTTAGATTATTTCAGACGTTATGCAAAGTAAATCTGATAATCACTCTTACAATCTTTTCATTAGACTACACAGATCTCCAGCCTAGCTCCCCAAAAATGCCCATTTATGTCAGCTGAAGGTCAGGCCCCACATACTCTTCTTAATCTTATAAGAACCCATCTCTGCTGACACAGTAATATCTACAGTGATCTCTACATTCACCTACTCTTGTTAGTGTAAGAGGGGTTTTCCCCACCTACAAGTAAGTTGCACAGGGTAAGACTCCTTCAACACAGCAACCAGGACTTTATCAAGAGATGTTTGTGGACTTTAAGCACACAAGACATCAACAGCCTTTTATTGTAATCACTCTCCAAGTAATTGAAAATCAGAATTACCCATTTGGCGCCTCTAAGTAAAAAGTGATCTGCAACCTACAAATCTGGATTCAAAACATGTTCACATGAAACATTCAAAATACAGAATGCAGTCACAGCTCAGCCCTTGGTGGATGCTAGTCACTACTGCAAAACTATTGCATGAGTTATTTTAAAAGGAAAAAGCGAAGGGTATGGTATGAAAGGGGTCAAAGCATTTCCAGATTTGCCAAGGGTGAGGTCTTACCAGCACTGTAAAATGCTTAAACTTTAATGGAAAACTATAAATGCAAATATATATAAAATGAACCATAAAATAGGCTTCTTATGGAAATTCATGTCTCATAACAAGAACAGTACAAATATTTCACAACATGTCAAACCCATTGTAATATGTACATTCATGCTTTCCTCATTTCTAGCACTATAACCACAGAAAAAGGTAACTTAATGACACTGGTAATGGGAGCTTTCCAATCTTGGGGTATGGAACCTCTGTCTCAAGAACCTGGCTAAACCTGGAATCCCAGTCAATAAATGAAAATAACAGGAGAAAAAGAGAAGACAGCATCAGAGGGCTCAAACCAGCAAGATCCCAACCCAGCAGCCCTTAGCCATAGCCATCCTTTAAAAACACACCAGATATATCACTGCAAAGCAAGCTGCCATGTGATTTGTTTTCTAAAACAACATCTCACTCTGCTGTGGAAGAAATTTATTCCTTATTCCTCTTTAATATTCATAGGGTATAGAGCCACATTAACAGCTAAGTTTTAATTTCAGAAACATTCTGACATTTACAAAGAACAGATTCCAGCCCTGGTTTCACACTAGGATTTTTTTTTTCCTATTATCACTGCTATTGCTGGTATTAGTATCACTGTGGAAGGGATTAAAAGGTCCTGGGCATCTCATTAAAATAGTCTAGATCTACTCCCCTCTTCACCATCAAGATACATTCTGTTATGTTATAAACAGGAATAATCTTTCTGGAAATGGAATGTGAAGTATTCCTCTCTTCTTTCTGAAAGAGGTACTTTTAAAATTGTGTGTAAGGATTATTCTGAATATTTGAAGCAGAGGCAAGAATATTCACCATTAACGCTGAACTCTCCCCTGATCTCCTCATAAAATGTGCAAATAATGAAAGAGCACTAACAAGCCAAATCTAGAATTTTCAGGAAAGTCAAGGAGAGAGATCCCTCATGGAAGTCAACAGCATTAGTCCCTACATCTATTTTCAGGGGACCATTTGCTGAAGCACAGGCACACAAGACTTAGGATTTTACAGGAGGGGCTGGTTTGGCTGCAGTTTTGGGAAAATGAGTTCTTGGTTACTGAGATAGCCCATAAACTGCGTTATGTTTGTGCACCAGACCTCTTTTTCATATTCTTCAATAAGCAGAAATTTAAAAGAGTCTGAGGCACAGATTAAATTGTTTCAAAAATCAGTTGTAGGCTGCCATAGAAGTTAACCAGTCTGACCTCGTGATTACAGACTAAACACTTCCTTGGGAAACAAAGTAGAGGAATATTTTATGTTTCAATGATTATTTGGGATAGTACTACCGCATTATAAAAAATGAGAAACCATGCAATATTTAAGGAAGTTTATCCATGGGTAATTGCAAAAAGCATTGAAACAGGACTCAAACAGAGGGTTGGGACATTGCAGTATTAAAATACATTAACAAAAGGCAGTACCCAGTACACAGCTCGCCCAAACGGTAGCAATCACTTTGAACTTCATGTAGCATTGCAAAAAGGAAAATCATATAACCTAGTTCCTACCCAATTACTGAGATGTTTTTACCTCTGGAACCTTAATATCAAGATACATGATGGCCAAGAAAGCAGTACTAAGATACGTTCTTATTCTAATGGCTAAAAAGCATCTTCCAAACTACCTTGGTAATGATGCAAAAGAGTTACAAAATATACTTCTCCAGTTCCATATTCCCGAGGACGAAATGCAGATTTAATGCCCAAGTACTCATGTGCCTTGTGACCGCGTTATTTTCATTCTTACTAGTGCCAACAGCAGTGTAACCCCAGAGCTTTCAAATAAACGGTTGCATTAGTTTGGTCATGTAAATGTGTTACCCGGTAATTAAATCCGGTTTGTATTTTTAAAGTGCACACTAACTAATATTCCACACAGAGCCAAACTGTGTGGTATTTGCATCCACCATCTCTTGGTTCTGGGGAATCCAGAAATTCGTTTGCCAAAGGTAAAAATACTTGCACAAAATTCCTTCTAAATCTTTTGAAATGGTTTGTTCAAACTCTTGACGTAGCATTTTGCTCTAAACAAATTTCTAGACGACCCTGTGATTTTCCATCTCTGAAAATATACTGTTTCCCCTCCATGAAACCAGAACAGAGGGTCTGAGAGAAAGGAAATTATTAAGCATTCTAGTGGGTTTTTTCCAACAAAAACTAAGATAGAGGTCAATGAATAAGTATGTGCAGGCTGGAACTTAAATCCTCTGGGGTGACTGTAGGCTAATTAATAATTAATGCCAGAGACATGGTGTTTGAAATGCAGATGTGATAACTGGAGGCCTGGCAAAGCTGTTCAGAGGAAGCAGATTTGGATGCTATAGGGAATAGGCACTCCCTTGCCGGCTGGCTCTGAAAGCAGACCTGGGTGCAAAGCAGGGCCTATGGTTTAGATTATATTCCCCTCAGCTGTTAATTACCTGAACCTACTTTGAAGTTTTTCTCTTTTTATCCTCTGCATGAAAAGAGATTGGTTCAGCCAAGGGACTTGAAAAAATGATCAAATACATGGAGTAGAGGAGGGGAATAGAACTTCAGATATAAAAAAAGATAAGGAAGAAAAACACTCAGGGAAACATATAGGAACGTATTAGGAAGTGCATGAGCGTGGCTCGATGTTTCAAGCAAGTTGTGCCGCTCTAAGTTATTTCAGCCATTAAGTAAACCCCCTGTGCGTTCTATGAATAGATTGCTTAAAAGGAATCTCTCACGATATGTATATAGTTTACAGTAATTATTTGATGAAAGTACCATAGGTGGTTTCCTATGCTATTTTTACTTCAGTAAAGCCATTTAAACCTCCTTATGTTTGGGGCTATTTAATGAGGTGTGCAACATTAACAGAATCACCAATGAGCTGTTACTACAAGTATTCAGATTTTTGCAAAAAAAAAATAAACACTTATTTTTTGCAAAGGGATGAGCTGGGCACAGCCTGGAAAGGAAAGGAGAGGGGGGCAGGTGCCTTCAACCTCCGGGGGGTGTAGGGGGAGAGCTCTGGGAGAACACACCATCCCCGCGGCAAACGGGGCACAGGCAGGGCTGGGAAGGCAGGGATGATAGGGAGCCAGGGGTGATGGGGGTGCCTCCCGCACCCCATCAGCGGTCGGGAGGCGTTTGGGGGCCGCACAGCACTCCCAGCGAGCAGGGAAAGACCCCGTTACCAAAAGCAGTGGGATACCTCTTGAGAAAGTCTCCCCGAGGGTGCGGATCCTCCGCGGGTGCGGACCCCCCGCGGGTCTCAGCGGCGGGAGGGGCCACCGAAACCGCCTCACCCTTTCCGCTGTGCAGCGACAGATCGTTCCCTGTTCAAAGCGTCTCCAGAGTCTTTTTTTGACGCCCTTCCCCACTCGTTAGAGCCCGTCCGTTCAAAGGCTCCCCCGGCCAAACTTCCAGCAACTTCACTAAAACCCTTTGAAACAGGGGGAAGGGGGGGGGAAGATATAATTTTCTTTTTTTCTTTCCTTTTTTCCCTCTTTTCCCCTGGAGTACCGCGGGTGAAGCCATCTCTCCTGAGCTCAGGGCTGCCTGTGTTTAAAAATTAATTTGGAAATGCCTGTCTTCAAGGCGCAGGCGTCTCGCATTTGAGCCTATCACCTTGGCATCTCGGCACAGCTTCTCCTCCCGCTAATGCGGAAAACCTCCGCGCCCCACCTCACCTGAAACCAAATATTTGTACCCAATTTCTCTTTCCAAGCACCGTCTTTCCCCGTGACGTAAGGGGAACACGCAGCTGTACAGCAGCCCAGCGCACGGGTCTACACCTGCCTGGTGCTCCCACTCCTCGGTAGGGCAACTCGCAATGTACCCCGGTATACCCCAGGCTGGTGTTGTTTACCTGCAGCTAAATAAAGCTCCGAGATGATGATTGATTATGGCTCTGTCCCGCCTCCATCTCCCCCAAAACGGGCGTGGGAAGCCCACGGGTGTTGGCGTCACGGGTGTGGGGTGGCCCCATGGGAGCCCCGCCCGTGAGGGTGAGGGGCTCTTCCTGCATCCAAACGGATTTCTATTAAATCCTGCTAATTTTCTAGGTGAAGGCTGTGAAGTGAATGTGAGGAAGCATTAAAAGGGAATTGAATTTGCATTCCTTATGCTACAGGCACATGTTTACATGACCTTTAAAACAGAATTAAAGCTGTATCATCAGCAGCTGTAGGCAATTCACATTACTAAGGCAATCAAATCAGAAGGCTAAACTAACTATAAAACATAAATTAAACTGATAGAGAATCATCCTAATTCACTAGGTTTACTTGCAATTTACTTATCCACTACTAGTAATTTCTAAACAGTTTGGAGGAGCAGCAAATAGGAGACACTTGAAAGTGGCAATTCAAAAATGTGCTGTCCGAGGCGGGGAGCCGGCTCTCCCGGGGCGAGTGGGACCAGCGGCCCGGGCACGGTTCACCATCCCGCGGGTGCCCCGATGGGTCCGCGAAGGGCCTACAAAGTGGTACCTGCAACTCTTGCATCGCTAAACCCTCAATTCCACTGCGTTAGCTCAAGCCTCGCGGAGTCCCTGTGCTCTCTGGGAGACCCTGGGGCACGCTGTTTATATTCTAAACTATGAAATGTCCCAATGGCCAACAGAGCCTTCGTTGCACCTCTCCTTCCCGCCCTCCTCCTCCATCCCCAAGAGGAACACTTTCCAGTGCCTGAAGCATGATAAAAAAAGGACCAAAAATCGATACCGCCCGTGATTTCATCACAAGTTTGCGGAGTGCACGTCTTGGGCGGAACGGGGACCGGCACTGGGCAACCCCTGCCCCGGCGCGGCTCCCTCCCTACCCCCGAGCACCCTCGACTTGGAATTGTTTCTATTTATTCCTTACAGGCGGCTCAGCCGAGGGGCTGCCTCTCCCCCTTTTGATGGCGACTCTCACGAACGCGCTTTAATTTGTCCCGGGGACCGCGCTGGTGTATTTATTTATTGTCCGGCCCCCACACCTCCGGAGGGGAAAGCAAGGAGGGGAAGGGCCGGGAAAGGGGTTCTACAGCCTCCAGAGGCTTTTACCGGCCTGTGCCTTGATGCGGAGTAGGGGATGAGAAAAGGTACCAGGAGATGCCAGGGGACCTCTCACGCCGGGGGAGGAGCGGCTGAAGAGGGCTCAGCCCCTCAGCTTCTCTCTGCGGGGCCGGGTTACTGCTGGGGACCACAGTGGGGCCGCGGCATAGAAGGGAGCGGCGGGGCGGGGGGGGCCGCTCCAGCATCACCGGCCGCCCGAGGCGCGCCGGGCCCAGGCAGTGCCCGTCAGGGCCCTGGATCCGCGTCCCGGCCCCTCAAAGCTTCTGTGCTTCGCCCAAGCGCGGTTCATGAAGGAAACACCTTTTATCAGCACAGCCTGGCCTGAAAGTTCAGGGTTTATAACAGCTCTGACTGGCGCGACCTGGCTGAAACTGGGAGTAAACTTTCCAACAAGGCGTGACAATTTCTCCTGCGAGAAAACAAAGAGTTAGCAGTACCATCTACGTGTTTATAACGTGTGTTTATACGTGTGAACTTAGCAATGACGAAGAGCTTCAAAATGCAGGAGGCGTTTAGATCCCCCCTGCAGAATCGGGAGCATCCCTGGATGCTTTTGCATGCTGAATGTTAAAGCCGCGAAAACGTATGGTTGAAATAAATAAATAAAATTAAACAAAACAGCAACAGAAAGAAACGACCGCAGTGAAATTGCTCAGCAAGCTAACAAACAACAGCGCAGGTATTTGTCATCCAAGGAATGGAGCTATTCAGTGTCTCGTTGGCCAGCAGAGGTTAGATAACACGCCATTTAGTGCGTTTCCAAATCCAGCCGTTTAAATATGTCTGAGCAGAAATCTGTCCCTTCAGGAACCCTGTTTGGATTATTGCTAAAATACAGACAGAACGGCCTCTGGTTTGGGAGGATGGGGGGGGGGAGCGGGATCCACGCCCAGGCCCGCCCGTGGGTGCCCGGCGGTGGGTGCCGGGGATGGTGCGGGTGGGTGAGGACCCCTCGCAAAAACCCACCCGGGATTTCGGGCCGGGGTGAAACGAGCGCGTCCTTATCATCACGCCCGTGTGAGCGGCGCGGGGAGGAAAGTGCCTACGTAAAAGGGAAGTAGCGCTCCGCGGTGTTGTGCGGTGCTATTAACTCCTGACGTGACCTTAAAAGCTGCCAAAAACCGCCCAGGGAAGGGACCCTGTGCCGGAGCCCCGCTCGCCAGCCACATTTCTCCATTAATCCCAACAAACCCCGACGCTTCCATACGTGGATTTAATAAACGGCAAGACCGGTCCCACGGTAAAAATACGCACTTTGGAGACACTTCCAGGAATATATATATATAACACTACGGGGTTTTTCCCCTCTCGACTGCAAATCAACCAAATGTTCAAGACAAGACCTGATGCAAACCAACACAGCTAAAAAATAACAGTGACCTGAACAGGACGTGGTAGAGCACAAATGAACGACATTTTTCTTTCTTTTTTCTCTTTTTTTTTTTTTTTTTTTTTCTCAAGCAAGTACATTTTTCAAACATTAACAGTGTGGAAAATAATAATAATAATAATAATAATGGTAATCATAATAATAGGCGATTCGAGCAGGGGAGCGAGGAGCCTCCCCAGACGCTTTAGAAACCGCAGCAGTTAGAATACAAATGCCATTTACCTTGTGATTTCTCTGCCCGGCACTGGCTTTATTGTCCCTCCCTAGCCTTTCTCCGGGCGCAGGACCAGCCCCGCCGCAGCCACGCTCCCTCCGTGCCGGGCTTATTACTAACGGGCTGGTGGTGCTCAGAGAGATTGGGGGGTAGGAGAGGGGAGGGGGGGGGGGGGGGGGCTGCATTCATTCTTACATTAGGACTATTTGAATTTGCAATCTGTCAGTCCATCTCCTGGCCGTGGCTCCCTTCCTCTCTCCCTGCACAGCGTTTACTCACGTTCAAGAGCAGCCAACAGAGACCAAAAAAGAAAAAAAGAAAAAAGGACTAATTGAGCTTGTGTCGGCATTGGCTAATTTCTGTTAATACCCTGCAAATTCCTCTTTTCCTAACCGTCCCCCATGCAGGCTGGGTTTTCACAGAGCATCTCCGGAGACCCAGGAGCTGCTCTCCCAGCCCTGCTCGCCGAGGTGATGGGTGCTGGGCTTCAGCGCCTCGATGCACACAATGCAACCCTTAACTCCTGCCTTCAGAACCGCTTAAATTGCCCTTTCCCAGCCCCCACCCCAGTTCTGATTGACTCTGGGTTTAAATTTGCACTTGTTCCCACCAAGCGCAATCTAACTCGTCCTGTCTCTAAAGTGAACTTGTGTTGAAGGTGAAGTTTTCAATATAGAGGTCATGACACCGAGCCACAGCTTACCGCTCCGAGCTTCATGCTGTATTAAACACAATCAAAACGAACCTCTTTTAGACTCCCTCTTTTTTTTTTTTCCTTTCCCCTCCCGCAGATGAACAATGAGGGGAAAAAAAAAATACAATAAAATCAGCTCTGCCACGATAATAAACCCGTTCCTCTTGCTCTGGGCTCGCTCTCTCCTAGGTCCCCACCTATGGAGAAGAGCCTATAGAGCCGCTTAGGGACACAAACACATACACACATACACCCGCAACACACGCACCCCCGCGTTTCAGTTAAAGGGGCATCTGTGTGTCTGCCTCCGGGAAAAGCCCCCGAGGTGCACCCACCCTCCGGCTCCACGCTTGGGGGCCGCTGCCCACGAAGGGGAAAGGACGCGGGGGAGCCCCGGACCCCTGGTCCCGCCTGTGCCTCCTCCGGGTAAGGGGGACCCGGCACAATCACGGCTCCTCCACTTCAAAGCGGGGGTTTTTCTCTATAGCGACTTCTAGATGCCCCAAGACGGTAGGCTGCCTTCAGCCATTGTGCGATCTTTTCCATGCCAAAGATTTAGCAGAAAAAAAAAAATAGATATTAAAGGGAGTTATTTGTCGCGGAAATGCGGGTCCCGCCGGTGCGGAGGTTCCCGGGGGCAGAGGGATGGAGCGCCCGGTCCAAACCAGAAACTTTTTCTTTTTCTTTTTTTTTTTTTTCCTTAAAAAAACCCAAACTTTAATGGATTTCAGTCTATGAAAAATAAGTTACAAATTCTTGCAACAGTAGCTTTGCATGTACTTATTTTTCTCCCATGTCCAGACGGGGTCGTCTATTGAATAAGGCTCTTTTATTCTGCATGGGGCAGGGGATTTGTGGCCATGGTCCCCCTTTTATTCCTCTCTCTATGGAAACCCAGATCATGGGGAGAAATATGCGAGGCTGAATAAAGAAAAGCAGCAGAAAGGACCGCTTGAGAGCGGCATCTGTTACACTTGGGAAGTTAGACTGACAGGAAAGAGCTAAAGAAACCCTCTCCAGCAGATTACTTAGAACAGCAAGAAGATTTAACTATATGCAGATAAAAACACTATAAAATACACCATACAGGCGGGATGAGAGGCTCCGCTCTCAGGAGCGGAGTGCCGCGGAGCCAGGCTCTGCCTTAGACACATTCGCAACTAATATTAAAATGGGACGTTCGGGGTTTTATTTCCCTGCTAAGAGACTCCGTCTTAATTAAACGGCGGATCCGAACATCTATTTTCACGGGCAATGGGATTTGAAAAATGCTTTCGGAAGTTAAAGTGCAAATTAATTTTAAATAATTTAGTTACATTTTTATACGGTGCGCATTTTTTATTTTTATGTTATTTTTTCTCTCCCACCCGCTCCGGTGATATTTATTTCGAGAAGCTTGTAAAGGCGGAGGGCGGGGGGGGATGTGTGTGGGGGGGAGAATGGAAAGAAAGGGGAAGAAAAAAAAGAAAGAGGGCTGCTGATATAACTCTTTCTGTGCCCTCCCGCCTTCCGCGGGCGCGGTGCTGGCTACGCCGCTCCGCTCCCAGCCCTCGCCGCGGAGCTCTCCCGGGGACATTTTCCACCTCCCGCCCCCAATCCCCCCTCCTCCCGCTCCTCTTCGCTTCCCCTCTCCCGGCAAACTTTACTCTTTCATTTATTTTCCAAGTTGCCCCCGGGGCTGCGGCAGGCGCGGAGCTGCCGCGGGTGCGCAGCGCAGCGGCGGCCCCGCCGCCTCCCCGATATATCGCGATCTGCCTCCAGCCACGCACCCCCTGCTCTTTGAGGGCCATCCCTGTCTTTGCCCCCTCTCGCACGCTGCGCCCTGCCCGAGCCCCGGCGAGAAATTATTGCGATTATTATTATTATAATGAGGAAAGCGACGCTACCCGGCTATAAAGGAATCAGAGAAGCGCTCACCTTATTTATATCTATTTTCTCATTTTCTTGAATTTTCTTCAGATCTGTCTTCTCAGAGAAACTAATGCCTTAATGACTTTCTGGTAGCTGCAAGCCTTCTTTTATTTCTGCTAAATATATGAAAATGTATGCAAATTTAAATCAAGCTTAACCTAGGAGCTCTTGCAATATATTTAATGGAATTTCAAACCAATAAGGGAACTCTGATGCAGTCTTCTGTAAGTGCAAATATAATTATGCAGCTAGGTTACCTCCAAAATTATGCAGGGAAAGGTCATTTTTTAGCTCGGGAGCGGGCCGGGGGTGCCAGGGCTCTGCCTCGCCCCGCCGCCGCGGAGGGTCCCGCTGCCGCCCCGGCGGGATTCCGCGAGTGCGGAACGGCGCTGGGGTTCTGCCCGCCGGGCCCGGGCGAGCCGGGGGGCACAGAGCTCCCCCCACCTACCCACCCCTCATCCCCCCTGGTGGGGCCTGGGGACCGCACGCGCTTCCCCCCCCCCCTTTATTTTCCACTTTCTCTCTGTTTGTTTTGGGGGATTTTTAATGTAATTTCCACACACACCCCCTTCCCCGCGGACCGCACTCCAGGCGCGCAGCGGCAGCGCACCGCGCCCGTGCGTTCCGTACTGCGAACTTTGAGGAGAGGCACCACCGGGGTTTACCGGAAAGAGCCTTTTGGGGCTGTTTTTATTATCTTTAGTGTGTGTGTGGGGGGGTTCCACCTAGGTTTTGCCTCTCCGACAGCACCTCGGAGCGCACAGCCCGGGGCAGGCGGGGGATGCGCGCAGCGGGGAAGTGGACGCGGGCACCGAGCACCGGACTGCGCAGCCCGCCCGGACCGATGGGCCAGGCAGGGCGGGGGCGGGGGGGGGGAAGCAGCGAGAGTCCCGGAGGCGCGGCTGAGGCCGGCACCGGCTGCGCAGGGGTGGTCCCGCGGGGCTGCCGCCGGGGCGCCGCCGTTTAACCTCTGCCGCGCGCTCCCCCTGCGCTAATCGCTCCCCATTTAAGCCGTGCCCCGCGTCCTCCCCTCCCTTCCCCGCCCGGCGCGGAGCGCGGCGCGGAAGGAGTTAAGCGGAGGGGGCCGCCTCGCGCCCGGCCCCCGGTGCCGGCGGAGTGATTCACTTCCTGCCTCGGGCCCGCGCGGCCCCCGGGCGCCCTCGCCCCGCCCCTTCGCCGCCGCGGCCGGCCTCCCCGCCTCTCCCATTGGCCCGTGCGGCGAGGCCCCGCCGGCGGCGCGGCCCCATTGGGCGGCGCTGCTGCCAGTCGGCGGTCGGCCGCTGCCCGGGCCGCCGTGCCGGTGGATGTCAAAGGCTGAAGCGGCGGCGCCGCCACAGTATAACTCGTGGGGGCTGCGCGGCGGCCATGGCCACAGCCGCCTCCAACCCCTACAGCCTGCTCGGCTCCGGCTCGCTCGCCCATGCGGACGGCGCGGGCATGCAGCAGGGGAGCCCCTTCCGCAACCCGCAGAAGCTGCTGCAGAGCGAGTACCTGCAGGGCGTCCCGGGCAATGGGCACCCGCTGGGGCATCACTGGGTGACCAGCCTCAGCGACAGCGGGCCCTGGCCCTCGGCGCTGGCCGGCGGCCCGCTGGAGCAGCCCGACGTGAAGCCGGGCCGCGAGGACCTGCAGCTGGGCGCCATCATCCACCACCGCTCGCCCCACGTCTCCCACCACTCGCCCCACGCCAACCACCCCAGCGCCTGGGGCGCCAGCCCGGCCCACAGCGCCTCGCTGGCCCCCCCCGCAGCCGCTGCCGCCGCCGCCGCCGGGCAGCCCCTCAACGTGTACTCGCAGGCGGGCTTCGCGGTGGGAGGCATGCTGGAGCACGGCGGGCTGACCCCGCCGCCCGCCGCCGCGCAGGGCTTGCACCCGGGGCTGCGGGGCGAGGGCGGCGGGGATCACGGAGAGCTGGGCGGGCACCACTGCCAGGACCACTCGGACGAGGAGACGCCGACCTCGGATGAGCTGGAGCAGTTCGCCAAACAGTTCAAGCAGCGGCGCATCAAGCTGGGCTTCACCCAGGCCGACGTGGGGCTGGCCCTGGGGACCCTCTACGGGAACGTCTTCTCGCAGACCACCATCTGCCGCTTCGAGGCCCTGCAGCTCAGCTTCAAGAACATGTGCAAGCTGAAGCCGCTGCTGAACAAGTGGCTGGAGGAGGCCGACTCCTCCACCGGCAGCCCCACCAGCATCGACAAGATCGCGGCGCAGGGGAGGAAGAGGAAGAAGCGCACCTCCATCGAGGTGAGTGTCAAGGGCGTGCTGGAGACGCACTTTCTCAAGTGCCCCAAGCCGGCCGCCCAGGAGATCTCCTCGCTGGCAGACAGCCTGCAGCTGGAGAAAGAGGTGGTGCGGGTCTGGTTCTGCAACCGGCGGCAGAAGGAGAAGCGGATGACCCCGCCGGGCGAGCAGCCGCAGCACGACGTCTATTCCCACGGCGTGAAAACGGACACGGCCTGCCACGACCTCTGACCGGGGCTGTCCGGGCAGGCAGGACTGCGGGCAGCGCGGATTTTCCGCCGGGGCTTTAACTTATGGTTTCCGAGAGGCAGGAGACGCGGAGCGGGGGCTCCCCGCCCGCCGCCTGGGCAATATTTTTTCTCTCTCCGACCTTTCCGCTGATCAGTGCACGGTGTTTACTCGCAGACAAGGTTTGGTTTCGGTCACGACTAAGACGAACGGGGAAAGAAACAAAAACAAAACACACATAAAACGGGGAAAAAAAAAAAGAAAAAAGAAAAAAAACTCATGGGAAAAAGGAAAAAAAAAAAAGAAAACCGACAGAAAAGGAAAGACAGATGTGTGCCTATGAATAACCTTCCAGCGCCTTGGTTATATCAGCTGTATTTCAGGTGAATCTGTTTTACAATAGACTAGTTTTGCATTTTTAAAGACTTATATAGCGTTTTTAAATGTCTGAGGTGTTTTACTACAAACTGTACACAATATTTGTGACCTAATTTGTATCGAATTGAGCAGGCAAAACGTTTCTCCCTTCCCCACGCACCGGCAATGTCACCCAGTGGGGACGGGGCAGGGCGGCTGCGGCCCTTCCCCCTCACCACCACCACCCCCCCCCCCCGAGGAACGGGGTTCCCCTCCGCGCCCGCGGAGACCCGCGCACCCCACTGCTGCCCGCGCTGTTCTGAAAAACGGGCTTATTTGTTGCAGCTTTTCTCTTCCTTTTCCAAGAGCTTCCCAACACCGTAAACCGGCCGGGTTCCGATCCTGACCTCTCCCCTCTTCTCCCGAGGAAAAGAAAAATAATAAAAGTAATTATTTAAAAGAGATTTATCCGAAATTAAGCACCGCAAACAAACCCGTGGCATTTGCCAGTCGCTTTCTTTCCGAAGATGAGTTGGGCTTTTTAATCAGCGCCAGACTGAGAGGTCTGTAGTAAAACACCTTTATACTCCTGCGCTTTGGCTTCGGAAATCGGTTTCTCTGTATTTTGTTTCGATAGTGAAGAGGAATGGGAGGGGTGGGGGGTGGCTCATGATTTCTTTTTGGAGGGGAGAGGGACAGCAAACACCCGCATTTGGTTCACGCTGAGCTTATTTCCGCGTCACAGGGAGATGCTGGATTTGTTGAAAAGCTTTTATTAAGAAAAACAAAAACAAAACACCGCAACCACGAACAGGGAGGAAAAAAAACAAAACAAAGTCACTAAAATGCTACAACCACCGCAGTTTTTGGGCACGGGGAGGTGCTGACCTGGAGCTGCCCCCCCCCCCAGTTGTGTTGCACACAGGGCCGGACGCGCAGCGCCCACAAACCCACTCGCAAAGGGGTATTGCTGAGCGGGTGAGTGTGCGGGAGCGCACGGCCGCGATAACCCACTGCTCCCGCAGCCTCCCCACGGCCGGGCTGGCTCGGGGCCGCCGGGTATGGACCGGGCCGGGCACCCCCCGGGTCCCCGCAAGACCCCCAGGGGCCCGGTGCGGCCCCGCTCTGCATCCGCCTCCCTCTCCGCGGCTGCCCGCACAGCCCCAATCCTTCCCCGGCGCTCAGATTTTTTCCTTTCAACATTTATATTTTTCAAGTATTTTTCAGTAAGCGCTAAAAAAGAAAAAAAGAAAAAAAAAAAAGATAAAAATTAAAAAGAAAAAAATTAAAAACAAAGAGAAAAAAAAAAACAAACTCGACACTGAGGACCTGCCTATTTCTGCCAACTTTATAACTGTACAGTTTTGTATATTAAACGTTTTTTGGAAGTTATTAATTTAAAGAAAGATCATTTAGTTTATTCATTTAGTAACTGATGTATAATAAACGCTATTTTCATTAAAGGTTGCTTTTTTCAACTATTTTATCCAAAATTGCCTATTGCAGTTGCCAACAATTATTTATTTTCAATAAATTCCGCATTATGTTAAAAAAGAAAAAAAAAGAAAAGAAAAAAAAAAAGAAAAGAAAAAAAAAAAAAGACGTTTCAGAAAGCAAAAAGCCTGAATGGGTGTCGGAAAAAATAATAACGAAACACACGAGTCGCTTGTAACGTTTGATTGTCGAGAGGTTTTAGTCAAGGGGTTTATATTGACGCAATATTTTATTGTTGTAAAAGGAAAAAAAAATGAAAAAAGGTTTAAATAAACATTTTTACAAAAAAAAAAAAAAAAAATAATTATACTGACCAGCTCCGCTGCGTGGTTTGTGCGCTGGGTGCGCGCAGCGGGGGCTGCACCCGGGCCCGGCCGCGCAGTGCGGCCGCGTTACACCTGCGCGGCCCCGCGGAAAATGCGCAGTTGGGGTGGGAAAGGCTTTTTCGGGGGTGGCGTATATATATACTGCATGTGTAAATATCTGTGTGTGTATATCAATATATATAGAAGGTATAGCAGCGCTGCCTCCCCGCCTCGCCCCAGCGCACCGCGGTACTGCGCGCCCGCGCAGCCGCCGCTGCCCGGTTGTTGCCTCCCGCAGTTCCCGCGGCCTATGGGGAAGCGTCGGGGGGGTGTCCCCGTCCCCCCCAACCCGAGCTGCAGGAGGGGCGCGATGGAAGTTTCTTTTGTTCCGTCCTTCCTCCCCACTCCCAGCAGCAGAGGGGCCGCGGGTCCTGCTCCTGACCCCCCCCCCTACACAACATCCCCCCGGGCTGCCTCCCGCTCCCCCCCCCGCCCCGGGCGGGACGTGGAGTGTTCGGGAGGAACAATAACAGTTAATCACATCTAATGGGGTGAAGCGGGGAAGCTCCAGTCCCGGCAGCCGGGCAGGGCGCGGGGAGGAGGGGGGGGCTGCTGGGGAGAGGCAGGAAAACAGCAAACTTCAGGGCAGCACCAGCCAGAGAGGCTGTTATTTTCTCCTTTTCCCCGCTCTGAAGCGGAACCTTGGGGAAAACAATAACCAACCCTTCTGCCAACAGTGTACGGGAGGCAAGAATTACCTTTTGGAGTCCTGAGAAGCGACCCAAGAGCAGAGTGAGGTCTCTTGTCTCCATAACCCAGCAGCAGGAGGACGAGTGGACAGGCACTTTCCCACATGGCTGCAACCACCATAGCCCGGTACCTGTTAGTGAGAGGCGTTGGGATGTACACAGTGGGCAATGCTTTATTTCTTAACCATAAAACTGATTTATTTCTTGTAAATCTTTGCAAGCTGCAGCACAGCGCCGACACCGTGGTCTTGGGGTGAGCGGCCTGCAGCTGCCCCTGTGCTGGGCAGTGAAGCCTGGCTGCCTCTGCAGCGGGACACCAACCTGCCACTGCCTCAGAAAGGATGACAGCAGGAGAAGAAGAGAAACTCCCCCCAAATCCCATTTCTCAAGTCAACAGCAGAAACAAAACAAACGTGCAGCGAGTAGCGTGGGTACCAAACCAGGAGTAAATGGCCGCGGTTTGTAAATAGCCCCAGCCGAGGACACGGAGGAGAAGCTTCACAGTAGAACATGCCCTGCGTGGTCATGCTGGCTCTGAACAGGCAGGGTGTGGAGAGGTGAAGCCCTTAAAGGCAGCACTGGTCTGGAGGAAGGACAAAAGGTATTTCACTGAAATGAGCCCGTTTTAAAGCCCTGTGGCTGTTCTGTAAATACAACTACAGCAGGGGCTGGGTTATGCGTGATTTTAAAAGAAATCATGTTAAGAGACAAAAGAAATGCAATGAGAGACGAAATCAAGTGAGTTTATGAACAGAAGTACTTCAAAGAATACTTGAAAGCTGGAAGAAAAATAGGGAAGGAAATTTCATTTAAAGAAAAGAAAATCTGTTTGTTATTGCCCATATATTCCAGTATTACTGTGAGCAAAAGGAAACTCTTTTGTGCCACCTAATGTTAAGTACAGATCACTGTTGTCTTCTTTGCTGCCCATCGTGCATGGCGTGCGTGGGGAGGCCTCAGGGTGCTGAGTTAATCCAGGCAGAGCGGGGTGCCTGGGAATGCTCAGAGTCCAAAAGTCCAATGAAGCCAAGGGCAGGAAGAGAAACTTCAGCTTCACCGTCACGGATCAGGTTATCTTCTGAATTTAGGAAATTATCTAAAAAAAAAAAAGAACAAGAGGGGGTGGAAAGAAGCACGGGATATGATCATAAGAGCGAGAGACTCCAAATTTGGTCTTCGTTGTAATAAAATAAATCCAGAACGAGCATACCCAGGCTTTATGTAAGCTGCCTACGATCAAGCATTGATCTCAGCAGCCTCTTGCAAACCTCAGGGCTTTCAGCATCTTCTCCCTCTGCTCTCCTCAAGGACCCAAGCAGCTTTGCCTTTGCGGCCTTCGCCCGTGCATGTCTCCCAGTATGAAGAATTTGTGGTGTGGACGTAGCAGCCGTTCACCCTAATGGGAGGTAATAATGTAGTATGGAAATACCTCACACGATCTTTTAACAATGAATTACACCATTTTTGTGATTTTAACGGAGTGTTAAACATCTTAAACAATTTTTGAGGCTGAATTTTCTTTGCTTTTTAAGTTGTATGGAAAGAAGAGAACCTGAGGCTTCCCTTCAAGTTTTAATTTCGAATATTCTCAAGCTGAACTCTCTCTCTGAACTTTGTTCTCCTCCCCTCTAAAGACAACCAGGACCGTAGGAGGGGCTTCACTTGAAAGCAAAAGTTACTACAAGTAAGCAGAGATGCTATTTCACTTTATAGCATTCTTTATCAGTCATTCGGAATACGGACCATTCAATCCATACCTAGACTGCACTTGACCAAGATGTGTTCCAAATCCCTCAAAAATAAGTATTTTGAACTTTTTTTCTTTGTTTTTAAGCAGCAGTTTCATAGGTTCAGCCAAAGCGGACTAGAGCACCTTTCCCTATTGTTCCTGCATCCATGTACCACTGATTTTTAGGGTAGATCCACATGTGGAGGTCCATTTAAAATGTAAGTCCTTCCCCCAGGAGCCAGGGAGCATGCAGGGCCATGGGGATACCCTTTGGCCAAGGGTCTGACTCAAAAATCCAGCTACAATTCATCACTTCAATCACTAGAACAGCTTCCTTGTAATTCAGTGAGCTGCTTCGTGCAAATGAAATTATTCATGTGTGTCTTTGCACAGTCTAATTCCAAGGCTCCATCCTATAAAAAATGTATATCCAATACTTTAGGCAGGTGACCAGTCCCAGTGAGTATTCCATAATATACTTGCAAAGATCAGGGCCTACATTTGTACTCACTTTCCATTTTTTCTAGTGTCCTGTAACCAATAGACTGGAAAGGCTCCACAGCAATTACATATTTAGGATATGTGATAGCTGCAGTTAAGATCTTTACAACTGATTGCAGGATAAAATTTACTTCAAATGTGCAAGAGCCCATTTTTAAGCCCCAGTATTTCAGCTGCTTTCCATTATATATATTCTGAAGAATCAAAAGCAATTAGAGCATACAAAGTCTAAATGGTAAATAATTTCCAAATCAAAATCTTTATTAAAGCAATAAGCATCTATTTTTGTTAGCGCTGTAAGATACGGAAGGGGCCCAACTAAATAACTTTTGGTTTAATGTCATCAAAAGAAAGCCAGACTTCTAATGCCCCAGATGGACTTTTTGTTGAGGTTTTAAGATTTGGGAAAAGAGGGCAAGCAACAGGATTTAAAGGTGGTGATGTGAGTGGTGCCATGGTTTACACACGCTTGTGAAGGGTTTGCACGTGGATCTGTGGCTTGCTGATTCACAGCCTGCTACGCCAGCTTGTAAATGTTTGTAGAACCACATCCCTAATTAAAATGGCAAAACAGCATTAAATCTTGGACAGGGATAGAAAGAGGAGAGCGAGGAAGAGCTGTCATTGCTAAAAGCCTGTCAACAAGAAGTTAAAAAGCTAATGGCAAATATCATCTCTGCTGGCTCTGTTTTTGCGGTGCAATCGATCGCCGGGTCCTGGCTCTGCAGCGGCTCCTGATCAATGTTCTGCTGGCACAGGGCAGCGCTGAAACCACACCAAGGAGTCGGCTGCAGCGAAAGTGTGGTTTAAAATGTGGGTATTTCAAGCAGGGACTGTGAGGAGCTGGGCAGCAGCCCCTTTCTCACCTCTTGTACTATTAAAAACCTGAAAATGTGGCCCCATTATTCTGCTGCTGGGTTTTATTTTATTATTTTAAATGATGCCAGTCCTCGAGTTCTGCGCCTTGAGTACAAATAATATTTATTCAACGTAGAAACACCATTTCTGAACTGAAGTTGTTTTCCTTTTTGGCCGAAGCGTGACGTTTTGTTTTGCATATTTATCTTTGGCCTTTGGGAAGGAAAAATAGCATAACAGAAAATCAGCCCGCAGATCTAACTTACCAGGGAACGGCTCAGGGAGGGGAATGCAACGACTCAACTCCTCCTGCCATGTCGGCTGGAGTGCAAATGGAGGCAACATGAGCTGCTCCCCATCCAGAGCTTGTACTTCTGTCTAGATTACGGGATTAGTCTCTGTTACATCTATCTGCAGTTAGGAATTTGTGATCCAGTTAAAGCAGCTTGAAAGGCGCCCAGCAGGTGCTGGGGGTCCGACTCTGTGCAGTTACTGGGGAAAAGCTGGGGCTGGCCTTGCATGGGGCTTCCCAAGGCTCTGTACTGGAGCAGGAGGGAAGGAGAAACCCCAAATCCTGCCAGAAAACACTTGGAGCCGGGGAAAATCAGCCAAAGCCTTCTCGCCCTGCCCCTGCATCCTGAAAGTGGAGCTGCTGATGCATCAGTGGAAACGCTGTCAAACCTGAGTTTGTGATACTTTGCTGCTCCTAGCTTCACACACGTTGTATGGACATAATGGATCTTGTGGACCTAAGAAATGCTAATTCAGTGCTGGAATTCTGAGTTTGCAGAAACTGTCCTGTAAATGTCATGGGGGATTACTAAACCCACAGGAAGGTTATAGCTCTGCATATGTTTAGACTATTGATTTAAAGCTTTATTACCTTTCATATAGATTCTTCATGAAGGAAACAGTTTAGCAGTGGGAATTCTGTCCACATTAAACTTCTGCAGAGTCAAATCCTTCTGTACAATCCTTTTTTTTAATAGAGCAGACCAGTCTCTCTGTAGGTGACATCATAAGATAAAGCCAACAAGAGTGCAGGAGACATGCAGCACCTTACAAACATGAAACCCTGCCCTGCTCAGCCAAAAGGTCTCATAACCACAGCAGAGAGAGGATGCAACACGGCCCCAAAATTATACAGCCATTATAACTTTGTAATGGAAAAGTTATAGTATAGGGTTTACTATTGTGTGTTCTTCATAGCACAGTAAAGCTGTACAGCCTAAGAAAATCTGCCTTGGTAACAAGATCTGTACAGAAATGAATACACGGTAATGTGACTGGCAATGGTTTTCCCAGAAAAGCCATGCAGTTATGTAGTAAGATAGCTATAACAGGATTAGATTTCAAGTACAAAGCTGAAGTTCAAAGATTTGTCAGGAAGGTATATGAGAAAGTTGCAAACTGATTTTTGAGCTTGCACTTCCCCATGGTGGAGACCCTTTGTGACTAAGCATCACCTGGGCCTGCCTCAGCTGGACCTGGGAAAACCGTGGCCTCTGTTCTGCTCCTGCCATCCCAAGACTGAGTTCAGATGAGTGCAACACACTGGGGGGTCAGGTCCTGGGCTCCCCTCCCTGCAATCTGTGCTCTCCTGAGTCTGACTCCATGGTGCTGGTCATTCGAGGTACAACAATCTGCACATTTAACATTCAGGGCTGGCTCTCAACCCTCTGTGCAGGCCCTTTTTCCTTCCTAGGAACAGGCACTACTGAATCTTTCCAAACACCATTTCTTGGACAAAAATAGGGTGTGGAGCAATTCAAACCCAATTCAGTTAAAGAGAGCACCCGTTACAGTACCTTCACTCTAAATCCAGATTGAAAACTGAAGTCTGCAGAGCTTTTTGCCCATTTACTTTGCTGCATGGCAATTTCAGATGATCTCCAGCTACCCCACATCTGAAGTATCAAACTCACTGTAAACATTTCCTGCTCTACAACATTGTTCATCCTTGACTACAGAATACTTCTTGCCATTAGATATAAAACAAAGCACATCCAGTGAAAGAATACGGAACAATTATTTCAGCAGAGAATTCTTGAGGTTTCCTAATCTCCTGAAAACACCGCATTCTGAGTTGCTGCTACCTATTGTGTGTATTGAAGGTAGGACAAGCAGGAGATGTGGCAAGAGAAGGGCAGACACCCAGCATGGCTGTAGGAGAGTTAAAAGGGATGAGTTCAGTGGGTGCTTGTTTCCATCCACATTACAATGACTGTCTTCAGAAGAGATTTATGTCATACCATTTCTCCCTCTTGCCCCAATCTAAGCCACAAAAATGCAGTATCAGAGTTGTAACGCCTCATATATTCTAAAGAAGATAATAGTAAACTGCGCTGCTTTGACCTTTTCTGGTTTCTGCTGTTTGATTCACTCACCGCGGCCATCCCTCGTGTTCACAGCAGTAACCTGTGGGGATGCAGTGCAGTGGGAGCCAATCCAGCTATGGAATATTGAAAAGGTTAAAGTCTATGTTTATGAGTCTATTAAATGTTTATGGTCTTTCACAGGCTATACTGGGCATTAAAATTATGATAGCTCATTCTCATAACAAACACTGTAACGAGACCAGAAAATGGCAAAGCACAAATCCATTCCGAAGGCAACGTTTGCAGTGAGAGTACAAAACCAGCACAGTGTTAATTTGCTCCTTTGGAATAGTCAAAAAGGAAGACATGATGCCATGCACATAAAACACACTTAACATGACAGAGCAACAGATTGCCCAGCTAGAAGGTGCCAGCCACCCATCGTACCCAGCCTTCCATCTCCAGCACTGACCGGCAGTGGATGCTCTAGTGGATATTGGAAAACCTAAAGAGAGACTAAACATCTACATCAGTTGTCAGAGTTTTTAAGCTAAACTGAAAAAAATAAAACTCTTTTGGAGACTACTGGCACAGAGCCATGCTGCTGGGGACACCACTCCTGTTCCCAGCAAGTTCCTCCATGCCTGCTCAAACCACCATAAGCTATCTATCTGCTTTGCTTTTATACAGAACAGTGGGTTTTATAGGTTGATTAAACACTTAACATGGTTGTTTGGGGGTTTTTCATCTGTTCTAAATATATCGCCTTTTAATTTCACTGCATGTTGTAAGATGGTTACAGTACATTAATGAATGCCCGTAAACATGGACAATTTACACCTTCTTCAGCCAGGCACTTAACAGCCCCACATTCCCCAGTTTAGGCTGCATTAGTAATCCCCTAGATAGATACAATCCTATGAATACATGGGAAGACACTACCATGAGCAAAAAGGGGTGGGTGAAACAGGGTCTTTGCTATTCCTGAGCAATTTTACATGAGAAGTGATGAAGTGTGACTTACTAGTTCTCTGGTCCCATGTCCTCGAATCTCAGCCAGAGTGATGTGATGATGTGATGAGCACCAGCCGTACCATGCCAGCAGGTCAGTCCCCAGCAGTGCTCCTTGGGCAGCACAAGGGTTGAATCTAAAAAGAAACCTGAAGATGAACACTGCTGCTAGTGATGGAGAATTCCTCCCCAGCATGAGGAGCAAGGCAGGAGAAAGTAATGGAGAACAAAGTTTCTTTGAACTACAGTGGATGGTGATATCAAATCATAAATAGACAGACAGGCACATGTAAACACATAGAGGATCAACGGAGCCAGCCTAAGTGCAGCCAGCAAGCTCACAGCCAGGAAGGGCTTGGAGGCCATCCAGCTGACGCTGATGGTCGTTCAAAAGGTCCCCCAAAAAGTGGGATACCAGCAGGCTTCAGTTCAATGCACCCCACAGATTACCAGGTTTTGATGGCCAGGGAGTAGCCAGAAACCTTAATGGAGAGAGAAGGAACCCCCCAAAGCAATAAGAAAACCCCAAACCTTTCTGCCCTGTTAGTGAAGGTCTACATTTCTCACAGCAGAAGAAAGGTGAGAAGTGCTACTGAGACACACCAGTGGGTGTTATTGTGGAGTGCCCCATATCAGTGAAAGCCACAAGCTTCATGGCTCTCGGGACTGCAATGGACAGCCTGTTCTTCCCCAGGAAAATCTGTACTGTGGTCTGACCAGCTCTGAACACAAAGACCAACTTCTCCAATACCTGTGTAATTTATCTACACGTACCATAATGCCTTTAAACACCATCACCACTCTTCTGGGGAATGATCCTCATTTTGCGTACGAAGCTGCCTACAAAATGACTCAGGGTCCTCTGCTACTGCCAACTTGCATTTTAGAACAAATGCAAGACCAGGGTTAGAACATGGAGATGAGAAGACAACACACACTAGCTTTACCTGGAAGATCCTGATGTTTGCATGGTTGATATTACACCAAGAAATAAGAGTACTGGGTGACTGCAGACCTCCTAATGATTACTGGGACCTGGAAAGGTGATGGAAACTGGGCAAAAAGGGAACAACGAGGGGGTAAAAAATCAGAAACCAATTGGTCAACAGGTTACAAGCAAACATCTTTAGGATGGGCCCAAAAAGAAGCATTAGCAGTATTCTGCTAATGTATCCCTTCGGAAACAGCATGGTATGCCTGGTGACTGAAGGAAAAAATAAATTAAACTTCCCTACTGTCACTCCTCATTCAGGTAAACTCACAAACATTGAACTCACAAACAGCAACAACCCCAGTGGTGCCCCGAATCAATGTATGGGGTGAAGGGCAAAAGATTTAGTCACCAATTTGCAAAGCTCAAATAGTATTTTCATGTCAGGAAACTGTCAGTGTGAACCAGCCTTAAAAAGGCCTCATCCTTCCACTGTTAAACCTCTGATTGTCACCACAAATTGCTATATTTACACATAAATTCTCCTGGCCAAAGAATAGACATAACTTTCCTTTCTGCTTGCTGTAAATGATGAAGATATCCCTTCAGGAAGTAAAGCCTCCCAAACAAACAGCAGCCTTGTGCTCTTGTGAGCTACTCAAAGACTGAACTTGAAGTAACTTCTGTTTAAAAATGGCTGTGAAAATAAAACATGCAAAGTCAGTAATTGTATTTTCCCCCACTATTACCTCAAACAAATTACTTCAGAAAATTACACTATTTTTTCATTTTACAGTCACTTCAGACCTGATAGTTGTTAATGAACATAACAGGTTGTTAAAATGGCAGTTATTACAAGTATATGAAAAGTAAAAGCAAAACATAAAATACAGTGTTATTGATACTTATTTTACTTTCCACTATGTCACTAACATGATTTTTTATTTGTTTTGTAATAGCGTATTAAAAAACTATATACATAAAACACGATAATGCTCCAAAGGATTAAAAACGTTGTGTAGGCACCAAACCAGGATTAGTATCGCAGAAATAGAAATACATAATTTCAAGTTAAGTAATATGTGGTACCCAGCAGGGACTGAGATTCCTTGACACAGGAGAAGAGGATAGAAAGAATGGAGCTCTTCCAAGAGGAATGACACACATGTAATTCCCCATTAGGGCCAGGTTTCCCAAGGGCGACTGCCCCACACGAGGCATCTCAGCCTGTGCTGACAGGGTCCTATTAAAGTATAAGTGAACTGATGGTTACTATATCATATATATCAAAACAATATGTAGATGAACTCTTAGAAATGCAAGATTCATATCCCAGGCAAGGAAAGTTCCTGCTGCTCTGCAAAACCAAGAGAGGAGAAAGAGAGGGATGGAATTAGGATGTGGGCTGAAGCATGATAGGGATGCTCCATGGTGTACAGCAGTGCTGGCTTTAGACAGCAATGCTTTGGGGCTGTTATTGAGCTGCTGCATGAAATGTAGGTGGTTCCTGGGCTTCTGTGGTGCTAACACAGGTCTTTGTGCTCCAGAATCATCTGTGTAGTAAAATCATCAATGTTGAATGTGCTATAAGGAGTAATTCATAGAATAGTTGGGGTTGGAAAGGACCTTAAGATCATCCAGTTCCAACCCCCTTGCCATGGGGAGGGACACCTCACACTAAACCATGTCACCTAAAGCTCTGTCCAGCCTGGCCTTGAACACCACCAGGGATGGAGCATTCACAACTTCCTTGGGTGACCCATTATTCTTATGTTACAGAAAAACAGCCTTTACAAATTCAATTCCTTAATAAATAAAGAAATAAATAAAAAACCCTAAGTAGGAGTTGTTGGTTTTTTTTTTTCCCAAAAAACCCTAAAACGCCTTCCCATGTCCGAAGCAGAATATTTGATGTCCATTCTAGAGTACAAATATTTTTATCTGTTAATTTTTTGGGTGTTATCTCATAACTCTTCCAAAGAGACATAGACAAATTCAGACTGACCATTAACTTTTGCCATCCCACACAAATGTGAAAGTATTAATGTGCTCCCATAGCAAACCAGCAAATACCAGTATGAGCCAAGGCAATGAGGAGCATACAGAAGATGCAGGGTTGTTGAGCTCAGCACACAAGCTTATGATTAGACAAAAACTGTACTTTCTTAACGGTGCTTAACATCTATGTGATGTATCCGAGCGATATATTGTGCAAATATCTGGTGTTCCAGCGGTGAGATGGATCACGTGGATGGATGATCAAATACAGCGAGGCTCATCGCTCTTCCGTCGGAGACGCACGGTCACGCAGTGAAGGCGCATCTTTCTACTTGCTCTGGCTGCTGATCTATTGATTTTGAACTGCTCTGATTCCCCCTGTGTCTGGCTGTAGATGCAGAAGAGATGAAGCAACTGGGAAATCAGCAAAGCAGCAAGCTGAGCAGTACAAATTGGTAAAAATTATTTAATACTGGGAAGCTGATCTAGTCACCCCCTGGTAATACTGTCAATTAAGTGTATGAAATTAATATTAATTATCAACAATGGATTGTTTGCAAGTGTAATAATGAATAGAGAAAATAAGGAGAAACACAGCACATTTACATTGCAAAAGTATTGGCTGTCTCTGAATATTTCCTCTGAAATCTCTTTTGGTTCCATTAAGGAGTACATTCATAAATATATTTTCTTAATATTTGAGTTGCAAATCAGCCTAGACAGATTAGAAAGTACCATGAAGCAAATACATACACTGAAATTCTGTCTGATCCAAGAAGTTATATTCATTTGAAAAAGCCATCATGAGAAAACAACCCACAGAGCTGCTCAGCAAGATCAGTCATCTTTGACACAGCAGAAACCAGCAGCACTTGGATGTATTTTAACAAGAGAAACACATGCTAGAATATCACTCCCAGCCCATGCTGATGCCTACCAATAGATTGCAATAATTTTCTTCTCATGTTGGGGATGGGGGGGGAAGGAAAGAGGAAATAGCAAACATATAAGAAAAAAATCTTAATCTCTGGTATGCAATTTATAACTAGCTTTAACTAATATTTTTAATCAAATTCTGCATTGAAAGTGCACTTTGCGCTGCACCTGCCAGGAAGAAAAGCCAGGGGAAAAAGCTGTCAGAAAAAGAAAGGCATGAACCAGAGTGTGAGAGGCCACTGAACTCTCTGAACCCAAGGGAGGACAAGCTGGTGTCAAACCCCAGCTTCATCTGCTCCCCTCTCTTGTGCGCTGCTTTTGCTTCCATCCTAGTAATTAATGCTGGTTTGCTCTCTAACTTTACATTTAAAAGGATGGAAACCTTCAAATACATGAAAAGCATTTTCTGCTGCATATTGATGGCATTTGGGAGAAAGTGTTTGATGTCAGATGGTTTCTGTGATGATAAAATAGTGCAACTGTTTAAACAGTAGTGCAAGTTTTGTGTGTGCCTCCATCAGTCTGGGGAAAACCCACTCCCCTTGGCATGGCACCTGCTAGGAGGGATTTTCTCCTTTGCCATTAAAGCTATGCTCTCAGAGAGGCTTTCATTACAACATCACTAACAAGGGCTCATTGTTATATAGTATACCACAATGAGATTTGACCAAAATAAGTCTTTAGGGAAATATTTCCCCCAAGAACTACCTTCCTCCACCACAAAAAGCTTTCAGAACACTCCTACCTGACATACGGTGCAAGTGTAGTCAAGTCCAAAGGCACAACAATTGTTCACCACCAATCACGTTGTTTCTTTGTTTTGTTTTTAAACTTGCTTATAAGACCAGAAACTGAATTTGGGATAATTTTCCAGAGCTTACTTATCTGAATTGAAAGGTGACAGTAGTTTTGGGGTTAGGAAAGTATTCGGTAAGAGAATTCTAGCTGACTTGTATGGGTTTCCCAAGGCTGGGCTCTAGGAAAGCCAGATGCAGCACACAAGAGGGCAGGAGGTTATGGCAGTAAGGACAGTACTAGAAAAAGGGATTCAAGTGGTTGTCTCCCCAGTTGGCTGGGTTCTCAAATCTGTATCGTAAGTGAAGAATAAAGAAAACTGGTCAAAATACCACAGTTTTCCCCTGGTGTTTGCCCCCAGCTAGGAGAAACTGCAAGGCTTCATTTCTGCTGGAATAGGAGGATGGTCTCTGCCAGCACAGTGAGTCTCTGGGCACAGGCAGCCATAGGAAGTCAGGGAATAAAACAGTTCATGACACTAAATCAATGCCAGCCCCAGCTATTTAGAAATATCAGAAAGTTAACATTCAGTCCCCAGTTCCAGAATTCACACTTAGGGCGAGGAAGAATTAAGCTGCAAATGCTCATTTAGCTAATTTCCTACCAAATACTTCTGCTTGCTTTTGCTACTGGACTCCTGTAGACCTGGGGTTGGGCTGTGCTGCGTGTCTAAGCAGGCTGTAACCTCGGGCCAGCTCTGGCTGGTGCCACAGGAGGCATTTTGGCACCACAGCTGGTGCGGTGCTCAGAACAGCTGGAGGAGGCGAGCAAAACACCGATGCATACCACAAAAATCAGCTGTACGTGCATCAGTCTGCTAATACAAGTCTCTGTACAAACACGCACATGAAGGACCTGCACATTAACCGAAGTGCTGGTGAACTACAGAAACCCATAGCATCATAAGCAGTATTAATCCTCCTTTTAGAGCCATGTATAAAGTGATGGATCAGCTATGCTGCTTGAGGGACATAAATATCATTTATTAAGACAATCTCGGTTAGTTCTTTGCAATTATTTTTTAATAGAAACATGAATCTCGGTTAAAGCCAGATTTATGCTCCTCCTTGCCTAACCCCGTGCCAGGATCTTTGATCCCAAATTATTGTGGAACTGGAGAACTCCCTCCTGCACGGGTCATTTCTGCTTGAAATGTGCACTAAGTAGCAAAAAGAGTAAGATCTTTGGGGGTTAAATCTTTCAGCATCCTCAGCACATATCATGGACTTAGTTGAGCCACAAAGTTGTGCTTTATAGTTGGTACATTCCAGAAGAACCTCCTATACCCAAAACAAACCAGATGCTCACAAGGGGAAAAAAGACTTCCTAACTCAAGGAAAGGAAAAGAGCATAAGGAGAGAAAACAACCCTTTATGTTTCTAGCGTTGATTAATACTAATCTAAGTAGCTATTATGGGCCGATCTGTGGCATTTTTGCCCTTCCTCCAATCTGTCACAAAAGCAAGGCATTCGGCATTACCTATTCAACCAAAAAAACCCCAACAAGTGGAACCCAGATGGGGTGCCTGTTCCTGCAAACTGCTTCTCTGTGGTTGCTTAAGGAAAGCAGCAATGCAAACTAAGTTATACAGAAGTCATACAGCACATGCAATAAAGGAATAAATGCAGATTACTTACCCAGACTCTTCCTAAAGGCCTTTGCACTTTTTTTTTGCATAAAATGAACCATTAGTGAAATGCATTTGTAGGTGCAACAGGCAATTGCTTTAAAAGCACTCAGCAAAATGACTTAAAGTTTAGGGCAGAAACAGTAAAAATGAATAAAAATGTCATTTCCAGTTTGGATGGTGAGAGAACCTGAGACAGTGATAACGTCACATTGGGATTTCAGCAGGGGGACTTAGGCAAACAGCGTTTCCAATGGGGAAATACCCACTAACACGTTCAGTAATGAGCAGTAATGAGCGCCCTGAACCTCTCCCAGAGCCAGAAACGGATCACTGGTGCAAGCTCCCACAAACAAACGGCTGCAGGCAGCCATCCCCATCACCTCCATCCTGCTGCCCACCAGCCTTCTCCCTGCCCTGACTTCTCCCTTTCCCTGCGGGAATTATTGCGGGGTTTTTTCCTTCTTTTCTTATTTTTGCGGTAGTTTCTGTCCCTCCTCCCCCATCCTGTTTTGCAGCATCACAAGAGACCCCACTTGGTTCTGTTCTAATTAGAAATTAGAATCAGATTTCTAAGTTAAGCTTGTCAAAGTACATCCCAGCCACATGGGTGTGGGGTGTGGGAAAGGCCATAACCCAGCCACTACTAGCATCAAAAGGCATGTGAATATTAAAATGGAAGTCACAGACGAGCTTTAATTTGGACAGGAAAAATAGGGATAACAAACTATTCAGGACATAGCTTCCCTTCCAAATGGATGGATGTGCCGATTCTCACTAGATCAGCTTCAGGAACCAGAAATCAGTTTGAGCAGCTGCAATCCATTGAAATTATGGGAGACTGAGAGAAAATAATTCTGAATAATACAGGTCCTTTGACATTAACTTAAAATTATTTTCTAAGCAAATTGAGTACAGTTTTATTTATAAGCCCAATCCTTCTGCAGCCCACAGCGCTACTGAAGGGGGAGGAAAGACAACCTTCAGCTGGCGTAAACTGTCAGAGCTGGAATTTAAAGGAATTGGGACCATTTATGCCTAGTAAAGGTCTGCTCCAGCGTACTGCTCAGGATCATATGAATCGCTTCTCTTTCAGGAGAAAAGCTGTCTGAATGTCACTCACATTGCCCTTTATTTTTATCCATTAGACAAACAAAATGAATGATCACATTTATGCCACGGACAGAAAGCAGACCCCACAGGCTATATGTTGTGAAAGGAACTCTTTCTACCAAGCGAGATAATGCTTGAAAAGGTGAATGAAAAGATTTTAGTAAAGAGGAAAATGTCCCTGTAGGACCCTTCCTAATTCTGAGCTCTTCAGTAACGTCAGCCTCACTAATCCATACCTAGCTGTGAGTTCAAATGAAAAATTCATTAACTTTGTGTCCTTTAATTTATTAGGTGTAGCAACACTCCTCATCAGGGGAAGGGCTGAAAGGAGGGGACAATCAGGGCGCTTTCATTCTCTCTGCAAATCTATGGGCTCACAAAGGGAGAGGACCAGTTTGGGAGAAATTACACTCGCCTAATTAGAAGAGCCGCTGTTTGCTCTCACAGGCACGCCGAAACCAGCCAAAGGGAAAACGTAAAACCTGCCATCAAAGACCTGAAATGGCCACGACTAAAACCGTGCCAGGACCAGACAACAGCAGAGGCACCTCGGTGACCATTTCATTGCACAGTGGTACGTAAAAAAGGAACGCATTAGGAACGAGAATAACAAAGTCTTTTATACAGTGAATTAAACCTGAAATCTGGACTGCCTACACTACAGCAGGGCTAGATGCTGCTTTACATCCACCACACTAACTGCTAGACACCTCTTCACCTGCGTTACGGCATGTTGTAGAGGTTTTCCAGCAAACTGCCTAGGAAAGCTGAGTTTGGGTGCAGGAAGCAGGAGATACAGAGGATATTTTTCCTCTGGAGGCTGTCTTGCTCTGGGGGCTCAGGGATCACATCACAATCCCTCCCTGCTCAACTTCCACAGCTGAACCTGGTGATAGCAAACCACTCCTGCCTTTTTCGTTGGGCTGATGGAGGGATTCAGTTTTATTCACAGTAACACAATATTTTGTCCTTACGTGACCCTCTCTGGTGTCTCTTCCCTCCCTCTTTGGAAAGGAATAAACAATTATCCCTGTTTTCTGCCAGGAAACACAGATAGCGAGTGGGGTGAAATGGACTGCAGCCAGGGCAGAGCCAGCATCGGAGCCGTGTCTCCAGCCTGCCAGTCCCAGGACCTATTAACATTAATGCTTAATTAGTGTTTACATTTCCCAAGCAAAATGTAAACATGTATCTGCACCAGCCAATACCAGCTGTGACGGAAGAGTGATGTTATCCAAAAGCAATTTCCTCTCCTTTCAAAGGGGTGTCTCCAGCAGGTAGGACCATAAAGCAGCATCCGAATCGTGATACCTCATATTGTGCATTTACAAAGAGCAGCAGTGAGGCCATACCACCAGCTACAAAGTAAGACCAGTCACTGTTTAAGACTGACCAGAAAGGCTAAGTAAAGCAGTAGGAAAACAAAAAATAAATATCAAAGAATCTCACCCTCTTTGAGGATGCGGCAGCAGTCATGTATGATTTCAATTATGGAAACACAAACCGTCTTGATAGCCATATGAACATACCCTTTGAAGCGGCGAATTATTGATACCAAAATTAATTGTTCTTGGAACAGCAGAAAACTCCGAACAGCTGTACAAAATGTTCACAATGAAATCTGGGTGTAGTGGAGGGTTAATCTGGGTTTATATTCCTTCACAGATATTCAAATGAGGCTCGCTGAGCCAGAAGTTCATAAAACCAGCTTGTTTCTCATGCTTGTATGAGAAACCAATACAGATATTCTGGCTGGCGGCAGTCCGCCCTTCAGAACTGATGCCCTGTTTACCCAAACATGGAGCACGTTCCTGTGTCACCAGCAGTACCTTCTCCAGGCTGGCTGGCCAAATGTCTCCAGAGACAATGCAAAATAAAATATGTATATAGAGCTGTTAACTGTACATAAATGGCCATCAGTGCTTACGTACAAGACCTATACAAGGATAGGTGAGATATGTAAGGTTCTAGTGCAGTTATTTAAAGGAGGAAGACTTAAAAAACATGTATGGCATGCAATCATCTCTGAGGTTGAAGTCAACTATCAGGTAGTGTTACCTAAGGAGTGCATAATAACCTAAAACTATGAGAACCAATATGGTCACCTGGCAAGAGCAAGAGCCCATTCAGGCTCAGGTGGGAAGCGCAGGAAAAAGTCTGGCAAGACATTACAAGCTGTAATAAGTAAGAATAGTAAATAACACATTAATACCTTCGTTGTGTCTTATGGTAGAGCTCAAGCTTCAGTACTTGAACTCTACCATAGGACAAGGAAACATATGAAAGCAAAGAGCACCGGAGAATATGGTCATTGTCACCATGGCTTAGATAATCAGGTATAGTGACTCCTAATCAAATAGTCACACACATACTTGCTGTAGAGGAATTCCTCAAGCAATTATGAACATATTCATGACACCAGGGTCTCCAAACCAACCTGTGATCTCTGAAAGCAGGACCCATGAAAGAGTAAAGGTGCAGGACTGTCCTCAGCCAGCGAGGTCAGTGTTATCACCGGCACATGTGCGGGTACATGCCATGGTTCTCAGTAAAGCATAGGTCACGGGAGTTGTTATGCGAATACACAATGTGTATTTGCATATAATATTGTATTTTTTAAGCTGCACTTGTGCTCTTTGAAAGCTAAAGCTGGAAAGTTTTGTGGTTACCCTCCATGCAAGCACAAATTTAACACAGGGTGTCACAGCGGCACCAGAATAACCAGCCTAACCACAGTCCACAAATGGAAAATTGCATAAAACTGCCTTGGTGAACGATAAAAAAAGGCAACTTACCCTGGAAGAGCAAAACATGGGCAAATGCTGTCATCTCGCACCCTCATGGGAAGCTTCTGAAAACATGCATAGCTGTAGCAATGCGTTTTGGAGGCTTATTGCTGTTTGCAGATCTCACCTGCCGATTGCGGGTGCAATGCCAGCCTTGCCTGCCTAGGGATTTTGATCGCCTGCCTACCTTTCTTGAATATAATGTATTCTGCAGTGTCCCACAGCCCTGAGGTTAGGTGACAAGTGCATTTCACAAAGTAGGTCTCACCTGGAGTCGTTGTACGCCACGCTGTTGGCAGGTGACACCCACGGAAGGGGCTCAGTAACCTGGGTATTGTCACTCCCATCAGCTCTAATCCTTTGAAATAACAGCTTCAAGTCACAGCAGGGGGATACAACGGGAAGCATTTATTTGCACGCCACATCAAGCTAGAAAGGTAGATTGCGAGTGTGTGAGGGCACAAAGGTTGAAAATTATTTATTAAGACACATATAACTTTGCAAAGGCTTAGCTAGACACCTTTGATGTTTCTGAAGAGCTCCATCTGAGCTCATTTTTGGAATAAAGTAGCTAGCTCAATGATATCTTCATTTCTTGAAGACAGTTGTTCAGTCTCTTTTCTATACTGTATGTTCCACATTAAGTCATTATCTATGCTGTTCACTCCATTAATTCTGCTAGTTTTATTAGCAAAGTTCTGCTGCCTGGTCCTGTAGCAGTGACAAGCATTTCTAAAGCTAATCTGACAGATAATGACTCCATTAAGTGTTGAATACTAATTGGTTTACATCAGGGGCCTGAAATTAATTGATGTAAATAAATTAGCACCTGAGCATGCATCACCCCAGCTTTGGATTTTCCTAAATACCAATGATTTTTAAAGCTTGTATCTTCAGCAAAAAGCAATGGAATAACAAACAGACAGGATGGGTAATTAAAATGTGGCAACAAAATAAGACTATCAAGATGAGCTTAACAAAGATTGTTTACCTATTGATGGAAAGGGTAGTGCCTGCCTGTACAATCTGTTTACACTGCTCTGACTCGTAGAAAAGACACTTTTCTGAGAGCTTCCCGAAGATATAATTATCATTACTATTAATAACAGTGACACTGACCCCCACACCATTACTAAGATTTAGTAAAGTTATGTGATACATAGGGAATGCATGCTATTAATCACAACAAACACCTGCCCCCCCTTTAAAGTCAAGCCTTCAATTATTAATTCAAGGAATTAATAAAAGTTATTTTGTTTTAAAAGGATAAAACCTCATTATACTGGAGATTTGTCATTGGAATGAAGCAAGTAATGGCTAATTTCTAAAGCTTAAGAGAGCAAGAGTGTGCGTGTGTAGTTTAGGCATGTCAACAGCAGTCAGTAGGTTAACGACACCAACGAACACAGGCTGTTCTTATATATAGATTTACTACATTTCTCTCATATTTATAAGGAAAGTAAAACCTAATATAAAACAGTAAAAACTGGAGAAGACTCCACACGTCTTGGGAAAGCAGGTATCATTTGGAGGCAAACTCAGCCTTAGGACAATGCAGACTCATAGAATTATTTGGTTTGGAAAAAGACCTTTAAGCCTGAGTCCAGCTGTAGAGCTAACATTGCCAAGTCTACAACTCACCGTGTCCCTACACCTTTTAAATACCTTCAGGGGCAGTGGCTCCACCACTTCCCTGGGCAGCCTGTTCCAGTGCTTGACAACCCTTTCAGTGAAGAATATGTGGACAGCATGAGTCAACGTGAGGGTTCACAACTCCACCACCACCAGGGAGCTCACCTGTATCAAAAGCAGGGGTGGTGGGAAGCTTTGGGAAAGCCACCAAGGTTGGTGAAACGACACCCATTAAATTCAGTCTGCTTCAGATCAACTTTCTAATTTACTCCCATCGATTTCAGGTCAGATACACAGATTATTTTTACATGCACGAAATAACAGTTTGTTTTGACAGAGTTATCACCACTGTGAAAACATTAAATGACTTAAAGTTATCCTGGAAAGAACAAGATCAAAAATTTCTGGAGGCTGACATCATCTTCCTGAGGGGATTAGGAAACACAAGGTTATCAGGAAGAAATATGTTAAGAAAATTTGCAAGGAACCTCTTGCAAGATCTCTTGAGATATACAAGAGCTTCATCTATGAAAAGTAATTTTGAGTATAATTTCATTTCAGTGACTATTATAAAAACTTCTGTAAACCCCAATCAAGATAATTTCAACCACATGCTATCATTTTGCAGTATTACACTAACAGTGTTACTGTATATATATTACATGTATATATACATAGACACACACAAATATGTGACATTTATGAAGCCAATGGGGGTTCGAACCATAGAATGGTTTGGGTTGAAGGGACCTTAAAGCTCACCCAGCTCCAACCCCTGCCACGGGCAGGGACACCTTCCACTAGAGCAGCTTGCTGCAAGCCCCTGTGTCCAACCTGGCCTTGAACGCTGCCAGGGATGGGGCAGCCACAGCTTCTCTGGGCACCCTGTGCCAGCGCCTCAGCACCCTCACAGGGAAGATCTTCTGCCTAATGTCTAACCTAACTTACCCCTCTGTCAGGTTAAAGCCATGCCCCCTTGTCCTATTACTCCATGCCCTTGTGATAAGTCCCTCTCAATGGAAGATGCTTGCACAGTCTCAGGAAGAAGTCAAGGTCCTCCTCTGCCCTCCCACCCGGACACCTGTAACCTTGTGGGGACCCCAGCCTCCAGCACCAGTGTCGAAGGAGGAACCCAGCTCTCAGCACTTCCACGCCTGGAATGTCCCTCTGTGACAGCAGTTTTTATCTTTCCTGCGGAGCTCCTTTAGTAATGCACTTTGATCTAACGCCAAAGTGGCAAGTCATCGTAAACAAGCGGCCGGAGCTCCACACTGCGGTCATAAATAACAACACAAGTGTTCCTAGTCTCACCCCTACCTCCTTTTGGGGCCAGGATCGCAAGGGATGGGTTCATCCCATGTTTCAGGAGTTGTAGCTCCTGGACAGCACATTTATCACCACCCTGACTCTGGTTTCAAGTTTATCAGCTGTTTTTCAGTTGCAGTGATTTACCTCAATCAGCATGGATCCCGATTCCCACACAGAGGAACTTCTGCCCCATCCCTGAGTCCGAGTCATCTCCTACACCAGCAAACCATTTGTGTCAGTTGAGTCATCAAGACATCATGAGCTGGGGTTTTCACTCGGGCTGGCATCCCCCACAGGGCAGCTGACAGACAGAAACCTCCTATACATTCTTCATGCAGCACCAAAGCTGAACTGCAAGGAACAGGGGAAAAAAAAGTCCTCTGGAAAGTAGCTGTAGTAGAACCAGCCGTTTCTTGATTCTAACACCCCAAGCGATTCTCTATTTCAAAGCTACCAGCCATTTTTAAGTAATAAATGTAAAAGGTGAAGGTATTATTAACACTGAAGAGCTATAGCAATGAATAACCCCTTTGGTGCTTACAATAATGCAATTAAAATATAGCTCCAAGTGATTAAACAGCCTTTAAACATTGCCTGAAGCTAAATAATAAGTCAGAAGCATTTAGTAATATGTTTTCAGATACAGGCTTCTTTTGAAAGCATTCACCTAAGAGAGGTGGAACACTGTGCAAAGTATTACCTCTTGGGTAACAGTAGACAACTTCCATTATCATTCAGAATCTGGGCCAAAACCAGTTCACACCATTTAAATGGATAACAAGCTTTTCCCCTTACAACAAAGCAACAGAACCCCTCAACTCCAAAGCAACGTCCTTGAGGTAGGGAGAAAGCCACTGCTTCATGGATGCAGGGATGTTCACTTATGGTCCATTCCCTTCTCTAGTCTCAAATCCTGTTTAGAGCAGCTTCTCTTTAACCTCTCCATTGCAATGATCTTGAGTCAGCCACTACCAGTATAGCACTGGAAAGGTGTCAGGAGTGAAAATTAATGACACAAATAAAACTTCCATGAGTCTCTCTTATCATCAGTATTTAAGTATAATGGATATTTATTAGTCAGCGTAATGGACAACAGAGCTCAACGGGTGCAGTTTTCTGGTAGTCGCCGTACATATGCTTAATGAGAATTCAAAAGGCATAATGAATTAGGATTCCCCTGTTGGGCACTGAGTATTTCTTCATTAAATTCTAATGAACTGGGAAGAGTATCAGGTTTGCACATGCAGTGTATTTTTCCCTTTTTTATGGTTATGTTTAAATGCATTGGGTTAATCCTCATCATACTTATGACAAAGAAGCGCTGAAAAAACATTTGTTATGAATGGAAGGAATATAAATATGTAAAGACAGAAAAGCCAGCAGCACAAATTATATGAAATAACAGCCAAAGAACTTTTGCTGTATCATGCAGAGCCAGTATCACCCAAACCAGCCTCGAATGTTTCTCTTCAGAAATCATAGGATGAGATGCAATCTCATTTAGCAATGACATTATGGCACATGATGGTGTGATCTCATTGATCACCGCCTTCAGAAACGAAAGGACTAACTCCTGAAAACAGACAGCCATAACAGAAACCTCTCCCCATCCCTAAATGAGAGGGGTTGATGCAGACAAATCCAAATTACTCATCACAACGGCAAGTGTGCAATACTGCTAGAAACAGCACAGGAAAAGCACCAATCTTACTGAACAACTATTTCAAGTGTGACCACGATGCCACCTGAGGAAGTGGAAATCAATTTGCAAACCATTTGTTGTCACTGTACCCATACTTCAGGCAAAGCAGCACCACTGCTTTCCCCTCTCCAGCACCACAAAGCTGCCCCGAGCCTTGCTCCTCTGTGGTGGCAGCCGTTCAAGTGGGAAGGGGCCATCCCTGGCGTGGTGACACTGCCCATGCAGACCCCAGCATGTCCCCTTGATCACTGCCTCCCACATCAAAATCCTGTGGATTATAACACTTCATCTTCTCACTGGCTGTTGGCAAGACATGCAAAGCAATTAGGCTGTTATGGCAATGCTTATAAAATTCATTAGCTGCCTATTAATTAATTTTTGTCATTAATATTATTATCTTTTTCTCTAATTTCTTCTCTGCTCAGGCTCTATTTGCTGGTCTTTTCTGTTTTATTTTTCTCCTCGTTTTGCCTTTCTTGTTTGCTTCCTGAGACAGACACAGCCCAAATTTGTTCTCCAGCCATATGGAGGCCCTGGAGGGGCAGGAGAGCTGGCTTTCCCAGTTGGGTTTTCCTATTCAGGATGAGCCTGGAGCAGTGAAGCCACACTCCGACAGAGCCCCACGAAGGCTGGAAGAGCAGCGCTGCTCCAGAGGGTGGAGAAAGCCCCAGCTGGGCTTTGCTGGTGGAAGCCATCGTATAAAACGATGGTTTCAGTCAGGGGACAAGCTCTCTTTCTTTCGGAGAGCTCAGAAATCTCTGTTTGCTTTAAATAGAGGATGAAGATAAAGACTGGTGATGTGGAATCATCCCCAAGAGGTGATTTCTGGAGGACAGCGTCATACAGAGGTTAGAAACCAGGCAGTTTGAGGTTTTCTTTTGTTTGTTTGCTTATATTTTAACTCCACATTGGGAATAATCTCCGAGAGACAGTTTCATCATATTTTACATTAATAGAAGACTGAACTGTATTTTATTTGTACACTTGCCAGGATTTTGATGTCTCCCTCCCAGGCTCCTGTCCTCTTTTTAAAGCATCTCCAGAAGGCTCCTTTGATGCTCCTAGCGTGAGAGATCCCACCACCCCACAATGCAGGAGATGGAACTGGAAACTTTCCCAGAACAAGTTTGCTGGTTAAAGGGCTCTGTTTGTGATGAAATATAGGTTACTCCACAGGGTTGTACCTTCAGTACTCTCAGTGTGTTGTCTCAGACAGTGTTAACCAGTACTGCACCTGATGGGCTCGTCTCTCTTGTAAGAAATACCAAAAGACTTTGTTTCTGTCAATAAAATTATTACTGGGGCTTGGTGTGGCTTCGCCTGTTTTGTCCTAGATTTTCACTGAGTTTTACAGGGCCATGTTTAGGACCAGACAGTGCCATGGACATGCCTTGCATGAGCTGCACACGTGGTAATGCACTGCACAGCTCCAGGCCGTCTCTTACCATTTGGGTCCTACCCTTCACTGGGCAGAAGACACAAGCTGAAAAGTTAAGCAGCAGAGTCATAGAATAGTTAGGGTTGGAAAGGACATTCAGATCATCCAGTTCCAACCCCCCTGCCATGGGCAGGGACACCTCACATTAAACCAGGTCACCCAAGGATCTGTCCAACCTGGCCTTGAACACTGCCAGGGATGGAGCACTCACAGCCTCCCTGGGCAACCCATTCCAGTGCCTCACCACCCTAACAGGAAAGAATTTCCTCCTTATATCCAATCTAAACTTCCCATGTTTCAGTTTTAACCCGTTACCCCTTGTCCTGTCACTACAGTCCCTAATGAAGAGTCCCCCCCCAGCATCCCTATAGGCCCCCTTCAGATACTGGAAGCTGCTCTGAGGTCTGCACGCAGCCTTCTCTTCTCCAAGCTGTCAGTTAAAATACACAGGCATGGAGTTACATCAGTGGTCCTTCTTCCCTGCCACGCTGTACCACCAGTGAAAGCAAATACCTCTTCTCCTGGAGCTCAGGCTCACCGCTGTGCCTGGAGCAGGGTGAGTGCCCAAACCCTTATATGCCCTCCCACTCCCTACATGGCAGCACCAGCCACAGCACAGTGTGTGGGGCAGGAGTCACCCTCGTCTCTATATAAACAATTAGGAGTGGAGCCCCCTGCGAGCAAGCATCCGTGGCAGAGGTGGGCAGTGGGGTGCACTGGCGGTGCTGGGGCTCGGCGCACTGCACAGCACCGGTGGAGCATTGCCATCTACAGCACCGCGAGCAGCACTGCACAGGACCGGCTCCCTCCATGCAGTGCTATTGCTCCATTCTTGGCCGAGGGCAAACAAAGAATGTAAGATTTTTGGTGCGGTGCAGATGTGGGGACTGCACGCACAAACTCCGAGTCAGGTCCTCAGCCGCGCCTAACGTTATTTTGGCTGGGTTTTGAGCTTTGTAGTTCATTCTTCACTCAGAGAAAACTTCAACCACCTTGGAAGTTCAGCTTAGCTCTTATTTATTAGGCGCTAATTAATCAGATACTTTTGAATACTTGATGCTTTTGAATACTGCTCCCATCGCACAGTGGTGCTTGCTGTAAGTTCAGCCCATAACCCTCAGCACAGATTTCTACTGAATGATATAATCCATTTGGTGCAGACACCCCCAGGGATTTTCCCCCAGCTGCAGGAACCTCCAGACTAACTTCCCTGCAAGCCCTTACCACCAGGTGAGCCAATGATAGATTTGTTTTGGAAGCATATTGCTGGCATGTGAGGTGCTACATTAACTGTGCTGCAGCCATTGTGACACTCGAGCGGGTGAACTCAAAGCAGCCTCATATTGTGGCAGGGAAAAAGCATAAATTCAAACATTAAAACATACTAGTTGGCACAGTCATATTAATAAACAACATTTGGAGCCTATTATATTATAGTTCAATGTTGTTGTTGGTAACATTTCATAAATTGCTGTTATATGTCATGTTAAGGGCAAGTTAAGGGACCGCAAGGCTGTTAAAGCATTAAAGCACCTAACTGTTGCTGCTTACCAACAAAGTCATCTTTCCACTGAAGCCATTCTAATGTATACTGCATTGTTAACTCAAAAAGTCATTTGTCTTGGCAAGCGATGACCTTTCTTTTCTATTAAAGTCTTTAGTGTTTCTAACTTTCTTCCTTCGAGATTAAAGCTTCCTTGTACTTAAATAATAGGCAAAAACTGCCCACAGGTTATTGCCTTCACGTTTGGCTCTGTTAGTTGATTGATAACATTCCTGCCCATTGCTCACATGTGTTAGGATTTACTGCTCTGTATCACTCGAGAAATAAACCTCCAGGAGCCCAAACCGAAGCCCAAGTTACGTTCACTTTTGCCTGTGCTGGTGCAGTTGGTCGGCAGCTGAAAGCACTGTGAGGTTCATTGACGGGAGTGTATGGCCAGCCACTGGGAATGTGTCCTGCAGACAGCCCCTGTGCCACCATGCCAGCGACCATCCGAGCCAGGCTTACCTTGAGGGAATGCCTCAGCCTCAGTCGTCTTCATCCTTCATATTGCAGTACTGAATTGCACACCAAAGGTACTAATACAATAAGCCTTCACTGTTATAGCAGAAAAATTAAATTTGCCTTATTATGCCTTCACACAAATCCTCGTGGAAGAGTTAGCTGCTATTTGCATTAAGTAACTGTATTTCATATTGCACTGTTAATACCAATGTCTTTAGAGGTCATCAGACTCAACAGTTAAAAAAATTAATCTGAGAATTTACAGCAGTTAAATACAGCTAAATAATTAATGATGAGGAAATTGAACTTCCCATTGAGATTGGATTAGGAGCCAATGTGGGACACCACTGCTGTAGAGCATGTTTCCCTGGGGAACCTCCCAGCAAAAATCTGCCCCTTTATTGCTTTCCATATCACTAATAAAATATGAAAGGAGAGAATACAATAATATTTTCATATCATATTAATGACCTTCAGAATGCAATCAGACTAGCAGCTCTCACTGAGCAATTTGCTAACATAATATAAAAGTGTTAATATGATATGAAGGTCACTAAGACAGTATAAAAATTAGTTTAATGACAGCAACTAACCCAGGCCTTTCAGCAACAAGAACAATTAACTTGCAACTTCATTTCTGCAACCCGTACCCTGTATGTGTGTGTCAGGCACAGCATTAACAAGAAGCCCCGCAGTGTCATTAGGGTAGGAGGGGTTCACCTCTCATTGCTTTGCTCTCCCTTTAACTTGGCTGGCTCAAACCTGGTGTGGGAAGAGGCACCTCACCCTGGTCATCTGCTAACTCAGCATGAGGGGGAAAAGACAAAATGAAACAGGAGGGAGAAAGGGCAAAAGTTGAGATGACAATTTCAAAGGCAAGACGGAATAAAAAGAAAGAAGGAATGCAAAGAAAATCAGAGAAGCACCTTCAGAGTCAGGAAATCCACCAGGCTGGGAAGCCAGACATAGCTTGACATGCAAGTGCAGGAATCACTGAGCTCTGGGTGGCAAGAAAAGGCAGCACAGCGGCAGCCGGCAGCCAGGGGTTGCGGTTTGGTCTAGCATGGCAAGGTGCCACTAAATCCCAGGCAAGTTCTCCAGAGGCTTTTAGCTCGCGCTTCTCCTTCTGCAAACCTGGAACAATACTTGCAGGAGGTGCTGCCATGCTGACAAGGCGCCATGGGCTCCTCGGAGCAACATCGCTGCAGTCCTGTAAAGCAGCTTCCCAAAGGAGGAGATGGACATCTCCAAAGGATTCATTATTGAGAAAAGCTTTGATTCAAGAGGATTTATGGGAAATAAAAGAACAATAGTATTTTTAATGGAACCATGTATTAAAAAAACAATAAGATTATTAACATAATAAAATTATGTTAATAATTTTCTACCTGAGTACAACCCAAATGTTTAGAATGCGGTTTTGGTAGTTAAAATACATGAATGCCCAATAAAAAAAAAAAGTTCTGAACAACTTTAAAACTGAGAATTTAAAAAATAGGGGGTTTGTTTGTTTTTCTTAAAAAAACCCACAGTTAAAACCCATTCTGAAGTAGGATAACTTTGCTTTTCGTTATGTAAGCACATTGCTGAAGTACTACAGAGCATGGAGAGCGGTGAGCATCTTAAAGTCATTCTTCTAAGTCATTCTTAGCAAGTGGATCTAGTTAGAAGAGGAACTCTGCACTTGATCAACTATGTCACCTTTAAGAGTAAGACCCCTGTTTTCAAGCCTGCCTATTTGGTCTCACGTTAATGGCCACCAGTGCAGGAGCTCAGACTCCAGGCATCTTTCTGAGATTCCAGCATTAACAGCTAGGCTTTCACTGCCAGAGAGCTGTACCCCAGAGGAACAGATGGAGAGGGTCAGACCAACATCTGCTGAGCCCTGGAATGTCCCCTCCTGGGCCCAGGGAGGAATACAAGGAGGGGGACTACTACATGAGGCTTCTCCCACATCAAACTCCTCTTCCAGACCCTCTGCTCCAAAACTCCTTTCTCCTCCCTGGAGCTCACCTAAATTTCACCATACAGAATTATCCTATGATAAGGTTATTTACAATTTAAGAACGTGCTTAATGACAAGTCATCTCATTTTACTAAATTTGGGCATTCTGGTTTCACTTTATGCCTCCCATCACATTGACTTTATGAGGGACCTTGTCAAAAACCTTTGGAAAAAATTAACAACACTTCACAGTTATTCTTTCCTCAATTAGGGATTTGTCTAATTATACCAACATCACCATAACAAAGCGAGGATCTGATTGAAATCAATGGAAAAGTCTTTGTGAAATCTCTTCTGCAAAGCAGGAGCAGGTCAGACCATGGCTTTGTTTCCACAAACAGGGCTTTTATACAGGTACTTTCGTATTCCAAATGGAAAATACAGTGGGGAAAAGTGTGGGGGAAGTCATTTTTCAGCTGCACAGCGTGCAAGAGGGGTTATCTCCTCCTGGAGACTCATTTTACTGCTTGAGTCAAAGCCCCTTTATACGTATCTTATAAAGGAATTGATTGGTATTTAATTAACCTACACTTTATGCCATAGTCAATCTTTAATTAAACGCATCCTTAAGCATAGAATTTAGAACGTTACTCAAACGACTTTAAGTGCAGAAAGCAGTTTTATGTTTTCCTCATAAACGAGAAATACGGAATGAAGTAAATAGCTGCTTGAAAGGAGCCTCCTCAGTCAAGCACAAAACTTCTTGCAGGGAGCCATCCACCTGCAGAAGGAGGCATCCAAACCTTTCCTTTTGAGTAGGGAGATTTATGGAGGGCGAACCTAAAGCAGTAGCAAGGCTTTGAAGGAAGGAGACCCTTCAGATCCCATGAGCTCTTTAAAGCCTCATGCAGTCTTTGAAAAACAAACTCCAGAAATAAAGAAAAAAGGTATTAAGAAAACCTTTCTAATGTAAACTGCAGTGATTCATTTTAATATCTTAAGTACCTAAATACTGTTTAAATAAGAACACCTACCAATGAAAAGAACATCTTCATTACTTGATAATTTGCAACAGAAGCCTCTTTCCACACAAGCCAGCATCTGCTTTCTCTGCAAAATTTGGAGCCTTCTTATACAAAAGTGCTGAACATGACCAAGTTTAAAGTCAGCTTGTATTCCTTGTAATACTCATCTTTACATTAACTTTACTCTCTAGATACATGGAAGCATGGAAGCATCATTTTTTGCTATAAATGTAAACATGCAGCTACTTGTCCGCACTTTTACCTTCTGAACCTCAGTCCATCCCTCAGTGTGGCTTAGCTCTCATTCAGCGGCAGTGCTGTGCAGAAAATCAGATATCCACCTCCAGCCCCATTGGGTCCTACTCTGAGCATCACGCTGAGCGCCTCCGCTGCAGGCAGGAGAAAGCGGCTCAGATCTTCAAAGCTTGAGAACATCACATGCCATAGAGGGCAGGCAAGTGCAGGGACCTGCTCAGCATCTCCTTGGCAAGCTTGGGAGACTCCTGCATGCAATACAGTCTCCTCTTGTGATGGACTCTAGTTTCCTTTGAACGTTACAGGAAGATGACACCCATATGCTTTGACTCTAAGGTGATACCAGGAGTAGCAGCAGTCTGGCAGCTCTCAGGGCTGTATCACAAACCTCCCGTGTTGGCTTGGTTCTCCGAAAGCTCCCATTCTCACTCTGCTGGGAGGAATACCCTTCCCATTGAAGGCCAGAAGCCCCAGCTAGCCCAGGCTGTGAAGCCACCACACTCCCAACAGGGAAAGCCACCTTACGCTGGAGCAGAGCCTGAGCTTCTTCCTGGGGAGGAGCTGCTGACACATTTGGCAGAGGCCTTGAAGAAAGAGCCCTCACCTCAGTGCCAGCATGTACAGGAGGAAAGTGGAGCTGCTGGAGCTCCTCTATCCTGTCATCCTCCTTCCCTGCCCAGAACCTGATCTTTCCCTGCAAGAGCCTGCTGACTCCTGTAGGCAGAGGTTCAGATGCTGGTGGGCTCAGGTGTATTGGTGCATACACTTTCTACCTCCAATATTTTTTAAACTTGATCAATTTGTCCTTATTAAAAAGATACAAGTTTGTGAGCAGAATAACCCTGTTTCCTCCCCAAAACAATGATTCTGTAGTTATTACAGCTAAATGCCTGTGACTGAATATTTTTACATTTATAATGTGCTGGCTACCCATGAACAACAAAGCATGGCAGGCTGCTGCAAGCTATGGATGTAGGCAAACCTGGGGCACAAGAAGCTTCAGAAAGAGCTCCCATGTCTGCTCAGGGTCCTGACCCCAGTAGCCCTCATAGCTTCTTCCCTATCCTGCAGGGACTATGAAGGCGGCCCTTTGTGCTCAACCCTTTGTAGCTGAGGGAGATGCTCATCCCAGAGCATCCCATCACCTGACCATGATAGGGCTCAAGCTGCCTGAGGAATAAAGTGATGAAGATGATCTGGAAAATTCATTCTGTGTGTGAAAACAATGGTAATCAATTTTAATAAGTTTTGAACAAGAGATCAAATGAATGATTTACAGACTTGGGCAAGCAGACAGGGACACAAAAGGAATAAAAAAAAATACAGGAAAAGCCATTATCTAAATCTATGTTGTTAATAAAATTTACAGTTATTCAGATGCAGTCATTTTCCAAATCTCGTTTACTTTTCAGCATGAATGTTGCTCATTGCACTGTACAATGAAAATAAATGAGCTAATCTGCTCTGCAATGCAGCAATGGGGTCCAAGGTTTCAAGGATTATCATTTAAATATTTCTTCCTCTACAGCTTTTGTTTTGTGAATCACCTCTTACAATAAATTACATGTAGAGGCAAATGTTTGCAGCTATATCTGGGTTACATATGACCACCTGATTTAGGGAGTTTGACATCAGAAGAAAGGTTGCCACTAGCAAATATGTATGCAAGTGTATGCTTGTGCGTCTGACCTGCATCAGTCAGGCCAAGCCCACCCAAAGCTGATGCTGCAAACACTTTCCCGGTGCAGCTGGGAGAGGGGAGGAAGGGGTTATGGCAGGAGGCAGCTGGGAGGTTTTGGTCACATCCAGCTGCTCCCCAGCCCTTTGGGGAACCCAGCCAGGCCATTCATTCCCCAAGAGGTTCATCAGTTCAGTGCATCACAGCACTGCCAAAGAGAAGTGTTAACTTTCTACACAACTTAAGCAAGCAAAACCACTACTGCCACCACCACACACCCCCCTAAAACAACCCCACTCAACCACCAGTGCTGAGGAATCATGATTTAAAAAGATGGAAGAGATTTATTACAGTGTCATAACCAATCACTGGATCACTGCTGGTAACCAGATCTATTTAGGCTTAAAACATCACTTCAAAATGAAGTTTCGTGTTATTTTCAGTTTAAAAAAGTATCAAAGAAAGCATGTCTATTTCTTTTCCTTGAAGTTTTTCTCCATATCTGGAGAATACAATAATTTGCCACCTTTAATGCAAGTAGCTCATTCAACCTAAAAGTTTCCCACACCTGAAGCAAAGATGCAATAAAAGCTGCATGAGGTACCTGCCTGTAGAGCAATACAGCTGCTGGCACAGGGCTCCCTGGTCAGCACTCACTGGGTCCAACATGGACCATGACTCATACAGGTCTTAAAGCCCTGTTCACTTAGAGAATGCCCAGGAACTGGCTAGAGTAGATCCATAAAAAGCCAGAAAAGTATGATGTCATAAACCCAGTGCTTTCTAATTTAATGATGCAATAACATGGCATGGGCCAATTATGCTGCTCTCAGCAGAAAGAAACAGCAAGAAAAATCTCTATCGGAGATCCCGGTCTTCTGCTTTAGTCTAAGAAACACCAAAGATGCATTTTCAGGTCTATAACACAAGTGACGCTAAGTGCAAGACAATATATTTCAACAGATATACAGAAATAACTCTTTCTGGTGGCGTATCTGACACTGAACATATACACTGTCCTAAAGAGAAATGTCTCAATCGATCCAAAATTCTTTTTTGATTATTAATGAAAAAAAACATGAGAATGGGGCAAAGGGGCAGGCGATTGTTCTGGAAATCCTGAAGGCCACCAAAGGTGATGAAGGAGCCAAGTGAGACATAGCTGATTGATTGCCTGCAGACCTACATCCCACCCTGATGGCCTGGAGCTGTAGGAGGATGGCCATTTCCACCATATCCAACACACAGACTCAGGGTGCTGCTGAATTTCACCCCCTACCAACAAGCAACTAAGGTTTTGATCCATGAGTCTTGTTAGGTTCATCATCATCTCAGACATATTTAATGCCTCTGCTTTTGTCATTGTAGTAAACATTTTGCAACTGTCAAATACCCGATCACTAAGGGTGAACAAAGACCCATTAAATTGTCTTGAGGTGCATACCTCAGCAGTCACCATCCTCTTTAAAAGAGCTTACAAAGCACCTCCTAGACACCATTCTGGTCCCATAATATACATCCATTTCTGGATATGCTTTGCAATTTTCTCGGTATGACAGCAGAAAAATAACTACTTAAATTTTAAACTCACAATGGCTCAAATTTCAATATTTTACCTTCCTCCACAATAGAATTTTTTTCTCCACCCAAAATCAAAGGTCTGTCAAAGTAACAAAACAGAAGACTAGGAAATGAAAGCAGGAGTTCTGGAAAACATCAGTAAGAGCAACAATGCACACAAACATTCAGTGCATGTTGGTGGGGTGTTCTTTGCTGGTGAGGAAATATGACTTGCTGAGTGCAATAGGCTCACAGGCTGAGCAGCAACAGCAGGAACATCAGCTTTACCCTGCTCTGTTTCACTGCTGCTCTCTCACAGGAGCAACACCCACTGGGAAATCCCGATCAGGCACCATTCAGTGTGAATAAATGGAATGATCTGCCTTTGTGAAGGATACTGTCATACTATGGGTGTCAGATGCTAACCATATATGATTTTGTACAAGGTACATATGATCTGGATACAACCCTTGACAAACAGTTTGGGTAATCTCATCCAGCTTGATATCTTTTTGGAGGACGTGGTGCCTACCTGTGTGGATTAGAGCTACTTGACCACAGAAGCTCCAATTTGTGCTTAGCATGTGGACAAAAGCTTAGTAAGGCAAAATATCAAAAGAAGTAAGGTAAAGATTTTGAAAGAAGATACAGGTGAGAGGCACTTGTCAAGGAAGCCTCACTGGTGTTGAATCTTCCCTCCTTGATGCCTACTCCCATGGAAGAGACAGCTCCCAGGTTTCCATACACAATAACCACTTCACGGTGTTCAGTATTCTACTCTACAAATAACATTAGTCTTAATAACAGTTTCAGAAAACATTGTTTTCCTTTACTTCTATGATTTGCATGCAAGGAAGCAGAAGCTGCTCATTTTTTCCCCCATCTACTATTAATTTCAACCTGCTAACATGTACTAAGGGGAAGATCGCTTTTTCCTCGCAAAAGACAACTCAACACTTCTTGATACCCAAGCACTGAGGCGGTGTCTTCTGTAGCTGTCCCTTCCAGAGACAAGTACATGCAACCAGGCAGGAGCCTTTGAATGAGCACCCCACTCTGTTCACACCACATCCTATTTTAAGCACCGTGAAGATGGCTCAACTAATTTTCCTCTGAATGCTGCCTTATGTAGATGTCCGAGAGTCACTGCACAGGTTTTGAATTATTATTTACCAGCTTGCTAATATCAATGTGATGATTTAGGAGGAATTAACATTACACAAGTAAATGAGGTTCTAGCCTCCAAACCCAAGCAAGGCAATTTCTAACTAGGCCTAGTCATTTCTGAAACAACAACAACAAAATCACATTATCCCACACAGAAAAGAACCTCCTCTATACGGCAGTGGATTCCCTCCATTTCATACAGATTTTCTTAAAAAGACATTTCTCAGACATCTCATGGGCAACTGTTCAACGTTTTCCCTGGCTGCAGCTTTGCATACAAATCAAATCATTCCCAGTGCACAGTACGCCTGAGCAGACCTGCTTGGTATGCCTGACAACAGAAGGATTTTAGCACTATGCCAGGACTCGTATGAATTCAACTAACACTCACCTCTCATTCATTTCTATCAATAAACCCCAAATTAATGGATAGAAAATTAAAGACTGGCATTAGATCATGATCAAGCAAGAGATGCATCTTCTCACATTGTCTGCGGTCTGTATTGATGTAATATGGATAAGTGAACTTTCAGGTTAATCTTGTGTCCCGGGTTCAGCAGCAGCAGTCATTTTTTCTCCTTCTTGGTAGCTGGTGCAGTGCTGTGGTTTTGACTTTGAGCCTGGGAACAGTGCTGATAACACCAATGTTTTTAGTTGTTGCTAAGTCATGTTTAATCTGACCAAGGACTTTGTGAGCCTCATGCTCTGCCAGGGAGGAGGGGAAGCCGGGAGGAAGCAGAGACAGGACACCTGACCCAAACTGACCAAAGAGGTATTCCATACCACAGCACATCATGTCCAGGATGTAGAACTGGGGGCAGTTACCCAAAAGGGGTAGATCACTGCTGGGGTCAGGCTGGGTATCGGTTGGCAGGTGGCGAGCAGTGGTATTCTCTTCCCTTGTTATTTCCCTTGTCATTATTATTAGTGGTAGCAGCAGCAGTTTGTGTTACACCTTAGTTACTGGACTGCTCTTATCTCAACCCATGGGAGTTACATTCTTTTGATTCTCCTCCCCATCCCTCTGGGAGCTGGGGGGGAGGAAGGGGGGAGTGAGCGAGCGCTGGGCTTAAACCACAGCATCTTGCCATATTAACAAAATGCTATACTATGGAAGAACTTATTTCAATGCAGTTTTGACTTTCAATTGCTCCACTGCTCATGAAAGACTCCCATCCCCTAATTCACAGCATTTAAATAGCTGTAATGCCACATGCAGCATTTATGGCAAACAGCAGATGCAGAAACCAGGTAGAATCCCTGGTGGAATTCCTATTCTCCTTATGATGTCATCTGCTCAGGGCAACTGTGTGATGTAAGCAAAGCAGACATCATCCACGGGAGGAGAGTAAGTGTTTGCAGAAACTGAGTGAGGAAACAGGAAGGACCAGGAAGAATGTAGTGTTGTTGAAAACATCTTCTGAAGTGTGGGTTTGAGATGTTGTCCTGCTTTAGGGAAGACAAAAAAAAAAAGGGGAAACAGGTTTGGGAAAAAACAGGAATTACTGAGTATTACAAATGACAAGCAGGAATCTTGATACTGGAAATAGATGCTACGTACTAATGTTAGCCCAAAGTTCAGTCTGTGATAACATCATTTTTTTCTTTGTGTCAAGAAGGGGGGAGGAAGGGGAGATAACCCAAAAAGAGTAATTCCTGCTTCCAGTAACTGTCTCTGCAGGAGGCAGAATCGCTGTTTTTTGATGAGTCTAGGATCCCAAGTTATCAGAAATAACCTCAAATATCCTTGTATTTTGCGCTAAATTCAGAATTTCATCTGACCAAGAACAAGGGACAATCCTTTCTCCATCAGTGGAAAAATACCTTTGGGGCTGGTGGCCACATAGAATCATAGAATAGTTAGGGTTGGAAAGGACCTTAAGATCATCTAGTTCCAACCCCCCTGCCGTGGGCAGGGACACCTTACATGCTCTGTTTGAACTGGGACCTGGGGATTTTTCTCTGCAGACTAGTGCATATCACTTCCCCAAAAATATACTTGTGTTGCTTCTAGAGAACTAATTATACGCAGAGCTCACCTCACCTGAATTCAAAATAAGAACAGGCACATTGAGTATTTTCCTTATAATATTGCAAAATCTCAGACGCTCTGGCTGACTTCCATTTTTTTCATTTCAAAAGAGAAAGAAATCTATGTGTCCTGGCAGATCCGCACTAAAATCTATCCTCGCTGTAACTCCATACTGAGGACTTTTTCCTAGGAAAGCATCTCAAAGTACAACCATTTCTTTTCAAAGCGCTGACAAACATTTCTGTGGCTCCTGACTTACAGTGGTGGAAGGTCACCGGCTCAATTCACACTGTTTGGGTCTCTTTTCCATAGACGGAAGGTCTCACTGAGCAACTCAGTTTGGAGACAATGATCCATGAAGAGACTCATGCCTTTCCTAGAAAATACAGTCTGTCTAAATCATTTAAGCAAGATAACGCCTTCTTCCTTCATGGAAAAAAGTGTCTTTCATGGCCTGTCTTATCTTTGTTATGAAATAAATAATGCCTTTCATTCGAGCTACAGCACAATGATCTCGTCCTACTAGTACTAGACATTCCCTCTCTCTGAGCCCATGTCTCCTAGCATTGGGTCACCAGCATGAATAATTGCTCTGCACAGGCCTGGCAATGGGTAGAGTGCAGGTTTTCTTGACATCTCCACAACAAACTCAGACTTCACCCCGTCTGGCTCCGTTCCCTCCCGGCGTTGGGTGAGCTTGACTCGGGAGATGCTGTGTTGTAGGGTTGTGAGCAGAGATTCGCAATGCAGTCACACACGGTCCTACAGTAAGGCCTTGGGTGACATGGTTTAGTGTGAGGTGTCCCTGCCCATGGCAGGGGGGTTGGAACTGGATGATCTTAAGGTCCTTTCCAACCCTAACTATTCTATGATTCTACAGTAAGCATTTCTGCCATTATCACTCTACTGATCTACAGTGAAGCTCTGACAAGGGACTTCAAAATACCCTCACATCTGCCCAGCATCTGGGCTGCCCTCCTGTCTGTCTGACCTGTGGCCATCTCCATGATCTGGCAAAAACTTCAGCTTCATATCCCTCCTCCAAGATTAGCTAGAAAAAGAAGCCATTTTTGGCAGAGCTAATTAAAGGGAGGATGAAAACAGTTGGTCAAAGGTAACAAATCAATAATCAAAGCTTTAAGGTCAGTTGTGATGAGCTTACATAATTCCTCGTATATTTACAATATAGCCCAGATAGGAACGCTCACACTTCTAAAGCCCCAGGTAATGTGCTAACAAAGAGGGGTGTGCAGGATCTTGGTATTCTGACATTTGAAATCTTTAAACTGAAGAGAATTTAGATGTGTCAGCCTTAGTCCAACCACAAACTCAGTACTTGCCATAGTGAATGCTACTGAATTCAGTACCCCTTTAAGACACATCATCCCTCTGGCCTTAAAGTACATCATATGCAAGTGCATCATGTGCAGTGCCAAGGCACTAAAAGAAAATGAGATTTTTTCCCAGTAAACCAGCAACCTGCATGGCATCACAGCATCCTTCAGGGCAGCCTCTTTTTAAGGGCCAGATTGCAGCCAAACAAAAACCTTCTTCCTGCCTAACCCAGACCTCCTGGATGAGCAGCTATCTCTGCTCATGTTCTCAGTTTCTACAATATACTCAGTTATTTGCTTTGTTGTCATGATATTTAGGATTAAGTTATTACATTTCCACATATTTCCCCATAGACATTTTCTTAAATAGCTTACGTTGGAATAGCAATAATCCTACAGATGGCCCAGCTGATTGTTCACCTTATTTCTTTTCACTAGGGTAGGTGTGTAAATTAGATCTCTCTTCTCCAAAGTTTTCTCGGATGAATGATTTCATTAATAAGAGAAGAAACAGAAATCGATTCAAGCATTCAAAAGGCTCCAAAGAAAAATAATTTCCAAGTAAAAATAATTAAGGAAATTTCAAAGCCCCGAGAAAAAAAAAAAGGACTTTATCTCTTTTCTATAAATCCTATCTTAAAAAAATAAGGGGGAAAAAAATACAACAGCCTAGAGAAACTTGCCAAAAATTGCAAAATTTCACAGTTAGATAAATTGATTTTCTAGTGTTTCTTTCCTGATGCCTTTTTATGATAGCTTCATCCTCTAAGCCGTTAAGAAATTCTGTTTGATGTTTCATTTTGAATTTCCCTTTCTAGTTCCATCCAAGTACTAAATTGCATACAGCTTTTTTATCTTCGCCTCTCAAACAATACTTTCCTCCCCGCGACGCTCACACCTTTGGAAAACAGTTAGCAGGGACACCTTTGTCGGACCCCTACCTTTGTTGAGCATCTCTGTTTCTGGTTCTCAAAGGTTTTGTGTCTTCTGCTGAGGAGGAATGGTGGATGTAAGGTGTAAAAACAACCCCTGCTAAGAGGTAGCTCGTTGTAGAAAAGATGATGGGATGCGTGTGTATGTGCATGCATTCCCGCACACTGAAGAAAGGGAAATTTGGAAGGAATTTGTGTTTTACTGCCCCCACTGATGAGCTGGACCTTCCTATAACAAGATCTGCAAGCAAACAGTTTTTGCTGAATGGGACCAAGTGTCACTGGCAGCAAATCATCCTATTCTTAGCTCCGGATAATTTGTAAGGACATTTGAAGGCATGTGCTAGCGCATAAATCATTCACAGTACACAATTGATTCATGCGAAATTTAAGTTAGTTCACTCTGAACTCCAAACAATTACCACTGCAGTGATTTTATAAAATGTCTCTTCCCTTGGGAAGAAAGCATCTAAATCAAGCTCAGTTTCCAGCCACAAAAATTAATGATAGGTATTCTCATCTCAACGTGCAGGAAGCTGTGCACATAAATCCCCATGTCAAGATGAGGCTCGTGTAATTTTAAGCATTACACGAGCCCCAGATTCAAAATTTAAATTAAAAGCTCACCTAAACCATAAACCCCTCTTCATTCTCACAGCCATTTTCTTTTGTTTTCACTTAAAAAAATACAAACACATTAAAATGGCCAGAAAAGCATGGGCTTATAACATCACATCTCCTTGATGTAGTGCTATTCCAGGTAGAGTTTAGTTGCACCAGTTTTAAACAGGCTAAGCTGCTGTTCATCCAGCTGGCCACGATTCAGAGGTTGTATCTGCTTCCGTGTCACTGCCTTATCTGAAGGATAAGACAAAGAGACTGGGGACTCATAGAAGAAAATAGTGTCAGAAAAAGCAATGACAGACCAGCACCGTCAGCCAGCATGGCAGGGCGACGGAGCACACCGCCTCTCAGCAGCAAGTTTCCCCTAAGCAAAGTAACCCCGAAAGGCAAAGCAAGATGAATGTGGGCACAGCCTGACCTGTCCCCAGCCAAAACACAAGGAACGAGGTGCCTTCTCCCAGGCTGCAGTTTTCTCCAGAGCCTAAACCATTAATACAGAGACCAGCAGGAAGACGCAAAGCTCCAGACTGAGCTCCACTGGGGCTCTACCCTGGGCGGTGCTATCATATATTATATGGAATAGGGTTTCCAGCAGGAGAGGGTGATGGCTTAGGTGATATTTAACCAAAAATGTCATTCTGAATTAGCAGAGTACCTTTATGTGTTGTATTTATTTACAGCACTATGCATGTATTACTTCTGTTAGCATCAGTCGTTAACAATATGCAACTTGCTGCCTGTTCAGAGCGCATTAGAAAACGATTTGTCCTGATTGACTTCAACAGCTACAAGAGAATTTTCATCATCCAATGTCCGTCATTATGTCCAGACCCGAGCGTCACATGCACGTTAAAACTTCCTTCTCCTGTGCTTGTCTCCCCTTCTAATTTTCAGATATCCAAGATTTCCATCTCCTGCAACAACCAGGGATGAATTTTGCTCTGGCGTTTCCGAAGCCAAAGCGGCCAGGGACAAAGCCCCGCTCAAAGCCATCAGCTTTACGTGCCCGTAAAGTTACTGTGAGTATTTAAAAGGGTCACTGCGCATCCCCCATTTAAAATCTATCCCAAAACACCGGTTCTCCCAGGACCACAGGGAAGGGAGCGCGTCCTCACGCCCAACACAGACGGGAGAGGTTGTTGGCCAATATGAGCAGCTTGGGGATGTTTAACAAAACCAAATTCTCTTCCTGGACCAGGATCATCCCGAGACACCAGATGGTCAAACAGCCTCCGCCACGCCAACGTTTCCATCCCAGGGGCTGCCTCGGCACACTGGTGCCAGCCACCCCCTGCAGCCACCCATGGGCAGCACGAGGTGGCCATTGGAACCAAGCCGGCAGCGTTCCCGGCCCCAGCGCAGCCGACAGCACCTGCTGGTTTTCATCACTGAGTGGAAAAAGCCATCTCCTGCTCCAGCCACCAGGATGGGCTCTGCTCCGGCCCCATGCTCAACAGCCAGTGATACCACAACCCTTCCCACAGCAGCCCTCATCACCACTCAAGCTGCTGTGAAGGGAAATCATTCGGGGGCTTTAGATAACTGGAGTGAACTGCGGAGAGCGCTGGCGTCCCCCCCAGCCTCCCCCTCCAGCCACGGCTCCTTCGCTCCGGCCACACAGCAAAGCCCATCGAGGGAAAACCATCAGCAACGCTCAGAAAACCCACCCGTGCTCCCCACGCTCTCTGCCGCAACCACCAGGGAAGGCCAAGAAGCACCAGGAGCTGGCGTCCCACCTCCCTGCCTGGAAATCATCTCGCTGAAGGATGGATTCACCGTCACCACCTTCCCTGGGTCACACCAGAGCTCCTCACCCGGAGCCGGTGGCACCACGAGAGCCGGGACTGAGCCTCTGCCAAGGGCTGCTGGGAGGGACCACCCCGAACCACCGGGCACCGATGGGGACACAGCCACGGGCAGCCGAGAGGAAGGCAGAGAGCGCAGGTCTGCACCTTGGGTAAGGCTGTGACTTAATTTGATTGGATTAATTAAAAGGTTAATTGAAGGGTTAATTAAAACTTGCCTCTTTCTCCAGGTGACCCTCGCTGATGAGGGGGACACCCAGGTACCCGCTGTGGTGCATCCCCTGGTCACCCTCCCCATGGGACAGCATCCAAGGTTACGCCAACTGCTGGCAGTGATTGAACGTTGCTCATCCACTCCTCCCCAGCACCATCCTGCAGCAAAATGTCCTATCTTGCCTATTTATACAGAGGATGGAGGAGCTGGTTTAACTGATAGATCTTCAGCTCTGGGGTTTGATGTGCCATGGGTGGGTGCAGAGTGGTCCCAGCACCACAGGAGAGGGATCCCAGCACGAGCAACGCTTCATATAAAGAAGCCAATCTGTAAAGAAGAGCTCAGGCTCATGGGTGCGCACCTACCTAAAATGTTAGTAACATCTCTTATTTTACAGCCTGAAGCCAAATAGCTCCACAAATTTCTTTAGAGTGAAACCTTCCCCACCACTCCAAGGACGGCACAGCTGGAACCATGCAGCAGCTCTTCCTCAGCATCCTGGACAAGCTACCCCACAAGAATACACTTCTGCTTCAAAGCCACTTTCTCGAGTTGCTTCATCATTTTGTCAGGAAAAACAAGGCAACTGTGTCCCAGTGGGGAACAAAACATCCCAACAATAAGGGTATTCCACGGTTCAGGGGGAAGCTTGCCTGAGTCAAGCCAAAAATCAAACTACAGAGTCAGCCCCAAGGTCTGAAACATCCAATAATAGCTTTCCCAGCAGCACCATGAGCAAATGATGCAGAGGGAGAGCTATTTGTTAAAATCAAGACAGTGAGAACTATCTGTATTTTGGGAAACGTTTCGCCAACTACAAATGAACAAATAGGCTCAGGAGCATCCCAGAGCCAACCCAACACTGGGAACTACATCAAGCAACTAGCACAGGACAAGTGCTATAATTCAATCCAACCTTGCCACAACTCCTCCACTGCAGCAAGGTGACCTGCGAAAAGCAGCAGCAGATCAGGTAGCAAATACTGGTATGAGTCACCCAACCACTACCATTCACATACTGTAAAGTTACAGTTTGGGTGTCTCATACCTGATAACTTACACCCTAAGCTAAATCACTTTTCTTAATTGCTTCTGTGTGTTAAATCACTGTTAGTTTCCCCACATCTATGAGCAACCCCTCGTTGGCCTTTTGCACAGCCTACGCCAATGACCCATCTGGATGTCTCCTCCAGAGGGAAATTATTTCCCTGCCTTTTAGGAAGAAATTAAAGGATCCTTATGATGGTTTTTGACCATTTTGCTACATTTTCCCCCAATCTCACCATAGCATCATTTTACAGACAAGCCTTGCGCCGGGGCAGCGTGCAGGGGCCTCAGGGGATGCTCATGGTGGAGCAGGGCTTAACCCCACACAGCACCAAGAGCTGGTTCCTCCCCAGCTCAGCTCTGCTGCAGCAGAGGGAAACCAGTTTGTGATTTAGCAAGTTAAATCAAAACTTCAATTGATCCATTTTGTATTTTCTTTCTCTTTACTTTCCAACAATTTAGGCCAATATTTTAATTAAATACAAAGGTCTCTCCTCATTGCAGGAAATTAATCACTTTGGGCATTTATTAGTTATTCATTTTTGTTTAAAACACATTTGATAATTCATTAAAGTACCTCAAAAATTAAATTCTTAACAGCCCCAGGTCCAAAATATATTTAAGAAAGAAAATGAAGCACAGTAATAAATAGTGAAGAGTTCTGAAATATGCATTTGGCCTGTAGCATCGCAAATGTTTATTTGCAAGAATTAATTTGAAACCAAGTTTGCACTGCCTTTGTCAGGAGCTGGCTGGGAACTTTCAGTTGTGTTACCCATCTCCAGGAGCTTGCCCTTCCGCTGGCATATTCCATCACTGACAACCATGCATTTACATTCATTCTTTCAGCTGTTTTTGAGTTTGATCGTTTTCCAGGAGGCACAGAAAATTAGGCACACTGCTAAAGGATATGTTACCCCTAAAGGATATGTTCCCACTTGGCATGGGAGAGGATACAAACAAGTATAAATGAAGGTACAAGAAATCCCATACACCAAAGAGAAGTCCCAGCCAGTGAGTTATGGCAGTTCCCCCTTGCACATGGCAGCCCTCATGGGACATGGTGACACAGGGCAGTGGCTCTCTTCATCACCCTTCAGCAAACCACATAATGCGCTTTTCTAACTCGGGGAGGCAAGCTCTTAAATGATTTTTAATCCTAAATTGCTGTCTAATTAGCAGGATTTAATGAGAGCTTTTCTATTGTGGAATTTACTCCAGATGCTGAACCCTGGAGTACCATAGAACATTAAACTGCAATAGATGCTGTAACCAAGATAGTAATGACGTGTAAAGTTGTATTTGTAAGTATACAGGTGTCCAAGTTAAGTTTGCTGAAGTAGCATTCAATAGCTTTGAAAAAGTCACTAAAAATATACACCTGATCTCTGCTTTGATCTCAAAATTCTTCTTAAAAAAAAAAAAAAGAAATCAATATTTTGTGGATTTTTAGGTTTTTGCTCTAGTTCAGAAGTTTTTAAATTTGCCTCTTGCCTGTTCCCATATCTGCAGCTTTTCTATTTAGCTGCACCAAGTTTGCCTACTAAGGAAGAGCAAGTGAAGTGCCATAGGAGGCCAGTCCCACATCCTGGTATCACCAAACATTCTACATGAGGTGTCCCTGCAGGTCCCGTACCACAGCCCACCCTGCTCTCCTCGCTGCATCACCTTCACCTTTCCCAACACTGATAACCCTGGGAAAAACTTGCCAGGGGTGCATGGACTCTGTGTTCCAAGGGCTGCCCCACAGGCTCCCTGCAGAGCCCTCCACTGCAGGCAGCTGCCTGCGCCTGCCTGTCCCTTCCTCAGTCAAGAGGAGCAGGGGGGTATTGGGCAGCAGGGGTGAAGGCATTTCAATGCATGTCTCATAGAATCATTATGGAATCACAGCCTGGTTTGAACTGGAAAGAACCTCAAAGCTCATCCAGCTCCAACCCCTGCCACGGGCAGGGACACCTTCCACTAGAGCAGCTTGCTCCAAGCCCCTGTGTCCAACCTGGCCTTGAACACTGCCAGGGATGGGGCAGCCACAGCTTCTCTGGGCACCCTGTGCCAGCGCCTCAGCACCCTCACATGGAAGAGCTTCTGCCTAGGAGGTCATCTCAACCTCCCCGCTGGCAGGTTAAAGCCATTCTCCCCCATCCTGTCCCTACAGGCTCTTGCCAAAACCTCTCCAGCTTTCTTGTTGGCCCCTTTAGGCACCAGAAGCGGCTCTAAGGTCTCACTGGGGAACGCTCTGCTGTTTTTGGGGTATGAACACCGAAGCTACCCCACAGCCAGGAGAACAGCAAGTTGTATTCAACAGCGCAGCCGCAGGAAAAAAAACACAATAAAGATAACGACGATAACAACAATAACAATGTAAATGCAATCGGATTCCAACGGCACCGTCCTCGCTCTGTGCCCTCCAGCCGTAAGCGGCCTCGGAACATCCTCACTCACACCGGGGGCAGCACTGCGGGAGCGGCCGGAGCGGGCTCGGTCGCGGAGCGCTGCCTCCCTCTCCCGGAGGCACCGGGGAGCGCAGGCTGGGAGCGGGCGGCGCAGGAGCCCGCGGGGCGGTGGGGCCGCAACCGGGGGCAGCCGCGAAGGTGCCCCTTGAGCTCCATCGGGCCAAGCACCGCCGAGACCCCGCACCGGCACCGCGGCAGGCGGCAGTGCCACCGGTACTGAGCGCGGGTGTGGGGTGCTGTGTCTCTGTACCTTACCGGTACCCATTTCTCCAGAGCAGTGAAGAACCGCATCCTTTCGGTGCATCAGCCCCCATGCTACGCCTCAGCCCTCCTCCTGTAGCTGCTCGCTCACCTGTAAAACCATCAAATTCAGCCCAAAAGAAGGAGAAGACAACACAGTACCTGCTGCTAACACCTTGCTACATGAGCAGCATCCTAAGTTAAAAACCTCCAAACAACCCTAAAGGCTCTCAGTGCACCTAGCTGCCAGATGAGCAACGCACAGTGCCGAGCCAGTGCTCCACAAACACAGTTTTAATTCCCCTCAAAGCTTTTAGAAGCAAATATAACCCTCCTAAATTAAGAAGCACGTAGCCCTTTATAGCCACGAATCCCAGCCATCTCAGCAGAGACCAGGACACAAACTGGGATGCTGACTGCCAAAAAAACCCCTGTATCTGTCCAGGAATAAAGCAATTCACACTCTTAGCCAGCATTAGTACATCAAACTTTGTTCAGATGTTGGGGACTTGGCATAGCACTATTATGGGGTGCTTTGGATGCTAGAAACCAAAAGAGCAGGCACCAAACTGGTTATGGAGTTAAGGATTTGATCGGAGGATGGAGCTGCAGAGTAACAGACCCAAGGGGGAGCTGCGAGGCAGCCCTTGCCGGAGCACTGGTGTAAACTGTCCTTAAGGAACAGCAGAACGGCGAGGGAGAAATGTGACCTGCACAGCTGGCAAAGCTTTCTTGTGTCTTTCAAGAGGCCTGCAAATAGCCCCAGCCTCTTTCTTCTTTCTTTAAGATAAATTCTCCAGAAGCTCTGGGGGAGAAACTGAAACAAAAATTAATACAAATACAGTTAAATCCATGTGTTAGGCAAACACATCGGCACACACTGGCTATCTCTTCCTGCTACAAGTTAGGGCTTGGGCAGACATGTCGAGGTGGAAATGGCATGACACATATTCTGCCCCACTAAGAAGGCACCGCATTCAGTAGTAAGACACAACCTTCACTTCACTAGGGAGCAATATGAAAAGAGCGCTCTTAATTCTGGATTTCAGCTAAGACCAGTGTATCATTTAACTGCCCATCCTTACCTCCTGCTCCCCATCCTTACGGTCCATCACTGAACAGCTTACACTCAAGAATTAAAACAGTTGCTCTCCGTAAAGTCCCAGCTCCTCAGTGTCCGGCACAGTAAGCCTATGCTGCTGGTGATGATGTGAGCTCGACCTGGTGACTACCTCCAGAACGCTACTCAGCTGAATAAGCGTATTTTTAGTATCTGTGACAGCATTTTCTTCACCTTAAAACATTTCTTACCCCATAAGAGCACAAAACACAGATGTGGGAAGTGCCTCTTACAATCATAAAGCTTCAGGGATGAATCATGGGGAAAACGGCTTCCAAGAACCATGTTTGCAGGAAAGCAGAATGAGCAGGATGTGACTGACAAAGAGCTCAGTGCTTGTTTAGCTCCTGCCTTCCCTTTCCTTCTTCACTTACCAGTTAATTAAAACAGCAAAGAAAAAGCTGAAGCACTTGATCCTCCCCCAAATTGCTGAGGGGTTTGTGTGCGGGCAGCTCCACCACTGACAGGCCCCAAAGCGCTTTTAGAAGTGCCTTGTGTCAGCAAACAGGAGCAAGTATAAGGAGATAGACTTAATTCAGGCAAACTGTGGAAAAAAATATTCTGTGTTTTTGGACTAGGAGTGTAACTGAAAAATAAGGCATCTGTAACCCATCCTGAGTGCAAACAGCAACATTAGTGACCAAATTCTATGATTCTATGAAATACCTTGGAAGCATTTTAACATCAACTGTTGTATCAAAATCTCACCTTATTGTCCCATGAAGAGGATTACCAACTGCATACTGAGCTGTTCCATCACCGTGTAGAAGGGATGCCAGCAACATTCAGTTTCACAGCAACAGCTGGGGTACAGGACAGAAGTCTTCAATGATCTGCAGCACTTCAGCAGCTTAAACACAAAGCCAAAGCGGTGTCGGGAAGCAGAGCCACCTCCTGCAGCTCCTGAGACCTTGCATGGTGAACGCTGATACACATGTTCAAATCTGAGCAGTGTGCAGGGCAATGGCTTTAATGTATTCATTCCTAACACAAGCACCTGTCCCCCAAGGACCAGATCTCTGCAGAAAACTATTTCCTCTTTATAGATTAAGTAAAATCTGAATAGATACTTGAAAAACATCACGGTAGATCATCCCACCCTAAAGTAATACTTCAATCCTACCGGTGAATGGATGTTTTATTGAAAGTGTGGCATGAAACACTTCACTGAGTATAAATTTATAAGCAGCTCTTGATGTATGGGAGATTTTTGGCAAGGTTTCCCAAATAATGCAATTCACAGTACAGTTAATTTAGAAATGTCTGCTCCTTGATTTTGATATCAATTTAGAAAAAAGGAGTTGGTGAACTTCCAAATCATAAATGATGTATTTTTCTCAATTATAAAATATTATGAATTTGCAATCTTTTTATTCTAGTACTCAAGGAACTGCCAGCTATTTAAAACTGCACCTTTATCATTATTCACAAAGTTTAACAAAAATAAATACAATTTTGAGGTTGTCTTTGGCATGTCGTAATTCAAGGCAACAGTGCAAAGAAAAACAACATACCATACAATGCCCTACCAGAGTCAGCCTTACAACAAGAGAACGTAGTACAATGCAAACTTTAATGTCAATATATACAGAGCTTTAAAGAAAACATTTGTTTTTAAAATTAAATGAAATAAATACAGTATGATACAAAATCCACAATATGCTCAGAGAAAGAAATGACAGTTACAATATCTGATAACGGGGACCTTTTTGTATAGTTTCATCTTTGAAGTACCTCAGAGAGCATGTAATTCATTGCACACCGTCTTCAATTAATGCCCTTTCGTATACTGAGATTTATAGCCAGTCACGTGCCAGAAGACTTTTAGCTCTAATCGGAGTATCAGTGCAAGATGCCAAAGTGCTTGGGATATTATGACAATGCAAACGCTGCTCATAAGCCTAATGCAAACCACACAAAATAGGAACACTTTGTCCTGCAAAGGAGATCCACCTTGAGCATCTTTTCAGTTCTCACATGAGAAAAAAAACCCAACCAACAAAGAACCCAAAAGAAGATTCAATGTTATTCAAACTTACTACTGGGAATAAGCAACTGCCCAAATCTTACTGAAGATACATAATCTATTAAGTATCTTTTAAAGCTTTCAAAGAAAGTTTGCTTTCATTACACAGGAAAAATCTCAAGAAAACCAGTCACCGATTATTTGGGGGGGACACTCCTAATGACATAAATTATGGTAATTCAAGTCAGCTTTATCTATATATTAAGAGTAGGGGGTTTAAAATCTGTATTCATTCTTCTAATCCCAAAAGAAAATGTAGGCTTAACACTAACATAATTTGGGGGAATACAGTTTCAAAAAGCACACTGACAAACAGCATTCTTAACTACATGGGTGTTAATGCAAAAGGATGGTACGGTATGAACGACAGCGCAGGCATGCTAACAACAGGTATCAACACACACCCAAGAAAGCTTTAGGATGAACTTTCAAGGAGATCTTTTACTTTTTCATCACCTAGAGCTCCCATAAGATTATATATGGGCTTTTATCACAGCCTTCTGAAAACTTTGAGAGAGAAAAATCTGCTCCTCCCTTCCCTCCCACAGATATGTGTGAACTTCTCATTCTGGACAGGACTAAAGAAAACCACGTAAGTGCTACAGAAACACATAAATCCCCATGTCTGCATTGATGTTTGAGCCTGATTTCATTGATACAAGTCAGGATACTTACTACAGAATTGTGTAATTCTTTTAGCTCAATTCTTACAAGCTATCCCAACTTTTTAACTGCAAAATTTGAGGACAGAGTGCAAAGCACTGGATGCAGAAATCTATCACTGCAAAATGGCCAGTTTGTAAGTATACTGCAAGTAACTTCTAGCTGTTCAGGACTGCTACAGATAATTTTAACTGTTGGACATAAAGATCAGCTTTGGAAAAATGAATTAAACCATGGAAGATGGAATTCAAGCTTAACATGACTCACTTGGGTCAGGTTTTGGATGCCTTCTCTGGATGCAAGGAAAACGTTTAAACCACACTACAAGACAGGTCTCAAACGGTCCCTATCCCTTAGACCCCATACACCTCAGGCTCTTCACACGGTCAAAGTAAATATACCAGTTATAAGCATAGTAGAAAAGAAGCCCCACACAATATGGTAACAGCATTGAGACAACACAAGCCACAAAGGAGTGGCTTAAATGAACCCCCTGTGGCAATGAGTATAGGCTCTCTTTGTTACACACCACTGGCTGACATTGATGCCACTGCATAGAATTTGGATACGTAACAGGAATACAAAAGAGTTCCCCACTTTTTAATCAAAAGGATAAATGAAGACAGAAACCACGATATCCGAGAGGTGAAAGAACAGCACAGTATGTCATAAGCCTGCTCCAGCTATAGCTGATGTATCTAGAAATCTCTCTTCAGAGAGAACTTATCAGGCTCTACATGCTCTTGAGAACTAGCATTTATTTATAATTGCCATCACCAAACATCAGAGCAGAAGCTCTTTTGCTGTCAGTAACAGACAAAGCATTATACCACTGAATACTTAGTTCTCTGGAAATCCCTTTGAATACTTAATATATATGGCCATTTCTTTGTAATGGCAAATCTTTATTTTACTTTTTCTTTTTAAAAAGTAAATCAGTAAGAAAGACTGTAACTACTTTGTAATCTTGAACAGTGCAGAGATGATACAAAAAGGAAACAATTTACGCTAACCTCTTCCTCTAGCCAAGAGCATGTTTGAATTGAAAGAACACTGAATTTGAACATTGAAGTGATAATGCAGACCAAGCTACTTTTATACAATTACTTAGCTGAACAAAACCCATGTTTGGGAAAAAAAAAAAGTTTGAGAGGTATGCAAGAAATTAAAAAAAAGAAGTATCACACAGGAGAGGATCATTAAATACTACGGCGCTCAGTAAACTGCAAGGGAACTCTTTTGCATCCCTGCATATCCAAAATGTTTCAAAAACTGATATGCTGAATTATTCATAGCAAGTGAACTTCCCCCTCCAATTAACAATTACAACTGGAATACCAGGGTACACTGGTCTGTCAGATAGAACAAAAGTGTTTTTCTACATATTTGCCTTGTGATGAGACAACTTTGTAATGCTGCAGTCACTGAAACCTTGCTTTCACCCCAGGAGTACCACCTGCACTAAAGGCTAGTAATGACAGAAAAACAGCAGGGACTACTTTATAGAAGATGCTTTAAATTCTTTGCTAGGAATGAGAACATCCATCTTGTTTGTGTACTTTTCCTCTTACCACCTGTCTGTTGCACACCAAGAACTTGCGTACCTTCAGCTGCTTACAACTCCTTTTGTGCAAAATGCTTTTAAGGTGCTTATAATGCGGTGCTTCTAAGTAAGCTAAAAGAAAATACCAATATAAACACTGTTAAATGATTCATGAATAAAGCCATTAAAGACCAGCTGCTGCCTTATGGGAAAGGTGAAGACAGTTCAGGTTTGACATTTTAGTTGTGTTCTGCACCTTGCATTACCCTCTATCCCTAACAGTTTTTACTACTACAATTCAACCCACACTATACCTTGGCCTCAGCTCAGGGGGCTTTATTTCCACCACTTTATTGTGTTTTGTCCTTTTTTTTTGTTAGAGTGAATCCATATTCTTCTGGCAGTCAATTGTGAATTTACAAAAAAATTTATACCAATAGCCTGAAGAGGCTTACAGGCATTCCTGCTGCCAAAGGTCTTCAGTAATGAGTAGAAGGATGAACCAGCTGCATAAGGGGCAGATTTTGTACTAAACAATAAGCTTTCCAGGCAGCAGTTGTGCTCTTTGATAAGCTTTCAAGCATTTCAAACAGGCACCTCAAAACTAGGCACAAATGGCCCCTAAAGCTTCCAACATCTATCAAACACTCAAGAAATTTAGTATGGGGTATGTTCTGCATGATACAAATAGCACACCTATGTTTGCTATATTCATTAAGTCTCAAATCTACACATATTCTTACCTAACTATTTGGCCAGATAACTTCCATCTTCCCCCACCACAACAGAAGAAAGCAGTTTATCTAATAGTACTTCCAATGTCACCAAGTACTTCACAGGTACAAGCAAAAACCAGCCAGCACCCTCTGCCTTTTAAGATCCAAGTTACTACTCCCACTCTGGACAGTAGGGCCAGAACTCTCCTGAAAGCTATTTTTTTCCTGTCTCAGGATGCCAAGTTCTGCCATCACTGGTGTCTTGTAATTGGCTACCAAAGGTACTTGGGACACGAAATTCAATGATGGCAAAGCAGTCTGAACTACATTTGATTTTTTGGTCACTTGGATTCTCTGCTCATAGTCTAACTGTGGTCACACATACTTAGTATCTAAAATGTGTCCCATTCTACCGTGACACTACAACTGCACAGTAGTGGCTACAACTTTTGAAAATACTTTTAAGCTCATCATCATTGAATGCACTCGTTCCCAGTCTAAAAGCAGTTAGCACTGATTTCGAGGCAGAAAACCCCAAGATAATTCTGGCCCTGAAATTCATTTCCTTCACATCACAGCACCCAGAAACAGCTGAAGTTCTAACATCAAGACAGAGAGGGTGAAGAACTGCTGGCGACAGGATATGGTCAATAACTTGTCCATAACTGTGAAATGTCTTGGTGAGAATTCCCTTACCTGGGCACACTGCAAGGCTTATTTATTTTCCCGAGCTACCCCTACAGTTAGGCAATTAGAATTTTGCATTTATGTCCTGTAATATTTGTACATGCGGCAAGAGATTCAGATAGAAGCAACGTCCTATAAAAATCAAATAAATAAAAAATAAAATCCATGTGCCAAGTTTGTTAGAATAAAGTGTCAGTTTGTCTTATATACCAAACAAACTTTATATTGTGTATATTCAGTGGAAACAACTGCCAAGGAAACAGTAATATAGTCGTTGTACTAATGGATAGACAAAATAAATAAAAGCATCGGATTGAATGATGTCTTAAAGCGGTACCAATGTTACTGAGATCCTTAATTCTGGCAGTTTATACACATACTTACTTTCTCCAGCTCAGTGCAGGACACACTACCATTCATAGTAACAACTAGAAATGTTAATTTTCCTGTAAGAGGCCATTTGTTAACCCCCACTTCGTTTGGGTCACAAGTGATCCAATTAAGCTTATGGGTAAAAGTGCAGAATCTTACACATCCCTTTTGTTTGTATTTTCACATAAACTTATCAGTTACTGGCACCATGCAAAAACAGACCCTCCAAATTAACACTAATGCATTTAACACTGGCACGATACATTAGTCAGCTTTTTGTAATAGCAGTGAACAAGTTAATTAAGTTAAATGAGTAAGTGCCCAATTACAAAGAATTTGTCCTTCACAACAGGGTCTAACGGTGTGAAGAGAAGAAAACTTACACTGACACTTTATGTACAACTTGGTCATTGGCAACGGTCCCCTAAACCATTTTTTAAATGAACCCAGCAAAACTATACAGAACGTGAAAGAATATTTGCAACAGATCTCTTAAAGGACAGTGTAGAGAAATTCATCATGGTGTACCTGATGTTTAAATTAATTTAACAGATACGGCCTGTAAAACAACACAGTATGAACCTGTGGATTTCTTTTTTTTTTTTTCTTTTTAAAAAAAGGACTTTTACAGAATTCAAGTAGTGTAGCAGGAAACCATAGATGCCTTTTTTGATCACAGGTCAGGCAAAATAGAGCCACTTATTGGATTTTCCCCTTGCTTCTGTTTGCTAAGGTGTCCCAGTGGATCTATAAGTCTGTTGATGTTAGCTTTTTCATGCTCCGTCGCTGAGCTAAACTGGAGGCTGCAACAGGCTCTAACACTGGCTGAAATGTCTTGTGATTCAGTGCAGAATATGTAGCAGCCATGGCTCCCTAGAGAACAATGAAATACAGGAAAGCCTGTAAAGGTCATTTTCATCAAAAAATAAAGAAAATAAATTCTTAATTAACTCTGTAAAAAAACCCCACAAGACTTAAGGCAGGTCATGCATGGTCTCTAAAGTTTGTTTTGAAAAACAAACAAAAAAATTTATTGCTGCATCCTTCAGGTGTCTAAGCGCAGGTGTCTGACATTTCTTATTCTTTCCTGCATATTGCTTTTACATACCTTAGATGTAGAAGTCACCCTTTAGTATGGGTCAGAATTAGTACCTTCCAAGAACATGAGCATCAATTTAACAAATACAGCCACGAAAGTGATTATTCAGGTCCTGACTTATGAAGACAACACAATTAAGACTGGCCATCACATGTTGCTGGTTTTGAATCCAACAAAACTAATGAAGCCAACCTAAAATCTGCCTGCATACAGTAGAATGTTTTTGTGTCAAGTCAGAAACACTGATAGAGAACAGATAAAATACCAGTGGAAAAAGCCTGTAACATAGTTTATTAACTTATGCTAGGAAAGCACAATATGAGCCAGCCATAGAAACAAATCCCAAAGGATTACTTGAATAAGAATGCTAGTAGACATATGGCAATCTGTCTCCAGTAACTTTCTTACCAGGTTTCTGTAGGGCCAAAGTTATCTTAATCTCTGAAAACAAAGCACCCAGGAAAACCTCTTCCTTTATACACAGGTTAATAAAATGTGTTTATCCATAATTTATCTGCATATGTAGCTCAAATATCTAGGTACCAGGAAAAACAACAGGAAAACAAAAGGAAAAAAAAAGTTCTGCCTGTAGCTCTAAAAGCAACCCAATTCATTGTGCATCTACCAGCACAGGCAACAGCCAGCCTTTCGGTTGTTTTACCTTTACTAGATGTGGTGCATCTTGCCTGTTTAGCTGATAATGTGGCAACTGGTCTCTACAGGCTATCCATGAATGTTTCAATACTTGCTCTGCTGTATACCGCTGATGTGGATCTACGTGAAGCATATGTGATAACAAGTCCTAGATAAAAATGAAAACCACACGCATTATTTAGTTAAAATAATCTTATGCAGACTTTAAAGCATTAACTAAGGCAGCAGTGAAGAAAAGAGTACCCTATACAGCAGGGATTAACACAATGCAAATATACACACAAAAGTCTGCAGATAAATTGGATCATTCTGTGCCTTGACACTGCAGAAGTCTGAAAACAATGTGTTGTACTATTTAAACAGTTCAACAGAGCAAGCCTTTATTGTAAAGAAACCTACTCTTGTTTGTTTCATATTTCAGTTGCTTATTAATATAATCTTTTAAAGGACTAGAAATAATACTAAAATTTAGCAAACATTTTACAGAAGAAAGCTATTATTTGCAAACTTCATTTGTACTACATATTTGGGGTCTATGTATTACAACTGAATTCATATACAGGGATATACTATTAATGAATTTTTCCTTCAAGGAACCATACAAAGAGTAAAAGCAACAAAAATGGACACTTGTGTTTGCCTGTTTAGAAGCATTAGCAATAAGCTACTAATTACAATGTTGGTCAAAGGAAGAGCTGGGTGGGAAGGGCACAGAGCAGATACAGAATAGCTTGAAAGAAAACAAAACACGAACAAGCTGACAGAATGTTCCCTTTGCTAGGTACAAAACATTAAGCACTCTTCCATATACTGAAGTGAATTACTTGTGCTAAGACAGCATCGCCCAATAAGCATTCTGAATCACTCCTATCAAAATGAACAAGTAGTGCAGTTCTAGAGGGATCAAGAAAAGATTTAATATTAATGCCAAGCTTTATAAAAGGTAACGCTGGTGACTAAGATACCTACAGACCACGCTAACACCAAGCCCAGACAACACATACAGCAACTGATGAGTGATGCTGTCTTTAAATAATAGGGGCAGATGTATAATCAAGCTGCTCAAGAGTTTTTGGCAAGACAGCCAAATATGTTTGGTTGTTAAAGTACTAGTTTAATTGCTGGAAATACTAACATGCTGATGAATTCAGCATTGAAATATTAACCTATTCAAGCAAGACTAATTAGCTATTAGAACTAACAATAATTGCAAAAAGTCATCCTTCCATTCTGATTTTGATTCAAGTAAAAACAAGAAATAAACCCAACTGACTATTAGAAAAGCCTATACTGGGACCTATCTTCTTTAAGTGACTGGGGAAGGAAGAGAGTACGCTCTCATTGAGTTTGCAGTGGGACACCAAGCTGGAGGTGTGGAGAATGGGCCGATGAGTACAACGGCAGGGCAGCCATCCAAAGGGACATAGGCAGGATGGCAAAGCTGCTTCCCCATGACAACAGGCGAGCATTGGAAAAGGCTTCCAGGCAAGCTGTTCAGACACCACCCTTGGAGGTTTTTAAAGTCTGAGTAAAGCCCTGAGCTACCTGGTCAGATGTCACAGTTGACCCTGCTATAAACTGGAGGTTTGGCCACATGACCTTCACTACAATAAAGTCTGCAGGCAATAATGGCACACTACTGTGTTAGTCTTTTATGAAGTTCAGCAGATGTTCATTCAAATTATACAAAAAAATGAGAACAAAACACATTTACACCTTTGCTGCATCTGAAACTGTGTCCCAGTTGCCTCCACTTAAGGAAAATTTTCCACTGCCTATCCGTACCAGGATCTCCTCTGGAGTATCATTAGGACCGTTGGCGAATGGAGTATAGCTGTTGAAAGGAAAAAAAAAGGAAAGCCAAAATGCCTTATTATAGGCAAGAAGCTGCAAGAAACTGGTAAAATCTCATGAATCATTACAAGTCTGCCAACAGAAACACACTATATACTATTAAATACTTCTTATATTAACATTTCATCTTCAGAACTATATTATTTTAATTGTGGTTAATCAAGTATAATAATACTTATGATAATAATAAAGCTTAATAATAATTAATCTTAATGCATTCTATCTCAGTACTTTGAAAGCACTGCATAGATCAACAGCATCATCAACAGAGGTTTAGGAATGATCCCAGACAGTTAGTTTTAGTCTTCCAGCTGATGTGCTTAAAAGGAACAAAATGGAAAGACAGGAATACATGCTGGACCACTCCTACCCCCTACTTTTAACCCGCTATACCTTTTATTCAGACAACGTTTCTCAAGTGTGCAGGCAGCATACTGCCCAGTCTCTATCTGCATATTTGCATTCAAATCATACAGGAATCCTAGTTTTTATGACAGAATTGTGGTGGTGGCAGTGATTTTACAAGAACTACAAATTTATCAAGGGGAACAGTTTCCAACAGATAGTGTTTATCTGTAAGACAAAAAATATTTGGCCACTGAGCACCTCATAGTGCTTAATGGAAGTTTAGAGGTTTAGAAAACTTAAGAGGTTACAAGCCAGTGTGCTCTACAAAAGGGCCAGGACTCAAGCCTGGGACAGGAGATACAAGGTGGACTACAAGGGTGCCAGGGTCGGGAGGACAAGGGTCAGAAGGAGAAAGAAAACACCACATACTTTTACAGACCAAGTTGTCTCCTGGAAACTGGGACAGACTTTGGCATCTCTAAGTCATGCACTATAGAAGAGAAACCTTGAACCTACCTATGAGATAAGCCTACTTTATATACACATGTACATAAGATTCCTGTTCCATTGCAGTGTCTTTGACATTCTGCATTCAAAAATCAGTCAGGTAATATCTTACCATTTTAACAAAAACACGGATTCACACAGCATGCTGGAATTTTAGGTAAACAGAAAAGCTAAGAAATAGTTCTCACCCTGCCAACATTGTGTAAAGAAGAACACCCAAGCTCCATATGTCACAGGCAGCATCATATCCCTGTCTCATGAGAACCTATAAAACAAAAAGCATTAAAAAATTCTCAGTATTAAAAGACCACCCCAAACCAATACCACTGCACAGCCTAAGGAAGGGTGAGTCAATCCCAGGATTGACTATTTTTTGATATACAGAGTACAGCAGCTACCAACACTACTTCTTGTCCCCAGAACATCATTTCTGAAGGTTTTCAGGAGGCTTACATCTCATTTTTAAGGGTGGATTCTGCTATTTTTAAAGCAGGTTTATTATAAACATATGCACAGTGTTTATTAAAATATGTATAATTCTATTTAAGGAAAACTAGCAGAATTTTTTTCTTTTTTTTTTTCTGAAGCACTGCTACAAAGTTTAAGTACTTGATGCATCAAAACCAGCAGTGAGAACACACGCATCAGCTTAAGGTACCTCTGGCGCCACAAAGTTGGCAGTGTAGCATGGAGTCAGAAGTAGTCCATTTTCTCCTCGAAGTTGTTTTGCAAATCCAAAATCACAAATCCTGATAGAATCAGCATTATTTGAATCATCCGTATATAAAATATTACTAGGTTTAAGGTCTCGGTGCACTACCTTCAAACAAAGAAATTTTAAAATCCATCACTTAGAATTTGCATGTATATTTGTACATAATTTACATTTAGAAAAACTATTCTCTAGATTAACATACTTATTAAGAGATCTACACAATTATGTAACTTCCAAGGAACAATAAGTTCTAGTTCAAGGAATGTAATAAAAAAGCCTACTGGCTCATAATGAAACTGGAACATAACCATTTGCCCATGAGCCTAAGAGAACAAATATCTGCTGTTTCATAAACTGTACAATTAGAGTCTTATGGGCTTGCCAGAATAACAGGATGAGTTGTTTATATTATTCACGTTTGTCATAAAATACTCAGAAAACCTCTTCCCTTCTGCCATAAAAAGCAAGCCAACTAAAGCACATAACTAAAGGCATGTTAATTCTAAGAAATGTGGAAGCAGCTATGTCATGGAGGAAACCACTCACTCCTTGGCAGTGCAGGTAGTCCACAGTCTTGGCTATAGTGTATAATACAGCGCTAGCCTCTCGTTCAGAGAAGAACTTCTGTCTGAGAATTCGATCAAGCAGCTCTCCTCCTTTCATCAACTCTGTGACAAGGTATATGAACCTACCATCATCATACACCTGAGGAGAAATTTAACAAGTGCATGCATATATAAATACAGATTATCTCTTAAAAACATCATCTATAATTATGTATCCTGATAAATGAAAGTTACAGACTAGACTGTTCACCTCTTCACATATGAACATAAAGCACAAACAGCAGGGACTGTCTAATTTAATTCTGCAATGCAGGAGCCTTAAAGCACGAAGTATAGGGCAGCTTATTGGCATTCTGTGAGACATCAAGGGAATCAGTTGTTAATTCATGAATCAAGTTTTATCAGACTAAGAACTTCTGCTGCAATAGGAGTGTAGCCCTACTGCTCCTGTTGCTTTTCCCCTCCATGGACAATTTTTAGCTGCCAGCACTTCGCATATACGGACAACATGCAGCTGCTTTTTCAGATTCACATTGCCAACACATTAGCTACTTGCTCAAAATAAGATGAAACACAGTATTTCTAACTTTTACATAATTTCTCTATGTAAACAGCACCTTACTATATGTACTGCTCTTCCAGTATATTTTATTATGTAAAAGAAGTTAAATGAATCCCAATAAGCTTTCTACATCTATATTTATTTGATTACTGTGCAATAAGAGACAGCAGAGAAAGAGAGGTACATACATCCTTTAAAGTAATAATATTTGGATGTTGTCCATAACGCATGAGAATCTCAATTTCTTCTGAGGGGTCCCTCTTACTTTTATCAATTATCTGCAAAATACAGCAACAGGAAAAACAACTTAGCTAAACAAAGCGTTTACTCCCACTTCAACAACAGAATAAAAAAAATATTTCTAGAGTTCATTACTTCTTACTAATCTCAATTAATTAATCTTCCATCTTCACATCCCACTGCTTATTCATTTCTTGCTCTATCCTTACTAGCGATTAAAATTATGTCATTAATGCAGTCCATTCTGCTCCAATGGACAAGGAAATGCAGTGGACTGTCTGAAGCATCACTAATTCCCTGCAGTCCCGTTCCACCCTTGTGGATTTTATTTTATTTCAGCTGTTACCATCATGCAGTACTTTCAGGCTTCCAGACTAATTGCAAAGCCAGATCTTCAAAACTTTACCCAGAAAAAAGAAGAGCTAAAGAAGCCAATACCAAATTTGAACAAATGAAGCAAGCACCATTTTTCACTTCCCACAGCATCTAAATATCTCCACTGCCTAGAAAATTCAGGTATTTAAATTTACAAAACTACTATGCAATAGTTTCAGAACTGTCACAAGGAAATTTATTTAAAGTACCTTCACAGCAAACTCCATATTTGTAGCTATGTGGATACATCGCTTGCAAACAGAGTAGGAACCAACACCAATATCTTCCTTCAGTTCATATACATCAGTAAATTGTGCGCCGTTTCCATGAAGCTGCTTAACAAAAAAACACATACAATCTGTCACCTAAAACAATAAAACGCTCGTCGCCCATAGTACTGTTTTCAACAGCAAAAGTTTTTTCTGGTTGCCCACAATGTCTCTTATGAATTCTGCCTCCAGAAAAACAGCAACACACTCTAAAATTTAGAAATATCCCTTGGAAACATTCTAATAATGCAAATTTTAAGTCTCCCCAACAAAAAAGAACAGACCGCAAACACTAAATATTGGTCTTTGGCATGTCAAAAAAGTTTCCCCAAAAATATACCTAGGACGTACCTGTACTATTGGCAGTATATTGGTGAGTGGTGATATTTTATGATCTTCCACAGTAGTAGTTGCCACAAAACTAAATCCTTTGAAGAGCTGATGTGCATTCGCACTAGGTGGGACTCCTGGAGAATCTAGTGGCATGCACATTTGATTAGTGTGGCTAAATCCCAGCAAGGCTATTTTTTAAACATTCAGGAGAGGTATGTTAGAAAAAACATTTTGAGGCAAGGGGAGCAAACAAGAATAACACCAGATGGTGAGTAAGACTTCCAGTCGTTTTTCTGTCTTCTCTTATTTCAATACCAAACACAAAGCAAGTATTCCCTGGTTTCATCTAAAACTGCAAGATACTGCAGGAACCAGTGTCAGAATACATGTTCTTAGGAAGAAGTTTATTAAAACAACACTACTACTTATGAGAAAGAAATAAAGATCACAGTCTTATGATCAAGGACTGCATAGCAAAGATGAGCGCCCACAGATTTTGCTACTTCAGTGGTATATGTGCTGCTGGCAAGGCAGAAATGAGACAATACAAGACATTCAGTTAGTAATACTACTGAATAATTAGAACCAAGTTTTTCTCAAAATATATGTACTTCTGAATCCACTGAAATTTCACAGCAAGCACAGCCTGATAATTCTGTGTAGTCTATTAGAACCATAGATGTTCTCCAAACATGACAAGTGGTTTTAAAAGTAAGATGCAGCAGTAAAGAAAAACTCACAAAAGAAAACCTGAAATGAAGCCTGAAGCATACTAAACAGTGTTTGCACTTGCTCTGTTTCCAAGTTCAGTTACTTGGAAATTTTTGTGGTTCAATAACTTAAGGGATATTTTAAAGATAAATTTTCATAAGCTTCTTAGAACTACTGGAGATGGCTTTTCAACTGATCTAGTTGTACAGGTACTCAGTCCACTCTGCATCTTCCCCACAGTTCTATACCTTTGCATCACCATTTTCTAAGGAGTAAAGTCAAATTCAGCATGGGTAGTGAAGGGAACAGCTCAATGAAAAGGCATTATAATACTAGTTCTAAGATTTAATTTGAATAATTATAGTAAGCAATGGGCTTAAGAAAGTTACTTAAAGCAAGTAATTTTCAGTGGAATACTGACTCTAAAAAAAATCACTGCTGCAATCAAATTTGGTTTACTTATTGTAGTAAATGCTTTCCCCCACAAGCACTGCACATCTGGCTTAGCATCTGAATTATGGTCTCAAAGCTACGGCTGATTCACCAACAGGAAAAAAAAGGAATATAAAAGTATAGCAAAATATTTCAAAGAATAGAAACCACCAAGGGAACATACTCCTTCAAAGTACGGGAAACCTGTTACACCCTTTCCTTTTAACTTTGACTTCTTTGTTTGCTGTTGTAACACTAATCTGACCCCTCTTGTCCCACAAACCTCATCAACTTATAAACATGCACAATTTACCTTTTGGTGTTTTTGCTGTGAATTCTGGATCAAAACAGAAGGTATCTTCTGGCTTTCCAGAAGCAGGTTTAAATGGAGGTTGAATTTCTCTTCTGAACAGTTTCTAAAGTAGGAGGAGAAGATCATAAAACCAAGAGTGAATGAAATTTCCACAGGTGCTACAATTTTGCAAGCTAGAGGGTAAGCAACTCCAATATTATTATTTAATTAAAACAGTTTTCTGAAAGAGTGAACAATATATAGCACGTAGAAAACCACAAATATATATGGAAAGACTGCTTTACTTTCATGGAGCTTTGATTTGAATTGCTACAGTAAATGTTACCAAACAAGTCAAACAATACAGAACTTTTCCTTATTCTTCTGAATGTGCCTCATCTACCAGATCAGTACTTTTAAAACTCTAACAGGCTGTTACTTGTCACTAGTTCCTCCGTGGCTTATCCAGAAAAACACGGAACAGCCATAGCACCTCTTACCTTCTGCCAGCACCTCAGACCTGGTTCACAGCTCTTTTGTCAGAACCCTGAAAAACCCATGCCAAAAGGGAAGACATGGAACACAGTCTTCACCTTGCTCTTCTGGGTCCCAAAGACTTCTCACGAGTGACAGGCACGTACCTTTTGGCAAGGAACTGCCAGTTCTCAAAGCTCTATTCCATTTTTTTCCCTGATCTAATATACTAAATTAGGGGGAAGGAAGGAAAAAGCTCCTTCTTTCTTTCTACTTTACTCAATATGCTGTAAAAAAATGCATTGCCTTGGTCATCTCAAATCTGCAATAAGCCCCATTCACAGTTAAGGAAAAGTCAAGCAATGTTGCAGCCCTAAGCAAAGTTCAGGAGGTTCTGAGAACATTTTCTTGGCATTTCTCTCATCCTTTCAGACCTGTTTTTTTGCAGTTCTTCTCATTTAATCTTCCTGCACAGAAACATGCAACATATTTCAATAAAAAGATAAATAAAACACAAAAACCCACATAAAACACACAACCAAGGAAGAGGGACCCGAACTCATCCAAAGAAATAACGAGGTAAAATACAGAAGTGGTCATCAACATTGTAGTGAAATAAATATAAAGCACTGCCAAATTAAAAAAAGGGGGGGAAAAAAAAAAACCACAAAACCCCAGAAACTCTGCAGATCTTTCAAACTTCCTCACTGATATTTAAAAAAAAAAAATGACAGGACTTATGAAGCGTTCTAACATGAAAGTTTTGCTGTTACTGAAAACTCTACTTGCTAAACAGGACTTTATGGTGGATACTGCATAAACACAGCTAGAAAAAACACCTTCTCAGAAGCAGATACAAGAGATAAAGAGAAGGATCACAATAGCAGGCTTTACAGAAACAGCTGAGCACTGTATTGGCTGGCATTGCAGGTAGTCCTGTCTGTATCCTTTTGTAGGTACTATAGCAAAGGAGTGTTTTCAGCGTGGGTTTATCTGATATAGAGCATCTGGGGTTTGAGAATGTTTCTGGAAACACATCTCAAAAGATTATAGACATCTACAGAGGAAAAGCTTTAAGGCGCTTGTTAAAAATTTAAGCAAGCAGTCATGAACTTGTACAGACTCCAGATCATCGCAGTCAATACTTGAGCTGTGAACACAGTATGACTGATAAAGTCAGAATGTGCTGCAGCTAACTAGAGAGAAGTCAAAGAGAATCACAATCACAATGAGCTTTTGTGCCCCACATGGAAGCACTAGACAGACATTTACTGAAGAGAAGGATTCCTGCACATAGGCAACATAAGCATCCTCCCCCAGCTAGAGTGTTCTAACAGACAATTTAAGCATTTGAATGCTGCAACTCTTCATTATTTACAAAGTAAATGCACATTTTATAATTATTACTCTCTATACCATAAATACTACAGCTCCACATGCCAAATTATAGAAGCCAGAACGTAACAGTCAGCAGTCCTGCAATGTTTACTGTGCCTTATTTGGATACAAGTACTTATAATGCTACAACATGTAGAAAAATTAAAACCAGCATAATTTGATTCATTTTGTACTTACATTCCAGTCAACAGTAGAAAAAAAAGGATGTCTCTTAATTTCTTCAACTCCATCTGAACCAGCTCCTGAGCAAAGGAAATACTGTATTTATAACACTTTTGGGTAAAGTTTTGAAGATGACTGCACTAAAAAATTAGTTAATTTCTAAAAACTTTGCACAGACATGGCAGAGGGAATTACAAATACAGCAATATTCTAAAGACTTAAAATACTCAATTAAGAAGCATACACCTTATCAGGGAGGCAAACAGATTACAAGAAGCCCATAATACAGTCAATTATCTTTGCTCTGACACTGTCAAAGCCTTGGCTCACTGCTACAGTTACGAAGAAAGTAAACATTCATTAGCCAACCCCAGGAAGTCATGATCCAAACTAACAAAAAATGGTAGCTAGACCTAAATGTTACTGACCATCCAGAGCTTGAGAGTCTCTAGCAAATACTTCCTTTAAATAATCAACTTAACCCAACTACTTTTATTTCCAAGATCCAAATAAATGAACCAACCTAATCTATTTGATGGGTTCCTTTTAAACAACATCCTCAGAAGACTTTGTGCTTCAGGGCTGAGGAACTGAGGCATTCCAAGTTTTGCTCTAGAGGAAAACAGAGACCAAGTAAGAAGAAATGTATCTTGCCAAAAACTGTCTACACAGAATTTATTGCACAATCTGATGTATCAAGGATCTATTCCAAAGTCTCATAGACTGTACATATTTAAATCAGCAGCTTTTAAATTTCATATTATATAAAAGAAACCAAACCCAAACATAAACAAAAGCCCAAAACAAATCCGAACAAAAAGACATCCTGACCACAGCTAAGCCCCCCAGACAAGCTTTATGCTAAAATAGAGTAAAACCATTCTCAGGAATACATATTTTCAAAGATATCTTCATGTCACCAGGAAGCATCACCAAAATACCTCCACCAGAATCAATGCCAGAAGAGACTCAAATCCCAAATTACTTGCCCCTGAAGTGATTACTAATATTCCTCTTGAAACAAAAGCCTCAAGAAGTAGAAGCCTCATTAAGCCATCATATAAAATGCTTACTGACTTGCTAAGGCAAGAAGTTCTTCTCCAAAACTGTAGTATCACTTCAAACTCCAAGTAAGGCTAGTGATCTGATCGATCTGTTTTCACAGGTAATAACACTATAAAGTCATCCTCAGGGTAAGCTCAAACTGCTGTACGTTGGTAAGAAGAGAACTTCTCTCTCACCCCCTTCCCTGACTGTCACCCCTTCAAAAGGCTCAAGGCTCTACATGTGGTCAAAAGCAAACTCTTTGTTAGTTAAGTGCAAATAAAGATGAGAACATATTTGCCCAACAGCTTCAATTAGTAATTACCAGTTTACCCAGTCTGTCCTGTTAGACAGCTTCTGGTGTAACTGATGTAATTTAATATGAAAAATGTCAGCCTGTATGTGCACTCTCTGTACCTACATACACAAAGCAACATCTGATTAACTACTGCTTACAAAATAAAGGATGCTGTAACAGCCTAACAACATCATGAGCGGTAAATAATGGTGGTCTAATTCACAGTACTGTTTTTACCTTTATTATACACCTACAATAAAAATACAAGTTAATCCCTACGTTTTTAATTCCTGCATATACTTCATTGTATTTCTGTGGTCTGGGATCCGAATCTTTTTGGGAGGGGGCTGGGCTTTCTTGTTCCTGTTCTTCCTAAAACTCTTCAAGCACAAGCAGCTACAACAAGCTGTTAAAACATATTTAAATGACATTTTCTGACTTTCCAAAAGTAAGAAGATATACTTACTTGAGTATCATATTCATAGTTTCATTTCGATCTTTACCTTGAAATGGTAGTGTACCAGTAAGCATTTCAAACTGAAAAGAACAAATGTTAATCTAAATCAACACTTCTTCCCCCAACTGCTCAAAGTGTTTAGTAATGTACTGTTCCCTATCTCTACATCAGACATACTGCCTTGAGCTTTTAAAAGATTATCCAAAAAGTTCACAAATCTAAAATTTGGTTGTCACTGGCACTTTACATGATAACAACAGTGGCAAGTGAGACACAATTATGATGTAGGAATATCTGAAATCCACAAACTACTCTAAGTAATAAAATCTCCTCCATAACCAATTCTTAGATGTTGCCATACTCTGAAAAGAACAAGAAGAATAAATTCTAAAACAGTACTTTACTTTTAATTTCAATGTGCATATTTCAGCCTGATGCTCTAACACATCATGGCATAGGTGTGCTAGCAGTTACTGGTTTATTTCACTGCAACACTCCAGTATTCATTCAACAGGCTTACTCTTACAAAAATGCAATTAATATTCCATAAAACCAAGTATTCAGGGTGGGGTTTTTTTTAACTATCAAGTAATATCTGAAATAAATATACAAACTGAAGACTCACACTGACCACAATTGTTCTAAACTACCAATGGACTACATGTGATTGTTTTGGTTCCTGACAAGTACTCCTTATAGGGCTAAGCAGGTGAAAAGGGAATTTTATTCAGATTAGTTACTATTTCAGGTGACATCCAGTTATTATCTCTTCCCCTTACCCAAGCATTAGTAATTAGATCTGGACAAGCTTATTCTAATGACATTACTTCACATTCACTTAGACATATGCAATGTATTTGTGACCTTAAGCAAGGTAAGCAACGAAGCATACAGTACCATGAGAACACCAAAGGACCACCAGTCAGCACTCTGGTTGTGCCCTCGCCTGTTTACCACTTCAGGTGCCATGTATTCTACAGTACCACAGAAAGAATAGGCCTTCTTCTCTTGATCTACTGATTCTTTGCTGAGTCCAAAGTCTACAACAACAGCATTACAAGAATATAGCCAGTAAAGAACTTTAGAAAAAACAAAATACTGTACACAGTAGTTCAAAGTGTTGACAGCTTTTGCTTGCTTGCTTTCAGATTACTGTGTCACTATCCTAGCTCTTCATGAAACAAGAAACTGCAGATATCTAGAAATACTGCACACAACCAGTTTACTACATACCATTCTGTAAGTCCTATTAAATTGATTAGCCATCAATATTACTATTCAAAATACTTGTAATATTACATGATTAGAGCCTTAAGATAATCAAAAGGTCTCATCTCTGTTTACTACCTGCTTTTTTCACATAAAAAATTGAAGTAAAAATCAGGTTCAAAGAGAACTCAGTCTGCAGGGTCTAGTATTACTGAATGATGAATAAATAAAATCAGACTAAAAATATTGTTGTTATATAAGACAACGTGGTTCTGCAACCTGACTCAAACTCAGTAAACTTGTATATCTGCTCACTTCACTCCCAGATTCCTTTTTCTTCACTAGTTTGAACAATGATACGCAAGTCCTTGATATTTGCCCAACTCTCAAGAGTCCCTTTTTTCAAAGGGGAAATGACTGCTAATCAATAATCCCATAAATTATTCTTTCCAGTCTCAGAAGGAAATGAGAATTTTAGGAGATAACTGGATTTAAACATATAATACAGAATTTTTAAAATTATGCAATTTATAAACATGATTTCTTTCCATCGTTATTCCAACAATTTTTTGAGAGTTTAAAAAGCTTAATTTTATCTTGGAATTTAATAGGTAATATCGGTAGATAAAATATATAATGAAATCTAGAACATAAAAGCATAACCTGAAACATGATTTAAAGCTTGCAGAAATTGATTGCAATTTGATTTCCAAATAGTCTTACGCATTTGTAATTTCCCAGAATATATGTATTTTAATTGTTCCTCATAGAACATTGTTCTGCAATTTTGTATGCATTTCAAAGTGATAATCTAGACAGGCAAAAAAAGAAGTAATATTTCAGAAGTCTCACTGTACACTAAAATCTTTTTACACCAAAAGCACCTCTGCTCCCTTTTAAAAGTCTCAGTCAGCAAATTTAAGCCTGTCTCTACCACCTCTTGATCTTCTGTTAAAAGGCATTTCGTAGTAAATCTGATACAGCTCACTTCCTAACCAGAGTGGTGGATAGTTTGAGTTATTAATGTACCACCTCCTGAACTAAAGCTCCCTCAAAAAACACGTTCAATGGCTGTTTTTTTTATTTCCAACTACTTTTCCTAAATTTTAAATACAGCAATTAGGATATGCAGTTAGCAATATTGCTCTTAGTACTGCAACCTGATCTACACAAATATTAGCCCTGAAAACTAACTTCAGGGGAACCTGCATGGACATAAGGATCTGAAAACTGCAAGATACAGTCTCTGGTGATCTAAAATACTTCACTAAAAGTACTTGTATAAAAAAAAATAAATATTTATATAGAGAAGTGATACAGATTTAAGAAGTCTGTCTAACCAATCAATTTCTAAACAGCTAAATACTGGCTCACACATAATCTAGCCATCACTATACATGTCTTAGGCTTGTAACTAAAAGCTTGTACAGGAATACGTTCAGAAAGTGCTATACTAGTAAGTGTTACCTACCTGTTAACTTGATATGTCCTGCTTCATCAAGCAAAATGCTGAAAATTAAAATTCACATTCACCAATACACATAAAGGGGAATGTTTACATAAAACATTTAACACATAAAAGTTAACAATTTTGATCTCCAATGGCTGTTATTAATTTAATAAGTCAATATTATCTCATTAAAATCACAGATATATTTTTTACATTTACATAGTCTAACAATAATATTTGTAATTTTTTACATCACTATAGTAGAAAATGCAAAGCAACAAGCAAAATACATGTAATAGTGGTAAAATACATTTTACTTTACTTTTCTGGCTTCAGGTCCCTGTATACAATTCCCAAGCTGTGAAGGTGATCCAAAGCAAGGGCCAGTTCTGCGAGGTAGAATTTCACATCTTCCTCTGTAAACATAACCTAATAAGAACTGTATAGATTTACCTTCTGATCTTGTCTTCAGTTTTTAAAACTGCAATCTAAAAAAATACTCCTGTCTGCCTGAATTTCAAATAAGTTTTAGAAGTACTTTATGAGCTCATAATTCATTAATTCACCTAACAGAAATTATATACTAATACAGGCTAATCATAAAGTATACAGTCAAACTACCTGCAATACTTAAACAAAACCATCAGAGCATTATTGCAGAGCATTAGCTAACTTTTAAGGTAATAAATGTTACACCAGCACCCCTGCCACAATCCTATACTGACTGCTTTCCACTGCATTGTAAAATTTAGTACACGACTGCTGTATTGAGTGACTGTCTTTGAATTCACATTAACAATATGTAGAAAAAGCAGAAATACTTTTTCAAAAGTACAGAAAATAGAACTGGTGAAAACAACAATTACATGAAAATCTGTAGTAGGAGATGAAGAACCCACCCTGCTCTTCTGAGGAAATTTGAAGAAACCTAGTGAGATACTGAAAAACTGACTGACATTACATACAGAGCATTTGAGTGATGCACTTCTATCCTCTATATTCAACTGGTTGCTTTTCATCTCGCATACAAGAATTGTACCTGCTTTGCCTCTTGTCGTGTTCTGCAAATTACTGGAATTGAGTCTGAGGTTTAAGTGAACTAGTCCTTTATTTATTGAAAGCACCAGGAATAAGGAGAACAGCCATCTCAACTGCACAGTAGATAGCTAACAACACTAAAATTAAGGTAACTGGGCGTACCAATTTAGCAGTATACTAATCTATACTTTGAATTGCACATATGTAACCTGCTCTACTGGCAACAGAAATATTCCTAATTTCCATAACAATAGGTATTAATGTTCTGTGAACAATAAAGCTGTTACGCTATACTGTTTTACCTAATTTTTTTTAAAGAGCATTATTGATACAGGCTTTTATCTGCATTCAGGAGAAACTTTGGATATCACTAATCCTTGGAGTAGTCAAAATACAAACCTCAGAATGCAATGATGCTAAATGGTATTCTACAGTCTCCCAATAATCATTTCACTTAAAACTGCTTTCTGTGTTAAATTAAACATGATGCAAGTCAACTTCATTAACTGTTACTAATGAAAATTTCATTATATACTCATTTCACCTCCACAGCTTAAACCCTTCTATGCATATTAGAATTTAAACACCAACAGAAGTGTTTTAATAACCTCATACTAAACCCAATTAATTTAAAATAATCCTTGTGTGGCAACTATGAAACGCCATGGGGAATTTACCCTCAAGGATATTGTCCCCATTTTTGCTTTTCCATGTACTTTTGAAAATACTTTATCTTTCCATCATAAAATAAAAAGCCCTGATTTTTTTCCTTACCTATATACACAGTAAACGTTTAAAAGAAAATAACTGAAGTCTTCCAAAAACAATTAGAGGTTTAACAATAACAAAACTTGATAATTATTACTTTATTCCCAAAGGGAATAAATACACCTTTCAACCACCCAGCTAGTATTATTATGGATAGGCTTGCATCCCTTATTTAAGAATATTGCAAACTGAGTAATCCCAGCTGTGTTAGTACTAAAGTTCTTCCTGCTACAACACAATTTCTTCTATAATTAGACATCTTATATCAAAGCAGAATTTGACCTCTTTCCTACATCCTGTTCCAACAACTCTTTGCAAGTCAGTTGGCTTGTTTAAGCCTTTTGACCTCCATTTTAGTCTCGGTAATCAATTTTGAGCTCAATTCTTAGACATAATCACTCTTTCACCAAGGTCAGCTTTTTATAAAAAGGAGAACCCCTCTCTCCCCTTTAAATTCTTCCTTCTCTTTTGCCTGTTCTTAAAGTCAAGCTTAGTTTTTACCATATGAGGAAATAAAACTAGCACATGGCTTTGCATACTGGGGACACAACCACTTCCTTCATGTCATGAAGGACCAGCCACATACCCCATTTTCCCATTTAAGAAAGTGTTATTTCCTATGTATTAGCAATACAAATGTATTTACATGGGTGAAAACACTGAAAAGCCCTCTTACTGAGAAGTTGTTGAGAAATTGCCATTAAAAATTGAAATCTTTTATGAAAATTTGACAAGTTTGGAGAAAGAAAAGTCTCATAAACATGTTCATAATACTTAAGGTAGCATATAATAAATACTTAATGAAAAAGGTTTAAAAAAAACCCACAACAAAAACCAGGCTGCATCCTATTCCCTCCTCTGAAGCTCTCACTCCAAAAAAAAAGCAAAAAACGAAAGGAAAAATTAAAGGTGCAGTTGCACACCCATGTTAGATGAAAGGAAGTGCTTTCAAAAATACTCAATTTACACTTTGTGAGATTAAGCATTAAGATTTGTATTACAGCATTCTGAAATTTTACAATGCAGCAGAAATCTCTCAGAGATGCAGGCTTTCAGAAGCACTTAAGCTGACTATGAGCACGAGAACTTCTACATCCTCTTCCTTCGTTGCTAAATTTTAATTTACTTCAATTAGGTTTCTAAGCAACAAAACATTTTTAGACAAAAGAACTGCACTTTGCAGATACCAAATTAAAACTCAGACTTCTAATCAATACACACTCATGTTACTTAAGGTTACAGAATTTATTCTAGAACATGTATGGAAAGCCCAACTAAGTTATTAAAAACTTGATTATGATAAGATACATGGGGGAAACAGCTACAGAAGACAATACTATATTGACAAAAACTCTTAATACTAAGTGAAGGTAAAATTTTAGGTACTTACCTCTTTGGATAATCGTGTGAATACATCTCCTCCCCTGAGAAAATCCAATATTAAATATAGCTTCCCTTCAGTCTGAAAGGCTTAAATAAATAAATAAATACACAGATCAATGGTTGTGTGACAAAGACGATTTACAAAACAGATCTGAATGCTTTTACAACTTGGAAATTCCAATGAAAGGCAATACTTTTGTTATGGATCTAAAATAACTCAGCAGCACATGAGGTAATTTCCTGAATGATCACCTGCTTCTTGTAGAAGACAATCTTAGTCATAAGAGATCATTAAAATACTGACATTTCTCCTTTCTCAAACAGGGAAAAACCAAGTATGTGAATTATTGTGTTTTGGCTTTACTCAATGAAAACCAAAAAAACCTCTCTGCAGAATTTGCCAGAATCTTCCAAATCTTTCATTTCAAGAGGACTCAATCTAAAATTTACCTTCTTTTCTAGCCCTATTATTTAAAGTTGCTAGAACCTAATTTGGGCACTATAAACCTGAGAAAGAACAAGATCAGATATGCCTTCAAGTATGAAAGAAACTTTCAAAGAATGTAGCAAAACCAAATACCAACCATAGTGCAGTTTGACGATAAATGGATGATTTACTTCTACTAATATATCTCTCTCCATTTTTGTACGAACTCTATCCCGAACTGAGGGGAAAAAGGAAAAGACTAGGATGAAGCAAAAATATCTGGTATAATACAAATTGAACAGAAGTTATTTCTAAAGCAATACTTTTCCTTGTTATTTGTTTATAACTTTAAAGTCTCTCACAAAACACATGCTTTCAGATAACAAAACTCTGTTTTTTTAATTCCTTGACTGATATTCATTATTGTCTTCAATTTCCTTCCCCTCCAACACATTCCAGTATTTTCTTATAATCTACATTACTTTCAAGAAAAAGCTCACATCTGTATTTCTAGGCAGCTAACTTCAGTCTCTGAATTAACTATCTGGACTGAACATATATTTTCTGTCTTCTAAGATTACTTTTTCCTCCCCAACTAGTAACAATCCCTCTTTATGCACAGTGAACTTGCATGCATTACAGTTTCTTCTGAATGACAAACCAGTAAGCTAGCTTGCTATGGCACCTATAAGAAGGAATGACTGACCAATTTTAACCACAGTAGAGCTCTAACTTCAGACAAAAGGAAAAGTGTTTATGAAATTAATTTGGTTTCATATAATGATCAGACTAAACGAAATTAAATGATGCAATTTTAAAGTTTGAAAGAGCACTGTTAACCACATACCTAAAGCTATTTGGCCAGATTTAAAATAATTCTAAAACATGAGCTTACAAGTTACTCCAGACAAAAGCTACCATCAGAGAACAGTTATGAACTCACTCAAAAATACGTAGCAGAAAAAAACAAACCAAACCAAACCCAAAAAAAAGCTTTTAAAAAGAATATTTACATGAGTCATTTAAGAGACAGAGGTTCACACACGTACCTTTTAAAGAAGCTTTTTTCAATACTTTCATTGCATAAAGTTGCCCAGCATCAGGGCCAATTATTTTCCGTACAAGGAAGACCTGGTAATACAAACCCCATTTTTAAAATTACTCCTGAAAATCTTTTACGTAAACACTAGATTAAGCTGACTTAAATAAAATAAAACACATTATTTTATGTCTTTACCTTAAACTTCATTAATACAGACAAGGAGATAGCATGTCCCTAGTCCCATCCCACTCCTCGAAAAGTCCATGCAATGAAAAGGATGCCAAACATTCATAATGTCTTTTTGCATCAGCAAGCTTAGTAATCAAATACGCAACTATCACAAAGGATTTGCAAACATCCTTTTTATTTCAGACAGCTTTCGGTGTTCTTTCCTAAGTATACACCTTTAAAGGAAGAACAAAATTACATTCCCTTAATCAGATTAGAGGTACGTACACCACCAAGCTCTCTGAAGTATTAAGCTTCATTATAAACTACGCATTCTTTCCTACAGCAAGCCATTTAAATAAGTACTTATTTGATAAGTACTTGTATAAATCTGTGTCTTTATATTCCTTACTTGGAGAAGGACAATTCTGGAGGTGCCCCTGGTCTGGCACCTCCTAAGAGTTTTTTGAGTTTTAAGACCCAAGTCTGAAATATGTAACAGGTTGTATTAATGAATTCTGTAAGAGTGCCAAGATGAAAGCAAGGAAACCTCACCATTCAAGATCAAAGCACCCTTTCCCCCTGGAATAGCAACTCCAACAGGTCTTTCTACTCTTTTATTTCCAGGGGAGTTTTAAAGATAGATGGTATATAACTCGACACTAAGAAAAGCATAGTATTAGATAAAATCATGCAGTACAAATACATGTATCTCCAGTGAGTAATATTCTAACTAGTAGTCTTTCAATTTACAAAATGGCTCGGTATGCGCTCCTGTTTCCAAGCTGCTGTTCTTATAATAGCAATTATCATGAGGAATGTTTGTACCATAAAAAAAAAAATGATGTATGATCACAAGAGAATGCCAAGAGCTACCCAAAATGGCCTCTGTGATCTTACCATATTCATGTTTTCATTAACACCAGATTTGTTTACACATATACTTCATTAGAAATTATTAGATAACTAGAAATTAGCTTTTTAAAAAATAAGCATACAAGCTGGCAACATTCTCCATTTTAGAATGAGAAATTCATACACTGCCACTGACCACGTTCCACAGGGTTGGGAGAGGGGCTGTTTTTATTTTAAGCTCTAGTTTGTAGAAAAATGTCATTGTGTTTCAAGGTTATTGGGCTCTTTGTTTAAATTTTGCCTAATGACTGATCTGCAGCACTGCTCTCCTGTTATATGATGTTGATGCTCAAATAGTAAAGGGAATAATTCAGACACCAGCAAATAAGAAAACATCTGTAGAGTAATACACTCACAATTACAAAAGTATTTATAAGCCTGTACAAGTATTTTAGTGCTTATTAACTAGCAGCCTGTGAGAATGTAAGGAATTCACATACAAGTTACAAATTTCAGCCAATAACAACCAAAAAAGTTGACAGTCAAAACTGCTCAAGCATAGTTGTAGTACTACTCAAGTAGTACTCAAAACTACTACTATTTAACGTGCAGACAAAGCCTGCACCTTGCAGAGATGCAATGACTGGTTATTCAATTGAAAAGCAGATTCAAAGTGGCCACATGTGCAAGATGATTCAACTAAGCTAACCGAAGATCATCTTCAGCAGATCAGGTGCTAAAGCTTTAGATTATCAAAGGCTGAAGAGAGAAATTCAGTAATGGACATGAAATTTAACCCTCTATTTCTGTGAAGCATTGTTAAATCCTGCACAGATGTCAGAAAAGACAGGTAGAGGATGGGCTGTAGCACTATAATAGATCAGGGAAAACCAACCTTGTGTTTGCTAAACCCAAAGGGAGATCCCTGGGAAGTATGAACTAGAGGGATTAACACAAACACCATCAAGGCACCACTCACTGATCTTTGTTGTTTGTTTTCCCTTTTCAATAGAAAGCCACAAATAGTAGACAAAATGAGCTCTGCTCAGATTTGCAACAGTCACCATCCAGTTCTTAAAGCTAGTTCCTCAACCAAGCACTGCCAGGTTTTGAGAGCCCTAAAACAGATGTCTCACCAAGCTGGCAGGATTCTGAGCAAGAGCTTTCTTTAGGCTGTCCGGAGTCTGAACTCTGGGAAGTAAGAATCTGAGTCAGGGCTAAAAGGTCGGTACCAGATGTACTAACCTAAGATAGCTTAATACATCTCAAGTCAGGAGTAATAAATGCACAGAGCCTTTTAAGCTCTCAAGATGTGTATGAGGGAATTGCCAACCAACATTACCAGATAAACAAATATTTCCTAAGCTGTAAAGCATGAAGAAATACTTTAAAGTCTATTTCTGAACTATCATTTCCAAAATGCCTTCCTAATGTCTTCCTCCCCACATACAGCTCTATGCAGAGATTTGTTCTTGCCATGAGACAAATAAAACCAGCACAAGAACAGGAAAACAGAAGCATGTATAAAACAGATTGCTTACTTGAAGCTGCAAAAGATCTAGTTTGAGTCTGGTTTAAAACAATAAATTAGCTTCTTATACACTGGGATTAGTATTTCAACTCGTGTTTAAAACTAGTGACTGAGATACTACAGTCTTGTTTTCATTTCTGCAACATGACTCCAAATGGTACACTACGAAAACATCAGTGTAACCAAAAAATTGCCATATTTCTTCTACATGCTATTTGACTGATTGTTCACTTAGTGTCTTTTAGCTGCACATTACTTGACAGATAGAGCAAAATAAAAAACCTGAAATACATTTCCCAGGTTATTTACTGTTACGCTGATTCAAGTTCCAAACTACCACAATCATTCTCCCATATCTACATCAATACAAATTTTGTATACTGAAAAAAGTCAAACATTCACAGCATGTGAAGTACCATCATTAAAAGACAAATCACTACCTCCTCCAGAAGAGCCTCCAGAAGTGTCTATTACACCACTGGTGCCTCCCAAGCATGAACCCAAGCTACAGAAGATAAAAAGCAACCTATACAGAATAGAGTTATTGTTCAGTCTGATTCCACAGCAGATGGTGCAACAAAATCCTGAAGCAGTTGAAAACACCATGGATTTGCTTCAGATAGCCATGGCATTAGGCAAACAGAGCTTGCCAGCACAAGAGCTGTTGTATAAAACCCACACCTAAATCTTTTCACATGAAAAAGACAAGGGGTAATGGGCACAAGTTAGTCCTGGGGAGATACCAACTGCATGCAGGAGAACAACCAGTCACTGGAATCATCTCCCCAGGTAAGTGGTGGATTCCCCAACACCAGACACTTTTAAGATTCACCTTGAGAGAATGCTGGGACATCTAGTCTAGGTCACGCTTGGCCTAGAAGGGTTGGACCAGATGATCCCTGAGGTCCCTTCCAACCTGGTATTCTGTGATTCTATAATCCAACCGGCCAAATTCCGTACTGTTGGTACCATTATCCCCATGAAACTGCAGATGCCAGTCCAAGTGAAGCACAGATGTGCCTCTTTTCAGTGAAAGCAAACCACAGCTTTCCATGGCAGCCCTCCCAAAATCTGCTACTGACTGACCCTTCCTGCCTAAAGACTGAGGCTGCTGTCCCTCAGTGTCTGGTATGATTGGGTGTACTGCTATAAAAAGTGCTGCCTTGGCACCAGAGTAAGATTGAAAAAGATGAAATTTGTCAGTATCTTTTCAAACATCCCCAGCAACTCTGCCTCAGCAGTAACTTTCAGGAATGCCTGGACAGGTCTATGGAAAAAGACATCTCCTTTTCCTCTAAAAACAAGACAGAAATGCTATCATAGAAAAAATGTAACACCTCCCACTCCCCACCCAACTGCAAAACAGGGTAGAAACTTCAAAACAGGGCAATTTCCACAGGCATATCTATCTGCACTCAGATGTGTTAGGTTTATACCTTCCCTTGCAGTATTAGTGAAATAAGGGGAGTAAGACAAAGCAGGTTTAAACTGAACATCAAATAAAAAATTATCTTACCTTTCCAAATGATCCCTGTCCAAGAACCTTAAGGAGTTCAAACTGTGCTGGATCTGCTTTCTCACAGCCTTCTTTCACATGGTGTGTAATAGGAATTTCTTTCACACTTCCTTCATCCTATTATTTCAAGACAAACAAAAAGCAGCAATGAACAGGCCTGAATGAGTCAAGTATCATTAGAAATGCACACAAATGCCTCCTCTTTTCTTTGCTGGTGTTTTGTTTGTTTGGGGTTTTCTTTGGGGGGTGTGGGTTCTGTTTTCTTTGGGTTTCTTAATGTTTTAAATTCTAGTATGACAAGAAAGCTGTTCAAATGAAGAATTTTCCCATCCATCCTTTCATAAACAGAAATTTCTAAACTGAAGTAAAATTCTCAAAGAATGCTTATTTACTTTTGTCATAAATTACAGCTACAGCAAAGATGGATTTTCTTGCATGAAAGGAATAAATGCACAGATCTTTAAACTAAGTCTAAGATGATCCTTCTGTGCTTCACTTTTGTTTAGCAGCCTTTAGTTTTCCCAGTTGCTAGTCTTCTCATCTTCCCCTTTCCTGAAACAGTCTTAATGAAACCTAAATTGAATTTAATCATTTCAGTAATGATTGCTTTTCACAGCAGCAAATAATAAATATGGTCATCCATTTGCAGCTAGAGGAATATGCATCATTTGAAGAGCACAAATGTCCTATTTGTGAGTCATTTAAGAACTCTGAGAATTCTTGAATTCAACAGAAGAAACAGCTCTGGAGTGCAGAGTTCATGGAAGGACTATCTTGTATGGAGACGACCTTTGGAAAGCTGAGGGTAATTCTGAACTGTTCACTTCTTCCTGTTACTCTCATCTTTAGCAAAGCAGAGCACAGCGCCCTCAATTGTGAAAAGACAAACATTCATGATGAAAACAAATCAGATGATGTATTGCAGCTCTCACGGTGTAAGAGAAGTTTGTGTGAGCCAAAACAAGCAACATGTCAAAATAAGCACCCTTGAAACTTAAAACTACGTGCTAAGGCCTACAACAGCAATCTCAGCTTACATGTAGAAAAGGAGCAGCACCTCTTTGCCCTACCAAGAATACCAATGAACTTCTTGTACACAAAAAATACATCCCAATCACACCAGGAAATCACATCTGATTTGCAGTACGTTGCTTTTAGGGTATCCAAATTATTATTAACTATCCTCCTATCCTCTCTTTAGGTCTTCATCTTGAAAACTTCTCTTAGCAGAGACCAGAAAAACACCCTAACCCTAACACAGTGCATTGCTCTCCTTCAACAACAAGTACAAACAGCACCAGAAAAAGACCTGACCACTTAATGAAATGGTTGGCTTCAGTTAAAAACAGCATTCTATAGTCAGGCTGAATACAGAAAGTCTTGCATACCGGGGAGGGTTTAAGGCCAGGCTGGACAGGGAGGACTCGGAGCAACCTGGTCTAGTGGAAGGTGTCACTGCCTATGGCAGGGGGTTGGAACTGGAGGAGCTTTAAGGTTCCTTCCAACCCAAACAGTTCTATGAAGATCACACATTAAAACAAGTAAACAGCTGACATACATTTACGATACAGTGTACACATGCCAACTTCATTTCATCCCTCCACCTTGCTGACGGTACATGTAAATATTCATCGAAAAGATGCACATATTTTAAGCACGTGCCTGGAATTTAAGGCAGGTAAGAACACCAGCATTTCAAGTCATCTGACAACAGATGAAAGCAGCGAGTTGTGTAGTTGTACAAGAGACTTAATGGGTGGTTCTTTCTATGAAATATGTAAATAGTCTATTTAAATGCCTTTTTACTTCACCATCCTAATTTGTATTCCTTAACGCTGTGAACCTATGCATGAGAAAAGATCTTTAAGAGTTCACCTGCTCTTCTGTTTATCACCCACCTTGAGTCATTAGCCTGTGACATCACATGTGGTTGCTGAGGAGACTGACAGAGTATTTCTAAATGTGAACCGAGAAGGAAAATGTTTTCCATGCAAATAAAGAATAACTTGAGATGTATGAAATGAGTTATTTTTTATAAAGTGTTTTACCTTTGCAAAAGATCTCACTTAAGAATCATTAAAGTACTAAAAATTGGCATGACTGAAGTATAAGAGGACCTCTGCATCATCAACAAGAAACAAGCAGGTAAGAAGTAGAACAGATATATAAGCCTGTTTCACTTCCATTTCTGGTTTGGCCTCCATGAACTGGAAATCTGGTTATCTGGTTTTGTACTCTGCTGGTTGAACAGCACATCCATCTCAGGGTTCAGGTACCAGCTCCCACCGAGCTGCCTGGCACAAGAGGCAACTATTCTCAGTAGTTCAAGAGAACAAAGCACTGAAAGAAACTCTACAATCATTTATGGCTTTGTGCCATCTTACTTTGTTGCAGCTTGACTGGTATGTAGCTCCAAGCACCTAACAAACAAGCTCAGCAACATCCTTCTGGTTCAAGCACAGCAAAAGATTGAGACAACCCATTGCGCATCTTTCTTTGCTACATGTAATACGACTACAACACTGACTGTTTATTTGCTTACTCCACACCAGGAAAAGTCCAATTACCACGTTTCTATCCCCAAGAGTTTATTCTCCAAATCACTTACTCAAGAAGTTATTGCAACACAAAGCAGTGGTTACAGCTGGCAGTAAAATCTACTTGATACCTTCTTCCATGATTCTGTTCAAAAATACATGGATGGGCATGCTGAAAACTGATGGCAAATTTTTCCATGCGAACTCAGGCATTTCACTACGTACAGAATTAGCCTGAAATTCAGTCCAAGATTTAGCCAACACATAGAACACTGATCTTTAGCATTTCCTAAATATGCACATCACCGAATCACTGGTCAAAATCACACTCAGAGTTTATTTGGGATATTTCTATGCAAGTCAAATTAACACACTGGTGTAAAAATTCTGGTTTAAAATAGCAGGAATTAAGCACCTTCTAGACAAATGTACCACAACTACATCACAAAAAAAAAAACACAAACAAACAGATGACAGTGTAATAAGAGCAACGTTAAGCGCTCTGTGGATAAATGGTTCAAGGCTGGACAGAGCATTTCCCAAGGTTGAGGGACCTGTCAATGTTTTCTCCAGCACATAGAATCGGTTTTCCATAACCTCATGGGACAAACTTTCCCAAACAAGGCCCCTACCCAGGTACTAATTTTCAAAATCACCTTTGAGGCTTGGAGCCTCTTCAGATCTGGTCACATAAAACGACAGGCTCAAAAGTTATTAAAGAGCAGGAAATGCATGACTTTTGCTTCAAAAGCAAGTCACGCTAATAAGCGTCTCAAATGAACATCTATCGAATATACTTACATGGTAGGCATATGGTTCACCTTCTTCCATAGGCTCATCTGCCATTTTAAGGCCATTTAGCTACAGAGGGGAAAGAAAGGGAATGCAGAAGAAAAACAAAAACAAAGTTAAGACCTAAAAATTTTAAATAAGCAGAGTTCATCATTTGACCCAATTCACACTTCGGAGCACACAAATGGAAACTGATGCTCTTGTCACTCTAAAACTGGAGTTTCAAACAAATACTACTACTTAGACATTATATTTAGCATCTCCCTTATGTATGATTTAGCATATCCCTTTGTAAATGCTGTTGGATAGTGTTATTTAATTGGAATGAATTTAAAATTCCTTCTTTAAAAGCTACAGATACCATCCATACAAGATGACAGCAACGCAAAACTTTTCTGGTAAGCACAAAACTTACGTTGCAGATGCTTTTCAGACACCTACAATCTGCTGCTGACAGTTAACTGCAGTTTAAGAAGAAAAGATTCAGAAGTGATTTTGAGTCTTTTCAGGGCAAGAGCGAGAAGGGCAAGAGCAGGTAGTACAGAGAATACACACCACAGAATTCTTACGCCCAAAATAATCACCTATTTCTTTAAAAATTTAGATTCCTCTAAAAATTGGCTTGTCTCAGAGGTTATTTAAATATCTAGCAAATAGAATACTCAAATTTTAAGTACTTCAGAAACTAGCTTCGTATATTAAAATACTTCTGGATCAATTTCAAAAGCACATCTTTGACAAGCAGTAAAGTATGATATGCATCTGGACAGAAGCAAATAAATGACATGCTCTTAATGACATGCTCTTAAACCAGCACAATACTTGCTAGCAATTACCAGCCCCCTCCCCACCTCCAAACAGCAGTAAAAAGAAGACAAGAGTCCACAGTCACAGTAAAAAAAGTTTATAAGTTATTTAGTTGAAGCTCTAAGTAACGATGGTGCTTAACAACTGAAACTTGACAAAACCCCAGTGACTCTGAAGGACGTGCTCCATTTAAACATGCAAATTAAATTAAAATTAATTAAAAACTGAAAATACCTGACAAAATGGGTGAAGCCAATTATGGATTTTGCTACTGATAATTGCTAATTTATTTGTATGTTAATCTGTCAGCATTTCTACCTTCATGTGGCATCAGTCTCGCACAGCAAAACGCTAACCAGAAATAACATAAGGAAACTCAAACCACTTTTTTCCTGAAAACAGAACTGAAACCAACTAAGCTCTTAGACCAGATAACGACGCTTTTTTTCTTACACTTCTAAATTTACTTAAAATACATGCCTAAGATACTGCACTATGGCATAATTATCAGTATGCGAATTGGTAAAACACGATTAGAAAGAACTTGAAATGTAGACCATGCCCCTGTTTAAAACCAAAACAGGAAACTCGACAGACGGGTAGGGCTGAAGGGACAGGTTTATACCACCATGATTGCATCATCTAAGCAAACCCTCAACCACTTCTACTGCTTCTTTTAGGACTCCTGATTTCAAGTACAGCTTTGAGGAGCTAAGTGCTAAATGAATGATTCTGGTATCTCCAATTTTTCTAGCAAGATATCAGCGCTCATTTTTGGATTCACTAAAGAAAAGATTATCAAGTAAAGTAGCATGAGACTTTGGTTACTTTCACTCTTCTCTATGTTTCTATTTTAACCACGGTTTACACACACATTTCACATTACCTATAATCTGTCAGTTTCACCAAGGACTGGCATATTCAACATATTCATTATTTGTACCTATCATGCACTGCCACCGTAATCTCTCAAGGCCAAAACCCACTAACCCATTACCCTAGATTCAAAAATCTCACATACACTGCAATGCTACTAACTAATTTGCTAAGTATCAACTCTTTTTTGCATTAATATTTTTACCAAATTAGATACTGGGATGGACCAAACACCCAATATACTTGTTGTTATACGAATTAACTGAATATATTGAGAAATAATGCCAAAACTCAGACCAGATATGAACCAGGTATGTGCCGTCCCTGGAGATACTAAAGGCCAGGCTGAACGTGGTTCTGGGCAACCTCATCTAGTTGAGGATGTCCCTGCTGGTTGCAGGAGGGTTGAACAAGGCAACCTTTGAAGGTGCCTTCCAACCAAAACTGGTCTACATTTCACTGTCACGTACTTTCTTTTCACAGTATCACTAGGTTACATTCAAGTGTGAATCAATGTGAGGCCCACCAAAGTTGTCCAAAAAACTTATCTGGACCCAGTAGTAAAATGGGTGTCCACGTTCCAGGGGCTCAGAAATCAAATACAATTCTTCACTCATGGGCTTATTTGAAGTGAACTTACAGGGCATTTTGCCTTTTCTTTCTTTAAATGTGGTCAGCATTTTCCAAGTATTGCTATATAATTTAAGCTCTGGAAGCAATACTACCAGACAGAAGAATTGTTCATACACTGAAAACAGCAGCTAAATTCCAGGCAATCAGATACAGAAAGCTGTCACCTCTGGAACAGGGTTTTGAAACAAAAATCAGCATGTTATTCGATCTACACAGTTCCTGAGCACACCATATAAAGCATACTTTCAGCTTTCTGGCAAAACAAATGTATTCAGTTATTGGATTTTTATGGTGGGTAATCAAATGCCATCTTAATTAACAACTTCCTATCATACACTTTCCCCCTTCACTGTTGCGTATGGGGCTTTTTTTCCTGTCCAGTCTCTACAAAGACTGGGATGTCTGCCAAAGTCCAAAGACTTCCTTGTTCAGGTGCCTGAAAGTCACGACCATGCTTTTACCTTCTCTGTTTGTGAATCCTGGTCACTGTCCATTAAAACAAAACAAAACCACCTCCAACCTGTTGAATTGTGACCCAGAATCTAGTACTTTCTTTAGTTATTTAGTTACAAATTTCAATGACAAAAATCAAATCGCTACTCTTCTGTACAGATACTTATATTGGCTAAGTTTCAGCAATGAAAGTGCTCACTATCTCTCATATAAGGCAAAAAATTTAACACTTAATTCCCACCTCCGTGGAAACCAAATCCAAAACTCTGTTTCCACAGCCAACTGGGACCACTTTTAGTGATATAATCATAAATATTTATGCACAAACATATACCAAACTATTTCAACCTCCAAGTCTTTACTAAATATCTACAAACACACATATTTAATTATGGAGAACTGGAAAGCACGTTTCCATGAGAGCAGGTGAAAGAACCACAGAATAGTTTCCATTGAAAGGGGCCTTTAAAGGTCATTTAGTCCAACACCACCCCCCCCCCCCCCATGAGCAGGGACATCAACTAGATCAGGCTGGCAAGAAGCAAGTACCATTACTCTGACAGAGATTTTCATCCAGGAACTACTGTTGTTCAGTACTGCTGAAGTTCTGCAACTAACCGAACATTTTAAATATTAACTCTCATTAGAACACAAACTAAACTCAGACATTTAGGCAAACAACGTTCATGCTTTCCAAAGACAAAATGAGAAAGTGATAGAAAATATTGCCCATTCTTGATTAGTATAAAAATAACTAGAACAGCTACATAAAAGATGAGACAACCTGAGAGGTAAGAGACTTACTTTTCCAGAGGTGCAGGCTAAGAGACCCAATCCTCCAATGTCAAACTGCCTCCTGATTTAAATAGCTGCAATAGATCCCATGACTTGCTGGGACTATACCCTACTGCCTTAGGAGAATGTCCAAAGGGCTTTTGTGAGCTGGCAAAAGGCTTAACTACTGTTGCACAGGTTTTCCCTCTGGTAATTACAGCAGAAGAATTCCAGTATTACCAAAGATTTGCACCATCTTCCCTCCCATGTGAAAGACGTTTTAATTGTTCATACAGTAAATGCATTATGGTTTGGTGGGTCTATAGGTTTTGGCAGAAATAAGCTAAACAAATGGTCAGCAAAACGCCTAACTACAAGGAAAAACTGTAGAAGGTGTACAGCTGGTTCACTCTGCCCTGCTTTTTACACATCTCCATTTAGGCATTCAAACAGAATTTAAAAAAAATAGAGGAAAAGCAGAACAGGGAATTTTATAATCATACTATTATTAGATGTAGAAAGTGTTACTCATCACCACTCACATATAATCTTGTCTGGCTTCAAACAGGTAAAATTCTACATAAGGATGAACAAAGGCTTCTGCATCCTCTGTGGTTCCTCCTTCACTGTGCTTAATTTGCTAAGTTACCACAGCTACAGTCACCAGACCTAGACCTCTAAGTTCTTCCAAATGAACACAGGAATAACCAGTTTGCTTCCCCACATACAGAAGTATTACTTCAAATACGCATTTCAAAATGTTAGAGTGGAAGCTTACACTAGAAACCCCAATTATTTCAAAAAGGCTTTGAAAATAAAGTATCTTTTGAAAAAAGTCCTGTGAAGACAACCACATTTGTTCCTCATTTATTCCAAATTACATCTGCACAGAGTTTGCATCATTAAACTGATTAGCAACACATTGGACTACTGAATCTTATTTCCTGAGATAGGTTTGAAAAATCTGGGGATTCTGTGAACAGACAAACAGGTGAGAGGGTTTTTCTTTTTTGAATGCTTAAAAGCCACCATGAACAAAACTGAAGCTTAAAGGCACCTGGTTTTCCTACAAAACGTTCACAACTTTTCTCCAATCAACTGCTGTTTTTTCCTAAACAGTACATATTCTCAGTGCGTGGAGCATCCCAAGCAAGATTCAGTACTCTTTACTGCCTGGGCTGGCATGCTTTTGGGAAGGAACAGTTTTCCCCACTACAACAGCCAGCCCCACAAAGTGGAGTGTGAAGCAGGGTTCTTAGGTTTACCCAATACTGAGTTACACCACCAACAGCCGAGTCCTACCCTACCACAATGTGACCAGAGGAAGAATGACTGCTGATGGCAGCGTCCACCTGAGACTCCGCAGGTTGATGCCGAGTTTTCTCATCCACCGCTAGCCTCATTCCCTCAGTTCCTCTCACAAAGGGAAGAGGGCAGGTAACTCACTCTCTCTTTAAACATACCAAGTAAAACAGGAAGATAAAGCAATCTACCTTAAACAGACATGTACCTTACTACAGAAAGTTACAAAGTTCTTTTCCTGTGGCAAATAAGTAATACATTCAGACCGGATAACAAACTTGCAGCAACATATAATTACTGATTTTAAGAAAACATTTTGATCCTTCCCAATACCAGAGATTAGAGGAGAGCTACATGTGCCTCAGACCAGTTAGAGCTGCGACCAGACACAAACCTAACCACAAGCACAGAGACCACTGAACCAGTAAGGACTTGAGATCTTTTAACTACTGCCTGCTTAGGAGATGACTGTAACTCCAGAATAAAAGGGCATAAAGCAGCCAGTCACCAAATCATGTTTAATGGCAGAAAGGAGAACATTAGAAAAGGTTAAGATTTACACTTAATGAAAACAACATACTTCAAATTTTATTCTTAACATAGTAAAAAGTTAATCTACATAAATATTAAAATTTGATGCAAGTTAACAAGTCATACCATTCTTCTGATTCGGTGCTATTGTGAAGTCTCTCCAAAGTTATCCTGCAGGTATCAAGGGGAGCCACCTCAAACAAACCTCCTGCTCCTTTTAGAGACTCAGAATAACATTGCAGATTTCCAAAATGATCTTTAAAAGTGGTATATCAAAACAGAATTATCATCATTATTACACTGCAGCACTTTTCAATGCATAAAGACATTCATTGTTTTGCTTTTAAGTGTACTAATGTGCTTACTTTTTTTTTTTTACTTTTTTTTTTAAGACAGCTTGTTCTCAGAAGCCTTTCTAAAAAACTGCACATTGTTGCAATGGCTGAGGGCACTTAATTCAAGTTACAGGCAATACTATTACCTTCTTTTCTTAACATAACACAATCTAATTGTGGAGGTTTTCAGATGCACTAAACAAGGTAGCTGAGTCATCCACGTCACTGCCAGTAATTACTCACAAAGGAGTTATGCAACTCTTAACACTGACAAAATTCAGTGGCCTTTGATAGACCAAGCTCAGAACATGCTTCAGAGGATGGGCTGCAAACACTGGCCAAAATCAACGATATATTTATTCAAACTGCCATAGGCAACAGCTTATAGACAACAGCAGCAAAGCTCAACTCACGAACAAGCAGCAGCTCTCAATGCAGCCCAGCTTCCAGTCACTTTGTTGTTTCAACCTCGTCTTCCTTGTCACTGTCAGCCAATTAAGCAACTCACTTCTGAAGTGTCTATTTCAAAAACAAATACTTGAGTCCCAGGACACATTTACGCAATTCACAACATTTGCGTACTGCAAACTGCATGCACTGAAGTCAATTACACTTCTCCTTTCAAATGTAAGGCTATTTGCATTAATAAGGCAGAAAATCCAAAATTTACTGTATTCTGCCCATTTCCAGTTATTCCTGCATTTCATTCAGTTTGGTCAATAAAATGTTAACATTTACTTTCCTCTTCCTTTGTAGACTGCAATCATATTGTAGTCATCTACAATGGCTGATTATAATCAACACCTATTTGATTGTTGTACTATTTTTATTGCCATGAAAATACTTATTAATCCTATATTTAGGAGGAAAGAAGTTCACTCAGTATTTGAAGCTTAGACTGCTAGGCACTGACCCTTCCTACCTAGACCTAAAGAATTCCCAGAGTCACTAAACCTGCTCCACAAGTGACACTGTCACAGGAATATGACAGAACAGCACAAGGCACAGTCCAAAATGCAATCCTCAGCACTTCAAAGACATTCAAAGTAAAAAACGGAAAAATCATTCAATCCTAAATTTCTTCCAAAGGTTCATGTTGTTTTCACGCCTCAAAACATGAAAATTTGTTTCCTACCTTAAAAATCACCTCCTTCCCTTGCCAACTGTTTTTGCTTCATCAAGTCAACACAAGCACTGCTTCACTGGGAACGCGCTTATTTCTAATAATATAATCCGAAATTTAGTCAACAAGCAGATTCCTCTGGAGAAAACTTTCTCAGATTTCTCCTGCTATGCCACAACTGATGAACAAAAGCACCAGTTAACACAAGTAAGTCTGTCTTCACAATATAGGATTATTTCAGTTTCACTGCTGACTGCAGTTCCAGCAAGGCCAAGGTCACAGAGATCTATCAGACTGCTGAGATAAGGTTGTAGTAAGCATTAAAGGCTATAATCAATTCTATAAAATTTAAAGGAATCCAAACCAAAATTCATTTTAATGTAAATTAAACCTGTGCTAAATCCCCAAACCACGTGAATGTGGAATTCTAGCAAGTGGAAAGTATATTAAGTGCATCCCAGGGATGTGCTGTAAAGTGTTATAACAACGAGTATTTGTTAATATAATTTGGGAACTTCACACACAACTTTAAGGAACTGGTTTTGCTATAAATGAAGTTTCAAATGCTCCTAGCCAAATGCAACACAGACGTAATAAACACGATGTCAGAGTACAACTGCAATAGTTTTACACAGACCCTGTTAAGTAAGTAGTTCATGTACAGGCTTGAGGAAAATGCAATTTAAACAACGCCTGTTGCAAACAGTTGCATTCAGATTAGGAACACAGAGCTCTTTCAGCTGGAACTCCACTGTCCTATGCTCTGTGGGCTAGACAGGCATGACTTCAGAACCAGGCTCCTACCACAATACACTGCCAAGCTCATGTTCCTCTGTTAGCCCTGGCCCAGTCAAACATTCGAAGGTAACTTAAATGCCACCACCACAGGCAGAACTACCTGTCTGAGCCTTGCCATGTTGGGGCTAGTTCTCCAGCCGCTCTCAGTAACTCCCAATACAATATTTATGACAAGATCCGCATACAAAAGCAGCTCTGAACGTTGCACTCTGAAAAAAAGCATCAGCCTTGGTGGAGGGGTGTTAGTCCAGCTAAAAAACACTGAGACACACACAACAACCACACGTGTTCGCGTTTCAGCTGCGATACTTGCAAGATTCATTACCTGAACACTGATGTATCACAACGCTCTTGAAGAACAGGTCAATGGGGCCAAAAAAAGCTCTCAGACCTTCAATAAGCTTCATACCGGAACTACAGCATACTATTTTTACAAACCATAAGATAAACAAATAAGCCTTAATATGTTCTGCTGACTTCTTAATCCTTACCTGCAGCTTCACTAACATAATTAGGATTTCTCTACTATTAAGGTACAGGGACTGAATCAAGTATTATGAGATCATTAGGAAATTTTAAAGTGTTAAAGTGCAGCAGTTGTGGTGTGGAAATGCATATCCAGTAATTATAGTACTTAGAAGAGGCACTCTGTAGACACAGCTACAGAAAGTAAAATTAAAAGCCAAACAAAGAAATGTAAAACCTCATGGCTTTATTCCTGCTGGGAACTACTGTGGTGGTTTTTTTAACTTTGTAGGTGTCATTTTTTTATCAGAGAATAACATTTCAACAAGATCCTTTAAAGGATCTTGTCCTTTCACTTTTCCCAAAATTTTAACACCAGTTTTGCACACTTTGTACTTAGAGATGAATTTGCTACCGACCTTTTTATTTATGATAAGGAAAGACCAGTGCATCATGGAGAGCAAGTCTGACCAGTTTTAATAAGCTTTATTTAGATAACATCTTTCATGTGCCTAATACACCTAGGCACAATCTTTTATTTGTCATACCTGATGATACTTGACACACAATCCTACCCTTCTGATTTAGAAGTGCAGAAGTTTTAATACTCAATGTCACATTCTGCCGAGACACATACACTATTAAGGCATAACCAGTTTAACCATTTATTGTATTTGGAATAGCATTTGGTACTTGCTTATGGATGCACTTAGAGTGCTAAGCAATACCTCAAAGACACTCTCGAAGTCATTCCTCGTTCTTTACGTTTAAGCATCCAAAACTCAGTCTGGATATACACGTCTGGAGAATGCTCCGGGTTCTTTCTGTTAGTTGTATTATAATTACCGTAGAGTTACCCAATGAAAAAGCGAAGGGTCGGGGCGGGAAGGGGGTGGCCGGGTCCCGGCCTGAGGCACGGGGTGGGCTCCGGCTGCGGACAGCGGGGAAGGAGCCGCGGCGGGGCAGGGAGGGAGCGGCCGCTGGTGCGGTGGCGGCACCTGGACGTTCCGGCTGAGGCTGAGGGAGGGGTTCCGGGGGGGGCTTGAAACAAAGCAAAGCGAAGGGGTGGAAAGAGCGATCGGGCAAAGGGGGTCCCTTCACGGCCGGCCCTTACCTTGGGCGCTGTGGGTTCCCGTCATGAGCGCCGGCAGCCCCCCGGCTGTGGCAGGGCGGCTGTTCCTCAGGTGACGGAGGAGAAGAAACCCCAAAACTTCGGTGCTGTTTGCTCTGGAGGCGGCAGGAGAGGAAGCACAGGCGGCTGGAAAGTGGGAAACTACAGCCTGGCTCCTCCTGTGCGCTCGGTGAGGTGAGGAGCGCGAGCAAGCTGCGTGCAGGGCTGGAGGAGAGTGGAGCAGCCTGCTTCACCGTGGTTACAAACACCAAGGGGATGGACTCCTTTGTTTCCAAGCATGTATTTAGAGAGAAAGACTACAGTATTTCCAAACCCGAGGGGGCAGAAAAAAGACCATGGATGAAAAAAAAAAAACACCCTATTATTTCTCCATCACTGATTGATCTTGGAGATGGAACACACTAGATAGATACTATCAAAAATACGTATTTTTAGGGATGCAAAACTGCCTCAATGACACTGAGTTTCTGTTTAAACACTCTGCGTGACTTATCAGTGAGCTCTGTCCTTTACATAAAGCTAGCAAAGGAAGCCTCAAACCCTTCTTAATGGCCAAATAATTCTGATGAGATTAGCGTGACTGAGGGAACAAGCTGGTGCACCCCATGGCCCAGAAAGCTTTCCCATGCTGATTTCTTTCTACTCAGAAGTCAACCATCGTACAAACAAATATGTAGTGTAAGAGGCTGTGCTGCTGTAGTCCCTGATTAAATGATAGCAACCTGTTTCACAAAGCTAACTGTCACCAGCTCCCTGTTGCTGAGCCTGCTGAAGAGAGCTGCCTATTGTGAATGTGTCATTGCAGCAACAGCCAGCTGGCATGTCAGCATTTCCATTGCAATCCTATTTTTAAAGGTCTGTAACTCAACCATAGAAGATGAATGCTTTGGGCTGAAATGGGGAGTGTGTACGAGGAATGTTCATCCTTCAGAAAATAAAGAGCATGGAAGAAAGTAGGACCGAAGTTACCAGTACTCGATACTGAGAGAGAATTTGCATTTAAAATACAGAACTGTTTAGGCTAGGTCACTTTTAAAGATTATTTTCCTTTTAATAGGATTGTGCAAAGATGGAGCTTTAAGAGCAATTAAATGACAAGAGACAAAAGGGACATACCTCAGCTCCATGGGCCTTTGGGTCACACACAGCTACTTCTGCGCCTCCGCTGGTATCACTGCCACACATCCACAAGAAGCCAAACAAATCTTTTCTATGAGATGAAATATGTGTGTACTTGAGCAATGTCATAAGGCAGATCTGAAATTTCAATATAAAAGAAATCAAGTGAGAAGTGACTTTTTGAAAGTGCTTGAGTGCTCAGCAAGAACTTGTGTCTAAAATCTCTGTTGCAGATGCTGTTTTCCTGTGTCTGACTTTCTCCATTGCCTCAAACAATAAGATTGCAAACAAGTGTTCTGCATCCCCAGTCTCAACACAGCAGTATTTGAGAAGTTCAGAGAAGAGCAATAATCAAAGAAGTTAGGATTTTTATTCATGTGAAAGACTGTAAAAGGGAAGTTATGATACCTGTAGATATAACAATGGCTGAATAAGAAAAACTAAATTTAGAATTTCTTTTACTCTAGGTCTCACAATCAAAAAAGCAAGAGATATACCATAAAAAGGCAACAATATGTCTTTGAAATTTAAAGCTTAGCAAGAGCCCACCCAAACAGTCTTTTATAGAGAAATAAAACATTGAAAAGTAATAGCAAGTCATTAATTAGGAGGACCAAGGCCTATTCATTTAAATGAATATTTAAATATTATATATTTTGATTTTTTTGGTGCCTTTTTCTAGAGCATCTAATGTAGCCTGTGTCCATGACTATATGGATATCAGGTCTCGTTTGGTGTGCAGTTTTCGGCTGAGGATATCAGATCTCAACTGGTGCGCAGTTTTCAGCTGAGTATTTTTAACATTCCAGTACCTTAGTTTGTTCAGCAGCTTCTGTCCATTATGTTCCTCAGCAGGTCACTGTGATCAACATGACATTATAACCACTTTTCCCTTTGTGAGGTACTTTTACTTAATGAAGGTTTCAAAGTAACCAGTTTCTAAGTATTTATTCACTTCAAAACTAATCCTACAACATGGAAAAGTTGCCGAGAATGTTCTTTTACCGAGCCTAGTAGTGCTACTAATACTAAATGTGATCTGCAGCCAAAATTGAGCTTGTTCAGTGTCCAGCCACTCAGTTGTCCCTTTTGTGGACCTCATGGCTGTGGCCAACTGAAAACATCCATCCTGCTCATTTCATTTCCCTGAAAGTTTCATACACATGAAAATAAGAGCAACAGATTATTGATGAGTTAAAAAAAAACCTGCAAATTTCCTTCATGTCATTGCTAGCAGGACATTTCTCAGAGAGGTGTATTACCGAACTGTGTTGCCTCTGAAGTTTTCTGTCAATCTGTATCAACCTTGTCCCTGACCAAGAGTTTTTCAGAAGAATCCCGCAAACTTGGTGTTCATTCACCCAGAATGTTTTTCAAGAAAGGAAAAACAAAAATGTTAACATCAGACCAGTGTTTTGTTCCCCTCGCCCCTCACAGTTAATGACACTGGAATCCAAGCCACGCCAATTGTGGCAAATACAGTGCAGCTCTGCCCTGGAAAGCAGAGCAGAAGCAACAGTGTGAATATAGGAATATGTGAATAGTATCTGGTTCAGCGAGATCTCAGGAAGGAAACTATTCAAAAAGCAAAGCTTGAGGAAGGTGCCCAAGCTGAGACTGTCTTTTTTTATTCTGTTTTTACTACAGTGGTAAAACACCTGGAAGGAACAGGTACAAAATTACCATTTGTAGATTCAGTTGGAGGCAGACTGTGAACTGTAGTATTGATTGTGAAGGCAGTTTTGGAGGTGATACAGTTAATTTCTCAGAGCAAGTTTATTCAAGTTCATTGTCATTTCACTTTTAATCTTTTGTACAATATGATTTAACAACACTTTCGCAGTCAGAGCCCGTACAACTCTTTCCTATTGTGTGGATGAATTTACGTGGGTACAAAGCATGCTTCTGTTAGCATGACTTGTTCTCATACGAGAAGGAAAAAGAACTGTCCTGATGTGTCGAAGATGTGTGTCTGTATGCCTGTGTTTATGCCAGAATCATTCCAGAGGAGGAACTGATTTATGCAGAGGGTGAGGTGCTTTGGAAAGTGTGTTCTCACATGGATGTGAGAGAAGTTCAGTGGCACAGTTGTGGCTGTTAAGCTGTGGAGATACTCTATGTACAGAATAAATTGCACTGGTCCTAATAAGGTAAATGCTACAGCAAGATTTTCACAACTTTAGAAACTAGTATCACAATGCCAAACATACTTATGTATCCAGATTATGTTATGGAAAAGTACCATGGAAAAAATCTTCAGTCAACACTGTGTTAGTCTGAATATGAAATAGAAACACGAGAGTCCATATCCCATCCTGTATATACTGATATTTAAAAAATGTAAATAGAGCTAAGGTCGTGTATGTGTGTGTATTTACAGAAATGTAGTATAGAAAGGTTGTTTGTTATAATATTGTTAAACAGTTTAGTGTATACTTTGCCCCACACTACAAAGGCAAGAGAAGTCACTGACTAGAGGAAACTGCAAGAATCACTTTTGTACTCATGTTGAATGCATGAAGCGCAAGTGAAGAGCCTCTTACTGCATCCCTGCCTCAGCTTTATGGTTATATTTTCCCATCTACATCTTTCATATTTTGTAGCAAGTTTTAAAAAGCTTACTTAGAGATAAAAAAGGAAGCTTATTTGAGACGATGCTCCTAGATTGACACCTTAAGAAAGATCCTTGATATTCACGATTTCATTCTCACCATCAAAGCAAACACTCTTGGGCTTTTTTAGAGCCACGGGACAAACTTAGCAGCAAATTTTGCCACGTGTGTCCAAAATGAGCTAAAGAAATATCTCAGCCGTATGGAAAAGACAATGAATTTATCTCTGCTGATCACATTGCTGTGACAGCAGGGGATAAAAATTTCAGATAGACACAGTGAAGGAAGTTCCTACTAGATTTCTTATGTTTATCTAAACTTTTTTATCTAAGCTTTTTAGTTCATTTCAAAATGCATCTTGAATTCTGAAGTCCTACAATATGATATGATTTAGCATAAGGTGTCCCTGCCCACGGCAGGGGGTTGGAACTAGATGATCTTAAGGTCCTTTCCAATCCTAACGATTCTATGATTCTATGATTCTATATATTTATTTCCCCCAGAAAAACTGAGTAAATGCAGCAAACCAGCCAACTGACATATCTCGGAAGTTCTATATCACCAAATGAAAAGCTATGTCCAGAATCAGGTTAAAGATCCAATATTCTACTGGCCGAGAAAGCAAAGAACATACAGAAAATACAAACAGGGAAAGTGGTAGCTAAGAATACTTTGCCATAATTTGTTTTCAGCCTCCAGCAATTCAGGTTTCATGAGCCAAGAATGGTATCTTAAATGTAATAGATGGCTATTTCTTCCATTGGCTTGCCCAAGCCTTCTTGAATATCTAAAATTTTAGCTACCATAACATCACAAGTTCCGCAACTAAAATTTACTAGAAAAGTATCTCACTCGGAGCCTACTGCTTCGTTTCAGCTATGTTCCCTAGCCTTAAGGCTAGTCCTATTGCAAGGAAGAGTGATCACCTTGTCCACATCATCTGTGATTTTATGCATGGTATATATCTCACCTTCACCGTCTTCCTGTGCTCTGCTATTTTGCCCAGGCAGGAGATTCCTGGGCTGTTTGCTCACTTGTAAATGAAGGGTGGGGAAATTCCAGTTTCTCTCTACACATTTTCACTAGTGATGTGGAAGTAAATGCAAAATAACTACCAATAACATGCACGAATTGCAACGAGAAAGGAAAGTAATAAGCAGTCATTAGTTATCAAAGCCTTCTGGGAAATGACAAGCAACTCCAAGTAAATTATAGGCCTACCACAAGGAGTGGATATACAAGCACAAGCAGTGATCGAGCAAGGAGGGAGTTTGTTTTACATCCAGAAGCTACACTGCGGGTATGGATACTTGGGCTTTGTGTACAGTTTTGGAGTCTGTGCTTAGAAAAGCCCAGCAGAGAGCCATAGAAATACTCCAGCCTGTACGTAATGACTTTCAGTGAAAACCACGAAGGTGCAGCTTTATCAAACCTCATTCTAAGTACTCATCAACAAGAATTTCTTTGGTAATTCAGCTCTTTCCAAAAACTACTGAAGAAAACTTAAGCAACTGTATTTCTCATATTAACTCCTAAGGTTAGCTGAGCCAAATGCAATTCAGGAAAAATAATTAAAACCTGAAATAAGTTACTACGCAGTGTGCATACACCAACAGATGGCAAATCTACCACAGGCAACTGATCCCTTCTTTTTTTAACTGAATCTCACATACTTTTGTATTTTTCCAAAACTTGCTTCATTATATTTCTTCAAACCTGTTTCATTCTTGACGCTGAAACCAAGCCTCAAATATTCCGCTTGAATTCACAGTGAATTGTGCCTCGAAGCACAGAATAAACAAACCATCATGATGCTCCAATGTGCAAATGTATCAACAATGATGAATACTTAAGGAACTGATTGCATCCAAAATCACCGCAATCTCAATCTTCTGGGAAGTTTTTGTGACAGCAGAGGGTGTTACTTCTGAAGTGATACAGAGCAGAAGATGTTGCCAGTTCCTAACTTTAGCTGGTAGCCCACATATGCCTCAAACCAGTATCCTAATCATCTCAGGTGAAAATTCTTCCCATTTTGGAAGATTATAATTAACTTCATACTGAGCCATGCTTAGAAAAATATCTCAACCTGGAAGATTAAATCTGTCAGAAATAATTCAGCGGTAGCTGTTTGTGCCTTGCAGAATAAAGATACTGATTTAAGATCATATATTTAGAAATTGTTTTTCCTTATAGTGGAATAAAAGGACTTGACTGCATGAGTAATAGATACATTACTGGGAACAGAGAGTAGGTCGCTGAATGCAGTAATATCAGTTTAGGTCTTCAAATAATTGCTGTAGCATAATACTTAAAGAATCCCCACTCCTAGAGGAAGAGAAATCAGTGTACCTTCCCAGCTCACTGCTAGTCTTGTAGTTTCTGGGGGTCAACATTACTTGAATTGATTGCTATTTCTTCTCCACTATTATCAAGGTTATTTTCAAGCCATCTTGACTTTGCTTATGTTCCAGTTGGAGCACAACTTGACTCATCAGTTCTTTATTTGGAACACACATCACATTTCTTCACTTCATCAGTTCTCCTCCCAGTGAGGTCACTTGTTTGTGGCCATTCAATACTTTCTGCAAGTGCCCATTTCTCAGTTGAACGCATTTTCATACTGTCCTGTGCAAAGAGTCTTGCTGAAAGCCACCGTTCAGCCAAGTATGCATTTTGCAGCTTTAGGTTCAGTCAGCGGGACATCAGCACATGGTAAAAGCTGAGAACCTTCTGAGATACGTTTCAGAAGCAGTTTCTGAAGCCCAACTTCTTTTTCCATTAAAAATGGTGACAATATTAATAATAATTTCAATGGGAGCATGATCATTCTATAAGTAATTGCTACTGGGAATTTAATTTAAACCTCACTTGACTGACATTTCTTGTTTGCAAGATACCTATTTTAGGAACAATGTCTTGCTAGTATATCTCTCTTCATCTTAGTCATGACTGATAACAGAATAATCATCTCAACTACTTTCCTTTTCTTTTCCTGCATAATAGCTTTACTGCATTTTTACATACCAAACATACAAGAATAGAAACAATTAGACAAATAACAGTATTATATGCAGATGAGCAGGTAAGTGACTAGAACTTACTTGAAACTCTATCCGAGGCTGGATGTCAGGCTGAGAAGCCTCTACAGTCATATATTGCTTTCTTTAAAAGACTAAGGGAAGATGCAAGCTTGTCTTTGAAGCATGCCTCTAAGGCACATTACGTTCAGTTGGTGTATTCAATACAGACTCTTAACTTGCTTATTTAACGTGCTGCTCTGCAAGAGTTAACTGCTCACTCCTGTCAATGTTATCTGATAACACCACACTGCCAGCAAAGTCAAAACTATTCATCCCAGTCACAGTGTGCTTTCCCAGGACAAATCTGAAGCAGCAACTACAATGGCAATTTATCTTTAAACAGTATCTTTCATACAGGGGAATGCCACAAAACACTTCACAGTTCATTTCATCATCGTGTTTCTTCTACTGCTCTAATAAACAACAGGGGCCATGGGGCAGCTGAATGCTGGGTTAAGAAAGGACTTTACTTGTGACTGTCCCGTTCTTTGTACTTCTCATTTCCTGTAGATGTATGAGGACAAGTGATTATGAAGAGTTTTCAACAAGTTGACTTTGACACTGAAAAAGCTGCGTCTGCTTTTAATGATGAGCCGTCACAGGCATCGATTGGTAGCCATGGCAGAACAGCTGAAAGCAGTAAAAAATGACAGCTGAACAGATTTCTTAATGATAAGGGGAAAATATAGTCCACACCATCTGAGAGGCAAGTTCACACCGCCTTTAATGGGAGGGTTTTTATAGCTAATGTTGTGCATTGGATTCAGTGAGAAATGCGAGCACTCAGCGGAGGAAACATCTAAAAGAATGAGGTCAGACTTCTAAAGAATGGCTATTACCCAGCAAACGAGAATATCAGCAGACCGCTGCTGAGTAAGCAACAAATAATCTAGTAACAGCAAGAACAATGCTTGAATGGGGTACCTTGAAAACCTTAATGAAGGTAGGAAAGAGCAGCTCCAGCCTGGTGTGAGTATCATTTCACCAGTTAGCAGCGGTGTTTCACAACGTTTAAGCAAATTACAGCTGAGCCCTACAACTGATACGGCAAGACTTAAAGAGTACAGAAGAAAGGAGGCTGATCTAGAGCCTTGCTGCTGAAATACTGCTGTTGCCCAGACATTCTTCATGGGAAAGGGGAGAAGGCAGAGGCTGCATCAAAACGGAATTCCATAGCAATGACCTGGCAGCGCTGTTGCTCTTTAATGTTTGGGTAACTTCATATACAGGTTTGGTGCTGTGCTAGCAGCATAGGCAATCCATAATGACATAACTTGCACCAATAAACCCATCAGTCTGAGGCTCTGTGCTGACCCCTGAACAGTGCTCTGGGGCTGGTTTTGCACCTTCCCTCTTTTGGGCCATAAATGTAGCTCATCTGATCCTGACCGCATCCCATAAATGGATGGATGCTGAATACCCTGGAGTTTAGAACCACCAGTCTATCTTATGGCCAGGGAAATAAAGGTTTGCTTTCATTAAATGCTGTGGGGTTTTTTTTTAAACATGTAATTCCGAGCATCAACCTTTATCTCATAAAAGGAGGAGGAGGAGGAGCTCGTGTTATTTTTTTGCATGCAACCAACACAATCTCGTACCGCCTTTGGAAGGACAGCAAAAAGCACCAGGGGAGGACTCTTAAAGAATAGGATCTCATTTCTTAAGATAAAAAAATTATAAGATTCACTTTTAAAATATGCTAACAGTAACATAAAGGAAAAAAGAAATAATGCTGGGTTTGTGTGGGAAGGAAGCATATTTAAATCAAAAATGAATGACGTACCATGTAATTACAGGAACCACTGAAAGAGTCAGAATTAAAATACTTGAAATATTCACATTGAAATATTAATTTGAAAATTTTAAAGTATGTATAAATGCACATAAACAGAGGCAGATGATACAGGGCTGAAGTTCAAGCCAACTCAAAGAAGCCAGCCTTGTTAAACGAAAGCTAAAATTGTCACTGAGCTCAGCAGTGAGGGCTTTTGGCAGCATGTGGCTGGGTGAGCAGCTCTGCATCTTCAGATTTAGTGCTAAACTGTGTATTTTAGAGTGCCCCAATTGCCTTCCAATGATGCTTTTCTAAAGCACATGAACTCTGAGAACTCTTAAAGATTTAAATCAAAACACCCTTCTAAATTTTGAATCACCAAACAATGGGTGATTAAGCACAATTATAAAGCTTGCAGCAACAGAACTAACATATTTCTTCTGTTATGACAAAGTCCTCATTGCTTAATGCATTTTTATAAGACAGTTAGGAAGTATTTCATGTTTCCACAGACGTTTTCCATCCAGCTATTAGTATTGCTTATTTGGCTTACCTGATGGAAGATGTTTTCACTCAGAGGTGATTCTACCTGAATTAACAGCTACAGACAAAAACATATACCTGTTTAATATTGAGAGATGGCATTTTATTTGGAGCAAGGATGATGCTTATCTGAGCACAGAACCAGCACAAGGCTTCTGCAGTGCCCAAGTCCCATGACAAAGTTCAGCATGATTTTAGTTGGGTAAACATGTTGTATCATCTCTTCTGCATGGGAGAAGAATTTGCCCCGAGTATTTGCTTTATAAATGATTTCTCCTCCATAAAACATCACACTGAGTGCTCAGCGTTTCCTTCTGACTCCCCTCATGTCACACTGATGGCTCTGCCTTACCCGCCGGTAGCTGTGGAAACCTCATGGGAAATGGAAATTGTCATTCCGTGTTTGTGTGCTTGTTTGTTTAACTTCCACCCCACAGCTCTGCCTTCTCCCAAGGTTGTTTTGAGACTCTGGAAGTGCCTTTCTAATGCTATTGGCATGTCAAAGTGACACCTACATTTCATTATACTCCATGCAGTTGGAAGGAAATAAGAGCTCACCTACCAAGTACCGTGGCTGCTGAGCACAACCAAACAGCTCCTTACCAAAGCATGGCCTCAACAGTGGCTGATGGATCTGCACAGGTTGGTGGTTCGTTTTAGGAAACACCTGACAGAACAGCTGCTCGTGCATTTCACTTCAACATTATGGAAATATCCACTTGTACCGAGTTGTTTTCTATCAGCACACACCCTGAGGACCTCAGCCCTTCCTCCCTCAAAATGTTTTTGAGCTGGAAATCATGGTTTGAGCTTTTATGGGGATCCTTAGCTCCCCCCCCCCCAATGACAAGCAGGTTTATCAGCTCTAACACAGCCCCAGGCTCTTTCTTTGTTTTTACCCTCTTTGTAAAACCATCTTCCTTCTGTTTTATCTCCACAGGGTGCCAGGCTTCTCAGTTTGGGTTTTACTTCCTCTCAAGTCTGCTAGAAACGACTGATCTCACCCAGAGCTACAGAACCGGCTGCGTTCCCTCCAGACTGTCCATCCCATCTTTCACCTGGCATCCATTTCACTGAGAGATGGGAAAACTTTGCGTCACCCTTCAGGTTTCTGGAGACATTCATGCTCCTCGGGGAGCACCGCTCGCACACGTGGGTTATTCTGACACATCACATCCACAGGCAGCACATTCAGAAACCCCTCAGAAACAGCGCTGAGAAAGGTCTGCTCCACCCAGGGCTACACTGGAAGAGGTCAGCTTTTCTCCCCACTGCCACAGCACAGCACCAATGCCAGATGCTTCTTGCAAGAGCCCCTTAGGGGTAAAACTCTCGCTACAAACACAAAACACACACTTGTAAGCCTACAGTTATATTGTAAATGACTCACCAGGTCACATCCTGGCTAGAGAACGCTGGAGTGACTGTTTACTTGACAGCGCGAGTTGAACCAGGTCACAATCTCTTTCCTTGACCTAAGAAATACTTTATAGAAAAACTGTTATATCCTAAAAATTTTAGGGGAGGATAGGAAAAGCAATAAGTAACTCAACATTATTACTAGGTAAGGGTAAAAACAGCCTTTAAAACCCCTTGAGCAGGAGACTTTCTAACGGATTGTATTTTAATTTCTGCTTCTAAATTACTGCTTTCTTGTGTCAATGAAAATTCCACAGTATGTAGCTCACAGTGAGGCTGTAACCAACCAAACCAACCAAAAGGAAAGGTTGAGTTTCATTTTCTTTTCCCTTATTGAGCCAAAAATCAACCGTCATTTCATCCCACTGATACACCTACAGGCAGCACCATCAGCGCGGCGTGCAGCACACACACCAGGGCTCGCACCGAGGAGCCTGTTCCTGCTGAACCCACCCCAGACTGAACCGGAGCCGTCCTGGGTGACATGCTCGTCTTCAGGAGGCTCCTCCAACCCTGCTTCTGATCTGATCAACAGGCATCAGCCCCCCTCACACCCCAACAAGGAGGCTGTGACAGTTTGGCCCCAGTTCCCTGCCATTAGTCCTTTCTCCCCCAAGACCTGTGTGTCTGTCTCTGGCATCTGCTGCATTTGTGACCCTCTCTCACAGGGCTGTCCTTGCTTACAGGCTCATCTTTCTCCATGATGTCCATGTACTCACATTTTGTTGATCAGTTTAATCCATTTTTATCGCCTGGAGTTCCAAGGTATCTCAGTTCCGTTCCCTTACAGCTGCTCTGTGGCGGGCTCCTCCTATCTACACCCAAGAGATGGATGAAAGGAGGATTTAGTTGATCATGGATCCTGACTTCAAATTCAAACCCAAATCATGATAGTCACAAACTTGGGAGAACACAAAACCAAGCCTTTGTTTTATCTCCATTCTTAACGTATTTTACACCTTGTCTTGGCCTCAGAACAAAGCAAAACTCAGGGTTTAAACAGACATTGTTCTTGCTCTTGAAGCCCAAAGCAGGGAGTTTGGGAACGCTGCCTTTTGGGGCGCTTCCCCTCGTTCCTGCTCAGCACTGCACTGTGAATGCAGAGTCAGTCCAAGACGGGGTCACTCGTGTGTCCCTCTCCCCATCCACTTCCCCGGATATGCCCTCCGCTCCTGCCTGCTTCAGAGCTTTCCTCTCTTCCTCTATGTACCTGAGTTTTCTCTTCATGCATTGTAAAGCAGCTCACAAAGCCGTGTGTGCAGCTCTGGGGACTCGTCATATTCAACCAGTTTAACCAATACTTAAACATTCCTGCTTGCTGTTGGAAAGCCAAAGGGACCTCACAGCAGAGTTTCCTCTCTCTTCCTGAGAAATCCCCTTCGCATAGGAAGCCAAGCGTTCACTGCTGAAAGGCAGCGTTCCCCGTGTGAAATGTGGCAGCCCTCAGTAGCATGGAGGTGGGGAGATGATGATGAGGACCGCAGAAACAGCAAACAAAATGTACTTGTGGAGCTGGAACTGCTCACTGCCCCTGGAATAAAGACCTGAAATGGCTCTTCAATAACTGCACGTGGTCAGGATGTTAACTGGAGCCCCATCGAACACCCCAGCGCAGCAGAGCCAACGGGCACCTCTAAGGCCGTGCTGAGTCATTGACTGCACAGTGACTCAGAGAGGGGCCACCCACTGAACCAACCGCTCGCAGCCTCTTCGGGTGAGATGCAACAGCTACACACGCTTCCCTGCCCGTCTGTGCAGTCTCAATTCACACAGAGACCTATGAGTGTGTGTATATATATATATATACACACACATTATACATCGACATTTAAATATAATATACTGCCAGAGTTACGAGTTTTTAGCTATCTGAAGGATGTGGTATCTTGGAAACCAATTGCCTCGAGTTGCCCAAATCAATTACAGAGTGAATCAACACATCGCTTCAGCATGGGAGCAGCGAGCAGCCAGCGATGTCCCCATCCCTCTCCCTGTCCCCATCTCTGTCCTGGGGAAACAGCTCCATCAGCCCCAGCCACTCCTGCTCCCTACTATGGCAGGACGCCCTGGGCCACGGAGCAAGCAGCTACAGTGGAGGGTTTAGTATCTGTTGTCTTAGCTTCTTTAGCCGAAAGGGAGGAAAAGAGTTGAAACACAATCTACAAAGGTGATATGGCGATGAATGTTTGCACAAAACGGGGTTTTCACTAGCAGGTTGTTGAACAAGGGTTATTTTCTCACTGTTTTCTAGGTGTCATTCAGACAATAAGAGACACATACTCTGAAAATCGTGATGTGTGCGCATCCTGTTTCTTGATCATAGCAGGCGTGGAGTGATCTCAGAGCCCCGCAGAGATGGCAAGAAATGACAACTTCAGCCAAGCACTCCGGGATTTAGAAGAAGAAATATTGGATGAAGCAATGCTTTAAAGAAATGAAACTCAGAAAATCATCTATTTCTGAAGTGTGATCATGGAGCATGCAGAGAGGTATCAATCCTTTTCTCATGGTCCTGAGCTCAATGGGGAGGCAAAAGGCAGGCTCGGAGGAGATTTGCCCCACAAAGGGTTAAAATAAGGACCCTGCGTTGAGGGTCAGTGCAAGCCGGGGGGGAACAGGGGCTGGGGCTCACTCAGGTTTACACAGTTAGGTTCAATCCCTGCTGTTTGGCAGCCTGGATTTCATGTGAGAGTGAACAACCTGATCCCAAACAAGACCTGAACGTGTTCCTTTGTTTTATTGCTCTCAGATCAGTTTTGCTTCTTTGGCCAGCTCGGTAAAAATGCTGAAATCTTAAATAATGGTCCAAAAATGGGATTATATGGCTGGGAGCGTGTGGGTTGCTGAGAGGAGAGGTTGCTGAGCTAAATATTGGCAGAATTAAGAAACCCAGGAAAGACATGTGGGCATAAAGAAATAATTCAATATTAAATTTCTGGCAGAATTCATAAAATCTGTTTATAGTTCAGATCACAGTGAGCCATTTACTTACTATTATTGGAAATAAGGTCTAAGGGATTTTGATTGCAATGGGTTTGCAACTATTACAGAGTGAAAGTATTAACAGGGTATTAAACACAGGCTTCCTCCTCTTTCGCTCTCTTCCATTTCCCCACTTTCCCTTATTTGTTCTATATCCCATTTCCTTTCAGTATTCATCACCTTCTTACCCACTGGCCTTGCTCTCCTGCCCTACCTGCCCCAGGCAGGACCCCGGTTGCTGCTGCTGCTCCAGGCAAGGGGCTGGTGGCTCATCTGCACCCAGGGCTGCCTGGAAACAGCACCAGGCAGGGGGAGGAAAGATGCTCCTGGGGAAGAACCTCGCACAGCATCACCTGTGAGATACTGAGGGAAAGAAGCCGCTGTTACACAGCCACAGCCTTGGTCTTGTGGTCACTTGGGATGACGAGGCAAGTCCACAGGAGACACAACTACCACCACCCGCTGTCCTCTCTTCAGACAAGCTGTTGGCCACGTTGGGTGGGGCTTGGAGCAGCCTGCTCTAGTGCAGGGTGTCCCTGTCTGTGGCAGGGGAGTTGGAGCTGGATGAGCTTTGAGGTCCCTTCAACCCAAACCAGCCTCAAACCAGAAACAAAGTTTTCAAACAGGGCTTCAGCAGTTCTGAAACGAAGTCATCTTCAGGAAACAGGAAACATCCTCTGATTTGAAATTAAGAAGCCATTCTGGGAGGAGGCTCCCCCCCAAGCTCCCCTTCTCCATCTCTCCTCTTGGGGTTTCCACCCCAATCCCAGGTAATACTCCAGCCCCAACTCATGGAGAGGCTCAGCCCTGGCAGAGGCCCGCACTGGGCACAGAAACACAAAGGACGCTGCTTCCCGGCTGCAGGGACCTTTGTTTGTGGTTATGAAGGGCACAGGGCAGCCCTGCCCTTGTACTGCTCCCTGCCTGCAAACCATCTACTGCTGGTGAGGGGCTGCTGGGGGAGGCAGAGACAGAGGCACGAGAACGCAGAGACGCTGAGCAAATAGCAAACGCCTGCTCCCTGCAAGACGTGTGCACGTGGTGGGGGAGTTTGCTGGGTAACCCGGTGACGTGGGAGAAACAAGGAAGCAGCAGGATGAGGAGGAAGATCACCTGAGGTGTGATTCCATGGACACGACAGACGAAAGCCAGTGCATCCCTCCAGGGAACAGGCAGTGCTCGTGCCTGGGACCGGGCTTTCACAGGGCCCCTGCGCTCACCAGTGAGGCCGGTTCCCTTGCGAGCAGGCAGATGACACCGCTGGCCTTGTTCCCAAGTAACAACACTGCGGTCTTGTTCTCCAGGCCTTGCAGACCGAAAGGCAGGGCAGGCTCCAGCCAGGGTCAGTGCGTGATTCTTTCCTCTTCCCCCTCGCTGCATGGGAGGTCAGCTGCGCCTGAAACCCTTCTGAGGAGGTAACAGACCATTAACTGGAAATGTTGCATTAAGCAGAAGTCCAAGATTTTTCCCGATTTCCACTGAAAAGTAACCAAAACCTGAGATAAAATGGTAGAGACAGTCTGAAAAATTTCAAAGCTCCCTGGCAGGCAAACAGAGCCCCCCTAACCCCCTTCCCAACAAAATAACACAAACAACGGCAAGCAAATAACCAGAAAAAAAACCTTCTTTCTGTGTTCCTTTTCCATTCCATCATCATTTCCCCTCACCCTTTTCAGCAGGAGCATGGAGTGGCCGCCCCAGCCTGACAAACATCAATCACCTCATCTCATGGAGCAGCATTGGTACCCCCGAACCTGCTCCTCTGGGAGGAAACCGAACCAGAAGGTGCACCCAGGCTATGACCATCAGCCCATGGTACCGTGCAGAACACGGTGTCAGAGCTGTGCCTCACAGACCCGCATCCCCGGCAGGGATCTCACCGAGGCTGGCAGGGCATGATGCAGCCATCCTGCCTTCACAGCAGGCACAAACGAGGGTGTGCACAGGAGTTTTACCCCCCCGGAGCAGTATTTGGCATCAGGGTCGAGGGGCACACACTGCATCACCTTTTACCAGAGCATCCCCTGCTCCAGCCTCTTTCCTGGTGGAAACAACTCCCTCTGGGTGAAGCCAACATGAGTTTTTCAGCCCTTTATCCACCCCGGCAGCACCCCTCCGATGAGTGCAGACGGTATTGTACCTTCTTTCTGACAGTGAATGGTTCTTTTACAGGCATCGCTTGCAGAAGCACTGTGTTCAGCCAGGAGAGAGCACAGCACGGCTGGAAGGCTGCAGGTCCCTGGATGTTTCATTTGGATTTCTGGGAGTGATTTCCTTCAGGTTCAAACACATCCCCCAGGTTTTGTGTACCTGATGCATTCTTGCTTGTTCTTCATTGGCTGAGCAAAAGCCCCTGCGTGGAGACTCTTCAGACACCGTCCTGAAAGCCCTCTTTACTTATTAGTTCTGTCCACAATGCATTAACAAAACACCCAAACAAGCTCACAACCGATCTGGTTCCTTTAGTGCCGTGCTCCAGCTTCTGCAGATGATCCTATGAAAACTGAAAACCAAAGTAAGATCTGAAAGCATGGTCGAGGATCCCAAACTCTGCATCAAACCTTTCTGTCTTTATCCCTTTACACACAGTAGTGTCGTTTTCGTAACTAAACGGACAGAGCTAAGGCTGCCCGTTCAGTCCGATCCCCGTCTCCCCATCACCAAGGGCCGTGTCCCGTATTTGGACATTTATTTTTCATGTGGGCACACTTTAAGGCATTTCCCCCCCAATTTCTGGGGTTTTCGCCACCAGGTGGCAATGCAGCTACAGCCGGGGTTGGGTTTCCCCTCAACCCGAGTTCAGTCACCTACCGTTCCTTACTGCATCTTCAGGGTCGGACTCACCTCCTCTTACGTTTGTCCGCTTCTCTCTCTGGTTTTTACCCCCCTCCTCTGCCGCCATCACTCAGAAGTTGGGCGTGGTTTTGGCTCCAAGTTTTGGGTGAATTCAGTTGACTTCAGAGCACTGAGGATCCTATCAGCAACCGGTTCACTCACACCTGCGGTTTAAGGAGCCAGGTGAGCGCACGTGTGCCCATACGATGCACACGGATGAAGCTACACTGCCATCTGCCAGCGCTTGTGAACAAAAGCAGCTCTGGATAACACTGGTTCAGCTGAACCTTGCTTACACATCCCTGTCTCACGTCCAGCAGGAACCCACCCTAAATGTGGCCTGGGTCTGGTCCTAAAGCCTCTTTTACATGGGGTTTCTTGTGGCTGTTTTTCCTCTCTCTTCTCCTAGTCTTGAGTACTCTTTCCCTGGGCCGCGGTACCACACTGCGGCTCTTCAGGACAGATGTGTTATTGTATTTTCATCACTCATTCATTGCTCCAAAAGCCAACAGTAACCAGCACTGTCAGGTTTCCATCAGTGTGGCAAACCCATGACTGTGATTGCCAGCTGAAGTCAGAGGCCACGTCTGGAGACTTTCAAGGTAGGTGATGCTACAAAACAGTATGATGAATAACAGTGTAGAGAACTCGTATTTGTCTTGGAAATAACTTTGAACACTGCCACCAAACCCTGCAGCCTCCGTGGTTCACCTGAATTAGGCTGAGCTGTTGTTCATGTTAAATGGGAGCTGTTTTCATCAGATGTAAATTCATGGTGTGGAAAGGGAGGACATGTCAGAAGTGTTTCGGGACGGAGGGCTGCAAGATGTGTAACTCTGAAAAGCCTCTCCGTAAACCAGTAGCTAAATTAAAGCACTCCCAATGAACAGTCTCCTGGAGCATCCACCCCCCACCAGATCCCCATGGACAGGCCCCACCGCGGTGCCTCCCTCCCCAGCATGGCCCAGCTCTATTCCAAACCAACAACGCGCTCCGAGGAATGCCTGCAGGAAGCGCAGGGCCTCACAGGCTGCCCCCACACTACAGCAGAGGTTGTGCCGCTTTCCCAGCTTTGCTTTTGCCAGCACAGAGAGCCGTGTGAGCTGCTGAGAGCAGCACCTGGGTGACAATGGCTTTGTGAAGCCCAGGCACTGGCTGGCCAATGGCTCCAGCACAAGGCAGTGACTGTCGGCAGCCAGGCCCTGGCCGTGTTTGCCTTGCCCTCCACTGCCATAAGCATGGACTCTTCCCAAGTTCTGCCCAGAGACCTGGAAAATCGTTTCATTTCAGGAATTCCCACTGCCTTTCCATAAAGCGGAAACTGGGGACCAAGGGAAGCTGGATGTGAACGCCCCAGCGCTGAGCCCTGACGACAACTCCATCCTCGATACCATGACAAGGTTGTTGACAAGGCAGTAATGAATACAGAAACTGAGGACTTCATGTAGGAAAAGGAGTTAGTCAGCCTTTATTTCATTTCTCCATAGCCCCAAACTTGACAGACGTAGAAAAATATCCTTGAGTCTAGTAGACAAATTTACCAATGCTCGATAGCCCTTTGCTCTGACCGTTTGGGCCATTCTAGATACATTTGTACAAGCAGTACTTCAACTTTTTTTTTGTTGTTTTTCAATGAAAGGTTTCGCTAAACTGTAACCAAACTACAGAGGAAAAAACCTGATCTACCAACGCATGCATATAAAGGTATCTTCCGAAACGTAACAAAAGGAATTAAGAAAGCAAAACAACCTTGACACACATCTGGAGGAGAAAACGGTTTGGAACAATCTGAGGACAACGTTGTTGACCGCAGACAAGTCAAAGCAAATTCCATAAACTATCTGTGGATAAGTTAAAATCTCTATGGCACAACTCTTCACAAAAGAAAAAAATTAAGGCGAAGACCAACATTTTATATAAAAATAGCTGAGCAGGCTTCTAAAGAAGGAAATAAGCATTTCTCGTGATGACTCTGTTAATACAAGATTATAAATACCCTTCTATATACAGAACAAAAAAAAAAACCAAAACAAAAAATCAATACAAATGTATGGATATTTCACCAGGCATCCATCTTTCAAACAAGCCAAGATCATAAGTCCTGGCCCATAGTGGAGGTACTTCAGTTTAAGATCTGTAGTAGTTTCTTTGCTACACACACCGATACAAATCATAAAAATGCAATATAAATAGTGATTTTCACAGAGAAACTCAGTAATACACTCAGGTTACAAAGCTGAATGAATTGGCCCAGAAAGAAACTATAGGAGTTTTAAGATCATCAATCATCTGATGTTTGTAGGCAAAGGAAAACATCCGAGTTAGACAGTAATAGTTAGACTTTCAGAGTATTTCAGATTGAAATCCAACTGATACCTTTAGTGAAACTAAAGCCAAAACTACCATGGCAGAAGAGTCATTCTCTCTTCATAAATACAGCAGTTTATTTGCCAAGATCCCTCATAAACACCATTATTACAGGCATTTTAATACATTTTCCAGCCTAGAAGTTACCAGTTTTGCAAGGAGTTCAGCTATGAATGATGTCTGTATGGATGTATTAGACTCAGTTTTAAAACTATGTAATCAATATATAGGAAAACATGAAAAAGAGAGCAAATAAAATATGTTTAGAATTCCATTAATATTTTACATGAAAATACCTTTGTAAGATGCTAATACAGTGATCAAGTTCAGTATGTCTGGTAAATAAATATGCAGACGTGTATTCACACATCCTCAGCAATTCCAGAAATCATCACAGATATGACAGAATCCCTGTTGGAGAACAGGGATTTTCCCCAACATGATACAGTGGATTTGCCAATGACTTTTTGAACCGTATTTCACAGAATGTCTTCCAAGGTGTAGGAATTTCTCAGTTTATTGTAATTTTTTTTTGTCTAAAATGCCTGGATTTTCATTTATGTTGGCCAAAATGCCTCCTCGTGTCTTGCTCCCTCCCCATCCCCAGGCTGAAGAGGCTCATCCATTCTGTGAGCCTTCCTCCACGTGTTTCAGAGAGAGGGATGCGATGGGGAAATTAAAGGGACTCTTTTAAGATGTAACTGGACCACAAAACACAGTCTGCATTTACACTGAGACCTTAGCTTGCTACCGATTCCTTTAGATTGGATGCTTGCTTACAAGCAAACCAAAATTGTTTCTAGAAGGTCTTTATACATAGTTATGCAAGCAAAAGAAACAACAGCTGCAACAAAAATACATGGACATATGAACCATTGTGTCTCAGAAAACATAAAATCCTATTTCGTTTCATTACAGTGCTGACTCATTGACTGCTCTCGCTGATAAATTAATCTGTGATGTACTGAGAAACGTTACAATGATCATTTAGTACCAGAATAATGAATAATATCCATCCCTTACAGTAACTGCACAAAAAATAGCACAGCCAGCCCGTTTACTACATCACCCTTCAGCTTCAATAGAAATATTTACTACCATTAACATAAACTCATCTTTTCTCCCTAATACCACATCTTTATTATTTCCTTGTCCATAGATTGTGTTTAAGACAAATACATAAACACAGTACTAAAATAAAACCCAAAGCGAACGTCTCGCACTCAACTAAAAAAACAAGCACAAAATTGAGGGATGTGTGTTTGGAAATAATTTATTGCCTATAAAACGTTAAAAAATGCTTTAAGTTCACATTTTTTGTGTGGTTTTAAAGGTGGGGTCGTGTTTCAGAGGTAGCGTGTGTAAAATGTAATACAGGATTTGAAAAGAATTATTGATTTAGTTCAGTAATACAGTAAAATGCTCACCAGAACCAAAGCATTGACCTGATACCATTTTCCTTACAGAAACATTCTTAAGCATCTCTTTTATCGAAGAGGATTGCTCACTTGTTTAAAACAAGAACAACCATCACAAGCCCAAGTTTCTGCCCCATTTGTGTCCGTCATCTTCTGACTAAAATGTCAGTTGCTGCTTTTCAGGGATGAATAAATACTCTTTAGACAGAATAAAACCCTATTCTGCCATGGACAAAAAAACCCTAATTATTTCTTTGCTTATTGGAGGTTCTTTTTTGCTCCTAACTTTTAAGATTCCACATTTGACCAATGTGCTAAAATATTCACTGGCTAGAGCAATCGAACACGATAAACCAGCCCCTGGTTTCTCTAACGACCAGCTGGAGTTTTCTCACTAACCTTGATCAGGCACCTCACAACCAAGCAACATCCTCAACCTTGTGACAGAGCCTGGGGCAGAAAAGGCAGAACCTCGAAATGCAAGTGAAAGGTTCCAGTCCTTCGAACACATCAAGCAGCCTCTTTGCTCCCCGGCTGACCTGAAGGACCTGGGCAGCGGGACTGGAGGTAGTAAATGAAGCTTTTGGTTGTAACATTACAAGTTACAGATTCTTCATGGTTCAGTTATTCTGTGCTATTCCATTTATGCATATTATTGTCTTTCCTTATGCTATCGGTATCCTGAGACCAACAGTCAGCTACGACTAGAGTACCTAGGGAAAAGTTAGTGCTGTGCATCAGTTTCTTTTTAACGTTACTAATATGGTAGTGCAATAGGGATCCCAAATTGGATAGCTGATCGATTTTAAGCAGTAATTTCCATTTGACTTGTCCTATCATTTCAACTGTACAACCCCAACGGTAGATACAGCTGTCTCCAGTTGCTGAATGGACTCGATAAGCTGCTTCCCAGTTTAAGCAGATGAAGATACAACAGGTATGTTCCTTTTTTCACTCAGAGGACTGCAAAGCCCACAATCTGCTTGTCATTTTTCAGACTTTTTATTGCCTTTGCGAAAAAGAAATACTTGGAAAGATTAAAGTGCAGTGCTGCTTCAAGAACCAAGCACTCAAGAAAATTGACACTTGTACAGTACATCTGTTCGTGTACTTCTAAATCTGCCAAAAATTCACCTATTAGACTATTTACTATTACTCACTCCCATCAGACCTGCAGATTTGACAGAAGCATCACCTGCAGGGAAATGAAAGGAGGCATAGCTTCAGGAAACAGCTTCCTAACTATAAGCAAGCTTGCTAGCATCAAAGACTTTCACTGCTCCCTAAGGCAAACGAGCGCCCCGTCTCTGGTTTACAGTGTCTGTTCTGAGCTACCTTTTCCCACTTTGGGTTCTTCAGAAAGACATACCTCATCATTCATGTTCTGACAGATGTGTTAGGAATAAACAACACTGGGAAAGTCATCTTTCACAGACAAAGCAAATGAGAGCCTTTGTGGAGAGATGATAAGAACATCAATACATGGCACTTGTGCTGTTGCAGGTACTGAATTACAGAGCCAGCCTCCTGAAATAGCAAGGGGGGCTTTATTTCTGTCATTGTAACACAGTATGAGCTTTCTCTCTCATAGGAAGTCTATGTAAAGGATGAACTAGCACTTAATGTGGTCTTTGTTAACATCCTACGAACAGAGGAAATTCCCATAAGTCAAACCCTGACATGCCACAGGCCCAGCGAGCCATCACATTGCTTTCCATCATCTAAAGAGCTTCCAAAATCACATCTGGAAAAGAATGTCCCAGTGACTGTGTATCAGAACACCGTCCCTCTCAGCAATGAGCTTGTCAGTACAATTACTAAGAGTTGGAAAGGAATATGTCCAATTCTCTCATACTGTTCGAAGGCTACACGGATCAGGATGCAACCTGCAAACTCAGTTAGCACATTATGTTGCCTGTCAAGGACACAAGGAAACAAAACCACCCCTAAATTACAAAGCATGTATGAAGTGCTAGTCTGAAGTGCAATAGATGGATATGAATTTTGATAACTCTCAGGGAAGGTTAAGTGCTATGTTTCAAGACCTCATCAGCCGCTCTTCAGCCACTGTACTGCAGAGCAACTGTTGCTGCAATGATTTAAGATACCAGTAGTGGTAATATAGCATTAAAATATTTGTTTTATATATTGCAGGAAAGATACATGGATACCGAAAAACCCCACGGAACATCTCTGCAGTATTATCCTACCTAGAGTTTTGTTATACAGGCGTATCATTTATGCTCTTCCTGAATATCTCGTAGTATCATCGAGTGTTTCAGCGTTTGAAAGCATGACGACTCCTTTAGGCTTTGTCTTGTCACCCTACCAAAGAAAAGGACCAGAGAACAACATGCCCCCAGGGCTGACGTGGGTGTTGAGTGCAGCTGGAGGTTCCGCTGCATGTCCTTAAAGAGGATTCCTTGAGAAAAGGGACTTACATAAGTGCTTGAATCTAGCAGCAGTTCATTCAAAATTAATTCCTTCAATCTGTTTGGCATATGAAATAGAAGCAAGAAATAGCAAAATATGAATCATCAAGGAAAGTTTTTCTTGTATAAAGGTGGATGACTTCATTGACTACAAAATCAAGAACTCGTATTAAGAGAACCCTGCCTTTTTTCATGGGAATTTAAGTGGAAGAAGCAGGAAATGAGGGTCCAAACAGTGGCAAGTCACAGTACTTTTTTTACTCTAGCAAAGCTCACAGAGGACAAGAGGTTTCATTGTCTGTGGCACAAATTTCCTGTCTAGAGAGAACAGCAACAGAAATCATTGTTAGCCCAGTACAGAAACCCCTTTATGAATTATTTTTTTCCATGAGCAGAATGAGCTCTATGTTACATTGGAAAGATAGTCCTGTGATCTTTGCTTACAAACCTGAATTCATTTTAGGTTGGCGGTCATTTCAACAGGCATGTAAAATTGCCACTCCTCCTCTGAGTAAGGCGGTAAGGACGTGACTGCCAGCCAGGATGTGACATTTCAGCTCAGGCAGTGAAAGGATGAGTAACCTACCACTTAGCTCCTGGTTGCACAGAGCGCCTTCCATCCCTCCTGGAATTCTACTCCAAGATTAATGCCTAAACCCAACTATAGGCTCAACAGCCTGCTTTTGTGGGGTTACTCTGTAGAATAGGTGGCAAGAGGACTTTCGGGAGCTAACTGAATTGTATAGTAATCAGAACTATGGACCTGTTTTGTTTTTAAAATTGCTACTATTCTTTCTGCAGCTGGCATTTAACAATATTGCTAAAAGCTCCCCAACCCATGCCCAAGCATAAAGAGACAGAAAAACCCCTGAAAGAACAGAACTCAGTACTGACACCACAAAAGCAAAGCTGTAGAAGTGATCAGGGAGGAACAGATAAACCAAGAAAAACTGAAAACTCATGAGTTAATCCAGGTATTAAAGGAAACAAAAAAAGGTGTTATTTCCCCAACACTCTGGATTTTCTGTGCTACACCATGGCCTTCCCACTGAAATTAAGGAGACTGCTTATTGTATTGCATGAATAAGGAATCACAAGAGTAAATTCTTATTTGGCATAAAACTGAAAGATCAGGCTTTTTACCACACTGAAGATACCTGTTTCTAAAATGCTTGCTGAAGAATATTCAGATAAGAAGTTACAGAGCACAAGTAACACGGGCATGCACCTACATGCCCTGCTGAATTTATCTGAATGTGTCTGCACATCCATTTAATCAGGTGATTAAAAGGATTAAATGTTAACAACAGCTGGGAAAGAAGAAATCCATTTCAGCACTGCCTCAGGGTCACAGTTTAGAAATGGCACCTGGCAGTTGCCACAACCATTGTCAGACCAGGCTACTTCAAAACCAGGTCACAGTTAGCGGACCTGCAAAACTTGGTTCCAAACACCTGAATACTCTTCAGGATGCAATCCCAGCTGTGGATTTATGACAGTGCCTTGATAAAATGGATCAAAGTTTGGGGAAAAATACATAACCAATACTTAAAATAATGAACAGAACTTTAGCATTCAGACTTCGACAAACAAAACCTGTAACTACATTCATAAAACCCTAAACTGTAGTGTAAACATCTAATCCCGTTGCTACTGTGAGAGGATAAGAAAGTTGCATTCTGCAGCTATCAGGTTTCCCTTACCCATCTAATTTGTTGCAACACTTATGACTGCTTCTTTAATAATTTATTGACAATAGTTCAAATTTTTCAGTTAGCCTTTCCAAGTTTTTTTTCAGCTATTTTGGTCAGAAAATGGGAAGTTCAACAATCTGAAGTCACATAATGAAAACCACTTCAGTTTAATTCCAGATTTTCAAAAGGGTTCAAAGCACAAGTCATAAAAAGCCCATTATTCTACTTGGATCCCCAATTTTTAGTCCACCTACCTGAGTAAAAATGGGGAAAAAAACCAATGAACAGGACTGGTGAGCAAGCAACTCTGAAAGAATTAGCTGTCTGTACCACAGGACAGGTGTTTTCCACTCTCGGATCCCTGCTCAAAAAGACTTTGCTACAGAGCAAGAGTTATTCTGGAAAGTGAGAAGTTACCCTAATCAAGGCCAAACTGCTAGAAGTGAAACCTTTCCTCACACAGTTTCCATTTACCAAAACCAACATTCAAAATCTCTTGACAGTGCAAACTGTAGCCATGATGTACTACAGTCATCCTTCAGGAAAGTCTACTTCACCTCGGGCTCTCTTTTTTGGACTGAAGAACACTGGATAGCAAAATGCTGTTCTCTTGAAACCTGCACGTTCCGTGGGGTTTCCTTTTTGTCAGTTAAAAACCAACATAAATCACAAACTGTCTGAGGCATTTTTCTCCGACAAAGACGACAAGCTGAATGAGGTATCATCAGGCTCTGGGGATGTGTGATTGAAATCCATTTCTTCTAATTCAGGAGGTAAGTCTGAGAGCAGTGCCTGGACGTAAAAACATATTGCAATACAGTATTAGGTAGAGGTTTTGTGTCAGCATTCAAATGTCTGAATATACAGTGAGAAAACTTTGTTGAGCTTTTCAGTCAGCATTGGTATTGGATGGCTAAAACAAGAGGTCAGTATTGGAATCACAGAACAGATAGGGATGGAAAGAACCTTAAGATCATCCAGTTCCAACCCCCCTGCCATGGGCAGGGACACCTCAAACTAAACCATCTCACCGAAGGCCTCATCCAACCTGGTCTGGAATACTGCCAGGGATGGAGCATTCACAACCTCCCTGGGCAACCCATTCCAGTGCCTCACCACCCTAACAGGAAAGAATTTCCTCCTTAGATCCAATCTAAACTTCCCCTGTTTAAGTTTTAACCCGTTACCCCTTGTCCTATCAGGGAAAAACACTGTCCAAGATGATGTATCTTAAAGGCAAAGGAAAAAAATGAAAGCACCAAAGTCTCTTCCTAACTAAAGCCCAGAATGTTACCCATACAAGACATGATCCAACCAACCACAAGAAGTGCTGTGTATTAGACGTGGTGCAGTGCAAGCAAAGAAGCCTGGCTCTTTTCCCTAAATCTCACATCTCAGCTGTCACAACAGACAAATCCCAGTCCCTCAGTGTACACTGGTTCACTGTCTGTCCCTTTGTAAAAGTCACACGTCCTTGTCTAGGTCATTGCTTGTGTAGACTGCAAGATCCTTCTTTTGTTTTAAAGTTCAGCTTTTCTTTGTCTACAGGATGTTCAGCACAACGCTGCCCTCATCAGAATTTGAGCCTCTGGGCACTACAGAATAAAACTAAAGGAGTGACAGAACACAAAATGACAAACACCTTCCAGTATTAAAACCTACTTCAAGCCTTACCTGCTGCTGTTCTTTATCATCTGATTTAATAGCAAGTATCAAACTCCGAGTAAACGTCTGTAGTTCAAAATACTTCTGTTTGTGATTCTCCAACTGATTCTCAATGAATCTGACTTCTTCATTCTGTGGGGGACAATGACATCAAGTTCTGGAAGTAATGGACTGCATCTTTGTAGTAACACCTAAACTTGCGTTAACACTGAACGGGTTTTGGTGAAAATGAGTAAAGTTGTGTTTATTATGATTCCTGCCCGAATCAATGTTAATTACAGCCAAAACTTCTATAGGTACAGAAATACAGAATAATCCATGTTCTGATGAGGACCAGCAGTGTCGCTCTAAGCCTGCAAATGCATATGCCATTTCATCTCTCCTCATCCTCCCCAAGAGATGTGACAGTCAGCTGTGTTACATGCAGACAAAGCACTTCAGAATTATCATTAAAGCATTAATGACTTGGGCCAAAGTTTGACATGAAGCTGTTAAAGCAGCACTGCTTTCTATTTCATAAGGATGACCTCTAATTCCATTTTAACATGGAAAAACAAAGTCCGGGTCTCTTCCTAGAAGTGATCTTGAAAGGGCAGGGTGACTGTGAGAACACACAGCAAATAAATGCCATTTTCACAGCAGAAGGCTTGGCACAAAGACCACAGAAACAAACCTAAACATTCCTCAAAGCTACCACAACTTAAAATACAGCATCCTCTGGTGCAGCTGAGTTTGACATGTATCAGCTCACCAACCTCCCCAAGATCTTTCAGTATAATAATAATATAACATATATTATTATTATGTTATTATAACATATAACATTAACATATAATTATAGCAATAATAATAAATAGGAACTTATTTGTGGAATTGAGAATTAGCAGTAATGTGCATGCTGTGGCTAAAAAGGCATTTTTCCAACCTTTGCATAAATGCGTGTTACTCTACTTGCAAATGCCTTAATGTAAAAATAACAAAATGAATTAAAACCTCAGATTTGATAAATACTTAATTCCAAATACCTCTTCTCCTTCAAACCTACCAACTGATTGCTATGCAAGACCAAAACACCACATCTGTTGATCAGTGCAGAGCTAAAATTAATTCCCTCTGGTTATTTACCTTTGCAAAGATCACGTAACCTGAATAAACAGTTCACTTCTCAAGATCAAAGTCACTGTGCATCTCTGCAAAAGGTTTCTGATTAGTAGCACCAAATGTGCATCCTCCATTAGATCCTGTGAAGTGTCGCATTTACTCAGGGGTATGAGAGGCAAGAAAGAACCCACCCTTGCTTATACAACCATATGATTAATTAGGTTGGCATGTTTGCATACAATAGGGTTGGGTTTGGTGGCAGCAAACAATTATAAAAGCAAATTTCAATAGTGGACTTGTAAGCTGACATTCTGTTTTAATGAAAAAATAGTATTTCTTTTCTTAAACACAGAACTATGCTCTGTTACTCATGCTTACATTTGATAGGTTGGCTGTAATCCAACTTTAGTTGATATGAAAAGGTGAGACCGTGTGATGAACTGCAAGGTTTGTTACAAGCCTTTAAAAAGAGTTGTTATTTTGTGAGGTTTTTGCCCCAGAAAAGTCACATTTCTTCAGTCAACACACTGCTCACCATACTGTTTCAGGTTATAATGGCTCTAATGAGGCTGCAATTATGAGGCTTTCAGAAGAAAATCAGCTGAATGCATTTCTTTCTGATGGAAACTTCCGAGTTGCCTATTTAGCAATGGATTTTGCCCAGCCAAAGAAGGGATTCAGATTTACACAGAAAACACAGGCACAAAGACCAATCACTAATGTCAAACAACAAACCGACAAACAAGGTTCTGTAGGGCATGCTGTCACAACGAGCCTTTCACAGTGGTGACAGGTGACATTAAGAAAAGGTCATTCCCTCTCCATATTCATTCCCCACTGCCCTTACCAGGAAAACACTGAAGGAGGACTTTTGTTCTGAAAAGATGGCCTATTTATTACTTTGGAATTGATTATCACTAGTAGAACATGCCTGGTTTTGAGGTTAAAAAGCCAGCTACATCAGTAAAACCACCACCAATACACAACACAGACCACCGCAGTAACTCTTAGGATAGCAGGAACGCATGCATAACTTTTCCCATTTGGCAGATGACAGCAGCTTGCCAGGTATCCAACTGCTTTTCCTCCTTCCCACAACTCCTGCGTTCAGACATGTTCTGCACTGCACTGTGAGAATGACTTCTGCTTAGATCCCCCCATTTCATTAGAGGATTCCAGCTGCTATGTCCCTTTCTGGAGCTGACAGCATCACGCTGCATGTAGAAGCGTACCACAGCACTCCAAGGAGCAATCCTTGCACAAAAAGAAAAGTTTTGGTTTAGAGGCTAAATGAAGTACTTCACTTGGGACATGTGGTGGGAGCTGCAGCTGGCTACAGAGGAACTGATGTAACTGCTCTGCAGACATCTCATTTTTCCTGCCTCCCTCTGGGTTGAAATATGGGTAATCTGTCCGTAAATGGGATGAGGAGATGTATTATGTGCAGTGCCATGGTAAAAGCAGAGGAGCTGCAGGCTCCCACATGCCTTTCCCAAATTCCTTACAGATACAGCCATCTAGAACTTTCTGTGGACTATCCTGCTTAATATTATACAGCCAATTACCTTGTAATCCAAAAGAGAACTCATTTGATCCACTTCAGAATTACTTATCATATCACTTTCTTCATCATCTATAATTTCTATTTTCTGAAAGAGAAGTAAAGGGCTCATTCCAAATATTCAAATGCAGAGATTAGACAAACAAACAGCAACCTGTATCACAAACAGCATGAAAGGATGAAGGTAACAGCACCTTTTGTCTGCACCTGAGAAACTCTGATTTGTGCAGCCCCCATTAGATGGCAATCATGCACCTCAGCCACAAGATCCAGGGAGAACCCAAACTGAAACTGCTGGTAGTCAGAGTGGCTGCCCTGGTGACTCTGGCTGTTTGCAAAGGAGGAGCTGTATGTCACCATGCTTTTGGCATTAAGTTGCATATAATATCTCATTACAGCCTGCACAAGCCTGCATTTTATTCTGTAAGCCTTTTGTTGAAGACCTCCTGAAAGGCAAAGGAGGTTATGGAAGTTTATTCCTCTGGAGCAAAACAGACATTATGGCAAGTGACAGGCAAGTCCTAACTGACCTACTTCTTGCCTGAAAAACAAAGGTCTCCTTTGGCCTTCTTTGGCCACAGTGCAAGTCAAATGCCCTGAACAGTAGAGGGTTTTGATACAAAGGACAGCTCCAAATGCATACACATGGACATTTTCACTTGACTCACAAAAATTCTTGGGAGGTTTTTATACTGGGCTTCTAAAGATACCTGAAGTATAATGTTAAAGGCCAAGCTTAATGCTTAATGCTGTTTAGAACACAGAAATACATTCCAGTCATACTTCATTTACTTTTACATTGTTTACCACTCACATGTTCTGTCCCAACAGAAAACATCCTTATGTAAGAAAACTATGTTAAAAGGTTATGTCAATAGGAGAAAAAACAAAATGTGCACATTTTCAGTGCATCAATGAGATCTTTATTCATATCTAGGTTAGGTCTCAAACAGAGAGAATGAATTTGAGTTACAGAGTGGTAAGAATGGCACTTTTCAACAGAACTCAGAAGGATGACTGCCTGGATGGAACTATAACCTATAACCAAGACGATGACGCTGCCAGGAGAGGCTGCCGCCATGGGGGGGGGCAGTGGAGACACCCCAGGACAGGGGAACCCCCCCAGAGCCACATGGGGAAGCCTGGGGGGTGGCAAAAGGGGGGGGGTCAGGAGTGCAAAATAGCCACATTGAGCCCCAAAATACACCCTGTATCCCAAAATAGCCCCACTGCACCCCAAAAAAATTCTCCATGTTTTGGAGAGGGAAGCAGTAGTAGTCTAAGAAAGGTTTGGGTTTTTTTAACCATTTTTCATCGTTCTGGCTGTTGTAACTATTTATGAGACTTCATATAATAAGTCAAAGCAATTTTACTGTGTTTTTAGTACACAAGACAATGTAGGTAAGGGTCCACACTGACACATCACACTTCAGTGGTTAGTTCTTGAGGTGTTATTTTAGAGGAGGTTTCTTCCCTGCAGCCTGTGTGTTTTGTCAGCCTGCAGACCAGGCATCAGAACTTTAATCACCAAGGAGAACCCTCCAAGAAAGGTTAGCATTCTCTCACTAGTAGTACCCACTAAGCTTTCAAGCTTGTGTTGAAGACAGGGAGGGTAAACCACATTTTGTGTGCTTCAGTGTCTGACAACCCAGCTGAAGCGATAACATTTCAAAGGCTTAATGTCACAAAGATCTGCTGCTATATCATACCCTGAGTAACACTGTGACTCAAATATTTTTGTTTTCAGGCTCAGCTTGAGGAAAGAGTGTCTAAATAAATGCCAAACATTCACACGATCTTACTTATAATTATACATTGTAAGATAGTAGGGGAAAGAACAGATTAGAATTTCAAATAAGAAAACTGTCTCTCTCATGCAAGTCCAATGTATGTTAGTCCAATTTTAGCTGCAGAGATTGAAAAAAATTTGTTAGAGTGTTTTCAGAACAGAGTATGAAAAAGCTTCCCCTATTTCCCCCATTCATTTCCAATGATAAAATGCTGGAGTTCAGGCAACTGGTGAGCTCAGTCTCTTGGACATCATCTTTGCAAACCTTATACTTTGTCACTTTACATTCTGCATCTCCATGGTGAATGCATCAGACTGAAACTCAAGAGTGATTATATCTAAGGTCACAGCAGGCCATTAAGGTAAACAGAAAGGAAAAAGGCAGCTGTTTCTATTCAGGCAACCACAGAAAATACAGCCATAGCATTTCAGTTTACACAAAAGATGATCACATATTAACAAAAGAGAGGAAATTTTCTCTCCCTTCCCTATATACAGAGGGAAGGGAATCTCCTGCTCGCTTTCCCATTTCAGGTGTGTGTGATTAACGTAACACAAGCTTTCTTGTCATGTTCTGAGCTACCATCTTCTAACCTCTGACTGCAAGAAGAGTGCAACTGGGAACTGGAACCATCACCTGTTCATTCTGCAGATAACTTTTAAGATAAAAATTACCCTACCACTCAGGGTCTTCTCTCCTCTTCCTCCTCTCCTTTCTTCTAATTTGAGAGAAGGCAGGCTAAACAAAGGGGATATATTGCATTATTTGCCATGACTCCTCCCTCTGTCTTTCCTTCCTTGTCTCACTGCAGTCAATTAAAAAACAGCAAGAACAACTGTGTGTGACTCAATGTGAATGCAAGTGAGAAAATAAGAAACATCTAAATAATGTCTTGTGAAGGGCATGGGAATGAAGAGTACATACCCACCCCAGTCTGATCTCATGTATTCGAGGTTAGCTATGGAGAGAAGCGCTAGTGGTACCCGACTTTCTTAAACCTACCAACCACCATTGTCCATTATTACTCTGGGGATTTTATTCTTACTGTTTTACTGCTCTGGGGATTTAAGAAGCACTAACCAAGCATTGTGCTTTGCATTCCAGAAAAAGAACACCAGGTTGTTATAATACAGAGAAAGCCATGCAATTCCATTTATACTGTACATGCATGGCTCAGTGTTTTAGTACCTTTAGTACAGTTTCTTTTAGTGCTCTACCAGTTAGGACGACTCTTAGTACACTGAACTGAAGCTTTCACCTAGTGAAAAAACACTAGTGTTGGACAACAACCTCAATGTTGGCAATTAAGGAGGTCACATAAGTGGAAAAGGAAAGGTGTACATACCACATTATCAGTAGATACAGGATTCTGGTCATCATCTTTGTGACCGATTTCTTCATTCTGAAGAGCTTCATTTGTCTCTTCTGCAGAAACAAATTAGTTTTTCTTTCAGATTTCATGCTGAAGGAACAATAATTTGTTCCTTCAATAATTTACCACCAAATAAATGTCACCTCTGTCACATTAGATACAGAAGCATCTATCCATAAAAAAATACTGTATGTCTTATTAGACAAGACGAAATATCACAAGTATTTCAGGGCAACGTAAGGCCAATTGTTACCTCAAGCAACAGGAAAACTGTAAGTTACTCTCTTGCAATGCATCAAAATCTTTCCTATTTTTAGATTCAGGTTGGAAAATTGAAGTGATGAAGAGTTCCACATCAGAGGTGCACAGAATTTTTTTTCCTTACTTACTATACAAAAAGTCCTACATGCCCTGGAATTATAGGATACACAACAGAATCCCATCTCCTCCTTGCAGACACTTACTAGTCTAGAACCAAAAACTGATCAAAGAGATTATTTGATTCTTATATGGCAAATACTTATTCCTGGTGAACCTATCTGCTATCTTCTGTATAAGCAAAGAACACACCTGAAAACAGAGCAAATCTTATCGTTAGATTTCAGCCACAAGGACTAGATGATTCTATTAGTCCTAACTACGGCCAAAGTGAACAAAGATTCACAGCCTATTCATCCCTATGATTATGTTTCTCAGATTTCCTTTAATTCTCCACATTATGTTAAGAAGAAAATGGGTGATAAAACAGCAAATCAGGAAATAAAACACAGAGGTAAGACAGCTGTGATAAAATCTTAAATTATGTCATTAACAGTAAGGCTATTAATTGGAAACAAACTCATTCCAAGTGCTAGTAAAGTTAGACAGTTCTACAAAGGGCAGAGCTTGCTCAAGAAGGGTCAAACAGTCCAGCTATCACATCTAGAGAGGAAAAGAGGCATGGTGAGTGAAGGGGCAGCAAGTGTTCAGATGGGTTACTGAAAGAGGGCAGATTATGATGCAGGGGTGTATCACTTCTACACAAACACAGGGGTAACAGGATTTATCTGGAGATTACCAACACTTGCAAAGGCAGGAGAGTATTTAGGCCAGACCATTAACACAGACAGTTACTTGTTTTAAAGAAGTTTTCTGCCAGTTAAATATCTCAAACCTGAGCAAATCTCATCTGAAGTTGTTGCAAATAAATTTAATCTGTCACTGGTCACAATTTCAGAGGAAGATTTCTGCTAGCAGCAAAAGCAAATGGGTCCAAATGGGAGAGCTGTAGGCACGGAGCAATACAGAATGCTATCATCCCACTCGGAAGAGTGAAGGTCACTGAAGGTGCCCCTCAGGGTCTCTGACACATTCTAAAGCACCAGGCACTCAGTAACCCTGACAGCCACCACTTGGACCCAACAGTTGAATGAAGTGACTCCCTACAGCACTTTCAACTCTTTAAATATTCATCCTCAGCTAATATGAACTGGCACAGCTGTAACGGCTTCCACAGAGCCATGTTCATTTACACAAAGTATGGACTCAATTAACACACATTAAAAAAGGAAGGCATTATGAGAACTTCAATGCTGCATTCTGCATCAGATTACTGCTTCTTGTTTTTATATTTACACACTACATCTTAAAAGCAAGTGCCAGCAACACTTTCACTCTATTTACATGACTAAAAATACCTTTTTCTTGTCTTTGAGAGTGGGTTTTTTTGTTGTAGTTTTGTTTTTCTTTTTCTTTAGTAAACTGGGACCAAAAGTTATAGCTCTCAACCATGAACACAGTCACAGATCTGTGACTGAACAGTACACGATTCCTGCTAGAACTATTTTCCAGAAAGTTCAAAATAAGCTGAGCTGCAGCAGTGAAACCTATACCTTTGGAGAAATGAACAGAAATAGTTTTGGTGGTAGAATAAAGGAATGAAAGTGGGATTCCTGGATACTGTGTAAATCCTGTGGTTTCCTTGTACTTCCTTAAGCTCTGACTCTAATAATCTACTCACAGCCTTACAGCCTTACCTTGTTTTATGAAAGCCTTGTTTGATAAATGGGGTGTTATTCCTCAAGTTAAACTACAGAGAATACAGACTCTTCCCCTGTCACCATTTTCTTTCAAGTAGATCTGACTAAATCAGTTCCTTCCACACCTCAGGCAACTCAAGGACTCAGATTCTGCATCTCACTTGGCTTTCAATCACTTGACCCATTTCTTAATCATCTTATTCTCTTTAGAGCAGAATATGACAAAGCTATCACAAATTCATTCCCAGCAGTTCCTGTATTTTTCTAGTTCTTTCCTTTAAATTGTTCTGACAAAGTGACAAGATCAAGTCTGGCATATTAAGCTGCAATAGCATGCACTAGATCAGACTTTCTTTTAGTTTAGAGAGCAAAGGCTTTATTGATCTCTTCTAATCAGAAGCACTGGGAGCAATTAGCTGAGCTTGTGAAGCTAGTGCATGTGCTGAGCGGGAGCTCATCTGCCCTAGGAGGCCCAGAGTGCTCATGTACAAAAGGGAAAGGGAGAGATCCATTTAATGTGGTCATGTGGTTCTGGGAGGTGGAGTAAAAGGGAATTAAGTTCGAGACACTTATCACTCAAGATCATGCAATTTACTGAGAACACAGAGAGCCCCCGTACGTGCAGTTCTAAGGCTTTCTGAGCAGTCCCCTGCTACTGACTTTGATCTTTTCTGCTGGTTTGTATTTGCTTGGCAGAGACCATACACGCAGGCAGACAGCTTAATGGTGTCAGTTCTGCTCTGCTCTGACATACAGTGAAGCTTTTAGTTCAAGAGCAGCTCTGAGCTCATGTATCTTCTGAATGCCTCTCACCAGTGCGAGTTTAATATCAGGAAAACTAAGTACATAGCTCTGGTCAGCCCAAAGCAAGCAGGTTTACAGGCATTAGTGTTTGTTTGGATGAGAATGGCTGGTGCAATTCAGGCTCACAGGAATGCATGGTCAAGCTGGCTGTGGAGAACCGGCCCACTACCAAAGAGCATGTTTTAAAACCTGGCTTCCTAGGAAAGTGAATTGCATACATTTACACTCTCTGTCCATCTTTCAGCTGTAGCAGCAAATTGTGAACTTGCCATTTAACTTCCCATGAATTTGGCAGAAACAGAGGTCTTATAAAAGGTTTCTGCAAGCTTTGTGATAGCAAACCCAACAGAATTCACATAGAGGTAAAGAGACCAAACAGTACCTTCAGTATAGCCAAGGCAGGTAACTTGTGACTGTTAGACACTCAAGACGTTTTTGAATGTGTACAACATAGAATCCACAGCATGCACACTGCACAACATTAAAAATATATGCACAGTAGTAACTGCATTTTCAAATACCTTGTGAGCTTCCTTCAGATAAGCAGATTGACACTTCATCATTCCTATCATTATCATCCCCCACTTCAGTAGCAGTTTCCTCTCCTGGATTAAGTGCTGATTTAGAAACAAATTCAGACTGATCAGAGAAATCAGCAGGACCTCCTCTAGGGGGTGGGACCTCAATCCCCATTAAACGATATTTCCGTCTTCGATTCCCAATCCAAGTCTTGTAAGAGAAATAAACATGAATGATATCAGAAACTATAACAAAAACAACAGGCCCATATCCAAGTGACATCAGCACATCTAAACTACAAAACTGTAGCCAGCAATTCAAGGGAGGTGACTGTTTGCCTGTATCTGACCCTCATGGAATACTGCGTCCAGGTTCAGACCTCCAATACAAGGGAGAAGGGGAGGTGCACAGCAAAAGGAAAAGAAACAACACAGCAAGGGAAGCTCTGACTGGAATTAAGGAAAAATAAAACGTAAGGCTTTACAGTGAGACATTCGAATAGTTCGTCCATAGCAATCCTGGCACCTCCAGCCTTGGAGGTACTTAACATTTTACTGCTGAGAAGTGAACTGCTGACTGAACTCTGATGTCAATCCTGCTCTAAATAGAGTAGCATTAGTGACCTTGTAAGGTTTCTCCCCACCTAAATTGTTCAATAATTTTAACCTAAGGTTCTCTCACTCTGCAGCTTCCGTAAGGGGACCAAAGCATCCAATCACCCAAACGGTCCACCCATTCTAGATTTCCTACAGCACAGAAGAAATCTTCCAAGGTGATAGCTCTACATCACTCCACTTTGCTGACAGAATGTAACTTAGCAGAATTAAGTTCACAGCAATATTGTTCTTCAATCCTCTTTGGCTGTAAAACAAGTCTTTAAGAAACACTGCTTGCAGTAAGGTATCTAAGAGCATACTTATAAATAGTAGTGAGAGATGAAACGGGTCCAGGACCAAGGAACCTGGAAACTCATTCATGATGGGATGGGTTTGGAGGCTTGAAGTAAAACCGAGTTTCAGAAAAAAAAAAAACTGAAACAAAAAACAAAACATCAAACCAAAAGTCACGTTCAAAATTCTCCACGTGGATCTGTTTAACTGTTAATGTGACTTCCCTGATAAAGGCAAGTCTAAAGAAGAGTCTTTAGTAATTTTTGAGTTTCACACGATGTAGCAAAAACTGTCTGCAACGCGTCACCTCCTAACCCCTTCCCTTCCCTTGCATTACTCAGGCTTTTGACTTCTCATCTGATTTCAATTCTGCTTAACAGCACGTGCACCCTAGGTACTTTGTTCCAGGTCACATCCAAAAATCCCTCCCAAAGCCAGGAATCAATTATTTGCCAGCTACTAAATTCCAGTCATCCTGACCTGGCTTTCCTCCCCCGTCTACACCATCTAAACTGCAAGAACAGTGCTGATGGCACCAGTGGGACCATCCTGATAGCTCCAGGACCTGTTCAAGCACTGGACTGGCATGGAGAATGGTGGAGTTTGGCCATGCCAGCTGTCACCACACAGAGTGTGTCTGATTACTGTGATGATGATAGATGCACGATGGACAACCACAGCATAGTTGTTCCTAGGTTCTGAATCATGCTTAGTGCTGGAATTTCTGTATTGCTGAAGATCAAATGTACCTCTAGAGAGCATGGACAGTTCCTGGTTTTGAAAACATACAATCAGGGCATGGCAAAGTGCACATCCTTTCCATAAACTCTATGTTCCAACAGAGTTTACCAAACACATTAAAATAGTATAGGTTTTTTTTTTTCCTTTAAAGATACACTAAACGTTACTCTGGCCTTATTTCAGGAATACCTGCATTGCTCCTCTTCCCCATCACACTTCCTTTAACTAGAGTTCTGATACACACCATAAAAAAGTTTAGTAAAAGCCTTTTTGCTTATAATATCTTGATTATCAAACAGAAAAATTAAAAAATACCAAATACTAAAGATAGTTTCATGCTGTGCCAGCCTGGAAAATAAAATTGTTCTTTTTAAGCTGAATCTCTCTCACTAGGTAAAATATGGCACGTGTAACACTATTTCTGGCAAATCATTTTTGTTGGGTGATCCTGGCTTTCCCAGGTTCCTAATTTTCCTCTTTGAAGAATGCAAAAGAGGAACACAGAGAGCTACCTGGATATTTTTGCACATTCTATGCAGTTTGGGGAAAAAAAGAATTAAAACCCACACACGAGTGGCCCCTTCCACGCCTATGTGCATTGCCATTCTTTAAATTCCCTCATGATCTTCTGATTCTGAGAATAATAATGAGATAATAAATAGTGCAAACAACTGTAAAACTTAAAAGTGAATCTGCTTCTTTTTTACTAAAAGATTCAGCAAAAAATTGAGGCACTTGGGAAAGGCAGATCTTGGCTTGATGCATACCTTTCAAAGCAGAAGAGCTCTCATTCAGTATACTGAATATGTCATAGAAGACAAACATATTTTTATAGTATCTCAAATTAAAATGGGAAAGAAAAGCAGTAAGGTTCCATATGCTGTATACTGCATTTAACAGTGAATACTGTGGAGCAGTACAATGATGAGTGTAAAAGCAGCCTAGTATTTCTATGTAGGAAAACAGCTTAATAATTCTAACTATACCCCTAAAATACTACCTCCTTAAAAAGGTCACACATCATCTGTAAATTACATGTGATCAGACTCATTAAGCCTACTTAGAGTAGCCAGCAATGAAATCAGCAGCAACTTCTGCAGCTCCAACTGAACAGATGACCAGCAAGAGTGCAGGAAGAAAGGCTGGAGTCCAGCAGAAGAAGCCAGCATACGGCTGCCCCCAGGCAGCTCATAAGTAAGTGGACTGGCAGGGAGCCACTTCAAAGGCATGATTACAGCTCTCCAGATATTGAGGTTAGGGTGTCAACGTGCTAGAAAGATACTAGGTTGGAACCTTCAGAAATTCCACTTAACTGAGATGGAAGATTCTGAGCTGTTCTTCCAATGTCTCTCTCAACATAAGGTAGATCCAGACTAGGCCTAGAGCCCCAACAGGAAGAGCCATTAGGCAACCGTGAAGAATGAGCAGCTTTCCTGCTGAAACTACTTGCTTTTGCTGCTAAACTCTGACTGAAGCACTACCTTCCATAATCAGCTTTTATCTGATGAGCAGCTGGTGAAGAGGAGGTGTCTTTAGCCTGTGGTGGGTGCTTAGGCATAGCTTTTGACCTCTTATGTATGAAAGCTTGATGTTCTATATATTTCTGAGGAGTTTGATAGCTGTCATCTCTCCTTCTCAAATATCTAATGTCTTGCTGCCAAGAAGGCTATTCTGCTTTCAGATGCTATTTTGGTATGAATGAATAAAATTAGTCAAGAAAAATATAAACAAAAATGAGTAGCTACAAAAAAAAAGAGCAAAAGAAAGCACAACCCAAACAAATGTAATCAGCAGTAATTATAACGTAACCAAAAGAAATACATCAAGTTTAATAAGCTATTGGCCAGAGTTCATGTAATTAAATATGACATAACTTTTTATGTCCCTCTTTTGGTGTCTTGGGAACATATGAAAGACATTTGTATAACCAGTAGGCATTCTGAAAGTTCACTCTCCTACTAGAAGTATAAAACCCATAGAATAAAATGTCCTGTTGAACCTTGAAAGATCAAATCCAGTGCTACTATGCATAGTGGCAAACATTATCTTTCCTTGTACTGGAAAACAGATTCAATACTTTTTTGTACTGGAGATCTTTCAAACCAGTATGGGTCATAAGAATCATCATTTGCACCTCTGGAATGGTAAGAGTTACCTGGAAAAATCATGAATTTTCATTCTAAAAAATGTTAAAAGGGACAAATGGGGACATGTATATAACTGAATGAAAACAAGTGATACAAATCTATTTATATAAGATTATGTTATTTATATATTATAGATTTTGTTGTACACATTATTTATTATGTATATTAAATTTGTTTTATATATATACTTCACACTGCTTTACATATGCCACATTTATTGGTTTTATACCAGAAAAGGAGAAACAGTTGCTAGTTGCACACTCCCTAGAATTCAAGGTACAGTGAAATACAAAGGCAGCAAAGTACAAGTATTGAAAATAGAGAGCTTCTTCCAGAAGCATCCCTCAGTCCAACTCTCTTGGCTGAGCATGTCATAGGGTAGAGATGCCGTGATTCACTCATGACTTAGAACTCACACACTGCTGTGCCCGGACTCCTTAGGAAAAAAAGGACTGTGCTGCACCCTAACCTCCAGGCATCAGTGTTTCCTACTGAAGACAATGCAGGTTGGCAGGTTAAGGAGAGAGGAATAATACAATGTGCCTACACAGATATCGAAACAAAATTAGGGCAGATCCTCTAGAGCATATGATGAAAATACCTGTCCTACACCCGGGAATGTGCACAATGTGCCTTAGAGAAAGGTCAAGAGGAAGCACTGAGGATCACACATGTCCTATAGCATTAATTCAGCCCTCACAAACAAAAAAAATTAGTGCAGCATGATGCAACCTCCACCTGATTCCTGCTACAATTCTCAAGTCTGCCATATAGAGGAGCCAGAGGCAGGACAGATACTAGTACCACCACCAGTTACTATGAAGAAATCTTTTTGTTCATTCGTGTGTGTTCTAATACACTTTTTAAGCCAGAAAGTGTTAAGAGTCTATGAGAGCCTCTGACCTGAAGACAAAAGCATTTCAAGCAGATGCATTGAAAAGTGTGCAGAGAGCTTCGTAGTGTCATCCTGTGTGTGCCAATAAGGATGTTATTAAGGGAACAAAGTAAGGGAGGTGAAACATGGGTACCAGTCTTACTGTTCTGCAAATAAGGTATTTCTTATCCAGGAGTCCATTCTGAGATGCTGTCAGTGGAAACAGCTTCACCTTTCAGAAAGTAAACTGAAAAGCCTGGAAAATATGAAGCAGCTTTGTTCTCTACAGAGAAAAGAGTAATTCTTTTCAGCCTCCAAAAGTACCATTTAACTTTTTATAGTTCACATGTGCTCAGGAAAACAAGCAAGCAAATAACCAGGTTAGTGTTCAGTACGGAAAGCAGCTTTGGTACCACTTTGATATATCAACGCTAAGAGAGATCTCCACAAAAGCAGAGTTTCAAATAAGGGCTCCTGGTTCCATGTCTGTAGCAATGTCAGAATTCTAGGAAAGGTGGCAAAAGAGGATGAAGACTCAAAGGACAGTCACAACTATCATGCCTGTTAGGAGGGAAAGACCGACTCTAATCGTGGTTTTGTACTGACTGCAAAGAGAGTCTGACTGTTTTCTGAAGAATGGAAACACTGAGTAAATGAGTCACACACAGATGCATGTCTGGTGAGTGGCATTACAGTGGCAACAACCGATGCTGTACCAAACTTCCCAACCTCTGGAAGAGATGATGTGGAGTGGTTCTCGGGAATCAGGTTACCTACACTTAGCCTGTACTTTCTAAAGCTTCCTCAACAATACCTTCACAGACTGTCAAACTGAAGTGACCCAGAATTCCTGGCAGCACCCTTTGCTCTCTATCACATCAACCTGGCATCAAGGCAGTCTTCTAAAATATTTTTAACTATTTTTGAGCATTTTCTTTCACATATTTACTATGATTTTCCCCCTATAAGTATTAATGACAAATATTTTTCCCTCTGTCTTTAGAAAGGCTTTTTTTTTGTATCTTAACAATATAAATGGCACCTTTTAGTCTTCTAGGCTATCCCTAAAAAGTGTAACACTTTCACTTAAAATCTTACTCAAGTCTGAAGAGAATGCCAAAAGCTCGTAGCGCTACTTCTGCTGCTGATCAATAGGACTCTTACCTGAGGGCTTTCTTCTATATATAGACTGCAGAAAGAGCAAGAGAGCACTTCCCAACATGGTCATACATTATGTAATACGTGAAATCTATTTCAAGCTTCCTCATGAAATTTTTAAAGGCTTTCATCTGTCCTATTTTTGCTTCTGGAAGGATAAGGGAAGACTCTGCATTTCTTACCCGCACTATTTCACAGTCAACATTTAACTCTGCGGCCACAGCTTCAATTTTCTCTCTGCAGACTGAGCCCAGGCTGGTCATGCCATTGTCCCAGTATTTCTTTAGGGTAGCTAAGTCTCGGTCACTAAATTGTGTGCGGTCCTGTAACTGTAAGATAGAAGAAAATACTGTTAGATTAAAATCTGCTCATGCTGTTCACTTAACTTCCAGAGGTCCTGCATGCAGTAAGACACGTGCTCCACTGCCTCCATGGCTTTTTTCCTCTTTTAACCCTCCCTTAAGGATTTGGGATTTTTATCCAGGGCGGTACAGAGTTCCCTGGGATTTGCTTTAAAGGCAGTGGTGGTGCTAATGCAAGTTTAAAGCACTTCAGCTTTGTTTCAACTCCACCTGATTCTTTTAAATTTATCTCATTCTATAAGGTCTTCCTGAAAATAACTTTTCTCCCCTTGTGCTGTTTACTCTCTCCACCCGATTTATGCAAATTATTCCTTAAGGCTTTTCAAGTTTCTCACCCTCCCCCACCTCAAGTTCTTTTATCTTACTGCAAACTACAGTACATGCATAATTCAAGATTCCCAGATCCTAAAGGGAATACTTTAATGTTTATTTGGTAAGCTTCAGAGTTTAAATTGGTTTCACTGTTTATTTGCGAGATCCCCGACTCTTCATGTCTATTGATCAAAACTGTGATAGTGGATTACTGATGGAAGGAGTAACAGTGGAAAACAAATCCTAAATACCTCACCACTCCCTGACTCCACGGACAGTATGTACCAGTAGAACTTACAAGCTTTATCAAAAGCTTTAGCTCAGAGTTTTAACTAAAATCTAGTTTCTTTACATCAACCTATGTTTGCCATCTCTCCTGCTATTGTGAGTACATAAATGCAATGAAGTCTGCACTAGTGAGTTGCACCCACATGTGCCAAACGTGTCATTACTCCAACAGCTGAACTTTGCAAGGAATCTAGTTGGCATATTCCAAGGCTGCTCGAGTTAGAGCAGCGAAGTGCACCTCAAGTGCACTGGTGAGCAAAGCTGAATCCCTGATGCCCAGTCAGCCTTAGCAGATGCTGGTTTTCCCTGCATGCCTGACCTGAGCTCCTCCTACCTACAAGCCATTTTCAAAGAACAAAAGCAGAGTTATCTCCTCAACTGCTGCAGCAAGATCTCTTTTTATAGGTGCTGGCAAAATAGATTGTAACTTCTGAAAGTGACAGGAAGAGCTCTCCCAATCAGGGAGCAGAAGCCAAGTGCTAAGAACAGGGAAGAAAAAAGGAATGTGATAGCAACACTCAAACTACAGGGAGAAACAATCACTCTGGCCTGCCCTGCTTTCCTGAACACGCAGGGCAACTTCATCTTCTGAAGTATACTGAGCATTTTCTAAACATAAATGAGTAATATTTGCTGTCAGTTCTGTAGAGCTCCCACTGACAACACTGCTGCGGCAACCCACCGCTCCCTCAGCTTACTGTGATCTCCACTTACCAGGAAAATAAAATAGGAAATTCCTTTGTATTTAATGGGCATGCCTTAAAGGAACCTCCTGGGACATGCCAGAGAAATTCCCCTCCCCAACAGAGGAGTGAAATGAAAGAAGCAAAAAGGAATCTCTGTGGTATTACTGCAGATAAAAGGGCGCAACCCCAGTTAGTGTAGTTGTGTCTCACCTTGTTTGTAATGGGCAAATTAGAACAAAACCCAAGAAAGTACAGCTGATGCTGGAGTAAGTACAGATTTCTGCCTGCTGCGTGACTTTCCAGTTATCTACGAAAATGCTGCTTCGACTGAAAGAATACAGGGCAAGAGCACTCACTAACAGAAAAGCTTTGTATTTGTGACCTGCAAAACCATCCGTGCTAGACAAAAGACACACAACTGCTGACTGTAGTCAGTTACCAAAGGGATGGTACTGCAGGAAGGGCACAGAGGCTGCTCATTTACTTCTAAATACAAGGACTTTAAGTGGAGGAAGCAGTGTCTAGCAAAACTACCTGGTGTTCAAAAATGTTACTTAAAGCAGTGTCACATCTTTTCCATTTTAGGAGAATGGATGTCAATTCTGATGATCTACTACAAATATTTTAATACAAATCTTATTAGATAAATCACTATTCAATGCTTTTCACAAGTGCTATGTAATTTTGCTACAAAACTTGGGTTGTACAGTCAGTCTCAATAGTTTAGATCAAAGTAAATGTTTTAGTGTTTTAAAGTTACAGAAACTATCCTGTTGCTACATTCCCAATGAAGTCTTTTGCAGCCATTTAATGTGGAAAGAAAACAAAACTCAAGAGTTTTTGTTTTACCTCCTTGCCAAAAATATTTTGCAGGTTTCTGATGACATATGTATTTTGGGTTGTTTTTTTTGTTGTTGCTGTTGCAGTTACTGCTGCGCTTTATCCTTTCACCTGCTCCTGACAAGCTCATGCAGCAGCACATGAATCATACTGATACTGGCTGCAGGTCAGAGAAGGAAATGGAGAACAAGCCTTTTCAGTCAACTCATACAAAAGAAACAAAAATCCTACAACACACAGACCACATGGAAGAGTCCAGAAAGCAGGAACAGAACTGAGGGGAAAAACAAGTGCATGTAAATAGCAGATGATACAAAAAGTTAGGTTTCCCTCAGGGTTGAGGAGAGAAGAATCGTCAAGATGCTTGGCCCAATTCACCCTAATAAACTCTGCGTGTTCTCCAGTTAGCACTCCTCAATCCCACTTCAATTTTTCTACTTTGGAGTCTGTATCTCACCTTTGCCTTTTTCTTCCCCACCAAGATCACACTACTGAATGTAGCCAAGCAGGTAGGAACTGAGCCTCTGAGAAGCTGAAAGCACTGTCTTCAGCAAGGGACATTTTGGCAGCTCTAACACAGCTGGTTGGTCTTTGGAAGACAGAATCTGCCGCGTTCTGGACATGAGATTTTACCAGTGCCTCAAAAGAAAGATCTTGACATTTAAGGGCTCCAACTCACAAAAGCTGCTGAAAGGGAAGCAGGTCACTGCATATCAAAAGTGAAACACAGGAGCTGTATGTTTGCCTGCTCGTACAGTCAGTGTGAGCTGCTTTATGGTATCTCAGAGGGCACAAAGGAGGATGGTTGGTTTACTCTGCTCACTTGCTGCACCAATATAATGGGATCAGTCTTAACCCTTATGCTCACTGGATGTAAATAACACTTCAGCTTGTCCAAAATTTAGATCCAGACTTTGTGTAACTTACCTCTGTGTAACTTACTGTGCCATATGCCTTTATATGATTTTCTTAGGGAAATCACAACCAACCTTCCATCCCCTTGACAAAAATTACACCTAAGTTTGAGTCCTGCATTATAAGCTGCTCAAAAATTACATAATGCTTTTATAAAAGTCAATTACTTTTGTGAGAAAATAAAGGGTGGGATTTCTACATTGGATATATAATTACACTTCCATCAATTTAATTGATGCCATTCTCATGCTTAGTATCATGAGAGGAACTGAACAAACAAGAGTGAAAAAAAGCAGTCCTATAAATGTCGTAACAGTCATGGTTATGCATCAGTTAGCACAGGAAAAAAACCTATCAGAAGATAATATGGAGAAGCTTCATATTTAGGACAATATTTTTCAATAGCTGAAGACAAGCCAGCAATTCAGTTCTTATTTTTACTTTATTATAACAGCTATTATGAATGCAATTCTCATTTCCTCTCTTCAGATCCCCTGCTTGCTGATTCAAGGCTTGTCTTTATCCTCAGCAGTGTTGACTGCTGAATTCTTTACATTTAGCAGTTCTGTTGTCCATAGCCTGAAAGGCAGAGGAGCTTCTTCCCGCAGAAAATAGACTATCAGCTCACAATGAAAAGCAATCCTTGTGAGCAAATTGAATCAGCAGTTCTGCCAAGCGGAGGGTTAAACCCTGCTTATCCCCTGACCTCCCAAGTGTAACAACAACATTCTTGTAAGAGATGACCCAGTTTATTACAGACATTCCTGGCATTTTGCCAAGCCCCTCATAATACCCACTGTGCATGCAATATTTGTGGTGCAAATCTGGTGTCTATAATTGGTATGAATAATTGTGCTGCACTGGAGTGTCCTTATCCTGCCATTTATTAGAGCCTGCTTTTTTAGATCAGTTTTCATGCACGAGTTGAAAATGTTTCGGGCCACGTGCACAAAAGCTATACACAATCTTCAGATTATTAATAAAAGACATGCTAAAAAAAAGAACTAGAGCTTCAATAGAAATGCACTATTAGTGCACAAACAGATTTCTAGAGAGACACTTTCTGCATCTTTTCCCACTGGCTGAGGAAGCTTGAAGTTTGCTCTGATGGAAGCAGAACTGGTAAATATTTCACAGTACCACAGCTTGAAAAGAACTGCAACTGCTTCAACACTCAGCCTAAATTACATATATTCTGTTAATGTTTCTAAACCAAACACAGCTAAGAAGAGGCAAAAAAAAAAAGGAAAACAGGGAGATATCACTGCAATAGAACTGTCTAGCCAAATAATTACACTGTAAACTCCAGTCTTCTCACTCCATAATCAACCTCCAATCCACATAAACTGGCAACTCACCCTTGAGATTCTGCACCATAATTATCATGATTCTTATTTAATGTACTGATATCTTCCTTGCATTTAACTAGAAAGTCTGCTTTTCCAATACCTGGCCAGATATGACACACTTCTAGCCTGCAGGATCACAGCTACAATAAGCCTAAGTGATTTGTAGAAATAGGTGCAGGATATAATAAAAAGATCTATTTCACCTGAAACAACAATAAGGCATGCCTACCCTTTGCATCCATTGAAGGACTGTCACTGGGAATAGTGAAGAGGTGCTGTTGGCAGCAAGAAGGTGATGAGATGTTATGCATGTTATTAGCATCTAATGTGAACATTAACAAAATGCAATACCTTGAGGTATGTGGTGAAATATTTCACCGAAGGAGGGAAAGTATTAACCAAATCCATTAATCCAAATGACACAGAAGGCGTGCATAAGAACAGCGTTCACAATTCAGTCCTGTGGAGATCTTCAGTTCTTGCCTGTCTCTCTTTCTGAGGACTCTGACTATCTTACTCAAGACATGCTCTCACTAGTTTGACTAAAATACAGTTTTCTTCCCTCTGCCCTTCTAGGAAAGGGGAGTAACGTGAACAGGTGAAGAGAACTTCACAAGTTGGTATAGTTTTAAACCAAGAGGTACAACTAAGGTGCACTTTGACTTTAGGTAGCTTTAATCCCTATGGGTGCTCACTTTAAAGGCCACTCTAAGATATTTTCTCCTTTTGTAGGCTTACTGTGGCAGTTACAGTTTCCATGACACTTTCAGACCACAGTCCAATGAGGTACTTTCTCTTGCAGTTATACTGATGTAGTCTCCCCCACACATTCACCTGTGGCAGGTCTTGCCCTGTCCTGGGGTTAGACCAGCTCCTTTGCCTGATTCAGAGTGCCTGACAAGCAGGACTCTCAGGGAAACGCTTTATTGCCGCTATCTCCAGAATTTTACTCAAATGGGCAGTAGTGAAAGAGCAATTTAAAAAAAAACAGAATTTAGCACAGGAGCTCTCCACTCATTTCAGCTATTTCCCTCCCCACAAAATAAACCCCAGAGGCCAGACACCCCAAGCTGAAGAGGCAGATCCAGCTAACCTACCTATAGTGGGAGTCCCAGCTAAGTGCAGCAGTACGTTCAAGAAGGTCTCAAGCCCATTGCTACAATGCAGTGTTGCTTCAAGTAGGGGGAAAATACAAAGCCTTTCCCTTATCAGTTTCTTCACCGATTTCCTATGCCTGCTTCCAAAGGGTGATTGTGCAGAAATAATTCTAAGACCTTAATTTACTATCTTAATGACTTTGTGTTTCAGACTTGATAGTAAGACCACTAGAACTGATCCTAATTAGAAATAAAAAAGGAAAAGCTAAACTATCTCCTCTCCCCCCAGAATAAAACTTCATAACTAAGCCAGGCACTCTAGGTAAGCCATTTTACCTAGTCAACACCTATCTGACAAACATTAGCATACCAGGTTATACCTACCATAAACACTAACCATCTGCTAAGGCAACAGAGACCTAACTTAAGCCCAGTTGGTACACTCAAGACCTAACTGCAAGGACAAAAGTGAAGATATTTTCTCCCTTTTAATTATCTTTAACCAGTATCTTCACTGCTATTTTTTAATCCTTGCTATCCTTCCACCATCCTGTAAAAAACAACCAAAATCAGTGCATTCGTAAAGGCCAGTGCATTGCACATGCTCCATGACAGAATACAGAACTCCATAATTTCAAAAGACATTCTCATGAATAACAGAGGGTGGTATTTCTAGACTAACATTCATTAACAGTCAGGATTACATCATCTTACAGTACAGCTGAGCAGGCAAGAAAGAGTTTCTGCAGAACTGCACAGTTTTTATTTCTCTCTTGATGCAGTTGAAGGACAGGGCAAGGAAAACAAAACATCAAGGCAAAACATTAAAAATTCAGAGCATCTAAAAGATGATCTTTTCCATTCTAAACAAAATACAGATTGGCCTTTTTACTGTCTGAATGGCAGTAATTGCCATAATTGCCACAACTCTACCCATTCTATTTCTGTTCTCCACACTTTCTTCAGAAGAATTTCACATCTGAAACTGAAGTTTCCTAGGGAAGTAGGAGCTTTCTCTCTTTTTGTTGCCTTACACCTGTGTGTATACAGCAGTTTTAGAGTGCCAACTCCCAAACCGGTACCCTTGAGTAGACTAATTATGCATTCAAACTGGAGAAAGCGCATCCACGAATCCGCAAACAGATGTTGTCAAAACGGACTATATTAACCAATGGCGTGTATGCATTCTATTGATTAGGAAGACTCGGGAGTAAAGGTCTAAAGAAAAAGGAATTCCTAACAACCACCGCTAATGAACAGGCACTTCCACAGCCTTGAAGGTTTTAAGCTTATTGCAGAAATTTCTTCTACAGCCTGTGTGAGACATGTAGCATGATTATTTCTAAAGCAGCATGACCAGTAGGTCAAGGGAGGCAAACCGCCCCCTCTGGTCCACGTCGGTGAGACTCCATTTGGAGTACAGTGTTTAGCTCTGGGGCACCCAACACAAGCAGGATGTGGAGCTGCTGGAGCAAGTCCAGAGGAGGCTATGGAGCTGCTGCGAGGGCTGAAGCAGCTCTGCTCTGGAGCCAGGCTGAGAGAGCTGGGCTGGGTCAGCCTGGAGAAGAGAAGGCTCCTGAAGGGGAGACCTGAGAGCAGCTCCAGTGCCTAAAGGGGCTGCAGGAAACCTGGAGAGGGGCTTGGGACAAGGGCCTGTAGGGACAGGACAAGGGGAATGGCTTCAACCTGCCAGAAGGGAGACTGAGATGAGCTCTTAGGCAGAAGCTCTTCCCTGTGAGGGTGCTGATGCGCTGGCACAGGGTGCCCAGAGAAGCTGTGGCTGCCCCATCCCTGGCAGTGTTCAAGGCCAGGTTGGACACAGGGGCTTGCAGCAAGCTGCTCTAGTGGAAGGTGTCCCTGCCTGTGGCAGGGGTTGGAGCTGGATGAGCTTTAAGGTCCCTTCCAACCCAAACCATTCCATGATTTTATGACCACCATTCCTCAACAACCACTGTTGAGAAACATCGTGCCCTGCTCTCTTCACTGCTCCCAGCCACATGCTCCTGCTGCCGCAGTAAGTACATTCAACCCACTAAAGACAAACTCAGCAGAAGAATATGAATCTAACAGCTCACATGCCTGACCCGGATTACCTTGCAATTAGATACTAGCACCAGTGCTACAGATGGGGGGAATGCACTAGTTGGGCGGGGGGGGGAGGAAGGGGAACAGAGTTACTTTCCTGACAAAAGCTGTTTCATACCTTGCGTTACAGTTTGGAGTCATTTGTGACTTAAGGACACTGACCCAGATGATTCTGCCTGATGTGAAATGACATCTATGCAGTTAAAGTTAGACTTGGTAAAGTTCTATGGATAGCAGGGACTAATTCTGTGAATGTGCAGAGTAGCCAAAGAGGGATTTACTCTGTTAAGCATTCAGTTGCCTCGATTAAACAACCATTTAACTTTCCATCTAAAAGAAGAAAAGCATTCTGAGCTCTGAACTCTCAGTCCTTACCAGTTCAGGTGTTGTATTTCAGCTAACAGTACAACTCATACACCTGGGCATCACATTACTGGACACAGGCTTATGACCTTGACCTATTTTTAAAGATACATATCAACCTTGCCTTAACTGAAACACTGTGTGTGCAGATAATCTTTGTTCAGTCAAAGTACAAAAGGAATATAAGGTAAATAGAACTGTCAGCTTCAAAAATGCATTTTAATAAACAAAATTCACTCCACCTGATGCATTAGATACTTAAATGGAAATATACTTACTGCTCTTTTCCTGGAACAACCTGTAATCCAAGGCACAGTAAGGTTTCCTGAAATCTGTAAAAGGAAGGAGGAAACAGAATAGAAACCAGCAGCTTAGTTTGCTATGACAGCTAATACTGAGCAGCTTTCACAATATTGCGCATTCAATTCTGTTAACAACGCCTGTAAGACAGGTTAAGATTTAAAAGCAAAACAAAGTCACACTAAAACCAAAACAGTTTCTTTCAGAGAAGGTAAAAGAATATGAGGGCAACTTCTGTACCTTTGCTATCTCAAAACTTGCATTTCAGGACACAAGTTTTCACTTGGAATCTGTCACAAACCCCATAAGATTAAGCAGACTGAACTCAGACAAGGGCCAGTGTCTGACAGACCTGCTGACACACAATTTTCAATTACAACAGTTAAACATGCAGAAAAGACAATAGCACCTGTTTCTAGCTGAGCTGTTCAATGTCACATGTTAAGGATTTGCATACTGACATTAAAACTAGGGACATCAGGTTGGAGAAGGAAAGAAAGGCAGTATGAAGGCAAAGGTTTGCTGCCTTGATTCCCCTTGATTCCCATTGCTTCTCCATCATTCCCAGTGATCAGACTTTATCTAAGTCTGATCTTGGACTGTTTTCCCTGGCCATATGAGATGTGTAACAGCCTGGAATATTTTAGGCTTCTTTAAGATTCATGTTCTGCTGCAGACAAGCAATGCTTGAAAGACTAAATATAGCTCTTGAGAGATTAATGAATCTCAAGTCATTACACACACTATATGTGTGAGGAATAAGAATCTATGCACTTCTGCTGACTGTATCAAACTGCGCTAATAGTTTTTGTATTTGCAAAGTCTTCTAATAATGAATCTTGCAGAATGAGCATAACCAAATATAGAATACCTGGTGCAGCCTGTCTGGTGTACAAGCACCCAAGATAGTTTTATTCTTCAAGCTTTTAGCTGGAAGCACTTGGAGGTTACCTAAGGTCAGACAATTTGTCATTTCAGCACAAAGCAGGCTGAGGGGGGCTAGAAATGAACACCCTCCACTCCTAAGGGCAAGCCTACGTCAGCTTTTATGTCTCAAATATTCATTTCTTAGCTGCACGTATATATTTTAGAAACTCTATATAATTACAATTCTGTATTGCACCACACTTCACACCACAAAACCTGTTGTAAATGCCTCCTCAGTATCACTCACATGGCTTCTCCCCAGAAATTTGAAGTGGGGTTACAGGAAGAACCATGCTTTCCTATGCGAATAAAGCAATCAGTCTGCCAGAGCATTAACAGCTAACTTGGAAGACAAATGCACACAAGTTCTCAGAGGTATGATGGCAAACACAATCAAGTTTATCTCAGTATAACTACTTGAAGACAACATGCATCTTCTCATCTTCAAAAGCCTCTAGGGATATAAACAAATCACTCTGACACATTAAAAATAAAAAAGAAAAATGGATCCCCATTTCCTTAAATAAAGCAAACTTGCAGCTCATTCATATAAAGCAGCATCCTTAAAGTGAATCTTAAATATATATGTATGATATACGTATCTATTCTGACCTACTGGCTACAAGGCTTAGGCTTTTCCCTTGAAAAAGACAGGGCTAAATGAGGTAAGTCTGCTTCAGTGTGTGTTAACAAAGTAATTGAAAATACACATACCTTCCACAGTATTTTTGTCCCTTAGGGTTGGGGGAAGGAAACCAAGAGTAAATCACGATTCAGCCTTGAGGCCCAGCAAGAATAGCCTCTGTAATTCAACTCGCTTAAAGCCAAACTCAGAAAAGTAGGTTGAACAATTTGTTTACTGAAACCGCTCAGGCATTAAAATTGATCACTTAATTAAATTTAGTCTTAAGTTACACTAACATGAATTTGATTAATGGAACCAGTAAGGAAGCTGTAACTAATTGCTAATTAGATACTCCACCAATGTACGACAGTAATTACTTCATCAAAACACAAATCACACAGTTCTGACATTAAAGAAGCATCTGCTTGGATGTTTAACTACTCCAATAATCAGGTGGCTCAGGTTTAATCTATTTTTAAATTTAGGAAGATTTCCCTAAATTGTAAGATTTTAATTCCTACGCTGATGGATAAATCAGCTAAACACGGGCAATAAAATGAACAGGAAGTGACTCCACACAGAAGTACCATCCTGCATAAGCCTAAAAGAACTCAGACAGCCCGTCTTACAAAAATCTACCTCTTGAAGCTTAACACATAAATATTATTAAGCTATAAGGGGAGTTGCTACACGAAATAGGAGTCACACTGGACTTAATTTTAAGAGGAGGACATGGAGGAAGGGTTAAACTATTGAAGAACTGACGATTTAAACAAAATATGTTAATGGCCTAGCAGGGTAAATTATTTGTTATACAGGACTTTGAAGGCAGTAGGTGACATTTTCTGGCCAAGGTGATAAATGAGTGTTGGAAGTCTCACTGTCATACACTAACACCTCTTAAGATACAGAACTTACTTTTGCATTGCTCTGGAATGTGCTAAAGACTCTCGGCAAGGAGCACAGTGACCTGGAGAAACCAGGACCACTGTTCCTTCAAGGTACTATGGCATCAGGCAGGACATGATTCCCCTGCAGCTTCCACAGAGCCATGAAACTACATGCCCCCCCCTATAAATTCTCTAAAAGTGTCATCCTAGAGGTTCACAGCATGCATGTTTACAGCAGCAAGTGAATTAACAGCAACCTGCCTGATTTTTCCAATGCAAGGTCTAAGGTGCATTCCTAAATCCAAAGAACAGAGTCTCTGAGAGGCATGAAAGTCAAAGCAGGTACCAGTGAATTCCTCACTTATCACCCCCCCCCCCCGGTACATTATTATAACAGGAGAAAACCAAACCAAACCCAAAATGGAGTCAGAGAGCTCCTCATTTTGATCCATACCACATCACATGGACAGATCAAATGTCACCTACCATAAACTACATTTCATGAACTGGCTGTTTAAAAACTCTGTCCCTACCCAAGAAAACAAACAACAACAAAACCCCCAAATTAAAGATATTTCAATCTGCATTAAAACATTCAAAAAAAGAAAAAAAAAATGTAAGAAATAAATCTCATGGATGCCTTTTCAAGAGTGAAACTAGAAAACAGCTGCAGGTATCAGTGATGTATTTTACTTCACAAAACTTAAGAAAATTTCCTTAACTCTATTGTATGCAGTTTTGCAGCTTTATCAGCTCTTTACTGAACAGATGTGCACGCTCACAGCTTTTCTTCTATGAAACTGGGACATCAAAAGTAAGCAGCATTTAATGCACTTTATAACTCACGTAAGAACAGTAATAGCAAATACTGACAGACTGAGAGAAGGGAGAAACAGAAAGAACAGCTTGTCTAAAGTGCTCAGCCTAGAAAAAGACCATAAATAAGAATTGCCCATGTCCCATCTACTACACAGGCTCTGCTCCAAAGTAAATACGCTCATCGAACCTCAGGTTTTCTGAGAAAAGCAGTGATTCTGGTGAAAAGTGGCACTCACTTGAACTCAAAAGCTCGGTTTCGAATCCTCACACAAGATAGGAACAAGTGAGAAAAAAAAAAGAGGAAAAAACCACCCCTAACAAAAAAACCCGCCCCAAAACCACTTCACAAAGTAATGTCCTCTACACTAATGAGCGGTGCACAAGGAAAGATGGCATGCTGTTTACATGGTTCACTTTCGGGTAGATTAAAAAGGAAGTAACAGGCAAATGCACAAAGGCAACACATGCAGAATCGCATCCTGTCAGTCTTCAGACTTTCATCTCAGTGTTTCTAGGCTGTGTCATGTCAGAAGGCATAAAAATCCATGGGGAAAAAAAAAAGAACAAAAAAATCAATCTGGCTGTTTCCTGCCCAATTATCATCCCTCTAGTTACTACAAAAATTAAAAATACAAGTGAGCCAGTGTCCTACCTTCTCAACATCTTTTAGTTCTTCACTGACCTGCATTTAATTTTCCCCACTCTGTGCCACTGCAGGGACTCTATTACAGGATAAGGAAATAATGAGATTGAATGCAAAAACGATATTTGAATTAGATGCTGTGGGAGAAGAATAATATTTGCTCACTTAGTGTCTCCCATCATCTCAACTACCTTGCACGAGATCCTAATCCCTAACATAAAACGGGTCCAAGAGATTGGCAACTGCACAGGGGGTGCGGGCAGTGCTGATGGAAGAGCTAATCCAAGCTGACATTAATAAGGACAAACAACTGCACAACACATAGATGACAGCACGATCCTACGTTCTGCCATGTGCCATGTGCAAAGTATGCCTGCAAAGGAACAACCAAGGGTATCACTATATGTGCTGGCAAGCCAACTCAGGACAATGCACACTTGAGCCTGCATCAGCAGTCATAGGCATGATCCTCTTGTAACCAGTTTATCTATCAAATCTATGAAACCCACACTGCTCCTCAATATACAGCAGCCATGGACTTAAGTGATACAGATAAGAGTGCTATGATACTTCAGTGCTACCTGCACTTCTGCTTATGAAGGGATGATCTCTAACTGAAAGATGTAAATGGAGCACAGCCTGCAGAAAGGTGAACCTAGCACTTACTAGCTACCAACTTTGGAACAGTACTTATCTACAGATTTGTCTTCAAGGTTTGAAGACAGATAAATAGAGGGATTACCTGGTAATTATTTTGGTTTTGTGACAGCCTCAGTTGACTTGAAGTTGTAAAATGAGGAGAAAAGGTACTTCTTGATGGATTAGCACTGCTATATAACGTACTGGATGTTGTATGTAATGAGGTCCGTGCAGGCAAATGGTAGTCTCTGCTATGATACAGAATATTGTCAGGCATGTCCCTGGCATTCACCATCTGTGAACTACAGCTCACATTTCTTCCTGGCCCAGACAAGGCTGCACTTTGGTTCTCTACTCGAACGGAACTGCTGCTTTCACAGTATCTCGAATAGCTTTGTATTTGTGCTCCCATGGATGCTAGCTCCTCTTCTCTAGCATATTCGTCATCCACGTCTCCAGTTTCCATCGCGATGGACAGACAGGTGCCTTCCACTGAGCAATGCTTCTGTGCTGTGCTTCCTCCCACCATTCTCTGAGGTTGATCTGTAACTGCCAGAGAAAACACTTCCCGAATTTCCAGGTTTTGCGTGCTACAGGAAGGGTCCCTGGTGTTAGCTCTGTGTCCGGGGGGCACATGCGATGTGAGAGCTGCATGGTCTGGCTTTTGTAACCGCTGACATCCCATGGGTTCAGCCTTACAGGGCCTGTGGCATATCATCGGCTTCTGAGGTAACACCAACTCTGCAGTCTGGACTGACGAACCACCATAGCTTTTCTTAGTGTGACTATAGATGGAGTTCGCAGAATTCAGTACACTTGTTTGCCTAGATAAAATAATAGTCTTTTCCCCTACTAATAGGGAAGCATTTTTACAATGTGGTACTTGTCGTCCTATAGGGATGTGCTGCTGCTGAAACTCTGTATCGCCTTTTCCTGGTAGCCGTGGAATAGGGGTTTTATGTATTTCTGCCACTGAAGCATTTGTCTGTTTGGTGGATCCTTGCCTACCAGATGAACTAGCAGGACTATATATACCAGTAACTATTACATCATTATTAGAAGAGGTCCAAGAAGTCTGCTGACTTTGGGATCGACCAATATTTACCACATTTCTAACTGCTGCTTCCGGAGGTACTGAGGGAATAGTAGGGACAGTCCCTGGGGGAGTGCCTCCAGATTCTATAGCACTCTTGCTGCTCATCTTCCTTCGTTTATTGCCAACCCACGTCTGCAAACAATGACAACAAACACAAAACAAAGCATTAAATAAGCAGAAAAATTAGGCAATTCCATTTTTAAGCAGATCTGATGAAATGTTAAATGTTCAAGTTGAGACCTAAGTTTACAAAAATGTAAATAATTTACTGATTATGCAGCATCTGAACAATAAAGGGTGGTGAAAAATACATGCCTCTCACGCTCGGGATTCATACATTAACACACAAGAACCCCAGTTTCAATTCAAAAGCCCCAGTTACTCAAAAATCCTGCGACTGGTTTTGCCTCCTGTCCCTTAAGATGTATTTCACTGACCCTGCTGTGACTAATTCCCCCAAATTTAACTTTTAGTTAAATGGGATGCAGAACCATCACTGAGGTATGTAGCTAACCTTTTGTAACCAAACGAGACACAACCTTCAAAACTACCTTAAACAGAAACTGCCAATTCTTGAATTCAGATGAGAGGAAGAAAACTTACTTTCTGTTAGACAACTACAAAACAATTTTGTGACTATTTAGACCTACAGATTAATTTCTCCTCTGCCAGCTGCACAAATCGAGATCTGATGTCAAAACCTGCTTTTGAAAGACACCGACAGGCAAGATTTGGACTACCAGGATTAGATTCTGACACAAGCTTGCTATTATGGACATTTCAGAAAGTGACAATGACAGTTACATGGGTTCGTGTAAAAGACAGCATTGGAAAAAAGAAAATCATTGAGAAGTGCAGGTACTGCGGCAGCTGTGCACAGGTTAAAATGTACTGCTGTGTGTTTTAAACACACAGGAATGCCCGTCCTGCAATAACACATTAAGACAGAGCACAAAGAACTGAAGGGAAAATATTAACTTCAGTATTTCAAGATAAAGAGAGTTAATCTGGTGGAAGCCTCAGCTCTAGCTCTCGAAGCATCAGCACCACTTAACTATCCCTGGCAATTTTCATGATCATAGAGACAAGACCTGCTCAAATTCTTTCCACCTGTCTGTACTGAATGTGAGAGCATCAGGGAGTGGGATACAAGAGCCAAAGAACAAAAAATAAGCTTCTGCATCAGCTTATGCTCATTATGAAAAGGATCAGATACACATATAGAGATATGGTGAGACAGTTTCTGCACCACACTGGATATCATCCACCGCACACCTAAAGCCAAACCAAAGCAAGATCTCAACATTCAGCAACCAGTTGGTTTAAACAATAAAATCCCTCACCCTATAACAAGGAAACTGCACTGAGCACCTATATTGGATTTCAATCTCATCACATGAAAGGATGAAAGCTTTCTTCACATATCAATACATGCTAAGGAAGTAAAACGGATTTTTCTATGTAAAAATACACATCCCTGCCCTACAGAAGTATGTTGAAGTCTTCATGCCATTCTACCCATTTCTGTTGTAGAATTTTAGAAAGTGCCTAATTTGAGCCATGATTCATTGCATGCAGGAACATCCCAGTTACTAATGATCAAATTTTTCTTCTCAAAAGCAAGTTTAAATGCAGAAATTTTAGTCATAGATCTCAAGGCGCTTTTTATAATTGAATAAAAAAAAATCTAGAAGGTCAAACTTCGCTGTTGCAATTTCTGCTCAGTCAGTAAATTCTCAAGATAAAAACTATAGAGACACTGCAATGTTTGGACCAGGAAAGAGATTTCATCCCTAACTTTTCCAACTGTATAGAACTAAAAGCTAAAGCTTGTCCTGGCACTTTTCCTGAAAAGAAATGCATTCAAAGAAATGCAACTAACTACTATTCACATGGGATTAACGTAGAGTTTCATGAGACAGCACAAATCAGGTTTGCCATTTGCTGAAAGAGTCCCATTCTGCTGACCGTGTCCCCAGCTTCTTTTTCCCACCATCTATCCAAAAGCACTCACCAGAAAGATCAGGGAACTCCCCCAAAAGGCATAAAACTTAACTGACACAAAAAGACAACAACAAAAATTTTGGTGAGCTTATCAAATTTAGCTGGGTTCCTGTGAGTAAATGCAAGAGATGATCAGCACAAGATGAGAGAAAGATTTGCACAGCTGAGAAGGGAAAGAGTATGAAGCCTCCCATTTTTAGCACTGTGAGACATAATCACTGAGAAGAATTAGACTGAAAGGGAAGCTCCATGTTGTTACTAACTTGATGGTATGGTATCATTGTGGGATATGACAGGAGACATTAAGTACAAAATATCCCAAGAAAAGGGACACAAATCTTTGTTTCAATCCAGCCCTCCAACAAGTAAACTTTGGGAGCATTTTACCTAACACTGGAAGCATTACTGAAATTCTTAACTATCATTTAGGAGGAGCTCCCAGAAAAGATGACACATCTGAAGTCCACCTGTTAAGAAAATTACCTGGAATTTCAGAGACCCTGATTTTACATCCCCAGTTTGAATCAGGCAGAGCTGGCAATTCAGGTTGTCCCACATTCCAGGTACACACACCAGAGGGACTGTCAGTGGTGCCTGGCCATTAGTTTTGACCAGAGTCCATCCTAAATCTGAAAATAAAGTGCCCTCAGGAAATCCTTCCAGAGGTGTAAAAGAACAACGAAGCTGTAAACCTTTTGGTATCTGTTGTGGTACTCTGGGCAGAAGCTCGCATCACCTCCCTCATCGCTGCTCCCAGCGCTCCCTAACACTGCGAAAATCAGACTTGGAAAACTTCTGCGCTGTATCAAGTCATACTGCTCACATTTCATGTGAAGACAAAAAAGCAACCAGCAGAAGTATGGTAATACTAATGAACAACATCAGGCCATGCAAACCGGACACAGCTAGAATAGTTGCCTACTGAATGTGAAGAGAGGCAGGGTTCCCCCCCCCAGGAGTAACTTTACCACATTCTCTAATTTTGAAACGGAGAACATATTTTTAGGTATTGCAGTAATAAAATCCACAGAGGTTTACATCAATTCATAAATCATTCTTTTTTCCAACCCAGCTCAAGACTGGAAAGACTGGATGTTGTTCTACTGGACAAAGGCTATAGAAATCCTGATTCAGGGAAAGAATATATTCATAGAGTAATGACATTTGAATTATAGCAGTTACATTTAGGGAATTCATGCTCCCATTATAGTCATATCTGCAAATGCCAGCTGCAATCTAAGTATCATTTTGCTCGACATTGTGCAGAAGAAGTACTAACTTCTGTCCAAGAGTTTTATAGAGAAAAAGGGGGGAACGAGGAGAGGCAGAAAGGGGGGTGTAAAGAAGAGAAAGGTGAGATCACACAAAAATATGACAAATGAAGGACAAATGCTGGGTTTGTTTCCACTGCACTGTAGGAAGAAAGTTTAAGTACTGCAAGTAAGGGCTCCGTAAGGGAATAAAACTAAAGGAAGAAGGTCATGAAACATTACTGCAGTAAGTGAAAAAGAGAGGGACATGGAAGTAAGAAGATGGAAAGCGAATGAGGCCTGCAAGCAGAGGAGAGACTGGCTGCCTCCTCTATGTCCTTAATCAGAATAAAATTAGAAAAACAGGCCCTGACTGCATCATCAGCACCAACAGTAGATTCCTGTTACAACTCCTTGTTTCAGGGAGCCTGAACTTCTGGCTGACTTTCACAACTTCCCACCACCTAGAGCTGAGAAAGTAAGTTTTAATATTTCCAGAGTCTTTTGAGGGAGGAGAATCCACACAAGATTTAGGGAGCAGGAAGAGCTGTTACTCTCAATATACCACTGGTACACCGCTTAAAGTAAAAATAGGCTGGTCTTACTCCTTCTTCAGTGTCCAGTGTTGCTGGTAGCTCAACTACTGTTATTTTTTCCACTAATGCTTCATGATTTCCATTTCTGCTCTGAGACAACAGCCATTTTGTTGTCTAGTGTTTCACAAAGGGATTATTATTTCCCTTCCCACAGACTTTGGAAGAGCTCCCGTTAGCACTAGTGACATTCTTTTACAAGAAAAGACTGCACTCGCTGTAAATAACTATGAGGTACCACAATATTTATGATTGTGACATGGAATACAAGCGTGACAGTGTGTCAAAAGAAATACTTCCACAATTATTCCCCCAAATACATTGGGTTATATAAATCTGTTTAACTTAATAGTTCCCTGATAACAGGACTTTGACACAATACATCACACAAGGTTTGTATGGGGCAATCCAATTTATAATTTAACAAATACTAATACAAAGCCTGAAAACACAAACCAAAACACCATCAACAGAAGACAAACAAACCAGCCAAACAAAAACCACTCCTTGTGCAGTCCAGGCCCCTGCTAAATACAGCAATCATGTGAATCACATTTCAGCAAAAATAAACTATAAACAGGCTCACTGGATAAAAATGAACATGTCACACACACACTGAAGTCTGATTTACGACAAGCATGAAGTTAGAGACTCCAGTCCTCTGCAGATATTTTACATAAAGAAATGAATGTGTATAACTTTAACATACAAATTTGAAAGGCCTCAGTACTTACCCTGACTACACTGAAGTCCAGTTTAGTTTCTTGTGCACACTGTAATATGAGCTGAAAGCAATTTTTACTTTGATTTGTCATTCCATTTTCATAATAACGCTGTAATATCCTTTGTTGCTCTACAGTAAATACAGAACGCAGATTCATCTAAAAATAAAAGAAGATACTCTGAAAGTTGGAATAAAAACTGTAATACTTGCAGAATGTACAGGCTGTCATTTATGTTTGTTGTGAGAACGCTAAGTGTTGACATGTTTTCATTACAGAGAACTTTCCCAACACTTTTACTTACTTTCCAAAAACCCCCTGTTACAGTCAGCATTAGCGATTCCTTTGTGACAGACTCAAGTTGAATAGATGAACTGCATGTTTGGAACAACACTGACAGCCTTTCATAAATAAATAACTACTACGCTGGGTTGCTACGTCCAAGAGCCTCAAAGAAAAAGTTTCTTTGTTAAGAAAAAAATAAAGGATAAAGGCATTAGGCAAACAGACTAACACCAGCAGCTCCAACAATATTGCCAGGACCGTTTTTCCTCTCCTACCAAAAACAAAGAGACAAAATCCGAGATAAAAGAAAGGTGACTGTTCAGCACAATTAGAGTTTCTGCCGTCTCCAACCCCAGCAAATCCTACACTCCATTCTGGTCATGCAACTCCTGCTGTGTTAGCACCAGCACTTCCCAGCTGCAAAGTCACAAAGATCAAGGACCAGAAGACAAACTGGGGGAGAAAAACCCAAAGAGAAGGGCTTTAAGCAGTTCTGGTCCAGCCTACTGCACTACTAATGCTCTAATATTAACACTAAGGAGGGACCACCCAAATCACAGCCTGAGTTTAGAAAGGTTCATGCTATGGTGAAACTGTAACCTGAGGCTGTATTTCTTGAGGACATTTAAGTGTTATTTTAAAGACAGTAAAGGGCTACAGCACCTCAGGATGTGTTCCTGCCCCTTTACTTTGTCCAAAGCAGTGCCTAGTGGTTCAGCATGCTCAACCAGAATGAGGAGATGCACGCTCCTCCCAGGCTAACAGCAACTCTCCGGGCTCTGTTTTCAGCCTGCTGAGCCAGCTCAGCACTGGGTCCCCCTATGAGGGAGCATCGCTGTGTGGGGACAAGGCCATGGCAGTCACAGTGGCAGCCAGGGATGAGATAGCTTCTTCAGCAGTGGTTTGATGAACTTGTTAAAACCGACCCAGCTTCGTTATGTGTGAAGATTCATGCCCTACCTTGGATAAGGCAAACAGCTGAATATGGCCGAGTACAGGACAGGTTACCTAGCAGCAAACTGACATTCTGTGCTCTTGTTATATGGTCCATACAGGCAAAGAATATAACCCTCTGGTTACATGCAAGAAAAGAACCCCATCACCACAGGATTTCCATACCAGGGACTTTATTTTATCCCAAGCAGGAGGCTGCCAGCTGAGACACCACTAGCACTTGCCAGGAGCAACCTGGCATATGACCTCGTGTCTCGGAAAGTCACCATCCACAAGTGATTTTTAATACTTTTGGTATATGTATCCAAATAACGTAAAACTAAAGACTAATACACCTTGTAGGAAAATGAAGGGGATGAGGGAATCCTTTGTAGCTTCCAAGCTTTTAGTTACCAGTTTTGGAAATTCTGGATGGAAAGCAGGAAAGTAGCAACATATTTAATCTTTGCACAAGAACTCCTCCTGATTTAGAGCAAGTAAAATTATTAAGGAGACACCCAACTCCTTTCACATTATTAATCAAGATGATTATACTACATAATGGTAATTGATACTAGAATTTGACAGGCCTTTAAAGAAAAAGACTAGTATCTAGAATTTTGAGTAAAATGCTTGTAGGCCAGAGCTCTGACCTCAGAGTTTACTTTCCTCTGTGTCAAAAACCATAGAAAAATTACTAACTACTAAGCTGTAAAAACTGTTTTCTTTTCAATAATACTTAGAACAGAAGATGATTTTTCAATCATATTTTTACCCCTGTTCCCAGTTCTTATTTACCCTCTCATTCTTGTGCAGCACCATCAGCCACATTACAAATCAGGCTTTGCCCAAGTTATGCCTCCACCAGAATGTGTATTCAGCCACAGTGAGAGCTGGGCAAAGGAGGCTCTTGCTCTGAATACTCTGCTGTTTAGATAAATCTGTAGCAAGCAACAGGGGAGACAGTTATTAGCCCATTAAGAAATCAATAAAGTTCATCAAAATCTACTTTATAAAGTTAAGTACTGTCTTCAGATCTCCCCTGTGGATATACATGATGATGCAGCCACCAACTGATTTATGGCACTTTTAAAGAACACGCAAGAGTTAATTTTGTGATTCTTTTTCCTCCTGCAGGACTGGCAGGCCCCAGCTTACACCTGTGTGTTTGCTATTCTTTCAGAGGTCCTGTTTTATTCAGTTGAGATCAGTTCCCAAAAACAACCTCACCAGAAATAGTTATGAACCTTGTATCGTTCCATATCCAGATGAAGTCTGTCCTCAAATAGTTCCAGCATTTCTATAGACGGGCTCATTAAAAAGCAGCATGCTCTCCAAAGAGTTCATCAACTGCAATGAAAACTCCTCCAAACTGCAGGATGGACTTTTAGAGTCAGACCTCATGACCTGCAAGTGAAGGTGTGTCAGGTCCTTGACACGCTTTTTAATGATATGGATTTCTGTGTCCAAAGTCACTTCTCTGTTAAAATACTTTCACTGTTGTATTTGACATCTGTAGTTCAGGCAAGGACAGGGTCGAGCATTTTGCTGAAATCTCTTGATCTTCAGAGAACCCTATATGCATTGCATGACAGACTGCACCCAGCCAAGCTCAAGAGACATCACAGTCTGGTGTAATAAACAACTCATCTTTGCAGTTTATTTTCATCACTTGTAAACTACACCTGCCAACCAAAATACTGGTAAGTTTCCTTAGTGACTTCTGCCTTGAACGCAGTCAAGTACAGCCCAAAGGGTCTGTGAGGAGGCCATCAGAAACTGATTTAAGCAAACAGACTGCAGGACCCTACAAAACACAGAGTTACCAAGCTGCGTTTACATTCCAACATCTAAACTTTCAAATAAGCAAGTCAGATTTTATTAATGCTTGTTGTGTTTTAAATACACTGAATCCTAAGGCAATAGACAGTTCCGTACCATCTCCCTTTGCCCCACATATATTTAACAGAACTGCAGAAATGACATTAAAATATTGTTAAATATCATCAGCTATCCTGCTGTGTCAATCAATCTTATTCATTCTGCCCTGCCAGTTATCACATCCTTTTTTGAAAAGGGAAAAAACAACCCCACCTTTTAGCAGAAGCAACAGAAATTTAGGGGTCATTTGCAGAACAAACCAGAGCACACACATTGTGTTCAGCAGGGCCATGCAGGCAGCTACATCTGCCTAACAGAAAAGTTGGTTCAAATTCCACTTGAAATATTAAATTCTAACTATCCAAACCATAGGATTCACAGGTCCACTAAAGCAAGCCATTCTATTACATCCCACAATACTTCAAATTACACTATGATTGTTTGGTATAATATGTTAATAAACAAGTAGACCTTAAGCCCCAGACAGCACAGAAGTGATACATAACCTCAACACAGAGCACTAATTGGGAATAAAGCCCCAAGAAAGCTACCCCTCCCTAAGGAAGCATTAGAGTGGGTTTTGCTATCCGGGTTGCAGACACAGCACAACCTCACAAGACAAGTGCTCTGGTCAGAGCCAGGCAAGTAAAAACAACTTCTCAACAAGACTTCAATTATACAGAACAAGAGAAAGGAAATTCAGAAGCAGTGTCTTTTTTAACTGCCCTCATAATAATTTGTAACTAGCCATAAAAGATCACAATATCAGCAGTACTATCTCCAAGCATTCAATCTCAGTATCATAGGGCAAAACACTAACTGGCATTCTGCTTTCACACTCATGCATAGGACATCTGGCAGGATTCCTTCTCTGGCAGGTTAAAAGCTCACTGGTAGTATGTCATCTGTAAAGTCCAGATGGAAATCAGTTTGCTATTAGCAGCTCTTAAGTGCTTATTTAGAATCCCTAAAACATCACCCTGTGCTGAATAAACCAATTACCGAATGCTTGGAAGCTCCATTAGAAAGCCACAAAGTCCAAAGCCATCGCATTAATCCACAAAGAGCTGCTTCTGCATATCCCATCTTCACAGGCAACAAGTTTTGCTCACTATTATTTGCTCAGTATTCTTAAAAACAATCTCAGTACCTTCAAAGGAAATAAACTCCTTTTCCCAACTGCCACACCTACAAAGCACTCCAGTTTCTTCAGGATTTCTCACCTTCGTTTTGAACCTCAGACTCCAACTTAGAAAACCACACAGATTTTTATCATAATTTCATTTTTAGCTTGGCTTTTCAATCTTAGAAAGCATATTTGAGCTTTTGGGAAGTCAGGTGTCCAGTTGGCACATTGGCACTGAAAAGTTTGATACAGACAAGAACTCTGTGAAATCAAATAAAATTCAGGCAAAGCATCATGCAAACTGAAATTCCATGAACGTAAGTTGTGTTTTCACTTCAATAAAAGACAGAAGGGGCAAAGCAGTATTTAAGGATTCAGCATCTGCCTGCTCTGCTAATGAAACAAGGTAGCCTTGGCCAAGCACGTTGCTGTCTGTGTGACAGTGCAGAGAACAACCTGTAACAGAAGAAAAAGCAGGCTTCCTGTAAGTACTTCCTTCACCCCTGCCATGTGTCCCAAGCCAACTACCATTCAACTTGCCACTTGGGTGGCCTCTCACTACTCAACCTCCTGTAAACCTACCAATAGAAAGGTATTGTTCTTCATTCCCTTTCAAAACCCAGTACTTCTGCAGACTTTCTTAGCTGCTTGAGCAACTTTTTCCACAGTATCCACTTTCCTTTCCCTTCTGTGGCAAGGGACTGTACAAGCAGAGAGGGGAGAACACCCAAGAACTAAAGGGGAGTTTGCTTCTGAAATAGGAACACATTTGCTTCATGCAAGAGGTACTTAATGTAACAAACATCCCACACTGTTTGCTGCAAATGCCTCATCCTTCCACTCCAGTCACTTTATTCAACATCCAAAGTGACGAATCTCTCCAGGGAGACATGGTGAAGCCCAGAGATGTATTTTCAGAAACTAATGAAAATAAAAAGGAGTACCACAGAAGAACTAGCAACATGAAAATGGAAATAATCCTGTATCAATGATCTCCTGATGATTAAACAAATAATTCAGTAGTTACGTATCTGTTCTGCAATGACTACTTGCAAGATCTGCAGGCAAAGAAAGAAAAAGCAGCTTAAGAAGGGAAAGAACTTCTGTTGTCTAAAGTCTGCCTGCAACGTAGAGCATGTAGTCTTAAGTGTCAAAAAGCCTCTAAACACTAGGATTGATGAACTAAAACTTACTTACAAGGTAAGCCTTTATAGAATACTACATTAACAGTAATTACTTTGAAAAACAGGGAAACAAGATGAGAGGTGTATCATTAAGTTTTTGACAGTAACAGAAACTAGGCTTAGATGTGAAATTAACATCAGTTAAAGAATTCACTCAGAATAAAATCCACCACAAAGTAACCAAGTATAAAAAACTTTATGGTAAAACTGTTAAGGATTAACACAGAGAGATAAAAGGGAAAACAAGCAGTTTCTGGGAGTGTTTTATTGTGTGCTTTTTTAAACTCAGGACTAAACAAACATTTACTTGGAAAAAAGTCACTTATAAAAGCCTACAAGCCTATTACTATTTTAGGTTGTCCATTCCTAACAGGTACAACAAGAAAACCAGCACACACCTCAATTTATTTCCTTTTTTTCTCTCTTTCTGCAGACCTCCAGCAGTACAAAATAACAAAACCTGGTGCCAATATAAAGCTGAGACAAAACTGTGACTGTAAGAAAGCTTCTATATACCTAAGACAAGACTGCAGTAGCGACGCTATTACTACAGCTTTAGAAACCAAAACTGCACCAGCAAGCACTTAATTCACTTCCCACGTGTGCCAAAAGCTGACAATTTGTTGCACACCCCAAATGGGAAAGAACCATCCAGCCAATTCCCTAACTTACGCAGACATACTGGATATACATCAACCAACAATGTTTAACCACATGAATCTGTAGCTTACTGCCTCTTTCCTACACACACCAAAACACAACTACACAGCTCTTAAGTGCAGCAGATTATGCTTATGGCTGGGTAAGAGCAATATACAGACCAGCTCGTGAAACTACTTTTAAATATCCATGACTCGCAGCACAACTGCTTCCCTCCTAAGTACAGCAGTTTTAACACTGCATTACAGTTCTACCTGTAAAACGAAGCCCTTTAATTAGGAACAAATTAAGACAGCCCTCAATAACTTAATAACACAATAACTCATGACCACAGCTCTGCAAGTTTATTCATGCAAATAAGGCTTCTGACTCCAACTGGACAAACCACACTTTAAATTAAGCATACACACCAGAGTTTGTAGGGCCTGTGGCAGAAAAGGAAAGGAATACTCATACAAATTTACCCTGAAGATGGGAGGGCTGCTTCAGAACTCGTTTAGAGGATACAGAACCACTATGATTGGTTACACATGCTCTTACCTATACTACCAGAAGCCTTAGGCTAACAGAACGGAGAGGAACAGGTTTGGGGATCACTTATTCCTCAGTGGGCATGCCCACGTGCCAAACAAGCTCTTCCAAGGGTGAGCCCTCCACACCACCACAGGCTGCATGGCAAGTGCACTTCTCCCTCATACCATTCCAAGCACTTGAGAGCTAAAATCTTGACAGCAAAAGGACACCGTGTCCAACTGCCACCATAACCGGTTGTAACTGGCCCCAAAACGGGGCCTCTGAGAGGCCGGAGTCCCCGAGGGAAACACGGCTTGAGCTGTTCCCTGACAACGCCTGCAGCTGGCCGCCTCCTGCCCCGCACAGGCCTCACACCGACAGGCACCATTACCCCTGCCCAAGCGGCCGCACGGAGCTGCCCCGGCCCCGGCCCCGGCCCACGGGCACAGCACAACGGAGGCGCGCAGCGGGGCGAGCGCGGGGGCCGCTGCGGGGAGCGGCAGGCACCGCACCGCCCCTGCGGCCCGCACCGGGCAGCCCCGCAGCGCCCTCAGCCCCGGCCTCCTGCACGGTGCCCGGCCTGTCCCCGGCTCCCGGGCAGTCCCCGCTCACCCGCATCCCCCCGCCTGCGGGCAGGTAGCGGTGGGCGCCGTAGAACTGCCGACGGGGCGGGCGTGAAGCGAGCTCGGCGTTTTCAGAGAGCGATAAATAGTGAATCGGCTGTGCGGTGAAGCCGACCGTGTTTCACAAGGTTCTCATCGCGCTGCTCCGGGCACGCGAGTAGGTGAAGTCTGAAAAGCTTCATGCAGGGTCGGGGTTTCAGTTCAGTGAACGTTATGGCAGTCAAGAAATGAACTTTTTGTTTCTTGGGGTGAACACCTGTGGCCTGGGAAGCTCTTCAGGTAGGCAGCCCAGGCCCTTGCCTGTGTATCGGTTGGAGCTGGTGACTACAAGCACCACAGCCCAAAGCGCTCAAAACACTGTTACTGTCCACGGCGCAGCCCTGAGCGCTTGTTTTCCATCCATAAGGAGACCTGCTCAATAAACAGTGGGATGTCCGATACAGCTCATCAGTACTGACAGACTCTGATAGAAATCACATAAAGGCATTATTTGGTGGCTTGGCTGTAGGAGCACGAAGAATTTGGAATCTGATTTGAGGCCTTGTGTTCATTACAAAGCCTATAGGTATGTCATGGCCCTGTCCTCAGTAGTTCACGCTGTACGTCAGAGCATTAAGACGTTAAAACAGGCAATTTTGTGTAGTGACTTTAGTCAGAACAACTGGTGAACACTTCTGGGGGACTGAAGGAAAATAATTGCTCCTGGTTATTTACAGGCAAGGAGGAGAAAAGTGGTCAATGTGCATGTTCATTCTAAAGTTCCAGGAAGTTAATTACATCATTTAAAGATTTTAATACTGACTCCTGATGCATTTAACGCACTTTTGGGCCACCTAAAGTTTTGTCTATGGTTTTCCATAAGCAGTGCAGCAGGAAAACGTGGTGAATGTTTGGTTATCCACAAATAAAGTAGGACCTTCTAGAGTGTCTTTTAATAGTTGAATAGTAGTTCATGTTCTGTCCACATTGTAATGTGTATGTTTCCTTCACCACTTGGGAAAGTCAATCAATTAATAAAGCTTAATCTGAGCTAAAAATTTCCAGTACTTGAATTATTCCAGTCTTTATCTTCCCTTTCCTGCTGTATAAAGAAGAAGATGTACCAAGCCAGCTCTCCTCTGGTCATGTACATCTCCCCCGGTGTAGCTGATGTGGAGAGCTCTGCATACTTTCAACAACTCTTGGTAATATACCAGATACTTTGATACAATATTTCCTTTGTGTCACACCCAGTGATTGTGTGGATTAGATGTAGTAGTAAGCACCCTGAATTTAATAACAGGATTTTACAGAGAGTCCATGTATTTTAAACCCTTAATCTAGCATTATACTGCTGCTTCCTCTACATATATCCCCTTCCTCTTTGTGCCATCAACACATACCTTGTAAAAATTAAACACAGCAACTGTAAAAGCCCTACACCACTTTAATAGAAAGTATTGTTTGGAATTTGGAAGGACACCAGAGAAATCTGGTACGTTTTCTTCTCACATTCTGTGGGACTTGGGAAACAAACATGGTGAGACGGTCTCCTAAAATGAAAAAGCCTTTAATAAAATACCTCTTATTAAACTCTTAAAATGTGAAATGATACTAATATTTCTAGAGCTGTTATTTGACTAATAATGTGCTCACAGGTGCTTTTTCTATAGTTAATATCAAAAGGTCATAGGATTGTTCTTAAAGGAGACATCAGCTGTGCATTTAAGTTGTCGAAGAAACATGTATGCAGACTTCTGGCCACATAGATCATAGCAATAGAAATTTGTCTCAGTATAGAAGGTAAGACCAAGAGCTAAGAGCAAGCAGAATATGAAAAGAAAAAAGAATAAAGGACATGACTAAGTGTAGTCATGCCAGTGATAGGAGCTGGGTAGAAGAGCTGCGCTTAACAATACACACTGGACAATACAAAAGAGTAAACTGGATGTACAGGATCAAAAAGCCACTGCTGTTTGCAGCACCAGAATAACAAGCTCCAGAAAGAGCTTCATCCTATTTACTTCCTTCCCTGGTTTTTGTTTGCCCTGAGACCCACCTGGAGGGAAAAAATATGGCAGGGTGAAATAAAACAAATAATTCCTCCTCTGCACCAACATCCACATGCCTTCTCATTCATTAATAATAGATTTAAATTAACAGAGGCTGGCAAATTGGTCCAGGAGTTTAAACAGTAGCCCAGAACATAAAAGGACTCCTTACATGAGGGAATTAACATCAAAGCGAGACTCTCTGGTGTAGCTACTTTGTATTAGCTCATTAAACTAATTAGCTCAGCTTACTATTAGTTACTTAGCTCAGTATGGGTTACTGCTTCTATGTGGCAGAGAAAGCATTTCCCAGACATACGTGCGCTGATTTCTGAGCACAGTGCGTAGGTATTGCCCACTTTAACGGCAGCCCCATCATTCCCATATGGGATGTGGAACATAGTAAAAGCCCTATTCTGTAGTCCACAGTCAGGAACCCAACTGTCAGATAGCACAATTCCTCTCTTTCCCATGCCAAGACCTTCTCCCTTTTCCAGCAGCTTGTACCATTTTTGCATTTTTAGCAGATCGTGCAGGTAAGAGCTTGGGGAGATGTACGGGAGAAGCCGGTACTGCAAAGCCCACAGTTAATCTAGTGCTTGGCTGTCCCCCCACTGTGAATGTTTTGCTAACATTCATGCTGAATCTTTGATGAGTTAAACCCTCAGAAGAGATTACTTAAACTTCAGGCTCAGGACTGACCGCAGCAAAACTCCACTTGCTCTTTTTGTTTCATCAAAAGACTATAACAGTTTTCTGAGCAGTTCCTCAGCCTGTTCTGAGCCTCCGTGGCCCTAGCTTTGGTACAAGAATATCGTGTCTGACCATGCCAAGTGTGTATAGTAAAACACGTTTTCATCCTTACCTGTTTCACAAAAAAATTATTTTCTTCTGAATAGTTCTAAAAGCACAGCACAATTCCTGAGATGGGGCGAGACCAAGTCTGTCAGGTGAAGTGTCCTCCTTGTGCAACAGCCGTTGTCTTTTTGAAGGTAAAAATATCCTACTTTCTTCAATCCCAGAGCATCACATATATTTTGCAGAAAGACTGTGTAAGATTAAATGTTATCACAAACTGCTATCGCTCATTAGAAAATGATCCTATTAAGAACTATGTTTACAAAGGAATCTTCCATCTCTGTCCTTAAGAGAACAATAAAATTGAAGTGTTGATGGTTTGATGCCAAATAATTTTCCCTTTAGACTAATGCTGTCAGTTTATTCTATCTACACGCAGAGGAGTTTGTTTAAATGCAAATTCCTTGTTTCCTGAAAGAAGGCAGTCGTTTCAAAGCTTTGCAGGCACTTTTGTATTAATCACTATTTGTTTGAACAATTTCCTAAATGAAGTCCTACTTGTGGTAGGACTACAGAACTGTTTGCATTGTTTCCAACCTGGTTTACTTCCTCCATTTAATCCCAGTCCAGGTAAAGTGGAATGATGTAACATTAAAGGGAAGATTTTTTAAGGGGAGGGAAAGGTTATACACTTTTCCCAGTCGCTGTTTGTACTGTTGGGTCCCTAATAGATGCTTTTTCTTTAACAAACACATCTAGAAAATGTCCTTTTATCTCCTTTGAGTGTAAGACAGGGTGCCAAATCTTTTTTAGATACAGGCCTAGCCACTGTCATCTGTGCTTGTTGTCATAAGGCAATGCTGCTGTGGCAATGCACTTGAAAGCAGAATTTGGTGCAGAAATAGAGTTGCGTCCTTTTTAAAGCAAGATAAGAGCACAGGAACACAGGACAACTGTGTTGTATCATATCAGAAGTCTTTTTAGCCTAACATCCTGTCTCTGACAGTGGCTGACGATAGATGTTTTGCATTAAACAACAGTAGAAACTCACATATAGAGTGTATTTCAAGCAGTCGGTATTTTTGATGACAGAAATACACTGTTTATCATGTTTTAATGCACCAAAGATGACCTGTGGGAATTTGTGTTTCATGACAGTATCAATGTATTGCTGACCAAGGAACTTCCAGCTATGAAACTTTAGAATAATAATGTTAATCATTAGTGTTCATCAGTATCGGTAACTAATTTTGATATCTGTATTTCCCAATGAAAAATCTGGATTTCATTATATATTTCATCCAGTGCATACATTTCATTATAAAATAATATATTTTGCACTCACGTGGACATTTTGATTCATTTTGTCTGTTACTTCATCTAGCTTCATCACTCATTCTTTTTCCACCTTATTTTTTTCCATACAGTAAATAGAATTAAAGATCAGAAAACCACTGGTAAACTTTAAAACAAGTCCCTATTTAAGGCTTCATGTTTCAATAATCTCATTAATATATTCTTTTTTGCTATTAGATATATATTTAGGAGAATATTATATACAATTTGAAGTTATTATAAGTAAAACCAAGCAGCATTATATTAGTGGATGCATCAGTATCAGCAACAGTGTGGGTTGGGCTCTTTTATTCTGCAGTGAATAAAACCAGGGTACCTCTGCATTGCATTAAAGGGAATCTTGTTTACCACATACTTTGTTCTGAAAACTGACTTTGCCTAAAAAAGTCCAAAACTGCAAAAGAATGCACTAGCACATACAGATGGTAACATGTGGAGCATAAACTACCTCCTCTGTAGTGGCAAACTCAGTGACAGGCACGGCCAGGCCACTTGTTTAACTGAGATCTGTAGCTGGGAGTATGTTTGCCTTCCAGCATATGTTTGAATGCAACAATTTTAAGTCAGAGTAGGGTCTGTACCACCAGGCCTCAGGATCTCCTGCAGGTTAGTCAGCTTGTCACTTGGTTTCATCTAAAAATACCAATACTCAACCACACGTGTATTTGTAATTAAGCACCAAACAACCTGGGTTATTTGAGTACATACATGGATAGATGGATAGGTGTGATTTATGAGAGTGTCTTAGCTTGCCTGGAGTGCCTCAAAAACTCATTTAAATTAACAGTTTGAATCACAGAAGGGGCAGTGACATCTGGAAAGGGCAGATGGACTTAGGTACTTTTGGCTTTTGATGCCATGCTTCTCCCAACCATGTCTCCCAATATTCTCTTCTAGGCCCCTCTTCCCTGGGGCACCGGGGTCCTGGCTGTGGGACACTGCCCTGTGGGGAGCACCCATTCCTTCTAAGCCCCAGGGAGCACCACCTCCACTTTGCCCTAACACATCATATTAAGAGTAAAACAAGCTTTTTGATATAATGGGGGAGAAAAAGATACAGTAGCTGTTAGCAGTCTATTTCAATAAAGACCTGAAAGCAAAAGCAGCAGCAGCCTGTCATGGTACGCAGCTGATGGATTTGCCCAGGAGACCTAAATCACTGGTTTTTACTTGGATTCACAGCTAATGAAAGGGTGCAGTGTGCTGCAAGCCGTGGAGCTGGAGCTCCATTAACTAATCAATTTCTAACTCTGGGAATTAAAAGCAGTGGTCAACACAATATCGTGCTTCTGCAGTTTCACAGGAAGCAGAACTTCAAAGCAGTTTTTTAACAGCAACATGAAAACTGGATTATGAAGGAGACACCAAATATCACTGTGTTTGCTAAGGGAGAACAGGGCAATGAAACAGGGTGATAAATGTCTTGAAGAACTAATGTGCTTTGGAATTATAAAGCATAGAAATAAATAAATCAGTAATTGTTATCATCAATCAGATGCTGTAGGTACAGCCCAGCAAACAGCATGTCTCAGATGCTGTGCCGTAGGAGACATATCTTTTGTATGTCTTAAAAAGGGGAAGGAAAGGTGGCTTTGTGCCATACCACAAACATATTTTCCCCTGAGCTACTTGATATATCTACAGACGCTGTTCAATATTGTGCAGGTATGTCACTGTAGTTTGCAAAAGCAATAGCGTAGCACTGTTCCCAGGTTAATTAGCTATGCCCTTCAGCAAGGATTAGAAAAGACTTGAAAGCATCTAAAGCCAGGGAGGATTCAAGAAAAGCAAATAGCCCGATTTGTGTGGCAGACCGTATTGCCAGGGATTCAACTTTGACTTAATCGAGATCTGTGTCAGCTGCATTGAGGGGCCTTCACATAAGTCATTTAATTTTAGGTAAACATTTGTAAATGAACTTTTTTGTATCTGTAGCATCATTTGGGAAAGGGGTAAAAAGGACTATCCTACCAGCAGCGGTGTTACCTGAGCTCTACAGAAACATTTAGACCTTTCAAACTAAATGTCAAGTTGTTTCTATTGAGTTAGATTATTGCAAATTTAAGCTAATTAGCATAACCGCTTTCCAAGGCAAACCAGACCCTTGTGCTTTGCTTAAGTGGTATTAATGGGTGAATATGTCCTGATTGACACAGTCCGTCATGAGCCCAAAGGATTTTTTACTCCAGGCAACAGAATTCTTCATGGACAAAAATGTAACTTTATTACAATAATTTTTAATGCAGAATTTCACTGTTTTCCTCATCCAAGTAGGAAACAGTCCTGATGAAAGGACTATAAGAGAAGGGACACAACCAGCCAGGAAGGAATAGTCAAATAGCAGCTGTGGGTTTTTTAACCACAAGACTGGCACAACAGGCTCATAAAAGGTGAAGACCTGAGTTCTAGAAAATGGAAATGTAATTCTGCTTTGTTTTCTAACGTCAACCCTCTCCCTGTCACATCGGTATGCTGAAGAGATGCCCCCTTAAATGTTGAGCCTTGTGCTCTGGTTAAAACACTTTATTCTCAGTTTGGTGAAACTCTCAGGCTTACTAAACTTGGGCACTGTGTAAGCTGGTGTGCATCATTTTCTAGGTGTTACACTGGCAAAGTGGAAATCGAGATTAAAATCAATCCTATTTTAGAGCTATTAACTTGATGCAGCTAAAATATACAACGGGGGATGCTTATTTACAGAATAAACCCAAAATATTTGCCTGGGGAACATTTTCTTGTCAAAGATATTTGTGCTACATCTAAGAATTCAAAAATGCTGTCTCAACAGAGAGGGTCAAAGCCTATGCAAGTAGTGACCCATCCAAATCTAATCCACGATACACATCTGGATTTGGTATAAAAGGCAAAATTCTTCTGTCAGTTAACAATGTGACAGGATCATTGCTGGTTTCCGAAAGACTTGGGAACTTTAGGGAAGACATCACAAGACTTCTTGTAAGCCACAGTATTTGTGCATACAGGTACTGACGATCTCCTTTTGTACTTGGACATTTTGTACAAAATGTGTTCATGTTGAAATATATGTGTTGTAAAGTTTCAAAATATTCTGAAATTAAGGAGTTGAACCCAAGGGCTTACTCATTTAACTAACAGGAGGCTGTAGCTTGCTTGCGCTGGCATAGTAAGAGTGCAGATGAGCAAGTCTTTGGAAAACTATCTTGGCTTGATATTTTTAGACGGTGTCATTTAACCAGGATATGGTGCTCTAGTTTTGAAATCTTTTCTGTGACAAATCCTGGCACAACACTAGATTAAAGTCAGATCATGTGCCTGGAAAACCAGGCACCAGCTGAGTGGCCAGCCAGTGGCCTTTTCAGATTCTTCCAAGCAGGAACTGCATCCTGCAGCACTACACCAGCTGGGTAAATGTCCAAAGCCAAAACATTCAAGTATCTTTGCCTAGCTGTCCTTGTTGAAAGTGTCCTCAGCAGCCACTCACACTCGTATCCATGGTCTATTACAAAGGTTTAAAAACTTTACGTGGGAAGCCGTGCTTCCAGATCCCAAATTATCTATTTAAAATACTTTGTCAGCGTTTAAATGAAATAGATAGTATACAGTGCAATTGCACAAATAATTGCACTGACAAAATTAATTGCCATATAAAGTTTTCATTTTCATTAGGCAACTCCATCACTAGCTCTCAAAGGCTTTGTTTTCTTTCTTTCTATGACAGGGTGACTTCCACTATTGAGCCTCTCCAGAAGAACACCTACTTTTTGCATGTGTACTGATTTAAAAATAAATTGTTAATCTGAAGAATTGCTTTGGGGCATTTTGATTGTGTTTTATTTGGAGACTTGGAGTTCAAACGAAGGATTCATACTGTATTTCTGAAAATTGTCCATGAAAACTCCTTCCACAAAATGTATGAGTGTGAAAGTAAGCCGAAGATAGATCTCCTCCAGTTAACTTGAATAAAGCACTTGAGTAAAGCAAGATCTGCAGAGAAGCTGTGAACCAGTGAAGACAAAAGTATAGCGAATGGAAACTAGGAAGTTGTAAAATCACCAAAGGATCCCTTTTCCTTGTGGTCAAAACTGGAAAAACTGGAGTCACAATTCCTGAAAAGCTTTGATGCAGTGATATTTTAACAGGAAAAGAATTTACTTTTAAATTCTAATATGTATACTAGAATTCTAACCAGGACAATGTCCTACCAGAAAAGTTCATCAAAGATGTATCAGCAACCAGTTTACATGGCTGTTTTCAATGAAGCAATACATTTCAAAACTAGTCGTCTTTCTATTGCTTCTTCACAGCTCAATGTGATACATATTTTTGTTCAAGTGTAAAATCATGAAATTTGGAATTTTAGGGGAAAAAGCTTTCAAGAAAGTTATCAGCCTAACCTGTTCTTAATCTTAGCATTTTCTGTAAATAAATAGAAAGAAATAGGAAAATGAATTGTGCTGTGAAAAAGCACTAAAACAGCTTTTCCCCTAGGAGATTATAAATGACTGTATGTATGAGCAGAATATTCAATTAACGTGAAGAATGTTCTGCTAAGTTTCATGATGATGTAGAGTGAGAAAGCAGCCATACAACAGAATTGGTGAGCTATAGAAAAGGTGCAAGAACTTCCTTAGGAAGATACATGATAGTATAAATGTAGACATTTATTGCAAAGATAGATGCAGAGATGAGTCAAATGTGGTGCTTCATCAGTAAAATGTAGGCAGCATTACACATAAGTAATGTTGTGTGGTTTAGGTTAGCATGCAAAATGAATTTATAAATCATAAATTGAACTAGTATTAATAATTTTACAGGTAGATAAATGAAATCAGTATCTTTCCTAACTCTCCCAAATAAATGTAAAACAGTTGCACCATTACTCCCCTTTACCAAAGAGTTAAGGAAATATTCAATGTGTAGCTTAAATGATGAAAAGTTATAATCCCAAGATTAACCTTGGAGGAACTAGGATGAAGAGGGAGGTTAATATTGGAATATACAGCTTAGATTTTTATTTAACTTGAGCTTGGTGCTGCAAGTGTGAGCAATGATGCCTCCAGACACCTCTTACTTCTCTCTGCCACTGTGGCTGGTTGCTGCTGCAGCACCATCTCCAGAGTCCCAGCAACCATCCCAAGTAAAAGTGGGAACTGGTACCAAGTTCAAAGTGAGTGAGGATATGGAATACGAGCAGAGTCAAGCAGTGGGAGCCTTGGTCTCAGCTGAACCTAGGGAGAAGTTTCTCAGCTACATTTATAATGTCATTATAAATCTACCTAGTAAAAAAAAGCAGGCCCAAAAAGGCATGAGGACTGGAAGCTGAATCCAGTCTAAAACCATCATGAAATAGTCACTAAAATCATTGAGCTCTTCCAAACAGAAGGCACAGAACCTTGTCTGTAGGGACTGTGAAATAAGGGTCAAGTGCATAACAGCTTTCTTGTCTGTCTCACCTTTTCACAGCGCTGGCTCACAGTGCTAACCTCCTACTGAGAGGTTTTGTAGCCAAAAATTGCTGCTGCTGCTGCTACTTCACTGAACTGAGAAATGAAAACACAACGACTCGAACTGCACGAGAGATTTTCCTCTGGAGGAAACCTGGTGGATGGAATTTGACTGGGAAACTGACAGAAGCTTGAGGAGCGAAAAAAGCAAAGCTTAGTGACATGGGGAACTGCTGATGGACAGGTAGCAGGGCTCCAAGGGCAAGGCTCAGCCATGGTCATATCTGTGTTAAAAGACTCATGGCTCCTTTTTTTTAGGACTAAGTATTTTGATACTTGCAGCCATTAGCATTTCTGATTATTCTGATAGGCAAAACAATCCCCATGAAGAGAAGAGCTAAAAATGCTAGCTGTTATAAGGCCTCAGAGGACACAGGTCCTGAGGAAACACTCAGTATGTGTCATCAGGAATTAGAGAGCTGTAACTGTTGAAGACCACTGAAGCAAGGAGAGATGAAAAAACAATGCCCAGATTTTAATGGCAGGGCTGTGGATGGTCTTTGTTGGCTGAAGAACTTACTGTTGAGTCTGTCCTTCTCTCACAGGGAACAAAAGGACTATGTCTGGCTGCAGAGCAGTCGAGACACCCAGCAGAAGGAAGGAAATGCCGCGGGTCAAGGGGAGGAAGGCGAGCAGAAGCTGCAGATGGCAGGGGGATTCTGACAGCTATTGCTATAAACGAGGCTTCCGGATGGCAGGTCTTAATTTTGGAGCTGAGCTCATGCAATCTGTGACTCCAGGAGAGTCAGAGGGAAATGAAAGCTGACTTTGAAACACAGCTACAGTCTTGGAAATTACTTTATACCTACCTCTGCTTGATCAGAGCAGGGACTGTCACCATCTAAAATGGTTTCGGGTTGTCCAAGGGCACTTTTAAGAGAAAAGGAAAACATGACGTTGTTTGCATCCCAAGCTCTTTAAAAATAAAGCTACCATTACATGTAAGAGAGAGCAGAGCTGTGTGGAATAGAAAAGGCAAAGGAAAAGTCCTGACAAATTAATTGCAGGAGGAAAGCTGGTTGTTAATGCAAAGGCTCCTGGTTAAGAGCAAAGAGCATGCTGCTGGGATATAGTGGAAAACACGACAGGACATATCACCATCATCTTTTTGGTCTATTTAAACGTCAAAGCAAGTTAATTTGGGGAGACAGGCTGAAGGGAAGAGACCTTTTTGTTCTGCATCCTTCTTTTGTATTACTGTTTTCCTTGTGTCAGTGTATTACTACAGAGAGAATCAAAACCTCCCAGCTCTGCATTTAAACCCAATGTTTCATCCACCAGTCATTCATAAATTTATGAAGGGCAGTATAGGAAGCTTCACATATTAAATTCTCTAAAGTAAACACAGCGAAGGCTGCAGCAAATGTTTTGATGTTAGTTTAGTCTGGCAAGTATTGGAGACCTATATAGATTTTCTTTTTCTGGCTTTCAGCTTATATCTCTCTTTCTGTTCACAATATTAAGGCAACAAAAAATTTGGCTCCAGTCACGCACTGAGACTATCTCTGTAGTCACTGCACAGCCAGTCCTCCAGGCAAATATTTAGTCTAACTAAACATCATGAATGAAGAGGTTATTGGAGTATAAAGTAGGAGCATAATCTGAGGTTTTAACCAAGGCATTAGAAAGACCTAATAATAGCAGGGCTTTGCAGAGATGCTAAGATAAAGGCATCTTGCAAATGCCTCCAAGAAAAGCTTTGCCTGTCACCAGTCACTTGGCAACATGAATGACAAGCTTGGACCAAGAATCATGCAGAAAAATGAAGATGGCATAACAATAATTGTTTCATGAATTTGACATTCTCCTTGCCAGCACATCCTGAGTGACCCCATCAGATATCTCTGCAAGGCAAAATGACTTTTAATATTTAAGCCCATATTCAAGTATTTCTGTAAGGCAAACTTCACCATGGGGTGATGGAGAAGATGAAGAAGAACAAAATGTTTCTTTACAGTGGAATACTTCTCCATATCATTGCCTAGATCGCATCCCAGTACTCTCCTGTACGCTTGAACTTGAACTTTTATTTCCTTTATCACCAGAGTGAGTGTCTTTCAGTAGCAAAACAAATCCCATTTGCAATGCTGCTGGACTGCTTTCCTCAAATAATAAATCTTACATGGAATATACAGATCAAGTTCCTTGAAAACATTAGGAAAATCAACAGGCAATTTTGTTTCAAAGCTTACTTTCCAGCCAGCAAATAATGAATAACAAGGGAATCTACTATCAACAGTTTGGAAGTTTTATTACTGTTGTCAGGTTTCCCATTATTACTGTTTTTTTCCGAAGTAATATGGTTTACTTCATGTAGTGAGAAGCAGATGGTTTATCACTTGTAAGTGGTTATATGCATCTTGCTGAGGGAGTATATTGAACACTTTGAATGCTTTTATCAACTAAGTATTTTCCATTTTTTCCATTATTTACTGGAAGAAGGGGAAAGGCAAATAGAAATTATATTGTATACAAATGAATATGGATGTACTGACAGGAAATTAAATGTACCATAGTAATAATAATTCTTACATTTTGTTAAAATACTCTTTCTAATATTTTCTTAAAAGAAGCTGGAGTTAAGAGCCACTCAAATTTTAGAACCCATAAATGCAAAGATCTGAGGGCTAAAAAGAAGAGTTATGAAAATGTAGTCTGATCTACACAATGCCTACATAATACAGACCACTGATCCACATGGAATGATTTTGGCATCACACTGACAATTTCTGGCGAGCTGGAACGTATTTTAGAAGGAGATTGTCCACTTTTGCTTTCAGAAATCCCCACGCTGACCTTGTAACTGTTGATTCTATAAGCCCCATGTTTTGGGAAACTGAGGGTGAATCCATTTTGAGCACAGAATCATCTGCACAATGCGACAGGATCCCCTCAGAAGGTGGCAAGTTGCGTGAGACTCAGACAGACCTGCTCTAAGATGTTTTCCTGTTCCTCCTTGGTTTAGTTACATTAGCCAGTCAGTTCTGAATTTAGCAGAATTTTGTAGTAATTCCTAGAGGAATTCTGTGTAGAAAAATGATAACAAAGGATCTTTCTGCTGTTTTTCCTTGTTTACCAAACTGATGATGGCAAACTGAGGAGATAAATTATGCAGATGAGGCATCTGTATTGCTAATCCTCTCTTTTCCATCAGCTCAGAGTGAAGATTTGCCCAAATATCTGTATCCTCATGACGTTTACTCTTCTGCAGGGAGGAAGCTGTGGTTAGCTCTGGTGGTACAAGTCTGTGTATGAAAGAATCCTTCTCCTTGGCAAGGTAGATGCATATTTGACAGGCGCTTCTTCAAGATGCTTTCTTCTTGTATCTATGCTTTAAAGACTGTCCCAGTGATTCACAGATTTGAGCATGCCCCGTTATTTGGAGCTGTTTAGAAGACTATAAACATGTTGACAATATTAGCAAGCAGACTAAAACCAGATGATCCTGTTTCCCTTTAATAAGAAAACATCTTGGTATTCTCTGCTCAGAAAACATTTGCAGTCCTAGTCAAAGCAACACAGAGTTCATCTTCTGTGTGAATAAATTACTCCAGTTGTAACTTCACAATGTTTTTCTGAAGTCGATGGATTTATATTAGAGAAGAACTATATTCTTCATGTTAATTTTTGGTATGCTTTTACATATCTTTTATATTAATACACTTAGTATGCATTTTAAACTCTGAACATGGCTGCAAAAAGTGATTGTTTTTTTTTCCCAGGGATATGTGATCTGGAGAATTCTTCCTACATAAACTAAACTACTGCTGACATTAAGGAATTGTAACATATCTGAAGGGCAATTCCGGGGGAGATGGAGGAGGAGAAAGATATCATGATAAAAGTGATAGCAAGATAGGATGAAATTTGCACCTCCCCTGTCCATACTATACACGTTTTGTGGCTGAATAGAGGACTTCAGTCTCAAGAGGTGTCAAGGTAGGAGCTTTTGTGAACACTAAAATATGCTAAGAAAAACTGCTCCATAAAAGCATCTCAGCAATGTCAAAACATGCTTTTTAGTAAGCGATTATGAAATAATTTCTCTCTAGTCCTAAAAAACTGAGTATTTCTTGCATTTTTGCGATCTAGCCCTGATTTCCAAACGTTTGTTAAGGGTGTTTTAACACCAAATTAATGTGAAGTATCATATATTATCACCAACACGCATTAATAAAAGTTATATCACCTAATGGAGCGTGAAAAATATAAATTTCTAATGAAGCTCCATGTGAAACTGGCATATGAATACAGTATCTGTGACTGAATTGCAGATGCTACAGAGGGCTTCTATGAAAAAGGTACTACAAAATGTTGTAACAATAAAATCAGCAGTCAAACCAAACTCTTTGCTTCCAATTTTTTTTTAAGCCAAAATGTTCCTGCTTTCAAAGTTCAAAATCTTCATGAACTTCACCTTGCTGAGAGCCGACGCAGGTGAAATCCCAGGGGGATGCTTCCAGCCATCACTACAGCCTAGTCAATAGAGACAAATCTTGCAGGTGGAACAAACGGCCTACAAAAGGGAAGGCGATGGGTGTTTTGCGCAGCTTTCTGCTCGCTCCTGGCAGGCTCCTGGCTTGCACAGATGAGTGTGGTGCCAGTAGATGGCACTCCAGAACGTGTAACACCGGCGCGCGGGCTGGCTGGGTGCGGGCAATGGCCTCCACTGGCCACCCCTTGCGCTCTGTTGGAGTCGAGATACTCGGAGAGAGGAGAATAAGAGCTAATGCCTCCACAGGGCTAAATACCTCCCAGCACCAGCTGGTGTTGTATCTTCTCCAACATATGCTCACTTTGTATATCCAACCTATTTCAAAAGCAGTCGGACAGACCTATCATGCAGCACCTTAGTGTTAACCCTTGTTGGCAGTGGTCTTACCCTTCTTTACAGCCCTTGTAGGGGATTCTGGAAGCACAGGAAGCTTCCTTCAACTCTTCCAAACTTAGGTGAGGACAGTCAAACCCCAACCTTTCAGTTTGTAAACACAGGGTAAATTAAGGCAAAGGTTTATAGTTAAATAGCTTGTCACCACTGTGAGCCAGGTTTTTTGTTCCTCGTAGCACAAGCTTTATTGCTGTTATACAAATTCACCAAAGGCAATATTTTGCCCTGCATCTTTGAAACACAAGTCTTGAGAGTTATGATGCAAAGAAGAGATGTCATGAAAGCAGCACCAGGCAGAACCCATCTTAGAACAGAACTGAGCAAAACTAATTACCTTCTGTTCTTCGAAAATGTGCTTTTCCACACAAAATGGCTATATAATAGGTGAATGTTACATGGTAAAAAAATTTCATTATAATCAAGAGTTCAGTGGTCATTTCCATGGACATTTTGCTTATATTTTCATTAATAATATAAATTATAGATATCCTAAAACATAACATTACGTACCACTTTTTAAGGGCATTCATGATTTAACTAATCTGAAACTGCATGCTTATGTTTTCCATAATGGCTATCGAATGCAATGTCAAGATGTTCTTAAACTGAACTATAAAGCACTTAATTCAGAACATGCAGGCTATTTCTCCATCAAAGACTATGAGAATAATTGTTATCAAACTAAAAATGCAAGAAATATGTGGTTGCTCTCAGTGTTATACCGTGTTACCAGGTCTGAGCACAATCATTAACAGGAAAGTTGTCGCTGGCCATGAAATACACAAGAACGTTTAACTGCCGCCCCCAGTGACCATGAAAATGCAGAGAGTGATGATTTAATTAATAATCCCAGAGATACCAGGCAGTGCTCAAAAACTAAAGAACTACCAGCATTATTGCTGTGAAGAAGGAGAGAGTCGGAACGTTCCCACCAGCATGCTCAGCCTTACGCCTTTGCTGTCAAACATGATAGCAGAGATTATGGCTTGGAATCACCAGATTATTTCATATAGGCCTTTGACAACAGCGTTGCATCATATAGTGAAGGGTCTGTTTCCTTTCTTTGTTTCAAATGCCTTACTTTGGTCCTATGCTTATGCAGACTTCAGTCAAAAAGCATTTCTCATTTACATGACCTAGATAGAATAATAGTGAGAAAGCTGTTCCTTGATCTTTTTTTCTCTTGATTTGCTATATTCAGCCTGGAAGGAAAACAGAGTCATGGGAACACATTGTTTCTTTTATGCTGGCATTAGGAAGCAGTGCTAGGTAGATTGGGGGATAGATCTAGGCAGAAGCCTTGCAATAAATGGACAGAAAAACACATGGAATAGCTTTAGGGATTACACAGTTTTGCTTATTTTTTAAAAAAAGTTTCTTGTTTAGTGACTTTTCAAACTTGATTTTACTACAGTGACCTGGAGCTGACAATAACTATAAGGTCAGTGATTTAACTCTAGCATAGCTATGTTTAGAACCATGTCAGTAGTTAAGGGCGATACCTCAGTGCAATGGGTGTCTTAGTCCATGATTACTCATTTCAGAGTCATTACCGCAGCTGGCATACTGGACAACCTATATTAAAAAGTGCTATGAACTGACTTGAACTGTTATGGAAATAGTGTGAACACATCTTGACTCCATTTGGCCTTAGCTGTTTCTCCGTTGTATCCATTACTCAGATCTGTGGCCCACCACAGGCTCCTTTTCTGATCTAGACAGATGTTTCTGTGACATCTCATATGACAAGGTATGAGAAAGAAATCTTTCTTGAACTAACAAAGCAAGAAGCAGAGGAAATACCCAGGTACAACTGTCCATGGACTGCCATGATGAACATACCCATGAGGCAAGTTAAAGGAACATTTGCCTGGGTTTAGAATTATTCGTGACAAGCTGTGGCTATGTGCACTGAACTATGCAACGATAATGAAGCTGAATAAAACATCTGCTCAGGAAGGAAAGAAACAGAGTTATTTTAAAACAGAGTTTTTAACAACTTTAAATATTTTATTCCAAGAAGTAGAAGAAAAAGCAGACAGTTGTCCATAAGGCTGTAGAATCCCCAAATACAGACAAACTGTGACTAGCAATAACAAAGAAAAGGAGATCATCTGGTAGTTAAGATCTTTCTTAACTACCATTATCATTAAGATAAATGCCACTGCTGAAGCCTGTTGGCGCATAACAGTATGAATAAATGAAAACACAAACCATCTTTGTGGTGAGGAGCCTCAGGAACAGCACATGAAATAGTTTTCAGAAGTTCTTATCCTGAAAATGGAAGGACCAATTCCAAAATAATGGGTTTGGGACTCTTGTCATCCAAGTGCAATTAACATAGATGGAAGTATGCCCACTGACACTGGGGGCATACTCCCACACAACCACCGGCACTGATGGGCTTGAATTCAGCCTCCATCCTCTTTCAAAAATATGTCAATATGTATATATATATATATAAAAGTCTATCCAGTCAAACATGGGTAGGAAACGTGAGACAAAAGGGCATTGACAGAGGAATTAGGGAAATAATCCAAGCGATCATGAATGAAGATTATTTCATGTAATCGTGTCCAAATATTAAATTCATACAAAACAGAGCTTACCACAAATTCTTCCATGCTTGTCTTGAACTTAAAAGAACTTATGAGAGGTGATCATTGGGTGAAAAAGAATTTAAGAAAGCCTGGCCCCCAGACAAACAGCTTGTGTGGTTTCCAATCTCCAAGCTAACAGAAATATTTATTCTACATATCTCAATTCTAGCCCACTATTGTATAAAGAAAGAAGTATTGTGTGTTTGAAATCTTTGTCATTATTATGTCCACTGTAAACAGCTGTTTAGGCAGAACTAAAGCTACTGAAAGTGGTTTCCTAAAACTCATAGAGGATACTGACATGCTCTTTCTTGAAGGAGAATTGATGTGAGTCCTTTTATAAAGGAGATCTGTGCTCTGAGCACTCAAAATACATCATAGAATCTAATCGTACTACTTCCCAAAAGGGAAGGATAGAGTGCACCACTGAACTGAGAGTGGTACATCTCTTTGGAGACATTTCGGGGGAGGGGGGGGGATGATGATGCCTGGCTGCATCCTTATTTATATAAAGAACCCTGAAACAGTATAGCATGAATCCTGCATTTGTATTTTATGTTCCCCCATATGAGAGAGAGAGGAGAGATCTCAGCCTGTGTAAATGAGGCAGACATGGTAATGATATCATCTTCTTACCCTGATGTGCTCGTGGAACTTGGAGCAGTGCAGGCTGAACAGATGAAAGATTACCGAAAAGGAGGTGGAACTGCTTTGTTCTGCCTTTTTTCCCTGAAACCTGAGTTTCTCCCCCGAAGATAAAATAGTGGGGATGCCTGTCTCAGACAATGGGTCATACAGAAAGCATACATCTATTCAGTGACATGATGCAGAACTTGTGCTGCGTGAGGTGCAAAGAGTCACAAATGGGTCCAAAATGGGCTGTTTGGTACATCTCATTGCAATGTTTCACCTTCATCTTATGGAAGGGTAGTGAACTTCAGTATTAAGAATATTTAAACATTTTTTTTTCTCCCTAAAAAAAGAGAGGTTGGCTAATAGTCCCACTGCTTTGAATTAAAATACTTGCTATACTTGTCTGTATTAAAGTGCTGTAGTAGTAAAAATTGACTCTTCCATGCTGTCATTCTTTCACTATAAAATGAGCAAATATATTGGCTCTGAATGTGGCCAGAAAAAAAGAGTTTTCTTCCAATAGTTTTTTTCTTGGGTAAGACTTTTCATACTGTGTTTGACATTCTGAATTACATGATTATGTAGTATAAGACTCCAGAAACATTTTGTATTGTAGAGATGGAGATGCTCAGCATTTTGCCAGATGCCAAGTGATATTCTGATATTTATCTTTTCACTTTCAACTGAGTGACAGCATATTCACAATGAAGCCAAGACAATCTGCTATCAAGTTACAGTAATGATATTTTCCCTGATGAAGATCCCAGAGCTTGTTGGAATAAAGCTCCTTAAAACTCTGTGTCTGGAATAGCTCCAGCTTGAATTGCTCTCTGTGTAATATCATTTTATATTTGTGCCAGTCTAATAAGTAGATCACTGGGTAGAGGCTTTGGTAAGTAAGTCTATACGTACTGCACCATTTCCTGGCTCTGTGCTCCAGTGTGTTGCAGGCTGTGTGCAGTGGGGGAGGTGCCAGCGCTGATCAAGCAGTGTAATTTTATACATTACTGAATCAGTGCAGGAGAAACCTGGAGGGACAAAGCATCATCTTCTCTTTGAACTGCACTGTAAAATCCTACAGCTCTCTTAGCCTAGCCATGCTTTGATACATTTTTTCTCTTCTTTTTCTGATTTTGGTGTGAATGATAAAGTGATCTGATGATGGCTCTCGTTATGGAACCTATTAGCAAGTGGACGCCCAAGCAAGTAGTGGATTGGATGAAAGGTATGATCATTTATTACCATGTATTGTCTTTACTTTGGATCCTTGCAATTTATGTATTTGCTTTTGTATTCTTTGTTTTGGAAAGAGTTTATTCAGTTTAAATCATCTGTATGCTGCTTTGCATAGTAGTTTTAAAGACACAACTGAGCAGAGAGGCTGTTTCAGCTGTGCAGAATGTTGTTGGAATTTCTGCCGAGAACTGAGTGGGGATCAAATGCATTTGTTGCTAAATGCAGACATAAAGTGTTTGTGTCTCATGGCTCCATTATGCATTGCACAGTGTAACATTAGTATGTTTGGTTGCTTTAAATTTGCCCTGATTAGGTCTGTTTTGCTCATATCAGGTGATCTGATGCAGTGCCTGTGCAGCACTTGTGTGTAGTTTTAGGGTACCACAAGGAGCATAAGGTGCCGGTGGCTGGATGAGGAATTGTGCTTCTTACTGACATGATGTCACATTAGTCCTGATGTGTTCACGCTTCCCAGCTGCTCCTGCTCGTGCCGCTGCCATGTCCAGCACACCCGGTCCCTGTCCGTCACTGGTACCGTGGACAGTGCAGCCCCTGCCGTGCGTGGGGTGCGTGAGGGGGAGCACGCAGGGCTGAGCCTGGCTTCGCTGGGAAAACTCTTCCCGGTAACTTGATAGGAATGATGATTTCCCTGCACATTTGCAGTTTCACAACACAGCCATAAGCTGTGACATGTTTTGCCTCACAATGCTCGGCTGTGCTGCAAACAGATTGGATTGGATGGGAGGGTGAAGAATTGTTCGTGATGATGAGTGGTTTAAATTTCTCCAGTGTGGGGGAAAATGTATTTCCATGGTAGGATGCATTAGTGTTGTTATTCATGACTTCTGATGAGCTGTCTGTCTTAGAGGCAAATAATTTCTGCTCCATTATATAAGGAGAAAAGGTGCAAATTTTGGGTTTATGGTACACATTTCTGTAATGTGATTACTGAGCTTATTAGAGGGTTGAGTCAGATGCCCACTGTAATATCCTTAAAGCTTTCAAAGTATTATCATTATTAAGAGAACGGTTCTAATTTCATTTTGCTGAGATGCATCTCCGTACTTAACTGAAATTGGGCTCTTTAGGTGCTTATCAGACACAGTACAATTATGAGCAAAGCATTCTTTTACAAGTATATAGTAGTATGAAGCAAATAGTATCTTGGAGAATGTATGGAGTTTTTCTCAGGTGTTTGAGAACTCAGGTTATTTGGGAGGTCTTAAGCAGGTCATCAGGAAGGATCCTGAAACTGTTAGATACAAGACTGATTCCCATTCTCCAATGTCATTACTTGAAATCACATCCTAATGTATGTGCAGAGGAGAGTTTTCAGTACATACAAGATTTCAAAAGTGGGCAGGTAATCATGCTATTTTAACTCATGACTTCAATTATAGCGTATGTTAAATGTCAAAGTGTGTGTAAGACTTGTTGCTAATTTAAAAATACTTCCTGCTGCTTTTTTACCCTTTACTAATTTACCCTAACTAATTACATCTCAGTTAACATGAACCCATAACATCTGTAGTGCATACCATGGGAAGCAAGAAGATCACACAAACAAAAGGTTTTAAAATGTGTGGAGTTGCCTGACAGTAAAATTTGTATACAAGACTGCATCCTGCATCCATAGGGATGTGTGGAGTAGGCAGTGATGTCTGCGTGCCTCTGGGCTTCAGCATAAATGAGGATAATGCAATGAGCATTGAAGTATTTACAAGAGATATGTGTTCCTTGGTAACATGAGTGCTACACATCCACAAACGTAACAGTTGCCCATTTGTCCGTTTTTACCATGCTAATATTGCAAGCCCTTCTTTTATCCTGGTGTTTACCTTTATAAATGCATTCTCCAGCTGTAGCCAAAGAAAAGCCCTAACACACATAAATGAAAGCGTACCAGAGTTAGTTTCAAAGTACTTGTAAATACCTCGCTTTACAAATAATGCCCAGTTGTGGCCACTGTTTGCCTGTAATTTACATGTATTCTGTATGTCAGCTCTATTAGCTGTAGTCATTATGCTAAACAGCTATCAATACATTGGAGAGGTCAAAGGTCTGCATAGGTAGTGATTTTCAAGTGATGAGATAGCTTTTATGCATTTCTTCTACACTGAAAGGTACAATTCTGTGACAGTGTTAAAAAGATAAAGACATTTTAGGAAAATTGTCACGCTGTGAATGTGGAGTGTTATCTCTACTACAGATAGCAACATGTTAATAAACAACGTGACAAATATGGCAAGTGTAATGTGCCTTTTTTGGCTTAAAAACATGTAGTCAATTAGCTTTATTTGTAAAGGGAAAATTTCATAGGGAAATTATAGTAATATGCCTTTTAAACTTGAGTTTATCAGATTATTTAAGCTATTGTAGCTTATTTATAAAAGCTGTTAGCAAAGTGCATGTTTTAAAATCAAATAGCAGTGAGTACCAGCAACATCAAATAATTGAAGAGAAGATGAAAGAAAGTCACAAAAATAATACTAATGTTTTGAGACCTGGCTGCCCAGGATGTGTCCTTGTTCCAGTGTTCTGTTACCAGCAGTAGCAGTAGCCTAAGCCCCAGCCAGGAGGGGACACCCTTCTCGTCTCTTCTTCCTTAAGGAAACATTACCTGCCAAAAAGGTAAAAACTGGTAGGGTTAAAGGAACATTATTATGACAAGCTGGCATCTTGTATTTACCCACAGTTCCTTTCTCAGGAATGCATTCAACTGGAAATCAGCTTGGGAACTGTGGACAACCTGAAAAGGCCATGGAAGTCTTTTGAAATTGAGGTTTACAGGGGATCTAGAAGTTAAGGCTCCAAATAACTTTGTGCTAAAAAGTTGTCTTCATACTAACATGTTCTGTAAAGTTTAGCAAATACACAGCAGAAGTCACTGTGGTTCAAAAGAATGTTTTCAAAGGAATGGAAAGTGTTAATTGTGAAGATACTTTTAACAACAGTTTTCAGGCACTATTCCATTTTTTGCCCAGATTTCCTAAAATTTTAAATTTCTCTAAATGTTTTTTGCTTCAGAAATAAGGGAGTGTTTCTGCTGGTATATAGCCATTTCTTACATAACTCAATTTTTTTCCTGGGGATATCTACTATGGACCCAAAGGTTTTTTAAGAGAAAGAACTTTGCCTTGCTCAAATTCCATTGTGGCACTGTTGGAAAATAAATACAGCCATAGAGCTTTCAAGTACATGAAGAATCAGAGTGGTTTTTTAACCTGGTCAGGTTTTCCTGTGATTTAGTTTAACATATTAATGACACTTCAATATTTGCATCCATAATCCTTCTACCTGCAGACTTTGATTGCTTTTTGGCCTATGAACTTTCTGTGAAACTCAGCAACACTTTGCTGGTGCCAAGAGGTTATGGGAGTGAGCGCTCCTAAACCAAAGGCCGTCTGTTTTTAGATGCATGTACTCTGGAAGGTGATCCTGTACAGAATTTGGGGGGCTTGGGGCACAGAGGGGAGGTATGATGCCTTACTGCTGCCTCTGATTCGCACTTAGGATTAGTAAAAGCATGATAGTTTGTGTTTTCATTTCAGGCTGTAGACGGTGTGCTCTGTACTTGTAACAGAATTTACGAGTTTGTACTTCCTAAGTGAAGCAGTTTACAAGTAGGTCATGTAAAATGTGAACTCATTTACAGTGAAGTGATGCCTCTTTCCAACTAAATACTAACTTTCCCGAACAATGCAATGCAATGAAATGAAAGACAATGAAATAAAGCTGTGACTTCGGGGGAATGGAATGTTATCAAACAGCCGAAAAATAAAAATAAGGAACCAGTTGTTTCTTAAGTACCTGTAAGTAATAAGTCCACATGGAGTCAGTTACTCAAAGTCTTGGGGACTGACAAAACAGCCTGCAGTGACGGTTTCTCTCATAATGTATGCTCAGCTTTGGATCCTCATTTCACAACTGCAAGGCGGTTTTTTTCCCCTTTAAATCCAGAATTTCTCCACTCTCAACAGGAGATGCAGAAATGAAAAAATAAAAATTAATTCAGTTGGTAAACTGACTAAGTGTGCTGCACTGATCCTGTGCAGAATAATTATATGTTTAGCTGAAGGGTTTTCCTTAGCATGTAATTCCCTGATTTCAAGCTGGCTCATAAAAGAGAAAGGAAGGGAGGGAGGGGGGAGCTGAGAGCAAGGAAGCTGATGACGTGAGTGGACTTGTTAGCATTCATGTCACGCAGGGCTCCGGCAAACCCCTTCTCAGTCTTCCTTTGCTTTTCATTCGATCGCTACCTGTTCTGTAGCAATGTCGTAACCAGGGAGTCTCCCTCTATTTACAGCAAGTAATACATAAAATCTTACAGCATGCTGGAAACACAGCTAAATATGGTGACATACTGCAAAAGCAGCCTTCTAGGTGCTGAGCTGGATGATACTTAGCTTACTCGGTCCCCCTTCATGACCTTAGAATCCCATAATACAAGAACTCTACTTCACAAGATGCAATTTGAAACTTGAGTGGTTAACCCTGGTCATATCTTATTTAGAAAAATGTAGGGTTTATAACGTCGTTTCGGTTCTTTCTGAAGACAAATAGGTTTGGAAGAGAACTGAGAGCCATCAATAGAGATGCCCTCGGAATTAGCTTTGAATTTTCAAGCAGTTCCAATGTAAAGGTTTCACCAGTTTCTTTCTACTCCCACCAGTTTCAAAACTCAGACAATTTACTGTTGTGTCTCCTTCTTGGAGGACTGTGTTCCACTTGTACTACATTTCCAGTTGTCATTAGAAAGTCACTGAACAGAATTGTCTGCAGTTCCTCTCCAATTCCTCTTACAAGTTTCAGGCTGCAATACTTTTTAGATATAAATTTTGGCAACAATTACTCTGTTGAATGTTGTCAACTGTTTGCTTTAAAAAGGTCAGAGCACACCTCAGAGTTGAATGCTTTGCAGTGTAGGTGGTTAAGATCAGATTTCAATAAACCAACATAGGTACAGCTAAGTGTTGGAATAAGCTGTCTGGGCAGGTTTGGCTGTTTCCTTTGTAGGAGATGTCTAACACAACTAAGAAGAGCTCAGACAAGCATCCCTCTGGAATGGTTTATTTGCTGTCTGTCCATAGCAGAATGGCCTAATGTGTTCTCAAAGGTTCTGCAACTCCGGCAAGATCTTGGGATGGTTTCTTGCATATGTGTGACCCTCATCTTTGAAATGTGTGACAGAGTTCTGAAGAGATTACAGCTCTAGCTTCCTTCTGGATATTTCATTGTTTGTATTTTCCAGAATACCTTTGTATATCCTAGCTGCAGACATTGGTAGACAGCTGGGATGAATCTGCATTTCAGATATCTGGAATCTAGTCTCAATGGGAAAATTGCATTGGGGGAAAACTACAACTTACTTAGGAGAGTATATGAAAAAAATCATACACAGACTGTAATCTGAAAGCTCAAGATTACAGCTCACTTTTTCTTGCAAAGGGAGCCTAGTGCAGGTGAGTTGTTCTTTCATGATGAGTAAATACGACATAAGGATACATTGCATTTTGCTTTATTCTCCTTTATTTAATTTTTTATTTTCTTTAATTCTCATTTCTTCTAAAATACCTGCATTAATACTAAGAATTAGTATTTATAAAAGTTACTGGCAAACCATGTTTTTATTACCACCTACTGTACACATGGAAAATGAAAGCAGATGTAGTCAATATTGACTATAAATTGTAAGCAATATAGGTATATGTGTAATATTTAGACATAGCAGGAAAAAACTCTAGTGGAAGTCTAACAAAATCAAGTCAGACACAAAGTATTCAAGATCAGATCAATACTCCGTTCCAAATGTCTAAAGTTCAAAAATCTTAATGTTGTATTTTATAAGAAGCTGGTGGCGTAGCCTCCTGAGAACAGAAGACATGATATTCATCAGTTTCAGCACCAGAAGCAAATATATACTCATTCCACTTTTACTAACATTTTACAAAAGCCCCATTCCTTTCAACCTAAGAGATCAAGGTATCATACAGAGCCTAGAAGACCCAGTACCTTCAAGGCTTTTAACTATCTTTACTTTGAATTCAACCTCTGTTCTACTGGCAGCCTGCACAGACAGCCTAACACTTTGCTGAGTCCATTACTCCATTTTCTGCCTTCCCAGTAACCATGCAGCCATATTTAGAGTCACAGTAAGCTGACCTACAAGCTGGGTAGAGTGTTGTACAAAGACCTCTATATACCAGGTCTACCTGTAATATTCTAGGGAAATTATTCAGCTGAAGTATTTCTGCATCCCTATCACTATTACCTCATTTTTACTAGCCCCTTTTTGAGGACCAATTAGAAACTGGTCTGTATATCTTCCAAGAACCAAGTGGATTAGTACTATCTCTGTAAAATGTTTCAGCAATATTTAGCAATTTAATGGTCTAGATCTGTTATCTGGAGATTTAGGAATACATTCTAAAATTTCCCTAACTGTAAAGCATATACATTCAGACCTTTTAAAGAAATGTAATTCTGCAGTTCTGCTTGCAGAGAAAAATCTGAGCTGAATGAATCTCTCTCAAGTCACATCTATCAAACCTAACTAATCTTCCAGGTCATGATATAAATTTATATATATTGCCTTTATTGCCTTGAACCTTAATATAGGCAGTCAGACACAAATGTCATGCATTGCTATGTCTGTGTTTAAGAGCATACCTTACTGTATGTTCTTAAAACACATTATGCAAATCCTCAACTTTCTTCAGATTCTGAGCATTACAGGGAGAGCAGAGTGGCAATGAGATCAGATCTGCCTTCTCCAGATCGTCATTATTTCACAATCTATCACATTAGGAAGCAAAATTCAGAATAAATTGGATCCTGTGAATGACACATTCCCATTAAATGAGGGACTGTATGTCAAGAAACTTCAAAGATACTGGATCCTGCTGACCAGTAATACACCTCCATGATTTCTTCCCAGACATAATCCTGATAACATGTTCTTGCCCTAATAATTCTGGATTGTAAATTTTTGCTTGCTTTGACAACACGCATACACGTTGCGAATTCTGTGTGTAACGCGTCAGAGTCACTTTTACAAGTTTATAAAATAAAAATAGTAGAAAATCTCAGTATTGCAGTATTCCTGGCTACCCAAGTTGGAAAGCAGTTTTAGAAACATTACACTTTGCAGAAAAATATATTATGAATAGCATTTTAGTGCATGCTAGCAAAATGCTGTCTAGACAGCAGAGAGTCAGGCAAAATTCTGTTCCCGTTCTCATGTCTCAAAGCCAGTGGGAAGGCAGCGGCATGCTTTCTGGATCTTTACCCAAGGTACAGGGTCAGATGGATGCTTCATGTGCTTGAGTAAAGAAGTATTCCTACCTAATGAAATTTCCATACATGTCCTTCTGACAGGTTTAATGTCTTGCATTTCTATTTGTAATGAAAGAAAAAGGCATGAGGCACAATAAATATTACAACGCTTGCATATGCCAGGAAACTAAAAAGTATGTTACAATTTGTCCTGAGGTGCTTTATGCACCTACAAAGCTTTAAAAGCTAAAAAGGAAAGAACTTATCCTTTTAATGCCATTCTGTCTAAGAACAGCTGTCCTGCCATGCTGACAGAAATGGAGGTTGTAGTTCTGCTGGTGAAATTACTGGCACCATTGATATTAAATGAAGTATTGCACTTGATAAATGACAACAGTATCAAATATTGCTGAGCAATAATATACATTCATCCTTTCCCATGGAATAATTTTGTAGCTATCTTCTAAATGCTATTTTTGTAGTTAAGGTTCTTTTAACTCAACACGAAACTTTCCCCTGTCCCCTGATGTCATTGTAGTGATGACAAGAGTTGGAAATATGGAGTTTCAGGAGTTATTGTTATAGGATTCAGAGAGATATAATATTATAAGGTTGTATTTGTGAAGAGCTCTAGGGCTGGATCAAAATGAAGTTACTTCTGATTAACTAATAGTCAAACAGCTCTCAACAAGTATCCTTGTTGACCTTTACTCAGAAGAATTCAGCGCAATGTTCAGTTTTCCTACTCAAATTCTCCTCCGACTCTTTTCCAGTAAAAATGAGTTATAAAAAGGCTGTGGCACATTTCAGTTATAACATAGGTGTACATTTAAAATAAAAATGAAACAGACAGTAATGTTCAAAATACATTCAGCTTTATTCCCTACAGCCGTGACCACCTTTCTCATTCTAAACAGCATACAAAGCCTAGAAAAATTCTGCCGATTTCAGGAGTTCTGAAGACAAAAATTGTGTCTTCTATAACCACACTGAAACTACTACAACTATAGAAAGGATTAATTTGACAATCTGCTTTTTTAGCTTACATAGAAAACTGCCTCTGTTTGAGTTAAAGCAGACAGTGGTGTCATCAGCCTGACAAGTCAGACATAGCAATTATCACTTGAATGGAGCATGTTATAGCTCTCTCTCCCCACCAGCCTGCCCTGTTTTCTCTGTCTCTCTCCTCTTGTTTATTCATATTACTCGTTAGCAGTATATTTCTTGTCTTTTTCATAACCAAATAGAGAGTAAGCATCAGATTGTGAAGAAATTCATTCATTAAAAATGTCTAGGTCTAGGTTTATATCTCAGAGAGGGTTGCAGTGATTTGGAAATGAACAGCATTCAAAATCCAGGAGAGGTAACAAAGGGCTAGCAATGTGTGAAAAGAGAAAGAAACTCCCACAATGTGGGAGTGATATCTTTTCCTCCTCTGTCCCTCTTAGATTGCTGTCTGATCCTGCACAGTAGTTTTAACTGTCCTATCATACAGAGTTCAGGTACTATCTAAACTATCTAAGGAGCAGGCACCTCTGTGCTGTACCATGTTATCTGTCCTGACATGCAAATATTTCTTCTTTCTCAAAATGTCAAAGACGTGTCCACGTTAAGCATTACAGATAACAGAAAATGACATGTATCAGCAAATTTTGATCTTCAGCTTGGCAAACCAGGAGTGCTTCTGTATGTCGCAAATGTGAGCAGTTCCACCACAATACTCTTTTATAAATAAAGGGTTACCATTTCAACATCCTCAGATTAAGTTGAGCAAGACAAAAACCACCTGCCCTGAGAACATCTTCTGGTAGCTTTGAAGTGCAGTTGCAAGAGGACATATGTTGATGTTTCATTGATTCTGTATTAGAAGCAAGGATGTGCCTAACTTCTCTTTCAGACTATGAAATGTTGCTTCCCTGGAAGGCATGGGGGAGGTAGTTCAACAATGGCATCTATTTACAAATTCTTTGCAATGACTAAGAACATATACTAGATAGGAATGTGCTGCAGTGGGCACATTCCTAAATCCAGGAAAGACATATGTAGGCATCTGTTATTGATCACTCAGCATGAACAATGAGCTCATAATGAAAATGTCCTAAATTACAGAACACTAAGGCGATATTTTAATTGGCCATTGTCAAGAGATTTTAGGTTTTTATTGCCAAGCCACGCTAAGAATTTTCCTTAGTTATGCAGAAAACAACTTTATGGTTTACAGAGGCAAAAAACATCCAAAGCAGAGAAAAAACACACTTTGAAAACTGCATTTGAATCATGTAGTTGGAGGGAACAGGTAGGGTAATGTAAGAGAAGTCCAGAACTAATAGAGAAAAAAGATTATTCACTACTTGAATGTCATATAAAAAGAAATGGATCCACTTAGTACAGTAGCTCAGAGATGTTGGTTGTCCAGAAATAAACCTTGAAGAATGAAGAGAGCTTGTGAATAATCCACCATGATATTTATCATTCAGAAAATGATAATTTTTTAAATCCATAAACCAAGTCATCATGGTGGCAATTCCCTCTTTGTCCCAGTGAAAGTACATGCTAATGTGATCTAAACAGATTCCAACAGAGATGATAGAAAGCAGTTCTTATTGCATGGTTCACTCCTGTTTTAAGCAAGAATCACATTTCATCCCACAGCTTGTGTTTCAGTTAAGGATAACATTGTCCTTGTACAGTTTTTACAGCAGAGTTTAAAGCTTCTGAGGTGAGAATCACTATGTAAATATAGGATCGTTATCAGCATCCGCTGCTTGTTAGGTTCTTTTCTATTTCAGATCAGGTAACTGGAGACAAAGCAATACTTATGACCACAAAGTAATGGAAACCTTATATACATTGTAGACTATTATTTTATTTTAGACAAACTTTTATTTGGGCTCTGTTGTCTCCCATGTAGCAGTATTTCAACATAAAACTCTGCTGTTGCATGGTTCAGGGCATTTTTGGATTGCTAGAGAGAACGTCCACAGGGACAGACAGAGTTGGTAGGTACTGGAAAAGATATGAGAAGTTCAAACCAGAGGTTCTGAACTTTAAAGATAAGAAGTATTTCAAAAGCAACAACTCTTAATAGTGACAGGGAGACACGGTGAAATGCAGAGAACTGGCAGTTATTACCGTTAGCATCTGTAGCACATGAAACTTTCATTTTGAGTGTTTGCACTTTAGAATCACAATCATTGTTCCATAGTGCAGGGAAACTGCTCCAGTAAAGGAGGTCTGGCAAGAAATGGCTTCATTCGGGAAATCGCATCTTCAGAACTGAAGCAGTTTTCTGCACGCATATAGCCTATTAATCAAGAGGAAAAACTGAAGCATATTATTCATCATGTTTGCTGTGTTTGGATTTGAAATGATGAGAATTAAAATAATGATCTTGACTATTATTATTAAGTAATATGAAATGGTTTGTCTGAAGGAATAAATATGATTTGGCCTGTGAAGGTTCAGACATCTGGTACAAGCATATGGGTTGGGAATCATTAGCTAATTGTAACAAAAATACAACAGAAATGTCTTTTTAATGACAGAATCAAGTCCTTCAGGAGGACTGCTCCATGTGCTTGCCTCTTGAATTAAAGCTCCTTACTGTCCTGTCATGCCTCACAGCTCTCCAAAAGCATATGCGGTGCTTGACAAGTTATTGAGTTTACTTATTGGGAAACATGTTCAAAGTAGAACATCATTTACATATCTATTGTCAAACCTAATTTTCAGAAAATGGTTTATATTGCACTGGTTTTTGGTTTGTTGTTTTTTTTTTTTTGTTTTTTTTTTTTGTGTGATGAATTGTCTTCTTTTCTAAATGTATCTATGTTGTGGATTCCTATTGCACTGCAATGTCAAGTCTTAGTATGGATTTAGTTAGTATGGATGTCCTGATGTAGGATTTGGTGCAAATGCTCAGGTGTTCACTTCTTTGAAGATGGAAGCGGGTATGTGACATAACGTGAGCTAGTGAAAGAACTGCAGCTGTATTTTGTGTGGTCTGGCAAGACGTACAGTGAACAGGAGGAAAGACAAACAAGTTGTTAATTCTTCATGATCCTTGATCTTCCCTGCTAACTTGAAAGAGTCACTCTGTGGCTGTCTTTTCCATCCATGGGCACTTGGAAAGGAACCTGTTTTGCTGAAGGGACTATCTCTTATAACAAGTATGTGCAGCGTGAACATAATAAACCTTGATTAAGAAAAATCTGATGATTTTTCACCTAATGATACTGTGCTGTTATCCTCAAGCTGTGATGGAGAACCATTTCCTTGTCTAAGGCCAAACAACCTTTACAGATATCTTTGATAGGTCACTATGATACTAATTCACGTCTAAGTATTAGCCAGGAATCACTTATGGAAACAAAATTAAGTCATCTTGTCATCATAAGCCTCGTACTTTGCGAACCAGAGCCTATGGAAAAATACAATATTAATTCTCCGCTCCTTTTTTTTTGGGTGTATTTTGATTTCATCTTGGAATTTGTTAAGTTAAAACATCTTCACAATTTATTCAACAACTGTGACTTGCTGCAATCTTCTTTATGGTAGCAATTTAAGAAAAATAGCCTTGGGCTGCATAGCATTATTAACATTGAGAATTCCTGCTGTTTCTCAGGTAGCTGTCAGTTCAGCATAAGGAAGAAGCTAATTACTGTAAGCAGGTCACTCAGAAAGAAAACTGATGTTTTACATAGCATTTAGAAATCAGTGTCCATTGACTTCAGCTGGAATTTGCCACTGCAGAAATATGTGGCTGAAAAAAGAATCTCCTGGTAAAAATACATACTGCCAATATTTAACAATGTAATCTTACTAGGCTTGAAATCGATGTATTTCATGCCACTTAGCTCATTGGTTTGCACTAGAATGAGGCCAAGAAGGATGATGAGAAAAACGAGAAGATGTGAATAAGAAAATATAAATAAAAGTATGTGGGTAAATATCCTCTTTCTTGATGTAATGATTCTTTTTCTTCAAGAAAAGTGGGTAAGAATTATAGAAAACTTCTCAGACACTGGGCAAGATCTAAGGAATTGTACTATAATATATTCTGTATTTTTATAAAATATTTATTAATTTTAAAAGGCTTAAATTACACTTGGGAGTGTCACATCCCTTGGAATTCAAAGGCATTTAAATATTACAGTCTATTTACTTATGTTAAAGAGCCACTACTAGACAAAAAACTAAAAAAACTCTATAAAAATACTGCCTGTATTATATATAAATACAAAATTTCCTGTATCATGTGGTGTCCAAAAAATAATAAAGTTAAATATTTTACTATCCAGCCTATTTTTTCCAGTGTTAAATGCTTTGGTATTTCATTTGGAAGGATGCAACAGGTTAGACAATTTTACTTTGCAGCAGTTACACTGGCCTTTTAATTAATGACAGTATATATATAGGAAAAAAAACACGGGGATATAATGCCTCTTTCTCCTGTCACTCCTGCCAGTGTAAATCACTGGTACATTTTCACTATGAAACACTGCATCCAGCTGTTAACAGATTTATGCTTCATTGCTTACAAAACCAATCTGGTTTAGAAATAAAAGGAATTCTCTCTAATAAAATATAAAGGAAGTCCACTTTAATTCTTCATGTCGGATAATGAAAACTACTTTATTCACCCTCAGGTGACATCAACAGCATGTGCACTGAATGGTCCACTTAAATCAATGGGACTACTTCTAGAATACGCTACTATTTAGCATATTGTTTTGTCTGTGAAGCAACAAACATCAATAGTATCTGGTGGAACTGAAGTGCCTCAATGGAAAAGGCACTTTTCTATTTTTTTAAGAAGAGAATTAAGGTAGAATTTGTAGCCTTGCTGAGCCAAAAACCATGTTGGCTCTGTAAACCTAAAAAGCTCTTGTGGTGATCATTTGTCTCTTCATGTGTACCTCCAGACACCTATAGGCTAAGCTTGGCTGTAATCCCATAACTGATTCGAGCAGAAATTCCTTGACTCCAGCAAGCTCTCTTTTAACAGGGGTTTACAGTCTTAGTAATTATTTCTTTTTCAGATGAATTAGTTCACATTTTCAGTGCTTCAAGGAAAGAGTCAGATCCTCAGAGCTAAACTTGCCTGTTAAACTATGCATTCGATGTTTTTTTGTTATTTAAATAGGTACTACCTGAATAGCCCTCTTAGAAAGAGTAATCTTGTTTTTTCTTTTTAAGCATATAAATGGTGTTTTCTGAAAGTAACTGCAATCTAAACACGTCTTACATGGTCCTGTTTCAAAAGAGAAGCAGATACAGCAGAAAAAGGAAAGCTAATCTGGTTAATAAAAATTATGAACTGTTCTGCATTGATTGTGGCTATTCTGATTACACATTTAGTTCAAGGCTTTCCTTAGCAGGCAGTTCCCTGTATTCAAGTTGGCTCGGAAAAAGAGAGAGAATAGAGAGTACAGCAGGGAAGCTGATGACGTGAATAGGCTTCTTAACATTCACATCACACAGTGCTCCGGCAAACCCCTTTCAATCTTTGCGCTTTTCATTAAATCACTACCTGCTTTGTAGCAGCTTTTCTCAAGCAGCGATTCTCTTACATTTACATAACATAAATGCTAGCAATGTGCTAAGTATCACTGTGGGATTGACACGCATCCAGCCTTCTTTGATGTTATCCTAAAAAAAAATATTTTACATCAGCATGCAATTCAGACAGGAGGAGGACCAGGCTGAGGAAGACATCAAATAAGACAGACAGACAATTCTGGGACGTTGTGTCTGAAGAACAAACTCTTGGAAAGAGAGAGCTGGATTTTCGCAATGTACTTTGTTACCCTGTAGAAAGCATTGACCTAGAATGTTCCATCATTTTCAAAACCATATCAAATGAACATCAGAAAAAAAAACAAAAAATCTTTCTGCAACCAGCATGTACACTAAGCCAATAAATGTGGGTACCACAAAGGAGAATCACAGCAAAAGGAAGGATCTTCTGCCATAGAAATCCCTGGACTATACAAGAGCTCTAACTGTCATCATCTTTGCCAAAACTCCTCAGTCTTCCTTTTTATTATTCCTTTTTTGCAAGGAAATACTGAATACTGAATTTTTAGGCAGAAGATTACCCCAATAGGACAATACATCTCCTCAACCAACTTTCCAGTGTATCCCTTTCTACACTGAGAATCTAACACTTTGTCACAAATTCCAACTGTGAATTCTGAAACCTAAACAGGTATTTAATTACAGAGTTCCATCTGTTTTGCCTGGGGTACCAGCCTTGAGATCATAGAAGTAGCCTAATCCCCTAGGCCACATGGATGTGGGAGAGGAGACAGCAAGGTCTGCATGTGTTTTGTGAAGTGACACAGTTACACTGCTGTTAAAACAGAACCAGGAAACTTCATACTCGGGGCAAGGATGTCGTGTTGGTTTTACATTTCCATTTGTGGTATCTTTTATCACCATCAAGAAGGTGAAAATTATGATTTCTTTGTGCAATACGTGTAGGTGTGGAGAACTAAAGCCATGGGTAATGTCCAAAACCACAGTGATTTCAGGGGTATGTTGCTTAATGCTGCTAAAAAACTTGCCACTTCTGGCTTTCTCTTATTTCCCATTTATAAAACATGGAGAACTGCCTCTTCAGAACCAACTCTGTACTCAAAAAATTGTTTTAGCAGTTTAATAGGGTGAAAATCCTGTACTTATTTTCTTTTCAGTTCCACACTGCACAGACCTTTAAGACCAAAAAAATACACTCACTTTTAAGCCTTAACTGAATGTGTAAAGTTTGCTCATTTCTCTCTTGGTACTCTATGCATTATAGATTTTAATTAGCTCATGAATCTAGAGAAGGCTGTTTTCTGTGTTTCGGTTCCAAACAGGCTACCCAGCCTCTCTCTTTTTTAATTGAAGAAGTGCATATAATGTTTTTTATCTCCTGCTGTAATAAATATATTGGAAAATATTACCTTTTCATGAAGAGTACGGCTGTCTGCTCTACCGTGTGGTGATGCCTCTGAGTCATAAGAAAACTCCAGGCAATCCCCTGTGTTTCTTCATTCACTTTACAGTACCTCTAATCACAGAATAGATTTTATAGGAATTTCCATGACATCTCTCCCTCTTCATTCTGTTTTTTCCTGGTTGTTGTAATCTCACATAGTTCCTTTGCTCTTTGTAGGTAGCGGGGCAAAAGACAAGAGCAAGAAATTATTCTGTCACTTTTTCCAGGTTTCTACCTTTTGTCAGCCCTTCCTCTAATGGTTATTACAAGATTAAAAAGGCATGGTTGGTTAAAATGTGGAACACTAAAGCGTTACATCTGAGTTACGCAATTTTCACTTCAGTTTTGAATTTCTAACCAACTATTTTCAGTGTTTCGTCAGGAGAAAATGAAAATAAGCAATTAAGGGGAGAGGGGTATAAAATTATAACAAACTAGACTCCGTAAGACATTCTTTTTGTTAGCAAGGGCTCGTTGTGCAGTACATTTTGTCTCAGAAGACTGAGTGCTCGAAACACAGGAAATAGCTTCCCAGAATACTGCCTAAATGAAGACTGATGTTTATGTTCTCTTCCTAAAATGTCCGATCTTGCTCATCTTCAATTCAGTAGCTGAATTCAGTCTTCTTTGGGATTCAGCTGAAGCTGAAACAACTCTTGTAATCACCAGTTCATAGAGGTCTTCAGAAATTCATGGAAGTCCAGTCAGTGTTGTGCAGTTTCTGCATTTTCTTGAACCAAGTCAGGAATGCCATCAAGGGCAAAGTCTGAACGAGAACACAACCTAATAAAAACATGTACTTGCTCTCACAGGTAAATGCTTTCATTATAAATGGGATCTTCACTTTGCAAAAGACAATTGCTATTATAAGCATCATAAAAGTGATAACACAAAGCTCTAGGGAGCAAGCTACAGCAGAAATCAATACATGCAGCAACTGAGCATTTACGAGCGAAGGTGCTAAAAGAAATGACAGAAGGATCATGAGAGAAGGCACAGATAAACTACTGCTGTAAAGAAATAATAAGCTCAGCATGACCAACAATGTGTACTTGCAGCCCAGGAAGCCAGTTGTGTGCTGGGCTGCATCACCAGCAGCATGACCTGCAGGTCAAGGGAGGTGATTCTCCCCATCTACTCTGCTCTTGCGAGACCCCACCTGGATACCACATTCAGCTCTCTGGTCCCCAACATAAGAAGGATGTGTTGGAGCGAGTCCAGAGGAGGCCACAAAGATGCTCCAAGGGCTGAAGCACCTCTGCTCTGGAGACAGGCTGAGAGAGCTGGGCTTGCTCTGCATGGAGAAGAGAAGGCTCTGGAGAGAACTTAGAGCAACCTCCCAGTATCTAGAAAGGCTACAAGAAATCTGGAGAAGGACTTTTGACAAGGGTATGTACGTACAGGATAAGGGGGAATGGCTTTAACCTGCCAGAGGGGAGATTTAGATTAGACATTAGGAAGAAGTTCTTCCCTGTGAGGGTGCTGAGGCGCTGGCACAGGGTGCCCAGAGAAGCTGTAGCTGCCCCATCCCTGGCAATGTTTAAGGCCAGGTTGGACACAGGGGCTTGGAGCAAGCTGCTCTAGTGGAAGGTGTCCCTGCGCATGGCAGGGGGTTTGGAACAGGACAAGCTTTATGGTCCCTTGCAACCTAAAGCATTCTATGATTCTGTGGTTCTTTGACTGCAGTCTTAATGTAAACTGCATTTTTAATCACACTGTGTTTTGGTACAGTCAATGTTATGCAATCTACGCGGTCAAGAATGATTTCAGAATTCACATAAGTATCTCTATCAGATAGACCCATAAATAATAATAATCACCAAAGTTTTCTTCCTCACAGCTAACTTTAGTATTTTGTACTATTTTATATAGTATATATATAAATATATATAAATATATATATAAATATATATAATTCTTGTTCACATTTAATTTCACAAGTATGGTTTAGCTAATTTTCAGAATACAGACTATATGTTTTTGTGTGCGAAATTACCTTTCTCACCAGAAGGATTTCACTCCAGAGAAATACCTGTGGTTTAATTCTCTCTAGTGGCATTTGGCTCATCTGCCTGGAAAATTAAGATTGGTTTTGCTTACAACTTAAATTCCCAGTCACCACATTACCAGTTTGGCAGTTATGATAACTTTTACTGAATTAATTTTCATCACAAAAAAAAAAGCCTTTTCCCCCTGGCTTTTGAAGCTCATTCTGGCTGCTGGTGAGAATTCATTAATGCTTCAGATGTTACTGGTTCCTTTTTAAATATGTTTGTCCTTTAGGGAAAAAAAAGAAGGTCCATCTCACTGCTTAAACACTGTAGGTCCAAGTGCAAGGTATGACAGCTGAGATACCCCTCTTTTCAGTTTTACACAGTTTAAATTTGTATTTTTTAGATGGTTCTTGACCAGTTAATTTGTTTTGACAGCTCTGAGGGTCACATTTAGTTTATCCCCATAGGTGCCTTGTTCTGGAGGAGAATAAACTGCATTTGTCTCATCCACTTGCCTTTGATTTCCATATTTATGTGAATAACCTCGAAATCATAAGGAACATAAGAAATAAATTAAATAAAATGCCTGTATTTCCCTAAAGCATTGCCTGAAAGATCCACTGATGGACAAAATGACCACTGTCTACACCAAATGCTGAAAAATTCTGATGTTATTATACCCTTAAAAAAGCAGCACATCTTCCTTTACTGTATAAGCAGTCTCAAATATTTTCATAGAAATATTTACATTATGGCTATTGGAATATCTATATGTGGGGGTGAGGGGACCCAGTTTTTCTAAAATGATGATACCCCAATGTTGGAGGACATCAAGTTATTGCAAAGCCAAAAAATGAGAAGTGTACTAATAGCAATTCTACTCAAACTTGTGTAAGCAGAAAGTGTTATGCTTGCTCTAAAAAAATACTGAAACCTAAAGTAAGCTTTGAGGCCATAGAAGATCTTTGAAAAAGATCTGCGTTAAGACAGCATCTTCTAATAGCACAGGTGTTTGTAAAATAAAAGGAAGTAAGTAGTTACTTGAGCCCAAACATCTCATGGCACTTGTGACAACAGAAAAAGGGTGGCTAGAATGTAATGGGTCCACACAGTTATTTGGTAAAAATATATCCATATACTGATGAAAACAAAAACAAACTGAAGTTGATCTACCTTCAGAATGGCAGAGGATTTTTCATACCACATATACGGAAGTCATTCAGCTACTGCACGCTGCAGCCTTTTCTGTTACTTTCAGCTGTGTTCTTCCATATACAAAGAAATATGGTTCCCTATTACAGCAAACTGCATATCAGCACATGCTATGTAAATCACATCCACTTGAAAACCTCTCTCTATGTGTAGGAATATTCATTCCTTTCAATAACAGGCATCTACAGCTGCCAAAGATGTCTATTATTGTACAAAACTTAAAAGACTTCATAGTGTCTGCAAAGAAGGACCCCATGGGCTTGCGCATGAGTGTCAGTGACATCGGGAAATACAGGCAGGATAGAACATCATTTTGAATTACATGCCAAAAAAGGCTTTAGCTCATAGCCCTTCAACAGTTTTCTTTAAAACATTTCTATTCCAAGAACCCAGACAGCGAGATAGTGTTCCCATCTGTAGATAAGAAAAGCTGTAAATAGGTTTAAGATGTATGAGTCCCCTGAACCTTACTGGAGTTAAGGATCTTGCTTACATAGAAAACATGAACTTCAACTCAGGTTCCCACCAGACTGAATTACACATGAAGTGAACACTTTTGAGCTGGCAGCAGAGGTGAACGCTTTTTGAGCTGGCAGCAAAAGTGAGTGTACTTAATGAAGGACAATCAGTTCATATCAAGATCACCGCAGCAAGCGAACTGTCCAGACTGCATGCCTGCATGTTTTAAGGGGAAAAAAGAAAGACACTGCAGAGGGTAGATGTATCTGGCAGTTTTTCCAGAATAAAGAAGTTAGTAAACCCAGTAACATTTGCCAAAAAATAGAAGAGAGAACATTAGATAAGAATGTTAGAAGTCAGAGAAGCAGATGCATAATGCATGACTGCGAAAGGTGGTAGGCTTAAACAGTAGAACAGTAATCAATAAGATCCTGAAAGAGTTGGCTCTAAAAAAAAAGCAAGATTACATCATGAGGGCAAGATCTTGGCAGTGCACAGAGGGGATTCTTACAGGATCGTATTTGCAACAGGAAAAGAACACACAGAAGGTTATGCAGTTACTGCCTAACATTATACTGGTGCAGCCTCTGAATTGAAGAAAGAATTATATGTGTAATACCAAAGGCAAAGAGAGAACTGTATTTAATAAAGCAATAACTACAGCTGACACTACCTGCCTGCGTAGATTGGTGACTTTTATCAAGACAGAATTCACAGAAATGACTTTCCAGCTTTTCAGTCCACTGTTTCTTAGAATTAATACAGAGCCATCAGGAGAAGCTACCCTAACTCAGAAACTCAGGAATAAGCTGAAGAACTAAAGTTAACTCACCAAGGAAAAGTGATCTTGACATATATTGTTATAAATACATCCGCTAAAGAAGACTACAGTCTTCACAAGCAGCTACAAACCTTCAGTATCAGTTCCTGTGGAAAGTCAATTCTGAAAATTATCTGGATTAGGTTAAGCCCTCTTAAACTAGTGATAGGGTTTTTCATCTGGAGCATTTAAACAATCTAATTGACAAAAACCACACACATGCTTCTACATAGAGATCTGACAGGGGAAGGATGAATTACCTCTGAAAGAGGGCGAAGGAACATAGTGAAAACAGGATGACGACCTGGGTGGAGTGGGTGCCTCTTTAATACACCACTGAAACACCTGCACTGCACATCTGAATTCAGATCCCAACTCATTTAGATGGGTTTTGAATTTTATTTTGTTCTTCTAATGAATCTTCAGGCTTGAATGGCATTTAGAAGTTTCCTGATATTCATACTAACACTTAGGGTACCAGATCTTGGTGATGGAAGCTTGCAATGGACAAGGATAGTCCCTTGGAAAAAATACAGTCTTTTGATTCTTGTCAATAAATTAGTGGAGATTGGGAGTTATTACAACTCTGACACAAAAGTGAGAGCTACTACACACAACTAGTATTTTCATGAAATATCAAATGGAGGAGTGGAAACCCACAAAAGGAGGAAGAGAGACGGTAGAGCTGATTTTTCTGTCAGCTTTCCAGGTAGAGTCAATGAATGAATTCTGAGCAGTCTGAAGCTCAGCAGAGAAATGACTCATTGTGCTGTCTTCTCTGAGGATTACAGAAAGAAAAGCATGCAGGCTGGCTTTTCAAGCATACTTCCATGAGTGCATGCATGAATTATATGAAGACATACCTACTAAGCTTAATTTGGATCCTTCAGTCTGACTTGATAAAGTGTGTCTATTTAGATAGCTTTCATGGTTTGTTGAAATTCAGTTCAATGGGTTACACAGGAAAATTGCTTGCAACAGCCCTGTCACATCATAGTGGCTCAGCAGCCAGTCTCAAAATGAGGTAGTGGCTAGCAATCAGTAGCTTGATGAGGGCTAGATGCCTGAAATGTGTTTCCCATATTATACCGCCATTATTATACTTTTATACCAACAGATCTTCATAATTTATCTAATTATCAGGTTATTCCAACTAACTTTTAAAAATTAATTTACTGGAAATAAATGGGTCAATTATGTTCTTTCATACTCTGCTGTATTCAACCATGGTTTGCCTGGCTTTTAAGGCAATGAATGAAGAGAGCAGTGCAGGTGCTGTGAAGTGCAAATACACATGTGCGTGTGAATAATTTTATGCAGACATTTTTGGCAATGCTGAGGCAAAAACTAACAAAAGAAATTTTGGTTTCAGAAAGATGTCACAAAAGTAGGGGACAGCTAGTTAATGGTTTAACAATGTTAACAGCCATTGTCTTCTATACCTAGAAATATTCTACAATATAGCCAAGTAGCTTGTGAAATAAATATAGCTTGATCAAGTATAGTTTTCAAAAGAAACATTTTTTTTCTTTCCTTCTCTAGCACTAAAATGACCCACATGCTCCAACTGCAATTTTTTACATGTTTACATTAGATTTGGGCCTAAATCCCCTGTACTGCCTTTGAATAGGTATTTTCAGTTGACAGAAGCTAAGGTGGCATAACTTGCAGGATCTGAGTTATTGCAGGTAATAAAGATAGTATTATTTGCCATATCCTAATGAGCAGCAATATAAAAAGTAGGAATAAATGGTGGTCAATATGTGCAACAAAGACAGAGGGTATGATGAAAAAAGAGCTAGAAATGTAAAGCAAAATAAAATACAGAATTAATGGCAATTTTTTAATAACTGCTTTGTAAATTTGATACTCAGTCTCACCCTCCCTCCCCCCCCCCCCCCCCAGCTGATGCAACATGATAATAAGGCCCATTAGTAAATAATTGCTTAAATTTACAACTATGTATCAGCAACTCCCTTGAATAATGCTGTAGTCAGAAAGACTTTCTCTGGGTTAAATAGACCTGATGCAGTAGGGTAGAGAAAACAATGAAAACTATGACTACAACTCATTATTCTGAGTAAAGTAGTTTTTGCTTCTGGAAACTGCAGAGAAAGTGTTTGGTGAAAAAGAGTACTTTTGTATTGATATACATACAAATACTTAATCATGTTGGTGAAACAAAGCACACTGTGTTCAATCAACACAAGCATAGTACTGATACTGCAGTTTAAAATAGGACATGCTTTTTAAAATAAATTTTCTTCTTCAAACTTGTATTTTATTTTATATAATAATGTAGTTTAGAAGAACACATTTTGGTAAACAGGTGGCACGTTTTTCAGTGCCAAATCAGCACAAAATGGCTTCTAAGAAAAATGATATTACTGTTCAGTAAATACATGTTTCTTTTTTACAAGGCTTCAAAAATGTGTGCTTCAAATTTCAGTGACCTCAGGAGTGTGTCAGTAAGAACATATATGGATGATATGGCAGTGGCCATATGGAGTGCTCCACAGAAAAATTAATCAATAAATGTGAAATTGTCTCACTCGTAGGAAGATACTGTTATCTTAACTTTCTGCCAAGTCCTTGGCCATGAAAAAACTATCCAAATTATTTAGCAGATGATGTCTTCTGTTTTTTCATTAAACTAGTGGAGAAGATTAAAAATGGCTTTACAATTTTTGATAATGTCAGTTAGTGTTCCATCTTTTTACTCATCCTGACAGCATGTAAATATTTAATGGCACTCAAAAGGTAAACTGTCTGGGGAGGAGGACCAGCATAAATAAATAAGCAAGAGTTGAGTACTAAGCTATTCAGTCTTTGGAAAAAAAATACAGTAAACTCCATTCAGTCTAATAAACTTAATTCAGTCTAATAATGCAGCCATGCCTTATTGATAACTTATGTAGTCATATCCATATCAGAAACTGAATTAATATCCTTACAGTTTCATACATTTACGGTTACATACAAAGGATGTATTTCTTGGATTCCTGGAAAGGTACATTTATATGTGTGTGTGCATTCTGGTATCTCAATGACACCATACATATTTGTGTTGTCAGAGATTAATACACATATTCCTATGATTTGATAATGTCAAATGTTTTATCTTCTTGCTTTTAAATTAGGCAGATTCAATTATAGACATGCTATCACAGTATGAACTGATCCTAAGCCAAATATTGTATTTGTCTAAGTTTCCTACCATCATCTTTATCATGCAGGAGCAATGATGATTTGCAGTTTTTACCTCTTTCTAGTATAGTTTTTCCACATAAGAGAGATAGGATGCTTCTGTCTTTTCTACTTGATAAATTCCTTCCTCCTGATCTTCTGATCCTCCTCCTCCCAAAATAATCTGAAAGCAAATGAAACCAAAGTAAGTGAAACATGAAAACAGTGTGTAGGTCTCTATTTTATTTGCCTAGCACTATTTTCTATCAATCTTGTAAATTTTTAAGATTTTTAAGCACTATTAAAAAAACAAAACAAGGAAAAGGAAGTCCATGTCGAGAGTCTCACAGTGTTTCTGCTCCAGGCTGAAGTAGGTTGCTGAATGGTACTCACCTATCAGACATTTGAATTTCCATAAATCTGTCCATAAATCTACCCAACATGTTGTAAATGCTAATGTTGAACAAATTCTAATATAAAAGGCTTAATTATTTATGCAGGTTTTATTTTCTTCTCAAAAATAGATTTTCTTTTGATTCAGGCTTTTGAAGAGGTTATGTCTATGTGCAAATAAGACTATTTTAAATATACAACAAAAATTGCTTGGCTCCAAGAAACAGTACTTTAATGATTATGTTGCATAATAGGTCCCAGACTAACACTGGGCTGCACTCAGGAAACATGAGCAATCTGCTGTTGAGGTATACATGCCTTAAAGATCCAATATCCTGAGCATACAGAAACATTTGAGAGCAGAAAAGGGCCTGGAGATTATGAACCAGTTCTTCCTACAGCTTCCAGAAAGCTGGTGTGAAAAAGACCCAAAAGTCTTTTTGATCTCCAGTATACAGAGCAACAGCCTGTGAGGGGACAGCTCTGTAAAGCTGGTTTTTCACTACCACCTCCAGCTCTTTTTGCCAAACCAGCAGCACTCATCACTGGTTTAATAGCACACTTGGACATTAACTGTCTGGGTCTCCAAGATAAGCAAAATCTCCTTAGTGAAACCTGTTCCTGATTTTTATAGGGGTGTCAGGTGTATGATCGTGGACTTTCTGTGTGAATATAAACCATAATTACCATTACATGATTTTTTAAAATTATAGTATTGTACACTAAGTAAGGCACATTATGGTTACAGCAGCAAGATGAGGTGAACACTTAAAGTATATAAATCTAATATTAATCCCTATGGCCTCAGCATGCTTTTCCTTAAGATTTGCATTCCTAAATGACCTATTAATGTGAACAACTTCTACGCATCTTGCTGTGCTGAAACAGTCTGTATAGGATATCGAACATACAGGAGAGAGTATACTTAAGAATACATCATGTTTAGAAACCGGATTGCTCCATAAGCAATTCCTGCCTTCTATGGTTCATTTTGTGTTCCCGTTCAGAAAGCAGGGGCCAACACAACAATTCCACGAGGCCAAGCACGTGCCTGTGTTTGACACGCAGCATTGTTTCTGTGCTGCTTCCCTCTGGGTAAACCTCCCTCTGCAGTTCTACCAGCCGGAGGGCCTTCAGGCTGAGGGGAAGTTCAGGGCTCCCTTACCTCCAGGCCGCCTCAAGGACGCCATACAGATTGTCCCAGTCACTGAGGCAGTACAGGGACTTGGAGAGGCTTCCCTGCTTAAAGGGCGTGTTGTGGACAGCAGCTCTGCCCTCCATGAGGAAGGAGGAGGATGAGGAGGGGATTCCTCCTGCAGGAGCCCCCCTCTGGCAGCTAACACTCTCTCCTCAGACAATGGCCTGTTGACGGGTCAAGCCCGTGGCCAAAGCTAGGCCAAGAAGGCCGAATGGTGGAGTGGAAGCAGAGGGTGGTGATCTGGGAGCAGGGCACGTTGCTGGTGATGGCATGGGCCCACTGGGCAGTGCAGCTCAGGGAGGGTGGTGGGTGGTGGAGAGCAGGGAGAGCAGGGATGTGAGCAAAGCCAAGGTGGCAGAGGCTGGGGCAGGCGGGCAGCAAGGGGCACTGCTGCTGCTCCTCCTGAGCTTCCCCAGGCCTTCCTCCATGAGGTCTGGGATTGAGGTTTGAGGGAGGAAATTCAGGTTTGTGCTGTGTACAGTGATATATACACAGTCATGTGTATAGATGTTATAAACTCATCGTCAGAAAGAGTGCCAGCAAAGTGCAAGGTTCCAAACTGCACAAAATGAGTGGGGAGAGCAGTGTAATGGACGGCGCTGTGGAGGAGGCTTGGACACGGGCCTGGAGCAGGAGGATGAGCTGCTGCTGCGGGTAATGTATACGTAAATGCCTGTCTATGTGTATAACATGCTAAATAGATTTGTGGTGGAGCCTGATTAAGATGAAATAACTCCTGCAAGTGTTTATGTGGGATGAGTGCTCGCTGACGTGAGTGGGTGCGAGTACGACAAACAGATGCAATGTGCTGAGACTGAGCACATATTTGTGCAAATATGTGTGAATGAGATACTGCTGTTGTTTTCCAAATATTGATGAGGAGCTGCTAGAATCATACTAGCCAGTTGCTTTGTCTGTTTATTTTCTTAAATTGAGCACAGATTGAATAAGTAACGGCTGTTAAACAAAAACAATACCCACATTCCCTTCTAACCTCATCCGCACCTTGATTTCCTACTATAATCTTCTTCCCAACAGTTTTATGTGCCTTCTGCCAAAAGGAGCAGCTCAATGAAGTACTTGTAATTTCTCCCTTGGATATTATTGAATAACAAAATACCTATATATTCAGCCCTAGTAGATTGGGTATGTGTCTGTTTGTTCATATATCAAGTATGAATAACTCTGTAATTATCTAATATACTAAGAGAATGTAATGATATAAAATTCCAAGCCACATTTTAAACTGCATCTTTGTTGTAAATTTTTGTGTATATAATTTTCTAGAAAATGATGAGGTACATTAAAGTTAGAATCATAGCTGTTGAGGAAAACACTAGTCCATTATTTTCCATTCCTTTTCTAGTTCCTTGCAATCCATGTGCACTGCAGTGAGGCCTTTGTGCTAAATAGCTCTGCAGAAAGCAAAAGCTTACTCGTTTTCATTTGATTCCTGCAAATCACCTCACAGTTATTCAGGCTGCAGGTGCAGAACCATGGAGCTGGCTCCCCTTGAGCCTGTGGGTGTGAAAGCAGAGGAGCTGTACTTGATGCAACGCTGCGCTACGTAGCTTCGTGACTTGGGTCGGTGCTTGCTGTGGGATCTCTGCCTTTGCAGTCTACGGTGTTCCTGGTTCTTTGGTGCTCTCTGCAGTTTAATTTGCATGTGTTTGTGTAACTACTGTGGTTTTGCTTCATTTGTGTTACTGGAACTCTCAATTGCTTTCAGTAATTGACAGGTGATTGTGCTTGGTGTTGTGGCAACTTGGTGTGATTTTGGAACAGATTTTACATTCGCTTTCCCCGGGAAAACTAATGACAGGTTTGAGGGAACTGAACTAAAACTTCTGTCAGAAACAGGTTGGCAGCTTGGTTTCAACCTGTATTTCAGTTTCACTGTTTAGCTCAGATAAATTTGAATCAGATTGAGTCAATGCACATTGCTGGTTTTGCTCTATAAAGAGGTTCTTGCTTCCAAGACAGTATTTTTTCCTTAAAATACAATAAATGTACTTTAAACATCAGAATTTAGGAAACAGTTGTGTAGAAAACCAAATATTTTTCAAAGTGAGTTGAGTATTAATAGTCAAACCTCAGTCTCTTTTTGAATGTAACAAGTAGCATAAATGTTCCAGGACTGACTCATACTTTGTATGCTTGCCAAGAATGACGTGAGTAAATATATCCCAAAGCCAGCTCTTTTTCAGTAGACTATTGTTAACTGGCATTTGATATATTATGGCAGCATTCATCACAACTCTTCAGATAAAGTTCAGTCAGGAGTCCAGTGATATTTGTTATTTTTCTCTCCCCCACCCCTCCTCTTCTCTTAGACTCTCTCATTTAGCTGTGTGTGCAAACTGGAGCACTTGACATGAAATACACTATTGCCATGAGATTTCATGTTGTTCTTATAGGCGCCCACATAAGGTTCACGTTTTAGCATTTTTTTCAGCTTACGCACCTCAGTACTAATGAGGTTTTGAATTTGTGAATGCCATAGAGATTGAAACAAGTTTACTTCATAATTAAGGTCCAGAAGCACTTGTACTACTCTTCTTAGATGTGCTTGGTTTCCAGGAGCTAATCCTGGAGAGAGATTTAAAACAAGGTCTGAGTAAGAAGCTAGGCAACTACTTCAGAGAGGCTTTTGGGGGAAAATGAATGAAGTTGCATGTTTCAAGTTCTATTCATTACATGGATGTAAAACCAAAGCCATATACCTGAAAGCTTTTATTGTTAGTGAATTTCTAAAAGATTTTCTAAATTCAGAATTTGTAAAATACTTTAGTTGTAGCTTCGATATTCCTATCGTGTTCTAGGCAATGCAATGCTCTAGTAATTCTTTAGGTAAATTACTGCAATATCACAAAAAAGTATTTGTTAACAAAATGAAAGCAAGACCTTTTTAATTATGGTTCGGGATTATAATATGTATGTATTTTGTGTAATTTGAAAACAAGCAGGGTTTTTATTTAAGCCATTAAAAAATTGGCAACAAAATGCAGCAGGTGAAAATAAAGTGTTTGAATCTTGCATGCAATTCTTCTAAAATTCCATTGTTATTTCATAAGATAATGAGATGGTAAATCCTACTGAACACTGCAAACCATGATGTCGGGTTCTGACTCCCACAGTTACTACAGCAGGTTTTCAGATCTCTGGGCACCAGACAAGGAGCTCTTCTTTGAATCTCAAAAGAGATAGCTTTACAGCAGAGATGTGCCTTGAAGCTGGAACATTTATTCATGGATCAATGGGTGGCATTGCTTGAGAGAAGCTAGCAGCCTTGCAGTCTTATTTCTGTCAGTATGTTTTGATGTTAGACTGGAGATTTGTCTAACACTTGAAAGGAGTCTTGGGATGGGAAAAAAAGGGAAACAAGATCAAACAAAGGCCTGATTATATATTGTTTAAATAGGAGTTTCCAGCGCATATATATAGCAGCATTGAAATATTAATCTGATACCCATTATTTTTTCTGTGTAAGTAAAAAGATACCTCTATAAGTAAACAAACAAGTAATGGCCAAAATGCACAAGGTGGAGGTCTGATAGGCGAGCTATGAATCTGACACATTGATGTGGAGGAAAAAAGGCCTGGTTTACCGTGAGCCTTGGAATTTCAAAGGAACAGACGATACTGGCCCAGTTTACATCCTTGCTAGAGCTGTAAGTTACTCCTTTTCATAGGGATAATATTTTCTGGGTGTATTTTTTGTTTTGTTATTCTGCTATAGAAAAAGGAATGCGGAAGTCAAGTGTGGGCATTTTAGTAAGGAAATAACCTCCTTGGGGGCTTACACTGGTGGAAGTGTTTCCAGCGTAAGATCATGCTCTTTCTTTGATATAAGTGGTATATTAGCACAAAAGCTGTGTCTGTACTGGAGCACGTGCCAGCAATCCTGCCAAGAATTTATATTGGGATATTTTTCACTGGAGAAATTGTATAACAAATAGCTAGCCAGATTTTGTCTGCAAATATTCACTGATAGTGGGTCTGAATAAGGGTTATATAGGATTTTAGTGTTGCTCAGAAAGTATTTCCAGATTTTCCTATGGTGAAAATCTTCCAAATGCTACATAAGGCAGAACTCTCTTACTGAATCTCTATAATCATGCTGCTCACAGAAAAACCTGTTACAAATCAATCTTAAATGGTGCACAAACTGTAAAGTTAAATAGGCAAATTTAATGCTTTAAAACACTATCAAGACTGTTGTTGATAATAGCTGCATCTGATCATTTCAGCTTGGACATACTGGTTTTCTAAGAACATCTTGGCATTAGGGATTGCTTCTGTCTCTTTTTTTTAGTTGCTTTCTTAAAATGTTCATTTTGGTTTTTAGCATTCGGGAAGGAGTTACTGTAGTGTAAATAAATTAAGTCTGTACTGAAAACTGCCCCATAGTGCACACAAATCCAAAAGAGCTTCAGATAAATCCAAAGCCAGCAAAGTTAACTGACCCACAGTAACTAGGTTGGTTCTGTTGTTCTAGACAGTTTTTAAGCTCACTCATTTTATTTCTAGGCTACATGGCAGTCATCAGTGGAACAATTTCCAGAAACACATTAATTATGAACAAACAGATGAAAGGAATTAAGACTGCAGCTTTGATTTCTGTAGTCCTGAAGTACAGTTCTCTGCCACTTGAAGTAGAGGAAAGGTTTATTAGTTTACACTTTCCTTATGGATTGATCTCTTAGGAGTAATTTCACTTTTTATAATCAGAAAGTCATTGCATTCCTCCATGGCCTCTTTTTGCCTCAGCCCTAAAGAATGACTACCAGACCAAAGAATCCCAGTAGTATTGTTGTTCCATTCTTGCTGGTGTGAATAAAGAAGGTATATGGTCTCTCATGTGGAATAAAAAATGGTTTTGAGCAACATGATTGTAAAGAGTTTCTCTTTCTTATTTGCTTGGCATCTTATTCTCATGTTTTTCCAGACATCCAACAGTACAAACAACATTTTAATTATTCAAGAAGCTCAGTGAATGCTGAGACTCAAGCAAATCTGGGTCTGGAAGCCTAAAACTTCTTTGAATATTAAGAACTGAATGCATTCAGTGATTAGCACTTCATAAAACTTCCTAGTGTTATAGCACAATCAGTTATGTCCAATTTATTCCTTCATAGTCAGTGAGGATCAGCACATTGGCTCAGAAATTAAATACATAGAGCTGAGCAAAACTCATTCTCAAATAGCAAAACCCCTGTATTCCTGCTGAAGGAAGAAGGGGAATAATCTGAAATCCACTCAGTGAAGGATAAGTTAGCTGAATGTAAATATATACTTTGTGCTGCTTGATACAGCAACAGTCCCAGATGACAAATCTGATTTAAAATATTAACGGATAGTTAGAAGCTTTGTCAAGTTGGACTCTGAATGGCAGATGCTGACCTATATATTTTCTGAAAGATCTCTAAATCTTGCTCCCAGTTAGTAGATGCTGGTGATGCCTTAATGGCTTTGTGATTCTAGCAGTTATTCATGCTCCAGTTTCTTCATCTGTGTTCATGCCAGCAGTGTAGCACTAGTATTCTCTGAAGGGGGGTTTGAACAACAACATTTGTATAAATGTAGGTGTATTTGAAGCAGCACTCTATAACAAGACCTTAAACAGGAGGAAATCTGTACTCTTCATCTAGTTTTTTAGTTTCTCAACAGATACAAACAGAGTAAACCCCAAATTTAAATTATGTTTTCATGGATTATGGTATTTTGTCTATAAATATATTAAAGTAATAAGGAAAAGGATTTAGTTTTGAGCAGTTGCTCAACAGTTATGCAATTGTTCCAGTTGGTCTTTTTATAGAGATAATTACAGAGAAATTCTAAATGAAATGAAAATTCTCCCTAAATATCTTTTTTTGTTTGTTTGTTTGTTTTTTTTTTACTTTGGGTTTTTTGATCACATTTTCAGGGTATGTTAAAAAAGCTTGAATTTTAAAGCACATTGCCAACATTTCAGGGATGTGTTGGCTTGGATCTGAAAGGCTAGAAAGGGGAATGAGCAGATATTTGCTCATTTTGATCCATTTTCTGAAAGCAGATTTACCCAGAAAATAAAATATGAGTTAAAAAAAAATAATTACCAAGATGTGCAGAATATCATGTAGAATAGTTCTACTCCCCCATGGCTTTTTAATTTAAGCCATTTCTGGTTAAACTATGGAAAACTGCTGAGTTTTGTTAAGGAAAGCAAATTATTTGGGCAGTTGTTGAAGGTGAAGCAAATAAAAAGTAATACTGTTTAAAAGTAGCTTTTATAATGCCAAAACTCAAAAATCAGCCTTTCTGAAATTACTATTGGCTGAATAAGACTTTCTTATTTTTTCACTTAAGAGATAATGGTATACTTTCATTATTATCTGAGTTCTTGACTAGCATGTGGAACCAGAATAAAAGAAAAAAAACTTAGCACACATTCTATGTTTTGGTCTCCAAAGAAGAAAATATTCCTGGACGATGTTTAGTTGCTACATACCTGTAACGCATTTTGACCAACATGAACTAATACTCAGGCTATAAATTGTTAATTTCTTTTGCCTGCTGATATGGCACTTCATTTTTTCAGACTATCTGTAAAACATATAATGTGAATCATATTTGTCAGGGCTGAATGTAGGATTATTTATTTATTGCTGCTGGAAACAAAGATGTATTTCTTTTGCTGCTGACACTGAATTGTAGCCATAGGGCAATCTGTTCCCAATTTGAAAGTGTTACTAGTTAAAAACGTATGTTTAAAGCTGCCTTAAAAAAAGTAGACTGCTTCCACTTTAGCAGTTGGTATAGAAACCATCTCAATCTATAAACATAAGTCTTTGAGATGTATGTAGACTCATTTACTATACCTCTTTATTTTTAAATAAATACAAATTTTATCTTTGCATATTTTTATCATTGGCCTGGTTAATGGAAATTATTGAGTACCCTGTGGAAATAGAAAAACTGCATGTTTTAATCTTCTTGTAAATTATCTGCTTTGACTTACAAGCAGAATAAAATTGTTGGGATTACCTTAAGTAAACTTCTTTCAGCTTTTTGTACTATGTATTTTCACATAACAATTGAATTATTTAATTATGATTTAATACATACCAGTGCATGGCACTTACAGTCCATCCTTGTTTCTGGTCAAGAGGTGAGAACAGTAAAGGTGAATAATTACATATTACAAAATATATAATGCCTAATGTAAAAGAGATGATGTATGCATTTATATTTAATTCTAATACATGCAGCAAATTGTAATCATTAATAGCATAAATGCCAACTTAATGTTTGTAGTTGGACACATTCTGACGGGGCCTGTGGATAGGAAGACACTCAGGCTGACTTTATGTACTCCTTTCTAAAGCAAAGCAAGCCTGTTTTCAATATGCTTAAATTTGCCATGCAGCTTTGGAATTTTTTGAGGATGTAGGAAAGAAATTGAAATCAGTGCAATCGTGTGAAGAGTCTGGGCAATTTGATCATTTCAGAGGGTTTGCAGGATTTGCAAAAAGAATCAGATGAAGGTAGAGGTGGGGAATTGCAGTCAGATATAATGATAGAATTCAGGAAGAGATAGCTTTTTACAAGGCTAAAGGGAAGTAATGAGTGAAAATAACAAAGGGGTATAGGGACCTTTGGCATCTTTTCAAAAGCAGAGAAAGACAGGGGTCTTGTGTCATTGTTTTTTTCATGGCTGCATTAAATACCATTTTGGTTCTGACTTGCTGCCTGGTTGCATGGCCAGCAGACATCTGCAAACAATTTTGGCAAATTCTACTGACATTTGTGTCCCATATCTGAGGAATTCTGCTAGACGTTAGTTTCAATGCACAAGCTGTAAAGCATTATACTTTGGAGAATCCTGTATTCATGTTTCTGCAATATTTTTCTCCAAAATAAGGAACAGCATGTATAATTTACCAAGTGCCTCATTAGATATTATATTACTCTTTTCTGTGCTCATTCAGACATGGAAGTGAGCCTTGGTTTCTTTTGAATTACAGTCAACTCTTTCATTTTCCTGCTGAGCTTTTGACTACTTATTTTTTGGTTAAAGAAAAAGCTGGCATGAAGTTAGCTTTAGGGATGTGGCTGTATTTCACATGACTGCAATAAGCCGGTTTTAGATCTCTCCATTAACAAGAAAATTTATTCAGGAAGTGTAAATAATGAGCTTGCTAATAATATAATGGGAAGCTGATTCTCAGGTTGATGTACCCACTTCTATCACAAGTTTGAATATAATTTTAAAAATCCTGTTTAATTATGAAAGATGACATGCTAATTATAAAATCCTGCCATCAGATCAGCTGGAGAAAACTCAGACGTAATGGAAATGAAGGCTTGACCTTTCTCAGGTGCAGGCTTTTATTTCATTATGTGGCTCTGCCAGCCCTCCTTTTTGAGAGGATAAATTCAGGCAGGTCCTCTCTAAAGGCTCAGAAGTGTGGTCGTTCTTTGCTAATCTTATGTTACATCTTTAACTTCTAAGGGGTTGTTTAGCTTGACTTACTCCAGATTATTTAGCAGCTTGGAGCACTAAGCATTTTTATTATAGGACTTTCCAGTTTTAAGCTGTTTTAAGGACAAAGTTACTTTTGATGTTAAAAACCTTTGTAAAGAAATCCCAGAAACATCTTTTTATGTAATATTCTTTAAAAGCAGGTGTTTCATTTCCAGTAGAGCAATGCATGTATGTGCCCCTAAATATTGTGCTGACTAATTTGTTGACCACCGAGATATGTATTTTGTTTTCAGTGGATGCTCAAATGAGTTTGTAAACAGGAGAACTATGTTCCGTGTTCTCTTAGCAGAAGCATATATAGTTCTTAGAACGCTTAAAGAAGAAAACAGGTATGTTATATTAAGTCTTTTATGTGATATGCACTAAAAGTTTCCATTTGCAATGCTTTCAGTTATGTTTGATAGTCCCAGCTAAAGAACAGGGTAAAATAATTCTAAGGGATGTTTTGGTAGAACTATGAAAATATCAGTTTCTTTTTGGTTAATTGGAACATTGGAGTTGAGCACTTTTTCTGAGTCTAGGTGGGTTTTAGTCCTTTTAATGCAAACAAATAATACAGAATTTATTCTTCTTTACAATTAATTTGCATGTTTTCACTTTTAAAAGTACTTTTTTCCTGTTGTACATAATTTCACATATTTATACCAAAGCATGTGTTATTATAGAAAGAAACTGTTCCGTAATTTTGAGATGTGAAATGGATAAATATTCCTGATCACTGTTTCAGACGTGTATGATGTTAGCTCCATATGCATTATCTAGTAGTATCCTTAAGTAAGAACTGAGCTTTAAAAATACATAAGATCATCCCATATTGCACTTCAAAAAACTCCTAAACTTTCAGTTCTTTGCCTAAGTTCTCTGCTGCTTTGTACTTGAGTGACAGCATGCCATATTAATTGCTACCATTGCTAAGTATGGGTTTGTGAGTTCTGTTCTTCTGATCACATATGATAACTCTTTGATGTCACAGGAACCTCAGTGTTTCTAGAAAATATATGTTACATAACAACTTAGAAACAGAAGTTTCATCAAAAATACCAGTTTTCAAACCAGAGTGACTGCTGATTTAATTAGAAATAGAGACTTCCTTTTACCTGGGGCTATGTATCACTTGCATCAGAATGCACTTATTAGCTCAGTAATCTGTTCAGCATCCAACTCTGTGGAGGGGCATTTTGCTTTGTTTTGTTTTTTTTTTTTTCCTTTAAGAACATGAGTGTTCCTTACTATGGAAGTTTTCTGGTTGGTATCCCAGTTAGTAGCAAGAAAAGGGTTAGTAAATTTTGGCTGAAATATGAAACACTCGGCTACTCTCAGATGTCATTGTTTTGGATTGCATGATATAAGTTTTATCTTAACTTTGTTTTTTAACTTTTGGATTAAGATTGCGGTTTTTGTGTGTGTATGAAAGGGGTTTAAAGCTCTGATTCATTACTGTGCTTGTTGGTGCTTATGAAAGCTCAGCTCTAAGTATCTCAGTAATCTGTTGCAGTCTGGTATATGGTTTCTCTAGAACACCACAGCTCTAATGCATTTCATATTTCCCTTTTGAAGACCTGGATCTCAATGTCACTGTAGCATGTGGTGAATATTCTTGTCTATGCACAACTTTTGCTGAAGCCTTGGACATCTGACTGGGATATTGTATGCAACTGGTCTTACTGGTTCTGATGTTATTTTATAAAACCTTAGTCTTTACCTACCCTTAGCCTTCTGAGGAAAGTACCTGAAAGTCTCAGGTACTTTAGAACAGAAAAGCTGTCAGTCATTATTCACTGGTTGGTTTGGGGTAGGGTGTTTTTCTGGTAACAGGTTAATTACCTCAGAAAGTAATAGTTAATTACATGAAAGACAAAACAGTGTGGTAAAGAGAATATAAACCTGAGGAGGAAGAGTCAGTATATGGACTCTAAAATCCTTCTTTTTAGACAGTAGGCTTACATTTAGAATTTCATAGTTATGTGTGACTTCTGAAAAGTCAGATGGCTTCATATATCTACTACTGTGTTTTTAGGGCTTTATATTGTCCTTTTACTTGGTGGCAATTTTTCCTTCTAACCTCAGTGGGGCCACATGCAGCCTATGGAGATGCTAGATATTGTATTTGATCCCAAAGAAAACTGGCTGCAAATATGTACTTCGTCAGTTGGGTTTTTTTTTGTATAGGGTTTTTCTATTTATTATTCCATTTTTATCTGGCAAAACTGCACAAATGATGTTTTTAGCAACAAGGCCATGCATCTGAAATTAAATAGATGAACAAAGAAGGTATAGCAATGAGACTTTGTGGAGACTGAAGTTCTAACTGGGGACAGTCACATAATTCACCTGAAAAGGATCTGCCAGTGAAGTTTTTTCGTATTGCAACCTAAATAATGCTGGCACTACTTGGGTTTATATGCTTTTCTGCATCTTCATTATGACATAATGGTGGCTTTTACAGATGATGATATTTGAAGCAGAAATGATGATTATTGATGCTTTAATTAAGGTGCTTGAATAGTAAACAATCTTCTCACAAAAACTTAGTAATGTTTTCACACAGTATTAAACTTAATAGGCATTATTTAAATAAAACAATTAGTTCCACAATTCAGAATCAAAATTTAGCTGTTTGGCAAAAATCATCATCATTCTCAGCAACAAAAGTGTAGCTGTATTCCAGTTTTGTCATTTTTACTACTTATTGTCATGTATAGATTTATAGCCTGTATGTGAACAAATCTCTGCTGAAGAGCAAAGGTCATCGTTTCACTGCCCAATGAACACATAAAATACAGTTTCATATACTTTTAGGTAAATCTAATATAAGTGAGGTCAGTTAAATTCAGATTAATCCAATTCAGTAAGTCCCCATCTCCCTGACTGTGCTAGTAACAACTGTATTATGTAGGGGTTTCTGTGGAAGGAATCAGTGGGCTAAAAATGCACCTCTGCCCTCCTGTTCTTTCTACAGGGTCAATTTTAAGTTAAATAGTGTCACTAATTATGTTTACAACTTAACTCCATATACATACTTTAGGATTCACAAAATACCATTTTCTTATTCTTCCTTTTCCCCATTTTCATTAGTTTCTTCAAAAATAAATCAGAGTATATTGAACACAACCCAGATTGTTCAGATTCTTTATCCAGGTAACCTTACAAAATATGCTAAGTGGGAGTATATCTACATGGACACTAAAACCCCATAGCCTGGCTGTATGTAAACAGCATAAGCACATTGTTCACAGTCCAAAGAGTTATTCTGGCATTTGAAGACTATCTGAATTGGTAGTGATAAATATGGTGGAGTAATACAGTCCCGCTAATGTTCCCCTTTTCAAGCCAGAAAGCTGCTTTTTGACATTTATGACTCCTGCAGGGTTTACCTAACTACCTTAGTGTGCTGTGTGTTCTACACAGTTCAGAGCCTACTACACAAGGCAAGGTTTTCCTTACATGGAATAGCCTCGCTGAAGGTGTAGACTGGGATCAACAGAAAGCTTGAATCTTAAGTCAGGGAAGAAAAGGGGAAGATTCTTGACTGAGCAAGATAATTTCATTAGTGGAATGAAAGAGCACTAGTAAGAGCGCAGCAATTGCTGTTTGGCTCCTTTCTTATGCATGTGATATTGTCTCCACCTTCTCTGGGCTTTTTACCCTACTCTTGGTTGTCTGAATTTTTTCCTCAGGCTTGCAGCAGTTGACTTATCTTCTTGCAGTCTGCAGCGAGTTAAAATTGCAACTAGTAACTACATATAGTGTTTAAAAATAGCAATAGTGATAATATAATTTATTGTTTACATGTCATTGAAAATTACAGCTGATAGAATATCAACCCCAGTATCTGTATTCTGAGATGACTAGTAGAGTTTGTGTGCTACATAAAATCTGGAACCTGTTTGCAAGGTACTGTGTTCAGTAACTGACTTGACTAGAGCAGGGTTTTCCAGAGAGGTACATTTGAAAATATTAAGAAACAGAATATCCATTGCTTGAGGGTGCTTGTTCTTCTGTTTAATAACATTCACTGATGGGTTTTCAGTGTTCTGTCGGATGCTTTTTGAATCAGTTAATTTTCATCTTTTGTCTGGCTTTAACTTTGAACCAGTCTTTCACTGCTAAAATTAAAGTGCTTCAGTTCCTGGTATATTATTTCTTTCAACAAGTACAAATAAATTGTAGCTCTATCACTTAAGTCTTATGTTCGTGAAGTTAAATGAATTGAGGAGATCATCTCTTGATGTTCCTCTAAATCCTATAACACTTCTATGTATCATCTCTGATTATTTTTTTAACATCCTAAAATTGTAGGCATCAAAATTAGCTGCAGTATTTAAGTACCACTTCACCCATGGTACATCTGGAGGTAAAATTACTTCCCTATTTCTGTCACTACGTTCTTACATATTTACCTAAGGATCAAGTTGTATCTTTTACCATAGCATTATATCCTGGGGCTCATATTAGGTTACTGTCCCATCTCAAGTCTTTTTCAGAGTATCTGATTTCCCTGATATGTGCCCCCATTCTGAAAGTATGCCCTCCAGTCTGTTCCTGGATGTGTAAAATGGATTTGACCATTTTAATAATGCACTACTTTGAGTGGGTCAAACATGAAATGATCCAAATTGTGCCGTACAACTGCCCCATTGTCATCATTATTTACATCTTTCTGTAATCTCTCCATTTTATTTGCCATGATCTTTTATTTAACACCAGCAGAGATTTTTAATGAGGGACAGAAAGAAATTGTGGTAATTGAATGTAAAAAATTAATCACCTGCCAATGGATGTGAAAAATGAAGATATATAAAAATCTTGGTTTAAAGGAAGCAATGAAAAAAGATGATTGATAAGATGATAATAATAATACCCAAAATGAATGAGATGTGTTCAGGAATGGCTTGCAATGGGAAAATGAGGATTTTTAGTCTGTTGCAGAAGCAGTCAAGGTATAAATATGGGATGTTGGAACTGAATAGGAGAGGGTTAAGGGACTATGTGTATTATGTAATTAAGAGAGAAAAATATAAGAAATACAAATAATACTAAAAATTAGACTACCTGTGTCCTGTTTCTTTTAAAGATCAATTTCAATGTCCCCTTAGTTAATATGTATGTTTTTAATAATTTTTAAATACTCTGGAAAAACCCCAAATGTTCTTCAGGGATCATAGTTTGGGGATTTTTAGGTTGGTTTTTCAGTTGTACTATTTCCATGACATTGTGTAAATAATGTAAGATTTCTTCCCCCCACTCTATTCCTGGAAAAAGCCTGTTGGCAATGGCAGCCTCAGCAGTGCTGGCACTCACAAGCTTGGAGTGTGAAGTCACTAGCTTCTTAATTGATAACTGAATAACGTGCAGTATATCGTATGTGTTTAAAGCACCTAATATAGGATCCAGTTTATCTATGGTGTTTTCCCAATAATTTTTCTGGATGTGCTTTCATTTTAAAAGAAAAAAAAGACTCTTCTTTCACTCTTGCTGACAGATGGATTATATTTTCTTCATGACCAAAATTAGAAAGCTTTCTGCATTGTTGCTGAGATGCAATCATGGTTAAACAAGATTGTTTCCTAGAGGTGAGGTTTTGCATAATGTCTCAATAGCATTAGTACTTGCACAGGAATCCCCTGGCTTTCCTTCGGAAGTTAATTAGAGTCTGTGCAGGGAATGAGTCAGACTGAATTCTGCGGCTGAGAGTGTGCGTTGATTACAGAACTGAAATCATACTAATGGCTTCTCCAAGTCTGCTGGTAAAAGCAATTACTGGCTGATATTTTTACAATAAAGTTAAAGCTCTAAAATGTCATTTTAAGAAATAATTTGCTTCAAATGGCATTATGAAATTAGTATTATGAGCATGCTATACACAAAAAAAATGGTGGCCTTCATGCTCTTCCATAGTTTCAGTTTTGGAGACAGTGACTTTAGGATCTGTATTTGGGAGACTTTTTGTGAAGGTTTAAAAATTACTTCACTGAACTGAGAATGCTGTGAAGCTGTAAATGCTCTCTAATATTATAAATCCTAAAAACTGATCCAAAATAGTTTAAAAAAGGAAGGATGTACCTTTTAAAGCTATGAAAATGAAGGGTTTTTTCCCCTCTCTTGCTGAGTCAAGCATTGCTTTCTGTCTCATGTATTTTGGCTGTCATAAAAATGAGCAAATTCCAGGTTAAAGTCAACCATGAATGAAAATAAAGATTTTTTTTTTTTGCTACTTTCTTTTTTTTCCGTCTGAGGAAACTGAAGTGAAAGCCTTGTTTGGCTCCTGGGTAGCTCTGACTTGCAGAAGTTACCAATAGGAGATTGTGATGGAAAGCTGAGCACGGAAGGCTTTGGAGCTTTTCTGATGGAATAGCATATATTTTACAGGCTGATAAGGATCATTTTCTTATGAAGATTTCACTCACATTAGTAATACTTTGGATAATGGCGTAATGGCTGCAGGGCTCTCCCAGATGGTATCAGAGATTTATGAGCCCACTGATACCTGTATATTTTACTTTCCGCTGCATACTGATAGTCTTTCAATTTGTCAGTTCCTTCCTTTTGTATATCAGCTGTAGTTCAACAGTGATATTTATATCTATTAGTTTATTATCAGAAAGTCCTTTTATATATGCATGTATTTTCAAAGGTGAGCATTTCTCATTATGATAGCATGAATTTGGATATTACTAATTGGTTTTTATGCTAACAAACTGTTGCTCAGTAAATTTATAAAGTTTCTAGCAAATGCATCTTTAGATGATGCTTAGACCATTGTGGCTGCATCAAAATTGAGATTGACTTGCTCTTTATTAAATTTTTGAATGAGGGGTACATGTCACTTGATATCTGAAGCAAAACTTAGAAACTTTTCAACAGCTGAGATTGGTAATATGTGCTATTGCTTCATACCTCTGACTCTCTCTTAGTTCTGCCGTTAGAGCAAAGAATTGGAAAATAAGCCTAGCATAATGGTGGGAACATCCTGATTTTTAGACTCTCTTTTTTTCCCCCCTTTCATTTCATGTTCAAATCCTGAAAGTACCTTTAGCATGCTTTTCCAAGCAGGTTCCCATCTTCCCTCTTTCCCCTTTCTTTTTTTTCAGTCTCTTACTCTGATAGCACATTCCCTGGAAACCACTAATTCAGAAATTACATTGCATAGCTGAACCCTGAAATTACTTTAGAGAGATAAAAATACATGCAGGTACAAAATAATTGGTGAGTATAAGTTACTATGAATTAAGTGCTGTGGCAGGAGATGACAGGTTACAATGAGCTGTTATTAGGTTTTCCTGCTGCAGTCATTCGAGCCACTCATTTTTCATCTGTTAACAATAGAGTTGCATTTTGATAAAAAGTTTAATTTTTCTGCTAATCATTCATTTCAGTGCTTGGATCTCTACATCCATTTAGGAGGCTGTGGCCTGTACATAGTAGCAGAGATATATCCAAAATGAGCATGATTGAGTTTAAGTGCAATATTCATCACAACTGTTTTACGAATAATTGCCTAATTTGAGCATTACATGCTCCTCTTATAAACTATATTATACATAACATCATTTGTCTTTTGTCTGATGAATTGAAAATATAATGTAAAATAAATAATGCCTTACTAGAGGAGATCAGGAGGATATTCTGCAGAGGAAATATGTCTGGAGCATTGTCTGAAATGGAATTGTTAGCAGACAGTTTATGTAATAAATTGGGGGCAATAAGAAATTGTTACAAGGTGTTTAATTAGAACATTTCCAAAAGTTTTAAAACCAAACCAAACAGTCCACCACAAAACACAACCCAACCTCAAATGTGAGAAAACTCATAGGGCATCTTTTCTTCAAAGGAGTCCCAGTACCCGAGAGACAGAAGATTGCGAATGAGATATAAATCTTTAAAGGGGATTATTACGTGACTGTGGAGGACTGGAGAAATAAACCCGATTCCTCCACTAGACAAGTTTGGTAGAAATCATGTTAAGAATGAAGACTTACATGAATAAATCTGACACTCTTGAAACCACTTTTAACTAGTTCCTGATTCATTTTTTGTATCAATAAAACCCAAACACTCCCCCTCCCCCTTCTAAATTATTGGATACTTCCCGTAATTCTGGTTCTTTTCATTCTGAAACCTTGCTCTGTTCTTCCTTCCACGGCAGCATGGCACACTTGAGGAAATAGTTTTACACTTTCAGGTCTATTTTTCTTAATGCATTTGTGATATTTATAGTCTTAATAGATGCGCACAAAGTTTCACAGGCCTGAAGAAAGGTTTAATATTAAAGTTTAATAAAGTCTGAGGTAGTAGTAGATCATTTTGTTATATAATGAGCTGTGCAAACTCTCTAGAAAAATGTGATAACTTTGGTAATCTGATAAAATTGATAAATGTGACAATAGTTAATTTTACACTGTATTAATATAATGTGATGTGAGAAGTGCCTGGTTAACCCAGAAATTATGCTAGCAACTTACACTGGTAGCTGCAAATATGCTAAATTCAGTGGCAGTGAATTGAATATCTCCTCAGGCACTTGAAACTTGACAAGGCAAGGGATAATTCTTATGAAGGCTTGTATGAGCAGATGTAGCCAGAAACAAGAACTCTCCCTGTGGAACACCTCACTTGTCATATACAACTCCACTTTATTCTTTTTGTGTGTGTAGGTCTGCTATATAAAATATAACCTGTTGAACAGTAACACTTGAGGTTGTCATCACTTTCTCAGTGCCACTGCTTCTCTTTTTAGGTGTTATTCCAGATAAGTTTCTTAAATGTGAACTCAACAATTGCTGAAATCAGAATTGCAGTGGGTTGAGCAGAGAATCAGAACATCTTTCATAAGATTATCTGAATTTTGGGAGTGTTTTTTATGGAAAAGAAGGGTGTGATAAATGCTGATGGAGCAGGATGGGCTGCGTGAAACGCCTAGAAGCAGTAACTATAATTTTTCTGACTGCTGCTGTGATAAAAGTTTTTCTACTGACTTGATTTCAAACTTTGAAGTCTTATTTGTCAAATAATGAAATTTCACATTCTTTTAGAAAAATGAATCAATGTGATTCTGCAGCAGGGTGGGAGAGTAGGATGCACCTCTCCCTGTTTCGGCACTCCAGATGGTGTACTGTTGAGGGAAAACTAAAGCGTGGACACGTAATACATTTGGTAGGCTCTGGGTTTAAGAGAATCCAACATGGCACTCCAGACTCTTAAAATAAAATGAGCAAATACAAAATAATTAAGGCAATCAGCTTTTAGAGTGCACTTCAAGTTATTTATATTTGTGGCAGAATCTCAGGAGCATGTTTTTGCTTAATAGTAATAAAGCTGATTATTAAGGCAACTTTGGCAGATTTACAATAGAGAAGAAGGAAATCACCGCAGACCTTTGGCTGATTTGCGTATGAGTAAATTAAATTGCTGAAAATCTATCTCCCAATTTGCTTGAGGTTTGTATTTCACTTCCTCACAGCCCTGGCTCATTGCTGTCAGGCAGTCCTCTGTCCCTAGAGTACTCGGGTTCTTTGCTTTTCCACTTCCCTTTTCTTTTTTCCCTCTTTGTCCTCTAACTAATGACTCTCCACACAGTAGCAGTAATCTGTTAATAGTTCTCATGGCATGACCTGTTGTATTACTCTATTTCATTCAATTTCAAGTGATCTAGTTCTCAAAGTCATACAGTTCTCTTCAGACAATATTTCAGTCTTTTTATTGACACAGCCTTTTAAGTTTATTGTTAATGTGTTTCATGAAAATGAAAGGGAGCACTTTTGATGGAATGTGAAAGAAGCCAATTTAAAAAAGCCAGCAGAAAGGAAATGTGTGCAAGAGGAAGAGAAAATATGCTGTGAGACTTGGAAGGTAAATTGGTGGATGAGCTATAAAGAGTTTGGAGGTGGATTCCCAGAGAGACTTGATGTTTTTCAAGAGAGAGGGAAGAAATAAGTGCTTAAGATCAAAAAGGACAGAGTAATTAGAGGATAATGAGAGTAAGAGTGAAAAAGTATTTTGTGTGAGACAACTACACTTCACAAAGGGGAACTGGGAGAGAAGGGTAAATTTGAGGAACTTTTAATCATTTTCTATCTATAAGTTCAAGGTATAGCAGTGTGCACATTATAGGTTAGTTTAGTTTAAAAAGTTCTAAGCAGCCCTTACTCACATTTTTACCATTTGGTGTCTGTGAGGTGAGGAAAGTGGAATCTTCCAAATTTTTCTGGAATATGAATGTGAAATGAAGAGCCTTTCAGCTGAGGTCTGATGCTCTTAAGCGTTACAGTGCTATTTCACATCAACAGTTACGTTCATGCTTGCACTTCTGAAAAGACATCACCAAGGTCCATGGATAAGAAGGCACTATAACTGAAGAAGCAGCTTATATCCTTCTGGTTCTGAAATGAGGCAGAAACTAGAGTTTGCTCATACTGCAGTCCATGATGGTTTTCAGTTATGGAAACAATGGTGAAATGCTTTGTTTGTTTTTGAGGGGTCTTGGTTGTGCATTACCCTGAAATTTTTCAAAGACTTCTTTCCTTGCAGTTGGAAGTTGACTCTTCTGTTGTCCCATCTCCTGATCAGAGATTGAAACCATGCACAGATATGGAGACCTGCAGATTTACTGCAGCAAGAGGAATGCTTGTAGGAGAATTATGAGAATACTTAGGATTAAAAATTAGGAAAAACAAGGACTGAGAATTTTTTTTTTTAAGCACAAAGGTGTTCAGGAGAAAGACAGGAGATAATTGATTATTTTGTTTTATTAACTTGTTAACAAAGCTTTTGAAGAGGATTAATTTTGACATAACACTGGCATGCTGTTTGAGGGGGAGAAAAGTGGGAATGCTGCATACTTGCAGAGTGGACTTAGAATTGTTTAGAAGAGGATAGGGTGGACTGCAAATTGTAATATATCTGCTCCCAGCAGCCGCTCAGCTGCACGTTGGTAGGGATGGTAACAGAAAGCTCAGGTTAGAAAGTGGGAGTTAGAGCTGACACTGCAGGAAGCAAATGGTATAAACAGAATGCCAATCTAAAATCAGAGAGCAGAGATACTAAGAAATGGGAGTACGGAGGACTAAAACAAGACAAGGATGTAAAGATAGCATTTGCAAAATGAACAAGAGATGTGTGGGAAAACAAGTAGAGTTAAAGAGCAAGCAGCAGAATGTGTGAATACATAATACGTAGTAATTTGATCTTTTTTTGGCATGAAGAATGTGATAAAGATGTCGTAGATCAAGTGGATGTAATTTTCTCTGCCTCGTTTACAATACTTGGTTGAATTTATTTTGATGATGAACACTTGTGAACTAAATGCAGGAGAGGAAAATGCTGCTTGAACAGCGCTTATTGCAAATACTTAGAAATTCTTTCCAAAAAAAAGAGAGACCAAAGTGTATGTCATAAATTTTCCTTTTTTTCTCTTGGAGACCATGAATGTTTTGGTGGAGGATTAGTTAGGGTGTGATCTCCCTTTCACTTCTGTTAGAGAAGATGGGAATTTTTCCCAGTTAATTAGGCTCCTGCATGAAAGCTGTGAGCAGACATGGGCCTATTTCTAGTTCTCCCACTGCTCTTCAGTGTGATTTCATGAGAATTGCTTTACATCGCTTTGGCTCAGTTTTCCTACCTGTGAAATAGGGAATTATGATGAGCTCCAAGCTCTTTAGGTTTATGTATCTGTGCTTCTTGACAGCTTGTATGCTAAGAAGCCAGAGGTAACCTTGGAGTATCTCCTTTCAGCAGGAAGGTGATTGAAACTCTGTAAGTGCATTTCAGCCTAGAAATTTTTCCTTATTATTTTTTTAGGTGAATTTGAGCTCTCCCATTTCTTTTGTCTGTTGGACAGGCTTCAAAGAAGAGAGTTGTAATTTCTGCTACATTTAAAGAGCTGTCTGCTCTCAGTGCTTCTGCTTGTCACTGGCTTACCAAAACAGTTTTGTCAGAACTGTCTTGAAGAAATGATGACATATTTGGAATATTTTGATCAATATTAGACTTTGAAGAGAAACAGTTTTCTGAGAAATACATATTTAGCTGCCTGGAAGTCCATGTCACACATTCATTGTGAGAAATGAGATCTTTAACAAGGGGTGAGCTCTGAATTCTGGCCCTGTCCCTCCAAGGCTTCATTCATCTTCCTGCATTTTCAACTGAAATTCTGAGGTTCTCTCTAAAATAAAATTCTATATTCTCAAAGGGAGTTTACTTCAGTCAGAAAGCACCCCTCAAACTGGCATGGTTGGACATCCCCATGTTGCAGCAAGTGATGGTTTGTGGTAGTTCTGAAACGTGCGTGACTGTAGAAGCCAATCCTCCCCAACTCAAAGCAAACGCAGTGAAAAGTAGAGAGGACAGGAGGTACCACCTTCCTGCTGTCACCTCGGCTTCTAGTCCTTGGAAATGCAATTGCCTTTCTCCAGCTGATAACAGCTGTGCAGTGCCATTCCATGCAGATCTTTATCTGACACTGAGACAAATTCAGCTTTTTTTTAAGTGCAGAGGAGTTACATTGACTGTTTCTTTTCTCACAAGCAACAGCTAAATTCAGCTCTTTGGGTTAAAAATGAATAGTGCAAGAACACGGCATATGGCTGTTTGCCTAAGAAACTGTGGCTTGTGTTTACTGAAAGAAATCGTAATGTGTTGGCATTCATTGTAGTTCAGCTTAACTGGGAGCTTGCCAGAATCAAATCAAAATGTGTTCACAGTATATCCAAAATACTGCACAACTGCCAACTTTGTAGTAGCAAGATGTAACAACCTGTTTCAGAATGAAACATGAACATTTCCCAGCATGCAAGACAAACTCATTACATGTTATCACTGAAGTGGGATGGAGGTATTCCTTTCAAGGCTATCTTGTCAACATTTAGAGTTTGATTAGCTATTTATAGCTGGAAAGATGGCAAAATATGCTTTAACTTGTCCCCTGATAAGCTACACCACTGGATTGCTTGTTCAGATGTGTGGCTGACCACTTCAGTGGGTCTACCAGATGTAAGGAGCTATTGAAGACGTACCGATATTGTGGGACACCATTTCTGCCAGCACAGAGAACAGATATCCTGTTTTTCTGTCTTTGAGTATCATAAGTAACAGTTCACGTCAATTTGGATACGTATGTGTGTTGAAGAAACAGAAATGGATCATTTTCTTGCCCATATGGCATGCTCAATTCTCATCTCAAACATCAGCGTTAGCTCAGTGTACTTTGTATCTCATTTTATACACAAAACACAGGTGACCTCAAGGTGATGAGATTTGAGGATGCTTTTAACATTGAGGTTAGAAGATTGGGTTTGTGCATTGTGTGTATGTTTTTGTCAGGCACATACATAGCAGTACATTTCATAGAGGTGTTAATTCTTGTGTTTTTCAAAATGGAGAAAGCTTTAAGTGAGATATAAATTTTCTGTGTGATGTCCTTCTACAGCGACATGAATTTCGATCTGTGAAATTGAATGGGACCATCTCCAAACCTTTGGCCCTCATGGGCTCAGTCATGCAATATTCAGTGCACTCTGGCTCTGCTCCAGCAGTGCATTTAAGTTTGATTTGAATCATGTGAATATCCCTGTTCAAATCAATTGGAGGATTAGCAATATACAGGGAAGCGAGGCAGGCACTTAAATTTTTTGTTGGATCAAGGCCACGTTCACACAAATCATCACTGTAGTGCTTCCTATCTTAAATAATGACTGGTCAAAGAATAGGACCCCCTGTGATCAGACCAGAATTCATAAAACATTTATTCCTCAAATAGCTGTGTGCCCAGTAATCTGGGCATGAGTAAGATGGACATAAGTCTAATTAGATTTCTATTTTAAAAGAAAATGTGTTTGATTTGGTGAGTTATACAGTCTGACTGCTGTTTCAGTCATGAAATTAAACAGAACATACATCTTAAGAAGAATTTCTGTAACTGCCAAGGATTTAACTGATGATTTCTTAATTCCTAGTGCAGCATATCAAAATTGGCTGTCTACCATCTTACAATTTCGTTGACACAATCTTTGGTTTCATTCCTCATATTTGCATGAAGAACCACTAGAGGCACTCGGGACTAAAACAGTTTTTGCCTGTTGGAAAAGGACTCATCTGTTGCGCTCTGTGTTCTACCTCTATGCTTCTTACGTTCCCGCAATTCCTCTTTGCCCTGTCTCCTGGGAATGCTGGCTCTTGTTTCTGTGCCTGTGTTGCAGAGCAGTCATCTGCCAAAATATAACACTTTTCCTTTTATTTTTTTCTGGGCCATTGTTCACATGGGTCAGTTCCCCAGCACAGCTCAGCATGCAGCCACAAAGACATTTGGAGGTAGCAGCAAGTGGCAGCGAAGAGCAGAAAATGACAGCTTCAGCTGCTGGATTTTCAAACCAAAGTTGTTTCACAGGCTTTTGACAAAAAAGGTTGAGCTTCCCTTCACCTTCAGTTTGCTGAAACAGGCGGATCTGAGGCACTGTGCTGATGTAAAATTACTAACGCCAATACAAGTGGAGTGGGGAGGAAAAGTTGTTGCCTTTCCTGGCAGCAGCATGGTCTGAAATTGGCTCGAGCCCATTACGGAACTGCACCTTGTGACATTTTTCTATCAAAGGGGATAAGAAATGTACCATCTTAGGAAGTATAGTAGACACATCAGTACCTAAAAAGTAAGAGCTGCTGAGGGGTAGTGAATAGACATGTAGACATACAAAGCACAGCTTTTGCAGAAGAATACAGCACAAAAGTATCTCAGCTTATCAGGCCTAGGATTTCTGTGGCAAATGTGGAAACACTAAGACAATGTGATTAAATTTGAAGCCCCAAACGTCAGTTAAATTTTCTAGTAGTGTATACATTCTTTGAACCAGGAACTTGGTTAGCAAGATTGTCACAAGGCGGACTTAGAGGAAAAATTAAAATAGGAGTTTATTTAGTATGTGACTTTTGCATAGGCATTGCTTTAGAATGTCTTGTTATATTCTAAAGTAATATTAATGTGGTATTAAAATAATCTTTAAAGAGAGGTCAGGTTCTCCATAGGGAGAAATATTCCAAGAAAGCATAAACTGAAAAGTTATTCAGCATTTCTAGTAACAATAATCATACAGTCTCCGTCTCACTTTCTGCTTTCCTATAATGGTATTGCAAGAAGAGGACAGTAGCCATGACAGGCTCATCAGTGTTACCTATGCATTTAAGTAATTGTGCCTTTTGTTTTAAAGCAGGAGCAATCAGAACACCAATGAGCCTTTCCAACCCTCAGTAGTGCAGTCACTTAGTGAAAAATAACTTAGAAGACTTGTGAAATACTACAGACCTTGAAGCCCTCTAGAGGGAATACTAACTTCTCATCCTGTCCCTGGAAATGACTGAAGTCAAGGATGTTCAATATTCGTAGACCATTTTTAGCATGTTTGCAGGTACCTGATTTATTTTTTAAAGTTAGGATTTGCAAATTGGTCCTAGGGAGCCAATAGCATCCTAAGATGTGTAGGAAATGTCATCACAATTTGAATTTTTCCAGTCTTATGTCTACATTCTTAGGGAAAAGAAACACTGTGAATAGTACTGCCAATTACTGTACATTATCAAGTTACTTAACAAGTCACACTCTCAAATGTAGTTTATCTATGATTCTATGATCTGACAAAAGCCCCATCCAACCTGGCCTTGAACGCTTCAAGGGATGGGGCATCTAGATCATCTGGAGAAGCATATAGTTGCAGCACAACAGTATCTAAAACTACTAATCACATGCTCTTATGCCATAAAAATGTGTCTATGCTTCTGGCTGAAGTGAAGATGCAAGTTGCCACCCTTTACATGTACAATCCTCTTAACACAGGTGCACCAGGCTTCTATTTCCACCTACTGAAGAAGCAAATTGTAGCTGAATCTTTGCTAAATCCTCTTAGTGATGAAGCAGCCTGAAATTTCGCTGTGGTCTGTAAAATTAGCAACCAAGTTATATTTGCTCTTTGCCTGCTCTTTTGATTGACTGTGTCGTGGGCCAGTTGTGTAATGTATTCCTTCAAGTAGCTCTGCTCCTCCAGCACTTTCCTGACTCTGCAACACCTCTGCTATAGCCTATTTGTAAGCACTTAATCATCAAATGCGGGCTAAAACCCTTTGTTATAAATGGCAACATTTCCCTTTTAAATCAGGTAGTATAACACTCACATAAAAGCATTTCAAGTTTTCTTTTTGCTTTTACTAATAGAAAAGTTTGAAAGAGAATATCTCTTGGATCCAGGATGCTCTGACCTTTTTCATATTCGCTGAAAGAGATTGGAGCTGCCAGATTTGCTTGTTAATTTACCAAGTGATATCACAGGAAAAATCCTTGCAGCAATAGGTGACACAATGCATTTTCATGGAGAATTAGTGACATCCTGAGAAATGAAGCTGTCTTTGTTTCATATCTTACTTCCAGAAGTTCAGGAAAAAGGCCAGTTAGAAAAAGCTAATCGCATCATTATTTAAAGACAAAATGTTTTGTAAGTGTGAAAGTCATACTTAGCTCACTCTCTGACCTTTTTGGATTATCTCAGTCTTACTTCCCTGCTTTTTTCTGATCACAGCTATTTTATTTCATAAAGAAACCTGTAGTTCTTTAATCTATTTGTAAACTGACTTTTCCAAGAACTTGTTCCTTCTGTGTAACTCTGGGTATAACTTGGTGCCACTTGAGATTCCCAGCCATGTTATCTCAGGGTTATGCTCAGTGACCAGAGGATGTCATCTAAAGCGTGTCTCTCTGTTGCAGCCTCCTGCCTGTGAGTATCATGTATAGTAGCAACGTGTGGTGAGAGGATCAAATCACTTCCTAAGCATGTCTCAAGGCGCTCCCTAACCTTTAATGTCTTTCCATCTTTAGTTCTCTGGAGCATAAACAGGGTAAGCCAGAAAGGACTTTTCTTTTTGAGGCTTTACTGGGAAAGGCTGCTGCAGCAGGACAAGAGCCTGCTCCCTGTGAAGCCATGAGGAATATCTCCAGAAACGTTATTTCATATTGTGCTACTTTTGCTGCCATAGAATTAATTTATCCTGCCTAGTTAATACAGTGCATTGCTCTGGGTTTTTGGGTCTGTATCTTTAGTGAGTTAATACATTTGTTTTCACTAGCACCTCTATTTAGAGTTTTTATGGACAGTTCTCATTACTATTACATATCTCTTATTCCTTGTCTGATATTAAAAAAAAGAAGCTTGAACTATTCACTTATGGAGAACAGGAAAATAACTAGGAATGGTCCAAGAACTGTGTTGGTTCTCCTGTTATCCTCTGGCAATAGGAGGCTCTATAGCTGCACCAGTGTTTAGGTTGAGATGGGGACTCTGTAGTACTTCCAGCCTGATGCTTTCTTGGCAAAGAGAAACAAATTTCAGGTGCTAGGCCTGACCTATGTCCCTTTTTGTGTGCTGCCATGTAAAAGATTGAATCATTTAAAGTACATGGAAAAAGTAGTATTTCAAACATATGAGTGAGTGATATCCTGTGGTTTTAAAATGGTTTGTAATCACTTGATTATACCTTTTTTTTTTTTGTACTGAATTACCAATAACCTTATTTCCTTGCTGGGCTGATTAGAATTTTCTTATGCATTGAGCTTCAGTCATATTTTATTCATGGACTTTGTCTATATATTGCTCTAGATATGATAAGATTCTAGCCTGTTTCATGTTACTTCACAAAGGTATTTAATCTTGGATAAGCTATGGCTGGATCAAATAGCAAAACATTTAGAATTCAGAATGAAAACACAAAATAATAGTGATTTAAGATGTAGTAATATTTTTTCATCGTGTAGTTGACGCCAGAGACTTAATCTATCTTAATCTGATACTGCATGAAAACTGGTAGCGAATAAAAATTTCCAGCTCTCATTCTGTTCAATAAAAACTATAATAAATTTGGCATAGTCATGTAACATAAGTATGTGGAATAAAAATGGGTAACTGTAAGGAAAGAGAAAAGCTTCTTCAGTAGGATTTACAATGTGATTTCTCTTTGTTTTGTAATTTCTTCACATTTGCTTATTTATGCTAGTTTCACATCCTTTGTCGTGACAAAAGTATTCCCAGGTTGGGAATTTCCTGACAGCTGCTCAACAATTCCTGACAAATCCACCTGCCTTTTAACCAAGCTAACTATCAATTAGTAGAACTAATTCTTCCCAACTACTTAAGTAAAGAACCTAATTTAACATCGTCCAGATTTATAGAGTCAACAGGACAGCATAAACAAGAGCTGCAGTGTTGTGCATGACTCCCTCAGTGTTTCCTTGAAGTAAAAGGAATGAGAGAGAGGCATGCGTGGAAGCCCAGATCAACTGATCTATAGACTCTTCCCTAGTTGTTGTCCAACAGATGCCATCACCAAAGGTTCTAAAGAGCCCTGAAAAGCAACAAATCCCAGTCTTTCCTTTACATTCCTATTCCTTCCTATTACAGAAAGCCGAAAGCAGCTTCCCAGTAATTTTTTTGGCAATTGTGTTAGGATTTGCCAAGGCCACCTTCTACTTCTAGGATTTGTATCTTGCAGCTGTTTAAACTATTAGTTGTGAATTAGGTTGTAGACTCATAGTTGTTGAAGAAACTGTGTTGAGCAGAAATGCTATTTGTTGAGGCTTTTCACTACAAACACCTACACTGGATTTGGCTGTTCTTCTGATACGTAGGATTTTTAGTAAAATAGGGCAATGAGGTTGAAACAAGAATGAATGTATTTTGGAACTGAAACATCCATAGCGCTTCTTGTTTGACTCTTCTATGTCAACAGTTTATCACCACTCAGCTTTGCAGGTGTTGGCACTTCCGACAGAGAACGCTGTCAGAGATTCTGGCTGTCCTATTACAGGTTTACGTTGCTGATAACATCTTGCAGCCGAACGTATGCCTCAGAAAATTTCCATTTCTTCCTGCATGTTTTGGCCAGGAAGTGTGTTCTGAAGCATCTGTGGCGTTATGCTGGATGTCTTTGAATATGAACTGCATTTATTGTAGAGCCCTGTAGCAAGGGCTCATCAGATACTTCTAGGGAAGAACTAATTTCACCTAAATTGCATACATTTTGCCCAACAAGGTACTTTCTACCTCTGTTGATCAGCTCACAGACTTGTTATGTATCTCTTCGGTATCTTTTTTTCTTCACAGGGAACAAGGGAAAAGTGGGGAATATCTCTTTATAACTTGTACAAAAACTTGCTTGGCATGGTTTTGCGTGATACCAAACTAGTGTTTTGAAGGTCAGCCTGTGTCAGAAACTTGCCTGTGGGGAGTGCAAGGAGGATAAATCCTCAGAAGCTGCAGGAAGGACCTTTCAGTTATATCTATTTGTTCTGGTACTTTTGCTTTTAAGATTAGTCCTTGTAAATAAGAACATGGTTAATGCAGCTCCCTCTTTATTACAGTTGCTGACCTTTCTAAAATAGAGACAACGTGCTTAGGCTCTACTGAAGGAAACTTGATTTCCTAATGGTTTTCTTTCCACCTAAGAATGGTTCCTTTTTGTTGGTTGGTTTTTGTTTGATTTGTCTTTTGGTTTTGGTCTGTTAGTTTTCTTTTCCCCATCATCTTTGGTAGCAGGTTAATAGAGGACTGTAATACACCACTACCCTCCAGTCCAGGGAGATGAGAAGACAACCTTTGCCAGTTATTGCAAAAAGGAGAAACACAAAACTTGATCACCTCAGTTCCCTACTTGTAAGCAACGCTATCCCTGGGGTATGCAGGGTAGATGTTGTTTCTTCTAACTGTTACTACTGATCCTAGAGATGTTCAGTCAACACCAGAGCTGTTCTGACACAGATCTTTGCTCTTTTGTGAGTGGGTAGAGATTTGAGAATTTAATTATGCTGGTTCTGCATTTTGGTTTGAGTATAAATAAAGGTTCCTTGAAATATGAAATCTATTTTTTGCCTTGTGAATTTATTTTATATTGTCTTTCTAGCTAACCCTAAAAGCTTTTTAAAATTTAGGTGTGTTTCAGGATGGCCAGAGCAATGGCTGGGATGGTGATCAGACGTTTGCCATCTCAGCAAATAGGAGAGAAAACTAAGTAAAGAATTACCAAATATGGCTTTCTCGTGGTGTAGCTTGAAAAGAATGTTCGTTGGCAGTCGTGCCAGCTTAAGCATCTGCTCCTTCATCCACTGGTGTATTCCACTGCATCTGTGCCAGTTAAAAATAGCTGGTAACGAAAAGGAGTGAAGTTAACATGGAGAGAATTCTGACCCGATTCACTACACAGCCACGCACAGAGCTGTACGAGGCACAAGGATGTACAAAGGTACCACTCTAACTTGGAGCCAGTGCTTCTGCCAGCAGAGATTCTCATCAAACTCTGACTGGAAAAAGAAAAGCAGCGTGTTACATGAGTCTAGTACAGAAAATAGACTTGTCTTGCATTTGGCCAAAGCATTACCCTGTTAAAACAAAGGTAATGAGGCAGATTTGGGGTCCAAGTATTCTCAGCTTAGTCACATTGGAAAGGGGAAGCATATAATCAGACAAACGGAGGTATGAACGTGCTGGCTTTTTGAAGCTTGCTAGCACGTCCAGGTCACTTCAGCCAAACTGCTTCAGAAATCTCTCTTTATCATGGAGAAAGTTACTGAGGCTCTGGAAAGACTTAATTTTTTATTAATACAACAATCTAATAAAGACACTTCTGGTTTTTATCACTTCTGTGGGAAATTCACTAATAACTGCATCAGTGACATACCTCGGGGTTAAGATTGCTGTGAATGTGACAGCAGGGACAGGCATTTGTGTCTGAAAATGTGATACATTCTCTGAGGGTGACACTTTTCTTCCAGAAGTATCCTTAAGGTCAGGCCTAGTTCTGGTTATTTATTGCCTCTGTGATAATGTCACAGCTCAACAACGTGTCAATTTTTGTGGAAGAAGTTAAATGGCTTCATTTCCTATTACTCAGACACAGGTAGTGAAGGCAGAACTATATTAAGTCACTTAATGTCGCTTTAAGGGAGATGTCATATTATTACATCAAATTGTATAGATGCAGCAGTTTGATAATTTGTTATTAATATTGCTTGACACATCCCCTTACAAAACCTCCTCAGATGCTCTGAACTCTTAAAGTATTAATAATTTCAGCACAATTTTGGTCTTGGTGATATGATTATCTTGGAAAATTGCTGCCCAAAGAGCTTGTAATCACAGACACTGAGATAATGGGAAAGCCTTGGCCATGCCCATGATGATGTAGTATACCCATAGGTTTTGTTTATTAGACAGAATTTGGCAGGCTGGTTTGTGTGTCAGACATGCACTCCTGGTGAAGAGGCTGTGATGTTTGCCTTTATTCAGTGTGTATGTGTGTAGTTCATATGCTCATGAGCTTGCAATGGATTTTTCTTGAGGATTGCACCCCTTTTAACAGAGGTGCTTTTGGCTGAGGAGATCTGTCATTGCCAGTGAAACTCTGGCCTGTTCTGGGGATGGAAGAGGAAGTGAGGTTGGAAACTCCCAGCTCCCTCCAGCTTGTGCTCTCATAACACTGCTTCCCCGCTGGTACAGGGGAGGCAAAGCTGCCTACCTCACCTAGAGAAAACACAAAAATAGGGGTGGTGTGGAAGAGGAAAACACGTGACAACTGGGCATGGAAGCTGGGAGTAAATGGAGTTGAAAATATATGGGATTTTGCTAGGGGGAGAAATGGAACATGATAAAAATTAGGAGGGTGAGGTGATACTTGTAACCAGGGCTACTGAGCCAGTGACATAGGCTGGTGTGTGGGATGTAGCAGCAGGATGAGGATGGGAGAAGCTGGATGCTGGCTTTTGAGCGTGTCTGCTCTCATGGGGCTGATGAAGAACCTGGCACTCTCAGGAGAGTAGAACAGGAGCAAGAGAAGTTAGATTGTGGACCTCAGCCGTGGTGTGAGACAAGTGGAGCAGTTTGTCTGGTGAAATTCAACCCACTTTGAAGCCTGGAAGTCAGCCTTTTTGGGTGTCAGTTGGTCTTTGAGAAACATTCATTCAAAGTGCTCATTCTGCACCAGTTCCTGTTCATGCAGATGATGGGTCTGTAAATGCAAGCAGCAAAAGTCTGCTTGTATTTGCATCTAAAACATCCATCTGTATCTGTGTGAATATTATAGTGACGCAGAGGAAACTCATCTGGGAAGCAACATTTAAGCCCATAATACTTGCACAGTCAAGCATTTAAAGGTCAGATAATGCCAGAATTCAGGGATTATTTTTTCAAAATAATCTTAATTCTTTCTTTTTGGGGTGTTTGTGCATTCCTGCTCTAACTTGCAGTTTTAAATGTACTTTTTGGGTGAAATTTTGTACTCTGGCTACCTTTTTGCTACAGAGCAGGTTTGTAATAAGCAGGGTAGCTTAAAGATGCAAATACTGCATGATAGTCTAGTTTCTAAAGAGACTCCAAACTTTAAGGAAGTTTAGGTCTGTAAAGCTCTCAGCTTGGTGTCCGGAGTGTTTTCAAGCACAGGGTTGTGTGGGTATGGAGATCATTTTCTCCAGGCACTCCGAACAGTGTTTTGGTTTTGCTTTTGTGTTTGTTTCCTCATGAAAAGGCTTTAAGAACAAATAGCTGATATCTGAGAGTCACCCTAACAGGAACATGGTCCTGAGGATTATGCCTTTTCTTTATTTGGACTGAATAATTCTTCAGAAGCTTTTAATGTCCCTAACAAATAATACCCACCTGATGGTTTTCATTGTTACAAGTTGTATAAGAATGGGAAAAGACCCACTGTGCCTAAGTCCAATGTAGTAAATCAAAGGGGTTTGCGATAAAGAACACCCATGAACTGGAGAGTGTGTGTGTGTGTGTGTGTGTGTTCAATAAAATTACATTTAGGAAAAGGCACATATTCTCCACCTACTTCTAGCTGTTAACAAACCAGTGGATTTCTTCCAGATCTTTCTAAGTAGCTGCTAAATATTGCTTTATATAGAAAACACCACTTGTTTAAAAAAAAAAATGCACACCCCAACTTTTTCACTTTCTGTGACAACAACTGCCTGGGCTGAGGCTGTAGATGCTGTTAAACATTGGATATATTCAAGCAGATCTGCATATGTAAGCTGAAGGTTGTGCTGCCTTCCCCAATTAATTAGGTAATTTCCAGCACAGAACTTGGAGACTTCTTTTTGTCTAATAGTGAATAGCTCATTTCCTGGACTTGCAAGTGCTTTGCCTGAGAAGAGAAGCCACTGGTGGAATCAGGTGCATTGTCTCGGGTGCAGTCCTGCTTGTCTGGAAGGTCATGTACGAGGTCACTTCCAAAAACCAGCAGGAATCAATGTTTCTTTGCTTATGGTTCCAAACCTACTTCAGCAGTCTTCCCTCTTCCTACTCTCAAAGCGCACACAGTTTCTGGTTGTCTTTTGCCCTTTCTCTCCCCTTCTTTGCAGTGTTTCTATCCTTTTCTTTCATCCTTGTCACCTGAGGCAGTTTCAGTACAACCAGTTTTCTCTTGAATTATTAGGTGACCCTGGTGTCTCACACTCCTGAGACGCATGCGCTGGTGCAGGCATGTTCCTGTTGTGCACTGTGGTCATATTATACAAGATTCCTGCCCTCACGAACAAGCGCAGTCACTGTTTGCATTTATCTTCCCTGAAGGACACTGCAGCTCCAGTGGATTTCCTCCAGCATCCAGCAGGATGACATTTGAAAATTGGTTTTGTCCCTTTTTCACTTTGATTTATTGATTTTTCACAGGTTGCCTGCCTGCAAAACCAGATACAGTTGTTGTATAGCTTTTATTAGTCAAATGAGATACATTAATAGGAATATTAATTTGCTCTTGTCAGACCAAATTGTAATTATTCTGAACAAGCTGAGATCATTCCCTTGGCTTTCAGGTTTTGTACCTTAGATCCAGATCCTACCGACACTTGCATATGTACCTCAAATTTGCTGCTGTGTGTAAGCCTTTATGCAGTTGTCATTTTAGTATTCTATGTGCTTTTTATTTTAGAAGCTATTTTAATTAGGAAAGGTGTTAAGTATGTTCTCAGACCCTCGGTCAAGCTGGGTTTGACTTCTTTGCCAACTGGCTATAAATGGACTCTTAACACTTCCTTGTAGAAGTCAGCAGTGGTAAATGCTTTTCCACTGAGCTGTTTTCTTTCTCTTTCATCTTGTACCTAAAAGCAGAATGAGCAATGCTGCATTTTTAGAATGGAGCGTATCACTTTGCATACCCTCTTCTGTCAGAAGAATCCTCTCATGAGAGCAGTCGTGTTTGTGACAAGCTGAACTGGCACAGACCTTTCCTGTCTGCCCTCCACGTAACCCCTCCATTTCACAGCCAGCGTTCTGCTCTTCTAGCCAGCTGCTGTAGATTTTCCTCTGGGAATAATGATGTGGTATGAAGAAAACCATCACTTGGTGAGGAATTTTTAGGACCGATTATAAAACCAGCATAGGTAACAGAGTTCAACTAAAATATATGGAAAAAAGAAGCAAATAAATGTAGTGTATGGAGAGATTTATGAAAAATTGGAAATTAGACTTTTTAAACTTAGAAATTACTTTTGTGATGGATCACACTTCATAAAGTTATTGTCACCACATTCCCCCCTGTGAGAGCTTCCCTGTCTATATAATTTGACTTCCTGAATAGCAGGCAACAACTTATGTTTTTCCTTCATTTATTCTTACAGTGATTTTCTATCAGTATCTCTGTCTAGTGCTAGAGGTAAAGGGACAGACCTTAACATAACATGGCAACTATGTGCTTTCAATGTAAAACAAACATGATGTTGTTTTACATCAATGAAAAAATTCATTTTAATTTCAGGGGGTCTTATTGCCCACAGTATGTAGCATCTCTTTTGTAATGTTGGCTCCGAGTTAATACTTAGGTGTAATTTTAGCTAGCTCTACAGAGGGTTTTTTTTATAACAAGTTGGTTTGCTTTGTTCTTTTAATGATTCTGTTTTCTTAAGTATGCAGTTCTAAAAATAAACATGTTAGAGCTAACTGGCTTGTCTTTTCCTGCCCTTTCTCCCTACCTGATTTTTCTGCCTCCTCTTTTTCATGTCGCTTTGATTTAGGCAATTTACTACATGCCTTGTTTGCAAAGGCGTAGTTGGCAGTCGGTATATCACAGATGCTTGCTTTTCCTCTGCTCTTTGAACACAGGGGTAGAGTTTTCCTAGTCCTAGCTTTTTACTTAAGAATGGGAAGGATCACAGAATCAACTAGGTTGGAAAAGACCCTTCAAATCAAGTCCAACCGTTCCCTAGCACTGCCAAGACCACCACTAAACCGTATCACTGGGGACCTCATCCACATGGTTTATGAATGCTTCCAGGGGTGGTGCCTCCACCACTGCCCTGGGCAGCCTGTTCCAACCCTCTCTGTGAAGAAATTGTTCCTAATATCCAACCGAAATCTCCCCTAGAGCAGCTTGAGACTGTTACCTCTTCTTCTAGCACTTGTTACTTGGGAGAGGAGACTGACCCCAATCTCACTGCAGCCCTCCTTTCAGGTAGCTGTAGAGAGCTCTAAGTTCCCCCCTGAGCCTGAACACAGTATGCTAGGTGTGGATGGTCACTGTCCTGGCCCTGCTGGCTACACTGCTTCTGATACAGGCCAGGATGCTGTTGGCCTTCTTGGCTGCCTGGGCCAAGAAATGCACAAGAGACAATATAGCAGAGACGATATAGCAGATCTCTCAGCATGTCTCATGTTAAGTCTCAGCTTTAAAATAAAGCATACATGTTTAAACCTTTTTCCTTGAATTAATTTACTGCAGTATGGTGGATATTTTGGTTAGTTACAAACTGTACCCCAAAAAAGTAGGAATGTGCAGGATCAGAACTGAAAGCCTCTGTGTTTCTTGCCTGACACCAATACTGTGTAACTTGGCACTAGTGGTTTAATTTCATTTAGCTATCTGTAAAGCAGAGTTAATGCCTGTTAGTTGTTTGTAGTAATGAGTCTTAACTAATGTAAGTCTTACCTGTAAACAGAAATAATGTTGAGAATATTGCATAAAGAGCAATGGCTTGAGGAGTGGCATGAGGAAATAAATATTCCACTTGACTTTGGTGAGTCAAAATGATCTTATTCCATACTCTTTCTAATTGCATCTTTGATATTTTCATGCTAAAAACAATTACAGCCACAATAATAAAGAATGAAATTACTCTTAGCTAAGTTCCTGCTTCGTAACACCTCACAGTTATCAAAAACATTTTTACATTGCAAGAGAAGGAACAATGGAATACAATTCCTACCTCCTAGATAGACAGAAAAGCAACAAGCAATGGACAAATACTTCTTTCTCGGTGTGTGTATTTATCAAATGCTGTCATGCTATGAGACAGCCTGGTCCTTTAATGATATATTTCTGTATTCTGTTGTCAACTGCCATACTGTTTGCACTATTAAGTAAATGCCTCCTAAAGATGCCCTGGGGAGCTATTACAGAGCAGTATGAATAATGCAAATTTCATATTTTGCTCTTGTTGTACATTCTGTCTGGCACAAAGGGACATTTAATACATCTGGCTACACAGTTTTTATAGGATGTGATGTTAATCTGGTATTTTCTAAACCTTTCTGAATACTACAAATGCTTATTTGTAGCCACTGATACTAAGGTTTTTAACTACTTTTCTTCACTTTTGTTCAAAATAATTTAGTGTCTGGTATCAGTTTTAGTGACTTTTTATGATGAGTTTCAGGCAAATAGTCACTAAAAGCAAACCTGAAACACCGGGGTCTTGGAATTTGCTCTGGAATTGTTCTTGAGCAAGCAGGGAGCAGGAATGTGGAACGGCTCTGAATTTCAAATGTTAAATTCGCAGTGGTCAGCTTTTAACCAATCCAAATTGAAATATGCTTACATGAATTTGTTCATCAAATTATTTAAACCCACAAACAGATGCAGAGAAATAGTGTCCTGTTTGCAAACCATTCCAGAACGGAGAAAAGGCTTAGGTATTGGTTACAAAGAGACTGCTGATTTGAGTTAAAAAGAAACAAAACACCCCAGCAAAACAAAATCAAGAAGCAAAATTAAACCAAACTAGCTCATAATTATGGATAGCAACATAAAATGTGACATTTTACATCACTGACCTAGTTTTGGATGGGCTATACGTCTAAGTGGCTATAAGGTCGTGTTAGCTACATGGTAAATGATAAAAGAGCACTGTAACATAACTTAGGACTATCTGTTTGCAGAGTAAATAACTGAGTAATTTTGAAAGGTAATTTCATTGAAGGAAACTGCAGTATATCCCCCTGTATTTCTGGAACAGAAGACAAAGACATTATTTTGTTTATTCAATTCTTGTGTCATCACAATCCTTGTATGTCAACTGAATTATGTTGGCTTAACTGAGACTTAAAGTGGTAATATTAAGCATGCCAAATAGAAGATGTCAGATCTCTCTTCCTCAGATACTCTATTTAATAAACCTGAGAATAGAAAAACATGGAAATATCAAGTATTCTTGTCTACAGGGTAGTTTTAAATTCCACATTTGCTGGCTTGCTTTCAGTTCCCCAGGATTCCTGCAATGTATTTCTGTTTGTCATTGCCATATTGTGTCATTTGGTTACTTAGAAGGACCTCTGTGATTCAAAACATGTTTAAATACCTACAGGTTTCTCTTTCAAAGATCCTAAGGTGAATGGTAGCATTACCAGTTTCCATAATAATAATCCAGGAAATTAAAACACAATTAACTTTGCTTTATTTCTGGTTTTATTGTGTCTGTGAGAAATTTTAAAGAGACAAACAAGAACAATATCGTTCATATGCCTCTTGCTTTTCTTTTCTTTATATCCATTGGCTTTTCTTAGCGCTTGCACAAACATCTTCCCCTTAATTTAACCGTAATGGTGATGCTCTCTGTATTTAACACAACGTTTCTTGCCTTATCAATTTTCAGGGCTAAATGGAACAGTTCTTTGTTCATGAGTAAAATTGAATTATTAATCACAGGGTTTATAACAAAATCATTTGTATGTTACTGAGTTTCAGAAAGTTGAGAGTTTGACATGAATAAATAAATATATTGGCACCGGGTGTAGCAGATAGTGGAGGTGGTTACTGAGCCTCAAAACCACTCTCATGAGTGGTACGATACAGTGGCTACACTGTATGACTTTGAAGAGTCAGACAAGAGGAATACCAGGAAGAATGTGCTTCTAATCATATTCTTCCATAACCGAAATTTACATTTGGGTCCTCATGACATCGGAAGAAAAGGGTTTTATTGTAATGGCACTCTCTGTGCTTCCCTGCTCTTCCTGGGTCTCCCTAGTGAGTACCATGGAGGATAAAAATTAGTGTTAAAGCAAGGAGGGCCCCCAGGATGATCAGGGGCTGGAGCACCTCCTGTATGAAGACAGGCTGAGAAAGTTGGGGCTGTTCAGCCTGGAGAAGAGAAGGCTGCGTGGAGACCTCAGAGCAGCTTCCAGTATCTGAAGGGGGCTACAGGGACACTGGAGAGGGACTCTTCATCAGGGACTGTAGTGATAGGACAAGGGGTAATGGGTTCAAACTTAAACAGGGGAAGTTTAGATTGGATATAAGGAGGAAGTTCTTTACTGTAAGGGTGGTGAGGCACTGGAATGGGTTGCCCAGGGAGGTTGTGAATGCTCCATCCTTGGCGGTGTTCAAGGCCAGGTTGGACAGAGCCTTGAGTGGCATGGTTTAATGTGAGGTGTCCCTGCCCATGGCAGGCAGGTTGGAACTGAATGATCTTAAGGTCCTTTCCAACCCTAACTATTCTATGAAGAGTGTTGAAAATAATGTCAGTAATAGAAACTTTTCTCTTTAGCAGTATGCACTGAACTATGAAAGTTAAATTATACTTTTGACACATTTTTCCATAACAAATCCAAACAAGGAATTATATTTGCATTTCCAAGCAACTTGGAAACTCTGTGAATTGCAGAATTATTATTGTTGTCCCTGTTCTCTGAATATGCGTTGTTGGCTTTTTCAAACAGGCCTTGATGACTGCCTCCAACAATACATTAAAAACTTTGAAAGAGAAAAGATCAATGGTGAGCAGCTGCTGCACATCACTCATCAGGAGCTTGAGGAACTGGGAGTCACTCGGATTGGCCACCAAGAGCTGATTCTAGAAGCGGTTGATCTGCTCTGTGCATTGGTGAGTGATTTCTTGTATCACTTCATAATCTGGGTTTATGAATTTGCAAACCACGGTAAAAATAATATAGACTGCACTCCCCAGCCCTGTGCTTGTATGGACACAGTAGGTTTGCTTGGACATGTAGAGGCTTCTTTGAGCTGTAAAGAAATTATATACATCCATTTTATGATTATGATGGTCTTTTGTTGCTCTTCCTCTGACTTGCTTGGTCTTGAGTTCAAATACTGTTGACTATCACTACTGGCATCCATATGGTTCTGTAATTATATGCCATATGCCCTTCTATTTCACTGACATTTGCTACACTGTACTAAACCAAGTAGACCTGCGTGGTTTACCCATGCCAATATCCAAAAGGATGGTACTAAGGAGCCAGAAGGTAATGCTAATTAGACTGGAAGATTGTTTAAAACGAGCTTTGAGACAAGATTGGAATGGTAAAATTGACTAAAAGTGTAGATACAAGTGTCAATTTGAACTTTGGGGAAGAGGGTGTTTAGCAAAATACATGCATTTGGAAGAACACTGGGGCCTATATATAACAGGTCATTAATTCACCCAGCTTCTTATTTGATGTCAGAAAGTTCCTGTTTTCCTCTGTTATGTAATCCCTGCCAGCTAATAAAATGGAATATATTAACTTAATTCTAAAGGAAAACTAACCTTCTTTTGTGTAGGTGAACAGTGAAAGGATATTGGAAACACAAAAAATAAACCAATAAAACTACATATAGGTAAATTACATATAACATCCCCAGTGCTTTAATTCTTGATCAGTTCTGGTTTTTCACAAAGTAGGTTATCCTCTGAGATTCTGGTCCAGTAAATTTTCTCCAACAGGGAAACTGGCACTTAATAGTAAAATAGAAAACAAGTGGGGAAGAATGCACTTGAGCTGAGCAGAAAGCATTATGAAGTACCTCTTATTATGCATATGCTTCTTGCAAGTACCTCTAATTACAGAATATAATGGATACAGCTTGAGATCCTCTCTTAAAACTAAGTAAGGTATATGTCAAACCAGAGACATGCCTTTGGCCCTGATGCAGCTGTGCCTGTGCACTGGGGCATAGTGCATAACCCAACAGACTTCTGTGTTTTGGAAACATTTAAAATCGAGCTCCAGAGTTCCCCCCCCCCCCCCCCCCCCCCGACACGCTGTTTTCCACATGAAAGGAATCGTAACTACCCCACAGTGTTATGTTGTGTTATCTAAAGAACAACGCAGTGCTGTGCCCTGACACCAGGGAGACATAGCAGACCCAAGAAGTTTCCTCTGGCAAAAGAATGCCCTTCAGTGAAGTCTGCCCATTAGGAGGACCCTTGCTGGTTTTTCTTATTATTATTTTTCTTTCTTTAAACAAAGAAACTGTACCTCTTAAACACTGGCCCTGCTGCTGGTCAGTGGTGCAGCTCTTCTCTTACTGTGCTGTCTCATGACCTTATTTCTTCTTTTAAGGCACGGTGGGGATTTTCCAGCTCCTGCTATCATTTATTTAGCCTCCTGCCTTTAAGTCCTTACCATTCCTTTCTCACTCAGTCTCTAAAATGCCTGTTTTGTTTTTTTTTTTCCTGCTTCTAAATTCTTATCTTCCTGCCCTTTCCATGTGCTTTCTGCTGAGTGAGTCTGCTGCCTGCGGCTCTGCGCTTGGGGGTATTCTCCTGCTTCTGACATTTCTGCCTTCCTTCTGTGCACATCATATTCTTCAATTCTTGCAGCTTCTTACTGAGCCAGGATCACAAGTAAAAGTTGCACAAGATGAGGAATGTATATTTTTAATAGGCAATAATTTGTAAAGGTTTTAATCTACGTAGCCAAAAAGCATCATCAGGAATTTATCTTAATTCTTTATCTTAATGACAGTAATTGAATGGTAGGAGATCTGATGCTGCCTCTGTTGACAACTGACATACACATCTGAAAATTACAGTTGCATTCTTGTTCTGTGCTAAATTTTGAAATAGGAATAGATTATTGCAGTAAAATATGATGTCTGGTTGAGTGATCAGTGCAAATTGTTCATCACTGCAGTGGGTTTTTAGACTAACTAGTCTAAAAGGAAAACAGAAGAAAGACCCTGCTTTTAAAAGTAATTAAGAAAAGGAGGAGAGGGTTTAGGGTATGCTTAAGCCATTTAACAGGAATTAACATATAAGAAATTATTTGAATTGGAATGTCTTAAGGAATGCATCATTTTACCCCTGATTTTCTGAGTTACATTATGAGAAAACTTAACACAGTTTGTGAGCAGCTAGAATACAGCCACAGTCAGTAAGATGTGAGTGCCTTAATGTGTGTGTGTTTGTATCTATGAGGCAGAGTGTGAAGTGTATTTGTAGATTTGTATATAAATATACTTTAAATTTTTTTTTCATAGGTTATTATGAAAAAACATGAGGGGTCACATCAATTCAGTCTAAAACTGACGTGTGGAGGGGTGGTAACAGCAGGAGCCATGGCTTGTTCTCTCCCTCCATCCCTCTGTTCACCCCATTCAGCATGGCATGTCCTCCCCGCCCCATGCTGGCAGAGCATCCATGATGCTGTGCACACTGTGTTTCCTTCCTGTCTGGATCACAGACAGCTGCACTCCTCGTTACATCAATACATGTCAGTACTACTTTGTGCTCTGCATATCACCCACTCACTGGGCCATGTCAGTGACCATTGATTTTTCTTTTCTGTACATGGATTTCTTAATTGATTTCTGTTTGGCGATTGGCAGTGGCCAAGTTACATGACCTATTTCTTCCAGGCAGTATTAGCAGGATGTTCTACTCCATCTTTGCTAAGGTTGTGTAACACATTAAACAGAGGCATCTCCAATGTACTGTAGAAATCTCTCAGGTAAGCTTAGGCTCAGTGGTGCATCAGGAATTGAGCTGCGTGTTGGTCATGAGTTTAGCTGCAGAACAGCTTCAGGAAACCAAGAGAAATTTGGCTGTCTCATCTCAAGCTCTTGGAAGGCACTGAACATGCATGCTATGGTGCCATATTTTCCATATGTGCTCCCTGCAGGGCTGGCCATCCCAGTGGCTGGCCAGCCAGTGAGCATACCCACTGGCTTTTAGGGGTAGGTGTTTCATGGGGTTCCACATCAAAGAGCAATGCTTCTGCTTCTATCTTAGTGATACAAGTCATTATACAGCATATATGTAACTAAATGCTGCCCCATAATGAGGGTTCTAAGAGCAAGAGAAAATGAAGAATAAAGGAGGCACCTCCTGTGTTTCTCTTCCCTGTCCTACAGCACCTATTAGTTAGACTCTCAAATGCAAATTACTAAAGGCAGGAAGAATTACTATTATGCATTTGCCCTCGATATGATTTTCTATCCCCTTTACACAAACAAACATGACCCCCCCAGTATTATGTCTTGGTTAATTGCTTCAAACCACCATATTATTTCTGAATAAATTCAAAAGAGAGAGTACTATTGCTATTACAGATCATAATTTTTCTTTTGAGAGGAAGCTAAATTGAGAGCTTTCTGTAAGTAGGCATTATACATGAGAATTCTGCCTAGAGAAGATTCTACACTGGAAGAAGACAACCTACAGCAGGGAAAAAGGAAATGTAAGAAATATAAACAGGAAAAAAGAGAATTATTGGATCCCTCTGTGCACAATAGGAGTGGCAATGTGGGGGTTTGGAAATGATTTTAAAACGTTGGAATAATCCAGGTTCTGAAAAGGTAAAACTGAAGTGCAAAAGATGAGAGTATCTTCCACTGTAGGAGAGAAAATACTGATGCTTTCTTGGGGTTGCTCAGGGGTGAATTTATGTGGGATGAAAGGAAAAGCCATAGGTGAGCCATGCTTTCAGCTTTGATTCTTTGCCCATTCTAGAAAGGGCTTTAATTATGAAGAAAATTGGGAATGATGGCTGTGGTGGAAAAAATCCAATGTTAAACATTCTTCCCACTGTGGTCAGAAGCTGCTCTGCAGTTACTTATTTGAAGGGACCTAAATAACATTTAAGGACTAAAAAGTGCAGGCCAGTTAGGACTTGGACTGTAATTTTATTAAAGCTGAAATACTAATCTGGGTATGTATTAGAGGACTAGTTGCACAAGGACTGACTCTGAAAAAGTAGTAGGGCCTGGGGAAAATAACTCTTTTGATAGACAGTAAAATATACTGGACAGAAGAAAAAGGAGTACTTCTGATGTCAACAAGGGGTTGTTAAATCTGTGCAAGTAAATTTAATTCAATTAGGGCAGTATTGGAGTCAGTCTATTGTTAAAGCCTGCACAAATTAAAATATAAACAGTCTAGTGGAAAGAAAGACTGATAATGAATGGAAGAAAAAGGAATGCAAAATGAAAAGCATGCTCAAATATAGATTGTATCTAAAGTAATTAAAAGTAGTGTTAATTCATAGGCATTCAGCTAGTGAAAGTTAGGCACTGTTCTATGATAGCGTTCAAGGAGAAATAAAGATTAGGAAATGTCTCTCTCTGCAGAAGCTGGCAATCCAAGCATGAGAGTTTTTCTGCTAGAAGGCACAATAAAGTCACCTGTGGGTCAACATGTTTATAACAACTGGCATGAGCTTCATTTGCTTCCCTATGTACTGCTTTTTTTAAGCAATGGATGGGAAGCAGCTACCAAGCAAACACGCTTTTTTGTTTGTTCATTTTCCTACCGTTTCCTAACGCATTTCTGTATTAGGCATCTCCTTAACAAAATTGCACCAGGAATAGTGTTTTGTTGGTCGGACGGAAAGCAGTTTGCAGTAATTTGTTCTCAAGTATGCCATGCTGATGACGCAGCCAGCCTTTCCTTGCTGTCTCTGTATCTATCGATAAGATTCTTTCTTCTGAGTTAAAATTATTCAAGTTTTGCCTGAATTAATACTACTTTTTAACGGCCATAACTACAAGGATCTCTCATGAGATCCTTTTAATCTTTCATTCTGCTGATGTGCTTTTTGATTTGTCAATGCTGTGCATATATTAGGAAGTATTTTTTCTTACTTTACCCAACAAGTAATCAAGTTTCATTTCGAACAAATCATTCAATATCTCACATTCTTATTTTTCCCTCACATTTTAAAGGTTATTCAAAGGTAAGGTTTCTAGAGTAAAATCCTTACTTTACATATATATTGATGCTTAAATAGATGGAAATAAATCTTTGAAATGGAATGCCATCTTAGTGAGAGGTGAAGAGATAGCCCATCTCCTCAGTATAATGAGGAACCTGGCACATACATTATTTTTGTCTATGCAAACATATATGCATCCAGAGAGCTTTATTAATCTCAATTGAGAAAGGAGTTCAACTTTCAGCAGTCCAGTGCTATTTGTTAGGCTATGCCAAACCTTGGAATTAATACTATTGAATGTGTTATTTAATTATTCCATGTATTAGAAAGGAAGTGTCTTCTTTTCTTAGTCGAAGTAGATGCTTAATTCCTTTTTTAGTCTTTCCAATCATGCAATTTGGTAAAATGAACTATTTTAAGGACTATCTGTTTTTTCTCATTCCCAAGTCTCTTACCAATTTTTTGCTTTTTAAAAAGTCTTTAAGGATCAGGATGTTGAAGGAATATAAGTAAGTTTGTACAAACAGTTCACAGTAGCCTAAAGTGCTTGTGGTCACAGGTGTTTAACACTCATGCGTAATAGTTTTGTCTTACTGGTAAGAAGTTAGAAATTCAGGGTCTGCCTAAGCTGCTATGCTGAAAAAGGAGAACCTTGAATGCAATTACATGTTATTTGTTGGAACTATCAGGTGCAAATGAAGTTCTTCCGTTGTGAACTCACGCAGTGTTCCCTTACCAGACATAAAGGCAGCTGTGTGAGGTGATACAGTAGAGAACAAAGTAGAAGGTAATTTTTCTTGATGTCTTCTCAGTTTTCTCGTCAAACACCACTACCTCTACACTACTTGTTCCATAGCAGCACATGGTTTTCAAGACTAGAATTTGCACAGTGAGAATGTTTAGTAATCTAACAGTACTATCGATGTTTGTATCAATGTTTACTAAGTAAAATTTTCAGAGGTACCAAAGCACAGGATTGTTTTGAAAGGAATTTAGATCCTAAGTGACCTGTGAATTTGTGTTTTGTGTGTTCAGTTAGGCTGGGGCTCTTTTGAAAACTCTATCCTATGTGAATTTGTCATTCTTGTCCAGCAACAGTGCCTCAGCAGTCAGGCCACAACCTCTGATGAAGGCACAGGACCCTCTGGTTATGTGATGTCTGCATATCAAGCAGCCAAACACAGATGGAAATGGTCCTGTCCAGGTATTCCAAAGTGTGTGTGATCTGTTCTCATAAGATGAGGCGTATGTAGTGGAAATAGAAGGATGGAGGTTGGCTGCATTTTACTCAAATTTCAGCTCTCTTCATAGAGCCCAAAAGTGGACTGCAGTTCAGGTGAATGCCAGTAGACCACATCTAATTATTTTCTACGAGTAATGCATTCAGTCTTTGTGGTATTAGGCTATCAAACTTCAGATAAATTACTTCAGGCTGTATTTCTGTATTTTTCCTACTTAAGGCTGGGTTTAAGTTTAGAAGAAGGAGAACCATGTTCTATTCAAAGTAGTAAGTCTGTTCCAAAGCTTGTAATTTTCTTGTGAAATGCATGTTTTAAGTAGCAGTGAGAATGAGGATCCTAACCCATTGCTGGCTAGGCTGGTGAGTAGGCAACTACAGGCTTCTGCATGCTTCTGAAAATTAATGTACTTATTCCCATTTATAAATTTATAATACTATATCTATCAATATATAGTAATGGATTACTATAATCTGTAACAATCCATTACTGTATCTTGTGTCTGGGTAAAACCAGTGGTATTCTATCATATTGTGAGCTACTGTCACTTGCTGGTAGAGAACAGTGCATAATATGTACAATTAGATTGCATTGCTGCTTATTAGGTCAGCATAGAAGGAGAAATTAGTGCAAATGAGTAGGTGCCATAATGATATGGCCCCAAAACCCACGCATGTCCGATGCTGTAGATGAGGGCAGGAGAGAAAATACTGGCTGAAATCCAATCCAAATGGTGTTGGTATATATTGTAGTTGGTGTATATTCTACCCCTGGTTTAGGGGGTGTTAATGGTGCATTCATTTCTGACATTATTTGGATTCTTTTGAGGTTTACATCTGGAAGACAAGGGTTTTGTTTGTAATTTCAGCCCATCTGGATGTTCGGTTTCCTCAAGGCTGATGATAATGATCACAATTGCTTCTAGGGATAAAGGAACGGACATTTTCCCTGCACAGTGAAAAGTAAAACCTGCATGGTAACATTCTATTTTGTTTCAGAAGCAGCTGTCGTAACATTGCATGTTACAGTGTTGAGTGAATGCTTATTGCTTCTTTGGCTTTGATTTCTGCCTGTTTCAGAAAGCATCCTTTATTGCCTATTAGTCTAGTTTGCCAAAACCAGCAAAAAGCAGGAAGGCTTTGTTTTCTTAACCTTGTTCCCCTGCTGCCTTTCTCCAACACTCTGCATTGCTCTGTGTAAGCTCTCTTGTATCCCAAGACTGGGCAAAACTGGACACTTGACTTATCTGCAGCAATGTGGAGATACCCTGCAGTCTCCTTAGGGCACTTACCTAGCCTTTGTGGGCTAATTAGAATTGACATATCCAATTAATTCATATGAATTCTTGCTTTTGCTAGAATTTCAATGTGAAGTGGATGGCATAGCCTGCTAGTGACACGTGAATAAATTTTCCAATGGAAGACTCACATTTTCTTTTCTATCTTTTTCTTTCTACACTAAAGGAATTAAAAAGAACGATGCTTGTAATGTTTGTGTCCTGTGTCATCTCGCACCTCTTGATAAAGCATGGTGCCAGCTGTCTACACTGCTTTTGATAACATTACGATGTACTTGATTAAAGCCTTCCACAAAAAGGAATCTTGTGAGAGGTTCTTATCAATGCTACCACAAACATTAATCTCCGAGATAAAATAGTGCTTTGCACTTTTCCTTTTCCATTGCTGGACAATATTTGTGGGGGACTTTGAGGTAAGAATGCACTTACATTTTCACACAGCCTTGAAGAAAGCAGGTATTTAATGTTTTGCAAGACTATGAGCACAGGAATGACAGCCAACCACTCGTGAGTTGACCACTGTGGAGGGAGAAAGCTCTAAGTTGTAAGTGTGAGGCTTGGTGCAAGTCAGGTTAAACCTTTTAGATCACTCTGGTCTTAAAATGACATTTATTATGTTATAAAACTAGTAGCAGTGCTGTCATACAAAAACGCTTGCACAAAATACTCAGCTGTCATAGCCTCTTACTTTAAGAGTCCCTGCTTTTATACATAATGCCATAGGCCACAGAATATAATGTCTCTAGCAAATGTGCTTTTCAGATAACAGTATTGCATTAAGTGGTGCTTAGCACTGAGCAACTGCGTCTTCCTTTTGTGTCAAAGTGGGCATTGCTTTGGCATTTCTTAGCTCTGTATAGCCAAAATGCCTGGATTCATGCAAATATATAAATCAAAATTCCATCTAGAGAAAACGATATGAAAAGTGGCTTAGATAACTGAATCTTGACCAAGAGAGCAAGTAAAGTGAGTACCCTTGTTTTGAGAACTGTGGAAATGTCTCTGGTTTGGGACAGTGCAGAAACACTGGCCAAGTTTATACATCGAGTCAGACTTGTTTTGAGATTTGTCTGGGGACTACATTTAAGATTGGGGTGGGTTTGGGTTTTGTTTTAGTTTTGGCAGATGCATCAAATTTTGGAACTGGTGCCACTTCAGTGGTTGAATATAGTGCGGGTCTGGCTGTAGGAATTCATCATTCTGCTGCTCTTTATTGGCTGGCATAAAACATAATTACTGGTTGTTAATGCAAATCCATGTTAATTTACTGTGTTGAGACATCCACGTGTGCACTGACTTGTAAAAACCAAGTCTCATGTCAGTGGCTTAGACAGTCTTTATCCTTGTTTAATTTCTTCATGCACAAGAAGGGGAAAGCTAGCAGGAGCAAAGAAGTGCTGTTTCAGTACTGGTAACTTTTCAGTTCTATGTTCCGGTGTCTTGCATGCTATACATACTTTATTATAGATGTATTCTTATAGTAAATAATTTTACTGCTGAAACAATTTCACTGATGACTTCATATCATTGCTACAAGAAACATGGTTGGAAGTGGTTGGCCTGTTCTCATCATGAGGTTTTGGAAAGTTAGTGCTCCATTCTTTGTAAAGCCTAAAAACACAGATCTTGCAAGGTGTGCTGTAGTTTCACAAGATTGCCACTAAACCACCATCCTTTTGTACAAGAGATAAGTTTTAAGTTCAGGAATCTTGGTGGTACCTCTTCCATTCTTATCTTTTATTGCAAACACAAATAGTACTTCAAGCAGTGTAGACGGAAGGAAGACATTGTTTTTCTGAAATCAGGACTTGTAGCAAGGAGGGCTTTTGTGCTTTCTGTCAGAAACCAGCATATGGTTTTGGTGTATTGGTAGATAACAGCACTAACTTGGATACTGTTGCATTAAACAATATATAATTTAAATCCATTAGCCAGCTGAAATTGATAATTTTGACTTGGCATGCTTCGTTAAAAGCCATTACCAAAGCTTTTTCAATTCCCATATATATTTGGGTGTGAGACCCATCCAAATATGAGTGATTCTGAATGCAGAGAGGAGGGGCTTTGTCACTGTGCTGCCCGTGTCTGCCCCAGCTCACCCCTGCAGCATGTCCAAGAAGTTTTGGGTGTTTCAGCCAGTCTCATCCAGGGGTGTATCCTACACCAGTGACTTGCTGGGAGAAAATGCACTTGGTCCTTGCGAAGAGGCATGAGCCATATGGTCAATGACAGGTGCCTGTAGCCTCTGTGGCCAGCTATGAGGTGGCTTTCCCTGGCTTCCAGAGCTTGTGCCATCAGCCTTAGTGTGCAGGTTACATGGAGGCAAGTGAGGAAGGAGATGTGGGTAATTAGCAAAACAGATGATTGAAAATCAGGCCTGTTCAGTACCTCACTGAACAGTTTGTTATTCCTTACACTGTGATTTTAAATACCTGTGCATGACTCCTGATTTGCTAGCATTGCAGTAACATGCTTGTGGTGTGCCAGCACTGAACACCTTAGAATTAGAGCAATGAAAGCAGTGAAAGACAGTTCATTGACTGGATCCAGTTAATGGAATAATAATTCAGGCCTAGATAATTACATTAAATGTAGGGTGAAGGTATATTAAATTAATAGTACAGGGTTCTATTTTTGGAACAAAAAGGAAGAATAATGCACGGTATTGCAGGAAGAGATTCACCATAAAATGAATAAAGTATTATTCCACTAACTTAAAAATTATTATTTTTTTAATTACCCAAAAGCTCAGTGATGCACAGAAATTGTTCTGGTTTGTTCATGTGTTCAGTGTTTTAAACCCCAAAGAAATTGTTGTCTCTGTAATGGTCCATGTGAAACGCATTGGTAATTCTTAATCTTGTAATGAAAATAACTGCACTACTATGTAGACAGTATTTTAAATAATCAGGCATAAACGTTATTATGAACTTTAAAAATTAGCCTTCTTTTTCCCAAGGCTGTAGATCGTTTGTCACCGTCAAGGATCGCATTTTATGTGTTACTTGTGTTTCATTTGCAAAAGCTTCTTTCTCCTGCAGAAAGCACTAGTTAATATTTTCTTCAGGATCATGCACTCAATGATGCAATGATGCAATGCACGTTACATTGCACTGGTAGCACGCGCTATACCACAGCAGTTCTCTGTGCAAAGGCAATGCTGGGAGTGTGTCAGTGTAAGTCAGGAATGACGACTTTTGCCCTACGAAGAATCGCTTTCCTCATTTACAAGGAGCAGTTTCTGTCATAAATTCCCAGTAAGTTATTTTTCACAGCGCTCTGTGTTACAATAGCAATTGCTATAAGCTGCCTGAATTCCTGAGTAATTATCTATGATCAGTTATTGTTACAGATAGTCAAATGCATGCAAATATATATATGTATGCACATGAATATTCACGTAATTGTTGACAAGTGTGAGCTGCTTGAGCAGCCTTCAGCAAATTCATGATAAAAATAAATGTACTTTTTTCACATTCTCATTAATGCCCATTCAGAAGAATCTGGTTGCTAATTTAATTTCTGTATGCTTCCCTCTGAATTTTTATGAATATATGTAACATATTTTTCCTTAACGAATACAATTTTCACATGGAACTACCAATCCTGCAAGAACCTAAGCTAAATATCTGACCTAAGTGAAACAAATGGTCAGTGTTGATGTTTTATTTCCAGAAGACAAGCCCATAATTTATTCCCTGAATTATTCATTCACTGCTGTTTAAAAGTCTAATTTTCTCTTAAGTACAGAACCTCTTATTCTCCATAATCTTGCATTTCTGCCTCATCATTCATTTTAAGAGGCACTTAAAAAATTGAGAAAATGAGACTTCCTACAAGGAAATGGCTGGTTTTCACACACAACTAGGATTATTATGAAATAAATAGCAAAGTTTAATTGGTCACAAGGTTTTAGTAACAAATAACAAAGGTTTGTAGTTATTGAACAGTGTACTACTACACACACGTATGACTTCATTAGATCTTGCTGAGAATGCAGCACGTGAATAAAGATCAGAGTACTGGAAAGGTGTAGTAAAAGCTTAAGACATTTTGTCCTTGCAAAAGGCCAGTGGAGTTCCCTGGATTAGCAACAAGAAATTTAAAGAAGAATTTGGGTGTAATTTCAGTATTTCTGAGAGACTTAAGTGCTGGCGGTTGCATGCAGCATGGAAAACAGCAATTGGAGACATGGGAACCACTAATGCAGGCGATATTTGGTCATCAGTTTTAAAGTTGGCAGAACATCTTCTAATATGTTTTTGGAGGTAATATCTTCTAGTCATCCTTTGGTCTTGTTTATTTATCATGGTATCCCCAGTCAGTATATTCTGCATAGCTTGTTTTCATACACATACGGGAAGAGGTCAAGCCATCACAGATGTCTGGCTTACGTATGTTTTTTAACTGAATCCATATACGGATCAGTCCTTACTTAATACTGAAATAAAGTGATTGGAAACAATTTCTCTTGTGATGAAGAAGCCACAAAATAGACTGACTTCCCCCATCCTCCTGGGTCTTGTTTCTGTGCATGTCAGAAAAGAAACGCTGCCACAGATTTATTTTCTTACTGATACTTTTCCTGAGAGTTGACATTGAAGCTCCTGAACATGCACACGTGTAAGTTTGACAGAGGACAAATGATATATGGATGGTGTGATACATTCACCATTTTATGTCAGTATGCTTACGAGAAGGTTTCATTATCCCATGCTGATGTAATATTAAGCTTTTGCTCAAAAATGTAAGAGAAGATGAAATGCATTTTGAACTGGAGACATTTTTTCAAATGCAAATTGACTTCCAGGGAGTTTAGACCTAAACTCTTTGTGAAGACAGAGTTGAGCAAAAGATGTGCATTAGAAGTACAGGGGGAGAGCAGTTAGGAACAGCTCAGAGGGATGCTGCTGAAGTTCCATCAAGAAGTAGTTGAAAGCATTCTCTTTCAGATAAACTGAAGTATTGTTTAAAGCAAAGGTTAGGATCAGTCTGATTAGGATTAGCCTGACAGAAATACTTGTATATTCTATTTGTTTAACATTGTAGGACATTTTAAAATCCCTGTGCTGTTTTTAATGAATTTAATTTTCTCCTATCTTTTTATGTTTTAGATACTTGTACCATAGTGATATGTTCTTGCTCTCTCTCCAGAGATAGATATGTATACATACATAAGCAAAAACATTAAGATGTTCCAGTTTATTCAAGCTTACCTAATTAGAGTATTTGGATATTACACAATTTAAGTCACGTTGACTTCATTAGGATTAAACAGACCAAGAAGGGCTTTACACAGCTTGTTCAGAGATCTGTAGCAAGAGCTACAGTGTAAAAGCTACTTGGAAAATGTTTAGTCAGGAGATACAAACACTGGTTAATTCTTGATCATCTTGACTATTTCGTAACAGAAACCAGTATACAGTGCAGATTTAGCCTGGGTCAAGCCCTGTCATAATCAGTGACTCTTCTGAGATCCATTAACAACAAACCTGCATGCTGTGTCTGAGTCTTCTCTTGATCCTCTTTTATGCATAGTCCCTTCAAGGTTCAGTCTCTCCATGTATTCTTCATGTTTTCAGAGAGGAATCTGCAGGGATATAACCTCACCTTCTGCTTTTCTCTAACTCTGTTCCTCTTACCAACTGTCCAGTCATTTGACTCTTTAACGCTTAAGCATAAACTTAATGATTGATTTAAATACCATATTCTGGAAAAACCTGTTTCAGAGGCTAGTCTACAGTCTTTTTGAGTCCAATTGTTAAAGGAAAGACTCTCATGTCTTTCTAATTCTTACCTGAAATCAGAAACACGTGGCTTTTTCAATAAAATACTTTTCAAGGCACCTTAATTGTGCTTGATGACATATATGTCAATTACAATGGAAATGCTAAAGCTTCTTCTGGAAGTAAAAGATATAATGCAGGTGCTGATTTTTTAAAGAAGGTTAAAACATCTAATCTTAACACTGTATCTACTTAATGTGTCTATTTACAAGATAATAGGAAGGCCTAGGAAGTGCTTAGAAGCACTGCGACAAGTTCCAAATTATAGACTCGGGAGACAAGAACACGTTGTGACACAATTTGCTTCTGGAAGGTGGGATAATTATAATGGAAGGGAGCCCAAGGGGGAGGAAAGCTGCACGTAGGAAAGACTCGAGGTGTGTCAGATAATACACTCTAATTTGTATTATGATGTTGTATATTTGCATAGTATTACCATAGTTATTAATAAATTGCAGACTTTCATTTTTAAGAAATCTCACTGTGTTCTGTGTATATAAACTCGGTTATAATACTGCAGTTTAACTGTTTTAATAAAGTGATAAGCAAATGTTATTAAAGGTAGTGAGAGGGATGGTTTTTATTACGTAGCATTTCTAATTTACTGATTTAGAACAAGAAGAGCTTTTAAAGTAAAAACTGAAACAAATTTGGGCACTGTTGTGCTTGAACTGCAGTCCCCAGCCATTAGGATGAAATGTATTATCTTCATACACTTGTAGTTTGCAGAACAACAGGGGCTAGGATTTTATGTATCTTTAAAATCTCATCAATTATTGAGTATTTCAGCTTAAGTAGCACATATACAGAAAAGCCTTCTATTTTTTAACTTTCCCTAAGGCAGAGCAAAGCAAGTTTATTTAGTAAATAAGGCTTCTCTTGTCATTTGAGAAATTCATCTTTGTTAATATCAAACCAGGTATAATTCTGAGTGTTAATATACAGTACAGCATCTTGTTGCTATAAAGTAACTGGAATGACCATTACAGTAGTAATTCCACTGGATGGTTACTACAGACAGATAAGTTAAACTGCACAGAAGTGGGGATTTGTGATAAGACACAGGGAGATTGTCACATCATCAGGGTTCATTTACCTGTCATTCAGAGGCCCCATTCCTCTGCTCACAGAGTAGGTGGTTACGATGAACATGACCCTGTTAAAACCCTACTGTGCAGTGACAAAGCCTGACACTGTATGAACTACATCTGACATGGGGTTTCCTTAATAAAACTTACTCCATTTCTTTGATTTGATACCAAAGTAGATATTTTAGCACTTTATCTGAAGTCTGTAATACTTAAAGTGGGTCATATTCTGCGGAACCAAGGTTTAACACACACTTTTGACTTAGTATTTTCAAATGTACGCTAAAATGTGTTTCCTTGTTCAGGTAATTTCAAACCAAGGACCTTTGTGATTTACATGAAAAATTCAATTTACCTCCTTCAAATTGATAGTCATATAAAAGATATTCCACTTGGGAATTCTTTTTAGAGCGGGAGATGACACACCTGATGGAAATGCGCTGCCTCACAAACTTTGACTTCGTACTGTTCTCAGAATTTCGGGTTCAAGTTGTATCATGGAAATATCACCACAAAATTTTAACTGATCTGCCTGATGAAATCACAGAAATGGTCAGAGACAAGAATAAGGTTTCTGCTGTGTTTGCCGTCAGGCTCTTAGCCTTACAAACATACCTCCAGGGAGGAAAATGAAGACAGAAAATGTGTTCTGATTGTTTTCATTCTATTTATGTGTCAGAGCTATTTAGGCTAAAATCGCAGTGTATGATTATTTTACGTTTTTGCTTTTATTAAACAGGCTGTTTGCCTGGTTTTATTCAGTCAGTGCTAAATGACTACATGCTATCACAAGCACCATAACTTTCCTTGCGAAGATACGACCTTTGCAGGAGCAGCATACACAGCAAGGCAGACAGCAGGGAGTTGTGGGATCCCATCTGGCATGTCACGTTTTCCCAAAGGAGATTCTAAAAGCCCAGAGCTGCCTTGGGGAATTCTGTTTCCTTGTCATCTCAGAGCCCTGTGCTCGACCATGCCCCCTAAGGAGACTGGTGGGAGAGGTCTTGTGCTGTCATGCCAGGGCTGTGAGCGCACGTCCCTGGGACCAGGAGGGCTGAGAGGCAAGCAGGGACCGACCGGGCCTGCTTTCCTGGCAGAGCAGGGGCAGAGCATCCCTGGAGAGCTGCATCTGATGTAGGAAGTCCACAGTAACTTAAAGTCAATTTGTGCATAATCTGAGAACAGGTTGAAGACCACTGTGTAGTGGGGGAGATGTTCCTGAAGATGGAGCTTTTAAATTAACCTCCTAATCCTGCTCATTGCGCAGTGGTGCTGGCCCTCAGGAAGAGGGCATGGCAGCATCTTTCTCTGGCAGTTCACAGATACATCTAGGTTCTAGCAATCAGGAAGGTGAGGCCTGAGGAAGAGTGGAGTGTGCCATGAGTCCAGATGTGCTGCTTTCAGGGTGGGCTGGTGTGGGAGCAGCCAGCTGTGCTAAGCACGGCTGTGTGCTGAGGCAGGCTGATGATGAGGGGCAAAGGCAGAGCTGCTGCATGGGTTTGTTAATGGTCCTGAGCTCACATTTGACACAGAGACCTGCAGTGGTGGCTACCACAGTTGGACTGGGCTCATAAACTGTGGGGATTCCTTAGGCTTGTGCATGGAACACAAAAATGGGAGTGTAGCACAATATTTAGGTTGTCGTATTTTAAATGCCTTAACATGGTGAATTTAATATAAGATGTTTGAGATTCTGTCAGGGCTGTTTCCTTTAATCTCCTCAGTCAGATCTTGGCTCTGCACTTCCATTTCTCTGAACCTTACAATTCAGTGAAAATGGGAACACTCACAAAATATCACCTACAGAAAAAGCAGTGTATACATCCATGTGTTTATATGCATTTATTCAGAAATTACATTGACTACTTACATGAATGGCAGCATCAAGAAAAATTACTATAATTAAAAATAACTCTGGTTTTGAGGTAGGTTAAAGTCATCACTTATTCAATATAAATTATCTAGCTAAAATTATATCCTCTGCCAGGTAAATTTTGATGTGCACACGTTTCTTCTCTGTGACACATTACAGCAAAGCAATTTCATTATATTAGTACTTTAAAGTATATCATGCTGCGGTGGGGTGTCCACAGAAGAAATAAACTCCTCTTATATTGAAGGTATTTCCTGCTCTGCTATTCAGGTGTTTACAAAAAATTTGATTAGTACTTACCCTTTTTTTCCCCCATTGTACTTGTTATTTTTTATTTCAGTGTTTGCTACAATAATTTGGACTATTTTATCTTAGTGGCTAAAATTTTATTCACATAAACTACTCATTTGTGATGTTATTACACACCTGCTGTAAGATATGAGAACACCCTATGCTATAGCTGAAGACTTTTCCTCATTCCACCTCTTTGAGTATGTACAAACCACAGGTATTGTATGGTCAGATGGATAAAAGGTTTTCCCAGTTTTCCCACTGTCTTCTAAAAACAGAACTTCAAACCAGAATGTATGTACAAAGCAGGACTTGCAATATAGACACAGAGCAGCAGGGTTCGTGTCACACTGCATTTAGCTATTTATTTCTGCAGTTTGGATTTATGCAAAAAGGAAGAAATATGTGTTTGGAGACAGATTCCCTGGTTTTCAATTTCCAGTATGCATTTTTAACTATATGGAATATTCAATAACTTATTTTTTACATCATCCCTTACACTCCATCAGCACTTTGACCAGCTGAATAAGCCCTGGAGCAACCTGCCTTGTCTCTTCCCTCTTTCCACCCTACAATAACCTGAGTCACTAGAAACACTGGAACAGGCATCTCCAACCAAACAGGAGAAGGGAGCTGGGGAGATGGCAGGAATCCTCACTGGCAGTCATTACAGAATGAGATTGCTAACACTGAAAACTGTGTTTTCCAGACAGCAAGCAGACTTACCCTTAAACACAAATCAATTGTACATCTCATTAGCAAGTGTCATTTTCAGCACAGCTTCATCTTGGCATTATCACTAATGATATTCTTCCATAATAAACTTGTCTGGCTTTCATCTCATTTGCATTTCATTTCTACCTCTTGAAATCCTTCTTTTCAACTTCTGTTATTGTACAGGGCATTAGGTATTCCTGAGCTCTAACCTAAAATACACTACTGCATCAATCTGAACAAATCAGATAACCTCTAGGTAACTTCCTTTATTTAATGTGAAGGTAATAATGCTATAGTATATTACACTCAGTGAATATACAGAATCTCTCATTGTTTGAACAGTGCTTTTATGTGAAGAAGCTTGAGTAAACATTTAGTAGATTTACCAATTTACAGTCAAGTCTTCCTGTGCTCAAGATGTCATTACTTTGGCCCTGGCCTCCCAGTTACCCTTTCTGCAGTGCGCCTGTCAGGCCTGCTTGACTGAAATGGAGTGTGGTTGACTTCAGTCCACTTTCTGTTCTCACTAAACAGTTTATAATTCAGATTTAGTAATAATTTGACAATTTGTATGACTGTGTAGTTCTGGACAGGCAGTGTTTGGGGTCACTTTTAATAGTCTGTATTAATTCTCTAAACCTGTATGTCCATTTCCACAGATCAAGTAAAGAAAAATTGGTAAAAATGACTGTGCAACAGGGAATGGATTAAAACTTGCTTGGCTCTTTTTTTCCCTGCTCTTGGTATGAAAAATTATCCTGTCTATGCTAATGGCACCCCCTTGTCCCTTTTAGAGGCTTTTCCCTTTTTTTTTTTTTCTTTCTTTTAAAACCAGAAATTATATCTAGGATAGGATAGGAAGAAAGAAATCACCTGCCAGGAGGAAGAATTTTACCAGCTCAGAAGCATCATTTCTGTGGTGCATCTCACAATAATAGCACATATTTAGCACAGCAAGAGCAGAATATATGGCTGTGAAACTGAAGGCTGGTACAGTAGCTGGGATAATGAGTTAGTCTAGCAGGTTTGAGACTATCTCAGTCATCACCATGCAGATGAGATGCCTACAGGAACTGGAAGTGATACTTGCAGTGTCACGTCTACAGAACAAGGCTACCCATCTACTTACTTGTTATCATAAACTGCATCTCTTCCAACTGTGTTTTCAGGTGCATTCCCAGAATCTGAATCATTGCAGTTCACATCTGTGTGTGCACCCGCTTGCCTGCTCTTTTCTGCTCCGGAACAATCTCTTTTATATCAAGGCATCCTGGTTGCTGATGAGGGAAGGTGCATATGGAGAGAGAAACATGCAGCTGACACGAGGTTGGCTGGGTGCTGAGAGTCAGGATGAGGTGCTCAGAGGTGCTACTTTTGAGGATTATTTCTGACTTTTTCCCATTTTATAATTAATTATGGTAGTTTCATTTTAAAATGATGATCTTGGATTTAAGGCAAGCTTAAATGTAGAGCAATATAATTCTTGTCTTCTACAGAGATACTGATTCACTGTAATTTTTTGTAATATTTTTATCTTTTCCCCTTTACTGTGGCTTGTGAAGTCTCAGCTAAACCACTCACTTGCATCAGCACTTCTACTGTGAGGAACAATTTCCTTTCATCTTCTGATTATCTTTATGAACATACTTTGTCTGCGCTTTGCTATATTTTGAATTTGATGCTCACAGTAATTGAGGTTGCCATTGGCATGTAATTAATAAAGATAAAACAACGAACTTACTCGTTCACTAGGTGGATTTCCTCAAATGCTTTTTCTGTTCAATTCTGCATATTTACTAATGACTTGAGAAGATCGCTCCAGTTGCTTACTACTTGGTAGCATCTAGCATACTTTCTGGCTTTTATAGCTTCACTGGCCAATCTGTTTCCCTTTCAGCTTAGCTTTTCTTGGCAGTAAACTGAGAGGTTTCCAGAGCTTTTGTGCAATAGTGAATTACTGGGGAAATATTTTCTGCTTGCTTCCACAGGGATAAGCAAAGCTGGACGTGGAAATAAAACCAGGAGGATCTGGTTTAGCATCTTTGTAACATCTTGTTGAGTGTGCAAATTCAAACTCTTTCTGAGGGGAAACCAAGCACTGTCTAGTTGGTTGCTAGTCAGTAAAGGCATCCTGATATGTCCATTTAGTCATCATCTTGGCACAAGGAGAAGCTGAGAGAAAAATAGGGCAGGGGAAGGAATTCCTTCAGTGCCTTAATAAAATAAAGATTTGCTACAAATATAAAACAGATGGCATATTAATATCAAATACAGCTGGCTTTTTAACATTAAACTTTTGCAAAATAGAATGACTTGCTTTAGTGATGCTGACTAACTGCACAGTATTTGTTATGGAAAAAAGATGAAGAGCATTGTTCTCATCTGTAGCTAAACCATTGCAACTTCCGTTTATTTCACTGCTCAATCTTAAACTCAAATTCCAAACCTCATTGACTGTGATGCTTTAGGCATGATATGTATATAACAAATAAATTAATTCTGCCCCTACTATTTAAAACTATTTTAAAATCTGAATTCTTTGCAGAACTGACTCAGATAGCAAAGTGTCTCCATTCCTTGTAGGTTGCCCTCCAAGCTAGAGGCAGGGGCTTGATTTATTTTTCAGTGTGAGCTCTAAGCAGGAGAATGGCTGGCAGAGAAAGCATGGTCCTCAGGATGAGCTGTAAGTGGTCCAAACAACTTCACCCAGTGTTTGTGTTTTGTTTGACTTCCATCCAATTCCATTTCATAAGCTTGTTATTGGTCAATGCATTTTCTTTTTTTTGGTGTTGGAAATTACGATTGCCAGTAAAAATATCCATATTGGCATCCATCAGATTTTATGCTGTTTGCAGTTCTTAATTTTCTGTTTTGAGGAACAAGTTCAGGCAAGAAGAATGTGATATTCATGATGTAACATAAACAGAGTTGAAATTAATAGTGGGCAATCAAATCACAGTCTGAAAGTTGATTTTGTTTAAATGCTCATTAAATTCTTTCACATGCTACATCCTGGTGTGGGAGCAGGAAATCTGTGTTCAATTCAGTATGTTTCAGACTTTCTATGTGAACCTGACTGAATTATTTAATGTATTTGAGCTGAGATATCTTTGTGCTTGTTACCTGGGTCTAAGTGGGGAATTGGCTTGGTGATAAAAGGACAGAGACATAGATGAAGCAATGTTGGACAAAGGGAAAATGGACTTGTGTGTGGGAATCTTTACTTAGATAAAACACCCCAACCCTCCCCCAGTTCCCATCAGCACTGGAACAGTGGAAGAAGATCCATTAAGACGTATTAAATATGAAGACCCTGTCAGTGGCTGAAGTCTCTGAACACTAACAGCTGTTACAACATGCTTGATCTTTTCTCAGATTCTTCCCTGTGCAGTTACTGGACACAGGAGTACCATGTCTTTGTTCTGACCTGATTTGACTGTTCCCATCTTACGTTACCTATGGGACAGCTGCTCACCACCAATAGCAGGGTTCAGGAATTTTCCTGTAAAAGCATAAGTGAAAAGGAAGTTCTGCCAAGGCTAAGTCATTCCGACTTAGTGGAGACACTGACACAATCTGTGTGAGCAAGATCCAGTGCAGTGGGGCTGCTAACACTTGCTAAACTTGCTATACACCACATAGTCAGCTAACACTGAAGCATAGCAGGTAGGGATGACGTTCTGACTCATCCCCACTTTTTGAAAATGGGAAAGACCTTCAGACTCAGCATATAAGGATTCTTTTTGCCTTCCCCTTGGTGACATAGCTAGACCAATGGGTTTGCAGAAACCAGGCATCCATAAGTCCCCCAGCCTTTCAGCCAGTACCATTCAGAATGTTTAACTTCTTGGTTTATGTAGCTGACAATGCACTATTTCACTTCATTGTGTATCTTCTTCTTTCCCCTCAGAATTATGGTTTGGAGACTGAAAACCTGAGAACTCTGTCTCACAAGCTGAATGCCTCAGCCAAAAACCTTCAGAACTTTATAACGGGTAGAAGGAGGAGTGGCCACTATGATGGCAGGGCCTCCAGACGACTGCCAAATGATTTTCTTACCTCTGTAGTTGACCTGATTGGTGCTGCCAAGAACTTACTAGCCTGGCTGGACAGGTAATTTACTATTCCTTGATCCTTTATGCATAAGAATAATTCTTTGGGTTGTTTTGTGTTTGTTCTGTCTTTTTCTCTTGTACTCTTACATTCTAATATTAAAATGCCAGTTCTGGAATTCTAGTTCTAAATTTGTTTTGGCAAATTTCTCTAAAATAGGAGGGAAAAGTCTAGTACCCTTTTCTGTCAGGAGGGTGTTAAAGTTTTCTCTAGTTACTTTCAGTCTGATAGTATTTTATGTGAAATGAACTGTTTTGTCCTATTCCAAGTTGACATTTCACTGCCAGAAGAGGCAATGTCACAGGTAATTTCAGAAAGAAGGGCAAGGAAGAAAAGATTGTAGAGTTTGAGCTGTCCTTCAGCCATCAAAGGAGACACAAAAAAGCTGGAGTTGAGCAAATCAATTAAGAATATTCAAAATAAATTATAGTACATGCTTTGCCTGAAATTTAGCTTTACTTATTAGAGTTCTTATCAAGAGCAGGATTGATGTGTTAGATACAGTTGTGGTGCTAGTTCTCAACAATCAGTCATTTCCAAGTTCAGAATTTGGTGTACGTATCTCTCTGAATAAATGCAGTTAAAATTTTGATGGTGGAAAGACGGAAACCAAAGCACAAACTAGCATCAGAGCACTTATGTTTTGTTTCTCTTTCTTTAGAGTTGTAGCAACAAATAGTTTTATCTTGAATCTGAATGCTTTCAAGTGTATAAATGGCACCTTAGAAATCACAGTGAGGGTGAATCACCTTCCTTTCCAGGATTTGTATAATCCTGGTGACATTTTTCTAACCTAATGCCAGCAGTCATATTCTCTTGGGCTATCACCTTGTCAGTTCTTATGAATTCAAATGGGGCCAGATTCAGCTAGAATCTGCAAAGCCTGAAGAAAATCCGAGGGTGCAGGGAGCTGTTAGTGACTAAGCAAGCATTACTTTGCTGTCTTAATTAAGGTGCTAACTGCTGCTGAAGAGTGGTGTCATATTGGAAAAGCTGTCTTTGTAATAAGCTGCACAAAGGAAATCTGGACTATTGACAATTTTTAGGACGTTCCTATTTCCACTTGCCACAAGAACTATAACTTCCGATATTCTGGCCAGAATCCAGTTTACAGCCTTCCTGCCTACCTTGTTTCTTGTTTCAAAGATATATTTTAGAAAAATTGTGTAACTTGCTACTGGAAATTGTTATGATTAGGTATTTCATATTTCTGTGATGTAGAATTGATCTCTATATTACGTGTTTCTGCTTATTTGGTGAACACGAGGAGTCATTGTGAAGTCTGTACTAACCTACCCTTCCTTTCTGACAGGTCTCCATTTGTCAGTGTGACAGAATACTCACTGCTGAAAAACAACATTGTTCAACTGTGCCTGGAACTTACAACCATTGTGCAACAGGTAGGAGTGATTATCTTCCTATCTGAGTCCTCCTCATTCTGATGCTTAAAAATTGCAGTAGTAAAAACATTGTTAAGCTTTCACTTCATCAGAAAAATTGTTTTAGCTTTACCTCTCTTTCTCTGGGAGTGCTGGGAAGGTTTCATGTCAGGTTATCTGCCACCATGCAAGTGTTAAAAAAAAGAACAAAGCTGCAGTGGGAAACAGCATAACTACTGCTAACAGTTTATTACAGGTTAAAATATGAATGATCAAAATTCTTTCAGGGCAAGTTCTTAGAATACATACAAATAAATGTGTTTGTACTGTGGCTTGCTCAATTAAAGGAGACCCAGTTACCTGAAAGTTGTTTAGTGATTAACATGAAATATTCATAACACTGAGCAAACCAAATATGGAACAGATAATGGTAGTAGTGTTATCATCACTAATGTTCATTAATTAATTGTAATACAGTACTGTCCACAGGTACACAAAATAAATTTATCTGGTCTGTGGTACTACGCAATATACAAATAATAATAGCCTCTAACAGTGCCTGCCCCTGAAGTAAGATAAGAGGTGACACACAGGTACAGAAACACTAAGTGGAAGCTGGTTTTACAAATATTTACAGTGAGCTTCTCCTCTTGTGAGTAGATGAAAGCACTGATGAGAAAAAGCAGTGTTACTGCAAGATGTGGAGAGGTTAAAGAACAGGCAGGGCTGTCTTGTAATGAACCAAAAGAGAAAGATGAAAGTGGTGTAGGAAGGAAAACAAGAAAAAAGCTTAAAGCTGTAGTTTCATAAGCACTGTCTAAACGACTGGCCAGTTAAATGGCCCTGCCTCCAACACAACAATTAAGTATGGAGTAGCTGCTTTCTGCAAACTCTTCTTTCTTTTCCTCCTCTTCAATTTCATTTTAATTCTTGGAAAAAAGAATTAAGGTTGATAAGTATCAGTCTTTGTATTTTCCACTATTATCCTTAATTTATAATATTCAGCTTTATTCCTGTTAGAAATTTTGCCCTTTATGCGTTTTTACAGTGCAAAACAAAGATCCTTTTTCTGTTTTCTTGGTTTAAAAATTCCTATGTAGGCATTTAATTATTGATGTATCTTTATTAAGCTTTCTCTTACAAGGTGTTTATAGCACTAGGCTATTTTTGATTTACAGACTAAGCAAAATGAACTTCTCTACAGTATAAAAAGTTTGGATTCTGATTCTGCCCTTCAGCTGATATTGCACTTTGTGTGTTTGATTTTTCCCTGTGGTCTAGGTGAGAACAATATACTTTTGAATTGCTGTTTCCCTTTCTGTCATTCATTTTGCTGGTTTTGGCGGATGAAATTCAGTTCTGCTTTGCCAGCAATAGTTTCGTAGTTTGGTTCTTTTTTTAATTCCGAGTCTTCAGCACCACTCCCAAAGCTGTCCTCCTTTTGACAGCATAAAAACAATCTATCTTTTAGCATGAACTCCAAGACATTCCAAGATGAGAAATGTTTAATTAGTTCTTCAGGTCTGTTAAAAATCAAGTTTTGTCTTTTTCTTATTGTCAGGTCTGGGTTGTTTGATAGTCATCTATTGAGTCCTTTTTACAGTAGACTAAATTTAGCAACCAGAAAGAGTAATAAAAACCAAGATCATTACTAGGGAGAATGTTCTGATGTTACTAAATCTGAGGAAAATTGATCTTAATGTGTGAAAGCAGAAATGTTTCACCTAACCCAGAATTTCAGTCTTAACTATAGGCTAAAATATGAATTGAAAGGTGGAACTAATAGAAACCTGGATTTCAGATCCTTTCAGGTACTCTTTGTTTCATGAACAATGTATATTTTAGGTGTCTAATTTAGTCAGTGTGAAAGTAGCAGACAGGGCTATGCATTTGGCACATTGTGGAATGCCTTCAACCTGATGATTTATTTTGTGCAAAATTAACACACTTTTGTGGTTAACTTATAGCTGCCACTCAGGGTGAACTTCCTTCTGAATAGGGGGCATTGGTGCATAACCTTAGTTTAGTACAGACACTGCGTGTGAAGCTTCTTGCTGGGATGTACTGTATGTATCTGAGTGACATACTCTTAGCTCTAATCAGGAAGTAGGTTTTTAGCTTTTATGTCATGTTTTTTCTCTGTATGACTGTGAAGATGACATCTTCATTCGAAATTTAAACTAAACATGAACTGCAATGCTGGATATCATTATTTACACACCACATAAATGCTATGATGAGTAAGCATTCACTTGTTTATTTGTAAACAGTATTTTTTCATACTGGTTATGAGAATGCTGATCTTTAGCTTTAGAGGAGTTTTACACCTCTCCATTTATGCTTGGGATTGTACTTTACTCAGTTTTCTTATCTCTCACAATATCACCTTCATAGAATAAGCAGGGAAACTATGAAAGAATAGCATTATGCAGAAAGCTGCAGGCACATCCTGATTTTAAGGTGTGATGTCCTATCAAAATGTGCTGATGACAATGTGCAAAAAACAGCATGTTAGAACAGAGTATTGAAGTGTTTGAGCTGCTGACTTCATTTTGAAGTGCAACTTTAGCTTCAAGGTAGGCTAGCTCTCCTTTCTCCTCTGAAAATGAATCCACCAGAGTTACTTAACTGAATTTGGATTTGGTCATGCTCGAGTGCCAAGGTTACCCTGGAGGAAAGATAACTGAAATAACAGTTGAGGAACAGGTTTGGAATTTTGTTCATAAAATGTAGACGCTGGTTAATTTTTCATTGAGTAGAAAGAGTTCACTTGTTCTAATAGAAATGGGTTTCTGATTTTTTTCTGTTTCTGTCTGAGATGTTTAAACTTGTGATAGATGCTTTTGGCACATCCATTATAGTGCACGAACAAATGTCCTCTAAACAAAAAGTTTGACTGTGCCTCGTGGAAGAATGTCAGCAAAACTCAGGCTAATTTTTTTCCAACAAATGCCAAACGAACTTTTGCTTGTTCTCCCCTTCATTAATGTTTAATTATCCTCACTGAGATAAATTCAGACACCATAACGCAGACTTTTACCCTACTTTTAGCCAAACACTTTGTGTTCAGGATGAAGCTTTGTTTTTTAAAGCTATCTAGTTTGTACTGCCATGAAAAGAAATTGTTTCATAGTAGTTTCCTGTACCTGGTATAACTTTTATTTGCTCCTCTGAGCAGGTGGTTGGACTAGATAACCTCCCGAGGTCCCTTCCAACTGAACTATTCTGTGATTCAGCAGCTGCCAGTAAAATCGTGGGTGTTATTTTCAGTTTGAACTTTGCAGACTTCAGCTTTCAGCCCCTCCATCTTATTTGGCTTGCGTTTGCTAAAGAACATTTTGTTATTGAACATCTGTTCACTGTTTTCTAAATATAGATTATGATCAAGTCTTTACCTTAATTAAACCGAGTAAAATAAGTTACTTCAGTCTATTTACCACTGCATCTTTGCCTAATTTCAGAGCAATCTCGTTCTTTTTAATTCCAGAAGTGTTTGATTTTGTGTATGCAAGCAATATGTTTTTAAATATCGTGTTGTCATATCCACCGCACGAAGCTTGCAGTAGATCTTTACTGCAGTGTTATATTGGGAAATGGCATTCAACTGGCAAACATCATAAAGTTTGAAGTCCTCTTCCAGGCTGCTCCTTTATAGGGTCTTTTTTTTTTTCAGTAGTTGACTTAACTCATGCAGGTTTATTGTACTAAGGTAATGAACTAAATAAATATTTTACTTGTGTTACTACCTTTATGTGTTGGTTAACTGTCCTCAACATTTCTTACAAAATGTTCTTTATGGTATCTATCTGCAAATTTCAGTAGTGCTTGCATTTTTCCCTTTTGGAAATAGAAACTAGAATTATGAACATAGCGTGGGTGAGCACAAGTCCTACTGACCTTTTTTCTTCATGAATATTCAAATAATGCTGTTTTGCTTTATCAGAGTTATGAATGTGTACTGTACCTTTGAAAGGTAGGTCGTTCTGCAGAGTGCAGAAGCTGACTTGTATGTAACACTGCTGCTGTGATTGTTTTCATAATTCCTGTATTTTACCATTTTACAGAGGGGAAATAGAATGCAGGTGCTTTGTTAAGAGTTTTTTTAGCTCAAACCATTTTTAAACATGTCATCCTGCCTAAGGAGGATGTAGGAAGAACATTACTATAACTATATTGTTTATTTCCTAAGAAAAATGGATCAAAATTCTATACATGTTAGTCCTGGAAGGTTTTGATTTTTTATTAATGAGGTCCCTAGTGCATAGCTGTGTATCAGAGAAAAATAAATCAGAAGAATATCGTGACCTACGTATCTTAATATGTTAGTGTAATATTGGAAGTGCTTTTAACCTCTCAGTTAAACTAGTCTGATGTATTTAAGCAAAAAAGTCAATATACATCTATTTTGGAAGGAATCCCAAAGCCATTAACATTTTTAATGCTAATGTAATCTTGAATGTGCAACATAAGTATGGCTGACATTAATTCTGCTCTACAAAACATTAAAATTTCAGTTTTTCTATACAAAATGCTTCTATTCTCTGACCTGAAGTAATTAAGTTTGTTCAGAATGAAGCTCATATTGCGTTTCTAGCACAGAAATTAAAGGAATAATTTAGAAAGGAGCATTAGCTCTGATGTCAAGTGGTATGCCCTGCTGTGATTATTTTGTTCTCTTGGTACTCAGAGGGTTAAAAGGAGATGGTGGATGTGCTGTTTTAAGTGTGTAAAACTTGTAGGGAAAACTGCCTTGGGCATTGCCATCCAAACTGACTAATTGAATTCTTTTTTTGTGCTCTAGAAAATAACAGTGTGGATACAGGAGAAACATCAAAGGAATACTTGACCATGAAATGCTAATATAAATTCTTCTCTGTGTTTCTTGGCACTCTCAGTCTTCTGATTTTAACTTTCTTACTCTGTCACAATATTCTCTAAACGGTGTTCACTTAGAAATTAATTTCTCTATAAAAGTGCTACTGTTCCAAAATAAACATGACCCTTGGGGCAGAGGCTGCGGTAGTTGCCTGTACCCGGGGCTGAGCGGCTCAGGCAAGTTGAATCAGATCTGCAGCAGCCATGGATGGGCGGAAGGACAAGGTCCTCAGGAGAGCATCCCAGGAACATAGTTTGGGGGCTGGGCACTGTATCCTCAGTGGGGGGGATACAGCTGAGGTTTTAAGCCCCTGGACAAGCGGAGCAGAGATCTGCCAGTCAGCTGCTATCTCTCTCACAGAGTACCACAGCCCGAGCCAATCTGCTTCTAGAGTAAATACAGTGGGGACGTTGGAATTATTTAATGGGAAGTTTAAAATAATCAACTGTTACTGCAAAGGTATTATGATCCAGGAAAGAGAAATTATAGGGAATCTTAAATTATTTGAGGGGGTCTTTTAGGTATATCAATAAGTTAAACTTTACTTGGAAACTAAACACCTAAGACACCTAAACAAGGCAGACTGTTTTTTACTTGTCATATCCTCATCCTTATAAATATGTTCTGAAATCCTCATCCTGCTTTGCAGAAAGCTTTTTCCAACACGGCATATCATTTGGAGAAGTGTTTAACAATCTCCCAACATAGCTTTTCTGTTAATCATTCATTTGCTTAAATGTAATTACTCAATGCACGTATGGCATTACAGACAGGAAGCTGGGCACTGGTGAGGTGAGGAGCCCACAGCTTGGTTGTGGAGGGCTCATAGGGCTCTGGGGCTCCCACCTCCCTCAGGGTCTGGTGTGGGTCTCCCTGAACACAGGGAGATGCTGGGTGGTACTGTGGAGCCCTGGCCGTGGTGGAGCTGCCTCAGTGCACCCAGGGCCTCTCCTGTAGCAAGGAGTGAAGCACTTGTGCCATGGCTGTGCCTTGCTTTACAGAGGGCTGTGCTGAGGAAATTCCCTAAACATTCAAAAGCAGTAGAGGCTCCTTTTAGGAATTTGTATGCTTTGTTCCACAAAGGAAAAGTGCTATTCTAGGCACTGTAGTATCACTAGATCAAAACAGACATTAAGGGAGAAATAACTCTTAAGTTACGGAGTTATAAGATTTATTAGTCTTTCAAAAATAGCTAAAATAGGAAAATGGCTGCTCTAGAAGTTACAAGCAAATTCAGAGGTTTATCAGGAATATTGTTTTTCAGCCCTACTTTAAATTGGTTAAGAGCAACATTGTGTAATGGAAAGCTGGGATGGAGTTGTTCTTTGGGAGGTCTTATGGCAGTGAAACCTCCTGGATATTCCTGGATCAGTGATCAGCATGAGCAGCCCTGTGTCCTTTCTCATCCCTTTTTGGTGTGGCTTGTGCCTTCCGTAGTTCAAAGCTCAAGCAGTTATGTGACTTCTGCAAGCAGATGGGACCACTGCTCTTTTCTGTCCCTTGTGCACAGTGTAGACAGTCAGGCCTTGGAGCAAAAGATGGAGCAGAAGAAACTGACAGAATGCACATGCGATGTTTAGCATCTTTAGCATTGTACTTGTCAAATATTGTCTGTCTCCTCTTCCTTCCCGTGCTTTATAGTAACACAATCTACCTAGTGATAGGTCTGACATGACTGCGCCCCGCACAGCTTGTGCGACAGGTAACAACCATTCTGCCTGATTTAAGGCCAGGCAGTGTAGCCCTTGCTCTGCACATCATTGAAAATCTGACATGCCACATTAATTATACCCAGTTACTTTTTTCTCACTATCATGACTCTGTCCCCCCCTGCTTACATTTATATTGTTGTTAGTTTTGAACACGAGTTTCAGGACTGTCAAGGGACGAATAGATCCCTGAGGTTAACTAGCCACAAGAGAAGTCAAGTGGCCTGAGATTGTAAAGTAACCTTTTGGTCATGACAAGCTCAAGAGCTCATTTGTCTTTACACGTACGTCTGTAAGAGATAGCTATCAGCATAAAGACGCCTTTCATTTCTTCACAGGACATTTAAAATAACGTGTACTTATTGTTTTTTGTTTATTTTGCCACAGGATTGTACAGTGTATGAAACAGAAAATAAAATTCTTCATGTGGTAAGTAATCTAAGTGTTCTGCTTTGCTCTTCTCTAATCCTACCCCATTTACTTAAATGATATTAAAAAAATTAAAGCTACTAGAGCAAAATAAAGTTTATTAATGTTTGACACAGCTTCTGATGAATTTTAACAGTTGCTAAAACTTAAAGTTTTCATAAATAAGATCAAGACCAGCGAGAGAGATCAGCTTACATGCTTTGTGACCCTGCCTGAAACCAACTTAGTAATAGCTCTGCTTCCTACCAGCCAGTTTACTAGCTGCCCCAGTACTCTAGATTTAACACTCTAAAATGTCCTTTTTTACATCAACATAAAGAAATGGAGATTCTACCCAAATGATAGTAATAAAATAACACCCACACCTGTTTATTTTAGCAGGCAAAGTCAGATGCTCCCTCTCACTCCCCTGACACAGTTCCTATATTCCTGTTATACCTATAGTTAATTGCAAATACATAATTATTGCTCTTAGATTGTTTTAGAAGCTTCACAGAACTCTTACTAGTATAATACACCTATTAGTATTGCTGAGGTGGAATTCTAGTAATGGATCCCTCAGACCTGGTGCCTTCACTGGTTGTCACACTGAGCCATTGGTGCACAGTGTGCACACAAAAAATACAGCGATGAAGAGGAATGGAAGAACCTTATATAAAAAGTTATTGATTAGATACTGGCCTGTAAAGTTCAAATCCTTTATATTTTACTGGCACTAAAAACTTGTACTGGCTGAGACAGAGTTAAACCCTATGGTGAAAGGGAAATCTCAAAGGATTTGCAAGTTCAGATAAGCTTTTGACAAGCTCTAACCAAGTGCCTGACTCGTTTTAGCAGGAAAACAGAAACCCCAAACCTTTTACACATACTTTGCTTCCAGCAGGGATTAAAATATGTCCTAAAACATTTATGTGCTGTTAAATTCAAAAGGCATGCAGTGACTTTTAGACAATAACTTACTATTCTGAAATAGCTTACCTGATTCTGAAATGGACTTCTAAAAGCACCTGAAATCTTCTGGGATTTGGAGTATGTGTGTGCATCTATGTATATATAGATACATATATGTACATTTTTATCTCATGATTCTAATTGCATATGACTTTCACAAATACATCTTTAGCACGAATATTACTTTTGACTTTTCTACCTCTTGTTGATGGTAACCTGAAAAGATGGAAGTGAAGAGAGAAAAGTTTCCATTTTTAAGCCTTCCACAGGCTCAGCAGTGAGAGTGTGATGAACCTTAAAGAGCCTAAATCCCAAGGCAGTAGAACTCATCTTAGCCTGAGCAAAATCATGTGAAGCTATGACCCGGAGCATCCTGGCTCTAAGAATTGACATGATTATCGTCATAACTCTGGGTAAATTGAGAAGAATCACCATCTTTCTAGCAGCATCTTAAAAAAAAGAAAATTTATTTCAAGGACACTGAATTAAAGAATAAGCTTTGTAAACAGTTAATTTCTTTTATGGTCTCTATATTTATTAAAAAAATAAAAAATAAGAAAAATAATTTTGATGCTCTAAAGTAAAAATTTACACTTGTAAGAGAATCTGTAATTCTTAAACACCACATGGCCTTTTGTTCTCTTTCTGAAAGATATTAAGAAAGGTATGCTTAGAAGTAAATACAGATTTATAGAATGATGATCAATGGTTGACTTTCTTCATTGGCTACTGGAGATATTCACTGAAGTGTAGATTTGTGTGGAATAGCTCCACACTGAGGGAGAATGTTCTCAGCTGCGATCACAGGGCACAGATGCCATTCCCTCAGTAGTCGTGGGACTGGACTGTGTCTACTTTGCACTCAAGTATTATGGGAAAAGACAAGTTATGAAGGAGTCATCTTCAGGATCACTCTGAACTGAATGCTGGAGGGTCAGGTTTCTTTTTTTTTTTGGATATCTGTTCAGCAAATGTGGTTGTTGGAACTGCCTCAGTTCTTTAGACTAATATAGTATGCCTCTCATAATAAATAAATGACAACCTGCTAGTTCTTTCTCTCAGCAGTACATACAAATTATTAACTATATCCATTCTACCATCCAAGCAGTAGCTGCCATACTAAAAAAACCTTTTGTGACATAGAAGTTTGCATGGCTTTTTCAAGACTTAGTGGTTACCTAGAGGGTCTATTGTCACGGCCCATTGAGGGAAGTCTAACAGATGAATGTTGGTGTTGAACCACCTGTAAAACTGTATGGAAAGTTCCTCTGCAACAGGTACTGAACTTCTTGAAGAACCCTTTTTTTTGTTTGAGATTTTCTGAAGCACAGTAGTATTGCGCCATCTGGAGAGCGTGCACTTTGCTTCTGTGTGCTTTCAGAACTAGTACTCAAGACTTCGGCTCTTCCCTTTTTTTCAGTGCCCAAAATACTTCAGCATGTGTTGGTGTACCATCCCATGTTGATAGTCCGTACCAAACATTACTTCCTGACCCTGGCCTTGGCATTATTTACAACTGGTGTCAGGCCTCTCTTGTATCTGCTGAACTTCTTTTGCAGCAAACTGATCTTTTTAAATACTCTAATACGATTTTCTTGAATATTTTCCTCACGATAAAATCCTACATAGATTTTATTTGATTTTCTGAATCATGGGGAGATCTTACAGATTCATAACAGTAAATTTGACTGAAACCTTCTTTGTTTATTTCATTCCAAAGTTTATTTACTGAAAAAGTATTTGAATTACATCAGAAAGTAGAAAGTGATATGTCTGGGATTTAGTCTGCATCTAATCTATACATATGATCTTAAATGTTAAAGCATAAGAGAGGGCTTCAGTTTGAAATCATCATAGTGTTTTGATATGTCTAATTCAAAAGCTGGATGAAAGCATATACTCACAGACAGGGTCAAACATGAATTCATAAGCAGAATAAACAGTAGGGTCCACTTTTTGAGCAAGCCAGTTTCTATGTCTCTGGTGGCAGAAGACAGGACCTAAAGTTTTGTTTAGGGGCTCTGTCCCAAAGCTGAAACTACTAGAAATATTTTGGGTAATGATGACCTTTAGGTGCAGTCATGCATATCTGAATGGGGGACTTTGCACCTTGCAACTGGTACAGAATACAGATGCCACATCCAGTACTCCAGACCTGTCCTTGGATTTCCAGATGAGTGAATTCAGGCAGTTAATTTATACATTGTGACAACTTTATTTGTTTAACCTATAATATGTCAAATGAGTTATTAGAAGTCTTCGTGCTTTTGCAAATGCCTGGAATAAAACTTCCCTTAAGAGATTTCACCAGAATTTGCTGTAATTAGGGAAAATGAGAGTATAGTCCCCAAAGGAAAATAGATGCATACAGCACAGCTTTGACCGGAAGAACATACAGAAATTCATCCATATGAATGCTTTCACTTTCAGATTAGGTTCAAATATTTTTAGGCAGTCTTTTTAAATGAAAGCTTTAAGCAACACATGCAAACTTGGGAATCAATCTTTATATATGAAGATTCTCCAAGAGTACAGATGGACTTCTTTCTAATCCATATAGTTGACAGTTTGCCTTTGAGAGACGTGTTTAGTCTTTCAGTAATTTCAGTGCAATGGAGTTCCTACTTCGAAGGTGTTTATGTGGATTGGCATTAAGATTTTGAGATCTTTAGCTGGAAGGCAGGATAAGAAAATTATTGCACAGTTGCAGTGATCCAGAACATCAGTTAAAGGATGTCTTCGAAGATGCATAAGAATTTTACTTCATGAAATTAGTTAAATAAGGCACTCATCTACCAATGTAATTTTTAACAAAGGAAACACTTTCTAAGTTATTTAATGCAGAATTCACCTAATGATCACTGCTGATCGGGTTGCTCTTTTGGTAGCCAAAATAGATTATTGAGTTGGTGGATAAGGCATTTATTTTGACATTTTTCACTTGACTTCCATTGTATTTATGTTGATACATTATAATGACAGATAGGATGTAGTTGATCAGGTTGTTTCTGGTTTTGTGTGTAGCTGGAGTTGAGAAGATAGTTCAGATACACAGTTCTCAGTGCACAGTAAAATGTTTTGATCAGAAGAACATGCATGTACATGCATGTAAACTTGTTTTGTAATTTATGGTTATTTTCTGTTCCCTTAACTTTTTGTTCTTAACTATCATATACCTGTAGTTTTTACAATGCTAAGAAGTAAAATTATCTATTCATTCTCAATTAGTTCTCAGAATAAGAACTTCTTCACTAGTAGTTTCAGTTTAATATGAGCAATTATATTGACTTGTTTTTCTTCGTAGTGTAAAACCTTGTCTGGGATTTGTGACCACATCATTTCGCTCTCATCCGATTCTCTGGTGTCACAGTCAGCACATCTTGAGGTAGTTCATCTCACCAGCATTATGCCCAGTGAGGGTTTGGTAAGTAGCAAAGCAGTTTAAAGTTTACCTGTTAGAGTACAGAATACAAGCCTCAGTTCTTCAGGGTGATAACTTCTTTTGATTTATCGTGAAATCAGAATGTATTTACATGCAATGTCCTACTTATTTGGTAAACTGATTCAGATTTCCGAAAGTGGTTTAATTAACATTTATCTAAATAAAGGAATTGTATTTTTTTTTCAGAAATTAAAACCTTTTTTTACCTAGGGCTTCACGTGCAACTGGTAACTACATGAGCAGCTAGGGAAAGGTTATAGCCATTTGATAGCCATATTGCAGGTTTTGGCATGTACCGAAGTAATCCCCAAATACATACATATACAAATAAAATGAGCTAAATATCGTTAACGTGGTTTGAAAATGATTAGTGGGAGATATGTTTCTTGGGGTTGCATAAAAATAGTTATATGCCTCCCTACGGATTCAGTTCAAATAAAGCTTTCAGAAGTATCATCCCAGAAACAAAATGAAATCTCATAAATTATTGTTGACTGAGCAGACTAGTCAGGTGTCTTTTGAATGCCACAGCTGCTCTGCGGTAAAATGGGTCACACCATTAACATTTTGTTCAGAGGTAATAATTAAATAATTATTTGGCTACCACTTTTAAACAATAATGTACTGTTACATATTTTGGACAAGGGATTTTTGTGAAGTTTTAGGGGCAGGTGGTAAAGATTTCTGTCTCCTCTCAGTAGTCCTTTACTTTACATCCTGCTATTGGTATGCTGCAGGAGGATAGGGGTTGTGCTTGGGAACCTAGTGCCTCAATAAAAGCTAAAGAATAAGGTAGCACTGCAGGCATGAGGATGTTCTTGCACATTCTCCTCAAGAGACAGACTACTTTTTCCAGTACAATCTCATATAATGTCTCCAACTGCCCTCTCAGGGTTCGGGTTTGGTTTTCTTGGGTTTACTGCCCCCCAACCCCTAAAGAGGAGGTATCCAAGAATGTTGTTCCTGGGTTGGTGGAAGCACCCGGAGGAGCTAAAAAAGGAGGAGAAGTTGGTAACCATAAGACTTACCTGCCAAATATCTCAGCTATAACAAATAAAATACATGTGAGTGTTACTATAGGCATTCTGGCATGTTTCTTGACTGCGATTCAGTGTGATTTACAGTTAAATTTCTGCTAGTTGAGATGTGGTGTATCATTTCAATATCTTACTCTTTGGTCTGATATAGAATAGCCTGAATTGAATGCAAATCCTGTCAAAGTTACAGGAACATGATTTTGAGGTGTGCATATTAATTTGAGAATGGTGTATTTTAATAACATGAGGAGGTTTTGTATGACTGCATAAGTTTCCTTTATTCTTAGATTAAGTCAACAAAGATCATTACAACAGTATAAAACGCATTTAATTTTAATTCTGTGGCATCACAGATGCAAAGCCTAGTATGTAATCCTGAAGACAGATACAATTTGCCTGCTGTGCTCCTGCATCCCAGTGGCCAAATGTGCTCCCTCTGTGGCCCAGTTTCCCCTCTTGGTCTGATTTCTGGGTTAGTGCAGGGGTGTCCAGAAATACCAGGTCATTTACAGTTTGTGTAGTATATATGCTGTAAATCAGTCCGTGCTTTTGACTCACATTAGGACTAATACATCCTGTATACTAGTAGTCTGGATCTCTATGTAGCTTTCCTTTCTATCAAGAACTGTAACGTATTTCTGCTGATCTACTTAGAGGAAAGGTCGCTCTCAGTGCTAAAGAGAATGTGAACAAAGATAAGATGCCTTTTCCTCAGAGATGATGCAGTATAACAAGCAGGGCTTGGCAGTGCTAGTGTTTCCTGTTCAGTGATAGCTCTAGATCTAGGACAGGGGTGTAGACTGCTGGAGGACAGGAAGAGTGTAGCCTACTTCAAAAATGGCATGTCTGGTTGTGAGCTGAAAACGTGCAATATTAGGCAGGTGTCTTTCCAGAGCCCCTGGGAATGAATGATATACTTTCTGAGCATCTTATCATAAAGTATCAGGTTATGATTTAAACCTTTAATGTGTGAGTGTCAAGATGAGAGTTGTTGACTGTATTGTTGTGGCCTGTCATGTGGTCCACACTTTCCTCCACAACACTCTCGTTACTAACAGGACATCAGGCAGATAGGGCTGATGCTGTGATCATGCTGTAGACTGGACTCTAACACTGGGTGGAAGAACCATGGTTTAGTCTTCACCCACAGTGCACACATAAATCTATAGCCAACAAAACTGCGGTAAATGGGCACTGCTGACAGAAGACATGAGCAAATACTGCAATCAAAATTGCCTGACTATTTTTTCCTTTTTCTTCTTTTTCTTTAAGAAGAAGTGAAATCACGGTGAATAACAGCATTTTCTGTGCCTAATTGTGAAGGCGCTGTAACATGTTAGGTTGGAAAGTTCCTTATAATCAATTTTGCTGACACTGTGTTCTGTTTAGAAGAAAATATGAAAAAGGACTATAAATGGGAATAAAAGAAAAATCATGTGAAAAGGAAAAGAAAACATTAATCAGTATCAAATATAGAACAGAGTAATGAATTACAAATGGTTTTCTCATGATTGTATAGCAGGTTTTTTTTTTTCCACAGGATCTCTGTTCCATTCAAGAGAAAAATGAGTGCTATTCACTGAATGGAATGTATTCAGAGTTCCATTTTTATCCTTATCATTCAGTGTAGGGGTTGAGGTCTTATTTACCACACTTCAGCTAAGCTCTGCATTCCTTTGAGTTACTAATTTCATTGTGAGTTCTTGGGTTTGGGTTTTTTTATGTGGCCTTACTGTGTGCTTCACAGACACCAATGAATTCATCCGCACAAAACACTTGTGAAAATTATACTGTAATTTTAGGTTTATGGACAGGAATCTAACAGAGTCATTTGGGTCAAAATCTCCCAAAATCTATTTTTTAGGAGAAGCTTACCACCATACAGTTGTTCAGAACAGTTGTTACTTTTAGAGCATAAGTTCAACACATAGTCTCTCTTGCTTTTAAGTGTAGCTAAGGTTTTCAGAGCTATTGAGAACTTTAGCTTGAGATTCATACATTTTGGCACCTAGAAAATTGACACAATTATTTGCCATTGGTGAAAAGCATGGTGTAAATTACTCAGATTTATATGAGAACACAGTTATCTGGAATGATACTCAGTTGACTTAATTATAAGTCTTCCTCTTTTTTCAAAACTCCGTTTGCAAACTGATTTCATTTTATGCCTTCTAATTTCCTCAACACATGAGCCAGAAATCCTATAGACATTGCAAAGGCTTTCACAGAAACTGGATTTATTTCCAGGCCCAAGTCCATGCAGTTGCAGAGTCAGAACTCCTGTGGGGCAGTGTCTGTGTTTAGCTGTTTAAACAAATTCTGGACCATAAGTATTTTCACAAAGGGTCTGTATGTCATTTGAATGTGCATCTGTGGTTCCAGCAATTTCTAACCTTATGTCCGTGCTTTTATGAGCTTAATAGTTGGGTGGGTTTTTTTGTTTGGTTTGTTTATTTTTTAACTCTCTTTTCAGTCTGGTTTATAAAAAAAGTCTTACCTCACACACTGCCCAGAACACACTCTCTGTTGGTAGTTTCATGGCAGTTTTTGCCATACAGAATTTGCATGGGGAAGCGCACGTTTTAGGTTCCATTCCAAGTTCTGATGACTGTGTTTGTATCCTGATCTCTGTAGGCATTTCTTTGCCTCCAGAAACATACTGGGATTTTTCCTCTCTTTCCATTCCTTCCCTAACTATACCCATCATAAGTGTCAGTCTAGTTACTTCCTCCTTTTCTTTATTTAGCCTCTAAATCTTCAGTGGCAAATACTAAAACACCCTCCATATATTTTCTATTTCATTTTAAAATAACTTTAAAGATTGTAAGACACTTTTTCTCCTGAATTGTAGTGCTGGATAAGGTAATACCATTTACATCTGATGTGTACTGCACGATCAGCCCGAGTAAGATGTCTGGAAAGCAAAGCATGTTTCAAACAGCCAGTTTCACAAACTTGAAATAAACTCCTGTGCTGAGAAAGTGTTAGATCGTGAGAAGCACTGTCAGCTTTGACAGAAAGAGAACATGTATACGGGTGTTTTTATGAAATAGAATAGAACAAAGTAACTTCAGCATTGTGATTTGAGAAAATTCCCTTCCTTGGCTTTTTGTTTTTCAATTCTTTGTGTTATCTACAGTGTCATTTGTAGCATAACGAAGGACACTGGATTGTTTTTATACTTACAGACGTTTATTACAAATTGTTTTCTTACTGCTTAGAGAAAGATAGGTTTCTATTTCATTGCACTGCATGGTAAACTTCCTTATGGAAGTTTTACTGTCAAATAATCAAACACAGGCTAAGGGAACAGAGTGTTTTGTACGAGGTGATGGATATGGAGACTTCTTGGAATGGGAGCAGGGAGGGGTTTGGAGGTTTGGGGCTTTTTTTCTCTTCCCCTACTCTTGGATGATCAGGGATTGTCAGTAGTGGAAGATTCTTTTTATTAGAGCCAGTATTATTCCAGACTAAACTTTTTCTTAATGTTCTGACCTCGATGTGCTGTATGTGTGCATGGAACTTTAATCTTCTTTGAGGAGATTAATGATTACCCTTAAGCAGGAAATTCTAACCAGGTAGGCTGTTGGGCTTTTGTTGTTTGGTTTTGCATTTTCTGACGTCTGAGGAACATTTTGTTTCTCAAATGCAGTAGCACTGTTATTCCTCTTCCTTTTTTTCCCCCGCTGTTGTTGTCTCTTGTGTCTGAGCTTCCTACTGCTGATAGAAACAGTGTAACCTGTCACCCTTTAATTGAGATATACACTACTTCTATCCACAGCCTTGTTAACTTTTCTGCAGAGGGAACTTTTCCGGTTTCATTTAATAATTTAAGGGAAGCAAAGATTGTGGGAATAAATATTTTTATAAGACCAGCTGTGTATCACTGGAAAATAACCTCAAAACCAAAGAGACAAGCTGTCAGAAACAAACCCTTTCTTTAAACCCTGTCTTTATTAAGGGTTATTCATCTATCTAATGTACAGTTACCCTTTCAAATGGTACTTCTCTTTCTGTGGAATTTGTAATTTAAGGTGATGGAAACCAATCTTTCCATTTGTACAAGAAAATAACTGCAAGAGAATGCAAGAAGAAGAAGTAGAATGTGAAGGCAGGTTTTTTGTGGAAATACTCATGTCTGTCAGACTGTTAGTTCACATTATTTTTTAAAGGCTTAAAGAAACTCAAGCTTCCATCATGCTTGACATAAAAAGGTTGTCAAAGCTTACCTTTTTTGCTGTCTATGGGTTTCTATTTAGGTAAGATTTAGTAAAAGGAACATAAGAAAGAAGAATAAACTCTCTTTTGAGTTAGATGAATGTTTCAAAGAACTAAGAAAAAAAAAACAATGTTAAAATGTCTGGTTAAACTGGGGGAGCAAGAAGCTCAAGAAGGACCAAAAAACCAAAACAAACCAAACTCTGCTTATGTAGAAGAATAAAAAATGCTACTGTATAGCAGGAATGAAAGTAGAGGCATTTAGTATAAATGTGGGCAAAGGACTGCAGCATATGAGGTAGACCAAAAAAATATTTCAAGAAAGGCTTTGTAATGGCATGAAATTTAAGTGAAAACTCTTTCAGGCACCTTCTTAAAGCTACCTTGTCTGTTTGTTTATACATATATATATATATAAATATATATATATATATATGTATATATCTGACTATCTTGTCAGTTTTTTATATGCCTTTGTCCAAATTTGATACTTAAAACAAGGTTAAAGAACCATTCTACATTAGAGGCAAAAGATCAAGGGGTGTAACTGTTCCCTGGTAGTTTCTAGCATTACAGACCTGAATCTTGGCTATTGATGTTTCATTGTGTTGTAAAAGTCGAGCCTGCACTCCTGTCCTTCTAAAAGTGCTGTTGAAGACACGTAGACCACTACACTGTAGTTTTAAAACCCTGAATTTTTCATGCTCAAGTATTTTGTCTTATTTCATCAAAGAGTGGTACAAAAACACGAACCCTCTGAAAATAGGTCATTGTTACCCAGAAAGCAATAATAGCCTACATGGAAGTGTTGGAATTATGAGCCAGAAATGCTTATACCAAAAGAGTTTAGTCTTATTGTGAAATTCAGAGCTCTTCAAACATTATCTGAAATATCCATGAATTGACCTGGGTATAGTTGTCGACACATAAAATTACACTGCTGTCATTTGCAGATGTCTGCAAGAAATTTTGAAGAAAATTCTGCTTACAACTGGAAATACCATTTTCTGGGCAACTGTCTCTTAAAACTGGAATTTTAAATGTCTGGTTCCTTCCCATATGTTTTAAAAGGTCAGATTTTAATTAAAAGCTTTCAAGTCACTCTCATTAGAGACCAGTGACAGAGTTACTTGGGAACAGTCAGATTCCTGATATAACAGCCTGTGAAACATTTCCGTGTCCTGTGGCACCTCTCATATATCAGCATAATTCTTTGGAGTTTCACATTTAACATATCACATATTAAAGAGCAACTACTTATTTCTAACCCAGTAACTTGAAATGACAAAGTATTCTTTGGATATCACTGTTAAAGCAGATGAGTTCCTTCCGTTCTGTCTGCATAGTGATTCCGGGGCTGGATGTGTGTAGGAAAAAGCTTGTAGTAAGACTGGGGTTTGGGTGCTGGACACAGAAGGGGAGATCAGAGCTGATGGAAAGGCTGGGGGGGGATATAAACTTATTTGAGAGGAATAGCCATTCATGTTGAAGAGGAAGCACCAGAAGAAGAGGGAGGTGGAAGACAACCAGAAAAAAAAGCCACTTCCCACTTAAAGTTTCCCATCCGGAACCTAGGATGTATTCCAGGATTTGGAAGTTCCCTCATTTGTGTGCTTTTTGTCTGTGAAACCCCTGACAAAACATTCTTCTTATTTAGTCCTAGCTGATGTTTCTGCTCTTTTGCTTTTACAGCTTATATGGCTGAAATCTATGAAATAGTTAGCAAGCAGTTTGTGTAAAGAGTGATTTGAGAATAATCATCTTACAAGAGTATAGCTTCATTTCCATCCCATTTATTTTTTAAACAGACATTAATAGGATCACAATAGCAGATAGGTGGATCCTCTTTTAATAGGTTAGTTTACAGGTTAATTAAAGATTATGCTTATGCTATAAAATACATTATTACAGAAGAATATGGCTCTTGAATATGCTGAATCAGTGTAACTGCTCTAAGTCACAGACAAATAGAAAGTAAGTGTAAACAAAATAACTCTAACTAACAGTTCCAGAAGCAGTAGCAGTTGTCACAACGGGATCTACTCAGCTATTCGTATCTGTGCTTGCAGAAAATAAGCTTGCTGCTTCTGTTCTTCAGCTGTGGTATTCAATCAGTATTTGCCTGGCAATTACATTATCTGACAGAAAAAATAATCAGAATATATTTCCTTTTTTTTGTTTTTTAGTCTTATTAACCATTAAAAATGCTTATATCAGTGGAAACAGAATGAAACCATGATGAACAAAGAGATAGCCAATAGCTCATTAAATTGAAAGAAAGGTCCAGCTTTTCTGCCTAATTCAGGCTGTGAATACTTTTTCAGGGTTCACAGAATTAACAGCTCTTTAAATGACTACATTTCCTATAAAACAGAGTAGATTAATTTTTAAACTGAAGTTTGATGAAAATGACCCACTTTTAAAGCCTACTTTGTATATGTATTTGAGCAATTTTAACTTTCAAGAGGTTCTGCTAACCTGTGCCTGTATTGCTTGAAATATGCCTGGAGATTCTCTTTGCAAATGCTAGTTTTGAGAAGAAAAACGAGAATGGGGTTGGGGATGAAACACATGAATCACTAAAATAGGGTTGACACAGATTGTCCTTTAGAAATAATATTTTTCTTAGTATGAGTCCTTTCATGTTGAAGGATAAACTGACCTTTAGAAGTCATCCTATAACAGAAAGCAATTGCAAGCTAGTTTAAACTGTGGACAATGTTACACACCACATTATCTGTTGTAAAAGGACAGGCAAGTGCTGACAGTCAGCATATCAAGGACAGGGGGAGCTAGGGAAAAATGTTTACAGGGTTGGAAGGAGTGATTTGAAGCAGGGAACATAATCTGGCCTCTAGATCAGATGACATAGACTAAATAAAGCTCTTTCAGACTTGGTGTATGTTGGCTCATTGTCCAGTTGGAGACCAGTAACGAGCGGTGTCCCTCAGGGATCGGTGTTGGGACCGGTCTTGTTCAACATCTTTGCCGCTGACATGGACAGTGGGATTGAGTGCACCCTCAGCAAGTTTGCCGATGACACCAAGCTGTGTGGTTCGGTTGATACCCCGGAGGGAAGGAATGCCATCCAGAGTGTGCACTCGCAGCCCAGAAAGCAACCGTATCCTGGGCTGCATCAAAAGGAGCGTGACCAGCAGGTCGAAGGAGGTGATCCTGCCCCTCTGCTCTGCTCTCATGAGACCTCACTTGGAGCATTGTGTGCAGTTCTGGTGTCCTCAGCATAAAAAGGACATGGAACTGTTGGAACAAGTCCAGGGGCCACGAGGATGATCAGGGGACTGGAACTAGCAGCCTTCCAGTATCTGCAGGGGGCCTATGAGGATGCTGGGAATAGACTCTTCGTTAGGGACTGTAGTGACAGGACAAGGGGTAACAGGTTAAAACTTACACAGGGGAAGTTTAGATTGGAGATAAGGAAGAAGTTCTTTACTTTGAGGGTTGTGAGGCACTGGAATAGGTTGCCCAGGGAAGTTGTGAATGCTCCATCCCTGGTGGTGTTCAAGGCCAGGTTGGACAGAGCCTCGGGTGCCCTGCTTTAGTGTGAGGTGTCCCTGCCCATGGCAGGGGTTTGGAACTAGATGATTTTAAGGTCCTTTCCAACCCTAACTATTCTATGTTTCTATGTTTTTTAGGGGTTTCTTTTTAAGAGTACTTTCAATCTTGTCATGAGTATTATACAGAAATTGGAAAAATAGTTTTGAGCTATTATTTTGTGTAATATAGGTATGTAAAATGTATATATGTAATATATTATACAATATAAAATACCTTGCTTTCTGAACTATATTTTAAAACCCCCAATATAACAATTTTAATAATTTTAGACAGAATGCAATCTTTCCTGGGTTTGGGTAACACAGATATGTCAAGGTGATACAGTTCTACTTTAACAATCAACAAGAATCAAGCTCTTTTCAGTATTTTTCTTTTGGGAAAACAAGGATAAAAGTTCCACCTAGGTTAATTTGAAGGCTATGAGTCATTCACTAAAATTGTTTATTTTTATATAGTTTGTTCTTAAAGTTTAATAGCTAAGATGAAAGAGCAATAGCAAAATGTAGGATACTTCTTAGTGATTAGTCAGTATTTATGTCTCTCAGATGGCGTATGTTAAGACATAAAATTGTAATCTGATTTTTCCAAAAATAGACATAGCTTAAAAGGCAGCTCAAAACTTAATGAAGAATTATGTGATGAATTCTAGTTAAAAATTTAGCACTATGTTCTGTTTTGGTCTTAAAAATCTTAGTCTGTTGGTTTAAGTGAGGAACGAATCTTGTCAAAACAAGTAGGGTGTTAAAATTGTGATATTAAATTTGATATTAAAAGTGTGATTGGAAATGTGTTACTGAAGTTTACTATGTGTTAAAATAACAGACTTCTGTGATGGCTGCAGCAGTGTTGTGTAACATTCCGGCTAAAATTTCACTATGGAAATCCAGTGTTACACGTGCCAGATGGATTTAAATGTTTAGATTTTTTAATGGAGATTCAACGTCCCATTCTCAATGAGAACCTTCAGGTTTTTTAATGATCTAGTGCTCCTGTTTATGTCTTTTAGTTTGGAAAGAGAATGAGATGTTTGTCAGTAACAGTTGAAGGTAGTACAGAGCCAGTAGAATAGCAAACTGATAAATTTAATCCAACTGTATAGAAGGAAATACTGGAAGACTCCCCAGAAACTTCTTTCTTCCAACTAATCACATTTTATGAATGTGATTTCAAGACTTTCAAGGTCTAATTTGGATATCCTTATTTTTCACAAAAAGCTCATAAAGCAGTCTCATTTATGAGAAGAAGTAGTCACGGTGAGTAAAATCTAAAATGGAGTTTTCTATGCAGCACAGTTAAGCAACCTGATGAGTTTTAGGCAGTTCTAGTTTTGAACTTTTACGATTTAAATAAAATTCCAACTTGTTGAAATTAAGCTAGCTTGCCTTAAAGTAGAAGTCACATTTTCTCATGACAAAAAAAATCAAACCAGATCCAGCTAGAGCAGGTTACTCAGGGCCTCATCTAGTCAAGCTTTTATTATCTCACAGGTAGAGATTGCACATCCTTCCACTCTGTTCCAGTGGTTTATTATCCTCACAGTAAAATCAAAACCAAACCAAAACAACTTCTTCTTTAATTGAGTTCCAACTTGTCCCTTGCTTCTCATCCTCCCACTGTGCACTCTGAAGGAGAGTTTGGCTGTATCTTCTCTTTACCCTTCCAGTTTAGGTACTTGTAGAGAGCAGCATGATCTTGCCGTTGTAGTATTTTACCTTTTTTGATGGGGGGAGGGGGGTAAGATTGGTGGGGTGGGGCGTGTTTGTGTAAACAGCTACCCTGAAGATCTTCATTAGTGTTCAGGAATCTTGAAATTGATTAGTCTGAACAAAATGTTCTTTCTTATTGCCGGGGGCTCTAAACTTCCAGTTTGATAGCACAAGGTGATGCAGAATTATTGAAAGAATAATAAATCAACAGTACAGTGTACCAATTAGATTAATTAGATTTCAAAATTTGATGGATAACCATACTAGGGAGAGATGCGAAGCTATGACCTTATTCGTGAGAGGAAAGCGTACAAGGAATTGAGTCTCACTGACATTTAAAGTTCTCTGTGTGTGTGTGTGTATAGCCGGATAGATACCTACTTCGGTTGTCTCTCTTTATCTTGTTCATTGCCTCCTTGAAGCACAATTATTGCTGGACTAATTGCAAAGCTCCTGTTAGTTCACCAAGTTCATTTTTCTCCATAAATCGGCAATATGAGCCCTGGCTCATGCATTTTCTGAGTTAGACTGTGGTTTCATTTTTATTGAATCAGTAACTCTCTGAAGATGGGGCATTTAAGTTTAAAGGCAATTCCTGTTTGTGTTTTCCGTTTTTGATACTACTTTTATGTCTCTTGTAATGAAAAGAGGGCATGTTAAATATTTCAAACGCTGAATATGCACAAGCTTGTATACTGATGCTGAGTGTTGAGTTCTGCCAAAAACACCTTTGCTTGGAATTTGAAAAAGTATTAAGTAAGAAAACTGTGCTGTTTATAATGGGTCTTGATACATATTTGTTAAACTTAAATTCGCAAATGTTAATTGACCATGGTTCCTTCAGTCTGTTCAAATGTTATGGTTCTTAAACTGGAAAAAATACGCTGTTTTAATTATCATGCAAACATCATTTCTTAATTTCCTGCAAATATTAATTATGTCTCTTGCTCTTTTTTTCAGGGAATGTATATCAAATCAACATATGATGGGCTACATGTAATCACAGGAACAACTGAAAACGTAAGCTTAAAGACTCTTATCATACATACAAGTATTTTCTGTATATATGCAGTGAATTTTGTAATATGAAATCTTGCTTTTAATTAAGCCACTTTTATTAATACTTTTTATCTCTGCTCTACATCTGTCATATTGCCTTTTTAAAAACTTGGGACCCTTGAAAATAAGCATAGAAAAATATCTGTGGGGAAGTGACTAATAACCAACAATATAGTAAAATGAAAATCTTGAACTTCTGTTCTAAATGGCTTTTCAGAGACTCCTTTCCAATAGTGTTCATGGTGATGCTCTCTCTGGCACAAAATTGTCCTGTATATTAAGTAAATTTTTCTAATGTAAGAACATCATCACTAGTCTAAAGTGATCTAAAGATCTAATCACTAAAATAATACTTGTATATCAGAGTTGCTGATGAGTGAAGCTGTCCTCTGAGCATCCTTTAGTATGTGCAGTCAGCTTACTTTATGCAGTGAGTAAATGTTGTCATACAATAATGAATACATGTTTGCTAAGAGTTCTTTGTGGGTTTTTTTTCTCAGAATGAACAGTAATTTTATTGTGTGATTTTTCTTTCTAATTACCAAATTAATTTAGAAAGAATGTTAGAGTAATCAGACTTTTGGAGATGATGCCTTTCCTGGAACTGACTCATAGAAAATGAGTAGCTTCTGTATGTATAAGTGATGCGATAAAATAGATTGTAAAATAATAAGTTTTAAAACAGTTACATTATCATCAGCTTGGGTGGATGAAAAACACAGGTAATGGAGAAAGATAATGAAAAATACTGTATTTGATATCAAGCAGGTTATAGAATAATCTTTGATAAAGCAGAGAGTTTTCCAATCTAGCAGTAATTACTGACAGAGCTATCTCTAAGAGGGCAGAAATTGTGGAAAGAAGCAAACAGGTTTTGGTGCATGAGTGGAATGAGATGGATGATTTAACAATGCTAAGAAAACATTAGTTGACAACCCTGTTGTGTGAACATGTATGAAAAGGTTGTTTTATGAAAATAATCATTCATTATTCAGTGTAAGAAAGATTTGTATTAGGATAACTTAAGCACCATTGTATTTTCATATTTTCCATCATGTGTAGTAGAAATACAGAAGAGACCAAGAAAAATGTATTAATTATTATTTTCATTGTAGTCCCAGAAGTGTTAGCCAAAGCACACAGAAATGCTGCTGCGCATGAATCAGTATGACTGATTATAGGAAACTAAACAGTGTGACAAGAATAATAACAAAGGGGCTTCTAAATATCCTCCTTGTTACTTAACTTGCAATTCATAATTAGAAATAAAAAAAAAAAAAAAAAATCAAATCTCCTTCAACTGCTGCAACCTAATTACCATCACAGCTTTCATAATAGGACCCATCCCTTTTGGTTTGGATATGGTCCTTTAGTCACACTTTACATTCAGTCTTGGATCTGTTAAACAGCACATAGCTGGATAAACGACAAGTTTAGATTTTATAAAGTGAATGTTGAAATTATGTAATGCTGACACCCCGGGAATATAAAATTAGCACTATGCAGCTAACCAAAGCTGTAAATGCTTGCTGTGGTATGCTGGCCCATATGGGTAAGCTTCAACTGCGATATTTCGTTCTACGTGATTTTTATATATTGGGTAGTATTACAGCACACAGTTCTTGTCACTCAGTGCGAACCCATGGCTGATGATTTGTGTGTCACAATTTGTGAAGACAGGTCTAATGCAAATTAAACTTCCAATTCGTTAGCTTGTTTATATTAATGTCATTGGCGGCAGTTACAACTATTAAAAGAACTGTATGCGTACCTTGGGTCCTGAAACTTATGAATGATCCCTCTTGATTATGTTGCAGCAGGTTATGTTCATAGATTGGATTACTCGTTCTCTAATTAATACACTTTTTTACTGTAATTCTAATTCATTTGAGAAATATAATGCAGTTGTAGGGAAAATATTTATATACTTATAATTGAAATTCACAGGAGGAATTACTACGTTGCCAGTCACTATAATTTTTATTTTGAGTAAACTTTAGATGTCAAAACTTTTGGTAAGACACCCCCATAAGAAGCTGCTTTTTTGTTTTTGCTAAAAGTATAATCACACCTGAGATAAAGCAGCTTCAAAGACATGTAATTTCTGGTGTTTCAGCAAATTGATTTTTCGTTCCTTTTGAAGGGATAATTGACCTCAGAGCCAGTGTTTACTTTTAATTTTCATAGATAACAAGTAGCTCATCCTCATCAAAGTCAGGAAAGCAGCTAAAAAGAGAAAGAACCAGGCCTCTGCTTGCTTTTCCAGCAAACATCAACTGAAGTTAAATATTCTAAATCATGGTACTTCAGTTTCCTGCTTACCTTTCATTCACTGCTTAGAGCAATCAAGTTTGCATTTACATTGAATGCCAGAAATATTTATCTGTTACATGTCTAGTCCTGTGCAAAACAGCAGTCTGCCAAAATTCTGCAAGCTTCCACTGAAAGGAGAAAGTGACACTGGAATCAGGTAGCTCTTTACACCATCACATTAAATACATAGGTAAAATACTGTTTAATTTAATGCAGAAAGACTCAATTGGCTGGAGTTGAGATGTGGATGCCATGACCATGTAGTTTAGCTCAAGGGCTGGACTCCCCAAGACAGATATAAGAAGCCCTCATGAAAGTTCAAGCAATGATCAAGCAGGTGAGGGGTTGGAACATGGCTTGTGTTGGGGAGTCTGGCCAGAGCATGGTTAGGAATGATAAGCAAGCAGTAGGCTGAAAGTAAAAGCTGGGCTTGGAATCACTATGTCAAATATTGGCTATTTGCCCTGTTGGCTTGTTTTTTCTTACTGATTGAATAATTAATGATGTTTCCTACCACTCTCCAGCAGCTGTGTAGGCTGCAGAATCTATTGATTAGTCAGCAGGTGCTGACGATGGGAGAGATTTGACATCCTCATAGATGAGTCTCTTTGGCATTTTATTCAGATGTAATTGCAGTAATTTTTTTCCCAGTGGCGATTTAGGGGATTTTAATATTGTTTCCTCTTGTCTTGTTCCTTCTATTTGTTTATCTTATATTTTTAATCTCCATCCACAAAAGGGATGGAAATGATGGGTGGAAATGATGGGTGGAATTTTTGGTTGATGAAGACTGTCCAGCTGGAGAGCTCTTGCCTGTTTCCTGGAAGTCTTTATCGGTACACAGTGAGCTCATGTGTATGAGCTTCTACAAATCACTTTGAGTTCAGATAAATCTTTTCTTCCTCTGCATTTGACACCTGGCTCTTGTGCTTTGAGCAATTTATATATATAGGCTGTCTCTAAAAGAGATCCAGAAACTGAACTAAGTTTTGGTAATGTAACTCCTTTTCTGTGAGGAAATTCTTCAGCAGTATTAGAGCCACTCCACTTTCTGTAGCTGCAAGTGGCTCTTTTCTTGCCTTTGTTAGGAGTCTGCTTACTTAGGGAACTTTAACTGTCAATCCAAGAGTATTTTGCTTTCAATGTTTCTGCATTGTTTAAGATGGGACAGTTTGTCCTCTCCTCTCTCTGACTCTGTATCTAACAAGTAGAGTAAATATTCAAGCTTGTCTAAGTCGCCCAGCTGATCTACTTACTTAATAGCTAACTTCCACAGTGATTTACTTCTCAAGGTGATGTCTCAGCTCTTCAAGTATTTCTTGCTTTTTCTCTTAAATTTCAAGTTCTGTCAGTAGCATGCTCTTGTAAGCTAGTGTCCAATGCAAGTAAGTTGCCTTGAATTCTCAAGTCTCTCCTTCTGGGTATGGCTGCTGATCTCCTGCATGCCTTACAGATTTGTCTTAGAGATACTTGTACTCCCCACAGAGAGGTAAAGAAGCTAGAATAATTCAACCAGTCAAAAAGGCTGTTCACCACCCGTGGAAATGGGATTCTAGATTACTTCATCAAATTGCCATCTGTAACCAATAAAAACATAGTTACTTATAAATATGGGTAATTATTGCTATTTGATAGCAATAATACTTCTTTGGGCGCAGCTTTTTTGCCTCCATTGACATCCTTTGTTTTAATTCCTGCTCTTCCCTTCCCCCTCCATACCACCCATGTAAAGTCAACTGTTGTCTCTTGTCCTTAGTCTCCTGCTGACCAGTGTAAGAAGATCCATGCTGGTGATGAGGTGATCCAGGTCAACCATCAAACTGTGGTAAGTATTTTGGAAAATCTGTTCTGCAGCCTTTGCCCACTCCCACTGCTAAAAAAGTCATAATTCTTCTTAGAAGGTAACTTTGCTAAACTATATTAGTATTTGTGTCTCTTAAAATACCATAACCAATACTTATGCTTCATAAGAAAAGGCACAAGTTGAGTCAGTAACCAGCCCGGCAGGATTAAGCCAAATTTTTATTTTGAGCAGTTGCTGTTCAACATTATTCTCTTATATGAGGAGATCCCAGAATATTTCATTGAAACTTAGACTTCTCATTACAGATGTGCCAGCTAGTTTAAGTTCTCTTAAACAGAATTTTAGATTCTCTTTAATACAGAATTTGGATTAAAAATGCAGAGCTGCTGTAACAGACATATATTGTGAATCTTTTGGGGAAAAAACATAAAGACAATTGAAGTGTTGATAGAAATTTTGTCAGGATTTTGCTTTTGTGCATTCTTGTTTGCTGATTCATTTTTAGGCAGATGAACTGTTAGCAAAACTATTAATCTGTTTAAAATCACATAAGTGTGTATGAGAAGTATATGCTGAACCTCAGGTATTGCTGTACATGGTTTGCCTACATTTAAATGTGCCTGCCATTTCATTTCTTTCACAGCTGTGTGCTGTATTGTGTGCTGTATGCACATAAAACTACATTTCATTTTATATGGAAATACAGGAATATGTTTCTGCAGCATCCATAGAATTTTATTCTGACTTAAAACACATGTGACTTCACTGAAGAATTAATAATTTCATTTTAAGATTAAATCATTTGTAATTGAGCTCTAAAAGCCTATCACAGCCTCATCCAAGGTTGCGTGATTCTTTTTTCTTCCTATTTTTTGATGACATAAACTGCTGCCTTATATGTCATGTTAGTTACAAATCTGGTCATCACTAAAGGGAATGCAGTCACATTTTGTCCCAGTATTATCTTATTTCATGAGGAACTGTCTTTTTTAAAAAAATGAAATTGTATGTTGCAGAAAAATGGAAGCATTGTTGATGGGACTACAGGTGAAAGGAACACTTGTATTTATTACTTATTAGGCATGAGTACCATTTCGACAATGATAACTTCCTAAAGTGCTTACAATGTGGACATTTAACTTTGTCTTGCTGAACCCCGTCTCCAAACACAGCAGCAGCAAAATTAAGAAATCTCCTTCTGTCTGGGAGGTGGAAATATGAAAGTCTAAACTATTAAAATCTTATGATTAGAGAGCAAATATTTTCTCTTTAAAAGAATATAACTTATTCATTTACACTTTAAATATTCATGCAATGGGCAGCTCTTAACTATATTAGAGAGGTTCTACGAGTTGTCATAGTTACAAGTTGAAATATGCATTAGACTGGTTTTCTCCATCAAACATACTCTTCAAGTGACAGGCCTGGTTTAATCTTTACTCCCAGAAGTGAAATCCCCTCATTCAACTACTCAAGAATTGGCTTTCTGGGTATGAACTCTTTCTCTGTGTGTTGTTACAACAGGCCCAAGGCGCATGATACTTGTTATCCCTTTCCAATGGAGGGCATGGTACCAACAGCTGAGCCAAGTGGCAAAAAGTACCTCTTTCTGAAAAAAAAACCCTGCTATGAAATATTCATTCTGAAGTTTATAACAAGCAAAGAGATAAATGACAAGCTGTTTCTTTCAGAAATTTATTCTTCTTTTGAAATGCCTGGGAAAATCTCACTCTTGTCTTCACTGTGACTTTGGAAAATCAGACAGTAATAGCGTTTGGATGTTGTGATGATCAATATCTTGCTTATAATTGCCATTATTTCCATTAGTTCACTAGAATAGTTCAAAGGCAACAGCTCATTAAGTTTCCATGTAATTAATATTTTAATACTAGCAAAACCAGCTCATGAGGTGTAACCCACTGCTTTCATTTTTCCTTCAACTTGTTCTGGGGCTGAAAAAGTGGAGTGTTTTTTCTCTGCTGTATAATTCTGTTGAATTAATTTCATATGAAGCTTTTAGCATTGCCCTGTGAATGGACAGTTTTTTACGTTTAGTATCCCAAATACTTCTTGGGTTGACAAAAAATTTCAAGATAGTTAAAGTATGATTTACAATATATGTATCTGGTGAAATCCATGGTCTCCAGTCTCATATTAGTTTTCCACAGAGACTCTACTTAAAGCATTAAAAATCTAGGTGACAAAAATATAGGTCTTAGTGTAATCTCTTATTTCTACTTTTACCTGTTTATTGGTAAGGGAGGATCCATGCTTTCATGAAATTTATACACAGGTTAAACTATATGATGTAAAGATGCAGAAATACATTTTGTGCAGATACTTGTATGCTTCAGAGACTCTGCATCCAACAGATTTTATCTTTGTTGTTTTATCAGAGACATTTTCTTAAGATTGAAGTTTCTGTAGCTCTTTGGTAGTCCATCAAATACAAATCCCATTCAACACAACGTGATTTGAAAGAATCTGTTCTGAAGGTGATTAGATATAGTCATTTTGTATTGCCACTGTTGAAAATACTTTACTGATAAGAGAAAGTATGCATCTCTTTTAATAGATTCCAATCCTATAACTGAATACTGGTATCATTTAATCTGATTTTACTGAACTAGCCCAAAGTATTTTCTAGATGAATTCATATTTGCTCATTTAATGAGATCATTTGAGCTTTAAAACTTCTATTGATGTTCCTACAATTTGTAATAAATTGTCACCGTCGTTAATTATTCTCATTTCTGGGGAAAAATAAAAAAGTCATTTTAATTGTAGTCTACATTTGTCTGGCACAAGCTTCCAGTGTGTATTTTTATCCATTAGATTGGAGAGTGGGTTTCTCATTTAGGTATTTTCAGGATTCAATCAAATTACCTCTTCGCACTTTTTTGGTGAGCTAGGTAATTTGAGCACTTCTAGTTTGTCATCCTAATGCATGACCTTCCTCAACAACCTCTTTAAATTCCCAACTGTAATACTTTGCATATTTAGCACAGAGTTACAGAACTCTCCAGTGAAAGCATTCATTCATGGTTAGGGTGGTACTCCTGTGCTAAAATAGTACCAGGGAAACTACATTAATGTAGCCATTACCAACTAGCTGTTTATTCTTCCTTACAGGTTTGTGTTCATTTTTCATTTATACATGTGCAAAAATGAAACTGAGACCACTTTTACTTGTTTTTTTTTTTTTCTCCTTTAAAACCAAAACTTGTAATTCCAGTTTGAACTCTTTCCATTAGGAAGCCCATTTTAACAGAAGAATCTGTGAGAGGACTAAGCTCTTAAACAGGTTTAAGAAGATGTAACTTGGAAATAGTTGTACTGTCCCTGCATTTGAGCGGAGTCAGCACAGATAACAGCATTTCTAATCCTGGAAGCACTTCTCTGGGGCTGCATGGCTATAGCAGAGGATTAAGTGTGCTGACAGTGTCAGTCCCATTGAATTGCTGGATGTATGGAGTGAAGCATTTTGGAATTTATGTGATGAGAACAACTTAGCTGTATGTTTTCCAGATTATTACCTCCAATTAATATAATCATGGAATCATAGAATCATAGATTAATTAGGGTTGGAAAGGACCTTAAGATCATCTAGTTCCAACTCCCACCTCACACTAAACCATGTCATCCAAGGCTCTGTCCAGCCTGGCCTTGAACACTGCCAGGGATGGAGCATTCGCAACTTCCACTTTCTTTAAAGCCTTATTTGTATTGAGTAAGAAATATCAGATAGCCAGGAGGTAGCTATATTCATTTTTTTTTCTGAAACCATGTATATTAACAAATATATTAAAAATATTAACAAACTAAGACCACTTGCTTTGCAAATAACTTTTCAATGTAGTTGAGAGTTAGAAAAAAATAAGGAAAAGAGTTCAGAATGTATCAAAGGAAAGCAGCTTACGAATTATACAATGCAACCATTGCAAGAGTTAGAGATAAAAGACTTAAAATGTGGAATCTGGTCTGACCAAGAAACACTTTGTAATACAATTAAAAAGATCAAAGAAAAAAATAATAGTACTTTAAGCAAGAAATTAATTAAATCAAGCGATTCACCACTGGCTGTTAAGATCATTTAATCATGATCCAATTTCCTTATTTGCTTTTCTGCTTCTTGTTCTTGCTTATTAGATTTTAGTAAAACAGCATAAGAAACTTTAAAAATAAGTTATACATTCCAAATTACTGCCATACTATTTTCTCCCTACAGTAACAACAGGCAGTAGTTCTGCCTTTTGTAGATTTTTACTTTCTCTCTCATAAAATTATAAAAAAGTGCTGAAGATGCCACTGTACGTTTCTTTGCAAAATTAATAATGACACTTTAGGTTCTGTGGATGCTATATTTTCTGCTGCTTAGCTGAAATAGTGAATTTCATAGGTTTTTGAAGATAAATTTATACACAGAACATAACTCTTTAATCAGAGAATTGAGACTGTAATGCAGTTAAAATAGTTTAAAATTAAAGCTAAGATAGTCACTAGCCAAGAAACACTTGTTTCAATTTTCCATAACTTGGATAGTGTTGAGCATAGAACAAAGAGAAGAAAACCAGTCATAACAAATGTATAGGCATATGCATACTCAAAATGTAAGCAAAGTTGGATAACTTAATCCAAAATCATCCACATCTGAGTTTATTGAAGATACTGAAGCTTTATATTGCAAGTCCCTAAGCACAGACTTTTTAATGAATAGTCTGCTTTAGGATAATATTGTATGCTGGGGAAATTTAATAAGGCAACACTTGCTAGTCAATACTTCGCAAGATTTTTAGGTAGCTTAGAGAGGAAAGGATAACTAATGACATGAAGGAAAATGCATGTGAAGTGAAATGCAGCATCAATTCATGAAAATTAAATAGTGCTAATGTTCCACCTTTGACAGTTTTTCAGACATAAGAAATATTGCAGATCCAAACAAGTATTGATCTAGCTGCCTGACCATCTGTAAAAAATCTGATCTACTTCTGTATAGAAAAGTGTTTGATAACCTGGGGAAAACTGACTTGAATTTTTTTTTTTTTAAATTAGAATTTGAAGGTCATTTAATAGGACAGAGAGCAATAATAACGGTTTTACTAATGCCTGTTGAAAGCTCAATGTTACTCAGGAGCAACTGGCAAGACTCCAGAAGTCAGAATGTAGTAATTAATCCCATATCAGCTGAGCACCATAGAGGTGATGTGACTGAAAATGGTAAGATGAACCTGGAATTAATCAGGAAGAGGTTTCCAGGAGAAACAGTTTTAATGCCATCATCTTGACAATGGTAATATCTTGTCTCAAATACAATGTGATGTTCAGGTCATTTATAGTCATTAAAAGTGTGAAGTTAAATATGAACATTTGTCCTGGGTTCAGCAGTAGCAGTCATTTTTCTCCTTCTTGGTAGCTGGTGCAGTGCTGAACCCAGGACAGCATTAAAAAAAATAATGGGTAAAAAAGAAATGTATCCTCTGTCTCATATGAAAATAATTTTTTTCAGGATTTCAGTTCAGTTAACCCAGCAGCAAAGCCTGAGACAGAATTCCTCTTTCTTTACAGACAGAGGCTATAAAGACCAGGTATAAACCAATCTTGTGCCACAACAAGTGTTCATACAAATACCTGTAAATCTGTAAATTCAAAGAGGGCTGCCAAGGATTGTGATGTAATCCTTTCCATCAGTTCTTCTATTATACTTGCCTGCAGCTATGCAGAAGAGCAAACAAATGGATGTAGTAGCCTAGAAGGGTTCTTCTGGTTCTAACACCTTTGCTTCGCTGTGTAACATGTTTCTTATGTTATCTTAAAATAGCTGGGTTTATTTTTTAACTAATGGACTTGCAATTTCATACTTGATAAGGTTATTCTTTGCAATTATGTATGCTATGGTTCCAGTGCTTAAGGGGAGCTTATAAGAAAGATGGAGACAGACTGCATAGCAGAGCCCATTCTGATAGGACAAGGGGCAAGGGTTTTAAATTAGAAGATGGGAGATTCATACTGGATATAAGGAAAAAATTTTTATGATGAGGGTGTTGAGGCACTGGCACAGAGAGGTGGTGGATGCCCCATCCATGGAAACACTCAGTGCCAGGCTGGATGGGGCTCTCAGCAGCCTGATCCAGTTGAAGATGTCTCTGCATATTGGAGGGGAGTTGGATCACACGACCTTTAAAGGTCCCTTCCAACCCAAACTGTTCCATGATTCTAAATACATGATCAGCAGACTAATAGCCGTTCATAGTGTTCATTGTCAGATTACATACTTTAAGTGTGTCAGGAGCCCTGGCACAGTGAAATAATTTCAGTACTTACTTATTTGCATTAAGCTATCTATTGAATTAATAGCCTCGGTATATGTTTGCTGAATTGTAAATTTGAGAGCTCATTTTAGATGGAGGTAGACCTCTAAATGTAGCGCCAGGTCACACCATATGTCTTTCAGCACACTGTGTGTTGTGAAATACAAGTAGGAAAAGGAATGACAAAATATGTCACAAGAATTACAACTTCTTCCCCCAAAAGATGTCATTCTGTTTCCAAACAGATTGTCACATGTTACTTATTCTCAGGCTTCTGCCTTTTAAAAAGGCTTAGTAATGCATAACTTCCAGTAGCAGACACTGCATCTTCTTGTACTCTTGCAGTATTTCTCCATTAGTTAATGAAAAATACTATGCAGAATAATTGAAGAACATTTGGGTTTCCATCATCAAATATTGTTTGCAACAGTGAGGATATTAAGGAGTGAATTAACTACAGGTGTTAATAATGAACTTCCCATTCAGTGACAGAAAGTAGTCTTCTGATCTTCTTGCATATTTTTGTCTAATAATAATTTCTGATTTCCATGTTAATCAAGCCAATTCCCTAATGAGGCAAAAGTGAAATGTAGACTTCAAATATGAAAGGATAGTCTATTTCCTTAACAAAAAGTTGAGTTTACACAAGCCTTGTCTTTCTTTTTTTTGATGTAAATATGAGGAGAGGTCGTACTCTTGGGGTTCAAGTAAGTATCCAGATGGCTTTGGTTATGTATTTGAAGAGCCTTGAGGGGAAACATCTGTCCTGGTTCATGTAAGGGTTACTGCAGTCAAAGCAGAATTACTTGTTTTCAGGTGGTGTGCAGTATAGTATGTTGTAAATTTTTAGAAATAATTCTGTACAATTGATTTCCAGATTAAATGCCTAAAAGGGAAGTCTTAAATTCCTGTTTAGTTATAGCTCCGGATCCTAGGTAACATTAAAGCTGGTATATGGTGCGGTGAGTAGAATATGCACAAGTTTCACAAGCAAGGTGTAACCTGCCTTGCTTCTGTGAGGCACAGTCTGTGTTTTTGTATTTCTTACGACTTTTTCATTCTTGAGAGACCTGATAGATGCTTGTGGTTTGATAAGGCAGTGAAGGAACTGTGGAACTGTGCTTCTGCTTTATTCCCGGAATTTTCAGATAAAGGAATATAGTTATTCTATCCACTGCGCACTCCTAGTTCCGTTATTTGAGCTGTGTCTTCTACATTTGTACCATAACAAGTTTATAATGTGTTTGGAAGAAATTGGTGTGGAGGTGATTAACTGTTGTGGTGGTTTTGACCACTGGAGTCCTTTGATAAGCACCAACATGTTCAACAGTCCACCTTGTTTTTCAGTTCCTTCTAATAGACGAAGATATCACTCACTTAAAGCCCATGAAGTCATCCACAAACTCACCAGTTTGTGTTTTCTTCAGTCTTTTTTTGTGTGCCTGTAGCATTAAGGATTTTTTTGATTTTTTTGTATTACTTTGGTTTTTATACCCATCGTCACTGAGTCATCACAGGCCAGGTAGCCTTTATCTTAAAAGAGGAGGAAAGATGCTTGTCCAGCATGAACAGGGTTTGGGTTTATAAAAATGCCCAAATCCCTATTGCTGGTAGCATGCATTCCAAATCCAATCCATCCATATCTACATGAGAAGGAACAAAGTCACTCTATGGAGACTCTAAAGAAGATGTTGGAGAGCTAAGAAACAAACTAGTTCATTGTCAGTTCAGGAAAGTTAGTTGTATTTTTCTAAGCATATTAATTATGCTGTCCCAGCTACAAAATTATCAGGTTTAGGTATGCAAAATTCCTACAGCATTGTGGACATTTAAATCATACTTTTATGGTGAAGAAGTTTAGCGTTGTAGGGAATAATGTTTTCAGAACTATTATTTTTTTTAAGTTACTATAGTTTACAGTTTCCACTAATTCTCTAGCTTGTGCCATCAATGAAAAAACTAACAAATCCTTTAACTTAGAGAGTAGTACATGTTTTTTTTCCCTAGAGTCCTTCTTTCCACACTGAGGATGTACAAATCAACAAAAAATATTGATAAGAGCAATTCCAAGTATAAACCACCAAAATCTTAAGCTTCTGCCTGGCTCTTACCATTTCCAGTGAATTGTGTTGCATTCTTCAAGGTTTCCTCCATATTCGGCATCTAAACAAAACAAAGCTGAAGTTAAAAATCAGTTGGTTTAAGCTATTAAGTATCTACAAACTCTGTATCGCTGTAGTAGCAGTTCTTATTGGTGGCACCTGACTGTCTTTTGTATGTTGAGTTATGAAGTAAGACTGCAGTAGGCATGTGGCTTTCCACATTCTAGGTGTTGTAGATTACAAAAAGATCAAAACTGGTGCAATGAATTTCAATATGCAAACATGTTTAGCAGAGAGCAGTGCACCATGACTACAGCTTTACTGTGCTGTGCAAATAGGACATAATAATCTTCTAAATTTGTTGTTTTGAATGTAACGGGTATCATAATTGCTCTGATTTAATTTATTCAGGAAAATACAGAAGGTATCACATTAGTCTTTTTCCTTCATTAGTCTAATTTTAACATTAACTTTTATTACTGAGTGAAATATCTTAACCCATATTGTAGAATCTGATTAACAATGTGTGTGCTAAAAATCTTACAGGAGCAAAAAGCCCTTTTGCTGAATATATCTTAGAGTAGCTAGAAGCTAGTAATTGCTATTAGAAACTGATTCTTTAAGAATAAATGCCAAAATCTGTCTCAAGGACTGGTTTTAAAGCAGGACTTTTAATTCACTGTAATGACTTCTATTTTTTCAAAGATATTTTTAGTAATACAATTTATAATAACATGTCCAAACTCCTAAGAGCATTTTATCATCGCCTAGTAGTAATGACTGCAGACTGTTCTCTTATAGATCTTGGTATTTAATGGTTTTGTCATTAAGGTTCTTATTGGAATAATTTATCATTAACTTAATTATTTATCATTCTTTTCTAAAAGAAGCTCATGGAACTCTGAAGATTTCCGCATTCTTACAATTACATCCAAAAATTACATCAATCTTATAAAAATCAAAAATAGTTCATTTTTAATTCTATGATTGAGTAAGATAGATAGATAGATATAGCCTCTGCCACTTTATAAGCAAAGCACAAACTAGAAGGGTTTGTTTGGAATGCAAGTTGACAAGTTGTTTGGCTGTGGCCTGCTTGTAATTACAACCATTTTCTGGTTTCCCGTGGCCAGTGCATTTTTAGAAAGTGTTCGATCGAACAGCAACATTAAAAACAGTATACTAAAAAAAGCTAATAAAATCCTTTGCAGAATTACAGCATATACTGCAGTTCTTTCTGAGCCAAATGTTCATGCTGGGGAGCCTGACTTTGGCCCACTGTGAAGACAGGCTAGAGCCTTACAGTTTATATCTTAGCTTCCCTTCAGCCCTTATAAGAGGATTTTAATTTAAATCTCTTCAAGGTTACCTTTACTATTTTCCCTCCACCCTTGTGTGTAATTAGATGTTATCTTCCTCTAAGATAAAGTCATTGCAAACTATCCCTGTTACAGTGCAGTGATGTATGCTGACTTCTCTGGTTCTGAGCACCTAAGTCTTTTTTCATCTTCCCTTGTTTTTTGATAGCAGTGAGCATACACACTTAGGCCAGAAGGGCAAGTCTGATTAAAACATTATAGTGAAGTTCCACACACAGGTCAAACTAAAAAGCCTAGCAAATACAACTGCAGTTAATGCTTGCATAATACAAGAGCAATAAAACAGCAGTACAGTTACAGTATTCCCTAAGGTTTTCATTCTTCACTCCCAGGCTGCTTCAGTTTGGCCTCAAGTAAGGTTGTGTTTGGAGAAGTGCTGTATGAACCCAGCATTCCAATTCCTATTTGTTACAGGTCTACTTGACACTAGGCTTAAGACTTGTGATAGTTATAACATTTATGACAGGTGTTTACTGTGGTCATTTATTAGTACTGTAAAACTCTGCCATGTTTGGAGCAGAAAATGGAGGTAAGAGTTTAATACAGGCACTTTTAGAGGTGCTGGGGGCTCAGCTTTTCTGTGAAAGAGACTGGCTTTTGAAAAAACATCCTGTGCATAGTGCTCTGTTTAGCAGAACCGTGCGTAGAGAACACCAGTCTTCAAATTAACACCTGACTCAAGTAATGTTTGATAAAGGATGCAATATTTAAAAGGGTAAGTGAAGAGTCTATCCTGCATCTATTCATTTTCCTTCCTGGCAAATCTGGAAATCACATATGAACTGGAGAAGATGTGAATAAGTAAAGCTAGCAATATTCTCCAAAACCTCTCTTTAAACATGCATGCCTTGCTTTTTCCTAGAGCTGAATGTGAACCAGTAACCTAATTGTCACTTGCAAGTGGTTACTTTTTCCAGTAATTCCTTTCTAGTTAGGCTTGTTCTTGTAACTTGAGTTGCTTCAGCAAGATCCTTTGTGTACTGCCTGAAAATAATAAGATGAGAGTAAATGGAGGCAATAGTTTAGCCCTGGGCACCCAGAGCTAAGATTAGGTGTGAGTAACTAAGAGTCTTCTTTAGACATCATACCATTTTCCAGGTGCCAGTGGAAGAGAGACTAATTTCAAACTTTGTGATGTAGTTCTGGTCATCTAGATCAGGTTGTAAGTATATTGACCAAAACTTCAAGCTTTAGAAGTGAATGTTAGCAAATCCTATAAGTGTTGCAATGGATTTGTCTATCATTACTAATTTGGGTGCTGCAAAAGATTTATTATTTTTTTTTAGACTGTCATATTAAAGGAACTTCCTGTTGCTCAGGAAATTGTGCAGATCAACTTTAATGATAATTCCCTGTGGAGTGCTAAGCAGTAGGATTTTCTCATTTTATTCATAGCGAGCAAACTAATGCATCAGTTGCATATAGAAAGGGCAAAAGGACTGCTGAGCGGAGCCAAATTTATTCTCTTTTTTAAACTCGTACAATTGCAGTAATTTCAATGCCGTAACATGGCAGATTGGCTGAGGTTTGGAAAAATGTGGATTTTTCCCAATTTCACTTTCGGTTCTGAATTTACATCTCTGACTGGTTTGATACCCTTTTTGTTGCCGTTTTCTGGTTCTCGTATGCCTGGGGAAATATGGATAGAAATTCAGCAGCACTTAAACGTGTAAGAAAGTACTTTTATCATTAACATCTTTATGTACTGTCATTTATATTATTTTTCAGTTTTAAAATCTCTTCAACCATTCAGGATAACATATTGTAAACATCTATTTAAAAAAAAAACATAAAAATACATTTTCTGTTTTCACATATCAACAGTTCACAGTAAATTCATATTTAAATATTCAAGAAAATTAGGAAATATGTCTAAGTAGCTTTTTGTTAGCAGCACATATAAAATCCTTCCAGTACTAGCTATCTTCTTTCCTTATAGCTTTGTTTACAACTTACAGAAACTCAAATTACTCAGCTCTATCAAGGGGTCTATAGATAAATCAAATAAATGATCATTTCTCTTCAGTTAGGATCTTAAAGCTGTTACATATATGTTACATATGTTGCTATAGCATAGTTTGTCTTCCTCCTCAGCAGTGAGCTGTTTCAGTATCCAGGCTGAAATTATTTCATGACTCCTAGTCTTCATTTGACATAAAATGTATAATGATCTCACAGATTATTAAGAAGGAAATGGTGTTCATTGAGAGAAACTAAAAAAAAAATACAGTTTCAGCAGCATCATTTCAGTCCAACAGAAGTAATCAGACAGTTTATAAAAACTGCTTATGTCTGCAGAGCTGTAATAGACCTTTTTGGTTAGTAGAAGACTTTCTTCACATTTAAACAGAAAGCTTACAAAATTCAATTATGGAATTTATCCGTAGGTTGGCTGGCAGTTAAAGAACCTAGTAAATGCGTTGTGGGAAGACCCAAATGGAGTGATTTTAACCTTGAAAAAACGTCCTCAGAATACCCTGGTTTCTGCTCCTGCCCTTCTGAAGAATGTGAGGTGGAAACCTCTTGCACTTCAGGTAAGAAGGCTGCTGCAATGCTCATGTCATGGGAAAACCTTCACTCAAGAGAAAACACTAGAATTTTTACTTCCAGTGAAAGGGACAGGAGCCTCTAAAAAGTCCTAAATTCCTCCAAAGTAGGTGCTGAGATAAGTATGTGTGTCAATACTGCATGTGTCAATAAGGTTGTTTTGTTGGGAGCCACAGGAATTCACAGAAGAGAGAATGTTTGCAGACAATGCTACTGAAGAAGAAGGCTGCCTAAGGTTCTGTAGCTTGCTTTGACTGGCACTGGCAACGTTTCTCTCTGTTTCCATTATTTCACAGTCTGTCAAAAGTACTTGTTTGTAATCAGGTGTGCCAGACCTTTTAAATGTCAGGAAAAGTCTGCTTCTGTTCCACATCTCTCATCAAGCTTGAGTTTTTGGTAGCAGTGCTGATAGAACCTCTAATATTTCTTGCATGCTTCTTCCTTGAAAATCTGTTGTCAAAAAAATCAACTGTGAACATCACAGCTGGTTCTTCCTACAGCATCAACATGTAGGAAAAACTGACCATAAAAAGACTGAACCCAAAATGTCATTAAAGTTTTTGAGTAAGTTAGTAAGTGTGCATGTTTATCTTTAACACTGTATAACATTCTGTAATAACTTTATGCACTTTCACGAGGAGGGAGCTTCGGAGTGGCTTTGTTTGCATCACATAATGCATGAATGTGTTTCTGAATAATTTTTCAATTAATGAAACAGAGCAAACCCTTCAAGCTTAACCAGGCAAATTTCCTTCCTGCCTGGCACTTCCTGAATCTTTCATTACTCAAATTGCCTAAATCCCATACAGCGGCTTCACTCAACGAGTTTGTGTAATCCTTGCAGCGCAGGAGTGCTGACACTTGGATTTAGTGCCATCTTTTCTTTCTGTGTGGCTACCTCCGGGGGAGAGGAAAAGGGCATGGTGACACCCAGAGGAGAATCGGGACTGCTCGGGTTTTTCTGTCACAAGGGCACAGGAAAAACACTCTTTGCTCTATTGACATGCTCGTGAATCTACTCGTGTCCTGCGTTCAGCAGTAGCAGTCATTTTTCTCCTTCTTAGTAGCTGGTGCAGTGCTGTGGTTTTGACTTTCAGCCTGGGAGCAGTGCTGATAACACCGATGGTTTTAGTTGTTGCTCAGTAATGTTTACTCTGACCAAGGACTTTCTGAGTCTTATGATCTGCCAGGGAGGAGGGGAAGCCAGGAGGAAGCAGAGACAGGACACCTGACCCAAACTGACCAAAGAGATATCCATACCACAGCACATCATGCCCACTATATAAACTGGAGGCAGTTACCCAGAAGGGCTGGATTACTGCTCAAGTTGGGCTGAGTATTGGTCAGCAGGTGGTGAGGTGTTGTATTCTCTTCTCTTGTTATTTCCCTTATCATTATTATTATTGGTGGTAGCAGCAGTGGTTTGTGTTATACCTTAGTTACTGGACTGTTCTTACATCAACCTGTGTGAGTTGCATTCTTTTGATTCTCCTCCACATCCTTCCAGGAGCTGGGGGGGAGCAAGAAGGGGGGAGTGAGCAGGCGGCTGCGTGGTTCTGGGTCGCCAGCTGGGCTTAAACCACAACAGTTCTTTGTGGCGCCCAACGTGGGGCATGAAGGGTTGAGATAACGACAGATCTGACCAGAGTGTGTCTAATCGCATTTGTGATATAAGCATTTATTGTTTCAGAGTAATAGTCATCACAATGCTGATTTATTGGCTCTCAAAGTTGTTGCTCTTGATCTCAGAATTTCAGCATGTAATACCTTACTTACAGCTGGTATTTGCTGTGTTAGTGTTTATCGGCTGGAGGGCTTGGGCTAAGGTTCTTGTTTCACTGTACTTTATCATAATGACTTGTAATACAATAGACTCATTGATCATGAAACTGATCTGACTTGCGTTCCCAGTGTGGTCACCACCTCTATACTTTGGGAGGTATATAACAGAAGTGTTTAGCAATTACACATCTTTTTTCCCCTCCTTGGATGGTCAACCTATGAAGGAGACATTCTCTTATGTTCCCAGCCCCCACCCCCACCAGATGATTTACAGCATCATTTGAGAGTTCTGAAGGTTTTGAATTGCCTTTGGGTACCCTTAAGACCTGCCTGCTGATTGTGATGGGGATCAGCATGTTGGCACATACGCAGAGTGTGTTTTACCCACAACCATTTCATCTGATCTCAAAAGTTAAGCAGAGTCGGGTTTGGGTCTTGTCTAGGGTTAGAAGACAATATAGGAGGACCAAGAGATTTTCCCCGAGGCTGGACAGTCATGAGTGGCAGGGTGTGTGGGACAGTACGGGCAAGTATCTAGGCCAGTGGGCCCCTCCAGTGCTTTGGAACTTCACCATGGAACAAGTGCAAAATCCAGAAAAACTAGTAAAACACTCAAATGAGGTGTGTTGTCATGCTGGTCATAGCAGAGAGGGACAAATCATGGCAACATACTGGGGCTTGGCCTATGATTACAAAGCCCTGCTCAACACTGTCCAGCACCTTCAAAAGGAAGAAAATGTCTCCGGATCCGATTGCAAAGCAACAGACAGCACAGCTACTCCAACTCCAAATACAGCAGCTACACCAACCCTAGTGACAAGTACAGCAGCTACTCAAACTCTGACTACAGCAGATAATGCAGCTGCTCCAGCTCAAGCACAGCACCTACACCAACCCCAGTGACAAGTACAGCAGCTGCCCAAACCCCAAGAACAGATACTGCAGCCACTCCAACCACAGTGAGAATCACTGCAGCTAAACCAGAGGAACAATTCGTGCCAATACTGGTTGCCGCTGTATGCAAGGGGAAAAGCAAAAAAGAGGCAAGAAGGATGAAGAAAGGTGAAGAAACAATGCACTTACTACATGGGACAGCATCTGATCAGGAGTGATTATTATGTGAATCAGAGGAAGAAGAAGAGGCGACTTCTCGACCCCAGACCTCAACCAAGCTACAAAATATGCAAAAATATTTTTACCCATCAACCAGGGGAGCACATCATCACCATGGTCTTGTCTGTCTCCAAATGCCCTTGCTCATGAGCCAGGGCCTCCAGCTCTGTCCAGACCAGCTCAGGCACCACCCAGTCTGGGAAGTCTGCCACCTCCCTCCTTGCCAGGACCAGACCAGAGACATCCTTCCACACCTTGCACCCTTTAGGATACTTAAAAAAGCCTTCCACTTTCACTGTCAGAATCTGCACCATGATTTTACACAGCCACTTAGGATCTAAAAATTATAGATCTCTCAGCTGCAGTGCTGGGACTTGAAAATAGTACACCTGGTTCATTCAGAAAGTGAATTGCATGAGGGAGCTCATTTTCATCCAGCTGTAACTGGCTTTCTTGTACCAGTTCCAGTAAGCATTTCTGATCGATCACAGGAAATTCAATTGGAACATTTTTACTTTCCAGCAAAATTCTCTTCTTCAGCTCCAGGTAGCTCAGGAATTAACTGACCAACCACTGATTGATCTCTGATCTTGAAGTGAAGACTCTCCTTTATTCTGATTTTCCAAAATCTGATTCTTCAGTAGCATTCACAAAGTGATAATCTTGGATTGCTGGGAAGCCTTGCTTATTCAACAGTTCTCTAGTAATTTTACTCATGCAGGCCTTACATTGTATTTCATCAGAAGCTTAAAGTGCTGTGACAGGTAGATCTTAGGAAACTTGCTCTTCTTTAAAAGGAATTTTTCCACATCTGAACGCTTTACAATTCCTTTAACTTCATATGAAGCCTCCAGGAGCAGCAAAATGGAAACTGCGTTTGCAACAGGGCTTCTGTAGAGATCCTCTCTTTATTACGTTAAAGAATCATCATTCACAAGCAGCACTAGTTCTGGAAGTTTTGTCAGTGTGAAAACAATGTGTACTGTATACATGGCACTTCCCATGAACCATAGAATCATAGAATAGTTAGGGTTGGAAAGGACCTTAAGATCAAGTTCCAAACCCCCTGCCATGGGCAGGGACACCTCCCACTAAACCATATCACCCAAGGCCTCATCCAACCTGGTCTTGAACACTGCCAGGGATGGAGCATTCACAACCTCCCTGGGCAGCCTCACCGGTGCCCTCCAGCACCTCACCACCCTAACAAGAAAGAATTTCCTCCTTATAAACTTCCCCTGTTTAAACATGCTGATCTTTACTGTGGTGGCCAGATAAGAGACAGTACACAAAGCTATTTTTGTGTAATTATCTACAGTTTCTATTTCTGTGATGTGTCCCCTCCTGATGACCCAGAACACAAGAGCCCATGAGGATAAAGGGTGCTTTAAGTGTCACATCGCTAGAATATGTTTCTTCTGAATTGGAGAACAATGCATTGAAGAATTGAAATTAAAAAAATACATCATTTTGGAGAATCTAAAAAGCATTGCCAATGGTACTTCTTAACAGTAGATTTTGTAATATGTTGAAAACCAACTTTGGGTCATCTTGAGCATCTTTAGGTCTTCTTTAGCCTTCGTGCCACAGAGGCAAGCTCAAGTATTAGGACCTGGATGTATTTCAAGATACAAAGTTTGCTTTTGCCTGTTTTCTGCAGGTCTCACCTGGATCTGGTATTATTTGTTATTGTCATTAATGACTTGGAACTAGCATGATTAAATTTCAAGATGATACTAGAGCTTCTGTTTCCTGGACAGCTGACATAACAGCTTGATGCTGCTGGAAAGCAATGATCTCACTTCCCTCTCCCTGTTCTTGGCAGCAGAATGCCCTCGCCTTTGTTTGACTTTGGCATTTTTTAGACTGTAGATCAGTTTAATTTGTTGAATTTTTAGGAACGCTTCTGGGTTTATTTATTTGTTTTTATGGAGTTTTCTATCATTAATGGATTAAATTGGTTCTCACAGTGCAGACACTGTCAGAGGCTGTTGACAGAAATAAGCAGTATACATTCAGCATAGGCAGAAGGTTTTATACTGAGACAAAAGTAAGCAGCTGTATGAATGTAGGAGATGGAATGACCAGTTTAAGCAACAGTCTATAGAAAAAGAGGCCAGAAATAGTATTTCATAACTCCATTTAGTATGCAGTGGGAATTTTTTAAGAAAACGGTGTTTTCTATTCTTGCTCAAGGCACTCACAGGTGTTACTGGTATTCTTTCCACAATAATTATGTTTAAAATTGTACCACACAGTTAATTTATGAATTATTAATGATACACAATCTATGAATCCTTATAAAATTTATTTCTGCTCTCACAGTATTCCTTTGCTGCATATAGTTTCCCTTGATGCTTAATTAACAACAGCAGAATGTTAACATGTTTTGTGCTACAATTAGCTTTCAGTAAGGCATGTCAGTAGATACCATTTTCTCCTTTTGCCTCTAGTTGGCATTATGTGATATTAGGACACTCTTTTAATTTTAAAACTCTTTGATTACCTTCCCACTCGATATAAAATGGTTCTTCCATCTGCAATGGCAAATGCTGCTCTGTTTTTTATAAAAGTGAGCACACCAGCCACTTCAATCAAATAAAATACAACATTTATTGCATTTTTTCTTTTTATTTGCAGAATCTTTCAAAGTGGATTACTACTACTTGATCCAGATTATTGCACTTCTTATTATTTAACTTGAGAGATAGAATCTGTCAGCTGATATGACTAGTAAAGCTTATGTCAACAGTGACAATTTATTAGAAATGTATGTTATGTTCTGCATCTTTATAAGTACCTTCAGAATGATTCCAGCTAAACAGCTCATTTCAGATTTTGAAAACCATGTGAATTTGGAGAGTTCTTGCTTTGTACAAAGATAAATTCTACAGCATTATGAGAACAGACACTTGTAGAGTGAAAAAAGGAAAATAGCAGGTTTGGTGTATACCACTCAACTCAGTTTTCAGTTCATAGTTCAGGTACTGTACCCTTATAGAATTGCTTAGATGAATTCTGAAATTATGTGCTGCCCATATACTTTATTATATCAGTGAGAAAAAAAAAGGGCAAGGAGAATCTTGTAGCATAAAGAAAATGCAGCAAGTAATAAAGTTGTGTCCTGTTCTCTAAATGTCTTGAAGAGATGCCAAATCATCATTTCCTTTTCATCTTAATGCCACTAATGCTTTTATTGACTTCTGTCATAATAATAAATATTTCATTGTATCCTCTTGCTCTGAGGACAAAAATTATCATCTACACATAAAAAAAAAAAAAGTAAAGTTCATATTTCAAATTTCAAAATCCACAAGACTTGAAAGCACCATGAACGTACCTGCAATCTTACAGCACAGCTATACCAACTTACCAGTACGCAGGAAATGCTCCACAGTATTGAGAGTTCTGTTTCTTATTGTGAGTAGTATTTGTATTGTTGAACACTAATATTATTTTTTATAGAAGCTTGTCTTATTAGTCAGCTGTATCACTGGCATGAATTAATCTATTCTGACAAAAATGACACGCTGTAGGAATGTATAGGGTGATACGCAGTTACAAAGCCCCATTTTCCCTTACCGCAGGCAACCCATGTAGAAGAGTGACACCTGTGTGTTTTCTGTGAATTCACCCATCAGGGGAATTCTGGGGATTGAGTTTATTCCTTCAAGGGAGGAAGCAGAGACTCAGTACCCCAACCTTAATCTTCATACCCCCTCAAAAGGTAAGGGATGTCCATATTCAAGCTTCCTGTTGCTGTACCACCAGGCTTTACCAGCTTCCTGCATCCTGTCCTCTTGGTTTTTGCAGGATATATGGGATCTTGTTTGTTGTTTTGAACAGCACTTTCAAAAGAGATACGATATTTAATTTCCCCCATATTTGCAAAGTTCCCTCAGAGTTACAGCAATGCATTTTGTTTCTGAAAGTGTCTGAAAATTTCCTCTTCGGCAGACAATTGCTTATTTCTGATAAGTGTTGAATTTACCATTTGTCTTTCCTTTTTATTATATTTCAGCAATGCTTAATTATTTTTCTAATAATTACCTATTCTCATGAAAAAAATTGAATAACAAGAGTAGATACCTAAAGTGTCACTTTTCAGAAGTCCCTTATTAATATGGTTTTCTTGCAATTTTTTTCATTTCTGCTTCTATTTGCACACACTTCTCAAACTCGTGTTTTAATAATATTGTAAGACCCCTGTGCTATTTTGCAGATACTTAAACCACTGAAATTCCATGTCTGATATCACAGATGTACCTAGAGCTCAGAGTGCAGGTACGCGTCTTTGCTACCTTCATTCTGAGCTCCAGATCATAGAACAACCAAATTAGTTGGAATAATCTGAGTGATAATAAAGGAGAAGAAACAGGGTGCTCTCTTCTATTTGTTAAAGATTCCCAGGCCAGCTGAGTGAAGATTTCTTGTCAGCAAGCAGCAGAATCACTCAATACAGTGTATTTGAAGTGGACACATCCTGTGAGAAAGTGATAGAAACAGGCCCTGTTCCAAAGACATAATGGCCCACAAATTCTTGGAAAGCATCAAGAGAGGTATTTTTCATACAGAATGTAGAGAACATAAACCCGAGAGGGAGAAGGCAGGATAAAACTTACTGAGAACAGTCACAAGTCAGTGTATTTTCTTAAAAACTTACAGCCCTTTTACATGGAAAGTGAACTCCAAGAACGCATATTTCTGTAAACTCAGCAGACAAGCTCTTACAGTACACCAATGGAAAAGGCAAGAAGAGCTGGGGTTTGTTTTATTGTGTTGAGTGGGGCCACTCTTTGACCGTTATTTTTCAAACATATTTATTGTGAAATTGAGGGATGGATGAATTATAGTAACATTCAAAAAACAAGAAGTATAATGCTTGTCTTCAGAAAGTGGAAATGTAAGAGCCAGAGAATTCTAAGTCGGTCACTTAGTATGCACAAACAGTTCATGAGCACTTGGAAGATAACAGATAAGTAAAATCAGTATGAATTTATTATGAAGAAATCATTAAACAGATTTAAAACTCTCATGTGAGCAGTTACCTGGCCTGGTGGATAGGACAGAACCTGTATATCTTACCCTGATATTAATACCTTTTCTTATGACATCCTCATAAGTATGGCATAGAGAATTCAGGACTAGATGGAATTGAGATTAAATAGGTGGAAAACTACTTGATGGTACCTTGCCTAGCGAATAGCTATTAATGGTTTGCTATGAAATAAATATATCCTTTAATATTCAATAGATAGGTTGTACACCTGTTTTCCCAACACGCTCCATGTTTTCCCAACACCTTGAAGGATCTGCTTACTAACTTTCTGACCCAAGAGGGCACTTGGTATTTAAAAATTGGAAAATTATAGTTTGAAAAACTAGAAAAAAGCTCTAAAAATGTAATGAAATGAAAGAGGGGCAAATGTAACTTATTCTTTGACTATTTCTACTTGGAAATAATGAACTGAAGTTTTAAAGAACGTAGCAATGGAATAATATGGCAATAATTCCAAATAATGTGAAAATTACAGTAAAGAAAAAGCTGAATGTCATCTTGGAAGGAGCTTGCCTTGCTGAGAGATATAAATAGGAATATGTACATCAGTTATTTCACTTGTGTTTCATATTCCTAATTTCTGGAGATATGAGAAAGTAAGTAGTGAATTATTCTTGTCTTTGCACATCACTTATTATCTATTTATATTGATAACATGAAAGAAACCAAAAACATTTGATTGGCATGTAAGAGGCTTAACAATAAGCATAGCAGAGTATAATTTGTCCCCCTATGCAAAATGTTAGTTTTGTGAAAAAGCATCCTTTTTTAGTGCTTAATATTGCTTTTGCTTTTTGAATCACACAAAAATAATGTCAGTGTTTTTCTTTGGAAGATAGAAAAATTTGTATTTAGAAAAAGATTATAACTGGTCTTCATAGCTTTCATCCAATTTTTAGGGTCACTGTTTCCTTTCCACCTGTACAAAACTAGCTGTGTCTATTTCAGCACAATTTTGTAATTGAATGGGAATTATTAATATTCAAAATCTAGACAGTAATACTAAATAAAAGTATTTTCTGTTTCTTTACTACAAACACAGACTGTACCTGTGTTGAAAAATATTCTTTGCATATATTTTTGTATCCTTCACAGAATATTTGGTTGTAGTCCTTATAGCCATTGACTTGAGCTTTCTTGGCATTTGAGCAAAAAACAGTGTTTAACTTTATTTAAAAAATAAAAATGCAAAAATCCCCAAAGACCCCCATACTTTATTATATTATATTATATTATATTATATTACATTTTTAATATTTATTGTTATTATTTCAATATTTATTGCTCACATTTATTACTTAGGTTACTTTTTATTTTATCGGTAGTCACAGCAGAACCTGTCTTTGTATCACAGTGGTACAATCATCACTGCTATGGATTCATAAAAAAAATAAGGAACAGTACATGACTATAAATTCTGCTTTCTTAAAAGAAATTTAGTTGTTCTGTCCTTAACAGTAAATCTTCTACTGAACCCAACATTCTGCTTCTGTATACTTTCATTCGCTGTAAGTATTCCAGAGTTCTGTAATTATTTTTGTATTAATGGCATTTGATAGTGTCTGCCCTCCTTCCCCATGTAATTGATTTTCTGCATTGATTAAAAATCTTATTCTGATTCTGAGCCTCAGATTTTTCCCATGAGATGGCTTTTACAGTAATGTCAGTGGTCTTTTATCAGTTTCTTTCATAACTAGTCTTGAACTCTGGTAAAACAGTATCTCAGCAAACATCTTTTTGGAAGAAAGTTCAGTTGAATTTGAAAAGAAGGATAATCCAAAAAAAGAGGTCAAGATTCCTGAAATGATTCACATTGACTCCATTGTGAAGAAATTTTAGCACAGAAAACATCACTAATTTATTCTTTCATGTGCCTTTTTTTTTTTCTTCCTTTTTACAGCCTGTAATTCCAACCAGTCCAACAAGCAGTTCTACAACACCAACGAGTACCATGGGCATATCCTCAAAAATGGAGAACTCCACACTCCAGGACGTTTTCATTCTGTCTCCTATGTCAGGACTTTATGGCCCCAGGTATTTACTTCCTAATTAATTTGAGGTTTTGAAAAGTAAAAGTTTACACTTGAATTTCACTGGATTAATATAAACCAGACAAAACAAAAAGCCCCAGAATGAAATTAATATTTATTAATATTAATAGTAACATTATTAAAATCAGTAGTAATTTATATTAAAATGGAATGTTTAGTAAACTTAAGCAGTGTATCATTATTTTGAGAGACTTAACTTTCATTTAGAGACACAAATTGAGCAAAACCTGTTTTTAGGCTGAAACCAAGAAAGATTTAAAGAAGTCTTTAATTGTTTAGTTTTATTTACCTTTATGTGATCACTTGAATCTTATTCTAGAGCATGCATTTCTGCAAGGGAACCCTTTGTCTCCTCATGTTATATCAATTCCTTGGGCTGCCTCTCAGGTACTAGAAAACTCCTGAATAACTATGTTTATCTTACAGGTAAAATGAAACCTAATGATGATTTCATGAATTTACATTTGTTGAATCACTTTTATGGAAGTTCTCACATAATAGCATTTCAATTATAGGACTTTTTATTTGTAGTGCCTGGGAGAGACAGTTTTATACTTTAGCTTTATCAGAAAGTGGTTACATTCTCCAGAATCTTCTGGTTTACTGTTTATAGGGATGAAATTGGAATAATGTCTTGTGATGACATCAGCAAATTTGGAAAGTCTGGGATGAAAGGCTCTGACTCTCCAAGCTATTTTCTGGAGCATGAAAGTGGGAAATACTACACCCTAATCGAGAGCGAAGGCCACCCTGTGGGCTCTGAGTATGAGAGAAGCAGAGCTACAGGAGTGCGGAGGAGAGAAAAAACACCCACTCATGGTAGGTTTGATTTCTTACATTTTTTAATTGACTGAATTTGGAGATTGTACTGTTGACACTGCAGTGCCTCAAATACCTGTCATTCTCTGTTAGACCATGACCTGTTGGCTATGAGTAAAAAACAAAAGTTTATGTGAAGGAATGATTAGTATAATTACAAGCCAACATTCATGATCAGGGCTAAGTTGTTTATAGATTTATTCTGAAGTGCATACTTAAAATTTTGAATGCTACTTAAGTTCATATTATTTGTACTGCTAGCATCTTGCTTTACTCAATTTCATTCGCAAACTCTTGGAGATTATTTTAGTTGCAGTGTTGTGGCCTGCTAAACTTCAGTGGAGGGCCTGAAAAGACTTATTGGAGTATGAAAGTATCTGTAAGATGCAAGGCCCTCCAAAATTCAGTGCTGTATTAAGCTGATATAATTACATTAGTATCCTACAGTGCGTTTGTTAATACCAGAAATATATTTCCAAATCTTAGACTGGGGACTGCTTAAAACCTAAGATGCTATTAAAACAATAATTTACTGTGGGTTTATATGGAAATTTCTTGTGTATGTAAATTCATATGAGTGTACAGGTATATGTGTATGTACCTTGTATATGACTATACATATCCATATAAAATGTATTGCTGAAAATGAATTGACAGGGTTTTTTTTTGCTCATCTGTTAAAATCTATTTCCTTGGTTCTGGTGAATTTTGGAAGAGCACAATTGAAATATAACACTGTATTCTCCATATAGTTTCAGCAGTTTTATTTTAAGGCAGTAAGTTATTTTTCTGTAAAGTTTACCACTTTAACAGTTTTCTTTTACGAACTGTTATTACATCTGCTTCTGAAAATAGCATTACTTCTGAGCCAAGAAAGAACTTGTCCTGATCATAGCATTATGTATGGATAGGTGATATCTTTTAAGGTGTATATATATATATATATATATATATATATATATATATGTACGCAATGCCATCAGTACTTACTTCATTCACCTAAGAATGAAACTCAGAAAACGTTCTGAGACTCAGGTTTTTCCTTTCTCACATTTTGTTAAAAAAAAGAAAAAAAAGAAAAATAAAGAAAGTTCCTAATTTTTGTTGGTCTTTGATATCTAGGAAAGGGAAAACCTCTCACAAGCTCAGAGTAGTAAAGAAAAATGTGCCTGTGAAGAACCCAGGTAATAAAAACATGCTGCAGTTCAATTGAGATAATACCAAAGGCAGTTATAGTGAAAGATCCAATAACAGCTGAAATGGAATACACTTGGGGGGGAGGGGGAGAAAAATCTTTCAGCACTCCAGGCACTGATTCTGTTGGTCTGCCACAGAAGTGGTTGGTCTCGTGCAGGATTTGATACCATGTGTGTTATTAAATGTAGTTTCCCCTGCTTCTTTCAGTTGTTAGAGCCAAGCCAACGCGGCTTCTCATCCCTGTTCTCAGACTGAAGTGTTCTTACCACCATAAATGTCAGAAGAGTTAGAGCTGATGGCTCCAGATGCCAAAACAGGTTTTGGTAGTTAAGCTGTACATTTTCCTCTGTCAGGATCTGTTTGCTGAGGTTTTCTTATTTTATGTGAGGTATCTATCTCATAATTTACATGGCTTACCTTAAGGTTTCAGCTGTATTACCTTTTGCCTAAGGTCAACTTATAAGCGGCAGTAAAGTAACCTCACCTGCTGTTTCAAGAGCTGAGAGGGTACAATCTAAAAAGCTGCAAGGGTATTTCAAATTATGTCAAAATGCATTGAACTGTCGCTGCTAGAGTGTGGTAATTCACCGTAGCTAGACTTTCCCGACAAAGGACATCCATCTTCCCAAGTTTTGTTTTGGCTTTGTTGTTCTACTAGATTGAAAGCAAGCTTATCTTATGTTTCCCAATTAGACTTTTGTCCTGTATTTGTGTTTTGATAACTACAGCTGGATTTACAGTAAAAAATGAAAAAATAGCAATTATAAAATGGACAGGATTGTGTATATACATTCACATACTGTGTTTTCAGAACAGGGAAGCTTTAATAAATCTTTGTGAGATATAGGATATTTTTAGTAACTAGTACAGCCATATACTTGATGCTTGAAGAAGCTGTAACATTGAAGAATAGGATTCCATCTTAAGACTAGTAATATTCAGTCTTTATCCACCTGATAAGTGACACCATTTTATAATAAAATTAGAAAGAAAGATAAGTCTTAACTGTGATTAAAATTGAAGCCAGGTGGATGTATTTGGCTTGCTTTCATAGAATCAGGCTGCACAATGACTTCAAATGTTGGGCACTGTGCCTGATCCCAGTAATATGCAAGATTTTTCTAGTGTTTCTGATGGACAGTTCTGATTTTCTGTAACCTTGAAAATCTAGAAGGAATTTTATTTTAAAGTCTCAAGAATATGCCTTTGTTTCAAAACCAATTGTTAAACCCAAATTTTTTAAACTACAGATTAATCTGTCAATTATATCAGACTTAAAATGAGATCTTTTTTTTCTACTTATGTGTAGTATTTGATTTTTTTTTACTTAAAGATATGCATCTGACCCTTCAAAGTGACGATATGTCTTTTGGGTGGAAAGACAGGATTTATGGTAGATCCAATTAACACCTATCCAATGCTGGAGCCAGATGGCCATGGGCAAAGTAAGGAAAATGAAAACTGAAGTTTTTGATGGTTGAGCAGACACTTTCAGTATTGCAAGGACTCACATAAACCACAGTTCAGAAAGATCCTGACATGGATCTAACAGAATTAAAGTGCTTATTAAAATCCACTCTCTGATGCAGCAGGTAGGTGGCAGGATACTCAGGCAGATGAGACAGTCCATATTGATGATATATGCAAAATCTAGGAAGGCAGATAAGTTCATTTTCTTGAACCATTTTTTTAAAGTTAAGCTTGTATTTATCATTGCTGCAGTGAATTTTTTGTCTTATCAAGAGTTATACTATAACATTAGTCCTACTCTAACACGCTATGGTATTTAGAGTTCTTGTGGCAAAGCATTGTCAAATTGTTTCTGGTTTATGTGTTAGAGGCAAAAACATCATAAGTAAGTTTGGAGGGTTTTTTTTGTTTTTGATTTGTACTGGTACTTGTGCAAAGTAATTTTGTATAGTTCTAAATGTCCAAGTTGCAATGTTAAAACTCTTGATAGGTTACTTACATTTGTTTGCAAAAGAACTTGGAAGCAAAATAAGCAATATGCAAAATCACTGGTTCCTTTGTTTGGCTTGTGTGTTTCCTTTCCTATATTTCTACTCTGATGTCAATTGTGCTGAGTTATCTAGCGTTTGTGTTACAAATCTCTCCAGAGCTCCAGACCTTACTTCTCTTTACAGAAATACTGCTAAATTTTATTACATTGATCATCATCTGTTATGTGCATTCTTATTTTCTCTCTTTTTTTTTTAAATTTATAATCTTCACTTGTTTCTCATTCTTTTCCATATTACTGATTCGTCCTTTTGTTTGATTTATTTCTTAAATTTGTATTGTTCTTCTAACGCCAAATTTGAGATTAGGAATTGAATAATACATTTGTAGTTAGTTTCAACTGTCAGGCAGATAGGGAAACATTTATTTACCATACAATTAGTTATACACTAACTATTATGGTATGAGTAGAAGTATAATATGGGAGTATCTCAGTACTTAAGGTGTGTTATCCCTTCCAGTTGCAGAAAACCATGTTACCCAGAAGGATACTTGTCTTATAAACCTGTTTGTTCTTAAATCCTTCCCAACATTTTGGTAGCTACAAACCTGTGTTTTGGAAGAATGGTGAATAAAACACTATATTGGCATGCAAATAAGCCACAGAAAATACTTTGTCACTCAAATCAACCTGGGAAAATTCATAATGGAAAACAAACACTTGTTCACATTTAAGTTCCATAATTATCCTAGAAACAGAACAGTAGCAAGCTACCTTAAAAAAATGTGTTCGAGTGCTCAATAAACACACGAAATCTAGTCAGCTGGTACATGGAAACATGAATCTTTGGCTTTATGGGTCAGACAGAACTTAACCCATAATGTAGAGGGTGTGTTTCTGTGTTTTGTGATAATAACGCACACTGACAAGGCCAGAGTGCTAATGCTTTATAGTAGGGTATGCAGTATTCCTCCTTTAATGGCCTGCTATTAATGTTCTACTGATACTATAGCAGGGAATGACTAGTGCCCATTTATATCTTACAGCCACAGAGCAATAAAAGTGTATTAATAAAACCCTTAATGTCTGAATCTTCTTTTTTTGTTGTTGTTGCTTTTGTTACCAAACTGCGCTCCATGTTTTCTTTTTAAGGCATTTAAAATTCATGCTCTTGAAATGAGATCCCCTCATTACTCACCATGTGGTTTTCCAGGCCAGAGAGGTTTTACTGTTTAATTGATACATACATAATATTCTATCTGTATTAACAGTCTTTCTAGTTTTACTAAAGCATATTAGTCCATTTAAAAACCGATTCTGTAATTATTCCAAAACATCTATTTAATGGGTGAGCAAGTTTTTACAGAACAGAGTTCAAAAGCATATTTGTAATCTACTTCCCATTTGCAAGGAATTTCACCAAAGTAGTGGTACTTTCCTTCAGATTGGTATGATGAAGAGGAGAATCCAGCATATATGGTGTTTAATTGATCCTGAATGCTACACCTATAATAATATACAGGTGCCGATAAAAAGGATTGCTCTGAAGGGTCATGTCATGACTGTAATTTATAAACATAATCTATACTGCCACTATTTTTAGTCTTCAAAAATTATAATGTTTTATCTTGGGATTGTTTCCAGGAGATTTAAGGCCTGTTTCTATGCCTACTGAGTACAGTTGGATAGGGGAGTCAAAAGAACAAAACATGTACAAGAGGGGAAGCAGAGGTGAGTATTTTTTTCTTTTTTTCTGTCCTATTCTCCAAGGTTTTTTTTCTTTGTTACCTAAGAAGCATGAAGATACCATTACAGGAAGCCAGTCTGCTTTTCTTGAGTACCACAGAGAACATAAAAGAACCTGTTTAGTATCTGGGCTTTTGTGTTTCTGCTAATTAAAAAGTTTGTATTAGTAGAAGGGATTTACTCTATCTAATTGTAGTATAAAAAAAAAGATAAACATCAAGGGGAAAAAAAAACTTATAAAATTCAGATATATGTTAACAGCAATCAGTTTTTAATCTTCACAGTTCTAGAAAACAGTAAGTGATGTTATAGATGTTATGTTCTTTGAGACAGGTTTCAATTAGTATGAATGAGTATTTGAAACAAGACTCTGCAATTGTACTGTCAATGTTCAGACCAGCAGTCCTAATTGAATAAGTTTCTATCGATTCCAGTGGGAATTATGAACTTTGCAAGAAGCATGGTGATAGCAAAGTTCTTTTTCTTTCCTTTTTCATTATTCTCTTTTTGTTTCCTCTTACTAATGTTTCTTTTTTCTTTTCTTTTCCTCCAACAACTGACTCTGAGAATTCACTCCTGCGGTATCTGAGTGATGACAAGATACTGGTTATCCAAGAAGAGCCTTTGACACAAAAAGACAACAAAAGGGACACAGGTCGTAGATCAAGAAAAAAGGGCAAACCCACAAGCAGTACAAATTACCCTATTAGTCCATCTGTATTGGCATCTACTATTAATATTAGGCTCGAACCTGGACAGCAAGATGTCTTGAATTTCTCACTGGCAGAAAACAATACAGTTCCACTTTATCATGTAAGTATATAAAAATCTTGCATAGATTATCAGGATCACAAAGTCACAGAAAAGGATTTCAGATCCAGAGAGAAAAGCAGTAGTTCATTTTTTAAGATGAATGAGAAAATTATGCAAGTCTGCAGAAAACTGAACGTTATTCATAAGATGGTAGATGAATCAACTGGCTTTAGGTAATCTCTGGAAGAGTGATGATTGTCTGTTGACTCACCTGTCTTCTGAAGAAAGGGATATGAGTCATATGGGGTAAGATGCTAATTGCACTCTTTAAATAATGATAGTTATTGGTTAAGTTCCCAGGCTCATTGTCTATTTATTTCTCATCACCAGTAGTAACAGAAGTTTCAATAGAAATATTATCTTAAATGTCTGCACCAAATACACAGTTTTATATTATTTTTTTTCAACTGTAAGTCACTGTCACTAGGAGCAGCTCTTCATTCTGTGGCTTTCGTTGCATGTTAATATGAATGCAACTATTTGAAATAGGCAAGATAAATTAGTAATATGATATTGTAGGATAGCACAATAAATATGAAACTAATGACATAATACATCAAATGTGAAGGGTCTGAAGGAAATACAGAAAGCCGGAAAAAAAGAGATAATGTTACCTGTAGTGGTTGGTCTACCCAAGAAGTCAGCGCAGTACCTCTTTCATAAACTCTACTACAATGTGTAGTAATTACAGAGGTGGACACATGTAAAATGACTATTCATTGACTGAGAGAGTGGTATAAATTCTTTTATCACCATACATGTTTTGAACATTAGAAACAGACCTTTGCAGTCCTTCAGCAGATAGTCATAGGAATCGGAATATCTCAGGCACTTGTCAACTGCCTTATAAATATACAAGAGGAACTGAGTCAACAAATACACAAGAGTTGCTGACAGAGGTTTTGTGGGTTCTTGCCAGTACAGAATCATTCGTATTCGCATCTGTCCACTTTGAATACTGAAAGAATTCTGAGAAGAGAAGCAAAACACTGTTTGGCATATCTGTCCTGAAAGATATCTACCCAGAATGAAAATGTTAAATATCAAAGAATATTTAATGGCTTTTTGGTAACAAAAAGGAAGATAAAAATAACAGATAGGTGTGTTCCTGAATTAAAATTTAGGTTTTAGGTAGATCATCTCACATCTAAAGGTGTTACTGGGACTTTCATAGGCACATTAATTTATTTATTTAGATAATGAGATTTTATTTTATCAAGAATTCAGTCTACAGCAAGATTAAGGTTAATAAAAAGAAGATACTTCTAAACATTAGCAAACCAAGTCACTATAAACCAGCGTTTGTTACTTTCATATTAAAAATAAAGAAATAATAAGAAGAACTTGTCTGAAGTCACCTTACCTTTTCCTTGCTCTTCTGCTCTGTGTTTTGTCTTTTCACAGCTGCCTGGAGGCAGTACTATCAGATGACAAAACTGATTTCGTTTTTTTTTTTGGTTGGTTGTTTTTTTTTATGGAAGTCAAAACTGCAGAACTGTTATAATCAAATTTCCATTATTTCCTCTACACTTAATACATGCCCAGAACAACTTTGGGATAGAGATAAAAATTTAAGCCTACCTAAATGCTTTGAAAAATGGAGATGATAATGCTAAACAGGATCTTAGCCATCTTTAGTAAAGGGAAGGTGATTGATTGTGTCTTTTAAGCCAACAAGAATGGCATGATGGAAGGAGGAACTGAGATACACAGCATCGCCTAGCCATTGCTTTATTTTCTAAGCACTTACATAAATACATACACACACAAAAAAGGCACTCACTTAACAGTAGTTTAAATTACCAGACACAGACGTAAGAAGTTTTACAAAATGGGTAATTGCATAGATTCACCACTAGATTAATGCTTTGGAAAGAATGTTGATTTGGAACCTAAAATTAAACAATTAGGCTGATTTCATAAGTTGCTGTGAGGATGCAGAGTTACTATATAAAATGGATATTTAGGTAATGCAACATTGGCAGTATGCCCAGGATATAAAATGATGCATAAAGCTATGTTGCAGTAAAATATCACTGTCAAGAAACACTGCCCCTTTCAGGATATATTTATAATGCTAATTTAATTGATACGCAATTCTGTGACTCATGTCACAGAATTTGAGGAGAGTCAATTACAATTAACAAGGCTATTATGGTTAATTATTAATCAATAAAGTATTTCTTAGAACATGACTTCCGATGTTTACTATGCTTCCCTTCTGAAGAGACATTGTTTACCAGATTAAGCTAAACAATGAGGTATATGTAAATACCACAAAAGTATATCCATTAGAGACTGTTGAAATGCACTGTTGGGCTTGACTCTGGGCTTGCTAGAAAAGAGTTAAAATCTGGATGTGTTTTTATTTTCTATTGACAAGAGGTCATTCTGAAGAATATTAGCTCATCAAGTTCATACTCCAGACCCAGTCTGAAAATCTACATGGTGTTCAACTGTGTGGTTTTACTGCCTTAGATCTGCACTAGTTTCTGAAACTCTGAAATTGAATTTACTGGTTACTACATTAAATTCTCAAGCAAGATAATGATCTCTTTTCTGGTTTTACTTGGCAGTAAATGTTCTGGGCTTATTATCTACTAAGTAATTGGATATTTTGTTTTGTAGTGTCATATATTAAGAAATTGGATTGTAAACTATTGAATCTTCTAATTTTTTTGTGAATTAGAATTCGATATGTAGAAGGGACTTAATTTTTAATTAATTTTAAGATAAATTTTTTCACTTCAATATTCCCTGTGCAGTATAACAGAAATAACGACTGCTTCAAGGTAGTCATTGAGAATATTATGGCAGGAGTCCCTTTTTATTTTAAAGGTAACTTGAAGCATTATAATAGTTCAGGGTTAGTCATTGTTTCACAGCATTTGCTTAATTTGCTTTTTATTTTCTTCCTGCTGACCCCAGGAAGTTGGTAATGCATGCCTTTTAGCACAAAGTGATGTAAATGCTATTTAACTGTTCTGGAGCTGCAGAAGTCAGCATGACAAACAACATAAAATTTAATGGCTCATGCTGAGACCTAAAATGTGTCCAAAACCAATGTAGATCTGTTTTTCCTGCAATGCTGCATGCTGGGATGGGCCAGATGTTCCAGATGCCTCTTCTGGTGATAGGCAGCCTGAGTGCTATAACAACTAAGTCTGGGAGAATCTGTGTATTCAGTTCCATACGACTGAAGGAGGAGTCTCTTACTGCCAATTTTGTAGGAAGGAAAAGTCCTCATATTTTATTTCTTCTTTCCTGGTCCTGCAGGGAGAAACAAAACTGCACTGTCAAGGATGAGAATTACTTTCTTCACAGTTTTATTTCCTTTCTGAATTGCTGAATAAAGTCTACCTTTGCTTTTAATTTAAATCTCTGTAATATTGAAAACTTCTTTCCCTACCTTGCAATTATGTTGAGAAATCACTGTGAGAATGATTATATCGAATCTAGCTGATCAGAGAAGCTAATATAAGTCTATCTAGCTTCTGTAGCTTCACACCAATTCTGTCCAGTTGTATTGATTTTAAAATAAGATTTTGCATATGTGCTGTACTATAACTGTGCACATGACGAGTATCTAGGATCCTTCAGTAGCAATATCCAATAACATATTTCTTCACAGTTCTGTTCAGAGATGATTCTCTAAAGTATACTCTTCAATGATCTGTAAACAGTTCAAAAGGGAAAAGGCATTTTACAGTACAAAGGAAAACAAAGGGAAATAAAACGTTAAAAAATATTCTTTTTTATTAATACTGTCAATGGCCTGTAGATTTCCACATTCATTCAGTAATTCTGAACTTTACAATCAACCTGAATCCAGGAAAAAAGGCCTAAAACAGTGTTAGTCTAGAACTATGGTTGTCCTTTATTTCTGTAAAAAACACCTACTTGCAATAAGAAGCAAGAAGGCAGTTGGATCTGTGTTAGGATTTAGTGCTGAGCAACTAATTCCACAATGGAAGTTCTGTCATGCTGAAAAGTTTTGCCTTTGATCTCCACTCCACTAATGAAGAGAAATCACCATTCAGTCTGAGCTTCTGGTACCCTTTACCCCCTGTGCATAATGCAAAATGAAAACCATGTATGGATTCTCTACGTTAGACCAAATTTAGGTCATGGATCTGCACAACACAAACCAGCTTTGTTTCAGGTAGACCTTTTTGGATAAAGAAGCAATTTAGTAAAATGGTTGAGCTTACTCCTGAAATAATATACTGCCTTGCAACCAAGCATCATGTGTGCACCTATCTCTGTAGAGCATTTGTGAAGCTCAGCTGAGGTTTGAGCATTCGTTCATAAATATTAGCCATAACTGATACTATTACTCCCATAATCTCAACATATATAATCCAGAGGAATGATAATATGCAAACTCATAACACAAATATCATCTCCCACTGTTGCTGACAAAATGATCAGTACATGGGAAGCCAGCTGTTGTACTTTGAAGACTCTCCTCCGAGTTTTTCTCCCTCACTAGTTCAAGCATTGGTTCCTGCCATTTACCTCTTCTCAGCAGGCTTCCTATGTTCCTCACCAAGAGAATGAGGATGGGGCTTTGGAGGATGAAGGAAAGCATTGCATGAGGCCAGTCCTGAATAGGACAGGTCACAGGCAGCCTGTCCCTAGAGGAACGGAGAAAGTGAGAAAAAGGAAGGGGAAAGAATTGACTGTCTTATTCCCTGGCCTGTGTAACTTCTTGAGCTACACTACATCCTTTCAACTTCAAGGCCATTCCCCTTTTTCCACTTCCCTTTCCTTTCCTTTCCTGTGGAGTCTTGTGCAGCAAAATCACTGCTGAATACTGAGCTGCATGTCAGATGATCTTATCTTCTCAGCAAGAAAATGTTTGTGCTTTGTGACAGTGGAAAGTTGCAGATAGAAATACATTCCATCTCTACCGGCATAATTTCATGTGATTGCATTTCCAGCTGTACCAGGAAGAACTGCATTATGTTTTTCATTTGAAATCTGTGAAACTTCACCATGCTTTTTATTAAATGGCACTATATTCTACCTTGAAATTTTTCTGTGATAAAATAAAATTCTCTAAACTTTAGTGGATAATCCAAGTGAATGTCCACTTTAGTCCCTCTACATCATGTATAAGATGAAGATTCCTTGTATGCAACATGGAATGATTGCTCATTCCTTAAAATACCATAGTTATAGTTGGTTTATTTCAACAAAATCATATCTGGTGTCTGCTCCAGAAAAACAGAAGAGTTTGAGAGAACACAAATATATTTAAAAGTGAATACACTGATTTTCTTTGACCAAGAAAACCTCACCCATTTTTTAAGAATGCAGGATTTATTCTTAGTTTTTGAAGAACTTTTGTCCTGGGTTTGGGGTTTTTTTGATGGTGTGTTGATATTTTGTTCTCATTATTTTTTTTGTACCTTTGCTGTTCAGATAAAAATTTATCTTTTGTTTCCCTTAAATTAAAAGAGTGGATTGATGAGGACAAAGGTAGGCTTTGGTCAACACAGAACACGGTTTATCCATTGTTGTGATTTGTCCTTTTGGACTATTTTTCACTTTAACACATAAGATAAATTTTGTTAGCCACAAGACACTCTTCCTTTATTCATTCTTTCAGAATACTTTTTTAACATCAAATATAATCTGGGATAGCTTCTCTTGGGGATGTAACAGTTTTCCAAAAATGGAATTTTGATTAGTTAAAAAAATTGTTGCTTAACCTGCTACCTATTGTGTGCTGATATAATGTTCATAGTGCACCACATAATTAAACATTCTGAGTAGATATTTTCTTCTGTCTTCAGTTAACTTTCTCATCTGTCATTTTGTGGTTTTTTTCAGCCTAAAAATTTAGTACCTCTGAAATGTGCATAGATACAGATTGCATGAGATTATTTCCTGTCTCTATTATCTCACCTCTCAAAGAGAGCAAGTGGAAGAAAAACCTCAAATGCTGCTTTCATTTTTAGCTGAGCATAATCATTTCACAAGTGTATTCAATAGGTTAAGCATCAGCTCACTGAGCTGGAGAGATCAGTAAAGCCCCCGGCAACAAGGCTACTCTTTGATTTTGAAACAAACATAATGTAAAAGTGATGCTCAGGATAATGAGTATGTGAGTTAAGGAAGCAGGAGAAGAAATCATTTTTTGCATGGAATTCAGTATCTGAGCATAGAAGAAGGACAGTATTCATCAGAATGGTGAAAATCTTTTTCCCATCTGAATAAATGACATATCTAGGTGGTATTGAATACATTACATTTGACCACTGAGATTAGTAACACTCACTGTCAGATTATTTTAGTCTCATTCCCAGCTATTCTAGTCATTTCCACTAGTAAACTACAAGAACAACTTTTGAATGTTTTCACACTACCTCTGCAATTCAGGGTTCTTTTGTTTTCTGATTTATGTGTTTTCTTTACTTTTTAAGAGGAAATATTTATTTGCATTATGAAATCTTGATTCTAGGAAACAGGTTTTTTGTTGTCAGTTATTTGTAGAAATTTCAGGCAAATAGGAGTTTCTACAGGATTTGCTTTGGGAGAGGACCATCAGATCTCCCCGTTAGACTTCACAGGCCTTATTGTCCTTTCATTGCTACTTGTGCAAGTGAGAAGTAGATCCACTAAAACCCCTAGAGCTACATAAATGTGCAGCTCACTAAAGAATGCTGATAGGTGCCAGTGACCTGAATTTCACAGACTTTGTGAATTTATAGTCTGTGACAGCACGACAAGACTTGTGCCTCCTGAGTCTCCCACATGTCTACTAGTCATGAAAGTGGCCTTTTAGTAAGATGAAGTAAAATTCTAGTTTGGGAACAAAGCAACTGCTGAAATATAAGGTTGCTGAAATTGTAGATAGGAATCTACCACATGCAAGTAATTGTCAGTGTTCTATCTGTGCAGTTACACAAGTTACACACTATTAATTATAGCCAAGTTCTCTTATTTGAATGTAACCATCTTTGATACTTGTATTTGCTAGAATATTTGAAGAATACCAGAAGTAAGAGGCTAGTAGTTAATGTAGCAACAAACGAAAATCAAAAGTTACTTGTAAAATTTGCAGCATCCTAATATTGCAGAAGGTAAGAGACAGGAAAGGCTACGTAAGTGAAAACGTTCAATTGCGCGTCATTTTTGTTGTATTGAAAACACTTTTGCCGTGATATATTCTCTGCCTTGAGTGTGGGTTAGCTGTGGCAGTTAAAACACAAACCTGTCAAAGAATGGCACTCAGAGGAGTGCTTGCCATTCTTTAAGTTTTAGCCCTATAATCATTATGAAACATGTACTGATTTAGTGATCCACTTTTGACTTTATATAGGCTGTCAGTAACTTCATATGCTTGATAGTTTGGAAATAAATCTCTCATTAATAATCCTACTGTCTGTTCACGATGTTCCCGTAGGAGGCTGATTCTCATTTGGATCTGACGAATGCTTTGGATAACAGGAACGCTTAAGAGAAAAGAAAAAGAGTCATGTAGATCTACATGGTCATGCTGTGGGGAAGATGTCTGTTGGATCTTAGCTTAGATAACTCTCTTATTAGATGCAAGCAGGTGACAAAAAGGACTCTTGATGTATTTTCATATTACTATGGTACCATCAGTCCAGTGCAAACCTATTAGTTTATATAGTATACATATATATATTATATACCAGGATAACTTGATCACTTAAGGTGTTTTTGCCTTCTTCAAGTGGTGAACCTATTACCTATAGTAGAAATAGCAAGGTAAAAGATGAGAAATGATTCTGTATACAGATACACCAAAGGAATACGGGAAGGAGGGGAGTGGCAAAATACATACTTGTGCCCTGAAGATTTTAAAGTCTTCTTAGAAAAGCCTGCTGTTAGAATATATCTGTGTTACAGCCCATGTGGTTACACAGACCCAGCAGACTTCCTGTCTTTTAAATGTGCAGCATGGATTTCAGTTTTGTAGCTGTTCCCTGAAGTCACATGTGATTAAGTACCTTACTCTATGCGTAAAGGGGTGATATTAAAACACAAATATTATACCTACAAAAAATAATCTGTTTCATGCTTGGTTGGTCAGAAAGCATATAGTCAAAGATTTTTCAAGTACAGATTTCTACATTTACAAACAAATACACATTCATTTTAAAGCATACTTTGTTGAAATTTCAAGCTGTGGGAAACCTCCATCATAAAGCTTGGTTTAAAGTAACAAAAACAGTCAGAAGATTTTATTTTTTAATTTGTGTTACAGCTGAACCATTCTTGAATCACTTACTACTGCAAGACAAGTTCATTTCCAAACCTCAGAAGAATAACCAGTGTAGTAAATCAAGTTATATAAAGCTAGGAGAGAACAGTATTAAAGAAAGTTTTGGTGACAGTTTGTTCTTCTGAAATTCTGTATACTACATTCTAATATTTGACCTTTACATTTAAACTCCCTTTTAAATACGAATATTTTTGCAAACACTGACATTATGACAAATCTTTAGCTTTCTTATTTTAATGAGCTTTGATCACAATTATGCAGCAGCTGAAGCTATAAGTGCAGATGCAAATTGCTTTAAGCTTGATATTCACTCTGAAAGAACATTTAGTTAGAAATTGAACTAAATTTTCCATTTCCTTTTCCTTGAAGTCACAGAATGACTACTGTGGTTTACTTCTGTGACTTCTCTTGCTGCAGATACCACTATGTTGAGTGCACCAAGGAAGTATACATAGTCTTTAGTTGTGCTTAATGCTATTTGTTTTTCTTCTACAGAGAGCAGGAGACACAATCAGCGGAGATACTGAAAGGTAATTACTTCTGTTACTCTATATTTAAATACCTACATAATGTATCTATAAATTACATCCACTTCTTTACTCCCAGAAATTAAGTTGCAATATTTGATAAATAAACTGTCAGGATTTAGTGATATTGGCATTAATATAATTTAGTAAATGTCCTCGTTTTCATTTACTGACATCAAATATAAATATAGGTTCCAAAAGTTAAAAATCTATTTTAGATGTAAGTCTATTAAAGATTAGGAGGAGGAAAAAAATATACTACAACAGTGGGTTTGTCTCTCTTTCCTTTGCAGTTTATCTGATGAAGTATGTTCGTACTCTAGTTGCATGCAGTAAGTCATATTAAAAGAACAACTTTAAAATAGCAAATACTTGGGTATCATAGTACGTCATAATTAAGTCTAATTGGAATCTGTTCATCTAGTTCATAGTTATTCTTTTTAATATTTTTTCATCCTCTATATGGCCTAAACCTATTTAAGAAGTTAAACCATGCACTGAATGTAAAATCAGTAATTAATTTAGAGTGCTTTCACCAATCTAAAGGATTTACAATTCACAATGATGTTCTTCAATGATATAAGTACCACTACATTACAGCTGGAAGTCTGAGGCACAATGATACTAGCTGCTGATCATAAATACAAGTCACCTCCTGCCTGATCTTTCAGGAAAGTCAGCATTTTTGCCTCTGTATATGTGTATTAAACATCGTAGCTCGTTTCAGAGACAGTTGTAATGGTAATTACAGTAATCAGTAAAAGAATTTACTAATGCTTACCAGTTGTAGGGTACTGTGAGCATTTAAAACAGCATTCAACTAAATTGAACAGCACTGTTATCATAGGTGATAGTGAGGTAAAGGTAGAGTTTGAAAGACTTTTTCTAGGTTAAAATTCTACTTCATCTTATACAAGACAGGCTTGTCTCTCCATTGTCACCATTGTAGTAGTTCATTACCTTGTCATCCATCACCTCAGCTAAATGTAGGTTTTTATTTTTACAATAAATTAATATAGTCCCACTTAGTTACAATTCAGAACCAAAGCAGCCTGTATCTTGTGTAAGGCAGGGGTTACATGGGGAAAAAGTGTGTCATTGTCAGTCTCTTTTTTAAGTAACTGTTGGATTTCGCCTTTTGCCCTTACTGCTCATGTTGGAGTTTTCAGAACTTGCTGTTTTCTGTGAATCTTCTGCATTTGCTCTTTTCACTTAATCTCCCAACTCCTTCATGCCTTGTGCTCGTGTCCTGTTCTTCCCTCACACTTGTTTCTCCCTACTTTTTGTCACTCCCTTTTCTCACCCTTCTTCATTCCAGGATGGCTGCTCCTTCCCTCAGGTCCTTCCTACCTGACTTTCTGCAACAGAAAGAAATCACATACCACTCCTAAAAAAGCCTCACCCCATTTTTGTCTTCCTTCTTCGCCACCCATAGTTTCTTGCAACCAGAAGGAGCAAATGAATTTTGCTCTTCACAGAAGAAAGCATGCCTAATTATTCCGAGTGGATTGCACATGCTCAGTTTGGCAGGGACATTGCAACCCAGATGGAACATGCTTTGTGGACAGGACACAAGTCTCTACTGGACATCTGCTGAGAGATATATTCCAGGGACATACGACTTGGTGAAATTTTGGCGAACTTTCATAGCAAAGGGCTATTCTTCAATATTCTTCCATAGAATGACTGTCTCTTTCCTAATCCTACTCCCAGTCATTCTAAAATTCAGGTCCACAACCTTTTCAGCATGTTGAAAAATATTTTAAAAGAGGCAGAATTACAGCTTCTTGTTCCTAATAACCTTCTTCTAAGTAGTTTAAACAGCTTAAACCAAAATAAAACCCCTTCAGATATTTATCACATGCAGTTAGGTTTTGGGGAGCGGGAGACAAACTATGTGGATTGAGTCACATTATTTGGATGAAATAGCATTATCTTAATTAACTGTGCAGTTGCCTACTGAGTTTCCATGATATGACTGCATCCTTTGTTTATGAAAAGAAAGGAAAGCCAAAAGCCAGAAGAAAGATGTTTCTTGTACGTAGCAGACTGTACCACAGGCTGCAGGGAATACACACCAAAACCACTAGCAGCTATGTGAGAGATACAGAACTACAGAATGTTACTATGAATATCTCACTTTTTAAACTCATTGCATAAGTAGAATGTAAAGCAAGTCTAGCTTCTGCAGAACAAAACCTGCATCATAACTCTGGTTTCCTCCAAACTATTTTGGCACATCTACAACACAGATTTGGCCCAGCACTATGCACAGGGCTGGACTTTCACCACCCACACAGAACACCCGCACCCCTCATTATAAGAGACTGTCCATTTACACATTAAACTCTGCCCCTCTCTGACAGATAATGGAGAAAAATGTGAGCTATGCTCCTGAGGAGTTTCGTGGCTAGAAAAGTAGGGCAGCCACAGGGAAGTTGTGACTTCACTTCTGAGCAGGTGTCATGAGTTAGGAAATTACACTCTGCGATTGGAGGTGGAATCACTAACGTGTGATTGTTCTGAGGTTTCAGGAAGGCAAGCTAACTTAAATGCTTCCTGAAGAAGCAGCCCATTTGTTTTCCTTTTACCAGAAGCAGTTTACCCTGTTTATAATTGTTTTACAGAGAAGAAAGGGGTAATGGGCACCTATCACATAGTCGCTGCTGCAGCTTTTTTTGCAGACAGACATTGACTGTATGCGTAGCGCAGTTCTCTGTGTTCTTTGAACTTCATTTTACTTTAGGAGAATTTTCCTTCTAGTAATAGCAAACTTTGACATTTAGATTCTAGACACGTGTGTGTAATGTAACCATCGTTAAAGGCATCTTGGGTTTGAAGAGTTTACTCTGCTCAGCCAACCACGCAGGCCTGCAAGGGGAAGAGAAGGCAGAAAGGAATTGTATCATTCATGCATTGCATCACTGCTAGTTGAATATACAGGTTTTATGAACATTTGCACTGAGTTTCCATGTGAAAATGCTGCTCAGGCTTTATTTTCATAACACATTTTGCCTTTGTAAATATGAACGCTTAAAAGTTGTTCTAGTCATGTCCACAGTAGCATGCTTCGGAAATTATTTTATCGTGGTTAGTGCTGGAGAGGTCAGAGGAGATAAATACTTTGAAAATGACTTTCAGTCTTGACATTGTTCTGTCAGCTTTGCATGTAGATACCCTGATAGTGCAGTGACTGCGTAACAGTACAGATACATCTGAGCTAGCTGGCTGTTACTTGAAGTATCAAGTCATAGCCTGTAGCATAGTTCAGAGCCAGTAGCTCAGCCAGCATGGAACTGAGAAGGGATTTCAAATCTCACTACAAAATACTCAATAAATAATTTGCAGTGAGAATTGACTTGTTGTGTCAGGGACAGGTTACATAAGATGTGGAGGCTTTAATAACCTCAATATAAATCATGAATCCAGGCAAGGTGGTTAAAATGCAGTCCTGTGACCAGGTAGATAAGTGGAAATTGCTACATATGTGCTCTTGTGAACCAGCTGTGAGGAAATTTTACATTGTATCTACAATACCTTTGTTCACAAACGTGTTTCCTAATATGCTGAATTTAGGGCTTTTTTCTCAAGTTAATTATGGTGCCCCTGACCCCGAACTGCAACCAAATAGCACTTGAAGTAGTTCAGAATGTGAGACACGAAGGCCAAAGAGAGCTTTGCATGCCCCTTTCACCTATAAATTTACATCTCCCAAGCGTCTGCCACATAAAAAAGGCAGGATTATAGGTGCCATTGTGTAATGGTTTATAGCTGCTGTGGAGCAGTAGAGTTGTCCCTCAGGCTCTCTGTGTTTTGAATCACTGTATGCTTGTAAGAAATGCAGGTGGCAGCAGGGATTAACAGTGTGCTTTCAAGCACAGGCATCACTGCTGTCCATAGTGTTTAACCAGCAGCTTTGAAATCATCTCTTGATCATCTGTGCTGTGTCCCTAAGCTCTTACATTTATGTAACCTTACGAAACAGGAGCCATCCTACAGAGGACTAGCAAGAAAAACTCTCACAACAGTCTGTTTATGGCCTGTGCAGCAACTTGGACGATCACATAAGTCTCCAGCCAGAACGCTCAGAGCGTGCTGTAGTGTGACAGAACGTGAAATGCACTACCAGTAATTTATACCCAGGTACATCTGTTCCAGGAGGAAATTCTGGCTAAAAGTGTTCTCTTTTTACCTACTGGAAACTTTCCTAGATTTAAAAAAAAAAAAACAAACCACAAAAACCAACAAATCGGAATAGTCAAAAAATAAGTCTGGATTGCTTTGTTTGGTCAAATAAATGCAAATCAAAGAAATTATTACATCCAAAATTGTTTAATCAATGGTAAATATATATTTGCAGTTTGTTTTAACTAGAATCACTTTATATTACTTCTAGTTTATAATCCTATCCATTACTGCCAGAATATATTGACTGTAACTATTACAGATTCAAAAGATGAGGTAAAAGGTAAGTAACACTCGAAAGAATTATTGTTGTTTCTAGACTGTATTCATTCATTGGGATTTATTATCTGTATCCTGTCACCTGTGGAGAGGCCAAACCAACAGCAATGTAATAAGATACATCAGTTTATTCTGAGACAGTTAGAACTTCCATTCAGTGATGGATTCAGTGATCCTATAGGTAATAGAAAGAGAATTGGGAAGTTATAATTAAGAGCACTGCTATTTGTAAGAGACATTCTATTTAATTTTCTTTATGAGCATTGCTTATGTGATCAAGGGATGCTTAATTTGTATGCAGCTGGTTGAAATCAGTCCTTGTTTTCGGTAGATATTCTATATATTTTACAAGCTAAGACACTATCCCTTACTAGAGTTTATGGGATAATTAAAGATGTCTTGTTATCTTTTTATGGCAGAAACTGAAAACACATTCCTCAAAAGGAAAAGAGGAATGGGTGTCAACATAGAGGTGGTATTCACAGTTGCACTTGCTTAGTGATGACTTGTTTCGTGAAGCAGTAGCAAGTCACTTCTGTTCATTATCAAAAGAGGTTTTGTATGAACAGAAAGTCAGGTTACTCAGCATTCTGGTGCTGCTCTTAAATAGATATAACTGCTCTGAAAGCAAATGTGCGGAAATGTGTGCAGCTATGCTGTTAATTTCACATATGCAGTCTTTGGTAGGTGACAATTCCCACCATTCATGTGAAATCTTTTACTGAGTATGTTTTTGCATTCTGATTCCTCCAGCTTCTATCAAACACATTAAACTGGTATATAGTACTCCTGCTACTCCCATATTTCTAGGTTTTTCCATTCTAGTTTGTTTTTCAGAGATTTGTTATTACTGTTTTCTAATCATGCAACACTGCTCCTCATTTGAAACCCTGATTACAAATCTTATCAGTACACTTGCACTTCATTTGCATGTGCTTTAAGATGGGATTTGGAATTTACCACACCTACTCAAGTCCTTTACATTCTCAGTGTTTTGTTTCCACTTAGGTCAAATTCCCATCCTTTTTTTAGCTCAATCTTGTTAACCTTCTACTTATATGTTCAGAAGCATCGTTCAGCCTGAATACTGAGTCCATACTGACACCAGATTTAGACTGTATTTAACCTTGGTCTGTGTTTGCTTCTTAGTACCTGCATTTCTCTAATTCTTCTTCCCTTTTTATATTTATTTTTGTTTGCTTACAAACATAATTTAATCAGAGTTCTGAAGACTGAATAAGAGGGAGGCAACCTTTTTATCCATAGAAATTCCAGTATATGCCACACAACTAGACAGAGCATTATCACCACTTACAATAGACATTGCTCAAGTCCTTTACATTTCTGTCAAACAGGAATACCTCAGAAATCCATTTGAGGAAAATTGTATCATAGAATAAGTATTTTAGAATAAGCTTTATTACAAAATCAAATTCCTTTTAAAGTTGCTGCTTAGTATTTTCCCTTTTTATGTCATACTCTGCATTGACTGTTTCTGCAAACACCCTGAAATAATTGTTTGGTTTGTTACTGTTCGGTTTGGGGGGGGTTTAATTGGTATAAGTTATTCATAAGCGATGGCTCCTCCTTTCTCTAGATTCTGCCAGTTTCAAAACCAGTATTACACAAGAGCAAGAAAACAAGTGCCTAGAGATCATCAACTGTTTTAACTGATTTGAGATGTATCAGTCCAGGCCATTACAACCATACTCTGCATGTACTACCCCAACCCCCTCCCGCTTTTTTTCCCTTTTACTTCTGTAACAACTCTTTTCCTAAAAATAAAGGTGAAGAGTAATTATGATGCAGAGTATTTCAACCAGAATAGACAACATTCCAGGGTTCCCTCCTGTCTGAAATAATTGGGTCTGCCACTTTCACACAGATCATTTACTTGCCTAAAGAGAAGATCAGTATTTCTTCTTCTGTGACCTGTAGATTTGAATATTTGAGGACTAATCAGACTTGGGGAGGAGTATTTGATACACATAAAATCTTTAAAAAAAGGAAAACCATTTGATACACATAAAATCTTTAAAAAAAAAGGAAAACCAAACACAAAACCAAGAACACCTCTTGCAGACTGTTGGAAACTATGCCCAAATAAGAAAAGTAAGCTCATGGTACATTAGAACACCCATTTCTGACCTTTCATAACACGCCAACTTTTGTAGAGCTTTCAAAAGTTCAGTTGCAGACTGCTGCTGTAACTTTACAACATAGTCGCCGGTGAAAGTCTGTGATTACTGTAAGGAGACACATTATTGTGTTTGCATGGAAGCAAATAAAACTTGACTAAGGACTTTTTACCTAAAAACACAGATGTATTATTCATATTGTATATTGGCTGAGAGAAAGAATGGGAGCATTGGAACTGACACTTTCCAGATGGGTCAAAGCCAGGATTAAAGAAACAGACCAGAAACAAGGGGGTAAATGCCCAGCAGGGCTGAAGTGCATTTATGGCATTCTCATGGGCAGACAGAAATGGAGTAGTAATGACAAAATCTGCCTTGCAGCGGTTTAGGCGTATGTCCATTCCTTTACTAACTGTTGTAAGCTGAACTTTTCTGATTTTCAGTTGTTTCTTTCAACCCTTGTAGTCTACAGACTGCTCAGAGTTTCTGAGTCTTGCCTATTAACTTTGATGGTTTTAATTTTAATGTTATGCATCCCATCTTTTCACTGCTGTCTGGAAATTTTCTTTGATTCAGGACTGAGAGATGTTGTTAACTGACAATGAAGCAGTTGCTTCTACTGGTAAATTTGATTTCTCTTAACAATGGAAATCATCTAATGAGAAAATGCCCCTTCTTATCTTGCTGACTGAAGATAGATAGTAACATGACCAACAGAATTTGAGAATATGTTAAAAATGTCACAATCCTTTGATTACTTTCTTTAATTTCTCCATTTTCCCCTTCAAATCCTTTCCCATTCTAGTACTCCTTTTCTGTTTGTATGACATACACAAAAACAGTCACATTTTTTAGGGTTTTCCCATTTCTCCTTTCTCTAACTTCTGAAAACATGAAATTTTATCTAAACCCTGGGAATTGTGTCTCTGCTAGATCAGACAAAGTTGACCCTGATTCAGTGTCCTGTTTCCATCAATGTCCGATACTGTTTGTAATTTTATAAGGAAAGCATCTGGCGATGCTTTCCTGCTTTGTACTCTAGCCTTTGAAGACCTCCAGGAGAAAGCTTGGATACTCCATAGATCATATTTTTGCATTTTTAAGGCTACATAATTTTTTATATCCATGGCATTCTGTATACATTGCTGAAGACACCCAAAAAGTAACACAAAGGAAGACACGTACTACACAGTTTGAGTTATCCTTGGTTTGAGTCTGTAATGTCCTGGGGATGACATTTTGCACCTTTGCAAAATAAGGAACATTATGAGTCTTTCCTGAAGGTCAGAATTATCAGTTCAAATACAAATCCATAAGCTGTTCCATTTTCAAAACGCAAATTACTCTTAAAACAGAATTGCTAAATTACGCATATGTCTACCTTTCTCCTGCTTAAAAATACTTCATCTTTACCATTTTAGATTGGGCAGTAGGAATCCACTGTACCTGTGTTAAATGCTGTTGATGCTGCAAGAAATGCACAAATGAGAGTTATCCCTGCAACAAAGAATGATTAATGTATCCTAAAACTGTAGTCCTTAGGAGGGAGGAATTGCGTTGGTTGCTTCAGAATCCTAGCTGATCAGGGTTGAGTAGTTTTAGGCCAGTGGTTGAACCAGAACTAAATATTCCCAGAATATTTATGTGCTCTTAAATCAGAATATGAAGAATGGCTTTGTGTTTATTAATGACATTAGCACTGTTCATTGGAAACAAGGGTTACGTTTCCAAAGGGCCTCCCATTCAAAGCGCTGTATTTTAAATAGTTTTGATACATGATCACACCTGTAAGCATACTTGGAATGACTTGGAAAAGCAGAGTTTGTGTCTAGGTGCACTACTCACTCAGATTATTTTTTCCCTGTAGTTATTTGACATCTTTCTTCTTTCCTGTCCTAGATATGCAAGTTCTGCCATTGACCATCAAGGAAGCACATCCATGAGGAAGGTAATGATTCAGAAATGCACTTTAAAAAAAAAAACTCAAAAAATTCAATTAATTGTCATATTTTTCAAAGCCACAGAAGATATCACAAACCTTGACGTCTCTCTGTATTATGAAACAGCTGAAAATAAAAAGCTAGGTATAATTTCCACGCTCAGTGCAACCACAGCAGGTCAGTGTGCATATATTTCTTCCTTCTAACTGAGCACTGTTTCCACTAAGTAAGTGATAAAAAACTTTTCAAAGTTGACCTATGTAATTCTGCCTCCCAAATATTTACAAAGTGAGGCTAAAGACCAGTGACAGTAGCAAGAGATGTATGAATACATCTGTGGTTTGTTGAGAACCTGCATTTGTGTTTATTGACATGCTGCCCCTACCTGCCAATCCTTCCCTCGCCTGCTGCTGGTGAACACAGAGCGGTGGCTGTTCCCAGGGATGCTGGTACTGCAGATAGGTGCCCCGTTCTTTGTGTACTTTGCTAGTGAATGCACTGATGGCTGTTTGGAACTTCCGAATAGTTTTCCCTAAAACCTCTTTAGACTCAAAATAGGAGAGGTGCGTGCAACCAGTCTTGCATTAATATAATAGGCTTGGTTCCCTTCATCCTGACAGGTAACTGCATCTCTAGTCTCCAGGGCATTTTACATAGCAGAACTTTTCATTTGGTGATGCTGTGACAGCACTGCTCCTACTACACTGTGATTATGTTGAGGCCTCATTAATTTAGCTTCATGTAGCACAGATTCAATTCTGCCTCTTTCCCCCCCCCCCGGTGTGCTGCTATCTGAGTTGTGGTGGGAGGGTGTGCTTTTTGTTTAACATTCTACTTTGCGTTGTGGTTTTGAGATGAGAACTTAAATGCTGACAACCATATCGTGTTCTCACATCATCTGTCTCCCATAGCAACTCTGAGTCATTTTAGAGTTGCAAGTTATGTTTTCCTACAGTATTTACCACAAAGTTAATTATATAGTAGTGCCTTTATCTCAAAATATGAAGCTTGAATTTTGTAAGCTAGCGGTGCTGAGTACTGTTTCTCAAGGTATTGCAAACCATTCACTTTCTCCAGTTTTCTTGCTGTGAATACGTTGTATGTGTGCATAAACAAAACACAGTAAGGCCAATTAACTTATGTTTTTAGAAGAGTTAATATTTTAAGCTCTCCTTGATTTGTTGTGTCTGTATTTCATTACTTCAAAACTTTTATACGGAACGGTGCACACCAGTTTCTGCTGAGGATCATGATGTGTGTATCCTCCAGCTGCTCCATTTTTCTTGAAGTTCTTTAACCACATATGAAAACCGTAATTTAATTACAGGCTTTTATTCCATCACCATACTTTGTTTTAGCCTAAATTGTGAAGAAATTTGGTGATCTCTTTTTCAGAAATAGAGACTTGCCCTGTCCTACTGCGTTTTTATGCAGAAAGAGGAATATCGAACAGATTGTTTCAGTCACAGTCACCACAGAACTCCAGTTGGCACGGTTTGACTGACCAATACTGCTGCCTTGGCTTGCAAGACATGAATAAAGGCCCCAGTGTTGCTGTGCAGCTTTGATACTTTGTCACAGACTTACTTGTGTTTTTTTCATTTTCTGGTTTTTTACTACTTTTCCTATAGCATAGGAGCAAGCATTAATCTTCGTCTTCTCTAGTGCTCAAAACAAAGGGATGGATTTGCAGTTATCAGCTTAAATGGAGAATACATGCTGTGTTACAGTGATAAAACGTACATGCACTTACAGAGCTTGTCACCTGTCAGAATTGCAGTATATTTGTGAAGCATTCATATACTGTGACTGACTGGGAGAACAGCCTGAGACAGAGCACAGAACACCTGTGTTCTCTCAGCCAGCTCCCTCAGGAGTCAGGAATTGCTGATTTCTTCAAGGTACTACAAAACGTTCATGCCATTCGACACTATAAAGTGGCTGAATTGCTAAGGGTTGCAAACAGGTCCCTGCCTGTGCAAAACAACTCCCCCCTCCTCCATTTCTATTTGAAATAAAACTCCAATATTTGGTGACCTCTTTGCAGCTGTTGCTTTTCTGTAGTGCCTAAGATGGGATCCTTCATTATTCTCAATATTAATTTAAATAATTTTTAACTTTAATTCTAATCCTCAGTTATTTTAAATTTTCATATTGTGACATTTAAACAATTAGTATGCTGCAGCACAGTTAATAAGGACTTTTATAGCACGTGTTTGCTTTTTGACCACATGGTGAGGACCTGCTCTAGGGTCAGGTAAGCAGCCTGGGAGAAGGGAATTATCTGTAGTCATATCACAAGTTAAGGCAGCACGGAGATACCCCTCAGGGGCCGTGGCGCCCTTCTTCTAGGCCCTCTGTGGAGCTGAATGTTATCTGTCACAAAGGAAAAGTCAAGAAAAATTAAAAAATGGCCCTTTCTATGCTATTTTTGGCCTGGATCTGCTGGTTTATCACGCTGTGAATGTCACTGGTTTTTCTACCGGTAATGGCAGCATAAGTTACCTATCAGGCAGCTACTTCATTATGTTGACTTGTAAGTTTTCCCCTAGCATTTACATGTTGGAGGTAAATCTTTACCATCTTTTGAGTAGTATCCCTGTTTTTTAAAGTTTTAAGTAATGAGATGCTTTTAGGTTTTTCTTAAGACTCCAGAATGCTTTTATGATGATACAAAAGTAAGAATTTATTTTTTTCTTCTCAGAGTTATTCTGTCAACCCACCAACCTAAAAACTCACTTGTTTTCTGTAGTTGGAAACAATTAAAGAATGGGACTTCAACACGTCATTGAGCACATGGCTTTACACATCAACTATGTGATGTTTGTGACGGATGTTTCTTTCTAAATGAGTATAACTATCTCATGTATACTTACCACAAACTTCAGGTATCATTCATTTTATTAGGTCATTCACATGAGTTTATATCCTTAGTTTTCAAACTACTGCATAACCATTCATGCAATGAATCCTTGATGATTTCATTTAAATTGTAATTAATAACTGGGGAAAAAATGGGATTTCAATTTGCAGGCATAGAACTGTGTTTTCTTTATGATGTTTATAATGGCAGCAAGAGACAAATGACAGAAATGAGATCTATGATAACTGATTCTATGTTAACGGATCCTAAGATAACCATGGAGATGGGAGTGAACACCAGCCTTTTCATGAACAGCTTACTGTTACCTGCATTGGGTTTTCACAATCTGTTGGTTTTTTTTCTTCCAGTCATTCCACTACGCTTCCCTCAGGGTAAAAAGCAGAAAATGGTCAAAAGGTAACTTCCTTATGTTAACATTTTGAAACTAGATAATGAGACTTCCTTTCTCATAAGAAATGATCTGGATCAAATGCCAAAATTCAACTTCATTAAGTTATTTCTCAATGTGATTGTAAACCCCAAAGTAAAACACTAAATAAATGTGTTACAAGGTACAGTGTTGCTAGATGTGGTGGTAAAACTTCTTCTCACTTAAGTTCTTCTCTGTTTCTTACCAACTCATGGCCTATTTGAGACTGTTTAAGCAATGACCATATGAAAACTAGTTACAGCATAATAAATTTGTATGAAAGCATATGGCCACTGTGCTCTTTTTATTCTATTTGTTTCTTCAGCATCCTTTCTATGAACATTTTCCTTTTATTGTATTATACATTTTTAATTCTTCTAAGCCTGACCAGGACACAGCACAGCTATTCTAAAACAAACAATACGTTAGGAACTTGGCTGTAGAATGTTGCAGAACAAAGGATGGCGTTTTGATGTTATCTACATTTCTTTACTCTTTCACAACAGGATAACATAGTTGTTCCACTGTACAACAAATACAATTCTTGTAGAAAAATAAATTTGATTTTTCACAGAGAAATGTCTAACATTTTAATCTCCTGGAGAGTCTTTTTCAGGAAAAACAATGACATAATTATGACAAAAACCTGTTCTTTAGGATCATAATTTTAAGCTGCTCAATTAGGATGTATTGAAATAACAGACAAAAAATCCAACTTCCTGGTGCTGGGCTTTTAAACAGAATGCAGTAAAGATAAAATACTGTTCTTCAGTTAAATTCAGGATAGAAGACATGTAAGCATGTGCATTTTTATGAAAGTGAATGATCTTTCTTTTTTATTGACTAAAAATATCGACTATAAAAATTGAGTTTAAAAATGCCCAGAATTTGACAAGCCTTCTATTCCTAAAAGTAGTAACAGAAGATATATGGAAGAAGTAGTGTCTACATCTGTATATAGATTATGACATTCTCTAAGTTTCAGACTGAGGGCTAAATTAATACATTTTTACTTTGGAATGATGCAGCCCATCTTAATCAGATAAAAATGCAGCCTTAAGAGGAATGAACCCTTTAGTGATTAAATAAAGCATTACATAAACCAGGCCCTTTCATTTTGTATTCATGCTGAAGCCAAAATCGCAGAGCATTGTCAAATTTGGAAATAGTTCATTCCATTTTCTCTCCCTGAAATTGGAGAGAATTTGGCTTCAAGGATTTTGAATTGAATCCTCATTAAAAATTAGTAGCATGTTTATATAGTTCTTTCACCCTTCCATTCAGTGGGATGTCTCACACTATTGTTGCCTTCTCAGGGAGCTCTCTAACGAGTGGGAGCAGAAGACGGATTTCCTGCAAAGACTTGGGGCATGGAGATTGTGAAGGCTGGCTATGGAAGAAAAAGGATGCCAAAGGTTATTTCACTCAGAAATGGAAAAAGTACTGGTTTATTCTGAAGGATTCAGCCTTGTACTGGTACACAAACCAAAATGTAAGTATACTCGGTGTTTGGAGAAAGCCAAAATGAAACCTTAAGCTTTATAATTCTTTTGAATAAAGTCTATTTTTACTGCATGATAGGATATTTTAGTAAACTGCCACTTTAACTGTCAGGTCTGGGTTGGTCTAGCTGGAAATATTTTAATTGAAATTATATTTTCAGGTCTCTGAGTCCATGTCCAAACTTAATAAAAGAGCAGATGTTCGTGTCATTCTTAAAGAAATGAATATGTCAGTCACTGACACTTTTCCACAGATAGCATTTATTTGGACTAAAACAGTGTTCACACTCAGCTCTCCTCAGTTTCAGTTGTGTGTAGGGATGTATACAGTTTAACCATTCACGTTAGTGGAGTATTATGTAAGCAGATGTGAACATCTGAATCTGTAGATCTCTACCTGAGAGTTATTCTTACATAGATGTTCCTCCTGCTTTTTGCTGAATTAGTCTGGAGTTGGCAGTTTCTCGTGTGTAAAACGCTGTTCTTGGCGAAATTTTATTGAAAATCACTGGGCCTACGCTTGTGCAATCTGCATATATGTAGGAAAAAAATAATGGTGGGGAGAAGCCAAAATTCCTCAGACTGCTGCTCTTCCATTTGTATGCATTGAGCCTCAGTGCCAAATCGGATCTGTCAGTGTCACAGCCTGCTTTGATTACTGATATTTTACTCCGTATTTTCCATTTTCCATAAGAGGACAATTTTACTAGCATAATTATCCTCAGTTTTAGTGGTTTCTTGTCAGACCAAACCAGTGCTGTTTCAGGTCTGTGGGTGATATAATCACTGGTGAGCTCACTGTAGGAACCTGCTCAATTACTATTAGCAGGGCAGATGGTCTGCATAATCGTGACTTTAAAAGGAAGCATCCACAAAATAGTTTTAAAATGTAAACTATGTGATGAAGAAACTGAGAATTCTCTGTAGCTGTCAATGTCTTGAATGCTATTTTAGGTACTGAAAGGTTTTCTGCAGTCTTCAGCAAAGGGGAATTAGGATCACTGCAGCTCCTTTACATAATTGTCAGTTTAGTTACTTCAGAAAAGTTATTGACACTGTATGATTAAGTTAATATATTTCTTTAAGTAAAAACATTATGTGGGAAATGTTCAGTGTTTCAATGGGTTGGATGTTTGTTCTTAGCATAAGACCCAAATGGCTACTGCTCTTTTCTCTTCATGTTCTTCACAACTGCTTTTTCTTCTCATTTGATAGGATGAAAAAGCAGAAGGATTCATTAGTTTACCTGAGTTCAGGATAGATAGAGCAATTGAATGCAGACGAAAACAGTAAGTAATGTGTAAATTGTGTTTGTAAATTAAAGGATCGCTCTTTGAAGTATGCTATATATAGTACTGAAAATTGGCAAAGTGAGAGAAGGCAGTTTCACAGAAACCCTTTAAATCTGTACCTAAAACATAAAAGATGCACTTAACCTGTATTGTTTGCCTTTATTATAAAAGATATAACTTAATGTAAATTCCATATACTGTCTTACAAAGAGTTGGATAACTATTTGGTCAGCTATCCAGATAGCCCAGTTACAACTTCAGTTAAATAAAGCAAAAGACAATGAATTTGTTAGTCAAGAGATAAAATTTTCTTAGGTTCAGAATGATCATCTTGATAAGAATCAAGCATGAAAGAAACAATTCTCATATGAAACACCATACAAAATGCCATAACAAAGGATGGTGAATATAAACTTCATTTCCTCCTTTATGGAGGAAGCTTACATACCCAATATTGTGTTATTCTCAACTGGTAAAATATTTAGGTTCCAGATGCAAAATGAGCATTGTATTATTGCTTTGTGCCTATTGCTACTACTGCATTATGCTTCCAGTAAAAAGCATACACTAAGCTTTGCCATACTTAAGGGATATTTAATAACAGAACTCATTGGAAATTGTTTGCAAGCAGTGTTGGGATTGCAAAATGCAAAGCTGTCAAACAGCAGGTTTAACAGAACAATCCCAGTGCTTTGAGACAAACACTTTGCTGGTATCTCCTGTATTATTTGCACATGAGTTCTATATGCTGCATCTGGATTTTTGAAACTTGCTGCCACGAGGTGCTACATAGAATAGTATTGAAGATACTCTCTAACTAAAGCTTTCATACTTATAACTAACCATCCTGAATTTCTGTTGTGCTTGTCCAATGACTAAACACAATTTTGGGCTGAGAAATACAAGACCTACAGCTATGAACACGTGTACAATAAAAATATTGACCATATAAATTACAACTGAGACTGCTCATCAGATCAGACCTCTTCAACTGCTTTTTCTTGTCTTGAGTTATTACTGTCTGTCAGAGAATTAGAAGACAGTGCAATTTATACTTCTATTATTCTTTTTAGCTGAGGGTATCACTATAGATATTACACATGAACTAAGCACTATAAATACCTCTAAGGAATGAGTAGATATTAATAATTATATTGGAAAAAAATACCCCCAAAATAATACTCTTTTGTTAGAATATAAAACACTTCACAAATTTCAATGAATTAACAAAGATCAAACAGAAGGTCATTGTGCACAGCTAGAAATAGCTTCCAGAGATTTCCTCTAAGCATTAGAACACATTTCTTCAGAACACTTCTCAGAGTACTATTTCTGTAGGGTATGTGCACAAGAAAAAGTCCGATTAACTAAAACTTTGCACACTATTGAAAACAAAGTACCTTCAGGCTTCGAATCCTTTCAAAAAGAGGTACGTCCAGGGCTAAAAGTATAATAAAGACATTAATAGTATTCCCTTTGTTCACTGAGCTGAATTTCCCTTTGATTTCTTCCTTCAAGGACTCTCATTTATGTATTAACCCACTGTAAAAACTACACCCTACTTTTGCCCCTGTTTTACTTGCTCTTCTGAAAACTGCAGAGAAAGTAAATCCAATCCAGTGTTCACTCACATTCTAGTATATCTAGCTTATGTGAATGGAGGCCCCTGCTTGTATGGCAACCAGCTCTAATCCACAGCCTCTCTAAGCACACTTCCAAAGCACTTACCTATCCTCCTCTATGTTATCATACCAGGCAGGACTAAGCATGATTGCCATTGCCTGAATCCACTGAAAGGCTAATGGTTCTGGTAAGCATAGGGACAAATAAAATTAAGGAGATGGTGGCCCATGTTGGCACAGCATATGCTGGCAAAGTTCTAACTCAGTTCATTACTGTCTCTGCTAGACTAGAGGGAAACGTTCCACTTAGGATTTTCTTGCCTCCTTTTCAGAAAGCTAGTGAAAGTCAGATTTTCCAAGATCAGTTCTCACTTCTTTCCACTTTAGGAAATCTTTTTCACTAGCATTATCATTTTTCATTGAACGGTGGAGTTTCTGTAACATAAATTCATTGCAAGCTTGAAAACTGAAAATATGAATGTGGTTGTGCTCTCACTTGTGTATGATTGAGTCCATTTTAACATTAATGTAAAAGCTAGTAAAGCAGTTACCTTGACAGCTAATAAGACCAGGGGAATGAAACCTAGCTCTTTCCTTTCTTTTTTTTTTCCCTTTTCTGTAGGTTCATTTATTTTTAAAATAAAATTTCAAAATAAAATCCCCCAAAGTACACATAGTATTTTAGTGCAAAAAGAAGTCCAGCTAAAATCACAGCATTAGTTTTCTTTTAGCTCCCTCAAAATCAAAGCTAAGAACATTTTGGTACTCAGCTTGGATTTCCCCTCAAATTTCTGTTATTTTCAGAGCCCTCCGTGTGAAATGTTCAAACTTTATTGAACAAAAGAGTTTGAAGTCTGACTACAATAGCCAAGATTTGTCTTTTCCACTACCCTGTCAGATGGAGAGTGCTGTTTTATAGAATGACTTACTGATGGCCATAGCATACATTGAATGAAATAGCCTAAAGAAAGATTTCACAAGAATGTATAGTAATTGAATGCATTATTCTGTATGGTTTGATGATGTGCCTCTCTAATGCATTTAATGAAGGTACCCTGATTATTATATGAATCATGGCATTATCTCAGACTGGTTTAGCTCTCCAGGCTATATTTGGATGTAGAATGACCTTGTCCCTGAGAGAGGAGGTTTCTTGCATTGACACTGAAAAACTTTCCACCTCTTTAAGGCAACACCTGCATTTTCATGATTTAAAATCATTATAGTGTATTAGAAATCTTATTTAAGTTTGTGTGATGTGGAATGACCTGAATATTATGGTATTTTCAAAGATACTCATAATTACAACGGCCCGTAATAAATTACATATATAATTGCTCATTGTTAACTAGTGCTTTGCCTGAACTTCCAAAAATCTTCACCAGGTCAGAATTTTCATTGCATAGTTAATGCATATTCAGGTCTTGAATTTATGAGAGCACATACCATGCTGTTTATTGGAACTGTGCAGTCTGAATTCTATATAAATGTCATTGATATAGCATAGGTAGACATGAAGTTGTCCTAAGGTTGCTACAGCTTCAGTAATTTTTATTACTCCTTCTGAAATGAACTTTACAGTCTTGGTAGGCAGTAAACCAAACTTAGTGGGCCCCCCCCAGGAGGACAGCTAACAGCTTACCAGCCTGTGTTAACTGGAGTGCAGGCAATAGACAAAGGAAGTGATTATACCCTTATACTTGGTACTCATAACACCACATCTAGATTACTGTATCCAGTTTTGGGCTCTCCAAAAAAAGGCAAAGGTAAAAATGTAGGTATTGTTCTTCTGCATTATTCATATTCCTCTATACTTCTAGATTTCCCTGGAGAATTTTCTGCAGTTCTTAATGCTAGCATATCTAAATGCTTCCCTAATAATAATCTTTGTGACACTTCTGGGAGATGAAAATGGCTTTATTGTTATGTTTTGCAGCCCAGAAACAGAACTGCAAAACATTTAAATAAAAAGTTTCCACAGAATTGAGATCTCCGTTTCATAACAATAAAGGCTTGTTTTCTCCAGAGTATGTAAATGTGTAACAATAAAATACATTATTGCATCTATGAGTGCTCACCCGTTCAGTAAATTATCAGAATATCAGGCACAAAGATATTAAGGAATATCTAATAACCGATTATGAAGTCTGTTTGCTGTGACTTAGCATGTAAGAAATCCTTTGCATAAGCAGAAGACCTGCAGCATTCAACTGATACCTTGAAAAAATTCTGCATTTTAAGACACATTCACAAATTCTGTACCAACCAAGACAGAAAGTGGCCTTATCTGTTGCATGATCCTGATTCACCTCTCCAGCCAGTCCACTCTCTGCACCCTAACTGAAGTAGGGCTCGTGGGAGAGTGTAGAATTCAAATCCATAATCATAGATTGCATCACATTACAAGAGCACAGTGGAGCCAAATTTCAGTTCTGTTTATCGCACAGGCTCTGGCATATTGTAGCTTCTAAAAGGTTGACTTTGAATCCCTGATAGTGGCATTTAACGCTTTTATGTACATAAATTTCCTGTCTAGGAAAATAATCCTATTTACAAGCAGAAACTCCATCATGTGATACTCTATCAGGATTAGTCAAGAGGATTAGAATCTTTAGATCCACCACATAATCCTCTCCAATTTGAGCCAATTCTTTAATCTCAGAACTGGAAGACAGTTGGGCAAATGAAACACTAGAAGGTGGAGATGTTGCACAGAGCTCATACCAACTGAAAACTGCGTGCTGATGCAAAAAATACACCCGTCAAAACAGCACACCATAGTATAGCAGTGCAGGAGTATTTGTTTAGTAATTACTTCCTATTTTTAGTATTAAGGGTTCTGTTAGGAAGTTCTTTAAGGAGGTATAGTGTTTGTTAATTGCTTTATAGTTACCAGTGTGTAACATATCACTTTAATATATACACGTGTCTATAAAGACATAGAAAACTGTTTCATATTTCTTATTCACAGATGGATATCCAGTTTTGCTAAAGCAGCTGGAGTTGCGGGTAGTTAGCTGGCATAAGGGGAGTAAATAGTTCTGCATTAAGAAGCAGGAGACTAAAGATGATAAGAATTTTTGTCATTAAAATTATATTACACTAATGAGGTAAACCAAATCATAAATGTACTTAAAATTAATGATCAAAATCCCTTGCATTAAAATCTTACGATTCAGCAGATATAATTAACAAGTGTATGCCATCTAGTGGGCATGAGGAAGGTCTCCTCCCTCTTTGGGGTTTCCCATGCACGCACTATTTTCGTTTGTAAAACACAAGTAGCTAAGGAGAGGAGGATCTGCAGCAACAATTACCAATGTCCAGATGCTGAAATATTCTTTACCTATCTCTCAATTCTTCTTTTATGCAATTAAGACGTTTTATGATGACCCTCTGTGCAAAGGTAAACTTAATATACATCTAATCTCATGAAAAAGGAAACAACATAAATACAACTGCTGTTATCTCATTTGTCTTTAAAACATCTTTTAGGGAAGCCTGGCACTGTATACATTTTTATTAATAGTATCTATAAGGAAGTCAGTGTGCCAAGTGAAGCTTCTTTAGCGTTCGTTTTTTCTCTCTGAAAACTACAATAAATCATAGTAATTAATAAAGCACTCATTTACTTGGGGTATGGGTGGTTTTAGAGTAACTCGGCATAGCAATTGCTGGAATTAGAAGTGAATTAGAGTTAAGACTCTCTAAGAAACTTCTTTACTATTATCTGCTTCCAAACAAAGCAAACCTGCCACTTACATTCCCTAGAACTTTCCATACTGCTTCTGTTAAACTCAAATTGAATGAATATTGTAATTGGGGATTTAAAATACATTGCATCAAATTTAGGAAACATTCCTTTACTTAAGTTTACTCTAGAGATCTTACAGGCTAATGGCTAAGGAAAAAGAATTTGAGTGTCCTGTATTTTAAATTTCATCTCCAGTCGAATACAATTACTGGCTGGTTATTCATCTTTATATTCCTTCTCTGCCTCATTTATTAACTTAAAAAAAAAGTGGATAAATTCATGCATATCTTCAAAATCAAAGTTGAAATAAAAACACAAGACAGTTATAACAATAAGCTGGCAGCCCTCTGTATCTGAGTAGGACCAAAGCACAGTCATCTAAATATATGAGAAGAGGTGATGGGATTAAATTCTTATTCCTTTAGTTGATCTTTGGACTACACCTAAGATGTAGTTAAATATACTCAATAAGATTTTTTAATTCACCCAAGAATTTTTCAGATGCGTAATATCAGTGGTTATTGAAAGGATTTATATTTCTAAGTCATTCAAGGGCTTTTTACAAAATAGGAATTAGGTTTGCAAATGTAGATGTAACTGGATCAGTAGGAGCCCATCTATAAATTAATCCAGCAAGATTCAGACTGCAGGTTCAAAATGGCTATGAAGCCCCTACCATGACGAGGAATCATAGAGCAGGTCAATCTTGCATATTCATAGACAAACTGTCTGAAATAAAAGGTATTTTTATTTGTGTTTATTCTATAGTGCCTTCAAAGCATGCCACCCCAAAATAAAGAGCTTCTACTTTGCAACAGACTGCCTTGAAGAAATGAATAGGTAAGTTATGCTTCCTCTTTATCATGGCACTCCAATAACTGAAATTGGTATTTCATCTCACATAGAAATAGACTGTTGGAGCATGATGTCATGCTGATTGATAGTGTTCTCAGAACTTAGTCCACACAGTTCTCCATTAATTCTAACACATGCATTACACTGTGTAACTCTACTGAAATTTTCTGTCAAGCTACATGTCAAAATTTGGCAAAGATGTGTTTGGAAAGTTAGTTCTGTTGGTCTCATCTCCACTCAACAGGATACCCACATGATGGGATAAGATATTCTGAAGTTAGATCTAGTGACAATCCTCAGTAATGTGACAGGACCTAAAACCAGGCACAAGCAATTTGAGGTATTTTTTTAATCAACCAGGAAGAGGACTGAACCTCTGAGGTGCTTTTTATATTTCATGCCACAATCTGAAAATGAAAAAAAAAACCAAACACCAAAAAACACAACAACAAAAAGCCAAACCCCCAACAATGACAAAACCCTGTGGTAATTAACTTATTCACGCCATCACTCTCCCCACAAGGCACAGAGCTAGGAAAGTTCAATTTTGGGCATTACTGTGTGCTTTTAAATGCCCCTGGATGTGCTGGGAGGACACTCAGAACTTGACTGGACAAGGCCCTGAACAACCTGATCCAACATCAAAGCTGGCCCTGCTGTGGGTGGGGAGTGGGAACAGACAACCTCCTGGGACCTCTTCTAACCTAAATTACTCTATGTTTCTATTTTGTGATTCAGTGATGAAGGCAGAGGTCAGATAAAGGTGGGACAGCAGCTCTGATCCTCAAAGGCAGAGTCAAATGTTCTACCTCCTCCTGTTACTTCACTAATTTGTTTATTCCCAGCTGAGGTAAAAAGCAAGGACACATGGGACAATGTTACCGTGTTCTGAAGCCTTAAATCTTTCCTCACGTAGACGGCTCAAACTTTGAGGTTTAGTTAGTTTTTTCTGTTCCCGGACTTAGAAAGACAGAATTACTTTAGAATGCAGCTGGATCTTTTTCTTTATAATACTAATGTCTAAAAATTATTTTTAAATTGAGCATTTATATCCGGTGGCTTATGTAGCCCTTCAGGAAATAGTGTATTGATGCATAAGATTGGCTGCATTGAAAGAGTTGAGGCCAGTTCATCATCCACTGATGAGGATGATGCTGGTTCAGTTATCCAGAGTATCTCATTGTGGCTAGCAGTCATTTTTAGGATATAAATTTGCTGAAACATATTGTCTCCAATGTTAATAATGTTCCATTGTTCATTTATGTGATGTGGCTGAGATTTCTTTGGTCCAAAACTGAAGGGAGCTTTTTCTGCTATTTTTAACTGTGCATTGTCCCTCCTTTGATTTTAGCTACTTTGATAGTTATCATTTGCTGAAGTGCAATTGATCGTGTCTTCCTGTTACACCATAAAATGCTCTGACTCAAGGAGTCTTGACATACATTCAATAAACTGCTCTTACAATATTAATGGATTTTTCTATGGGGAGTCAATGAGATCGTCTTTGTGAGAGTTTACAGCCTTCATTGGGAAGGTACCAGGATATATCTTCATATCATACTATCATTTCATATCATTTAGTATGGAATTTTTGAGAGCCTTTTTCCTGACTTTTGGGGACTGATTCCTATGGGAGAAGACAAAAAGTGAACTCCTTTTGAAGTATTATTTGCACTATTTTTCCTTCAGAAATGCTGTTCTTGTAGAATAACTGGAATTCATTCTCCAGTCCAAATGATGGATTACTTTGCTGCCTCTTGGGCATCCCTTGCAGCTTTTAAATGCTTCCTGGAATTCCTTCTTCAAGATATTCTGTGTGAAATTCAAAAATTAATAAGCAAGATTCACAGATGAAAAATGCACTTGAAATCCTAATTTTACAAATCTCTGTCTTCCCAGCAAATTGCTAGCTATCTGAGGAAAAAGGGCATCTCATACTCCTGCAGCCACCACAACATTTAACTGGATTTTCTATCCTGATAGAACGTTAGAGCTTTCATGCTGAAAAGTAAAGGAGTTTTAATATGGAGAGGGCCACAACATCTCTTTATTCACTGTGTGGGGACCATATACCCTTTCTTCAACTGCGTTTACCACCAGGTTTTGTTTTAACACCTGTTTTTAGAGTTTCCTGCTTCACATTCACTGTTTAATAATTTTTTCCACTCCAGAATATTTTAACCTACCTTTATCACCGCATTGCTGTTGTATACCAATGGGTAGTAATTGATTTGTATGTAGCAGGTAGAGTCACTCTGCTGCAGCTGAATTTTGCCTGCTGTGTTGTGTGGTGCAGACAGACTTTGTTTTGCAAAATTAATGCTCACGCTGTTTTGTCAGATCTTACATGAGCATAGCTGTGTTCTTAGGAATGAATTAATAATGAAATTGATGAGCTCATCTTTTGCTTGCCATGGTCACAGGGTGCTCCAAGCTTGTTAAAGGCCTTATTTCCCAGGAGTGCTTCATCTACTACTGTATCATGCATAACCTGTTTATGGCTTTAATACTCCTAAGGAAACAAGCAGTGAATTTAATATTCAGCTGTTTTACAATATCTACTTTATTTAAAACTTGCATGGGATTGAAGTGTGCACTGCACTGTATTTAAAATCTCCTTATGGACTCCAAATATTAAATTTAGAAAAGTTTGCATTTTATGCTGACTAATTTGATCACATTTGATTTGAATAACTGGGTTAACTTTGCAATTTTAATAACTTCCATACACCTTTGCATTCATTCAAAAAAATAGAACAAATATCTGCGACTGGGTTGCTCCCACTATTTTTCAAGTAAACAGCTGAAAGATTATAACACAATATTTCTCTTAAAAGGAAACTCTTTGAAAATTGAAGTATTCTGAATTAAATCTATATTGACAATAAGTAAACTTCAGGATGCATATCTTTTTTGATTTTTATGTATAGAATATAACCAAGCAAATTACTCACAGCTTTTTCTAAATCATCCTCTTATTACTGAAGTTCACTCAGCTGTCTTCCTTAAATTTGGGGCATTTTAGTTTCTTTGATAGATCTTGGCCAAATCATGTGGTGGGCCAGTTAAATAATTAAAAGTATTAATACATCTTTTACAGTACTAACTTACTTTCAGTCTTCACTTACGAATAAGGTAGCAGCTAAGAAGATATCTCAGCAACTAAAAATTTCAGACCCATGTTCCTGTTAGACATTGCCCATCTTTTAAACAAGAGTTCCTTGAGAAGTGAGCAGGAGAGGAGTCATGTCAGATCTGTCTGCCCTAATTTAACAGTTCTTTAACAAATAGAGCTGAATATGTTATTAAAGAGCTCTTGCTCCCCAGTTCCTTACCCAGTGAAAAGCAAAGAGAGCATTCTGCAGAACATGAAAGGCAATTTCAAATAGAAATCCCTGCAATGGAGATTCCCAATGGTGGTGTAAGTAAACATAAACATCGTGTTCTCTCCTTCTTCCTGTATGTTCCTATAAACTTGTTTCAAATCCAGGAAAAATAGTCCATGCCCAAGGCCACTTCAGTCCTCTAATAGAATGCTCTCACGTAAAAGCTCGTAAGTTGCAGCACCAGTAAAACAATTTTCTGATCAGAATTAGCTGCAGGCCCCAGAGACCTGATTAAATCACTATGTACGGGGAGTGAACAGTGCAATAGGAGAGCTAGCATGCTCCGTTTGGGGAAAATACTACACCAGGAAGTACTAGTACATGGCTGTACATCCTTAAATTCTCCTTTTCCTGGCTAGTCACCTAACTCTTCCTTTCTATGATTTATGGACTACTTACTACAGACTTGTGAAGTACCATTTTCCAGTTAATACAGTTTGAGAACCCGTCAGTTATAGCATAGCTCTAAGGAGTTTGCAGTACACAACTACAATTATCCAATACCCAATCGAAATCAGCATTCAGGTACGAATTTATCCCTAATGTGTGGGAGTTAGAGTTTGCATTGTCTTTCTCTACTAGTTCATATTACAAAACTAACTTAATCAAATTCTGCTGTAAATAATATCGTTGTGAATTAGTATGGTTCTTCTGGGAGTTAAACAGTTTAACTGCATTTAATATAGTGGATTTTTGTGATTACAGTGCGGTACCTCTCAGTGATGAATGCACATGCATCACAGTCACATATTGTGATGTTGTGCCGCAGATATAAAGTTAACAGTGCAATACCTCAAGTTTTTAGTTATGAAAATAAGTAATATATACATAATTAAATAAGCCAGGCATTTAACAGTATTGTTTGGCCTATATGATCTGATTACTTGAAGAATATGTGGAAGTAGAATTACATAATTTCACAAGTAAATCATCTTATTCTTATGAAAGTTGCCATCTAAACCCACAAAAAACCCCACTTGTACCTTTTCAGACCATACTAAACTCAGTTCTCTTGCTCATAAAGAATATTTCATGTCTTCAAAGGTTTCTTTTGGGCCAAGCACTTTTACAGCTTTATACCCCTTTCTTGTACTTTGGTAAGACTGGTAGAAAATTATCTGGAGAATACTATGTGGCTGCACATGCTGAAGGATATATAATGTCACAGTCAGTGTAGGAAGCTGCAGGCGAGTGCAGCAGCCAGTACTTGTCCTTAAGTGGATGCCCAAAAAGTTTGATGAGTTACCCAGAGTAACATGGTAAATCCAATAGTACAAGGTTACAGAAGAGTAAAATCCAGAAGCCACATTTGACTAATGAAGAAAATATCTTATTGTCATCTTAACAGATTCCTGTAAGTATCAGCTTCCGTACCTTTAAGTACCAGCCCTCTGACTACAAAGGCATAGTAGTGCAGCTGGCTGACAGGGTGAACTCAAAAATCCCATTAAGTGGAAGCATATGCACGGAGGGCACAAACTGCCACGGTTCACTTGCCAGCTCTTAAACTGTCTGGGGCTTTTTCATATTTCTCCAGCCTGACAAATCTAAGAAGACAATGCACGAAACAAGATCAACAGACTCATGTCAAAGGATTAAATAAGAAAGTACTTGCAGTTTAGCCGTGAATGATTTCACTTAACAAATTCCAGCAACTGTGACAAATACAATAGCAGAAATACAGGCTGCTAAGAGTTGATATGTTTGGAGAGATGAGCTCATTGAGAAGGCTCTGCTTATTGCTGTATTTCACTGTGAGACGTCAGTTACATTTTGGGGCTTCATTTTGTGTTGAGGAAAATCAAGGCATCATTTTAGCCATACCTACTACAGGAACCTTTATTCTGTTAAATGAATATGTTAACTGTATAACCTTAGAAAATACTGAAAATAATGTACCTTAGGAAACAACATGGGAAACTTACTGATTTCTTTTTTAGGGGTCCAGTAAGAGAGACTGCTGAGGAAGATGCCAGCATAGCGAGTACAAAAACAATTAAATCCGTTTAAGAATACAGTTTTGTATTACAAAGAATTGAATTCTAGAATCCAATTACCCCCATGCAAGAAAATAAAAAACAGAATACAAAGTTTTTAATCAGAAATTAAATATAAATTGCAGTGAATAAATTCTATGTATGAAATAAATAGTTCAAGGGAATCTATTTTTAATAGACTTAAAGATAAGTCAAATTTAACTTCCACTTTAGTTTTGTTTTTTTCCTTTTAACAAAATTATGTGAAGTGTAGGTGCAATCTCAAAAGTGAAGAAAGATATTTTCCTGCACTGAGATATTTATTGCACAAGCCCAAGACAACATACAAGTACCAGTTGATGAAAAGATGCAAGAAAGAAAGAAAATACAGAACTTTATTCTATCCTTGAATGTCTCAGTATTTCATTGGCTTCATTTTCAAGAGAACTTTTAACAGAGAGATAACGAAAGTGGATAGACTCTTTCTTGAATTTACACCTTTCCAGGATATATCCTCTCTTTACTTTTTCAGTTGAATTAACTAGTTTCTTCTTTCTTCTACATACAAGCCATCTTGTATGCAAAAGTATATGCAGCATTGAGGATATGAGCAAATAAAACTTGCCTGAACCATAGAAACTCACTGCTTCATGACCTATTCTCCAGGAATTTATGGAATGGTTTTAACTATAACTTTAAAAATTACAGACTCACACATCTTTCTTTGAAAGATGGTTACCCTTTTGCCTCTGGTTTTCATTCTCATCACTAAATGTAATTGTTCTCTCAAATTTATTATAACTGAGATTGTCCAAGTTGTTTTGGCTTTTTTACTCACACTATTTCACTCTAAGCTGTAGGAAGGAATAGCCAAGTGGGTAAAGTGTGATGCCACTATGAAAACTATCATTGCCTTCAGTCCCAGAACCTCACACTGACCTTGGACCAGCTCATCTCCACACTCAGCAGGAGTAAATTATAAGAAGCATTAAACAGAAACTTCCTGCATTTGTACAATGAGTAATAGCATACTCTCATTTTTAATACAGTGTGTTAGGACAGTGAAGATATGCAAAACTGTTTCCCCAGTTGTTTGGTCCTCTTCTGCATTTTCCAGTGTTTTTATCAGATGATCAGTAAGACAATGTGCTCCTGACTCCTGACAATTCAGGGCATTTCAAGCATGACTCACTCTTTTGTACCAAGTCTTGATTATTACAACAGCTACTTAGTTCATCACTGCCCTCAGTGCCTTTGTAATCATCGCTTGCCAGGCGTTGGGATAGAATCAGACTCCCTAAAGACACTCTGGGCTGTAATCCCCTGGTAGTAACCAGAATTAACTCAGTAAATTTAACTTAACTTCCTACAATGCAACTCTGTTTTATCCCAAAGCAACGACAACAGTGCCTGTTTCTAATTAACAGAATTAATTAAAGTCAAGTCTGATTTATTTAGAATTTAAACCATTGAGACAAGTACAGAACTTACTTATGTGCTTAGATGACAACACTTGAAACTTATCTTTTCCTGCATGTGGTTCAGTAAGTTACAGTCAATAAAAAATAATTAATACACTTGTTGGTCCCTTGTAAGTCATTACAATGTACCTCAGTAAGACAGATACCACATCTTATAGAGATGTTGTACAATATTAAAAGTAAAGTTGATTTACGGACTAGAACTTCATAACTCACAAAGAGTTATAAAGCAGGTATGCTTATTGCAGTGCGAGGGGGTTCACTCCTCCTAACTCACACACCGAGAGCTCAACAAGCTAGGTATTCATTACACACAAACATCCATATTCATCAGATTTCACAAGCATAGGAGGAGTTGACTACAATTAGTTCCAAGAGCTCGTTCATACCATTCCCCTCCCCTCTACGCCTGCACGCTGCCATATCGTGGTCTCGGGCCAGGGTCTTCTGGATGAAGTAAGAGGTCTTCCTCGCTGTGCACTTTTCACCCTTGGCACAGTTTCCCCAGCTGGCAACCTCAAGTCTTTTAAAGACCAGTTGAAAAAGGTTCCTGTCAGACATTCATCTTCTTGAGGGAAAAGGGTCCCTGATGTTAAACAATGGGTTTTGGTTACCCATTCTATTCTGGGTTATAGTTTAACTAGCAAGAACAAGAACATACCCGTTCCCTATACTAAGTTAAGACAATCAATACGCAGTTTGAAGAAAACTCTTAACCCTTTCCTTAGTCCATTACTATTCCTTGCATCAAAATGTTGTAGCAAAGTATCCTTGGGATGTTTAGTACAGCTCCATGTCATCACAACTGATTCAGTGAAAAGTGCTGTTGAAGTTGTTTAACTTTCAGAACAAAATATTTGAAATCATCAAGAAAAAAGGCAGAATTTTTGGGGGGAAGAGGAGTCTAACTTTCTGCCTCAGGGGGGCAAGATACATAGAGACGTGCATGTAAGACTGCTGTGCATGTAGCTGCCAGAATATCTCGTGTCTTTTTATGACCACATGAAGTTCGAAAAGCTATTGGGATATAGCTGTATAAACCTAATTAGACAAATATCTTCTGGGGTTTTTTCACTATAGCTGCTTGTCACGTGCAGCACAGAGTCTTGCATTGCGTGACCTTCAATTAAGCACAGAGTCATCTACACCGTAGAGTCCAGTTCTGACACATACTCCTACAAGGCATTCAATGAAGAGTTCAGAACCAAACAGCTGAGTTTCCAAGCTTTCCACGGAGAACTTTTTATAACCTTGACTACCTGTTTTATTAAAAATGGAAGTGGTTTGCTCATCAAGTAAATTCATCAAGTTTACATAGCTTTCCTTTGAACTGAGCTTGCATTTGATGTTAACTGTAAGAAAAGGATGTGTAATCTTAGCACTTCTATAACCCCTGATTAACCTCAAAAACATTCACCCATGCTTTTTTAAAAAACACAAAAACTCAAATTGAGATTCTTTTTCTTTTATCAGAAGACAGTTTAGCATTATAAGCCACTGAATGTCATCAGATAACCCTTTTTGTTGTCTTGACAAAGAGCTAACTCTAAATTGTGGTAAAATGAAGTAAGAAAATACTTGTAACTATAGCTGGGGATCTTCTGGCCCTCTGGAAGAGAAAAATCTGAGCAGTCTTAGAGAAGTTACATTGGAGACCGTATGAATAAAGCTGATAGTCTGTGTATGCTAAGAATATCCATGTTCTCTTGAAGATTAGTATTAACACTTTGGCTGTTACCTATATATGCTTCCAAGATCTAAAAATCTCAAATTAACAATGAGCAACAAGATAAATCTGGCAAGAAATTTCAGACAATATAAATTTCCATGCACTGACCACCGAAACAGCTGAATCTGCTTTAACTTTGAAAATGGTAATGAGCCTTCATTTATCACTGGTGCTTAAGCAGAACCTTAGTTGAAGCTGCTCAGGCATTCTGCTTAATTGCCAAAGGCATATGGTAAAGAATGACTAAAACTATTCTGTTCCAATGCTAATGAGTTTAGAAATTCAGGAACAACAGTTGAAAAAATAGTGAATACAAATGCTTAATAATGAGCAAGGGGATGATGTCATTTCAATTGCTGCAATAAAGAATACGTCTTTCAAGAGAATGTCAAGTGATCAGCCTGCTGTTTGTGGAATGAAATTAGACCGGTGAGCACTGTAGAAAATCTTTTCTGCAAACCTGTTAATCCACTTGCAATTTACTTCTTTTTGTGATAAAGATAAGTTATTGATATGCCAATGCAAACAATCTCTCTGTAAGCAGTTCTAACCCTGCCCTTGTGAAAACTAATCAGCATTTCCATTTCTATTTCCAACCTGCTCGCTTCTGTTCTAATACTGAAATGCAAAACAATATTATTGTACAATCTTTATATGTTCATAGTTTTGCAAATAAATTAAACCCTACAACAATTCCTTGTGAGAAGTAAATGTTGTTGTCCCCTTTGGATACTTATGAAAGTCGTAACATAAGTAGAACGGTTTGCTGAAGGCCATGCAATGAGTCAGTGTTATATCCAATATTACAGATTAAGATCATTGCTCTGAGCAACTGCCACGCGTTGCCTAGACCAGGAGATCAATAGATGCTGAACTGCGAGCTATTTTTAGTGGAGAATTCACTCATCCGTCTCATCTTGTCTCCCTACTGTGTATGCCACCTTCCTTATACTGTACTATTAAATCAATAACACATTCGCCTGTATCCTTAGAAGCTTTTTTCTGTTCAAATGGGAAAGAATTACACTGAATAGTTTTCTTGGTTTAATCTGCAAAAAACTTGTCCTTATACTGTGTATTATTTGCTTATGTGTTTCTTGAAGCTTTTGAAAGATGTTTTTGTCATGATAAGATTCATTAACAAAGAACATAATAATTAACAAGTTTCATGTTGCAATGTTAAGGAAAAAAAGAACTGCTTCTGAAGATTACCTTACATGCAACATACTAGGAAATGGATAACATAGTAAATACTTTAGTCACTGTGAAGGGAACAGTTAAGAATGCATCCCCATTATTGCATATGTCTATTAATAGGGCTCTTTTCTTTGGTTATGTTTCCTTGTTGATGAAAATAGGGCAATTCTTGATTTTCCATTTGCTTAACATTAAGAAGTGGCTTTCCCCTCTGTGTGTTCATTTCTTTTTCTATTGTCTTTTAATTATATATTTTATAAACATCTTGTAATGTTATGTAAAGAAAACTCTACAGTTATTTTCTCCAAAACTTACTATACTATATACAAAATATACTACATGCTTCCTAATGAAACAATGAATCTTGGTTTTGTCCAAACTGATTAATTTTGGGACAAAGAAAAAAACCAGAACATCCAACATAAAATGCAAATATTGAAGTATTTTCAACATTCCAACTCTTGTTTCAGAAACCTAAGATTTTATGTGAAAAAAATCAAAGCAAAATAATATTGATATCGCAGCTCAACAAGCCTTGACATTTACATCACCTGTAGCATGAATCTAGAGTAGCAAATAACCAGTGGAATACTGTCACTGTCTGCTTTAGGTTTTTGATTCTACACATTTAATACAACTTATTTCCTAATACAATTATTTTCATAACTCTGTTTTATTTGATAGCATTTTTTCCAATTCAGGGTAAGTTCCTGAAATTAATATAAGTAGCAGTCACAATAAATGCAATGTGCTCCTTTATGCAATGCCTCTGGAAACCATTACATACAAACAGTTTGCAGATGCAGCTTAGAGAGGATTTGAGTCTGCTTGATGTGGAGACTGTGGATGCTCTCTGTTCTACACAGATTATTCTAAACTTTCATTCAGTCAGTGCTAAAGTTAGAGTGTTAGTGCATATGCTTCATATTGTCTTGATGATGATGATGTAAGGAAGATTTGATATCATGATTCTTCAGTTTTCTATGCAGCAGAATAAAATGCAATGAATCTGATACTCCGCTTGACAAACATCCTCTAGCAGATGTGAACGGAAGCCCAGAGGTACAGCTGCATTGTACTCAAACTGGAACATCCCTCACTTGAAATAATTAACCACTGAACACAGCTGAATCATGATTTTAACAGTGTTCAGTTCCTGGGCTAAACATCATCTCTGACTTTTCCAAATGTTAAGAATGTGTTAAGATTTACACTCAATGTTCCTTTTAAGTATCTCTCTTACTCATTTTTTATTCTCTTAGATGGATGAATCGTTTGGGCCTCGCAGCAATTGGTTACACACCTGATGACAAGGATATTCATCCAGATGAAGGTAATGCTTCAGATATAATTGGGAGAAAAAAGCAGAGAGTACATATCTGTTCATTATTTGAACAAAAAGTTGGAGATGTCATAAATGTCTCCTTTATTAACCATATCTTTTAAAAAATCCATTTTCCTAAGAATCCCTGTCCTCGAAGCACTGTATTTACTGGTGCTGCCACCACAGAAAATAAAATCCTGAGCAAAAATTCTTGAAACTGTTTAAAACCAGCAATAAGGAGAATGCAAGGTTGAGGGTGAAGTATGACCTCCCCAGTCGCAGCCATCGGGTTTGCTCATCACCTTGGAGCAAGTGAAGACATGACAAACACAGGTCACTGCTTTAGAACTGGTTTTGCATCTCCTGAGCTCAGGTGCCAGCCTTGCCTCTTTCACCACTACCGATGGTGGAAGCTCTTATGCTGAGATAATTAAATGAAGTGTTGAGGTTCAACTTTACTTTGACAACTAGAATGAAGCTTCTCTTTGAAAACCTGTGATCAGAAGGTGGTTTTTACGTATGGTGGTAGTTAGGTGCCTATCCTGCTTTCTGTAACACTATCCTAAAACCTTTGATGGTGATTCTACTATCAGTGTGCCAGACACTTTCACGAGTCTGTCCCTTAGTGACTGCCAAACACCTAGGTGACTGTGAAAAGTTTACCTTTGCATGCTAATGGTATTTAAAGCACATGAGTGAAACCCAGAATGCTTTGCTAGCAGATTACTGGAGTGAAAGTGACCAGGATGACATTGATGGCTCTCTGACCCTGAAGCAGGAAGGCTCTTCAACACTATGTGACAGCTATCATCGAACACCCTCAGTGAGTTATAAATACTGCATTTGACAGTAGGTCACCAAAAAATGTATGTGCCTTTATTTGCATTTTCCTTGGTTTGGAATATTTAATTGCCATCAAGGCAGAGCAAAGATGAATCTCATTGTAAGAATGAAATTACTGCTGTTCATCATAAACTAAGACCCAGATGCTTCCTTAACAATCCAATTGCAAAAAAAAAAGCTGTGGTAAATGTCTCCTTACACAGATATGTCACCAGACTGTGAATGTGACCTTTATAGGATTTGAGAGACTATACCTACTAATAGTCAAATACTGGCTTTTCTGCAGAATATGAAAAGAATGTGGTGGATGGGATACTGAGACTGTTTTCTGAGCATGAATATTGGATACCAGATGCTAGAGATTAAGACAGATCACATTTGTGAGTGATCCTGTTCTAGTACAAGCATATTTTTAAGGAACATATCTTTAGAGGCAACAGCTTATTTACAGTATGAAGCATTGTGTCCAATACCATAGTAGTGACAGTATCTTCTGATAGTTGGAAGATGTGAAGGAGCTGATAAAAGTACTTCTAATATATTGTGTGCAGACAGGGTTTGATAACTGAGGCAAAAAAAACATTTTGTATACGAAGAGGCTCTAGCAGCAAATAAGAACATGTCTATTATATGGAACATAGACAAGCTGTGATAATTACTCTGTATTTCTAAGTGCAGATAGGACTGTTCTCTATTTTTCTTTCAGATTTTTCTTCAGCGTGAATGACACGATCCTCATACAGCCAGAACCAAAGAAAGAGTGACTGAGACAACAGCATCACATGGGTGAAGTTCAGACTGATTTTCACCCATGTGATGCTGTTTTATCAACTGAGATACAGGTTAAGCCCCTCCCTTTCTGTTTTTCCACATTTTTGCCTTTCTCTTTGTTTTTGAATTAAAATTCTATAAAGACCCAGCAGAAGTAACTAAAATAATTTGAGAATTCAGCAGTCCCCCTGGGTGCTGAAGTTGTTTCGGTTGTGGGTTTTTTTTCCTATTTGGCTGGATACTTATTCCCTAAAATGAATAAATCCAATTATAGTTTCTTTTGAGGACTTTCTTGTCTTCACTGCATACTGCTGGACTGAGCACAAATTGGATGGGTCTTCAGGAAATCTGTACCACGATTATACTGGTCTTTCCAGCAGGAGTTGCTCATGGGCAGAGAATGTGTAAAACAAGAATAGGGAGTGGTTAAAACATAGCACTGGCATAAAGGTGCTCACTGCTAATTATATTCTGTTTACAGAGGTTCATATTATGACATACCAAAACACACATATAAGACCATTCTATTAGTGTGTATCATATAACGTTCTACACTACAGTCATTTCTTGGGTCTGTCTAAACCATTGGTTTATCGTCAGGTACTTTTGTATCTCTTCAGGTGAATTCTTCAAGTCCATTCCCTGAAGTCAAACAAGGTCGACACTTTTCAAGTGAATCAACATATTCTCATTCTTCTGCTGAGGATTCTCGGCAAGATGTAGCAGGAAGCACCCACTCATCGGGATGCAGACCTCCCTACCGAGAGAGACGCTCGTGGCAGGATCTGATAGAGACTCCACTAACCAGTTCAGGGCTCCATTTTCTTCAGACTGTTCCTCCTGATGCAGAGTACATGAGTGGCCAGCCTGGAATGTCACCAGACAGACGAAGACAAGCAACGCTACCAGTCCAGAGACGGCACAATTATGAGCAGGATGGGCCCTTCCCTTTGGTGGAATGTCAAAGGGGACATAGCTCTCACAGCAGGCCACAGCAGCAGCGTAGTCAAAGCCTTCCCCGAAACAGAGACGTGAGGGGTAAGGGCCATGTAAAGTCCATAGAAGGAACAGATGACAAGCTAGAAGAGAAATTTCCTATTAGAAGGCATAATAGTTTCTGTGCAGAAGGTAAGCTTTTGCAGATGTTCTGACCCTCTGAATGTTGTTGAAAGCCAGAGCAATATTGCCATTACTCTCAGCAAGGTTTTTGTTGTTGAACAGTTTTATATTGGCAAATACATGTAACAGGAGTTTGTACTTGAAATCCTTGGATATAATGCTAAGAGCATAGCTTTGGGGCTGATCAAAATGTTCTTGTTTTAGCAAACAAAAATTAGAGGACTGTTATGACTGAATTTGCAGTATCGCTTGCTGGCTTTAAAAACTTCACCTGAATCATTAGATTGATTGTTAGGCTTCTTTCTTTCAGAAAATGTAAAGGAAATAGGAGAAAATACAGATGGTCTGCAAGAGCTCTACAAGTCTCTGGAACAAGCCAGTTTGTCAGCTTTTGGAGAGCAGCGTCCTTCCACCAAGCAGGAGTTCCGCAAGTCTTTTGTAAAGCGATGCAATGATCCAGTTATCAATGAAAAGCTGCACCACATCAGAGTTCTCAAGAGCACTTTAAAAGTAAGGCTTTATCACTAATTTTGTGTATAAGCAACATAAACTAGTGAAAGTATAAATGTTTCCCACGGATGAGGCTTTCTTTGGAGCTTCAGAATTAAGTTCCAAAGAAATGAAAAACACTTGAAAACAAACATGTTCCAGCTTAAGGAAAATAAATAAGTAAATAATTTGGCACTCTTCATAGGCACGTGACTGGTTCTCAGTTTAAGCTCTAAAAGTTCCTGAATGTAGGTGAAAGTGTCACATGTCCATAGCAGTTTCCCTAACCCTTTGCATTAAAATGAAAGAAGAAATAAAGTGACAAAAGACAAAATGTGGCATAAGTTTCATTTTGACATGTACTTTGTCTTTCTGGAATTTGATAGGCAAAGGAAGGGGACCTTGCTGTTATCAACAGTCTTCTGGATGACCCCAACTTAACATCAAAGAAGTTTAAAGATTGGAAACTAAAGAACTATGAGTTTTTCCTGGACATTTGTGAGTACAGTGCTGCTGTGAAATCTCAAAACGGAGCCTCTGAAATTGCATCCTCAGCACCAATGCTGACACATACACACTCCTTCATTGAAACTCACGTGTGACAGGACTCATACCCTGAATAATTGCTGGGTGCCATGAAAGATTGAATAAGATAAATACTGTAATATTTATTGATAATGTACTCAGCAGTACTGTAAATAAGTTGGATAAGAGAATAGTGCCACAGGATGCCTACTACATTGCATGATAAGACAATAATATTCTTTATTAATTTTTTCCATTTGCTATTATCAACCAATGTCCGTATCAAGCTCTGCATTAGAAAGAAGCAGTGCAGAAGTGTAACTGAAAATAAGTACCAGTATATTTGAAGTACTGTACTAAAACTAAGCTTATATGAGCTCCTACAATCATTTTATATATTTAGATATAGATCAAGACATATCTATGTATATAAAATGTAACACAGTAGTTTACATTACTTTTAAAATGCCCTGAAGTTCACATCCTCACACATTCTTTCTTGAGAAAAACACAAAATGAAAACATCAACACATTGGCCACTCTTAGAGATGAATGTTTATTTTTGCAACATTTCCAGGTAGTGACCATCATTGCAAATAAAAGGACAGAGTTATCAAAATGTAAACTCAATCCCTATAGTGTGCCTTAAAATGTACACTGTACATCTAGCAAATAGATCCCAGTCTGGCCCTATGGGCATACTGTACATGCCATTTAGGTACTGTGTTTGAAACATACTGTGACTGCCTTTAAAGTGAAAGAATATAAGCAAGCAGGTATGGCACAGAGATTAAGATACGAGTAGAACAATGTTGGTTGTTCACTAATGCTGCAACTCGAACTGATTTTAATATAATTTGAAGTATATCATGGTGAAAGAAAATACATCTGCACTGAATATGCTACATACTGCAGGTTTTCATAGTTTCTTCACTGTGAATTTAAGTGACATGTGACTGTGAGTCACAGAATTCTAAAGAGCATGCTTCAAGGATGAGAATTAAGTTTAAGAAACTCCTGAACTAATCAATTAAACTGTAATAGACTGACACCTAGAGCTGAGAAAATGATTCAAAATGATACAATGTCTGGCAATAATTTTGAACTGTTAGTAATACATTAGGAAGTGGGTGAAGTTATTCAATACATCATTTGAAACTCAATCTTGTACTGATTGGTTTAGGAAGACACATGAGTCACATAGTGTATTTCACTTCCTTGCCTGGATGGGAATGATTTCTAAGAATCAGATTTTGGAGAAAATACTTTTGGAAAAAAGATAAAAAGAACAAACAAACAAACAAATTGCTCTATGTTCAGTAGCATTTACTGAACATAAACTCCTAACACCCGTTCACAATTTTCTTTGACTATGCTTGCTAGAATATTTCTAAAAGCAGAACAAAGGGGATGTGAATTCAGCTGGCATCATTTCACTTAAACACAAGCATTCACTGATAATCTTTTCATGAGATAAATCTCGCCTCTCATACATCAAGAACTGTAAAATTGACACAGCTCAGTACAATATAGGAAAAAACATTATCTTAGTGAGGTCCTGCTATCCAGGAAGACGTCATTATTCAAGAAGCCAGGAGTGGTGAAGTTTGAACTAAAGTTATTTTTTAGTTCAGTCTCCACAAAGCGGCTGTGGTGGGCTGATCTTGGCTGGCCACCAGTTTACTCATTCCTCCTCCTCCTCATTAGGGAAACAAGGAGAAACTATCATGGAAAAGCTTGTGGGTTGAAACAGGGAGATCACCTACCATGGGCAAAATAGACTTGGTTTGGAGAAAATTAATGTAATTTGTTGCCAATTAAAAATACTATTACCACAAAAGTTGGTCAGAGAAACTCCCTAAGACCCAATATAGAGTTTCAGAAAGCAGCATTCTTCATTGCAGCTCTGGGTGCACATGCAAATCGCACCCATTGCTTACCGGCAGCAGCTCTATATTTAGCAAACTCATGCATATTTACAGCTTTCCCAGGAAGTTACTTACATATTCATGACATTCCCGGGAACTAATTATAATATTCGCATCCTAATTACACATGCGCTTTCTTGCTGAGTGGGGGTCTCTGCTGGTCTCTGATAGTCTTCCTCACTGTGTTTACTGAATAACCTCAGTGCCTGCGCACGCTCACAAGGTCCGAGTGCTGAGTTAGCAGTTGGTACGTCCTCGCATCTGTTCCATTCCACACTGGATGCCACTCTACTCTTAAAGGCTGGCATCCTTGGTCTGATTTATTGTCTCCTTAGTTGCTATCAGTCCCATGATGTTCCTTCTCTTGTCAGCCCAATATTTCTTTCTCTCTACGTGTTAGCAAGTTAGAACAGTTTGCTCTATTCTACTATGTTACTTTAAAGTCACATCTCTATTGTTAGTTTAAACCTGTAATTTGAGTCTACATTTTCCCCTTTGAGACACAGGATATATGTATATATCCTGATATATGTATACATATATATGTATATATACATATATCCTGTAGATCTCATTCTATACCCTTTACCCATATTTGATTCTAATACACCATTGTGACCAACAACTACAAAATTAAATCATCATACATGCTAGGATACAGACACAAATTATTGATGGTCATTACAAATGAGGTTTTTTTAACCATATTCAATTTGGTAGCCAGGTAAGAAGTAAGTCCATGCCATAATTCTTCAAATCCCCAGGAAGTATCACCTTCAGCAGCCTGATAGAAGACCTTAGCTTGCTTCCAGATATCTGCCAGATCTGTGGATATCCTGCCACTCTGGTCTATGTATGTGCAGCAGCTTGTGTTTATAACTGTACAAACACCTCCTTGGGAAGATAATAGCTGATCAAGCGCCACACGGTTTTGCAGTGTCATCTGAGATAGGCTGGATACCTCAATCTGTAATGCCTGTTTAGCATCTATAATGTTGTCTTTGATGTTTCAGTTCCTGCTGCTGTATTTATGATCATCTTTTCTAATTCACTCACCCCCAACCAAGGGAGAAACCATCTCACAAAACTGTGACATTTTGTAGGACAATCAACAATGGCGTTACGGAATATCTTGGTCCTTTTTAGGAAGGTTCTTATCCATCCTTTTTCTGGTTGGAGAGGTTTGATTATTATAATATCCATGAGTACAACACTCAGTGTACATGTTCGGTCCATCCTGGGGGAAGGGCTTTTCTAGCAATATTATGACACAACCAATATCACCCTTTCCCTTCTGGAGCATTCCAATAGCCTGTCTGAGGTTCTTTGATTTGAAGTTACATTGTCCAGATACAGTTTGGGTAATGTCCTACCAAGATATCACCAGAGTTTTAACCTGGTGCCAGCAGGTATTTTCTGAGATCCTGTTTCCCCTGCAAAGACATATCACCAGGAACAAAAGGCAGTTGGTAAGGCTACCCATACATCAGTTCATATGGACTTAACATGATTCCTTCCTGGCTATGTTCGTATCCTTAACTAAGCAATTGATTCTGTTCCCCCATAAGTTGCCTGGTGGTTTTCTTCTCACAAGAGGCTGTGAAATTACTACTTGCCTGTTTGATGTAACACACCGTTCTTCTTGGCTCCTAATAGACTAGGTAATTCCTCATCCTTGGTTTGATAACTTGGAACTTCGTTATCCAAGCACTGATACTTATGAGGCAATATTAATATAAGGTCCTCACCCACAGCTTCTTTGGCTGCTTTGTCAGCAACACGACTACCAATATTCACCGGAGTGTTATCAAATTGATATGCCTTGAAAGCAAATTTTTACTAACAATTCCAAAACTCTCTATGATCCCATGTTTGGTTACCACAGCGTATCCTGCGCTCCAGTTTCCATTTTTCATAAAGCTGCTACCATCAACAAGCAGTTTGTAGTGCACATCCTTCAGGGATGTATCTTGCAGGTGGTATGCCTGGAATTCACCTGCTCAATAGTCTGTAAACAGTTGTGAGTCAGCTCTCCTGCTTCTGGATTGGTTTTGAAAACCACTGCTGTGTTCAAAATGTTAGTTCCTTTCCATTCTATGTCCTCTTGTTCTAAAAGCACAGCCTGATATTTTAACAGCCTGCCTGGGGAAAGACAATGACTGCTTTCCTGTTCCAGAATGGTTGTTACCATGTGAAGTACAAATACAGTCCATTTTTGTCCCAAAGTATTTGATAAAATTTTCTATTACAGGCTCTAGTCCTTTTCTTCCTTCCAATCTTATGGGATATTGTTCCCACCTTACTGGTCTGATGTCTGAAATGATGAATAGTTCCTGGTTCTGCAGCCTACACTACTGGTGTGACTGCATTCTCCACTTCTCCTGGTATATCTGGCTCAGTGGGTGGTTTCTGTAGCGTAAAACTTGGACCTCCGCAGCCTTTTCATCAGGAACGTATATCTGAAATTTCTTTCTTTAAACATAATTTATGCATGTAACTTACTCAGTATATCTCTAGCCAGTAACAGCATGGGGCACTCAGACGTGTAAAGAAATTGATGGGTCAACACCTGTTTGCCAATTTTTACAATTTAAAGGTTGAAAGAAAGGCAGGGTTCCTGTCCACCCTGTGGCACCAATGACTGAAGCTGTTTGTTTGCTTAATTGCCCTTTACAAGTATTTAGAAGAGAATAAGTAGCCTCTGTTTCTACAAGAAATTTTACCTTATCATTCCCAACCTAACTGTAGCCAGGGGTTCTGCTGGAGAGGGTTTTGAATCTTCCCCCTGTCCTCCTCAGTCTTCATCTAAAGTCATCATTTTCTCTGCCTGTCCTGACATTCCACTTAATCTCTGGATTTTATTTTGATTCTCAGGGCATTCCCTCTTCCGGTGCAACCCATGGAGTCTGTTCACAAACCTTTCCATGTAACCCTTCTTTCCGACTCTTTCCTCCCAAGCCACTCCCCTCTTTCCTGGTTTCCTGGGTGAGAGCTACAGCCAACAATTTTCCTAAACATTCTGATTTTAATCTGGAGCTTATCTTCTGCCCCCACATATACAATAACAGATACCTAGTTGAAATTCAACACACTATAACCCACAATACACACTGTATTACATTAATAATTATATTGATATATATATTAATAACTGGGGACTCATCCCCCTTTCCACTACCATTTGAACTATTTCAGGGAACTTGCACCAGCGCAGTGGTGGTCCGATTGGGATAGGTCTCCTAGGGCACATCCATTATTTTTCCCAAATCAGACTGGTCTTCCCCCTTAAGCTTTTGTATCTTTTTCCTTATATCTTCCACAGACTGACCTTTTATTAAATGGCCTAATTCTCTCCTTCATTCCTCTGATTCAGGATCAATAGTAGTATATTTATGCATCACGTCTTTTAATCTTCCCACGATTCCAGAAGGTGATTCATTTATATCTTGCTTTATTTTGTATAGCTTAAACCTGTTCACTGCCTTGGGGACCACATTCTTAATACCGAATAAAATCCACCTTTGATAGCTTGTCTGTCCTGATCCTGATTAGGGCCCCAGCTGGGATCGGTGGTAGGTACGTGAAGATTCACTGTACCTGCCAATGTGCCTGCTGTTATTTGTTGCTCTGCTGCGGTCTGAGCTGTGTGAATAATCATATCCCTGTCAACACTCTCGAAAGCATGATTACCATGCCACTTGTTTCCAAATCTTCAAATCTATAATGGTAAAGGGAATCTTTATCATGACTGGACCATCATTGCCGGCATGTCTTAAAGGTGCAGTCACAGTTTCTCCTTGTTTCCCCTAGTGCACCCTGCTATAGAGCTAAATACTTCAGCTCCCTCTAAGATCTCTGATGCCTGTGCTTGTGCTTGATTCTCATTGTCAGCACATTTGGCCCTGTTGTTCACAATATCCCTTCTCTGCGGGGCTGCCATCAAATCCAAATCCTCCTTCTCCACATTCCTCAGATGTTTAGCACATAACTGTCCTACGCTGCACGAAGAGTAACAGCATTTAAGTGATTTTTACTATCTTTCTCCAAGATATTAACAAGTCCTGGGGTGCAAGATTAAAACTACAATCCTTTTGCCATTCCAAATGGCTTCTCAAAGTGAAAAACGTTTCTGCATAAGCTACTTCATCCCACTTTCCTTCTCGTCTCACGAATAACATCAATTGTAACAAAGTATTATAATTAATTGTGCTGTTCACAGGCAACTTTTCCTCAAAATCCAGTTTGTACAATGGCCACCATTGATTACAGTGTTTTATCAGAGAAACCAAACCACCCGGGGACCCACCACTTTGTTTCCAGTGTTGCAAAACACAACCCAGCAGTGAGCTTTCCAGGACTCCCCTTTGGGATGCAGTGGTACCCAACATCCTGACCTCCACCCACACACCAGAGTCTGGACAACCAGAACGAGAACCAGACTACCTTCACCCACCGTGCAGGGCATCCCCTGTGACTAACATGCTAAGGGACCAGAAAGAATGTCTTTTTAAAGAAATAAAACCAGGGATCATACCAAGGTCCGGGGAGTTGGGGTTCCTTTCAGGGAAACTCCCCTGATGCCGGCGTGAAGGTCCCAGAGGCTCCCCAGTTCCACGGGAAACACAGCAGAGGGTCCCTGTTAGGGCACCAAATTGTTACTATAAAAGTTGGTTGGAGAAACTCTAAGACTGTGGAGTTTTAGACAGCAGCATTCTTTAGTGCGGTGTTGGGCACACATGCAAATCATTTCGCAAAGGTGAGTGCACCCATTACTTGCCGGCAGCAGCTCTATATTTAGCATACTCATGCATATTTACAGCTTTCCCAGGAAGTTATTTACATATTCATGACATTCCCGGGAACTAATTATAATATTCGCATCCTAATTACACATGCGCTTTCTTGCTGAGTGGGGGTCTCTGCTGGTCTCTGATAGTCTTCCTCACTGTGTTTACTGAATGACCTCAGTGCCTGTGCATGCTCACAAGGTCCTAGTGCTGAGTTAGCAGCTGGTAGGTCCTGGCATCTGTTCTGTTCCATGTTGGGCGACACTGCTATCTTAAAGGCTGGCATCCTTGATCTGATTTACTGTGTCCTTAGTTGCTATCAGTCCCATGATGTTCCTTCTCCTGTCAGCCGAACCAAACACCATTAGAAAGATATATTTTCACCTGCTTATCTAGAACTTTTTTCTTAACATACAACAACTACTCAAAGAGATTGCTTTGATGTGCTTTATATACCCAGATCTTACTGAACTTAGGGTCTTCATTCAGAATTCCTGCAGGTTAAGTATCCCTCAGCCAGCAGACTTCCTCTATCACTCCATAAGCTTAGTCTTATTGATACTGGCTGTTTTTCAATTATGACTGACTGAATGCTCCCCCCAATCTACTCATTCCCCTCCTTTCTTAATACTGTTCTGTATTCAGTGAGATCTGGGATCTTTGAAAGCTGTCTTAGCAGCTGTCTCAGCAGCACAACTCAGAGACAACCGAGACCTTTTTCTTGGATTCGTCAATTTAAGTGAAAACATTCCTGATCTTACTCTAATTGATACAAACAAGAGCCAAAGGAGGACGGGGTTCTCATCAGTCTGTATGTCCCCATTCTTTAACACAAGTAATGTAGAAATGCTGGGCCCACACTCTGTGACAGCACAGGTAGGATGGCATACATCCTTTTCTGGATTTCATGGGCATCTCTAACCTCCACAGCAAAGGAGGTTGCTTTGCTTAACTGGCAAACCCCACCCTCTGTTTGATCAGCTTCTGATACAGTTCTACATCCCAAACACGAGCACTTTTTGAACTGCTTTACCTCTGTAAGGAGAGACTGATCAATTGCTACTCACAGATTTTGGAGGATTAAATTTTCCATCTTTCCTAAGCAGAAAATTCTGAATATGCCAGTTGATACTCAGATCTAGACTGCTGTCTTTTAAACAAGAAACATGGTGCACCACTTGCTTTTCCCAAGGAAACAGGAATGTTGCAGAGACTTGCTAGGTGTACATGGTCAGTTCACTTTATTCTTCCTTTCATCAGCAGTTACAGCCTTCCAGGCCAAAGCAGTCTCTGATCCCAGCTTTTGTGAAGGATAGTGAAGGTACCGTTGAAGGGGTTACTTTGCAGAGGCATTGGAAAGTGCTCAGCCTCAGCAAAAATCATACACTTCTGTTGCTGACCTTTAGAAGATTTCACTTTGAATGTTGACAGGACTCATGGAAGAAAAATGAAGAATCTGGTAGAAAGTGTTTAACCTAACACAAATGAGAACAAAGAAAATTCTTGTACCTCTTATCTTTGTCTCAAGTAAACAGATCAGACCTAAGACTATGGTATACCTTATTTGCCACATTCTTCCATCATGCAGTCTTACTTGTCCTCCAAAGTAATACAAATATTCTTTTGTGCAAAAAACTAGCAGTATTTATGTAAGAGAATCTCATGTTGCTGCAGAGATCCTGAGTACTCTGGACCCAGTCCTGGAGAGATTCCTTAAGAAAAGGAGCACAGGTCTGTTTGTACTACTGGGCCTCAGCCCTCCAAGTTCCTGTAGTGTAACACTAGAGAAATAAGTGGTACCTTGGTCTCATAAAGGTTTTTTAATTTCACCTTAGTTTTCACAATATCCCTATTATGCATTTCTGGGAAAGGCAGAAGGGCACAGTTACAGCAATGCCCTTTTGCTTGGAGTGCAGGTTTGTAGGTATTCCACATGCCTTGGACCACTGAGCTAAAAATCTTGTTACAATACATCACCTCCCTTGTTGCCAAATTATGTTTCTTTACCACTACTACAAAAAAATGGGTACTAACGGGAATAACTGAAGAAGCAATATTAGATAATTAATTTATATTAAGTCCTAAAACGCTCTTTTTCTTCTAGAAACTTTCCCTTATTAAAGCTAAGGTTTGGAGTGGCATTCTCAGGCTGCCATGGGGATAGGTTCCCCATCTCCTCTTATCCCAGACAAATTCACTCCATGTGCCTGAGTCTCTCGATGGGCGTTAAGGAGCACACGTCTGAAAATCAGACCTGAGCCATATCAGTTGCTGAATGGAACATACATTGTTATTTAAACAAACACTAGTTAAGTCCTATTTTCTTAGCCAATCCTAAGAAAATATTTGCTTTGCTCCCATTACATGTAAGCGTAATATTGTACTTCTAACCAGTTCCATTCACTACTGTATAGGCAGGTGACTCTAGTCTGGATATAAGTAATGCATTTTCTGTGGTTTAGGGGTGATACCACACTTCCACGTTCTCAAGGAGTATTACAAATAACACTGTTCAAGCTTTTCTCAATTTTTGAGATAGCTGATATGCTTCTGGGACCTGCACTTAATGAAAGTATTAACAAAATCAGACAGATACCATCTGTCTTTATCATCAGGAAAATAACCATATTCATTCATAATGCAGGCCAGACAGATACGTCTTTTTTATCAAGCACATACACGTGTTAACAGTGACAGTTAGGGACTTTGGTGTATGCATTAATGCCACTGTATGAGCAGTATTTAAAAGGAAGCAATGTTGTAAACCTGATAAAATATGCTGACAAACTGCTGTTTGGCCAATTAGGCCCTCTGGCTTCTGTCCTCGGACTTCCAGAATATTGCTCATCCCCGGGCATTGGTGAACGTATCGATACAGATCTTTTGAGTACTGGAAACACGTCTGTCTGAATGCTGCAGATCAAATGAAGATGCCACATAAATCATATTAACTATCTTGCTTCTTTCACTAGCAACCACACAACAAACATGTCTTAACAAATCGTGTTCGCTGGCCAAAATGCCAGGAAGACCCTGTTACCAGTTAAGACTTCTGTTTTACTGAGAAATGAGGATTTCAGCTGAAAAATCTGAGATGCAAACAGGTTAGGATATAAGAGAAATGCACTAGTATTAATAAACTTTTTACATTTGACACATACTGTATTACAAAGAAAATATCCTTGTAAGACCATTAATTGCTGGGCCATAGGTGACTTCCGTCTAGTTTACTACAGTAGCTAATAAAACTTGTATAGAGCCTTTTTTAGATAATGCTTACATGTATGAAAATGTATGACACCCTTGTACTATGGCTTGCACTTTACTTGCATTAAACTGTGAAGTAGGCTGTAGTAATGTCTTTGTATATTCAGGGGTTGAAATACCAATGCACTAGAGTATCGTACTGCTGGTATTCAACCTGTACTGTTAATTATATCTGAACATGCCGACAATGTGTGTTTTGAAAACCCCACTCACTTAAAATCTTTAGCAAATAATGCTATGGGGTCTCCATGGTCTTTGTTTCTTTGTAAATATAGTTCTTACTGTTTCTGTAGCAATAGGAGATTATAAACCAAACTTTCACTAGGACTGTTTTCAATAACAAAAAAAAATCTATAGCGCCTTGTATAAAAATCATGGAGACTCCATGACCTGTGGGTATTTTTTGTTTACAAGCAGTATGTATATATGTATTAGAGGCAGAACTGTTATTTATCACAAAGTTATGTTGTGGATGATTCTTTCTAAAATAAATATACGTTTTCTGTCATTATGAAAAACCAGTATTTTAGAGCCATCTTGCAAAGGTTGAAGTGTCCAAGCTTCAAATACGTGTAATCTTTCCTGTTTCCACCTGGGTTTTGTAATCAGCTGTGAGCTGAGCTGAGAGGTGATGGTGAACCCCTGCCCGGCCAGGGAAGCGGGCTGCGTTACATCACAGCTTTTCTATAATCACCATCTTGCTGAAGTGTTTTTAGGAGCAGATGCTCTCCTGATACCGTAGTGAAGGCCTGCAGCTCGCTGATGCTACAGAGAGAGAAAATGAACTGCTCTAGACCAATACAGGTAAAACTAGGTTTCAACCCCTGGATAATACAGTATTTCTTCAGTTTCACAACAGTATTTTTAATTTTATACTTGTCTATGTTGAGAGATGATCCAATAGTTTATATAGGCAATGATCGCTAGGTTTCTTTTCTCCCCTCTTTTCAGATGAGTTCTGTGTGAATTACCGTAACCGGCTGCGTTTTTTCTATCACAGATTAACTTGTTAACTTTTTGTGCGTCTACAACGAAAATTTATGAATGGAAAACTTCACTGTGTGTTGCTCACTGGGCATATACCTCATGGTACATTGCACAGACGTGTAAGTTGTAAGTTGCACTGCAACATTAAAAAAGGAACATATTGCTCTTTTTTCAAAGATATTAACTTATTTAAGAGATATAGTCTGTACATTATTAAAAAGAACATTTATTCTTCCTAAATTGAAACAAAGCTTTTGGTTTGGGAGGGGGAGGGAAATAATGTTGTAAACTTCAGTTGTAAATTTGGACTTCAATAAAGGAAATTATCTGCACTTACATTTTGTGCTCGTGTGCATGTGTGCGTTCTCCAGCACCTGTAAGCAGGAGGAGTCATTACAGCCAGGCATCACACCTGGATTTGAGCTGGGAGACACGGAGCTTAGGGCCGAGCCATTCAAAGGGCAGCTACAAAGAAGGCTGAGACTCCCTTTTTACAAGAGTCCCGTGGTAAAGAGGGGCAACGGGCACAACTAACTGCTGCGGGGATGCCAGCTGCACACAAGAGGTAACTCTTTCCCAACCAGAGCAGCCAGCCATTACAGCAACCTCCCTAGGGAAGCTGTGGACTCCCCAGCACTGCACACGTTAAGAGCTGCTGGACAGGGTGCTGCAACACCAGTCTAGGTCATGCTTGGCCTGGAAAGGTTGGACCAGATCGTCCTTGCGGTCCCTTCCAAGCTGGGATTCTGAGTTATGAGCTGTGCCTTGGGCAGACAGCACCTCCCGCAGCTCGAGCTGTGGCTGCTGCACCCGAGCAGCCCACAAAGAGCTTTTCTGGCCCTTCCCCTACACTTACATGGGGTTTTTCTTCTGTTTCGTGTTCTAAGCCGGGGACACTTGGGATTTGAGCTTTTCTGACCGGAACAGAATTAGTTACCTTGTACCCTGGAGCAGATGTTGAGGTCAGAACGTTACAAACCCCGAACACAACCAACCGAGCACCGGGGAGACGCCACATTAACACCAGCAACTTCCGTGCCGCTCACTGAGCGACGGCCCGTTCCGGTGCGGGAGCTACAAGGCCGGCAGCGCCCGCACCTCCCTCCCCGCGCCGGCCCCGGCCGCTTCCCGGTCCCGTTACTACCGCGGCGGCCGGCCCGGCTGTGGCCTGAGCCCGCCCCGAGCGCTGCGGCTCCTCCCCGCGGGCGCCAGCCCCTCCGTGCCGGCTGCAGGCGCCGTCGCTAACATGGCGGCCAAGGTGAGTGCCGCCTGGCGCAGAGGAGCGCGGTCCGGCTGCCCTTCCCTCGGCCCGACTCCGGCTCTGAAGCACCCATGGCTCGGGGGCAGCCGGAGGACGCCCCGCGGAGACTTCCCCCGCCCGTTGTGAGCTCCACACGGGGAGCGGGCCGGGCCGGTTTGTGCGGCCGGGGCAGCGGGGTAGGCCCACGGCGTTGAGCAGTTCCATGGCGGGTCGCTCCCTCAGACCCTCGGCCGCCGTGCCCGGTGCTCCCCAGGGCCGGAGTCGTGCCGGCGGCACCCTGCGGTGCTCCAGCAGAAGGTCGTGGTTTGTCGGAGCAGGGACATCCCCGCAGGCTGTGAGCCAGGGCTCAGCGGGAGGAGGAGGGAAGGACGAGGTGTCGGGGTTGTGTTCTCCGTTGCAGGAGCAGAGGTAGAAAGAGGTTCAAGAGGGCAGTTCAGTGGTACAGCACGGAGAGAAAGAAGTGTTTGTCTTGTGGTAGTTCCCCACCTGCTTACAGCCTCTCGCTCCGTAAGAGATCGCATATGAACATAACTTATTTTCTGTTGGCATTGTAAAGTCGTGTTATGTATTCCTGAATATTAAAATCACGCTGTTACAAGCTAACAGTCACAAGTATCTTAAAAGGTTTTCCATTGTAGAGATAATGCAGTGTCTTTAAGCAGGGAGGGAACGCACCTGCAATGAAGGAGGCTGTCTCTGGAGTGGTTGGTTTTCCCGGTTTCACAGTGCATTTGATAAATAGGTTGCTCTCGCATGAATCTTTATATTTACTTTTGCAAAGTATTTAAAATGCGTGTGAAAAACGTGATGCAAAGAGGACAGAGGAGTGAAAAACGTGATGCAAAGAGGACAGAGGAGTGAAAATGAAGCATCTGACCTTAGTTTGTTACAAGTACCTGGAAAAAGAAACTTTGGCTTTGCTGTGTGGCTGGGTCACCTTGAAGCGGTGTAGTCTGAACGATTTGGTACCTCTAGTGAAGTGATGGACTTTTATGTGTGTTCTTTATTGTTTACTACGAAAAAGTAACAGTTTTATGTTTAAGGTTTTACTTTCCATTGGTTACCATCTGGCAAACGACGATTAAAAACGAATCCATGGAGTATCAGGAAGTCGAGTTTAAGCGGGAGGATGTTTCTGTTTTGAGGCTTCTTCCTACCTTTAGGGCAAGTTGCTTTACTTGTGCTTCCAGTTCTTGAAGCAGGTATACAGGGTTTGCAGTTTCAGTGGTACACAGTACTTATGGTCTTGGAGATGAGCATAAATTAAATATCTGGGTTTATTATGCTTTAGTTTGTGTTCTGTATCTTTTGAGTTGATCATGGTGAATTCTTTGTCGCAGTGTAGTGCTTTTAACTTTATTGAATCTTTTATCTTCGATAAGATTCTAACACTTCGAAATAAACTGGTTTTGAAATGCAAAGACCTGAAGCTAAAATCATCCAGGTACATTTGGCAGTTTTATTGTTACTTTTTGGTTACTTTTACTCTAGTTCTGCTATTAAAAGGCACAGCTGCAACAGTTTTCTGCTAGAGAGCGTGTGATAAGTTTCTTCAGCAAATAACTGCAGTCTCCTCATCAGAAATAAAGCTGTGCCTCATCAAAAATAAAACTCTGTCTGTTGGTAGTGCTTTGAAACCACCGTTGTGCTTTTTATGCCACGCTCAGGTGGCACGTGTTGCAATGTGATGGCAGTGTTAGAGGTGCACAGGAATAACCCTTGCCACTGACCAGAGCATTAAGGTGAATGATTTCTAGTGTCTTGATTCCTGTGATGCTTACTTAGGTCAGTGTTCGTGTAGAACCTTTCTCCAGAAGATGCCATCTGGGCTCCTGGCTTTTGGAGCTGTGGATCTGTGGCCATTAGGGGCTGGGTGATTTACTTTTGTTAGCTTCATAGGGCTTAGGTTTGAATCAGTTACTGACTGACCTGGAGACATTGTGCTGGCTGACCCTGCAATTCCAGGATTTTTACAGCGTGAGCTTGTTGCAGATGTTTTTCTTCATACTTCTTTCCTAGTCTTTGACATATATGCGTGATTCTTCCATTTCTTAATTCTCAGTGACTTCTTTAGACCATTTCATAGGTAAAATGACTTTCAGTTTCTTTAGCTAAACAATGTATGCTTTTCCTTGTTTAATTCGTAGTATCCTTTGACGTAATTTGTGTAAAGTAGATTTAATAATACTAGCTAATTGAGGTCTTTTTCATATACCTAGGCATTAGATAAAGAGGATAAGCAACTCAGTGCAGTGAAGCCTCTTTAGTGTAGTCAAGGTGACATTGCTTTTGGTTCACCTTGGTTCTTTGTGATTTCAATGGGAAAGAGTGAAACCTTGGAATAATTGTGCCAGCATAAATGTTAGTACAGATGTTCGCTTGGATTTTAAACATTTATGCATTTGTCTTCAGGCCTCCAAAAGCAAAGCAGTTACTGTCAGTCAGGAATTGAACAGCTTTCATCATTCCCAGGATAGCTTTCTCTTTTAGCGCAGTAAACTCTGTTGTGACTTTTTAAAACACATTAATCAGATTTGTTAAATGAACAGTATAACTTCCTCATGCTTTCTCACTTTTAAACTTGATTTTCCTTCTGGTATCTACTGAAAGTCAGTATGGTGTCTCAGTATCACCTTGTGCTGATGAAGTAAGTGATTATGATACATTAATGCTCAATGAAATACATTAAACCTTTTGTCAACATGTGACTGAATTTTTCCACAGTGCTGGTCAGCCTGCATGGTATCAGCATGGCTGTAGTTTCTTTTTGTATGTGTAGGACTTTCCTCTATGGATTTTCAGAGGTGGTATCGCCTCTGTCTTCCTTCAGGCTGTATTCACGATTCCCAGTATAGTTAGGTCAACGTGGGAAAACCAGAGTTCTTTGGTAACATGACTTTTGGGTTCTCCCCCTCTGCCCTGCTTCAGACACAGGCGTGCTGCTGGTTTAACTTGCAAAGTGTCTGCTCTGCACCTGGGAGCATTTTTCATCCTTGTTTTCACGTTTCTAGAGTTTCAAAAATCCTTCAGGTGGAAACCATCACACCAAAGTTGCTGGTGCTTCAACATGTGGCAAGTTTTTGAATGTATGCAATGCCAGTGTGCTTAATGCCAGCTCCCACGGGAACTGTATGGCAGTCAGTTAAAAAATACTCGTGTGAAGCTGTATTTGAGTTTTACCTTTGTGAAGCATACAATGCTTATTTCCAAATAGTGTTCTAAGTAGACATCAAAGTCTCATGACCAAAGCTGGATTTCTGTAATTGACATTGTAACATACTTGATTGTATGTTACAATGGTAATTCTTAGATTCAGTTGCTGCTGTGTATTTTCATTGACCGTCAGCACGCAGTTATTCCAGGCAGACAAGAGTTGAATCATTCTCTGTGTTGGAAAGCAGATAACATTTTTTTTGTGATGCCATGGAGAAGTCCTGTAAATAAAACCTAGGTTTTGCTGAAACAAGAGTCATTCGTCGCCTTGGAGCACCTGTGTGTTGTATAGATTAGAACTTAATTTACATTAAAGGGTGATGGAAGGATCAACATGGCTTTGAACATAAAATTCTTCCGGGTATTTTAGACACCGCTGTTGCTGTCCAGGATCTCTCAGCTTTTTCTTTACCATTGTGATTTGAGAAAATCTGTGTGTATGACAGAAGAGGTTCCTAAAGGGCATACTGGTGTAAAAAGGTTTTAAAAGTCACTTGCTTAATCTCATATTTGATCAAGCACGACACGACAGTAAAATCCAGACTTTACTGGAGGGCAGTTCTAATTTCTTCATTAAGACTCCCTTTTTTCACCTGTCTGTCCCAGGTGGCAAAGCTGGCAGCTCTTTCTTCGGGTCTGCCGTTTGCATGTTTTACTGTGTATGCGGCAACAGAGAAGGAATCAAAAAGCCAGCTGGTGAAACCAGATCAGGTAAGAATCTTACTGTGTGTCAGCCTTTTAAATAATACTAGGAGAACCTATGAAACACCATCTCTTTCCATTGAATTATATTACCTGGTATATAAAATGCATAGCTAAATAATGTGATAATAAAAGTTACCTCCTAAATAACTGACCAGTATAGAACAAATAAAATTAAGTGTTATACGTGAACTGTAGTAAAGTTTTATCTCATTTTCATTATTGTGTTATTTCCAGGCTGAAGCCAGCAAAGATAAAAGAGTGTAACACTGATCATGATAGTGTTTTTCTGTTGTACAGTTTCTAGTAATATGTGTGTGTCTTCCAACTATTCTTGGTCATGCTTTTTGTGAATAAAAGATTGCTTTTATCATAGTAATTCTATTACTCAGAAGCTATACAGTACTTTCAGTTTTCAGTTCTGTAACCTGTAGTCACACTTGTGTAAAAGTAAGTTTGTAAATACAAAAGAGTGCAATTCAATATAGAGCTTTTGGCTTGGGAACACTAAGGATTTGCGGTCCTGAAAAACACTAGTCAATGTAAATACGAAACTCTCCCTGTAGTACAGTTACACTTTTCTTTCCAGCTACCAGTTTACTGTCTACCACCTCTGAAATCGAAATACATCGAAGAACAGCCTGGTTACTTGCAGAAGCAATTCTCTTCAGTAAGACAGACAACTGGCCGCTATATTGGATGGTGCAAGGTAAGAAATTCCTGCATCCAAAGTTTCCTACAATTCCAGACAGAACTAGAGTAAAACTTTGAAAAACCAGCATGCCTCATCCTGGAGTATTTTTTGCAGTTCCTTTTATTAACATACACCTATAATTTAAGACGCAGAAATGAAACTTTCTTTCATTTTTCTCTGCTGTGCTTGTAACAGGGAACATGCATGTTCTCTCTGTTTCCCACATCCAAAGACAGCAAGAAAAACAGGTTCCCTCCAGCCAGTGCTAAGCTGGATCTAGGTCAGCCCACGATGTCAGGTTCAGAATGTCTCTTGGTTAACTTCTACAGCAAGAGTTGTGCAGGTAAATTCTTGCTGGCAGAACTTGGTAGTGTTTCAGAGTCTGAAATTCCAGGTACAGACCACAAAAGAGCTGCTTCCAAAGCATGGGTTAAAAGACCTGATTCAGGTACTTCAGGAAAGACAGAGTGAGTGCATCCCATGTAACTGTTAAAGCAGGCTCTTAATAATTAGTCATCAAAAATGCCTGTTACTGAATAGTCTGGGCGCAGGAGAAGATGTGATGTGATACCTATCACCATTCTCTTAACGGCTGGTAAATGACAGCTTTACCCTGGCTGCTGTTACTATGCTTTTTTATGCATGTATTTTTCTCTTACAAACAAAGTAGACTTTATTATTTGAAAAGCCAAATAAATCAAAATGCCTTCCTGTATTTGCTGTAAATTCTTATTTTCTTGATCTGAACATTTTGTCAGTGACTGTGTAACTGAAACCATTTAGTTCCAAATCTGTATCAAACTTCTCCAGGCCCTTCATCATTGTTTCCGAGATTGACTAGCAGTGACCTCTGCTGGTACAAATTCTGCACTACTCCAAACAAATGATTTCGGTGAAATAACTCAAGATGCTGTTCTTTTCATTAAACTCCTTTACAGAGTTTTACTCAATTAAACTCCATTAAAGAGTTTGGCTCAACTTGTTTAGCAGTCTGAGGACAATGATACTAATAATATGGTAGGAGAAGGATTTTTTCCTTTATAAAGAAAAAACTTGTAATTAAATAAAACTCCTTTTAAATTGGTCAATTTAATTGCAAACTAGTTGAGCACATCTTTGTCCTAATCAGTATTGCTTATCTTTAGTGAAGGTGAGCGCCATTTTTACAAACTAAAAGACAAAGTCAGTTTTACTGGATAAGTCTCTAAGGAACAGGAGATTATATTTTATAGTTGAATTTAATTCTGTTATACAGCTGGTGTCCAAGTTTTGCTACCCTCCAGTTTTGTTCCTGAGATGTTAATTTTGAAAGTGATTTTGCTACATTAAAGAGATTTTTTTTAATGAAATATGGATGAAAGTGTGTGTGTGTATATATATATATATTAAAAATATAGATAGGGTAGTCAAAAAGGGGCTAGATACCCGCACACCTCTGTAAGAGTTCATAGATCTGGTTTGGGTTTTTTTAGAGTTACCTCCTATTTCTTTGTCTCATTATGCTAAGCCACATGTATCAACCAAGTAGTTTTTTACTGAAAGCATCTACTTTTGCAAAGATTTTACATTTGTTTCCTCTGGTTTTGTTTTGTTTTTTGTTTTTTTGGTAGGATGCTTTTCTCTTTGTTAAAAATGGAATCATGGATTCAGTTCAATTTGGGAAAGGTAGGCAAGTCTCATATTTCTGAATTAGGCATTTTCTGTTGTTTCTTCTTGTGGCTTAGATGGTTGAAACAGCAAATTCCAGTTACAGGAGGAGGAGAGGTGAAAGGGGAGTGCACGGAAATGCTTTCTGCAAGTGTGGAAGAAGCAGACCTGCACTACTCTTAATTTATGGTGGAGTTTCATTTCTGTTCTCAAATGAGAAAAATGACCAATGAAATAGTACTTCTCATTCCTTTGATTTTAGCATTGCTCTTAAAATCATAGTATCTAAGAACTGTTGAAGCTGGAATGTCTCTAGATCTGTAGGTCTCCCTGTAGAGGCACTTCTATAGATTATCTAGTCCAGTCACCTGCTTAGAGCAAGGCCAAAGCAAGTTGGTTGTCTCTGTCCAGTCAGGTCTTGAACATCTGTGAGGGTGGAAATTCCACAACCCATCTTAGTCATAAAAATGGCTTCTTAATTCTAGCACAAGTTACAAGCAGTATTTGCATTCAGGTTCAGTATCAGAAACTCTTATTTTCAGATAAGTTATTTTCCCTAAAAACAGTATACTGGGAGATGCCAAAATATGTGTTGTCTCATTTAATGTATACTTACTCAGAGTGAAATGAAAGCTTAAATCGCTGCTTTCCCTATTAATGACTTCTAAAACAAAAAAAGTCTCTAAGGAGAAAACTTTGTTGTTGTGTTTTGGGGACTGTGATTTTTAGTTCTGTCTAAAGGGCTGCAGAAGTGTGCATCTGCAAAATCAGACATCTTCAGTCATTATGGAAAAAAATCCAGCTTTAGACTCTTTTCAGTTTAAGATACTCAGCATTTTGCTTTTATTTTTATTTCTTAAGTGGGAAATAAAGGGTTAATACTGAAATGCTATACTTTTTTGTTGTTGTTTTTAATTCTAAGATGCTTACATTTACCTGAAGAATCCACCACCAGAATTTCTTCCCAATGTTGGTATCATTACAATGTCAGGCTTGGCAGGCCTAGCGCTGGCAAGGAAAGGTAGGGTTTTTTGCTTGTTTTCACTATTGGTGTGTTGAATATGTAGCATGTAATAATTTCAATGGTCAAAAGGCTTTTCTGAAACATAGGTAAAAAACTATCTAACTGATAAATTGAAGAGACATCATTAAATGCTGTTTTTAGAAGCTGCCTAAGACCTAATAGAACAGGATTATATAGACATTTTCAATGTGGTATCAACAGAAATTCTAAGTGGGACATTTGTTTTGAGTTTGCTTGTTATTGGTTTTGAGAAACTGTATGGTAGGAAATTGGAGACAAATTAACAACTAAGGTTACCGAATGCAGTGAAAACTAAGGGAGTTCAGAGGGAAGATGCTAAAGGGTGTTGGCATTTGGCTAACAAGTATAAGAGAATACATGTCAGAAGGCATGGTTTCAACAGTTTTGAAGCCAGAAGGGTAATTTTATAGACAGAGCTGAATGACACAGACCTTCTTATAGTTTTCACTATATTGGAAAATCTAGTTCGGGCTTTGTTCTCACTCAAGAAACCAATGTTCAGAGTATCAATGTCTCCTACAAACATGACTGTACTAAACTATTATCACACTCTGTGTACTCTTCTCCAGCTGTTACAGGGATAAGTTTGATATAAACAATGGTTACGGGTTAAACAACTGCACTTAGTTGATACAAGTACTTCACTTTACGTTTCTTTGGCATCTGATTATTTGAAATATTTGGCTTTATACAGGTTCTAGATGGAAGAAAATTGTTTATCCACTAGGACTTACTGCTTCAGGGATTTCTGTTTGTTACCCAGCTCAGTCAGTGGTATTTGCTAAGGTAAGTTTACATCTGTTTTAATACTGAATTAACAGTGAATTTGGTCTTAGTATTCTGATTTCTCTTGAATTGCAAGTGTCGTGGGACTAGGAGTCAGAATTAACATGCATCTTTGTTAAAACGTGTAATGCATCACAGGTGTTAATTGCATAATTATAAAAAAGTAATAAAATAACTGAATTTTAAAATGCATTGTCTCACTTTTTAATGGTCATTTCTCAAATAAATGAAGATGACTTTATCCTGTTGAAATGAAAATAAATAAAAAATAAAGCCTTGCCAAACTTGATAAACAGCAATTTGAGATACTATAGGATAACATCTGTAGAATTTCTTGTTTTCCAGTTGTTGTCATCTTGATGTTGTCTACTTGACATTGCCAAAAAACTGTTGGCTGATCAGATTTTGATTTAGAATCACAGAATCATAGAATAGTTAGGGTTGGAAAGGACCTCATTTTGAGTAGGTGGATGTAGCATGTGAGTGCTACCTGTGGATTTCTAGCGCCAATTTGAACATTATTTAGGATTTGCTTGACATAAGAGTAATATGCACTAGATCTTGCAAATAATATGAATTTAATTTAAATGGTCTGTGTATTTTTTTAAAAGCTGTTTTTAATTTACATTTTTTTAAATAGGTGGCAGGGAAAAAGTTGCTTTCTGCAAGCCATCAAACCTATGGGGCTTTGCAATCACTGTGGGCAGTAAATGAAGGTGTCACCAAGGTAGGCTTTCTCAGTAATTTCTGTAACTCATAAATGCAGAGGGTGAAAAAAGTACATTAGAAGGTCAGGTACTGGTTGCTCATACTGTTAAGGTCACTTAATTGTGTTAAGTGAGGCACCAAAACCTTTTTATAACTTCAGTGTTTTATTGATGCCGTAGCCATTACAGCTTTTGCGCCAATATATACCGAGATCTCTTTTGTAGTCCTACAAAACAGACAAGATGCACAAGAGAAAACCAAGTTTCTCTTACAGCTCTTTTTTGATCTTAAAAATAATCCATTTGTGATTCCAGCTTTGGTTCTAAGGAGACCACTGAATTTAGGATAGAGATACAAAGAATCACAGTAGGTATAACTGGCTTAATGCTTAAGCATGTCAGTGTAAATTATATATGGAATTTGGGTTAGTACAATCTGGACTTAAACATGTTTTTTCTGCAACCTGAAAGGGCTTTTCTCCAGTGAAAATTTCAGCTTTGCACAGTGATTTGTTTCTTTTTCTCTTTTTAAAGAAGATGCAAGTTTCTCATTTATATTAGCATTTAGAAGTATTTTGCTTTAAATTTATGGTGTTCATTTGTATACAGCCCTCACCTTATATTTTGACTGAGGAGCACAAATGGAACAATGAGTTTTCAAAATGAGATTCAGATAAATGTCATTAAACTGAGAGTGAAACAAGAATTGATGTGATAAAGACAGTTTCTATCAATTTTTTTCCCCTCAGTGAAGCCTGTTCCCAAAACAATATATTATTTTTCATTACTAGGTTATTACCATGACTTATCTTTCTGTTTTCTGTTAAATAAGGGAGTAAGTGTTCTGAAAATAACTAAATGCTATTCCAGTCTTGTGCAAGGCTCTAGGTTCCTCATCTGTGAATGAACAGTGCCTTCCTAGTGAAGGACTTTGAGGGGGTCAGGTAAAAGCACAGTGTCAGACTGAAGTACGTACTGATGACAAAGTAAATTTCCTTACATGTGAATTTGAAGTTGTATGTGAACTGTGGGGTTCTTTCGTGCGTTTTAGTTTCTCCATCTGTGTCCCTTGCTTGCAGCTGACTTTAACATTACTAGTTGAGTATCATTGTATGATATTATATCTGAAAATAATGTCATAACAGATAAGCTTTCAGACTTGAAAGCTTTGTTTTGCCATGAAGTATTAAGCATATACCCTTGTGACTTTTTCTTAATTTTTGGTTCACAGATGCAGCAAGAGTCAATACCAGTTACTGGGGAAGATAAGAAAAAGAAAGAAATTTCTAGTACAAAACCTGAGTCTGCTATTGAGTCAAGATCATTTAACAGAACAGAATCTTCTCCAGTAGAGTCTTGGAGTAACGAAGATCCAGTGCCTTCATCAGGTGAATTAAACATTTCAAGTGTAATCTCAGGGCACCTTGCAAATCCAGTTACTTCATTTTGTAGTTACCCTTGCTTTAAAATAGAGCAGACTGTTATAGCATATTATTCTTGAAAATATATTGTAGACACTGTTATTTAGTACATACTTCAGAGCCTCAGGGGGATAATTTTCTCACTGTGGACCCTGTCACACTGTCAGAATACTTATATATTTGTTGTTCTCTCTCAATAATGTTTTGTTTCATTCCATATGGTGTGGACCATATCCCACATTGCTAGTTAATGAGATGATGTCAAGTACTTCCCTTAAATACCTACTTTAAAGTATCTTTCTGTTATCAGACTACCATAAGTATAACTTACAGGATTACTGCTGGACTTGTGTGAGAACATCTAATTTGAGTTACTGTTCACTTCTCCATATGGCTTCTGTATCTTCAGATACTGGTAGAAGAGGAATGTGTAATTGCCAAATGAGGCACTGGATTTTATTTGCTAGGTTTTTTGCAGTGGTGTTCTTTGTGCAGCTCAAGTGGTTGAGATAATTGCCTAGATCATGTAAAAGCATATTTAACATATGACTATTTTGATAGGCCAGTTGCTAAGAGAAATAGTGCAATTACCTATTAAAGGAGAACTAAATTAATTTTAAAATAGTTGCCTTTTGTAGGGGCAGTTTCTGACTCTGGTTGCTGAAACTTGCTTCCTTCTTTTTCCTGTGTTCTTTACCAGAGCATTCATTTTTTTTAAGCAGAAAATACTTGAATGGGGGTTTGATTCCCTTTATTTTCACTATAATATACATTCACATCTTTCTTTGCTTTGCATCCGTATTTTTCCTGATTTAGTTGTGGAATGCTTTGATCTGTTTTTACATTGGCTTCAGGCCGGACTGTCTTTGATGGTTTAACGTGTAGACATATCCTGTGTCTTTGCTGTCGTGGCATTAGTTCTTGTCCCTAATACAGCCAAAAATGCCCATGTCCTAAATTAATTTGTGCTGTCAGAGATATTTATTTTCACTAGCCCAAACAGGGCAGAGCTTTCAGGAGAGCATGGCACCCTTGGCTAAACCAGCTGATGTAGCTGGAAGAGAAGCAGGCTAGTAGTAGGAGGTACAGTACTAGATACCCTGCCTTTATATTCTCTGAGACCTTCTGTATCACCAAGTATCACCAAGTATGTCATTCTTTGTGCATTGTCATTCAGGGTGAGTGTGAGGGTTCAATGCTTTAGTAAACAGTTCATTGGTTTTGGAAGTCATGAAGTGAAAATAGGTAAGAGTTTGTCATAATTTGGAATTCTTGCCATCTGGCAGCAGCTTCAGTGAAGATACTGATGTGGTTGGTTTTGGGAGACAGATCTGCTCCTGCAGTTAACAGGACAAGACTAGGGATTTTTTTCCATGTCCCAAACTTTCTCTTCTTTTTTAACGTGTAGGGCAAAGCCATCACTATTTATTCTCTCATTCTGCTGCGTTCAAGAAGTAGTATTAAGGTATAGAGAGCAGAAGGAAGAGTGCTCCCCATCCACTGCTGTATGCTAATAATTAGAACATACCTTCATCATCCTGAATCGCTTACACAGTTTTAACTAGAATGTACATATTTTGATCCTTTGTGTTTGCTAATACAGTAGTTCTCAAAATGTGCCAATATGTTGGGTTTTTTCTACAGCTCAAATACATATTTTAATTAAATTTCTTTACTATCTCTAACAGGACCAGTGAAGACATCAAAATTTAAGCCTGATCCAAAACTTATGGACCATGGTCAATCCAGCCCAGAAGATGTGGATATGTACAGTACTAGAAGCTAAGAGAAATATGCTTACAAACCTTTGCAAAGTGTTACAGATAGGGGGAGGGAAAGAAGAGAAGGAATATTCCTTATGATACGTGCTCTGTGATGTATAATTTCATCAGGTATTTTCTTATATCCCAGTTTGTATTATTCACTTACATGGTTCTTAGTGGATGTTTTGTTTCTCACTACCTGTAAGTGGTGAGAGTTCACTCATTGTCAGTGTTGTTAGTGAGACACTGCGAAAGTGACCTTTGTCAGGGTCTTCTCACAGTGAGGTTTCTCTGTGCCAAGCTTGTTAATAAATGTCACTTCACAAAGGATACTTGAAAATATAAACCTACGTCTGTAGTTCGGCTCAGATGTTCATAGATCTGAAAGAAGAATGTGATGGATGGGGTTTGCAGAAGCTTCGTTGTCTTTTTCTTCTTTCAGCTCTGGAATGAAGGGCAAGAGATTAGCACTAAAAAGTCACTTGTTAACATCATGCCAATAGCATTATCTTCAGTGCTTGCATAAACAAGCCACTTTGTTGTGTTGCTTTTTTTTTTTTTTCATTTTGAAATCATTTCTTGTCTGCTCATGTTCATTTTCTCATCACCAACACCCCCAAGTCCTTCTCCGCAGGGCTGCTCTGAATCTCTTCTCTGCCCAGCCTGTAGCTGTGCCCGGGATTGCTCCGACCCAGGTGTAGGACCTTGCACTTGGCATGGTTAAACTCCATGAGGTTGGCATCAGCCCACCTCACAAGCGTGTTGAGGTCCCTCTGGATGGCATTCCTTCCCTCCAGGGTATCAACCGAACCACACAGCTCGGTGTCATTGGCAAACTTGCTGAGGGCGCACTCAATCCCACTGTCCATGGCAGCGACGAAGATGTTGAACAAGACCGGTCCCAACACCGATCCCTGAGGGACACCACTCGTTACTGGTCTCCAGCTGGACATTGAGCCACTGACCACAACTCTTTGTGTGCAGCCATCCAGCCAGTTCTTTATCCACCGAGTGGTCCATCCATCAAATCGATGTCTCTCCAATTTAGAGACAAGGATGTCGTGTGGGACAGTGTCGATCGCTTTGCACAAGTCCAGGCAGATGCCATCAACTGCTCTACCCCTGTCCATCAGTTCCGTAGCCCCATCATAGAAGGCCACCAGGATTTCCCCTTAGTGAAGCCATGCTGGCTGTCACCAAGCACCTTGTTGATTTTCATGTGCCTTAGCATGCCTTCCAGGAGAATCTGCTCCAAGATATTGCCAGGCCCAGAGGTGAGACTGACTGCTCTGTAATTCCCCGGTCATCCATTTTCCCCTTCTTGACAATGGGGGTTATATTTCCCTTTTCCCAGTCGTCGGGAACTTCCCCTGACTGCCATGATTTCTCAGATATGATGGCCAGCGGCTCCACAACTTCATTCTCCAGCTCCTTCAGGACCCACGAATGGATTTCATCAGGTCCCAGGGACTTGTGCACGTTCAGATTTTTAAGATGGTCTCGAACCAGTTCCTCTCCTACAGTGGGCCCAAGGTCTTCATTCTCACAGTCCCTGCATCTGCCTTCCAAGACTTGGGTGGTTTGGTCAGAGCCTTTGCCAGTGAAGACCGAGGCAAAGAAGTCATTCGGAACCTCAGCCTTCTCCAAATCCTGTGGAGCCAGTTCTCCAGAGAGCTTCCTGAGGGGGCCTACATTCTCCCTCTCTGTTTTTTATTTGCTATGTACTTGTAGAATCCCTTCCTGTTATCGTTAATACCTCTACCTAAGTTTAATTCTAACTGGGCCTTAGCTTTCCTAACCTGGTCCCTAGCTTCTCGGACAACATCCCTGTACTCTTCCCATGCCACCTGTCCTTGCTTCCACTTATTATAAGCCTCTTTTTTCATTTGAATTTTCCTCAGGAGCTCTTTATCCTTCCGAACCAGGTTCCAGAAGAAGCCAAAGTCTGCTCTTTCGAAGTCCAGGGCAGTGAGCTTGCTGCATGTTCTCCTCAGTGTCCTGAGGATCTCAAATTCGAGCATCTCATGATCGCTGCATCCAAGGCTGCCCTGGAGAGTCACATTTCCAACGAGCCCTTCCCTGCTGGTGAGCAGGAGGTCAAGCATGGCACCTCTCCTTGTCACCTCCTCTATTACTTGCAGAAGGAAGTTGTCTTCTACACAATCGAGGAACCTCCTGGATTGCTTGTGCTGGGCCGTACCGTCCTTCCAACAGATGTCAGGGTGGTTGAAGTCCCCCATGAGAACAAGGGCCTGTGAGGGTGGAGTGCTTCATCCACAGGTTCTCCTTGATCAGGTGGTCTGTAACAGATCCCCACAGTAATGTCCCCCATAGCTATATTCCCTTTAAACCTGACCCACAAACTCTCTGTTAACTGCTCACCTGTCCCCAGTGACAGTTCCATACTCTCCAGCCTATCCCTAACATAAAGGGCAACTCCCCCTCCCCGCCTGCCAGGCCTGTCCTTCCTAAAGAGCCTGTAACCTTCCATTCCAACACTCCAGTCGTAGGAGCCATCCCACCATGTTTCTGTGATGCCTATTGTATCATACCCCCGTAGACATGCACACATCTCTAATTCCTCTAATGTATTCGTAGTGTTCAGGAAGTTGGAAACCATCTGCAGTTTTGAGGCTTAAAGTGCTCACAAATATTAAAAATGCAGAATTAATAGCCAGCCAGTTGTTTCCTCCCAGAAGTTTGTAGGCAGTGCCCATTGATCTTGGTAGGGTTTCCATAAAATTCTGTCATTTTCCATCGGAATGAAATTAGATACTAAATGTCCTAGGATTAAACTTTCCAGCACTGCTTTTATCATTGTGTATGGCACTCTGCTGCTCTTCGATCTCCATTTCTCTTGGAAAACACAAAACAACTCATATAAAGGTTGGAACAGATCTGCTGGCCTTCCTTGAACAAAGTGCAACTCACAGTGATGATCACCCTGCTGCGTAATCTCACCTGTATCTACTATGGCACTTCCCTAACACTTAAACTGCAAAAGGACACTGTGCTTGTACTTTGTCCTTTGATCTGCTGAATTCTGTTACCTTTCATGAAAATACATGCTTTGTTGTAAAGTTGAGGGGGAAAGCAAAAGCAAACTTAGACAAACACTTAGTTTGGTTGGATGATGAATGGGATATGAAGGGATATTTGCTCATGTTCTCCATAAGAAGAAATTTTACAACCTTATTCCTTCTTCTGAGGCTTGTAAAGGCAAATGACTAGTGAAATACAGGCAAGCAGTATTCCTAGTGTCATTGAGGGACTAGCAGAAGTTGTAAGGAGATGCACAGTGTGTTGTCTAGAAAGTACACGATGAATGAGCGAAAGAATGAATAAGGCTTTTGGGATGTGTCAGAAACAGAGAAGTATTGATATTTTGGAATCCAAATTTCAGGCAAAGTGTTGAACTTTGTTACAGAGTCCAAGTAAGGTGAAGTCAGTAAATGTGAGGTTTAAAGAAAAATTCTATTAGTGAAACTTGCTTAGGACAACTGACCTAGAATTTCATGTGTTTGTTTCTTTAATCATCTCTTAAGGTCCAGAAAACTCAGAATTCAGGCAGCAATCAGAGGATATCAGTCTTCACAGAGCTCCTGAGCAAGACACATTTAGTGTTCCATCACAGAGAGAGGAGTAGAAAAATTAGTATGTGGGCTTCATATACCATTTCCAGGGAAACGGATGAAGATGTAAGGCAGGAAGTGAAAATGGGGAAGAAATTACTACTTACAAGTGCAAGACTGGATGGCAGAAATTGCATTATCTGTCTACCTTTTGGTCAGATTCTGGATTAGAAAACATGATTCAAAAACCATCTGCTCTACTCCTAGATTCTGTTTAAGTTCTAACTTACGTCCTTTGAGTCAGCAAGAAAGGTAAGATGATGCAGGTTTGAGTGGGTTTAGTAGGGCTTTACTGTGGTGATGTTTTTCAGTGGGGAACTGCACACAAGAATTAGTCTCCTGGGAGCAGGGAGAGAAGGTTCCTTGGGTAGCTGTTAACAAGCACGTCTGCCCTTTCCAGGCAAGAGTAGGCCTTAAAGGAATCTCTGCCTGCAAAAGCTAGTCTTGTCCTTTCCGTACTTGTAAGGTTGTTATTACTAAGGTCTCATAATACACATGAAAGGGTCTGGTCTGCAAAAGGTATGTTGGACTCTGTGCTGGTTAGGCAGTCAGGAATTAGATGTTCCATGCAAGCAGTTTGTATTGCAGCCCTTGGTCTTAGAAGAAGGTTGTGCTATAAATGGACATGATGCACAAAGCTATCCTTAGGCTGTATTTTGGTCTGAAATGACTCCTTAGGGTAAAACTCTAATAGAACTATACCTTAGAGTTGTCATTCAGAAGTCTTAAATGCATTTTCTGGGGCGTAACTTAAAATTAGTGCTCCTACCCACTTCGATGGGTGAAGTGAACACTTCTGATAAAATGGTATCCCTGTGCTGTGTCATATCTTCTTGGATGAGTGAGTGGGCACACGTTTATTCCAGTACAGGGTTTGCCTGCTGCTATCACTTCTTGGTTAATTTTTTCCGTCAGGTGACATTTCTCTTTTTCAGGTCTTTTCCTACAAGACAGGGTATGGTTTTGTTTGTTTTCTATCAAGTTTTTGTTAAATATCCCCACACAGTTGAAAAGCTGGGAATAAAATTAGTGCCTTAGGTGCTGGCACTGGAACAGCTACAGCCGGAGATGACTTTTTCCTATCTGCAGCCAAAGGAAGTGGGACAAAGTATTGAGAGGTTTTGTATCCTGACCAGGTGTGTTCTCTGCTTTTCAGAAATGCCATAATCGAGCTCTCAGCTGGTGTTTCTGTCCTGGAGCATAGGTTTAACAGTAGTGGGAAGGGATTTTTGGTAAAGCCTGGAATACGGTATATTGCAGTGGTTCCTTGCTAACATGACTTCTGTTGGAGTCAGCATTGTCTTGTCCACCCATGTGAGATACTTGATGAGAGAAATTTCTAGAGGTACCAAAAAAGATGTGGGTTATTATAGAGAGGCTTGGAATGTATTTGCTGAAATGAAGGCAGCCCAAATCAGGTTACTGATCTGCTCTTGTGTGAGTATTGGAATGGTGACTGTGAATCTTTATTCCTTGGCTGCCATTTCCTAAAGCGTTTCTGTGCAAAAAGGTGCCTGCTCTCTTCAGTTCAGACACCTGAACCTCTGCTCTACAAATGGCTTGTTCCCGATAACTACAAGGAGCTGTAGCCACATCTCCCTATCAATAATTTATAGTAAAGGTGCTATGCAGTGGCTTTAAAAAAGCAAATTCAAGTCTCCGTCGTGCCATGCTTGTGAGTCTTCATGTTAAATGTGTGCCTGACTTGATCTCAGGATCCCAGCCGCGGTACACAAACCTGTTCAACAGTGAAAAACTAATGTGGATATGCAGGGAAAGTTGCAGTGCAAGACATGGTTTTATTAATTTATACTGAAGCACTGAAACGCCTCTCAAATGTGTCATGAATGGTCACTTACAGTTTCTTTCATGGTGCAGTAATGCAGTAATATAATACAAGTCAGAATATATACTGTAATTTTTATATATTTGTAAAAAGTTTAAGGTCCTAACTGGGTCACATAATATTTTATAATATAGAAAGTGCTAATTTAATGCATGTTTTTCATTTACAATTGGGTATATTGAGATCTGGAAATTGTTGATATTAATTTTTTATTTGCATAAAACTGATTGTTATCCTTTATTTTGTCATATTGTTGTGAAGCACCTGAAAATAAAGGGTGATGTGATACTTTTCAAAGGTTAAGCTTAACTTTTGTGTGTTTTCTTCCTGTAGGGAAGATTGTCAATGCCCTGTCTCTAAAGTACATATTAAGAGTTGATTTGGTAAACATGACTATGTCACAACTGTTTCACTTACACTGGGGGGCAAAAACTTCACCTCTGGGGTACTGAAACATACGTTCCTGGTGAAATCACTGCAGTAATGTACAGCACATGTAAAATCCGGGATGTTGAGCATTAATGTGTCTTGAATTTTGAGGAGTGCTTCCATTTTCTTTTCATGGTGATTTCTTCTCAAGGCTGCTGTAGCTCAGAGCTTGGGAAGGAAGGCTTTTATCTGTGCTGGAGGAACGACAGAAGCAGATAGCAAATACATTTCTCTCAGTACAACTCCATGATAATCTTGCAGGTAAAGTAATTTGCCAATCCAGGGGTCATAAATAATGTAATACATGATGTGACCTACAGTGTAACTACTCAAAAGAAGAAAAATTGTGTGAATAAGTAACGTGGCTGTTTTGATGGCAGATTATAGTTATGATTCTTGAGTAACTTAAGAAATACTGTAAAGATATTTTAATGCATCGGTGTAGTTACCTTGTGAAAGTTCAGAGTATCTGTGAATACACTGAAATACAGAAAGTGTATTTTAAATCTAAAAAGAAAGTGGGGTCCAAAAAGCCTGGACTTCATAAAAAGGAACACGAGTATGCACAAGGGTGTAGGTTTTATTTTAAGTTGCAGAGATTCTAAGAAGCAAAGCTCAGATACGTGCTGATGGTGAGCTGCTGTCAAGAAAGACCATCACTGAACCATTCTGGAAGTTATGGTATCATTTATATTATCATGTGTTGATGTGCTCTTCAGAGCAAGCATACAAATCAAACTGAAATGCTAAGGAGGAGGAGATCTAGAAGTTGGGAAATCTTGTTACAGTTTTCATTTGAATTTCAAAGTCTGCTGGCTGGATCTATTTTATGTTGCAAAAAATGAGTATATGGGTATGTACTAGCACATTATAGAAGAAGAGAGAGGGAAGTGGAAATTTCATCACAGACTCAGAAGTGGTGAAAGGGACATGCACTTGGGAGTTCTGAGTTCACTGCAGGGCAGAGTCGGAACACAGCTGATCAAGGTGCAGTCAGTTCTTTGCCCTTCTCGTTTATGGGCTGGAGGAGATTGCTTTTACTCAAACAACAAAAAGAAACTCCTTGTGTTTCCCTTGCTGTGATCAGCTGAGAGATCTAAACTGAGGCTAGCATGGGTTTAAGTGTTGGTAACTTTTTCTGTGCTTTCTTTGTAGTAGTCCTTATATCAATATTGGAGAAAGAAGTACCTTGCTTGCTTTTTGTGCCTCCCTCTGAACCTTGGCTACACAATGGCAGTAGAAAGTATTCTCCAAAGCTGTCTTGAAGCAAATCTGAAATTAGTTAAGGTTAATGAGCAGTCGACTGGCTTCAACCATGAATTTTGGTCAGTAACTTTCCTTTAGTTATAGCTCTTCATTGGAGGAAATAAAATGAATTTAGGGGTAGTCTACCTGGACTGTAGTTGTGGAATGCATAACTTTTCATTTGATTGTGCTGTGTTCCAGAAACTAAGAGAATAAGAGACAGAGCTGGGTACACTGTAAAATGTAAAGGTCATTTCTGTTTGTGCCTAATGGCATTTGTTGTGTTTGTTGTTACCGAAGTAGGCACTGTAAGAAGAAACCTGCTGATGGCCTCTGCAGCCCATTGTGAGGCCTGGTCCAAACCTGTTGCATTCAGCAAAATGCCAACAATATCACAGAAAGGCGATTTCTGCATCCCTGTCTTAATCCAGTGTCAGAGCCCCAGGTAAAGATGCTTGTTTATCACACAGCCTGAAGCTGCACTCGGCAGCTCTGAGCTGGAACCAGAGAGGACATTCCCTGTCAGCTGGAAGAACAAAGCATGTGTGTGAACACACGTTACGAAGGATCACGCCGTTTCTTTTACTGAGGTGTATGTTAATTTCTCTGTTCTTTGTGAGTGTGATTCTGGGATCTGTTATAAAGAACTACTCTGACAGGGCTGAGGATCACTCATTTGTGGGTGGCTTTAACAGTATAAATGACAACAAAATACTTCAGCAGTAGCTGGGGTAGATGCTCACTTTGGAAATGATGAGCAGGGAAGATTCTAGTAAGCCTTTAAGAAGTCATCTAGGGAAGGCAGTATCTTGGGAGAAGATGTCACATTCCTGTCCATGATGGCTTTCTCCCCGTTATTCTTTGAGACACTTTCAAGACAGTCGTGAGGTGTTGCTGGGCACGTTTCAAAGCAGCTCATGGTGCAAACATCAAACCCAGGCTTGGAAGAAAATGCTGCAGCCAAGAATCAGAAACTTCCAGGTAGAAGGACGAACCTCTGGGGTATAACTTGGGCTATTGACTTTGTCATTCCCTTCTTTTACCCAAAATTCATCTCCCCGTTTTATGCAGGCAGATTTTTACTTTTTATCCCTTCTCTTTATATATGGGTATATACTGTTCCATCTCCCCATTTTATGCAGGCAGATTTTTAGTTTCTATCCCTCCTCTTTATATCTGGGTATATACTGTTCAAGGTCTGCTCCTAAAATTAAACGTGGGGAATTTTTTTTCCTATCAAATGTTTTTATTTTTAAAAAAATCTATATCTGAAAGAGAGCTGCAGCTTCCACTTGTGCTACATTTGGGTACCCCAAATGAAACAGCACTGAGCTGAGTCACTAGCAACAGAGAATTATCATTTAAGTTCAAGCAGTAGTCTTGGTATAGACTCCTATATCAACACTATTATTTGAAATACTTATTTCTCCTAGCTGTTAACAAATGTTCTGGCAATAATGAGGAGGAATATGTGTGATCCTTCATGGCAAACTGGGGGAGAAGTTTAGGTAAAGTCATGATACTGGAAGTCAGGAAATCAAAAGAAAACCAGGCATTGCAACCATGTTTTGTAATGGAACAGGTGGGTTGAAGGAAGAAGTGTTGGCAGTGTTCTACGTGCTGCAGCTGTGATCAGAGCAGCAGTAAGTATTGCAGCAAAACCTCATTTTTTCCCTAGGAGCAAAAACATCTTGAGAGCAGCCTGCTAATAACCTTTAATCATAATTTTTATACTCTTGATCCAGGTCTTTGATGTGTCTTTTAAACCAGTGTATATTCAAGGAATTTCATCGTCGAATACATCTGAAGTTTATCTTTAAAAGGTAACATAACCCTAAAATGAGACCAGATAAATGCTTGTGACAGACACTTTTGTGTGCTGAAGCTCCTGTCGTTAAAGGAATACTTCGTGTATGTATTTGAAAATTCAGAGATAGCAAGATTGATGAGACATTCTTATGGAACTACCCAGTTGTCAGAAAAGAAACATGCTGGAGAAGTTATCAGGAAGTATCTGCTCCAAGTTAATTAGTAATCCTTTATAGAAGAGGATGCTGTAAAACGAGCTCAAAATCCATGATCCTCACCTTGCTACAGTAAGGGTAGCAGAAAGGAGGGTGCGTTTTTCTTGCAAAAACGGGAAGAAACAGCTTCAGGATGTGTGCTCTGAAAGCCTTGCTGTTCATCCTCTTTGTGGCCAGCGATGCACTGGATGAAGAGGCTTTAGAACGTAAGGCATGGCTGCTTTGTGGCTTTAGAGCTTGTCAGAATAGGGACGTGTCTGTCAAATTCCGGGCTTACCTATGGTAGTGCTGCTGTGGTATGGCAATCCCAGGGGTATTGCTTCTGAGGGAATTCTCCTTGTGGTTTAGGTGGAGTTTATTTTGAATACCAGGAAGACAGTGGAAATGTCAAGACCTCTGTGTGACAGCTGCTTGCCTGTTTGCTGTTAAAAAGTGTTTCCTAGTTCTTGGGTTCGGTACTGCCAGGAGCATGGGGATATTTTACAGACACAGCTGCGTGAGGCAAAAACGCTTTTGCTTTGGCCAGTGGGGAGGAAGGGGGTTTCCATCTTTTTTTTGAGGTAAAGGCTGCTCATAGCATAGTTCCTCTACCTAATTATGCATCAGTCAGGAGTGTTAATCCTTTTGTTGCTGGTGGAAAATCTCTCTTACAATAGCAAACCGGTGATATGAACGATGCTCTGGTACTGACTTTCCCCCTGTCAGTTGCCAGGTAGGCTCAGAAGGATCTGCTCAGAGATCTCTGCCAGTTCTAACTTCCTGGCTTCATTCTAAATGTGCATCTTATGATAAAAAGTTACACAAAATATTATTCAGCTGTATTGGCTGTTTTGGGGTTTTTCAAGTATCATAATGGTGCTTGGCCTTACAACGTACAGTCAGTTTTGGTTTTTCTCCTGGGCATCTCCAGTGATGTCTTGCAGTTGCTTGTTTGGTCACACGTTATAGGTCAGGATGTCAGGTTCATCTCCCTAAGTCATAGACTTCAGTGGCTTTGCACCAGAGCCTCTGTGTCAGCTCGTAGCTTGGTGGTGTGTGTACAGCATTGTCCTGGTTTCAGCTGGGATAGAGTGAATTTTCTTCCCATTTACATGGTACAGTGCTGTGCTCTGGCTGTAGTCTGAGAATGGTGCTGATAACACAGTTTTAGTTGTAGCTAAATGGTGTTTATACTAAGTGAAGGACTTCTCAGCTTCTCATACCCTGTCAGTAAGGAGGCTGGGGGGGGAGGACAGACATCTGCCCCAAACTGGCCAGAGGGATATTCCAGACCGTGTGGTATACTCAGCATATAAACTGGGGGAAGGCTGGCTGGGGGCTGCTGCTCAGGAGCAAGCTGGACATCAGTTGGCAGGTGGTGAGCAATTGCATTGTGCCTCACTTGTTTTGTATATTCTGACTTTTATCACTGATGATATTATCATTACCGTTTCCCTTCCTTTCCTGTCCTGTTAAACAGTCTTTATCTCAACCCACGGATTTTACTTTTTTTGCCAGTTCTCTCCCCCATCCCAGTGGGCTGGGGGAGCGAGCAGGAGGCTCTCTGGTGTTCAGCTGCCTGCTGGGGTAAATCACAAGCAGCATTCAGTCTGAATCCCACACTGGAAAGAAACAGGTAGGAGAGAATGCAGTGCTTGAGTGTCAAACATGGTGACTTTTGATGTCTTTATTAGCTTGCTGATGAGGAAGCTATATTTAGACAGCCCTATGCCTGTGAAGTACTGTTAGCACTTAACTTCTGGAACGTGATTTACAGCCCACAGTGTTTACACAGCAAAAGAGATGGAGGAGAACCGCCAGTAACACAAAACAAATCCTTTTGCAGACCAAAAAAGGGAAGAATCCCAATGCACAACACACAAAAAGGTTTTAATTTGGGTTATAATTAATTAGAAGGTTTGAGTCTCAAGTGGGTTTCATGAGTTTTAGCCTTTGCCAACGACAATCCAGAGATGATACATAATGGAATTCAGATACAACCATACTTCACTGATGCGATAAAAATCCTAATAACAGAAGCCGTACAGTTTACTGGCTAACTGGAAGATGGGTACAAGCCAGGGGGAAGTAATTTCAGCTACACCATTTCTCAAATGGTTTCAAAGCTTTGAAGGGGCAGGTCACTGGAAAGCAGGATTTAATATCCAAATAGCCAGAGTTTATCGTGTGAATTACATTTCTGAGGCAATTAAACCCACTAAACGGTATGTTATGGTGTAATTGCAGTAACTAAGTATTGGGTTTGTTTTCATTCACAGCCAGCTGCACTGGAGTTAAGGACTTTGGGGCCTGCCTGGGTAACACAGACAACTTCTGCCCTACCAGTATTTCTTGCCAGTGTAAAAATGAAAAACCTTTCTGCAGGTAGGGGTGGTGGTGGTTTCTTTGTCTAAATATGTACTGTGCAAGTGCAGCTCTCAAATATAGTCTGAATGATGAACTAAATACAGACTGCAGTGTTGTGATCCATGAAAGTAGATGTTGCTCATCATTCACGATCTGTATAAGCTCGTACAAAGCATCAAATCTGGGCTCTGGGTGCAGCATTTTCTTTTTAGAGTATGTGTAAGCCGTGTGATTTATTAGGTAGGTAATCACTGTGATCCTCAACTTTCACAGCTCGCTACTGGCTTGGATATTTTACCTTAGAACTGAGTTATGCTGGGTAATGGCAACTTAACTTTTGCCTCCGGCTGACCAAAATTCCTTGAGAGTTAACGAACCCTCCAGGTATCTTCATCCTGTTCTTCATTACGTAGCGTTTTCTTCGTCCTTGTTTTAAAACAATCCAGTCACCTGAGCAGAGAATCTTGTTCCTAGATCCAGCATATTTCTTTTTTACATATGGCTTGACCCCTTGACAGGAAACTAGCAAGAAAATTATGCAGCCCATATGATTACCTGGTGGATTCGAGGCAATACTTTCTCTGTGGCACAGTCTGTTCATGGATGTGCAGCTAGCCCCCAGTTGTAGCCAACAGAGCACGCTGTCTGAATGTTAGTGCAACTCCAAAGAAATAGAAAGCTACATTCTTGAAGCTATAATTGTGTTCCAGTCATATCCAGATGCATGCAAATGCTGCCTATGAAGAGAAGAATTTTCTGTAGTGGGAGATCAAGGGCAAACTTTCAGAAAAGGTTCCCCAAATCCAGCCTGTTTGCACTAACAAATGTTGCAAAATGCCCATCGAAAGAACTTTCCCATCATGAGAATTGCTGGGACAAAACCGGAATGTGTTCTAGTGATGTCCTTTGTATTAGCAGAGGAGGTGATGCTTTGGGAGAGCAAAACGAGAAGCCCTGCATTAATGAAAATAACTTGGCTTAAAAAAAAAAAAGCACATTCTTATCCCATTTGAAGTCTTGCTCTTAAAAGCAGAAGGGACATCATAGTCTGTGATCTCCTGTGGGTGGTGGTGCTGCCTTCTCATAGAAGGTGCACAGTGTTGTAGTGATAGGTAGAGTGTGACGTCTCAGTTACAGCTGTGTGGACTGGTTTGGAAGTGCAGAAGCTTTGCCATGCTTACAGCTGATAAAAAAGAGATCTTTGACCTGAATCATGACTCGAGCAATATACCCTGTTCTCAGTGAAGCTTATTATCTTGGACTTACCGGAATGCTAACTTGGACTTGGTTGACCTAGAGCCTGGCACAGTGCATTTGCATCAAATCTGGAATAAGTTGTATGTTACTAAGAGGAGTAATATCTTCAGGCAAGCAGGAAAAATATGGAATCCCTTGACCTCTGTGGCATTCAATAATAAATAATCATATAGCAAAACAGGTTACTTTTGTTTGGTATTGGTTATTTTTAAATTAAAAGAATGTTGCTAAGAAAACAGTATTTTCATTTGCAGATGTGATTACTACAGAGTGGACTGGCAGGAATATTGGTACATGGGCCCCAAATGTAATCACCGTTGGAACACTCTAGATTTCATTTTAGTAGCTACTCTTCCTGCAATAGCACTGGTTATCATAGCTGTTGCAATATTCTACTGTGTCTACCACTGCAAAAGCAAAAAGGCTGGGTAAGTTACTCTGGATGCAGTTAAAAGGGGTTTTATAACCAAATTGGAAGTAAAGCAAAATAAAAAATATAGTGGTGTTCTGATTAATTCTTAACCTCTGGATATTTAACTCAACATCTGGCATCCTCTGCTAAAATACTCAATTTAAAATCAAAGCATCTTACCAGAGCATTTAACAGTTCTTCAGCATTTTACCACTTCTTACCATTGCTTCTCAGAATAGTTATGGTTGGAAAGGACCTTAAGATCATCCAGTTCCAACCCCCTGCCATGGGCAGGGACACCCCACACTAAACTGAACCATGCCACTCTTTTCTTCAGGGCTAACCAGGCAAGCTTTAAAATCAATAAATATGTCTACAACTTTAACTCAAGGCTACCAAATCTGTCTTGCTGATTTATCTGCTGTTAAGGGTTGCCTTTATCTCCACAAGTGTTTTGGCTGTTATTCCTTCTCTGGAAACAAGCAAAAAGCAAGACTAGTAAACACTGACGAGACTCTTGGTGATTAAACACAACTCCTCCCATTCTTGGGTCCCAGGCATTGGAAATTTGAGCTGCTTTTTGATTTCATCACTTTATCTTTTTCCCCCACCGACACCTGTCCCGGGTGTGTAGACACCATGCTCTTATTTCTTCCTTCATTGAGCCCCATTGGTGTGTGTCGCTGGTACTTCCTCTGTCATAGAAACTGTAGTTAGACATAGCTCTCGCATCGCCGTTGCCACAGCACATCTAAACCTATGCTGTGGCTGTTGAACCAACCAGCAGGACAAAATGATTTGTCAAAACCCTCAAAGCTGTCACTTATGCTCTGAATTCTCCTTGTTCCTCCAACCAGGAACCAGATGAATTCTCCATACCGAGAAGCACACCAGAACCATGCGTTTACTCCTGAAACAGCTGGAAACTTGGGGCACGGTTACCAGCAGTCACCAAGGGTAAGAGATGTTGGCGTGTGGGGATGGCAGAAGGCAGGCAGGGTTTTGTGAGGCAGCAGAATGGGTATGCAATGAGTAGCAAGAAAGGGTCAGCTGGTAAGATTAAAGGTAATCCGAGTTTCCTTTTCCTGCTGGGAGTGATGCTTTCCAGTGATGTTTTTGGAGGCTGGGGGCATCAATGGAGATGATGATCAGAAGGATATGGCTGTACTAAATGTGTTGTCATCTCTCAGCTGCACGACCTGTGAATGACAGCATGTAACTACTTGTAGCATGTAAACCCTTGCAGAGTTCTAGCTGTATTTGTTTAAAATTCACTGCCTACACCTGAGTCAGTTTTGGGGCTGGAATATTTGGCCATTTTCTGATTATTTTTTTTCTAGAAAGGAGAAATTGCCTAACTCAAATCTGAAATGAATTCCCTGCATCCCCTTTGTAACAGAAGGGTTCACTGGGACCTTTGCAGCATTCCTGTGGGACAGAGTAGACAGTCATCTTTTCCAGGGTTACACAGGTAATGTGGGACCGAGCTGGGACTTGAATGTTGGTCCCCACAGACCAGACTGTGAAAGCAGCCACCTTTGTGGCCAGGCTCGGGTGCTGCCATGCCAGCCTTTTCCATTAGGTGACATGTGCTTCATATAGAGATCATAGCTTTAACTAGTGGAAATCAGAAGAGGGGTAAATGCATCTCAAAAACCATACAGGAAATACAAAATACAAAGCAGCTTGAAAGGGAATGAATCTGTGTCTGTGTTCTTGTCCTCATTCGGGACTTTAGTGGTTATTCTACATATGGAGTGAATAGCGTTTGAGAAGAAAACATTTTAGGCCGGCTGAGAAAAGAAAGAAACTCATCTAGTCTGATCCATCATTTCCTGTTAAATACATTTGTCAAGTATTGATACCTTGGATGCGCAGTGGGGAAAAATGGGGCATGAGCCTCCCTTCACCAGGAGATGGTGCTGTTTAATCCTTAACTAACTGAGAGGGCTGCAGCGCGTCCTCCTTTCTCCCGCTCCAGGCTGCACGCTGCAGTCCGTGAGATGTTTCTGCCTCATCTCCTGGCTGGATGTGGTGGTCATGAAAACGGGGGCTTGTAAAAAGCCATTGATCATTCTCTGAGCTTCTGCTGTCGTGCCAGTCAGGCAGCGGTGTCTGAGAGAGGAAACCAGAATCTGCATCTGAAAGCATCAGTTCCTGCAGATGAGCTCCCCGGAACTGCTGCTCTCCGGAGGGTACACTGGTTATGAAAACTACTTCAGGTCATTCTATTTTTAAACAAATGAATTTTATAAATTTATCTATAATATATATATTTTATAGATAAATTTATAAATTTATAAAATTCTATTTTTAAGCAAATGAACATCACGTACTAGTTTTACGAACCACATGGAACACCTTGTTTCTTCATGGTGTTTTCCTTCTTTCCCCAGCAGTATGTTTGGTAAGCCAGCAGCCAGTCTGTAAGCCACAATATTCAACTGATCTTAATTGTATTTAGTTTAATTTTTGACCCCTTTTTGCATAAGTCGGAGAAATTCCCTGTTACTTGTGGAGTAGCAGCATCTTTCTGAAATGTGTAATCATAAAAGACAACAAAACGCCCAGACCTTGCTAAAACCCTTAATACCTGGTTTATTTAATTGTGCAGAGTCTTACTGGGCTGGATGTTTCTGTTATACCTTAGAGGTACGTTTTCTGCATTACCCAAGTATGTAAGGGCTTTTCTTCTGCTGAGTCTTTTAGGTAAACTGCATTTATACATTTCAAAATGTCTCTAACAAGCATTGTATTTAGTAACTGATAAATGGGTTTATACAGGCTTTTTATCCCAAACACAGCTGGTGACGTACCCAGTGAGCTGTTCTGTAACTTGCTGTCATTTTGCTCTGTAACCACCTGATCCCCTGCATACAGGATGTCTGGGTTGAAGGAATTCCAAAACCCGTCCTGAGAAGGCAAGATTTGGATGATGTCCTAAGCCTGAATCAAGCACAGAACTGCAGGTAAGCTGCTGGTTTGCTGTCCTTTTGCTCATTTTCACTTCAGCTCTAGTTTGGAGACCTAAGAATTACTTCATAACTTTACCAGTGGTGCAGCGACTGACAAAGACCCAGTAAACAGTGAAGCTGTTGATGCATTATTCACGTAACTTCTGTGGCTTGAGGCTTTGATAGACGTTGTTCTTCTGGATATTTCCTTTGTTCTCCTGGACCCTGCATAATTCCAGCAGCACCGCTGCAGGAATGCTGGGGCTGTTTTGTACATCATTACTAAACGTGAAGTAGCACACGGGACCGGACTTATCAACTTGCTGCCTAAGACTTAGTCTGCTTCCCCAGTGAAAAAGGTGTGTTTGCCTTGTTTCTGAAGCTAAATCCTGAAACAGGATTCATCCAAAGGCTCACACGGCTTTCCTCTCATAATTAAAATGGATTCATTTTCATTACTTTTTGAAAACACAAGTGTCCTTAGTTGTGCTGCTTTAAATTCACCTCTGTTTGCAGGATGAGGGTTTGACAGTAAAATGAACTTCAAAGGCAGAGCATTTACATGTCTTCATCTTATTGCCTCAGTGTCATGCATGCAGAAGTGAGCTTTGTTATTTTTATACTTCAGTTGAAACTAACCCTTCATGTAATCTGCAGTGTATTATTCCATATTTTTAATAACCTCTTTCACCTGTTTTGCACAGCCCCGTGCATCTTCAGCCATTAAGCAGACCAGATGCAGCAACAGACTATTTTTCTAACCAGCGACGTCCATCAGAGAGATTTGGCTATCCAAGTGCTAATCTGCCTTATGCGGATTATGCAGCAGGGAGACAGTATCAGGTATGTATTAATAACATAGCTATTTATATATTTATATCACCTTCTGTCTTGGTACTGAGTATGAATTATCATAATCCAAATTGTTAGTACACTAAGGAAAGATGTGAACTAATAAAAAGCCTAAACCCCATCTTTTACTATATGGGTGTTTTCTATAGGATTATTTAATACCTACTAATTCCATTCTAGACTGGGTCAATTCTGCAATGTTTCAATCATTTTCTGAGTCATTTACACTTAAATACTACACCTCCTGTTGAAAGGGTTTTCACCAGAGAGCCCCCTAAGAACAGCCACTGCAGTCAATATAGAGATATCCCTGCAGCACTGGCAGAGGAATCGCTAGAATTCTATGCTCTCACTCTAAATCCTGAATAATGATACAACAAATTTCCACTGCTGCGTGAAAAAGATGACTTAATAGTTCTGTCAGGTACTTTCCTCATAGGAAGCATCCTTCCTTTGAGACTCTGAGGCTTCTGTTCGCCTCCCTCCAACACTTCATAATTCAAATTTATTAAAGCTTAACATGAAGTTGCTACCGTGTTTTACACACAACTAGTGTGACACACACAAATTATTTATTCCAGAATAACCAAGTGATCTACCAGGCATTTTTACCCCCTAACAATTGCATGATTTATAGACAGATGTCCTTACTGTAAGGAAGACCTTCCTGTGTCTAAAACACTCAACCATACCAAAATTGCTAAATGTGTTAGGCAACTACCAACGTCTGTCTGGCCCAGCTCTTGAGAGATCACTATTCCATCATTACAGTTGGTTTAAGCCTTTGTGTTACTTCTCTATAGAAGCTATTGATAACTGGTATAAATTATCAGTAAAAAAACAGGCATTTTTTTCTTCCTAATGGAGTGCAAAAAAAGACAAAATGGGTCAAGTTTATTGCAAAAACACATTAACATTTACAAAAAGAAACCCCACGGTTCAGAAAGTCACGTTTCAACTGCAGAAAAGTATTAGAAGGGTGGGGGCTTTGTAAGTGAGAGAACACTTAAATCCAAGGGAGTTGTGGTACGCTTTGACTGTCTTTAACGAAGGTGAGAATATTGCCGGTGTATTTTATTGTACAAGTAAATCTGTTGCAGCCATGCATTGTATCAGAGCCTGCAATCTGATTTATCCATCTGAGGGATGTTCTTCCCCTCTCCCTTCCTTAGTTTGTGTGCACTGTCTTAATACGTTCTGTTATTTGCATGAGTATCATCTCCCAAAGCTCTTAGCGAGTACCCATTCAGAAGCAGCACAATATTGAGATACTAATAAAAGAAACATCTAGATCTAATTTGATTAGACACACATTATTTTAATGGCAAGCAGACCGGGGAGCCTATGTCATGCTACTGATTTCATTCTAATCTCTTCACAGAAATACTAAGTACCAGTGCTTCTTATATCTAAAACGTTGTGGAATGCTGCATGATCAATGGACAATCCAAATGCTGAGAGATCAGTAAGACCCTGTGGGCTGGGACACAGAGGAAATAACCATAACTATTAGAAAGCACTAAAAATGATTGCAAAGAAAAGGCATGGAAGATAACTGGAGTCTGCTTTGTTTACTGTGTAACTGTTGACAACTTTTTGTGCACACCTGTTACACATGTGCTTCTAGGTGTTGCTTAACTTGTTGCACACCTCCTGGGACACGGGGTTCTGCTGTTACTAACTGTATGTCCTGTGCCTAAATGATGTGAAGTACCTGTCACAAAAAGCTGCCCTTACGCAGAAGAAACTCATGAGAATTCTTCTCAAATTACAGCATGAGCAATGACAAACACACACGTTAATCATCATTCTTCCTTGTTTGCCTCCCAGGATGGTTAACCTGTATCAGAAGGAAAGGGGTTGTGTGCGTTTGTATTTCTCAGGAAGGCTTGTCAAAGGCAGCTTTTGCCAAGTACAGTTTTTGTTTCCTGGTGTCCATTTGGCTCACCTGTTTATTTGTGATGTTTGTTCCACTCAGTGTCATGATCCCCCTCTGCATGCTGGTGAGCTGCGATTCCAAATGGATGCTCTTCGTAGGACCATGAATTTCTCTTAACTGTAACTATGACGGTTGCAGCATGCAGAGCCTATGCATGTACCAGCTGTACCCTGATTGACAGTGATTTGGTTTTCCCCTTAAAGAGCCAGTGTTTAACAAAAGAAAACAACAAATCAGACACAGTTTTGACCCGTGTAGCAAGATCTTAATCCTTGTTACACTGATCACCTGCAGAATGAGGTGGAAGGTGAGGCTCTGTTCTTGGGCATAGCCATGGAGTTTCACTGACACCGGCAGCACTGTACAAATGTGACAGAAGTACTGGCTAATGCAGCAACCTCAGCCTCTAAGCCCATTCACTTGTCCCTTGATCCTTTTTCACTTTGTCGTCCTTTGTTATCTTGTTGATCCTTACAGAAATGGTTTGCCTTAAAAAATGCAGTGGCTTTGTCTGTAACCTCTTTTTGTAACTAATGCCAATAAATGAAGCTATGGAACAGCGCTACCTTCAACACTAACAAACAAATTAAAGATACTGAAGTCCTGTATATACCTTATCCATTTTCCCAAAAGTCTCAAGCACATTATTTTAACATTTCTATTAAATGGTTATTTTTCCTTAGTTTCACATATTACCTAATACTATCAGACAAAATCAGGATCTATGTTTTTAGAAAGGTGAAAATATTGGCATTTCAATTTGAATTTCCAGCACTCCTTTGAAAAGCAATGGGAGAAAGAGATAAGGCAACCCTGGCAAATACACAGATAACCTGGCAGGAGAAGCTACCTGGAAGGAGGGCCCTCACGCTGTTTCAATTGTGTTTACAGAGAATTATCAGTCAAATAAAACTCGCTGGTTTCTTTTTTTCCCCTCCTTAAAATCTTTTGCTGAAGGGCCCTGAAAGCTTTCTCAAGACAGAAAATTAAAATGTAAAAAGTTATTTTATAATATTTTGATGGGAAGAGCAAGCTAAGAGTACATCTCAGTGTAAACTGAGAGCAGTGTCTATAAGGGCCTGGGCCTTCCCAAGTTTCTCAGCTGTTTTGTGTTCTTGGTGCCAAACTGCTGACCCTTAGCTTTGATTTTAAAATACTATTTACAATAGTAATTCATTGCTTGCTGTCACCTGAGCCCTGTCTAAGGAAGAGTTTGGCCCAAAGAACTGGAACAGCCTCTAACCAACGAGCTTGTGAGAAAGAAAACGATGGTTTTAAAAAAGGAAAGCAAGTTCAGCTACATCCATGTTTACAAAATTGAGCCTCGAGCTGCTAATCTGGAGTCTCAGTTTAGAAACTGTTCCATTAAATCCTTCAGTTTGGGATGGGATGGTACTGTACCTTCCTGGGGCAAGGCAGCAATGCTACAAACAAAACAACCCAGCCAAAATGTTACTAGAGTGTTGTAAAGTGATTGATAGGAGTGTATTGGCTGATGCCAATAAAGCATTTTCATGGTATTTAAATACACAGAGGAGAATAGAGAGAAAAATCTTGAGATATTGATAGAGGCAATCGGAGTTACAGATAAGTTTAGGATTTTGACTGTATACCAAATTGTGGCTTTCTGCCTCTGTCCTTTTATTAAACATGAGTGGACCCCTTTTTCTATGGCTGTGAAGGAAAGAACAGCTCATCTGTTTACTAAGCAAAGCAAACCAGATTAATCTTTGAGTCATCCTAAGTAAATCAGTTGCCAGCCGTTAATGCTCAGTGTTTCTAAGTCACATGCAATACATGGATGAATTGCAGCTAGCTCTGTATTTCATAGGAGAATGAGCCTTCATTCCCTAACACTAGACCAAATACTGCTTGCAAAGACACCAGTAAAGCGTAACTTTTGGTAAGTCATATGATCTTGAAGACTCATAGGATTCTATCAGAAGTCTCTCTTGGACAGAGGAGCGGTGCAATGAGAGACATCAGCTACTCTTCAGTCTGAATAAGGAATGCGCATAGTCTTGCTGAGGTAGCCATAAATGAAGGGAAAAACCCCACTGCAGTAGAAGCATAGCACCATATTCCGTGAGAAAAGAGGTTTCGGAGCACTGGTTTTTCCCTCCTCTGTGTGCAGTCAAACTCCCGGACTTCACACTTGACTGCTGTAGCATGCTGGCTGTCTTGATTCACCCATCAACCCCACACAAACAGGTCTATGAACTTATCCTCCTTCACTTCAGGGGTGGCTAGTCTTAGGTAACAAAGGCTGTTACTGCATTTTGGTTACTACAAGTTCTTCATGCACACTTGGCAGCGGCTGACCCGCGTTCGAAGCTGTCCTGCTTTCAGAGTTTCTGAGGGAGGAGCACTGACAAACTGCTGCGACTGCTCAACCGTCGTCAGCCAGAAGCTGTACTTGTTTGCAAAGTAATGGCACGTTCCCCGTGCCCCGTTGCATTCAATGAAGGGAGTAGCACGGAAATCCTCCAGGCAAGAGCCAGGGGAGACGAGGGACTGGCCTCCACCTTCTGCACCAGCCGCGGTATGCTGAAAGAAAGATGGTGATTAGGAGGAGTGTGAAGGAACAGAGTGGGAGGGAAAGAGGGGAGTCCTCCAGTTGCATTGTTAAAAGGAATAAAACAGTCATCCACAGCTACAGCTGGGCTGTGTGTACCTGTTCTGAGTCAGGGACAGAGGTAAATCATCACAAAATCCCAGACTGGTTTGGGTTGAAGGGGCCTTAAAGCTCATCCAACTCCAACCCCTGCCACGGGCAGGGACACCTTCCACTAGAGCAGCTTGCTCCCAGCCCCTGTGTCCAACCTGGCCTTGAGCACTGCCAGGGATGGGGCAGCCACAGCTTCTCTGGGCACCCAGTGCCAGCGCCTCAGCACCCTCACAGGGAAGAAGCAAAGGCATGTGCATGGGCTGAGTCTACAAAGGAAAACCAGCTCGTCCCTTGCAAGATGGGAAAATTTGGGAACAATAATGCTGACTTCATTGTTTTCTACCACGCTTACACTAATAAGCTTCTAGGAGAGTGCAGTGGAAAATGTTCTACTTTTTCTACTAAGAGAGGGGATTAAGACGATGCAGTAGCTTGATTAGCATTTCCATATTTAAAGGTTTGAAGAGCAAAGAGTATTTGTGACAATACAGTACTATGTCAACGGTACTACTGAGCTTGAGCAGCACAGTGAATGAGAACAAACCTGGAAAGCCTGCAGCAGGCCAGCTGATAAGGAAGACATGCATGAGGTGAGGAAGTTACAGGGCTCTAGTTCCCTGTAAGCAACTCACAGAATACAGTCTCAGTCACCTAATCAAAGAGGACATCTAGAAGTGTTTAAAGCTGCCTTTACCTTAGCAACAGTACCCTTACCATAAGGAAGGAGTATCCTATCCATAGGCTGCGCCAACCGAGGGGGCACTGTGGGATGGTGATGTCCTGGCTGTGCACAGCCACGGCCTGGGACGGTGCCTCACACACGGAGCAGCGGCTGATGTACTGCGGGATCTGGCCGCTGTCCACCGGCATCATGGGGATGGGAGCAGTGGTGGAGAGCCAGTAGGACTTGTCATTGCGGCTGGCGTAGTAGCACACTTCGTTGACGTTGCAGTAAATAAAAGGCATGGTGCTGAAGCGAGGCAAGCACGAGCCAGCAAAACCTGGAAAATGGGAGGAGTGGTCACACTGAGCATCTGCCAGTGCTGCAGCTGGGACACACCAGGGGAATGGTGGGGGACGGCACAAGTGATGCTGCTCCCAGCAGAGACTGCTCATTTGAAACAGGGTTTTGCCCTACATTGTTCATGCCTGAGAGAAATCTGTCAGCTCACCAAGATCCTGGTTGTGTGACTTTTCCTGCCCCTCCACGTACAATAAGCTGTAGCCATCCCACAGCTTATTCATTCCTGTGGGACAAGGTGGGATTTGGTCTGACTGGCTGTGCTTCACTAACGTGTATCCAACACCCACGCTCCGACCGGGCATTCCTGGCAAACCAAGCAAGCCCGGCTTCCCAGCAACACCTAGAAGACAGAAAAGGAGTCGCTGTTACTGATCTGCAGTGCTCACATCAGCTGGGTCTGTACCCAGTTTTGGCATTGCTGCCATTGTGTTCATGTCAGTCTGGGACAACGAGGAACCCAGGATTTGATGGTTGTTACATAAATAACCAGACTTTGCACTTCCAAAAGCAGCCATTTCACAGTAGCACCTGCCTGTTTCCTACCTCGTTTCATTTCATCTCTTTGCCCCCAAACTCTGGTGTCACTGTCTTAGCACATATCCACACAGTACAATAATTCTCAGGATCTCTAAGTACCAACCAAAACCTAATAAATTCATTTTTGTTACAGTGCTCTTCATGATGATATTCCTTTGATACAGAAAGCCAAAAGTTTTACAAGTCTATGGCAGAATCCAACCCTTCTCTCTGTCACTGTGCCTTCCCTCTGCTACCCACCCCTCACAGCAGTGGTCACTGTCAAAGCCATATGGCTCCTTTAGATCTTCGAGGTGAGTCCCACATCCGCAAAACATTAAACCCAAAAGATGCTCAGAACTGTACCAGGGAAACACCAGCAGTGACAAGTGACATCATCTTCCTCACTGAAGATTTAAATGACTTCATTGCAGATACAAGGCACAAGGCCATGTGCATCCCCTGGTCTTCCTAAGGCTGCTGCTTGCTGGAGAGGGTCTCTGCAGAACCGGGAGCAAACGGAACTCTACTGATTGCACCCCTCTGATCTGTGCTCCCACAGCATAAAATTACCTTCAAATCCCTGTGGGCCTGGGGCACCCGAAGGTCCTGGATCCCCAATTGTGCCAGGTGATCCAGGTAAACCATCACGTCCTTTCAAACCTGATCTTCCTGGCAAACCTTTTGCACCTGAAATCAAATACAATTATTGCTATCATTGTTTCTTCTTCATACTAATGACTTCACTTCAGCAATCATATTCCAGAAAATATGATGTATAATTAAAGCCATTGATTTGATCTCAATGAACCTGTCTCTTCACCTTTCCCAATATTCAATGATGTGCATCTGACTGACCAATCTCTAAGAAGTCTCAGGGCAGTGAAGGGTGTTCAAAATACAAAGGCTTAGAATTTAGTGGTATCTAACAGGAGGTGTCTGCCTATGGATGTTCAGAATCCATTCAGGGCTGTCCTGACCCCAAACCAGAAAGCTCTGGCATGGGTTGGACGAACCAACAGTAAGTGTTCAGGAAGTTACAAGTTAAAATACAACAGAATGGTATAAAGAGGAGGGAGGGAATTGCACAGAACCAGATACTGAGCGTGTGATCAGTAATGGGGAAAGTTAGTATAAAGAAACATGGGAAACAGATGGGTGAACATTTGCACAACTTCTGTACAGACTGGGCATTAAAAATAGTATAAATCATTTCCCAACACACCTCTCTTTTCCCTGCTCTGCAGCACCTGTTACCCAATTGCCTGCCCAGCATTAACAAAGGCTCACTCAGCGGTTACTCCCTATACTAACATTTAAACTCCCTCAGTGGCAGAGCTGAGGAAGGAATCGTGGGCCCAGGAGAGCCACCTGGTGCAGGAGCCACCCAACTTGCTTTGCCAAACAGCAGGAACCACAGTGGTGCAGGCTGAAGCTCCCAGCACTTCTCAAGCTATAGCATCTAAGTGGCAGTTCAAATGATTCTCAGTGGTAAATCATTTTCATGACCACTCCACCTGCTAGTACCAAAGCTGGCATCACATCAGCTATGGCACAGGCTGCTGCAGCCAATGCTGGAAACCTAATTAAAAACACTATAAAAGTGCATGAATGGAATTTATCAAGTACATTCTAATAATAATAAAACATGCTATCTGTATTTTGCTGGAATTACTTCCTTTAGTAGGAAAACCTGTAAAGCTTTCTAAATCATTTGAGAAAGTGGTGATGTTCTTCCAGAAGGCCAGCATTTCAGTGGTCTGAGTGTACTTCTTACCTGGTTTTCCAGCTGGGCCCTGGAATCCAGGATCTCCATCAAAGCCAGGCACACCATCAATTCCTGGCAGACCAGGTAAGCCTGCAGGGGCTGTGACTTCTTCTGGCTGTGGGGTGATACCTGGAGCCCCTTGTCGGCCAGGGAGACCTGCACATGGTGCAAATGACAGTGTAAGTACCCCACACGAAGATTCAGGTTTGGTGATAACACTGACACAAAGGAGCAGTGTGTTAACCTGAGACTGCCTTAGTACATCAGCACTGGGCATCTTTGTGAGAAGTGGCATGTCGAGCTCTTTCTGATTTATTTCAGTCTCTAAGAAACTAAGTCCCCCAGGTAAGCCCATGAAGGGAGCTCTGAAATCTTCCCCAGCCCAAGCCATGTGCAATAAAGTACAAGTTCAAACCCCCAGCACTCACCTCGACGGCCCATTTCACCTTTCAGCCCAGGGTAACCAGGATCCCCCACAGGCCCATCTTTACCTGGCATCCCCATAAGGCCAGGCTCACCTCTTATACCTGCAAAGAAACACAGCTAAAGACCTCAGGCACTAAGCAGAGGGTCCTGATCCTGACCCACAGCCGGGGCACTGAGAAACACGCTGGTGGCAGCAATGGCAGCAGCATTTCAGCTCTGAGATGGAGAGGGACCATGACCCTAAGGAATCCTGTGCCCATTCCGATGTCCAGAATGGCTGCAGAGCCTCAACACAAGAATTTCCACTGCTACATAACCACACTTTATTGAAGTATTCTTCCCCTTCCTTGGGTAACCAGGGAAAGGTTTTGAGGAGTAGACATCATTTCTACTTGTAATGCATCTCTAGGCACAGCACAGAGGGATGGGGATCTGCCAGCCCACAAGGGCAGCATGCAGTTCTTCACCTTGCAATAGTGAAGAACCTGGCTTTTGAGGTGTGTGGTTTCTTTGAAACCTTGCTGCTAGAGTTTGTTTGCAGCTGTCCTCTCATCTTCCCTGGCAGAGACCAAAGAGAAAGCAAGCTGCTCTCAGCCTTAGCCCACAACAATCCCCTTAGCCTCTTGTGGAGAGCTAAATCCACCACACTATGCCTCTGAGCATACATGATAGGTGGAATGAAACAGCATATGCAAGTGAACAAAGAGAAGAGAAAAACATCATTAGGAACACACTGAAGAGCAGGTGGAGCTGCCCTCACTCTGCTGCCTTTGGAGGCAGTAGGTAAAACCTGCAGGGGCTGAAAGGGACGACTTAGACAACAAGCTCAGCAGTCGACTTAGACAACAAGCTCAGCAGTGCTGACACCTGAGCAGGGTCACACTAACCACACGACAGCCATTCATACCATCAAGGTGACAGCTGCCAGACCATACCCAGATCCTTTCAGGGCAGGATTACCTTTGAGTCCAGATGCCCCAGGGAGTCCAATTGGGCCAGGGGGTCCCACATCGCCCTTACTGCCTCGCAAGCCAGGAACACCAGGGAAACCTGGGTTGCCAGTGTCACCTTGGTCAGAAGCTGGGCCAGGGGGTCCTCGTGGGCCTGGAGGACCTGGAAGACCTAGAGACAGCAAAGGTAATTCACACAATTGCTCCCGGGGCAAAGTAAATGCTGGTGCCATCTGGCACCACAATGCTGGTGCGTGTCTGTAGAGGACAGTCATTGCTTGGGTGTCTGTATTTCCAGAGGTGCCCTCCCAGAGGAAAAGAACCAGACCCCAGCACCTACATCCACTTAGATCTCAAACTTTTAAGCCCTTTTAACAACAGTTATTCAGCAAGTGCCTCTTAAGGAGCAATGAAGCTTTGCTGCTTCCCAGATCAGATAGGACACTTCTAAACTTCACACAGAGCCTCTGCTTACAGCTGTGGAAACCACAGTCCAAAATGGAGCTGGTGTCCAAATTTGGACATACAATGCTGGACCAAAGTCCCTACCTTAATGCCCAAATCAGTACCACAATAGGTGAAATGAACATGGACCAGAGAGCTTTAATAACAGGCTAAATTATACCAAGATTCAATAAGAGGAATTGGAAAGAGAACTCTCTCAATCCCTAACCCAAAACCCAGGGTATTAAAGTGACAGTACTCATCCAAGTCATTTCCCCTTAGAGCTCTTCAAATGAAGTACATAAAGGAACAGTAATCGTCTCAGTTAGTCTGCTCTGCTCAAGAGGCCTCTCTTCATACCTGAGCTCCCATCAGTTCCTGGATGGCCAGCATCCCCAGGTCTGCCACGTATATCAGAAGGAGTAGAAGCTCCAGGTGTTCCTGGCAAGCCAGGCAGTCCCACAGGACCGGGGGGACCTAGAACAAGAAATGCAAAGTGAGAGCAGACCCAGAGCTCTTCAGTGATCTTCACAGATATGGACAGAAGCAGAGGCTGAATAGCATTTACATTGAGGAGAACAAAGAGACATCTCACTGCATGAGGGGGAATATCACACATTCTGCTGTTCAGGAGAGATACAGACACGGTAAGAACTGTGCAACCCACTGCTTCTCAAATATATAGCCACATCACAGGTTTAACATTTACCTGTCAAACTACTAACCACCTCCGTGGCTTCAGGAGTCCTCTTTGGTAATTCTGCTGACCATGCCACACATTAACCTGAGCTGCAATACTGCTAGGCTTCCAGAACATCAGCATTTACCCGTGTCTCCTGATGAGCCTTTTGGTCCAGGGAATCCTGCAGGTCCTCTGCCCAAGCCTGGAGAACCCTCTTCACCCTTTGGACCTGGGAGACCTGCAGGGCCTTTCAGTCCAGCTTCACTCAGACCTGATTAAACATGGTTAGCAAAGATAAGAGATCCCATTCAAATTGCCTAGTAGCAGCTAAATTACTACAGAAGCTGAGCTGCAATAAAGCAATTCGCCTTTTAGTACTCTCTCTGCTGTTTTCAGTGGAGCAACAGAAAAAGATTTGATGCCTCAGGTTGTGCAGTGAACTTACACAATCTGCAAGATGCTGAGAGAAGATATTGCCCTGCTAAAATCAAACATCCCTTGAAAAGGGAAGAGTTCTGTGATTTCATCCCATCAACTTTGCAGCAGTGACACAGTCCTTCAGGAATTCAAGGAGAACCGTCACCAGAAAAACCTCTTCAACCCCACAGGCTGCATCTGACTCTCACTGGCATTAAAGACTTTGTTCATGCACATTTCTGTATCCTGATGGTTTTTTTCATGTTATGATTAAATCCAGAACTGGGTGAAATAGGGGAATTTTGTAGAGAAAAACCTGCTCTTCTGATGGACCAGTGTATGCATTTCCCCAGCTATGACTTTACTACACATTTCCTTTACCTGGTGTTCCAGGAGATCCTTTTGTGCCTGGCAAGCCATTCAGGCCATTTAAACCTGGAAATCCATGAAACCCTGAAGGGACAGTGGGGAAGACAAAAGTGAGCAACTAAGCAAATAATCCAGGTAGGATGTTTTGTGGAGACTACAAAATATATGAGAAACCTGACACACAGGGGAAGGGGGACACCATGTAAAGGGTTCCCTCACACAGGCTCCCGTCATGGAAACTCTTCCCACTGCTCCCGTTGGTTTTACCCTCAGAGAACACCCATCAGTGATCCAAATCACGGGAGAGCCTCTCCCTTTCCAACCACTTCTCTGCTCATTTCAAGCAGCTGGTGCCTGCACTAACATTGCCAGGAAAGGAGCTGGTTTCCCACGCACAGCTGGCCCACACATCAGAGTGCTGTCTGCCTGCCTGCTCATACGCTTGGCTGAAACCCTAGTTTTCTGACCCAGTTTCTCCCCTCCATTTGCAGGCTCCAGATATACCCTTAGGTCCTGCTGTTCCACGAGCTCCAGGGAATCCAACAGACCCTGGCTGCCCTGGAGGTCCTGGTGGCCCAGGGGTTCCTCTCGGCCCAGCATTTCCAGGGATTCCTAAAACCAAGAAGAAAAAAGCCCCTGTATTACACATGCAGGCTGGAACAGCTCATAGCTCCCTCTTACAGCTTCTGTTCCTGCACTTAACTCGTAAGATGGGTGAATACACTACTCTTTAGATAAAGTAAACTAGATCCAAATCTCTCCTCACTACCACTACCAGCAGAGCACTTTCCAAACTGTTTGATAGCTTTTTCTTAATCATAGCAACGACATTCTCCACCATGCACTGAGTGATACACTGGAACAGTTCATGTGCTGAACCATTGCTTTTCAAACAAAACATTCAATAACTGTTCTCCCACCTTTAATCTTGATAACAATTTGAGGATCTACCTGTCACACCACGACCCATAGACACTCGTAGCCATCCCTTTGGGTGAGTTTGGGAGGGAATGAACAGAAGTGTTGCAATGGAAGATTTTAGAGCAGCTCCAAAGAAGCTGCTACTGCTTGTATAGAATCATAGAATAGTTAGGGTTGGAAAGGATCTTAAGATCATCTAGTTCCGACCCCCCTGCCATGGGCAGGGACACCTCACACTAAACCGTATCACCCAAGGCAAGGGGGCCTATAGGGATGCTGGGGAGGGACTCTTCATTAGGGACTGTAGTGACAGGACAAGGGGTAATGGGTTAAAACTTAAACAGGGGAAGTTGAGATTGGATATAAGGAGGAAATTCTTTCCTGTTCGGGTGGTGAAGCACTGGAATGGGTTGCCCAGGGAGGTTGTGAATGCTCCATCCCTGGCAGTGTTCAAGACCAGGTATCTAACAGAGGTCTTCCCTGTTTGCCAAAGGAATTCCTTTAGGTTTCGATTGTGCAGGATTTACCACATGTTTGACCCACAGGATCATTCACAACTGGATAAGGTGACACCTTACACTGATGTCAAAGGCAATCCTCATCATCTTGTCAACCTGCTTGTTTAAGCCTTGGCTAAGGCAGACCAACCAGGGCTAAGGTGCTGCTGTTCCACCATCATACCCCGAACCGCAGAACTTAGATGCCAAGTCCCATACCTGCTGGTCCTTCTTGGCCAAGATCTCCTGGGCCACCTTTGGGTCCATTCACCCCAGTATTTCCTGGGTAGCCTGGTTCACCCTTGGGTCCTTCTCTCCCCCTCTCTCCTGAAAGGATAAAAACAAACAGCATGGTAGAGCACAAGTCAAACTGGGGGAAGGTGTGAAGAGAATGAGAAACACGTTTTGCTGAGGCTGCAGCACGGGTGTCTGCTCAGCCATGGTCTGGGCCCTGGACTGGACTCCTGGATGACAAATACCAGTGTAAGCTCACAAGTTCCACCTCAAGAAGTGAAGTGGGACCCAGCACTGGAACTGGGCTGTTCTCAGACGTGTTCATCATAATCCAGTTATGTACTCCTCCTGGATTCTAGACTCCTTAAATCTCGCTTCCAGGAGAGGATTAAAGTTTTTGAATACATCGATTACAAAAATGCCCAAATTGGGCAATGCTAAATCCTGTTTAAACTCTAGACGTTTTCACTCTTGAAGTGAGCAATCAAGAGCTACTTCACCTGGGAACCCCGGGTCCCCTCGCTCTCCTTTTGCTCCAGCAATGCCAGGAATGCCAACAGTCTCTCCCTGGTCACCTGGAAGAGAAAGAGCACAACTGACTCTGGGAAGCAGCTTTCAGGGCTGCTCAGTACCCTTATTTATGAAAATAAACCATGCCCATACTTCAGATCCAAGGAGCAATAATAGTAAGTGATGTACCTGAATTTGAAAATGCTCATAAACAGCAGTGGATGCAAACTCACTCATGCAAATGCTTGATAAGACAAACATTTCAGGCTAATTCCACAACACCCTGTCTTTTACACTTTTGACACAAGGAGAAGAGAAGGGTGCCCCTCATCCTGTCCAACACGCTTCACACAGTGCTGTGGCCATAAAGTATTTAGGCTTGGGACTGGTCTCATCTGAATGAAGCCCCTTACAAGCGGACATGAACTTCAGAGTCAAACACTGAGAGCCATTTTTAGAACACTACTCATTCATTTCAGTCATGAATATTAGTACTGTGTGTACAAAATGATCATGTACACTGTGAAAGATTTCTTACCCTTTGGGCCAGGGAGGCCAATAGGTCCTGGGAATCCAAGTGCTCCTGTGATACCATCTGAACCCTTAAAAAAACAACCAAAATTAGCTCTTGCTTTTTATTCTTGCTGTTCCAAGTCTGGGTTGTGTGGGATAACAGACTGCAAAGCTGGAGGAAGAATGTCCAAATTGTCCTTCAACAGTATGAGCCAAACAGAAACAATCTGGAAGCTTTGTAAGGAAGCACCAATTAGAACACAGGACCTTCCTGAGACTACTTGGAGAAGAAGAAGATACTTAATAAGGTATTTACCCTTTCTCCCGGCATTCCTGGAAATCCAGTGATACCGTGTGTACCCTTCTGTCCTGGCAGCCCAGGCTGCCCAGGTGGACCAGGGAAGCCCAGGTCACCACGAAGACCTCTCTCTTTGCTTGCTGACCCAATTGGACCAGGGAGACCAGGCTGTCCACGGCTTCCTGGGATTCCTTTATCACCTGGTTTATACAAAGGAGTGTCACTTCATTTCATTAGAATCATAGAATAGTTAGGGTTGGAAAGGACATTCAGATCATCCAGTTCCAACCCCCCTGCCATAGGCAGGGACACCTCACACTAAACCATCTCATCCAAGGCCTTGAACACTGCCAGGGATGGAGCATTCACAACCTCCCTGGGCAACCCATTCCAGTGCCTCACCACCCTCACAGTAAAGAATTTCCTCCTTATATCCAATCTAAACTTCCCCTGTTTAAGTCTTAACCTGTTACCCCTTGTCCTATCACTACAGTCCCTAGTGAAGAGTCCCTCCCCAGCATCCCTATAGCCCCCTTCAGACACTGGAAGGCTGCTATAAGGTCTCCACGCAGCCTTCTCTTCTCCAGGCTGAACAGCCCCAACTTCCTCAGCCTGTCTTCATACAGGAGGTGCTCCAGCCCCTGATCATCCTCATGGCCTCCTCTGGACTTGTTCCAACAGTTCCATGTCCTTTTTATGTTGAGGACACCAGAACTGCACACAATGCTCCAAGTGAGGTCTCACGAGAGCAGAGTAGAGGAGGATCACCTCCTTTGACCTGCTGGTCACGCTCTTACTTTTATTTCACTTCATTACACAGACATTTCAGCATATTTGGACCAACCGCCCTGTTCCCCAAAGCTCCCCTTAAGGAAGAGGAAGGACGGAATTAGCTTTGCAGAACAGAGCCTCAAAGCAAAAGTGTTTTCTCAAAATTCAGAACTGCCATAGGCAAATCTTGCTAGAATGTGAATGGCAGAACAGAAAACAGTGCTACTGCAGGCACTGTCAACAGCCAGACCACACTGCAGTGAGAACAAGCAGTTACTGAACAACCAATACCAGCAAATAACTGCAACGTGAAATACCTCTAGGCCCAGGGAACCCTCCAAGTCCAGCTAATCCAGGATCTCCTTTGTCCCCTTTGAACTGCAGTGCCTGCTCTGGAGGCCCAAGGACTGGAAGACCAGGTGGACCCACATCACCTCTGTCACCTGAAGAAATAAGTGAGGAAATCTCCTTGCAAAATAATCCAACATAGACAGGGTACAACACTAGGAGCTGGCAGACAAAACCAGAACTTCTGTGTCTCCAGATGTGAATTCACCAGTAAGTGCTCAGCATCTTCGGCAACCAGGCCAAAGTACTTCACCAGGAGGAAAAGAAAACATTATCTAGAAGAAAACATCAAATACAGAAGGAGGCGGAAGGGCCTCCTAAGTCCCTCTCTGCACAGCCACCTGCTTCTCACCTTTTTGACCTTGAAGTCCTACAATTCCAGGGCTCCCTTTTCCTCCAGCTGTGCCAGGAGTTCCTTTAAACCCATTCACGCCAGGGACACCAGGCAGGCCTGGCATGCCAGGGAAACCAAGCAGGCCAGAGGACCCTTTCTCACCTGCACAGGGAAGTTGAGAAACGGAAAGGGAAAATTAGTTCTTCTGGTACACTGCACACTCACCTGGCTGGTAGGTGAAGGCAGCATGGGGCTGGCCAACCACCCAATGCTGGGTGGTTAAACTTCATGGCACAAGCACATAACGGCCCCTTCTTCTTACAGGTCTCCAAATGATGGTACTTTTGACCTCCGCTTTCGCATTCACCTTCGAGAGCCTGGTCCTGTTTCCACTGGAGACCAAAACCCAATTGATTTCCAGTCAACATGCAGTTACATAGCCCTATTGCTCTCCCCCTCAAACAACTCTGAATTCTCCATGTAGCCAACTACTGCATTGCTGCTTAATGACCATGCAGATAGCAAGGCTGTACTTCCCATTTGCTTTGTGCTTCATTCTCTCCCTTCTATACATTTTGTTTAGTGCTTGTCTCTTCTTCAAATTTCTTGATTTTCTACCTTGATTTACACAATGCTTTTTCCATAAGGGCCTGAGGCCTTTAAGATAGATCTCCTTATGACCACAATTCGATAATTAAAGCTATCATTTGTAATTCATAACTCAGCAGCAAAACAAATACCTTCCACCACTAGTCGGGATTCTCTTCTGACAAGTCAGGCCTAAAATCAGTATTAACAAGGTTATTTTTTCCATGGGCCCAGTAATCCCAGACTACCTCCATAGCAGAATACATACCTTTTGGCCCAGAGAAACCTGGACGCCCATCTTGACCAAAAGGCCCAGGTGGCCCTAAGAATCCTCTTTCCCCAGGAGATCCTGGAGCACCATCAAGACCTGGGAAGCCTTTCATACCAGCAGGGCCTTGTGGACCTACATCCCCCATCAAGCCTTTGATTCCAGGAAGCCCTGAATCAATCAACAAGAAAGAACTCAGTAGATTACCTCAGACAAGCAGGAGGACAATATGCGGACAGCTTCTCAAACTCTTTAAACACAGCACTGGTTTAATGACAAATCGACCTTATGGCACATGCAGCCTACTAGAAGGCATAAAGCTTAGAATTGCAAAAGCATTAGTCATCTAACAATAAAATACCTAGGAAGAGGGTTACTGCCTACATCACTACACAACTGGCAAGAGTGAAACCCCTTATGGTGTGTCCATTTTTGTCTCCTTTACCAGACCCTAAACTGTAGCTCACCAGTCTTACCTTTATCATCAAGGCTGCCAAACCAGAATGGGGAGCATCACTAATGCCAGCTTCTGCTACCTGCCCCATCCTCTGGGTGATCAGTTGGAGAGGCTTTTTTGAACAAGTTTCTTTTCCACCTTGGTAGTTGAAGCGTAGATCTCAAGAACAAATTGCTCACTAAGCGAACAAGCCTCTGGTTTTGCTGTCACAAAACCAACACCACACACACTGGTTTGCCTCTAAGTGTTTCAGAATGTTTCTAGCTGAAGCTTTGTAATGGTTTATCATTTTGAAGAAAGGCTCAAACCATTGAAAACAGAATGCTCAGGTCCAAAAGGAGGAAGAGAAGGAAAAATCAGGTGTCTTCTGGAAAATGGCATTCACAGCTTTAGCACCCAATATGTGAGCTTTGTTATACTCAGGGCTTAAATGCTTAAAGCTACAACCAAGCAGAAGATGAAATGGCTGCTTCATTTAAGACAAAACACACACAATTCAAATCTGTACATATTAAAGATTTCCTTATAAGCTTCAGGCTTTGTTACCGTCTGAGCATTCTCACTACAATGGTTCTTTGCCTGCTGGCTTGATTAGCAATAATAAGGGGTATCACCTATAGTCAATGCAATTCTCGTAGCATTTAAAAGCTAGGTTGTTAGTCCATGAGCTTTTATGCTACACTGCATTTTCTCACCTTGACAGCCTATGTGAAGAACCCACAACCAAACAGTGTGACATCAGAAATGGAGAGTTGATGATAAATGGAATAGAAACATGGTGAAGGAAAAAACAGACAAAATATGTAAACAGAAAGAACAAGGGTACAAAAGAAATTAATGATTCAGAGAGACAACAGCTGCAAAAAAACTTCATCATTTAGAGTTTACTATCCTAGCAATGGGAGGTTTTAAAAGCAGTTGAAGGAATGTCCTATATAGCAAACACTCCAAAAATGTAAAACAATGGAGAGGTAAACAGAATGTCAGTACCTAAATAATCTTTAAACCTCTATGATTTTCATCTCATATGACATATGACTGCTTTCATTCCTTTGCTGTCACTGTGCTCCAGCACTGTCATTCTGCATGTCAGAACAGACAAGTTATGTCACAGATCATTATCTACTAATTCCCAGGTCCCTCTTTGCTTGGTTCTCAAGTCTTGCCTATATTGTCATCATGAAACACTTCAGTCAGTGCAGCTTGAGCAATACTGCTGAACTCAAGTGGTGGGGTTTTCCCCCCTAAAAATGAAGGGAAATAGCTTTTTCTTCTGCCCCAGAAAAGAGAAAGAGAGAGGAGACAAGTGCTTGTTCTGCTGAAGCCAACGATTTTTCCATCTATCAGAAGTCACATTTCAAGCAACCTCATACATTAGATGTGCATCGTCAAGAAAATGGGAAATAAGAATTAGTCAGTGATACAGCAGCCAGCATGTGAGAGCAGAGATGTTCAAAATGTGAAGACATTGAAGATGCTTTCTCCTGCCTTGGGGCAACTTTTCTAGGCAGGAGCTGTCCAGCAGTCAAGAGGTGAAAGGCTCTAGTTCTGCCTTCTATTACCCCTGACCAGATAGGAGCTCACTCCTAGCACATACCAAATCTCTCCCACACTTCCTCAACATTACAGCATTCATCTTAGCTATTTGTCTTCATTTGAGGATGTTACATACCTGGTGCTCCTGTAAGGCCAACTGACCCCAAGGGTCCTGGTTTTCCCTTAATGCCAAAAGGGCCTCCAGGACCAGGAGGTCCTCGCAATCCGGGGACACCCACGTATCCTGGATTACCCTGTTCTCCTTTAATACCCAGGAGGCCTGGTCTGCCATCTAACCCTGGGAACAGAGAGGTGGGAGGTTACAGAACAAATAAAACAAAATTCACACTTTTAGTTAAAAACTGAGTTTCAATAAAAGCGTTTAAGTTACATTAGATTCAAAGAGAAAACTAGCAAACTGCCACCTGTGAGCAGCTTAGAGGACACCAAACACAGTATCTTAAAGAGAGGTAGGAAAGAGGAAAGCTTTCTGATAGGGAAACAGCTTGACATTCCCATACAGAAGCAGTATCAGTGTTTACCTTTTGGTCCTGGAAATCCAGGATCACCTGTAAGCCCTTTGTCACCTGGGTGTCCAGGTCGGCCACGCTCTCCCAGGGCCCCACTGTCAGCACCAAACACATCTCCAGGAGCTCCTTTTGTCCCAGCTAAGCCTGAAGCACCCATTTTGCCAGGGAAACCATCTGTTCCATCCAACCCTGGAAGTCCCTGTGGGCCTTGCTCTCCTCGAGGCCCAGGGAAGCCTTAAAGAGAAAACCAGAAAATGTCACTCAGCAGAAGTGCAGAAGATCTGCTTCCCACTGCATCTCTAACACCAAAATCAACAGCTTAAACATTTATGTGCAAGACAAACTTGTTTGGAAAGTTGCAGAATGTTTCGGTACCAAATTAGAATCAGTAATTGGTGACAGAAAGTGATGAAACCGTTTAAAACAGCTTTACAGGCTTGGTTTCACTACATGGCAGATTGGGCACAAAGGACAAAAAGGAGGAAGATGGCCATTTCAGGCTACGGACAGGCAGTATCTCACTACCACTATCAGCCACAAAAGCTGCAAAGAGGTTATATTCATCACTTTCTAACTTATTCATCACTTTCTAACTAGCTTTCTAACTCTGTCCTCTGTGCCAGACAAGTTCTGGCTCTGTGCAGCAGAAGACACTGGCAGCCTTGGTACCAGTAGGACAGGAAGTGCTCTCACTGTACTGGGCAGACACTGAACTGCACTGCTGTGTGCATGTGCCAGCTGCTCAGGGGTTATGCCATGAAATCAGCAGCCTCATTACGATGCCATCTCCCTTTGATAAAGTGAAAGGATAAGAGATTTCTTCAGCCATATCCAGAGAAACCTGATGGATACACAGCAGCTGGGCTTTACGATGCTTCCCTCACCACCTCAGCTTCTTGCTCTTTATTTACACAATCATCAGAACTTCCCACAGCTAAAATGAGCCCAAACACTCTGTGCAGTGTGCCTTTACCAGAGTACCACATGGCTTAAACAAGTGTTACATTAAACTTGTAGTTAACCTGAACTACAACATAGCACATGACTATGGTCCCTGAAGAAACAAACTGTGCTGCCTGCCCCCTTTCGTTCCAGCAGCAATGTAATAACGCTATAGGCAGGTAACAAGTATCTTGAATATTACTTTGGGTTTTTTCCAAGCTGCAACCATTTGCTTGCAGAGATTGGATTTGGAAGGAGCACAGTGGAACTCTCAGTGGAGCACTAGGAATGTACCAGGCAGAAGAGTGGCCTAGAAGGTCACACAACTCTTTTGACAGAATATTGTACACATTAATCAGACAAGAAAAAGAACTCCAATAACATCCCTCTTACCAGGTTCCCCTTGCAAGCCTACTATTCCTGGAGACCCTGGTTGTCCTTTTGACCCATGTAATCCAGGTTGGCCGGGAATGCCAGGAAAGCCTTTGATGCCTTTGGGACCTAAGGGTAAAAATATATTAATAAATAATATTAATGAACAAACAGTGGAAGACAAATGCACAACACAAGAAAACAGGATCAAATCTTTCCTGCAAAGCTAGCGCTGAAAACACTTGCTGGATACACAATTTAAGCTAAATAAAATGTCTCAAAGCTAGGGCAGTTTCATCTGCTACACACACACAGAAGGAGAGGGGTTGTGTTCAGGGGCTACTAGAAAGGGAAAGAATGGCACAGTCATGATGATCCTCCATGGGATTTAAAACCAGTCTGAACAACAATAACAACAGGAAAGAACATGGTTGTGCCAGTTAACTCTCTGGAATAACTATCACTCAGAGGAGATTAATTAGCAGGTATTTTCTTCCTTGAGGAATAAGTGCTTCCTGGTAGTCAGCCAGTGCCTTACAATCAGCTTGTCCCCTACCTGGCAATCCTGGGAAGCCGGGAGTCCCTGGGGGCCCATATGCTCCAGGAACTATGCAGGGCAAGGTGATACCTGAAACAAAGAAACACTGACCTTACACACATCCCCTTTCAGAGAGACTGTTGGAAGAGGAACATTCAGATCCAGATGTTTTTTGCAGGACATATCAGAAGTGGCTGTGAGTGAACCTACATCAAACAGTGCTCACAGTTCAAACAGGCATTTGGAACCTGGTGAATCTCATCCCTACTACTTACTGGCTTACTGCATGACCACTGACAGGTAGCAGCTACTGCTGTGGACTACTTGTAGCATGATATCCATGGCTCCTACTCAGCAACTGGTCCTCTCTGTGGTAGGGGCTGGGACTCAGAGAGCTTAAGACTTTCACATGAACGGCACATGTAAGGTAAAATACATATCTAGGGAATATAGACGGGTGTTTAAAAAACCTGTCACCCAAGAAGTTTAGGCCAGAGAGATGCACGCATGGAAGCTGGAATAGCAAGGGGTTTTATTACAACTGTACTCAAACTGCTTCTTCCACAGTGTGTCAGACTGAGAAATAACCACAAGACTTAGAAGTTTATTAGCAGCAGATAAGGCTCAGCAACTGCAGACTTCCACCTCTCTGTACCAGCAATGCCCCTTCAGCAGAATGGAATTTATGTGGCATTATTACAGTTGCCAGCACATCAGATTTACCCGAGATCTCAAACACTTCCAGCATTCCTCCTTGCAGGTCACTGACAATTTCAAGCCACATTCCCAGAGTCACAGAAATGATTATCACAAAACCTGATTTGAGACTGTGAATCATGAAATGCTTCCAGTTACTTTAAGAGAAGTCTGTGTGAGAACTAGAGAATTAGCTCCTATGCTGTAACAGCTGGCTTAGCCTTAAACCCTCATACATGTACTAAAACTGAATCTAAAGGACTTTAAAAGCTATTTAGAGAGATTACATACAAAAGATGACTATGAAAGCACATCTGGGGAATAGAGGTGGGTTTTTTCATTACTCTGAGCACTTCTATATGCACAGAGAAGCACCTGCCTAACTGCATTGCTGCCCAGTATTTGCTAACTCACCTCTGGCATTAACCACAAGGCTGATTAAGGATGAGATAATCACGTATCACAGACACATTGTTTCCCATTTCCTTACAGCTCTCTTTGCAGGATCCTTCTATTCAAGCCCCATTCCCAGACTGAGAAGCAAAATTTAATTCATCGAGCACTCCAAACCGTGACTGCTTTCAGCCCTGAGGAGGTCATCTGCTCTAAACCAGGCAACACTGCCAGTATTTCTTCCAGCACAGCAGCACAAGTTAAACATTTCTGTTCAGAAAAGATTAACGTTTTCAGTTGATTAACAAATTTTATTCATCAAAGACCCTGAGTCAAACTATTTCCTAGCTAAATCCAAACAAATCAGTGCACTAGGTTCCACTGTCAATGTGGCTGACAAAGATGTTAATCAGCGCCAGTCCCAATATCAACCCGAGGAACACCACTTGTCATTGATCTACACTTGGACATCAAGCCATTGACTACAACTCCAGTCCAGCCAATCCTTATCCACTGAGTGCTCCATCCACCAACTCCATGTATCTCCAATTGGAGACAATGGATTACTTGAGCAACAGATATTTCATGTGAGGATAACTGAAATGCAAATAGGGCTGTTTCCTTGTGTGCTTTGCAAAACGATGTAAGCAAGGCTTAGTTTAAAATTACACAGGGAAAACAGTGTTGCCCAGCTACTGAATACCCTCCCTTACCACAGTTTACACAATACTATCCCAATACCAAGCAAATGAAACAATTACAAAGAAATCCTGTCAGACATAAAAGCAAAATATGGGTAATTCCAACATTTTTAAGTAATCTCATAAGACCAGGTAAAATTAGTCTGGGTTTTTACAAAATACTGAGTTAGACCATCCCAAAGCAAGGCTATTTCACCCCAGTTTAACACACGTGGCATGAACTCAAGCAAAATTCCTCAGTGGTATCTTTGACATGGTAACTTCAGTAGGTCACAGCCTCTTTTTAAGTGTCTTTCCTCATTTTCATGGTAAGGCCTTTCAGTCTGAGCAGTATAAGAAATGATTATTTCTTCAACCCACACACATTTCTTTAATATTAGATGAAACTTACTACATCAAAGGGTCTTTTAATGTATGCAAATTATTTCGTAGTATGGAGGGAATGATGCATTCACAAGTTTTCTTACACATTTCTATGGAGGTGCAAACTGAACTGGCTAATGACTTAGTCACACTTTCCCACATCCTTTGACTATAGATACTCTTCTACAAAGGACCATTCAGTGCTAGCAAAGCTTTGATGTAGCATTCATAATAAGCTGGCTTCTGATGTGCTTCTCAGAATATCTAGAGTTCATATCACACATAGAGCATTTTACTTTTATTTATCTTATAATGCAGTTTTAATTGAGGTGGATTTTGTAGGAGGCAATTTACCAAACAAAGATGTATGCACTCATAGCTATGAATTAGTAAAGCCTTTAGCATTTAGCATGTGACCTGAAAAAAAAGCTTATGCAGACTGTTCCAGGGGGACATTAACACTAGCTGTCTCCTCACCCCATCCTAACAACAACCCAGCATGACACTGATGTGAGGTAACACGCCACCCAGCATGTCTGTGCAACCTTCCCAGTGCTATTCCGGCCTCACTCTCTGGGTTTAAATTCCCTCCACCAACTCCTTATACTGCCACGGTCTTACTGCCAAGGTTTCTGAATTCAGAACATCAGTTTATCAGCCCAGAAACCAATGCAACAATATTATGCTTGCAAATATATTACTGATTCTGCATTATTGATACTGAGAGAATTATGAATCTAGAAGCCAAAGTATACATAGAATGGAAAATACACTGAAAACCAGCAGCAGCAAAGAAAAAAAATACTGTTTATCTTAAATTACATTTAAATGGCTGACATGGAATCAAGACATTAGGTCTTGCTCTCTGTAGTAATTTTGTTAGGAAAACATTTCCCATTAATGTTTAGACATTTGATTTTGTAAATCAAATGTAAATCACTTTGAGAATGAAAACAAAACCTTATCAAACCTGTATTTACTTATCACTTGTCATTATGGTATGCTTTAGGTACACGGAATGACGTACCAACTGAACAAGCTGTAGTGCCTCAGGAAGCAATCAGCTTCAGTCATAACTGAACTCCCCCCAGACCGGCTTATCCTGGCAATGTTTCATTCCCCAGTGCCTGTTCATACATACAGTGTGCTACAGTTTAAAGAAATCTGGACCTCTTCCTATTTCAGTAATAGCTCTGAACTGAATAGCTCTGAACTGAATAGTTCTGAACTGAACTATTACAGCAGTTCTGAATAATGCTCCCCAAGTCTCAGACACCAGGGAGTCACTAGTTGTATCTAGGAAGTAGGTTGTGCTTTTTAAAAAGGTCATTTTATCAGTCTTCCTAACTGCTGTTAGTGCTAAATGGTGCTCCAGCAGTAGGCAGTGGGTAGCTCCATCCAACACCGAGAATTTGAGTACCATTTCAGTATTTGTTGCTTATTATCTGTGTCCTCTTGAGCATGACAACTTGAGAAAGCTGTGACTGCTGTGTGAGGTCTGGGGAGCTCACAAACCAGTTTCAATTAATTTAAAGAGAAATCTTTAACACAATCTTCTGGCCTGGGTACAACCATAGCAGTAAGCTGAGTGCCATTTGACTTGTAGCAGCTTTGAACCTCTCCAAATTAAGAGCAGACCCAGCAACACCTACCTGGAGGGCCTGGAAGACCTGCTTGTCCTGGAAGCCCATCCACCCCTGGGTCACCTGGTGGCCCACGGAGTCCACTGGCACCTGGATATCCAACACCAGGAGAACCAATTTCTCCACGATGCCCCTTGGAGCCTGGTAATCCTGGCAGTCCTTTTTCACCTGGGAAACCTAGCCCACCATCACCCTGTGCACAGCAAAGACAATGACGGCTGAAAGTCAAAGAGATGCAAAAGGATACCACAGCTATCATTTTAACTAGAGTTTAGCTGGTTCTGTGCAAGGTTCAGATGGGCCTGGGAAGGTACATAGAAACCACTGTACATTATCCATCATTATTTCAAAATGCAGGAAAACTCAGTGACTATTAAATATAATATTTTATATTGGTTTTGCCAAAATATAAATATTACATATTCTGAAAGACATTTAATTTCTTTTTAACAAGAAAGATTCTGGTATGATTTTTTTATTCCAAGATTTGACTCAGAATTACACCTACAGTTTCATTCATTTTTTAGGACACAACATAAACCAGCACTAGGGTCTACTCCAGTACTGGAAGTTTATCTTTTGAGTGGGCAGCCAAAGGCATAATGAATGCCAATTATTAATCCTGACCAAGACAAATCTGTGCACAGGGACTGTGAGCTTTTTATGTATTTGGAGACTTACCACAGGCTAATCAGGCCTTTTCTATTGTCTCTGATCCTTATGTGAATTCTGAAGCACTGCTGCTAAACCAATGTGAACTTACTGGAGGGCCTGGTGGGCCTGGCAAGCCTGGAAGTCCATCCCTGCCAGGGGTTCCTGGGATGCCTGAAGGTCCTCTGGGTGCTGTTGCACCGCGGTCCCCAGGCGCACCTCTGCCTGTTGCATAGGTCGAGTCCCCTTTTTCTCCCTTAAGGCCTGGAAGACCTTGCTGACCAGCTGAAGCCTACAGACCAAAAGATAAACCAACAGGAATATGAACGTGCAGAGAAAGCACTGAGTCTTCTTTCCTGTAACTTGGTGTGCTGCATTTACTGATGCTGATAAGGATGCTCCGAAGACAAAAGACTGGTATCTTTGTGGACTATGATTTTCAAAGTAAACACTGCCAGTGAGCAATGCTCAGCACTTTGGAAAATCCTGTTTGTTACGGGTGCCGTTTCATAAAACCACAGCTCAACTCTCACTAACACACATAGCATACAGCAGTTGAGAAGGAGACTGCATTTAGGCCACAGTTTTTACAGCTATGAGCAATGATGTGGAAAGATCCCACCACTTGATTTTCCAGGTCTTCTCTCCAGGCAGTTGTAGATCTGCTTCCCCAGCCAGCCCTTATTTAGGAAGACCGTGGGTCTAATCCATGTATGTCTATTAGCCAAGAAGCCCTGAGGTGAATAACGGTTACTGTTTTTCTCTTGACTGCTAAACACACAGTTCTCAGAACTTAAGAACAGCTTTTTCTCCCATTTTTTACAGGTGAGAATTTCTCTCCTTTCAGTTTCTTTTCACAGATCAGTTCTGGTTTGTCCTTTTTCTTTTTTAAAGATCCAAACAAGAAATTATGCTAAGAACTGTGTTCTGCTTTAACTACAATCAACACCTGCAATTGTCAGGGGCACTTTTCCTCCTCCAATTCATGACCAACAATATAAACTCTTCCTGCCTTACCGGAGGGCCTCGCAGTCCTGGTGCACCCACACTGCCTGGGTCTCCACCAATGCCTTTAGCCCCTGGCAAACCAGGGCTTCCTGATGGACCTGGTGGACCTGAGATGCCTTTGAGACCAGTTCTTGTAACTCCTCCATCACAAGCACAATCACCTGGCTCTCCTGGAAAATACAGTGAACACCCCAAATTCAGTTTCATTTGAATAAAACTCCTTTTCAGTTGCAAGAGCTCCAAAAGCAGTATTTCATTCCATTAGGACAAAGCCATTCTCATATGATTTGATTTTGTGCCTACTCTGCTCAGGTGATGTGTCAGGCAAATGGAGCCCAGGTTTTGTCCAGGTTAATTTCTATGCAATGCCTACCATCAAATCAACATTTACAGCATCAACTTCAGCACTTCTTTTACCTCTTCCCAAAGGTTTAGACTCTCCTAAACCCATCAGTCTCCTAAACTGATGGGTTTAGTGCTATCTGCATCATCATGGCTTTTGCCACTGGTTCTGTCACACGCTGGGACCCAAAGTCTCATCATTTTTAGCACAAGGGAGAATAAAATTAAGTTTCTCTGTCACTTCCAGCCTATATAGCAAAAAGCAGTGAACAAGATTTTATTTCCAAGTCTCATTACATCTCATGACTTTAAAGCACAACTTACTTGGCTAATTTTCTGGGTATGAGATGTTTATCTGCCATTTGCCTGAGCAGAGTAGGAAGTAGGAAATAGAATTTTGCTGGGAGTGCTGGGCACAACTCTAAATTGTAAAGGCTGTTGGCTCTTTTAATCCATCTCAGCCTCCTGTGATTTGTCATAAAGACACTTCCACCTCATCCCTTAGGATATTAGCCACATGTAAATACCTTTCTGAGGCCCAGTGACTGCTAAAAGGCTCTTTCCAAAACACGAGTCAATTACCTTTATACCCTTTTGGACCCAAAGCTCCTGGTAGCCCTCTTTGTCCAGGTTCCCCCGGGGCCCCAGTCCTTCCATCCAGGATCGTGTCAGGGGGGAATGAAGGGCCTGTATGTAAAAAGAAGGCAAGCAAAAGCCATGAGAAGGCTGGATTTCCAGCTCATTCATTACTCACAATTTCAAAGATGCAACCAACAGAAATGGCACCAGATCAAACTGCAACTGCGGAAGTTAGATGAGGAGCTGGAACCAGGGTTGGCATCACAAGCTGCAGTCCTTTGCCCTGTGTTTGCTTATAGCGTCTCATGCAGAAAAGCAAAAAATGTGGATGCAAGTTTCATTCCTTTACTCCCTCTTTCACTGCACTTTAAAGAATTAACAGTTGGCTGAAGAACTCACCAAACTGTGAATAGGTTGCATAAAGAAAAGCAAATGACTCAGTTCATGCAGATGTGCCTTTACAGCTCTGGGAGACAGTGAGACTCATATGGATAGAAGCTGAGGGGACATACTGGTTATTGCAATGACTGGCTATTGCCCTTTTTGCTGGCACAGAAGCTATCACACGTGAGCAATGTCTCTGCTGCTTCTGGCATGGCAGAGCCATCCCCAGGGCTACTACCCTTTAAGCATTAAGTTGCTGCAGCTCAGGAAAGAGACTAAATGGCAAAAAGGTTAAGGGCCCTGTTCCTCACTTTGTAGCTGTAGCATTATTTTCTACATCTGTTTATATGCTGAATAGAATGAAACATGAGCTCACAGAAACAGCAGTGGAAATTGATCTAACAATCTAAAACTACAGGGTGGGAAAACCCTTCCCCTCAGTGACAGCAGTAAGATGGAGTGCTGACCAGCACCCATCTGATGTTCCATGAAACAAACTGCAACCATCAGCTAAAACCAGCTACAAGAGCTTTACAGACTCTGCAGAAAAACAAGCTGTATTTGATTAGCAAACAGTTATTGATAAGAGAGCATTTATTTCTTCTCCACAGAAAATCATTTCAGACCATGCTCATTGGCTCTGTCTGGGAGTGTGCCCAATTTTGAAAGGCTGGCTCTCAAAAATAGAACTGGTTGTTTCAATTCAGCTTATGCCAGAGGGTAAAACACAGGGTTTGTGTAAAATCAACCCTTTTAATGTAATACTCAGCTTCTGAGGAAAACAAATCTATGCATAATTAATCCAATCACAAAACATGTAAAAAATGAAAACACATTTCCTTAGGCCTGAAAACTGTCTCTTCAGGCATCCTACCTGACTCCTGGTACCCAAATAACCTACTCACAAGACTAGACATATACCCTAGGTGCTCATAAGATCATGGTCTAGTCTTTATCTAAGCCAGTAGGAAAGTACTGCAGACCTTCAATGTCCTCTGTGTCATAACTTGTGCCCACACAGCCTTGTGCCCTGGTCTCTCAGGAAACGCTCCCCCAGACAATAATCAGCTGTATTTTCTTACCTCAGAGGGGTGGCTGCTGATACATATATTTAAAGTTGTGAGTTACGATCACAGTAAGGCGTCAATCAAACATTTGAGGTTTACAGATGAATAATCCTCACTGGCAAATAAATAACTTTATAAATTATTGTCCTGTTTCACTCTGAATCCAGCAGGAAAATAGACAATAAAATACACATACGTGGTGATCCGGGCAATCCTGGTGCTCCCGGCAGACCTGGTAAACCACCTCTGCCAGGAGTGCCTGGTAATCCAATCGTTGCTCTTCCTGGTTCTCCCACTTCACCCTTCACACCTGGAATTCCTGGAGACCCTCCAGGACCCATTCCATCTAGATAACAATGACACAACGATCAGCTCTCCATCAGCAAACACATTCTAGTATTTAATGAGTAACTGCTGTGCCCTGAACTGCACTCATGTTGGCACAGAACAATTTATAACTGCACACAAAGGAAAACTCCCTAATCAGAGGCATCAACTGGAAAATCTTCACAGGGCTGCATTTAAGTCCCACTGATCAGTCAGACAATGAACTATATAAGACTGAATTTTATTAATCTTTGAGTGAGATAATATCCTGCATAACACCTAGTCTCTGGATCATTGCAGGCAAGGAGCTCACAGATGACATTCAAGTGAAACAGGAACTTTCACGTGAAACCTTTGATGGGACAAACGGGTTCCACCTACAGCATTTTTTTCCTAGCCAAATTGCAAATATGAAAAGTCATTAAAAATATATTTCAAAAACATTTGCTGTTATTTAAAATATAGGAAAGGTTCTGCCAATCAACTCATTTGAAATGGAAATCAAAGAATCAACCTCCTCTGTGTGCTGCTATATCACGTGTTCACACCTGAAGCCTTACTTGGGCTGTAATTATTGTGGGACTAATTCTGCTTCCGTTCCACTTGGTTTCCCTGTGTATATTCCTGCCTGCTATGTCTCAGACATTCGGAGCAGTCTGCAAATCAGGCAGCTGAAGAAGCAGGGAGAGGCTTGCTCCACCAATACCTTCACCATCTCCAGGTCACTACCCAGAGTCTTCTCAGCAACAAACACAGAAAACAGCCTGCTAAGGGCACTGTCAGCAGCTGCTTTACCTCTTTCCAAGCCTGGAAACCCTGGAGCTCCTGGAAAGCCTGGTAATCCACTGATCCCTTCATCTCCTGGAGGACCAGGTATTCCTGGGTTTCCAGGGTCACCCTGGGCACCTGTTAGACAAATACAGAAAACAAGAAGGAAAGATCTCATGAGAATTTCTGCTGAAAGACTGTTCGGTCAACTACTGATCTCATAGACAGCAAAGGCTGTAAAGCTGTTAGCAGTTGCCTGTTAGTCAACGTTAACAATGGGAGAATTCCTTCTGACCTGTTAGAGGTTGTTTCAAACTTGACTGCAAGTGAAGGAGGAAGAATAGGAGAGATCATACAATTTGTCCCCTTACCTTTATAGCTTCAGAGGCTGTTCCCATCCAGGTCTCATTCAGCTCCGGTGTTATTTAAGCTCATTTTCTCAACAATATCCTTACCACATTGTATGACAAATAAAAGCAGAATGACATTCAGAATACCTATTTCTACGCTACACAAGGAACCCATTTTTCATTGATTGATGGCTTGGCTTTGCGAACGAAGATTTGGGAAGGGCTTTACCCACGCTTACTACAAGCGCAATGATGACTACAAGGGCAAGGTGGGATAGGCAAATCCAGATGGAAAAAAGGCTGCTTGGTCATTCAGGATGTTTCCGAACAAGACTGATCTCCTGAGTCAACCTCGAGCAACCAATGACACCTTATCACCTGCCATTTCATCCCTCGCCTGTTGCTACAGGGCTTTGCAAGCGTGAGTAAACCCACAGGTAACTACACAGCACTTCTCTGTGCTCTCACAGTCAGCCTCCTAGGCACTAAGTTTTGTCCTGCCTTGAAATATATCATTCTGCAGTGTGGGGATGAAAGTTTCATTGCAAATTCTGAAGCTATAAACATGGGACAATGGTATGTGTATACCAACAACACAGAAATGAAAGAAAAAGTAAAAGGAATGAGTTAGACCCTTGGGAAAGTGGTAAGAGGGAAAGCTGACTCAGAAAAAGGGCTTTAGAGGAGTTGCAAAACAAAATGGAAACATGTACCTGAAATGACTAAACCTTCCCTGTCAATAACAATAGGAGGGCCTGGGGGACCGGTGTCACCTAATTCACCCTGTAGAAGAAAACAGATTCACGCTGCATTCAGATGGATGATAGAGGGGAAGACTGCTTGTCCAGAAACAGACTGTATTATGGTAGCAATGTCTGTAGTCATTCCCTGACTAACCATTACTCTTTGTCTTGGTGAAGAATATACTTTGTTCTGCTCTTAACCACCATCTGCTGTCCTGACTGACCTACTTCCTGTCAGATGAAACTGAGGACTGCTTCAGAGAAAGTGTTTGCTGCTATCCAACTATCTGAAGGCATTCCTTCCTCTAACAGTATTGAATCCTCTTTGAAATAGCAAGTGCAAAATCTGTCCAAATCACTGATCATTGTCCAACCTGCCATCAGATTTATAATATAAACACCAGGCAGTGTACACGTTGTTGCTTCTTCCAGTAATACTCTTCAGCCCATAAACCTGTATTACTACTACTTCCACGTGCTCTGCACAAAAAAAAGGCCTTCAGTACTAGCATTTCACATGTATGCCAACATATACAAATCTTGGTAGCAGTTAAGTGTTTTCCACAACAAACTACTACCCAACCATTTCCCACTCAGTTTCCAGATGTCTGACTGCCCACACTGTGAGATACCCAGCAAATGTTTGCTACATATTGCCTATATATAGCACAGAAATGGAAATCCAGTATTTCCATGCGAGAAGCTACCTTCATGCCTTCAACTCCATCCAGTCCTGGATAGCCTGGAAGACCTGGATGACCCTGGGAAGTCACACAGGGGAACATTATTACACAGTGAGACAATAAGACGGCAGTATTCGTTAGCTGAGACATCTGCAGCACCTGGACTTGAATCACAAACCTAGTTCATTGTCCTACCAAACATCTGCAGAAGAATTAAACAGAAAACTGATTTGTCAACACTCACAAAATACAGGATCTCCTTTAAGTCTCCTTGTGCTGCAAAGATGGTGAGAACTGGTGAGCAGGCATGAAGAGGTCCAAATCAGGAGACCTTGGAGTTCTCACACAACTGTGGGAACGCTTGTGGAGTGAGGAGTCTAGAACATTATTTTCCTTGTCGCCCACACTTTCCCTTCCACAATATTCCCCTCCAATCAAAGCATTTAAAGTGACACAGGGAGATCCAGCTCTTCATTTCCTGGCAGCATTCTCAGGGACACCAAAATTCCCCTTCTGGTTGTGTGACTAGAAATTACACAGAAGTGATACACTGTTCTCTGTTGGGTGACATACTCAACCTGGCCCAATACGGACTGCATATCACACTGCCACTGCAGGCAAAATGGGATATTCCAAGAGCTCTGGAGCAGAGAACCTTAACTTTAGAGCTTGCCTGTGATTCAGAAGTCTCAGACAGCTGTAGGCCCCAATACAGACTATACACAGTACTGCTGAGGAACCTGGATTATTCCAGGAGGGAATTACAATTTCCAGTCTGTGGAGGTGGTCCTCTAGACATCCAGGGATAACTCAACAGTTAAAGGGATACAGAGTTTTACATGGACCTTCGACTTAGCTCTCACTAGTTTAATAAGGCAGATGCATTAACCTGTCAGAGAACTTGAAGCCACTACATAAGGAAGTCAGTAGATCTTAAGCACCTGGGTGGCTTCTTCAAGTACAGTTAAAAAATAAAAGAAATTTCACCTTTCTCCCTGGAATCCCATCGGATCCATCCAGTCCTAAAAGACCCTGGGAACAGCAAAAAAAGATTAACTCTCAGAAGCTCCATCTCAATCTGGTCTTATTGTATCAGGCTCCAAATATCTCAGCACCAAAGAATGCAAAGGTAAAACTTTCAAAAGGAGAAGCTACCACTGACTTTCCATACAATATTTTCCAAATACTAACAATCATAATCGAGAGAATTCAGCAGAATAACTGATACAAAAAGGCTTCTCTTCTTCAGCCATTGTCTTTCTAATCAGCAGCTCCAGGTAAGTAAGTCATGGAGTCCCAACCTTCTAGGAAGTCTGCACTTATAAAGCCACAAGAAACAATCAAGACTTTGTAACTTGACAATTTACTCTACACATACAGAACAAAGTGCCTTGGTCTTCCTGTTGTGTATAAGCCCATCTCTGCAGGGTCATGGTGCTTTGAAGATTCTATGACTGGCATGGGACTGATCATGCTGTTAACTCCCAGAGACTGGTTAGACCAGCATCTATTGTCAGCTTGCCCATTTCTCCCACATATAGCTGTGTTCTCTCATGGCTGATCTGGTACTGGTTAAGAGCTTCCTAAAACCTCCGCAAGGCCCCTTTATTATCTTCATTTGGACCTCCTGGTTCTGTTGTTGTATGGCCCTGACTACTATGGGATAGAGTCCTATGTCTGAGACTCCTACATGCTTTGGGAATGGTTCTGCTGATGAAAGGCCCATTTCATGTGTTGGAGAACGAGCATTTAAGGACTTTGCAAAATTACCTACCCTGCCACCTGGTAAGCCAGGCACCCCTTTTTCTCCTTTTTCTCCAGTACCTCCAAAGCCCTGGGGAAAAATATCAATGTTAAATCTGAGATATATTTGGAATTGAATGGCACAGCCCTACAACTAAATGAGGCACAAACCCATCTATTAACAGAGAGACAAGGGGGAAAGACTGCTTCTGCTGGGACTCTTTTGGTCCAGAAAGAAAACCTGTACCAACCAAATCGGCAGTATGTGCAGTACATTATCTTCTTCATTCCCATGACTTCTATCCACTTAAACCATGGCAGATCTCTCAGCAGCAAATGCAAGTAACCCCATGCTATAAACAGCAAAGTTCTGCCCACTGCTACTCTGTATTATATGCTAGATTTAGAAATTATTTCAAATCTCATTTCTTAACAGCAGCAGCTCAAGGGACTGCTCAGAGCACTCTTTTCCATTTCTAAAGCCTACGAATGACACAAACCAAGCATTTTCACACTCAACAATTGAAAACCTTTGGTGTTTTTCCAAGTCAGCAAGAAATATCAAACCCAGAGAGAGAACACCAGGATTTAATTTCAGGAGAGTTACAGTAGTTAAGCAATTTTCAGGCTTCAATCTTGAAATATCTTATAGCTATGGTTAAATTCACACGTATGTTCAACCCCACCAGCTAAAATGGGCCTCTTGTGATGCATAAAGCTAAACATGCAGATAATGGCACCTTTCCAGAAAGGCTAATAAACTGTGCTTCATGTACAGTTTTCTCTTGCACGTCCTACTAAAAACATCTGTACATTGAAGGAACTGGCAAACAATTTATCTTATTAGTCAGAAGTTCCACAAAATATTTATTCCCTAAACTGATCAAATAACCTGTGTTTACAAAAGGTTATAAGCTGGGAAATAACTCTCTGGAATCCAGGGATAAACTGTTGTTCTTGATTCATACAGAGAAGACACTACACATTGCTAAGTTTACGAGCACTAATGTTAAACAGCCCATTTTAAATCTGGATATATATCTAGACAGAAAGACCCAGATGTGCTTCACAGCTTTAAAGTAAAATAACAAGAATATGTTTAGACATAATTAAAAGACTAATTTTTGTTTTAAATATGTCTAGCTCATCAACAAACACTGCCATCAAGTGGCCACGTAAAGGGTACGTCTACTTGCAGGTCTCTAAACTGCAAATTACATGCACTTGAAATAACAGCTGCTTTGTAACGTCTGTAGTAGGACAACATTATCTTCTTTCGGTAGTAGGACGTTATCTTCTTTGTATCTCCAGGATAGAAAACGATCAGATTGCAGTTACACTCTTCAAAAAGTCTTGTGGACGTTTTTATCAGATTTTCAATGTATTCTGGTGCCTAGAAACTCCTGTAGAGACCCTGTAAGCTATTCACAGGGTGTTGTACCACCTAAATCACATTAGGCAGGTATCAAAAACTCTCCTCTGTCTTACCGGGATGCCAGGCAATCCTTTCTCTCCAGGGAATCCTTGGGGGCCTGGCTCACCCTGACAAGCGGAAGAGGTAAACACAATAAATCACTGTGCCTTTCCCCAATCCTCCATCATGCTCCTGACTCCTAAAGTAAGGCCTTGTAATTTATTTCTCAGCAAGTATACTTGACTTGTGTCATCATGTGTCAGATATAGCGTCCCTCAGCACAGTGCTGGTGCATGGAACAAGTTCTCTGTTACTACATCTCATGGCTTTAGAGACCTCTACTTGGGAGTTCTACTGCCCTCCACTGCTAGAAGTCAAACTAGAAGCATTTCATAATGTCATCTAGGGAATTGGGACGTACATGATACTTGATGAAAACCAACAAAATAACACATGATAAGATAAAATAATGTCTTCACAGTCCTGCCTACAAATTCAAGAGTGAGCCAAAAGGAATGGCATTTGTTTAAATATCACCTCACACTAATGCAACTCCACCAAGCAAGACAGTATCTCTCATGACTTAGGCAGGGGTTTAGGCAAGCTCAGACTGGGCTCCAAACCAGTCCGTATAGGCCCCACATTAATTCAGTATACCTAAATTTCATGCATGTAAAGGATGTTTAACTCAAGATCTATACAGCTTCTATAAAAAAGACTGATGAGCTAAAAATATGTATCTCTCTAAATGCCAGGATAACAAAATAAAGGAGAGAAAGCTGATTATTTCAGTAGCGAACATCATGCCAAAGCTGAAGCTTTCTATTTGTTTTGCTGAATGGATTTAGGATTTTTGCTTCAGTTGACACAATTTTACAGGTCCAACAGAAACAAAATAGTTCGTTTTGTTTTAGTATTAATAATGATACTCTTAAAATAGCTTCCAGATTTCTCCATCTGAGAGGTATGCATTCTCCAGTGGTCTGCAATGCTCTGAGCCAAGAAAGTTTTTATCCAATAGCCACCTAGCAGATTAAATTGGTACAGAAAATAATTTTGATTTAGAAATATAACAGCCCTCACTGTCTACTAACTTCATTCAGCCTTGAATGAAGAAGCATGGGGAGGGGGAGGGTTTGCAAATTGCATTTACAGACCTTTTCTCCTTGCTTCCCTTTTGGAAATCCCATGAATTCCAGTATTCCAGTGGATGGTGGGGGACCTGGTGGGCCAGGCAGCCCTACATCACCCTGTTGGCAAAAGGGAAAACTATTAACATAGGCAGAACATGTTTGATTTGAATCAGAAAAAGCCACTCTAATTATATCCACATATTTAATATCTGTGCTTCCGAATGTTAGCACAGACTTTGGTCATGGAAGCCATAAGATCAGACTGAAAATTAAAGTGAAGAGGAAAACATTCCAAAAAAACTCTGGGGACGAATATGAAAGAAAACAATAAACAATTAGAGATGTAGAATGTAAAGTGAATTAAGCCCCAGATTGAGAACTTGGAGAAGCCCATTATGCCAGTGTAAATTCTCACACAGTCTGCAGGACACCATTTAGGATACTCAGACTATAAATTACACATCAGTTGACCCAAAGAATATTCTGAAAGCCAAAAAGAATGAAGTCAGTAGAATAATTCAATACAAGAGGTGAGGGTCCAAAGAAATGGAAAGACAGAGATTCAAGATATCAAAGGACATCACCTCTCCATAACCATGAAAATATTGAACTGAAATGACATTTTCCCCCTTCCTCTCTTCATCCAGAAACAAGCTCCCATCATTTTGTGGTGTACCAATACGTAAGGAACCAGCAAGACTCTCTGGTATTTGGACTGTTAATCGGTCAAAGAGAAGAAAAGAAAAAGAAGGAAATGCTAGAACCTACCCACTTTCTAAAGGACCAAGCTATGATGGGAACACTAGAGTATTAGTTCATGCTCTTCCCATAACAGAACAAATTCACCTACCTTTTCTCCTTTCTCTCCTTGAAAGCCTAATCCCATGTTACCCTAGGAGAGAAAACCACCAATGATGAGCAAGCAATAAAACAACAGCAGCACCATCTATGCCTACAGCATTGTTAAAAAAGCCAATGGTCAGGAGTAGAAAGAAGGCAGGTAGGTACTTACTTTTGGACCTGGTGGCCCAGGGGGACCCACTGGACCCTAAAAGTGAACAAGACCAAGATTTTATTTCTTTTGACTTCATTAGGAGGCATACAACTGGAGCAATGCTGGGATCTGCAGTGGTACCTGCATCTCTTGCCCCAAAGCAAAAGTAACCCATACACATGATCTTCAAGTCTTTAATAGACAGCATAGCCTTTTGGTGCTGTGGTTAATTAAAAGCAAACTTCAGTTCAAAAGCAACAAACACGTGGTTTGTTTTTACCTCTGCCCATTGGAAACTCTAGCAGCACCTTGAAAAATCATCTCTTTAGCACATCTCGTGATGACAAAGGTTCCAAACATGCAAAGGTCAGCATAATCCCTCTACTCCCAAAATAAGGAAGTGCTCACTACAGTATAATGTAGTGTTTGTAGACAGCACTCTAGGACTTGCTGGAGCCCTCATTCATGATTGCTGACCTGAGCACTACTCCAGAGAGAAGCCTTCTCTCTTCTGATTAGATTACACTATCTAAGTTCAAGTATTCTGTGCTTGAAGTCAGCTGTGCTCAGTCCTTTTAGATGCGCACACACACACGTTGTAATGACAAACACAAGGAAGGAAAACTGCAAACATTTTGAACTGTTCAACAAGTGCAACAGGTGAGGTCTCTTACCTGCAAACCTGGTAATCCTATAGGGCCTGCAGAACCTATTGGACCTGGAAAACCTTTTGGACCCTGCAGGAAGAACATAGGGCAAATACAGAATGTGTAGCACTTACCCTATCAAACCCCAACAACGTGAGTCTCAGGAAACATTAAGCAATATCCCCTAATTAAGTATGCCAGTTAAAATACTATAATAAAACCATTTCATATTATTAGATGTATTTTGAAAATCAAAGGAATAGAATTCAATAGTAGAATGGTTTGATTTGAATAAGGAAAAAGTGAACAGATAATAGCAAAAATCTGAGTCCTTCTACCCTACTGTGGATTGACTCATACCACCACACATCTGGAACTGCTCATGCTAATGGTATCACACATGTAAATACATGGCCCACTAATGTGAAAAGCACCCTTGAGAACCAAACAAGAAAAATTACCTACTTAGTATTCTTTAAAATCATTATTCCCCAAATTAAGTAACTTACAGAAATTCCATCCAATCCAGGAAGACCATTTTCTCCCTAAAAATTATAAATGCACAAGTGAAAATTACACCATGTTATTGCAACAAACTATAAGGAACATTAAATTTTGTATGAATAGAAGTATTTGCTGTTAGTTAATATTAGATCAAATGTATACAGGAAAATATTTTTACACCTGTGCTTCCACATTTAAATTAGGTAATGGAGAGGTTCCAAAACTCCAGAGAAATTACAACCATTTTATTGATGGGTAACAAGAGAAACTAAAGTGGTATGCAGAAAAAAATACATTGATTGTAAAAACACTGAAAAATACACTACAAAAGATTTCATTACAAAACCAATATACATATCAAATATGTAAAAGCATTATTATACCAAATTATCTCTATTTCCCATAAATATTGAAGAAATAAAGATCTCTAACTTTTACCAACTACTAAGCATATATAATGTGGGTAGAATGCTATAAAAGTTCTTAATTTTGACCAAAGCCATATGACAGAACATTTCTTAATATTTTCAGTATTTAACAAAGCATGAGGCTGTTAAATATTGGGGTATTCAGTCCTACAAGAGATACTAAACCCTTTGTAGATTTATTCCACCTTTTCACAGCTCTGTATTCAGACATACCCAGGACAGCCATGTCTAACATCATGAGCAACCTGATCTGCAGCATCAGCCCTGCAACCTGCAGGACATCAATGTGCTTCTTGTACTTCATCTTTTCCTACATGATGACAAGTCTTACCTTCATTCCTTTCAGGCTGCCTTGAGCAAAAACAGGTTCTCCTTTAAGTCCTTTTGGGCCAGGGCGACCCTGATTAAAAACAACAAAAAAATCAAGTCACAAATAAATTCCAGGAAAAAAATACTGATTCAGTTTTGAAAGACTTTATATTCAGCGTAATGGACAAGGCAAACTCCTGGCTCCAGTAAACTGCAGAAGTGCCACTGCAGCTTTGTCAGAGAAGCTGTGTTAGTATGAGAACTTACAACTCACTGCAGCTTTATTAAAATAAGGTTCTGCAAGCATTTTCTCTGGTATTATCCTGTTTAGATCAGACTGCCCTTTTATTTTAGGTCTTCAACAACTTTTAAGCTCCTATTTCAATCTGTTTGACATGTGGCAGCCCTCTTGTTCCTCTATGTATCAACACTATTCAGAGTATTTTCCAACATCGTATGAATTTCAAGTCACCCAACCTGTGTTTTTAAGACCAGGCTTTGAATGTGAACAAATACTCAAATAATTTAAAGTCAAACATTTTTTGCTCACACTTCAAAAATAACCATGAACTATTATAAAAGGCTATAATTCCTAAAAGCATCTAAGAGTGCAGTTCTTGTACCTAATCCTACACTCTTGAAACAGAGCGTACAGAGTGGCCGTCCTCTACAGCCAATGGAGAAAAATGGGTGTCTCCAAAAACAGTTCATCCTGACAAATAGAGACAGAACTGGTCTCAAAAGCACCACTCCCTGTAAGAGGGGAGTGCAGATGAACAGATTCACAGGATCTCCACTTTACCCTCAGAGTGGGATTTCTATGAGACAATGATACTGAGCTCTAACAACGCTAGGATTCTTCCTAAGTACTTGGGAGTTACTTTTCCAACAAAGGCATGAAAAGCAAATTCCTGGCTTAGTGACTACAAAACAGCATACTCAAGCTGGGACATACAGGCAGCCCAGGTAGGCCAGGAAACCCATCTGATCCAGAAACACCAGGACTCCCAGTGGTACCATTGCAGCCATCAAGGCCGGGCAGACCTCTAGGTCCAGGTTGCCCAGGGTGACCCTGTGTAAAGGGGAGAAAGAGAGAATGACTGACAGGATGCATTATTTTATTAGTAATACTGTCCTCAGAAAGTGGATAGCTTCCAAATGGCAACATAAAACAAAAGAAACACACAACTCCCACTCAAGTTCAGTGTATGGCAGACTGCAACAGAACAAGCTTCTTCAGCCAGCATTGTGTATCCTCCCCAAAGCTTCAATCCTAGAACATTGGCTGTATTCATTTGATTACCTTTTTCTCCAAGGGATAATTTTCTTTAGTACATAATTTGTGCATGAGTAGGTCCCGAAAGGGTAATACTCATCCCAACACAGTCAGAAACATAAGGCATGTAACACAGTGTAAAACAGCATGCAAGGGTGCACCTGACATCAGGAATGGAAGCTGCTCATGTGAAAACAAGGGCAGAGGCAGACTCAACAATACTGAGCATTTATAATTCCAATCTGCTTAAAGTTTCAGTGACTTCTCTTCCTCTCCAGTGTGGATTCTTCCCTTTAATAGTTCAACAGATGTTACAGCTCCAGCACCAGGCCATTCAAGCAAAAGAGCTTTTCTTGATGTATTAAACTTAAAACTTTAGGCAAAGCAACTGGTAGAAAGATCTAATTAAACTAGAAGAAATTGTTTGTAATGGTCAATTATTAATCAAGCAGAGTAGAATACAATTCTACCTAATTCTGATTTCACACCTCTCTTGCCCAAATTAATAGCTCAATTAATTTGACTGGAGTTCACTCAGCACAGTACTGGTGCAAAGGAGATCAAAGTTTGAGACTTTAGTTACTTTTCCTTCAGTGTCATATGGGTATGCGTTGGCAGAACACAGAAAGGCAGAACTGTCAGTCACACTAGCCAGCTTTCAAGCAGCTTCTTATTCTAGCCTCTTTCACACAGAAATCAGTTCTGTGGCACTCAAAGACAGTGTTTCGTGTAGGAAGAAAAATGAAACTCATGGAGATAGTATCAGTAACTGACAGTTCTCTCCCTCTGCTCAGAACACCCAGATCTTGACTCATCCCAAAAGTACTTTTGTTTGATCCTAAAGATTCATCCTTAAGATATGGCATTAAACAAGTTATGACTCACACTAGGAGAGTAAAAAAAACCAAACATGGATAAAATGGAGATAAAACAGAACGGTAACAATCCTTCATGTTTTAAGCCTGACACTTAAAACAAAACACATTTGTGTTGCTAAAGGTCTTCCCAGTCCAAGCCAATAGCACATGCTCTGACCAAACTCAGGATGAACTTTGCAGTAACGTAAATTCTCATATCTAAGGATCTTAAAATGCCTTCCAAAATGTGGGAATGCTATAATCTTCATTTTACGCATGAAAAGCTGGGGGTACACAGTAGCAGAGTGACTTTCCCAAGGATGCAGAGCAAGTTAGGTCACAGTTATGTAAATACTCAAGCTGATCGCTGGTCTCAGCTGCTGCCAGGAGAGCCATCGCACACTCCTGCTTACTCACACCTACATCTTCCCTTTGCTGGTGTAAGCACAGGCAGGATGGGCAAGTCAGAGCAGGAAACCAACACAGCAGAGAAGTAACTGTTCTGTTTCTTAATGGGGTTAATTTTCAGCCAGAAGAGTTCCTTGGTCCAGCTCATTTGACACCTGCACTGTGACTTGTGCCAACAAAATGGAGAGAAGGGGAGAGAGCCCAGATCTGTTCTCTGTCCATTAAAAAGGTGTAAACTGAATGAATGTGAAGTTTGTCTCCACTACAGGACCAAAGCAGCTCACTCAGACAAGTATAAATTTGAGATTAAACAAAGCCTGAGGACATGGAATGAAGTCATCCCAAAGCATTAGCATCAGGCACCACTACATACATTGTACCAGTTGCCATGATGATTAAAGTTTATTTGTCAAAACACCCACGTGTGTTGTGCAAGCAGAGACTTGCCAAGCCCTGGTAAAGCAACAGGAGAAGGCTGAAGCACCAATTTATTGCCACTTTTAGTCTCTTAGAAATTATTCCATTTGGTTCCCAAAGCTGAAACAAATCAGTGGCAACCCACCCTCCTGCATCCACGCAGGATGTCCCAGCCAGGAGCAGCAAGCCTCTGATGGGACAGGCTGTGACTGCAGAGGGAGGCCAGAGTGGTCAATGGCTACCAGGTCTTTCACCCTGTTTACAGCATCAACAAAACCAGACGCCATGTGGGACAAGTGCACATGTATCTGGTTACAACATAAGGTGACCAGCTGCAAGGTTTAGTGAAGCTCAACAGCCAACATCTGCCCCTCAGAGCAAGATAAGGTGGAGCCAAGCTGCTAATCCTGTAGTGCTGGCCAAGATCCAGCCTGTGGCAGCCAGCTCACTGATGGCCTCATGTCCTGGGAAGCACTTTCGATCTCCTAACTCTTGTACCAACAGTCTGTAAGCAGCCCAAAGGATTTTGGTATCCTCTCCCTATGTGAGGAGGGGTCTCAAAGAGGGGACACAAAGTATGGTCACCACAGTGATTTCTTAGTGTATTAAATAAATCACAGTGATTTCTTATGTGTATTAAATAAACCTGTGGCCCTATCATGCATCCACGTCTGTGGTTCTGAGCCAAAGCGTGACAGACTGCCACACATGCGCACACACATGCTCTCTCTTTTGCTTTAGGAAATAAAAAATCACAGGATTTCCTACTTCCTAGCTAATCTGCCATTAGAGTTCACAGTGTCTTAAGAACCTTACCTGAGCGGATACTGAGCACCCAGAGGTGACTTCCTGGAGACTTGTGAAGTTCTGGCCTAAATGAACCTTTTGCCCAGGGACTTAAAATACTGATTTAAAGAGATGATTTGACCAGAAAACCAGTGGTTAATAGCTTCACTGCTCTCACCTCCTCTAATTCCTGCTTTGGCAGATGTGCCAATTCAGCACAGGCACCTCAACTGACTTAAGGCAGAAGACTTTTACAGCCTTTTCTTATACATGGCAGGGTGACTAGTCTACAGACTGCAGTTAAAACACAGGCTGGAGAGATCACTTGTGCTCTCTGTTTGCACAAAGGGTGACATTCCCTGTGAGACAGATAAGGAAACACGAACTGTTCATCTAGGCCCTTGCTTTACCCGACTCTTGCTCGTACACTAATGCTGTGATCCCGAGGGGACTCTTTTCTAAACTCAAACAGCACAAAGGCAATCCCAGCATGGGAGCTCAGCAAGTATTTAAAACAGGGGAACAAATGCAATTAAGGGTGAACACAAAATTAACTGAATAAACAGTTGCACGGATCGCTACAGCAAAGTGACCTTTTCACCAAGTCAAGCCATCGCCAAGTCCTTGTGTTTCCTCTAGGAGGATCCTAAAATCCAGAACTTTGCCTCTCCATGAAGCTCTAGCTTTCATGGTACAGACAAGGACTCACTCACTCCTCACAGAGGTACTTCTTTCTAGAACTCCTTGGACAGCTCATGAAAAGCTATATACACCTCTTCTCTCCAGTTCAGGCCTTTGCCAGAGGTGTCCTTGAATCTTGTCCTATAGGAAAAAGTAAACTTCCTGAGTTGGGCTAAGGATTTGAGGGTTTCTTCTACAGCGTGACATAAAAGGCTAGTAATAAACACACATAGCTGCTGTATTTATTAGGTTAAAGGGATTAGTCAGGCCAGCTGCAACAACATAGATTACAGAATCAGACAATATCTCGAGTTGGAAGGGACCCATAAGGATCATCGAGTCCAACTCCCTGCTCCTCACAGGACTACCTAGCACTAAATCATATGACTAAAGAGCGTCCTCCAGACGCTCCTTGAACTCTGACAGGCTTGGTGCTGTGGGGAGCCTGTTCCACCTCCCCAGGGGAACTCTGTGGAACACCACTTCCCTTAAGGTCACAAGTGGGATTCCCCTCCAAACCACAGCCTTGCAGTCATTTGGCCTTGATTAAAATATACCTACCCACGCTGACATACCTGCATACTACAACCAACCTCTCTTCATGTTTAGATATTAATCCTTGTGCAGAGATAGCAAGATATTTTACTTTATCTTACATCTACCAGCACGCATGTGCTCTCTCCTTTACTCTGTATTTTACACATCCATATAATGCGTGTATGTTCATAGCCATTTCACAACAAACCTAAGCTACTCCCTACCCTGAAATGCAACTGGCAGAAGTATGAATATTCTCTCAAGCAGTGGTGGTGGTGGCTATTTTCACCCTAGAAAGGAAGTATTTATTTCAGTGGTTGGAATGTAAACAGTAGGAACCAGTTTCCCCTTCCCCTGTTTTCTGTCGGGCAGTTGTGGCACAGAAGAGCCACAGTGGTGAGCACTTTGCTGTTCATGAGCAGCACAAGCTGCCTCTTCCTATTCACCCACCTGCAAAATACAATAAAGCAGATAGAGTAGATCTGCATACGTTGGAGGCTTTGGATCCTCTCATCTACCTCCCCTACCCTCTTTGGAATGCCCATCGCTGCCAACTACCTGGCAATGACTGTTGCTGTATCTCTGCCTCCCCTCATTGTTGGGAATCCCCTTTCTTCAGAGCCTGGTCTGAAATAATACCCTGACAACAGCGTGTTCCCACAGTGTGTTCAATTTAATTAAGTATTATGGGAACAGCTTGTTCTCTTCAGACCTAGAGAGCTGGCTGGCAAGAAAAAAATAGCAGCAAGGGAGTAGAGCAGGAGAGAAAACAGGGAAGGATGAGCAGAGGGGGAGAAAAGGACCACGGCCAGGAAGGAACTGGAACCAAGGAAGCTCTTACAAGGCCAACCATGCATTTTCAGCCAATCTAACAAAACAATCCCATTTTTGATAGGAAGTAAGAAAAACACTGCTGAACTGTTGGAGCTCTTGGCCAGCTGAAAAAGTAGGGAAGATGAGAAAGAGCATGAGTATAGTCTGAAGGCACAAGGACACAGAAGATGGAAAAATGTCAACAAGAAAAGAAGAATTCTAATACCAGTAAAGAGAGCAAGGACATCTGGGGCAACTTCTAAAAGCTGTCCCAGCTAAAACTCCCCTGAGGTAAAGAGCGTGTAAGAATCTTTGGAAAACTCACTGGGGAAAACCAAAGCAAAAGAAAGCTGGTCAAAACACTCTTGGCACATAGTATTTTGAATGGTAAAGGAACCAGCTACACTGGAATGTTGAAGCTCTAAAGAATAACAGAAAACAGTCCTAATGGTCAGGGAAAGTGGTTACCTACCCCCATCACCTGAAAACGCAGCAATTGTCTCTTTCCCATCATAGGTTTCTGGAAGGGCTCAAATCTAAACCAGCACTAGCATCTACTGGAGAAGCAAGTACTCTGGAGAGCCTCAGCTCTAACCACTGTTTTCATTCACATCGTAAGAAGACTGAGAGAAACCTGGCAATAGCACATACAAGAAGGCTACTGCAAAGCATAAGGAAACAATCTCTGTGTTCATCATGAGTAAGATGAGAACTAAGAGGTTTAAACTGGAGACAGACTGGAATTAGGCATTAGCAAAGCTTTTCTAACACAAAAGTTAGTCTCCATCATTACAAAGTTTTAAGAATTGGTTAGGAAACACATACTAAAAATGGCCTGAAGCAGAGCTGATCATGCCTGCTTGACTGTCTGAGGTCCCTTCCAAAGCTATGACTTCATGTCATGGTGTTTTCTAGACATGGTGCTGAAAGAAAAGCTTATCAATGATGCAGTGGATTCCCATGTAACTCAGCTCACTTGCTGATACAGATCAACTTCCTATCATCCCATAAAAGGAATCAAACCTCTTATGAAACAGCCTGGGATCACCAGGTAGAGTAGCAAATGCTGCCATTTCCCTCCAGAGAGAAGCTAACACTTTCAAGATATACTATGCTTGTGCTAGGACAGTCTCATTGTGCTTATGTGCTTTGGGTTGTGACTAAATTCTGGTGATTTATATTTACAGATGCAAACTTACGGGGATCCCATTGATGCCTTGAAATCCTGGCACTCCCATTGGGCCCTGAAGAAAAAGAGTACACGTTGTATTTCACTTCATCAACCGTGTATTCACTTACCTGTGACATACTTTTCACTCCAACATTTTTGGTCATGGACTTTAGCTTTCAGGAGCAGACTTTCCCATGCAGATTCTCTCTGACCACAGAGGTCAGTGAAGATAGGAACAGAGCATCTGGGCTTGACTGGATGCCAAATGAGTGTTTCAGGAATGTTTTAATCAGGCAATTTAAAGTAAAATATAATCTCCTACTGCACATCTGGGGAAAATAAGATGCCAGGAAAATAAACAATCCAGTGTAAGCTTAACTCTCAGTGTCACACTTGACCTTCCAAGATTTTCAACAGGACTTAATGGGGTTCTCTGCCTATGCTTGGATAGTACCACCCAGAGATAGGCAGACCACCGTACTATCTTCAGACCACCCCTGGCTGAGTTGCAAGTAATTATCACTTTGTTGGTTCTACTGCTCTGCTCTGGATAGTAGCAAAACAGACTGTGTAAGCTGAATATCAAGCTTTAAACTCTTGCTTTGGAAAGGTAAAGGTATTGCTTCCATGAGGGATAAAAAGACAGAATCCTACTGCATGTTGGCATTGTGTTATGTATCCATTTCAGTGGACAGAAACAGCAGTTCTGGAGCAAATAAGGCTTTTCTTCAGTGCAAGGAAATTGGTTCCAATTGTTAGTTAAAGGCCAATTCCTATCCCAAGTTTCTGTAAGTTCCAAAGTCTGGTTCAATGGTTTCAGTTTTATCTGCTAGAATTATGAAAATGATATCACCTCTATCAGGTCTTAGTCCTTGTTTTGACTCCTCCATTGCCTCTCAGGTGAATGCAACACCAACATTCCTTGTCACCACTTCCAGTTTACGTGGTTCTTTAACTTATGAGAAAGGGTAACAGAACTCCAAGGTGTTAACTAATATTAAACGAGAAGAGGGTGTAACTACAGCATATGAAAGTACAGTTAACTAGTTACATCGAGCTAGCTCACCTATCGGTAGCTGGGAAAATAGGGCAGACAAACTTTACTCTGCAGATCCTGGTAAGGAAACCTGGTAGAATCTGTCTTATTTGCACACGTGACCTGAGGACCTTGCATCAAGTAGATGATAAGATGCTCTGGAATAGTTCCAGAATGCAAGCCCTTGTCCTGATGACCCAGATGTCCTTCAGATTTTAGAAACCATGCACAGCATGCAGGACTTCCTCTGTCTTTGAAGCTTTCAAGCTGTTGTCCTTGAAACACTCCATTTGTCCAACCGCACAGGCATGGGAGTAAGAATCTCATCCCAGTCCTTGCATCAGACAATATCAGACTTTCTCATTTTACAATTCATTACACAACCTCTGCCGGGGTCTGTGGTGGGAGCAGATACGTGGCTCCAGCCTATGCGGTGGGACATAACGAGTCTTCTGCATGCAACCCAAAACTCATGATCAGACACGCCTGGTGCACAATGTCCTGCTCACAATGTAAATTTTCCTTAAGATGAACTACCCTTATGTAGCCACTCTTTATTACCAGAAGTATTTGTTCATACTTCCATTCATTTTTTTGCCTAGCTCCAAACTCCTCTTTTCATATTTCCTTCCTAAGAAGAGACAGCAGAATAGATCTGAAAGGCATTAAGACGTTTCTGTTTGCTGTTCTGCCCATTCTTGCACACTGCATTATTTGATACCCACACCTTAAAGATTATTCCATTTAATATGACATAGTTTATAATACTCTTTCTGTTATGAATAACTTTGGACCTGCAAAACTGAATTGCAGGTTTCACTTAGTACCCATTCCTTTGCTAGATGATAACTCAGGATGTCCTACACATGAACCAGCTCCAGTTCTCTGCACGTAGCATTAACAACACCCATCTATCCCTGGGCATGTGAAGTGAAAGACTATTTGCAACAGCAATGCTCATTTGGTGATGGTTCATCTGCCAGGATGAGTAAGTGTACAGCAGCTTTAGGAACCATGTTCTCATTCAAAAATAAAAGCAGGGATTCTCTGAAGATACCAGTGAAATACTGCTGTGTTCTTACCTCAGGGCACATAGTCCAAGATTATCTTTATTCAGTCAAAAATATATACAAGGCCACAGAGGTATTGCAAGGTCAGATAAGCCTCTGTTGATCCTACCTTGTCACCTTTATGTCCAGCTGGTCCAGGGGGGCCCACTGCTCCTCTCTCACCTTTTCCTCCTGGCAAACCTTCTGGGCCAGTAAATCCAGGTGCACCTATCGGTCCTTGAAGGCCAATCGGTCCTGGTCGACCCTAATAACAAGAAAACAGTAAGTCAGTGCATGGTGTTCACAAACTCCTTTGCAATTACTCCATTCAACTCATCTTTAATGCAATTTGGTACCTCTCAGGAAAGTGAGAACATCCTAAAGTTTTCCCTGTACGTTCTCAGATAAAGCTTTCAGAGGCTATTTCAGGCAAGTCACGAGTAACAGTAAGAAATCCCCCCTTTTTCCTGGAAGATTTATTATTGCCCATATTGCTGTAGGAAGGAACAGGGGAAGACGACAGTGTTTTGAGATCAAATTGGCTGCTGCTACTTGAGTTTGCACCTCTATTCCCAAGCTGCGTAGTACAAAAAGATCTTGCCTATACTTTAGATCCAGCACAACAAAAAAGTAACACAAGGTGCAAGAAGTGCATTGGACACAAGCAGCCAGCAAACACACTTTTGAGTATTTGAGACTGGTACAATGGTTGGCTCAAGGCTGGGGCTGATTCCAACTGTCCTCTCCTGGTTGCCTTACAGCTGGGGCGTGGGTTTGGACTCCCTGAGCACAAAAAGAAGGGTGCAATGACTGAGCAGTGCCCGGAGGTGGCAGCCTTTTCTACAACTGCAGAGGCTCATAGGGGAGTGATGAGCTCTTACTGTTCTATCAGTACATGGATGTGCAGGGCAGTTGGGTACTTGCTCCCAAAACAGGCTAAGGTTTAAAAAGAAACTGCTGTAGGTGCTTTACTTTTTCTTATCCTCAGGAGCTGCCTCTTGGCAGCTGAACGCTTTACACAGAGCTTTTTGTAAACATTTCTGCACTTCCTATTTGGTTCCTTTTGAAAGAATCTGAAAGAGATCCACAGAGCCTAAGGTCCCAGACTGGCAGTAGAAAATGGCAGCTTAGGGCTATGCTTTCTATTGGCAAGACAGTGGAACACATGAAGTTATCCATGCAGAGAATCAAACTTTCACACTGAAAGATACAGAATGGAGGAGGAAGTTAAAGAACCCCAAATCTCCCTCCTTTCAACCCTCCTCTACGCTCATGCCCATGGTAGTGTGTTCCCATTCTCTTTCCCTAACTCCTTTAACCAGCAGAAGGAATGCAGCTCCCTGCTGCAAGTGTTCTGGTAATCTCAGCTGGAGGCATACACAGTCCTGACTCCACGAGTTGGCAGGTGAAAGGCTTTAGAGTGAATTTAAAAATGCATTGTTACACGGTGATAATCAAACAAAATGAAACAAACAGTAACTGATCTTAAAAATTCTTTTTCCAGGATAATTTTTAGTACTTATTCAGGCTAAACCATTTTATCCCATATTCCATGTTTCTTCGCTACTGAAGCAGCTATTTTCCTAGCGTCACTCTTGCTGTTGTGACTGTTTCATCCTGGCCTTTTAACAGAGGTCAAGTGCATGTGTTATACTTCATATCTTTTCTGCCTAGACACTGTCCATGCTGTGCCCTTCCAGAGGCACAGATTCCCATCTGAAAAGGCTTTTCTGTTGATTATTTTTAGCTTTCTTCACTCTGGGTTAATCATCAATGGAATCCTTTATATTGGGAACCATGGGATCATAACATTAATCCCCCCAAATCTTCAGTGGTCCTTGACAACCATACACAACAAGGAACATGTTACGTAAATCACATGCAATGCTCTCACTTTCAGTCTTAGTTTTAACTTTTTAATTTCCCCCAGTCACAAGCTACTCAGAGTCTTTCAGGCAACATCTCACTTACAAGACATGGGTTGTGGACTGTTCACCTTAAGACAATACAGCAGGGGAGAGACATACCCTAAAAATGGGCATGTTAGTGTTATAACCAGCCACCACTCACACAAGCAACAGCATCCAAAAGTGCACCACGGTTTCTAGAGGAAAAAATGCTGTGAATTCCTCACTTGTTTGACTTGCTAACACTTCGGTATTCAATTAGTTTGATTGCCTGGTTAACAACAGTGCCTTGCGATGACTGGAACTGAGAGGAATTAATGTTTTAGGAGGCTTTTGTTGTGCTCTGCTGAAGGTCACTTTGAGAAATATATCTAGATGAGACAGCAAAGACCAGTAACTACAAGCTCTGCAGCTCTCTGACAGAGGAATTAAGCGTGCTCTCTGATTTCAGGTCCCCTAGGTAAAAAGCTCTCTTTTGCAATAGTGCCCTACAAGAAAGATTCTAACAGCACTTGAAGATTCTGTCCAGTGCCTCAGAGTGTCACTAAACCATAAAGACACAGTAAAGTGCTTCTAATCTCTCTGGTAATGTGATTATGCCATGATAATCAGGCTCTCAAGAATTCCTACTGTTTCTTTTGAAGTCTCTGTGGATGGAAATCATGTTTTCTATGCTGAAACAAAGGACTTGCCTCCACTGCTAAAAACGCAGCATTTTTCGTCACTCAGTAGCACTCCCATGAACTGTCCCAACATAAAAGCATTATAAGGAGCAGGCCCCGTGGTGTGCAGGAGCAATCCCAGGGTAAAAGCACAATGCCAATGAAGACTCAGGTTTTACCACAAGGTAAACTTAGAGGGTTCAACACCAGGTGGAGCTACTGTTTGACCTAAGTGAGCTTACCCTGTGGGTAAAAGAGTCTTAATATTTACTGGGCTTTGGCATCAGGATTGATCTTACTTATCCAAAGGATGAAAAGAATAAAACATCTCTTAGAAGTGAAGAAATGCTTCAACATAAAATGTGGATTGCATCAAGCAGAAACTACAGTGAATCAACACAGCTCCCTGTTTTTATTGTTCAATATATACAGAGAGAGTCTGGTAGCCTGTAAAAAAGCCATTAGTAACTAATGCAAATGGTATCATTTTGGTTTCCTGGCTGTGTGACAGGGAAATTATAGAATGCTCCTAACAGCAAGCAAGGCCAAAGTCTATGAAATTACTGCAACTGGTGAATATCTTCTCAAATGCCCACTAGAATTTCATATATTTGAATAGCATGACCTGCATTCTCGAACCTATTTGTGCATATTACACAAGAAGCACTAAATGAGCCGCCTGCCTCCCTGTAATGAATACAACACTGGCAAAAAATTGCATTATTTCTTGATACACCGTGATGCTTCCATAGATAATTTCAGGACTTTGACCGAGTTTGTGCCACAAGTTCCATGTGAGTCATACACATCTCTGTTACACACATTAAAAACACAGCCATGTCTCAGACATTCAGGTTTCCATTCTCAGTGTGTGGTAACCAAGAGGGAAAAATGGCAGGGACAGACACCTCCCACTGCTTCTGAATCACCACACTGCAGAGAGCAGTAAAACAAAACAGTCTGAAAACGTAATTTGACGACAGTGTCTTTCAAGATGGAAAAGGTTCTGCAACATGTGCCGCCTTCCCTTCACCCTTTTAATTCATCTGCATCCCAGGGTGTCATGGGGAAAGGCCAGTGAGGTGGGTAACGATGGGGCCTCTCTACTGCTACACAATCAAACACATCACAGCTTCTCTACTGTCTCTACCCCTTTGCCAACTCTAATGCCCCACATAAAATTTCGCCCACTGAAGCAGAGCTGCTACACATAGCACTGCAAATTCCAAACATTCTTTTTTTCCCCATTGCCTCTGTGAGCCTGGAGAATTAAGCATAAATCTATTTGGTTTATCGCTGTGCAAAGGAACACACGTGGCAGTGGTATGGAACCACCGGACATGCCCCTTATTTCAGTGGCAAGAAAGAACACAAGTGCTTGCTTACTTCGGGGCCAGTAACTAAGTAACTAAGAACAATACAGGTAAGGTAGAACTGATCCCTGCTTCAGTTAGCAAATGTGTAGACTGCCATATTTCAAGCAGCGAAGCATTACTATTATTTTTCTAAGCAAAATTATGGTCAGTTATATGAAGAGAGCAACAATTTAAAGATGCTCGTGTTTCCTCAAACTAACACACAGTTCCTTCTCTATGAGAATTCAGTGACGAATTACTTCACAAGAAATTCCTTGCAGTCTGAAGAATCTTATATTCAGTTGATTAGATTAAGGCAAACCAAAGAGCCAAGCGTTGAATTACTATGGCCCTAAAAAAATCTATATTCTCATGTACTGCATACACTAAGCAGCATGCAGCCTGAAACTTGGAAGGAAGATCTATGTACCCAATTTGTACAGGATAGCCCATACAACAGATGGATCCTTCAAGATGCTTTTTCATGCAGACAAATGCCATTACCCACTTAAATTATGGCCATTCTCTCTGATCAGGGTTGCCATGGTACGAAAGACTGAACTCAGATAAAGTGTCTACCAGTGCAAAGCCGCAGGTCCATTAGAGAGTAGCATGACCTTGGGCTAACCACTTCTTTCCTCCACCATTTCCTCCCTTCTCTCTTCCATCTGCCCTGCTTTAGCTGCAAGATTCCTGCAGCAGTGGTTATCTCCTGCTGGATAGACAGTGCCTAGCTCAAGAGAGTCCTGGTCTCAGCTGGGGCCCCACGGTTCTACTGTAACAATTACTGATGGAAAACCCTGCACTATTCCCCTAAATTACAGGTCAGGTGTCCAGTGCCCTGCTCACATTCCTGAGTAAGTAATTATTTTCCCTACTGAAAAATGCTTTGTACTTTTAAAGAAAATTATTATTCAGTTTTTCCTCTAAGAAGTTAGGGAAGGTCTTGTTCAAAATGGCTGCTTTTTTTTTTTTCCTGTCATATAATTTACGGTTCCTCTACACAGCTTTTTACCCACACAGCATGAGATGAATACACAAAACTGTATATGCACACAGAAATAATGGACCGGAAAAACCATCCCGTGCAACAATCCTATTACATTCAGCACCTTCCCCAAAATCTTCTTTGATGTTCTCTGTTTTCTAAGAAAACAGATCAGGGTACTAATTTGGTTTTAAATTTATTTTTAAGGACAGAGACAAGTTTTCCTTCGATACCATAATTCATTTCAGGAGTTCGCTGTTTATGCGAAGCAGCGCTTGGCATGCTCACACTGCAGACTGCCAAGGCTGCCCTGGTCATCTCAGGGGCAATCTTTTAACGTAGTAATGAGCAACTGCAGCCTGTTCTCAGAGTGATTTCCAATTTTAGTTCATGTGATAAACTCCATTTTCAAAAGATACTTCTGTTATTTCCACTAAGCATCACCAGACATGACCACAAGTAGAAAAGGTAGGTCAATATACACGTATATGTATATATGGTTAAATGTACATATATATGTATATATAACTGCTTAAAAAAAAAAAATCAATGAAATTTGATTCAATAAACCATTTGCTTTCTGAATCCTGTACTTCAGTAACATAAAGTTGCAATGGAAGATTTACCACATTATAAATACAGAAAGAACTGCATATAAACCCTGGACATCTTTATTTTTAAGTATCATTTTTAAATTAGATATTTAAATCTCTGAAAAGTTCTTTAGAATGCTCAGTTTCCAGTTAAAAACTTTCATGGAACATCCTGATCCAATCAATTCCACATATTTGCTATTTCTATTTATAGCACACAAAGAGACCACATACTGTCGTCTTTTTCCCCACCACAGACAATGCCAGGAGTGACTCAGTGTTAAATCTAAGCAATTATTCCAGCATATACTTCATAACCTTTAAAGAAACTACTTTTTCAAGAAAACATAAGAGTCAAAAAGGATAACTTTAAGTCTGATTGCTTTTTTGTTTGATGTACAGAAACATCTAAGACAGATAAGAAAGTAAGAGCATGTGGAAAAGCCCCAGGCCACAGAGAGCACAGATAACATGAAAGTAACTGCGAGTCATTTGTGGGTTGTAACATCCATGTGAGATGCACTGGCTGGGCAAGAGCCTTCCAGTGCTGCACTCCAGAGAGAAGGGGATCCATGAGCATCGCTGTGTGGCACACAGAACGACAGGCACTATAGAAATATAAAGGTATTTTTTGTGGGGATATTTGAAGTAAAGAACAAGCAGCAGGATTCACAAAGCATAGTTATGACTTATATTGTAGTTCAGTTAAATTAATAACTGTTGTATGAAAATTATGAATTAAAGCTTCTTTTTAAGGCACTATGCTATATATTCTAATGACACATGCCTCTTCATGACGATCACTCAGAAATATGCCGTTATTTCAGCAGAAACTGTGTGAAACAGTTATTGTGGCTTGCAGCAAGTTAGATACTGATGACCTGTGTCCCAGGTATCACAGCAGCAGAGGTGATCACCCCGGAATCCCCAGCTCACCCACTGTTTGTTTAAGCTAATCGGCGATGAGGCCCAGGTGATACATGGTCATCTGAGATGAACTTTTCACTACTTGCCATGGCAAAAGGTTTTTCTGCCAGCTTGGTTGACACCTCGAGGGCCTTTTTGTGTTTTACTAGGTTCATACACTAATGGAGAGCAATTCATGCAGGCAGCACACAAGGCTAACAACTCGCTCTGCTCCTCTGAAATCACACACATGTTTAAGCCTGACTTAGAGGCAGCTGGGGAAATGAGGCATGAAGGAGGAGGTGAGCACCAGCAGGCAGGAACAGCTCCCACACCTCATGGGGCTCTGGCATTACATTACCCTCATCAACATTCCAAAAAACAGGGCTTGTATTAAAAGGATGGATTACACAATTATGAAATCTGTGCAAAAAATGCTGCAGCAAGCGAGGTCTGACTGACTTCAATTTCCTTATGAACTAAGCATTTTTTGATTTAACAAAAGGCCACAGTACAGCCAAAGGTTTGAGTGCTTTATGAGATTTTATGGTCTTTTGCAACCTCAGTTCATATTCTCTCCCTCAAGTCTTTGGTGCCTAATCTCTAAAAAATGTTCTAGAAAGCCTTTACAGTTCCCGGACCTGTTCACATAGGACAGCAGCTGTCATAACATTTTCCTGCCCTTAACTGAGGGAAGGGCACTTGTGAATATTGTGTACATCTCTCGACAGCAGCACAAGTCCCAGGCTGAATTTTAGCACAAAAGAATTAGTTCTTTCAGGAGAAAACACAGGGTTTCTCTAGGAGCTCTTTCCATTTCCCTGATGGCTGTACAGGAAAGCAGACAAGGCAGCACAGGAAAAGCATTCTTTCCCCAGTGTGCACAAGTTGGCCCTGGTGAAAGCACGGCAGTAGGAAACAACCAAATGACAGCTCCTCAGCTGTCAGTCCCCAAAGAGGAGATAGGGCGAATGAGAAGGGAGGGTCAAAGCCTGGCTTTGCTTGCAGGGCTTTTCTCTAACCCCAATGATCTGCAGATGCCACTGGCTCTTATCATCAACTATTTTTTGGCCCTTACAGGCCAGTAAAGCCTTTTAAAGTGGTGCAGAACAGCAGGTATCTACATCTAGATGGTCTGCTCTAACAAAGGATCAGCAACTGGTTATGATTAGTTTTCACATTTACTGAAAACTGTGCGAATTGAAAGAATAATTAAAATTGCTTCATTCTTGAGTAACCCATAGCGCTATGCTACACGCCAGCATAACCCGTAATGGAGAGCTGCCCACAATTACACCCAGCTTCACTTTGTTTCATCTCCTTCAGCCATACATCCTTACTTATAGAATCATAGAATCATAGAATAGTTAGGGTTGGAAAGGACCTTAAGATCATCCACTTCCAGCCCCCTTGCCATGGGCAGGGACACCTCACACTAAACCATGGCACCCAAGGCTCTGTCCAACCTGGCCTTGAACACTGCCAGGGATGGAGCATTACTTTTATTACCGTCAGAAATACTTTGCAGTCTGCTTTTACATTTTGTGTTTGAAGTTGTCTCTTACTCACTAACTTGTTTCAATCAAGACAATCAAATGGGATCACTTCATTTGATCTCATATTTTAAATGTTTCTCTCTGTTGCTTTTCACATGATAAACAATGAGGATGAGCTTCAGACACACACTGGGGTTTATTAAGTTTATACAATTTCCAGTACCCAGCTACAGGCCTTGCAGTACATACTGTTTGTATATATATGTAAACACAATATATATGTGTGTGTAGACATATTGCCTATCCAACAAATTTACTAAGATCAAGCAAACTATTTTTCATAAACCATTTATATGAGTCCTATATAACTCATTCCTGAGGATGATAACACATTAGTTATAGATGTTAGACAAGTTCCTTGGGGAAAACTGATATTGAATCACAGTGATTTCATGGGCAGTCACATCAAGACCTCTGCCCATCAAACTACAGCTTCCAACTCTCCTTCACATACACCCTCCAACACACAACTGTTTCAGGGATCTGCTACGGGCTCAGGAGGAAGGAAGAGCAGGCACTGTTGTGTTGTTTTCCCTTCCACTTATCCCTAGCACCCTGCAGAACAAACCAAACCAGCCCAATGTGTTTCTAAAGAACCGTTTAAGTGAACATCTACAATGACCATTTTGCTACCTCCCCCTCTGGCTGGCATTTCCAAGCCGCCTTCCTCATGGATTCAAGTGACAGAAGATTCATTGTTGCAAAAAAATGTTGTCAGTAGAAAATTAGCTGTATTAAGTAGTGTACTGAATAAGTGAAATCTTGCCAGTGTCAGGCCTGTTAAGACTATTAAAGGGACATTGTATCTAGAAAGGCAGGGAGGGTTCAGCCACATGCTGAAGCCAAACAGACTCCAAACCTCCCCAGGCTCTGCTGCGTCCAGATCTGTTAATTTGCTTTGGGCTCCTCTCCAGTTCTCTCTTTTACAACAAGTCCAATTTTTATATTCCTAATTCCCCTTGCAAGCAAAGGCTGTGAAAAGTTAGCGTTTCCTCAGACACAGAACAGGGATGTGCACAAGGAGCAGATCCAGTGGGAAGACACTGCCCATACCAGCGTTTCCTAATAAATGTATTCCTTAGCAGATAGGATGGTTTGGTCTTCCCTGCTGCACTAAGGGGCACAGCTGCTGACTTCCATGCATCCCACAAAGGCACTGGCTATGACAGTCCAGGCTGTGCGCTGGGAATGTGACAACTGAACCCTACAAGAAGGAAAGCAGCATGAGGAACTTTAACTTCTCAGTGGACAACTCACTCTCCTTACATACAGAAATCTATCAGCCTCTATAGTACCAAACAAAAGCTGTGGGATTTTGAAAAGGAAGGAAGATAAGTGGGAAATGGTGTTAAAAAGCTCAAAAGTACCTCTCCACTGGCTCACAATTTCTAATACTACATTATACCTGCATTTGACTACTTCTCCCTTTCTGCCTGAGAACTGGAAATCAACCACAGCCAAGACATATCCTGCTCCCCCAATAACTCAGAGATAAGGAGCAGACCCAGAAGTGTGAAATGAAGAGACAATGGAGTTACGGAAGCCCCTTCTGCTCTATGGATAATACAGAGAGCTTTCCATTTCCCTTATGCTGTAGGAACAGCATCCTCTTGCACCAGAACTTCCCCAAATGTGGCATTCAAGCAGAAAAGAAAGGAACAGCAATGAAGAAACCAGTAATGAAAAAAATAAAAAAACCTTTGAGGTTTCCATGCATGGGCACAGTTACAGAGCTCTTATAATCACCTCCCATGACGTCCTCTTGGCCTTTCTAAAGGGCCTTATGCTAGAGACAAAAAGTAGTTCATGATTTTCACTTCATTGCAGTTTCAGCTACAGATAAGCTATTCCCAGCTTTAGTTTATATCAGCACCTAAACTAAGTTCCCAGTCTATTTAAATCTGGGCGCTTACCCGGGGGAACTCATTTCCACAAGATGCTTTGAAGGCCAGCAATTTAGGAGTATTTTTATAAGAACAGTCACAAAGAGGGGAAGAAGATGGAGATGTACAAGAAGAGTTGCAAAAAGTCAGTTAAATACTTCTAGCAAAGATTTAATGCTTCATGCACTTCTAGAGACAAACCACCCACTGAACAACAAGAGCCAGGAAGAAGTTCAAGGGTACCAGCCTTTAGGACAATTATTTCATGCTCACCAGCTGGGTCGTTTGCTAAGCACTGGAGTGGAAAAGCAGGATCCTGCCCTAGTTTTCGTATGGGCTAGCAATAGCAATATTCCCTCTCTTCAGGCAATTGTAGACTCCAGTCTGGAGTGTGCAGCCTGAGCTAGGCTCATCCATTCCCAGATTCTGTGATGTCAAATCAAATCCATTTTTTAAATTAAAGGGCTGGAAGGGTTTGCTCATTCAAAGAAAAGTCATGTAATAAAGTATCTATTTACTTCGCATACATTCAAAAACCTCCACAATGCTTTCTGCCAGGCAAAGACTTTCAATCTGAAGGGGATACTTGGACAGCCAAGAAACACTCGGCTCATCACAGCTACAGAAAAGAGTCTTGTCTTTTTTTCCAAAGGCTGTGTTAATTTCCACTTGATTTCTGCTTTGAAGGTGGCTCTCAACAAACCGGATCAGCAAACCGGTAACTGGCAATGTTGGACCTGCGGGTTATCTGAACAGATTATAGCAAAAAAATGGCTAGCTGGAATCTGAGCAAAAAGGGCTGATGTAGTGTATGACACAGCGAGCAACAACTTCTCTCAAGGAATCGTAACTGAGGAGATATCATGATATCATGTTAATTTGCAATTAGCAACTGCAGCTCTGTTGCTCCCCTAGTTTACATACTTCTCATGGAAGCTTCCTATGCTGCTGTCAACCTTTTCACTGTATTCCAGCTAAAGCAGAAAAACCTATCTTGGTTTGAATTCTGAAAAATTATCAACTAAGAAAACAACCTTCATATGTAACAGCTTGCCTTTGGATTTCATTGAAGTTGCTCAAGCTTTTCTTATTACTCTTTGCCTACCAGCAGATATTCTAGCTGGTAACGTGGCTATTTATATTAGAGTGATATTAGTCTGACTGCATTTCATATATTGAGGTGAGCTGGTTGCAGAAAATAATACTAACTATAATAGCACAGGTTTATTTTAGTATTTGCAATAAAACACAGCTGTGATTTTTCAGGTGGTAGCTAACATGATAAATAAGAAAGAGGACTTTCTAAATGTTTGTCATGGTGTTCTCTGTTTCTGCAGAATGTCAAGTGAATCATTAGAATGGGAACAATAGAGATTTGGATCACAAGTGTAACATTGGCATTCTAAAAGCAGTTTTAAATGCATGCCTGTATCCATTCGTGTCTTCCAGAGTTTCTCTCAATTTGTCTGAAGTTCCTGAAAGAACATGCTTATAAGATGCTGAGATAGCTGAGTTTAAAATCTGAACCTTTCCTCTAGCTTAGCTCGCAATCCAAGTCACAGCCTAACCTATTCTGGACCATGATCTTAAGACTACTTTTTGGCTCCCTTTCATCATACTGGATTTTTCTATTATTTTTCTAATCTAATTATTCTATTGAATTTCACCGTTACACAGAAAATGTGTATGTGTGAATTGCCATAAGCAGTGTTCCAGAAAATGATCTTGGCTTTTTTTCCTTTGTTCTGACTGATGTATTACTTACATCCCTTCCCTGTCCAGTATCCGGCCTTTGTGCTGTTACAACCAAATTTAAGTACTTAGTACAATGTAATGCTGAAACAAAGTCTGAACATGGTGTAAGATCTGCGCAGAACAGAGCTACTTCTAAGGCCTACTGACGTATCATGTATTAACATTATTCATCTGGTGAACAAAGTAAGCCTTTTTGTAAAAGAAAAAAACAATCAAAACAACAAAAACCCCATCTAAAACATACATCTCTACACATCTAAACCCCTCCATTTTAGTCACCAGACCATGTTCCACATCCTAAACATTCTGTTTACAAGACTGAAACACGGCAAAAGTTCTCATTATCCACTAAGGTCATTCAGCCCCAGAGGATGCTTCTAGTTAGAAGGCAGGCGGGGAAAGTAGGCCATTCACAGATCTGTCCAGGAAGGGGTCAGTGGTGAACAATAGATTCTCTGCAAGCAGTTTCCCCTACATTTTGCCTCCCATAGCCCTCCCAGCATGTTCCTGGCACTTCAGAAAGGTCTGAGCGGTTTTCCTTGCACAGCATTCCGCTAAAAACAAAATTATCTGTTGGACCAGATAATACTAGTCAAGATTTAAAACTCAGATGGGAACCATTTGCTTATGCAAGATAGCAGATTTAGAACAAAATCTCTTCCCAGAGACCTGCTACACAGCAGAGCCGAGGGGAGTTTTGCAAACATGCAAACAATTCACTTGAAAGGGGGGAAAAATGGAGTCTGTGAATTCTCATCTACACATTGCTTGGAAATATACAGACCAAAGCAGGAGTGGAAGGTAGTAGAGGCCTGCAAATCTACAAACGTAACATTTGGCAGCATTCCAGTTCTCTCTAGAGGTTTAAACAGAGCAGGTCCAGGCAAAATTTTACTGCAGTGCCTGATAACAAGAAGCGCCAGTCAGTCAGGGGCTGCTTTACAAGGCAGCGCAGGAGAATAACTGCAGTTGGTAAGAATAACTTCAAACCAAAGTCAGGGAGAGAGCAAAAAGAGAGGATTTTTCATTTCTCCTAATAAGTGTTGTATATTGGTCAAGATAAGGACGGAAATGAACTCTTCACCTAATTGAATTCCCACTGGCTAAGGTATATAGAATAAATGATTAATTCCAATGTTGCTTGTCATCACATAAATTGTATGTTTAAGTCTTTGGACATTTACTACGTGGCTGTATTAACACTCCAAAAAGCTTCATTCATTTGTTGGTATAAATCACACTTCCAGTCTGCTTAATCTTTGACAGACAGGTCTCATTGTCCCCAAAATCCCTTGCTACACAATACAACAAAGGCTGAAATGACTCTGTAGGCCTGCCCTGCTACCCACACTGCTCTGCGCTTCCTGCCCATATATCCCTGGAATTCATGACCATGCAGATTACTAAATTACACACTAGGCCAGGGATTAAGCATAGCTCTTTGTATGGGAGCATCTGAGGTCTGGAAGAAGATTTTACCTGTCACGGTCTGTGCTCATTGGGCCTTGATGAGAGACAGAAGGAAGCAGTGCTGCAGAAGATCACAAACACTGGGGTGTGATAATCAGCGATCTGTATATGATGGCAGGATAACCGCATTGGTGCTGTCCTGTACACAGGTCTAGGGAGCTTTAGGCAGACAATAACCAGCCCACTACTTCCAAAGCAGTTCAGCAGCTTCTTCCCTCTTAAAATAAAAGGAGAAAACGTTCCCTGTTCTGACAGACCACAATCCAGATAATGGCCCTCACTGTACCCAAGCAGAACTGAAATGTATCCTGCTGTTAAGCAAACATACCAACAAGCCAAAGGGAGGCCTATGGTAGCTCATCAGTTGTTTAAAATTAGCTGCTAATCAAAGCTGGAATTGCTTCTGATTGCTTTCAGAATGCTTAAGAGTTATGTATCTGAAAGGAAAAATAAAACCACAGAAAAAAAGGCCTCAAATAACAGCATGAATTTAAATACCTCAAGGATATCAAATAAGTTTTATCTGTATATACATACAAAAGTCATGCTGCTTCTCACTTGAAAAATCAGAAGCCTTTGGTAGGCCTTATTCTTGATGTCTATATAGGACAGAGGAGAGTTGCCTTCACTCTGTTGTAACTTAGAGATGGCTGGCATCTGCAAGCTTTGGCTAAGTCTGTTTAGAAGTTCGGTAGTTAGAATTACTGCAGCCAGGACAGTATAATGATGGAAATTGGACAAATCTGTAGACAGAGACAGCACATTTTACAAAAACCAGTGTCTTGTCTTTTTTTCTTTTTCACTTAAAGATAGTAGGTGCTACCATCTTGTTTGCATGTATATTCTTCATTTCAAACAGCAAATACATCTTTTAGTTTTTATTAGTTACACTGATGTAGCCATACTGGTCTGAAAGATGATATTGCATTTCTCATTGTATTTTGCACTCATTTAGAGTGAACAAGAATTATCTAAGGCCTGAGAGATACAAAGTTCACAACACAGTCACTTTTATGGGTTTGTTTCAGACAGCAAACTCTGCTAACAAAATATACCAAATGGGACCAGTGCCCCACAAGGCAGCGATGCTTACTGCATCAAAGAGTATCTTTGATGCAATATCATCTTATTGCATCAAAGAGTAGTGTTACTACATGCCAACGTGATGACACGTCATTTTAGAGCAACCAAACTGCCTCACATCTGCAAACAGCCTCCCAGCAGCTCATGAAAGAATTGCAGCCCCCCAGAAACCCTGGGAGGACAAGCACTGGAAGCGGATCTGGTCTGCACAGACTCAGCAGGACTCTTTGGAAGTTGCTGCCAGTGCTCCTTTTGCAGCCAGAACAGCCACTGTTGAGCTACACAAAGTACACTAAGCCCTTTCCCTAGAGCCACCAGCTAGGGAACAGTCATTAGACTGCTATTTGAGAAAAACAAGCAAAGCATACTTTAAATGAACAGAGAAAAAAATGAATCCTCTATTGATCAACTGCTGCAAACCGGCTTTGTATTTCCCTTGTTCATTAAGTGCCTCCAATTTCAGTTAAACCACAGCTATTTGCACTAGTGTTTTTATACAGGGGATTTTTTTAAAGCCTCACACCATGCTGTATCTGCATGTGCAATAAACTGTGCCCTCAGCCACACATGTACACACCAGCCCCCTTCAGACACCAGACTGAGCTGCTCATAACCCTTGTAGGTATTTAGAATGGCCTATCTTTTAGCCAGCAAGAACAGCCAAACAGTGAATATGAGTTACTGCCTCCAGACAGTATCTGGATCTCTCAATAAATATTTGCTTCTGTGGAGTTTTGGATGATATGAAGACTCCAGCGTCTTCTCAACAGCATCAAACCAGACACATACAGCTTCAGTGAAGTCCCACCCTGATGTCAGAGGAAGAACACAAGGGAAGCCCATAAAAGTCAACAGTTCTACACATATGGTAAGGTGAAGTTTTGTCTCAACTTGTGCTAAGGAAATAGCCTGTGTCCTTGCTCCCATCATGAAACTAAGCACTGTGGATACACATGGGAGACCCCCGCTAGTTGGTTTTTACGTGAACCTGGTTGCCACCTCCCTGCTTTTACTGTCGCTCCAAATGATAAAGCCAAGAAAACAACATACAAATGCTGACTGGCAGTTTCACACATGGTCATGGGAAAGGCAGGCTGCAGAGCCATGGTTTCATTTTCCCAGCCCTCAGAGAGGACATGCCCAAGCACAGGACCTGCGTCCTGAACACTGGGATTTTACTTGAGTCTCAAAAGAGGCATTGTCTTCTCTTTGCTTTCCAGAAACAGATTTTTTCTATTGACACAAGTAACACTGCAGTGCAAAAGCTCTTATCTGTCAACTGGAATACCAGTGATTCTATCTTGGGAAAGTGAAATTCAACTATCCCAAAACTACATCTTTGCTAAATAAATAAAGGAAAAGAAAAATACATTGTCTTTGTGTAATTGGATGCTACAGCAAGTGGGGAAGAAATCTGGGACTACTACTTGTTTGGTCATGATTTACCAGTATCAAATCAATGTTATTTAGTTTGATAGTTATTTTCCATCGCTACACCACTCTAGCATTAACAGCCACCCTGTATTTGTTAAGGAAACAACTAACCCTTAACACTGCCCTACTTTACTTTTCCTCTCCACGGAAGCAGTATGTGAAGTGAAGTGCATATCCTTTTCCAAATGTCAGCAGCTTCAAAGGCTTGATTTTTGTCTAAGTATCCCCAAGTCCAGCAGCCTTCCAAGAGAGATAGGATCCCCACCTCTGTTTAGCACTTAGCAGGGCAGTGCTTGCAGAGACAACACTATCTTGAAGATATCTTGCACCACTGACTGTAACTCTACCAAATTATGTCATCTGCATACATTCAGCTACCCAATAAAGGTCAAATTAGTGATCTATCTATCTTTAAATTAAACAAAGGAATGTTAAGACTCAATCCATGCTCTAATGATTACAAATAGCACGTGCCACAGCTTCTTGGGTTCGTTTTATGGTTCCTTAACTCTGCTGAGAGCCTCATGCTCTGAGAGCACACTCACTTTGTCATGGATGGGCAGCTCTACGCTGCTTCACTCCATTCCAAGCTTAGAGTCAGCGCCAGGGTAGAGACCACTTAAACTTACATGCTTGCCTATATCAGACTGTACCAACATACTCTCAGGGTCCTTTTCTGGCTCACGTTTCTTGAGTGTCTTTGTTGCTTGTGGGATCATTTAATTTTAACTACATTGCAGATGTATTAAATGTATCTTTAAACATCCCTATTACATCTGCAGGGAACACCAAGTCCAAATGATCCACGGTTGAAAGCAGATGGATGAAAATCCAGACCTGGCCTCGTGTCCAGCTACAGTTTGGGAGAGTTCCATGGTTTTGTCCCAGCTGTGTGCTTTTCTTCAAAATCAGTACATTTAAGGCTTAGAAGAAAAGTTCTTTGGTGCAGGGCTTTTTTTGTTGTTTATACAAAGTACAACTGATCCTGATGTGTAACTGAGGCCCGAGGCCCTGCTGTACTATAAATATTGAAAACACTCATCAGACCAAAGAAACCAGTGTCTTTGTACAAATGCTCCTTTTTAAAATATGACCCGTTTGGATGGTGTCTTCCAATCCTGCTGCAAGTACTGTTTTACCTCCCACATTAATACAGCTGTTACAGGACAGATATATTTCTAATTTACCGGAATAATCTGATTCTTGCACAGAGATGGTGCAAGTAACCTCTATAGTACTTGCAGTAGTAAGCAAGTTCAGTGCAAGGAAAGAGCAGTCAAGTAACACGTAAGTAAAAAGTAACTGATTTACACAAAATCTCTGCCACAATTCAATTTTCCAGTTAGGTTTGAACACAAAAGTATTGGGAAATTCTGGTATTTTTACACTGATATAACAAGAGAACAGTATTTCAAACAGTGTGTTGCATGGCAAAAACCAGAAAAATAAAGTTAAGCGGTCAATTTGTATCTATACTTTTTGTTTAGACTGGAATACAAATTTTATACAGCCCATACAACTCTTAAATTCTATCCAAACAAATGCAGGGGCAAAGCAGAGTTTTCAAGAATACATACCTACAACTGCAGGTTTTATTTATTTGCAGAACTTGTGCAAAATATTTGGAAATCAATTTAAACATAGGAAGCATTAGCTCAGAAAGACTCACCAGAAAACCGAAGAACATTATTAGTCATAACTACATTTCATTAGTTCTTCACATTGGAAGAATAAGGCTCCTTACTCCTGGAATACTGTGCCTAAGCAAAAAAAGCTAAAATCAAATCAAATGCTATATGTTTAGCAAAAAAAGAGTAAGCCCTACTAGTTCCGACAAGCAAGTGGTGCTTGCTATGGTCTTGGAAGCCCTCCAAAGTTTGTAACTTGAATAGCTAGTTATGCTTAGAAAGAATTAGGGTAGTGAGTTTCTGATATACAGGAACATTTAGTGACATTTAGGAGCAAGCAAAGGGCACTGCATCTTAGAAACGTGCGTAAATTTGTTCAGAGGCAATTTATATTCAAAGCTGCCTAAGACCCCAACCCATTATGCTCAAGAGAAACAGTTAACGTTCCTTTATGCTCCCATTTCATGGCAAAGTGAGCAGGTATGTGCTGGAGGTGAGTGCTGATCAGACAAGCTCTTGCTGGATTTGCAAAACGACTGGACAGCAGCAATGCTTCCAGTGTTGTACAGACTAAGATCAGGGAGCACAGTGAAAAACACCGACAATGACTTCATATTGTATTAGAGAGACTGCTCCCTGGTCCCTCTAATATAATGCACAACCTAGCAAGATTATACATAAATAACCAGCTTTCACTTTGAATAGCTATAGCTTTTGTTCTACACATCACAGAAGATTTTCACTCACACTTCAATAGCTTAAAAAACACTGAGGTTTGTACATGTTTCTTCAAGTAATACAACTGTTACACAGGCAGTCAGCGCTTCAACACGAAGAAACTGGATTGTCCTCTGCAAAGTAAGATCAGGCTTTTTTCTGCTTTCTGTCAGTGAACTATTCTCACACTGGTCTCTACTTCTGGATGTCAGATTCCATACGTATAGTTACACCTAAGATGGAAAAGAAGGCTAGAACTACAGCCTACAGAAGAGGATGCTTTACATATCCAGCACACCCATAACACTGTGGTCCAGGACCCCATTAATGTACTTTTTTCTACATAAACCTAGAGTAGCATCACTGAAGTCAGCCAAGTGACTACTTAATGCTAGCAACTGGTTTTCAGCAGTGTAAAGAACAGACCTCCCACTAAACTCAACCAGGGGAAACTCTGGTATTTCTCTGATACTTCTGATACTTCTCTATCTGAGAAGTGCAGGAATGCAGCAGAACCAGAGTGAAATCAAGCTCTGGTATTCACCGATATTTCGTTAATCACAATTTTGTACTTCTACAACTGATACTTCCCCACTTCAGACACTCCTATCATATACTCGGTAATTCTGTGAGCTCTTAAGCTTTAATTTGGAAAGTTGAAGCAAACTTTCCTTAAGACCTCACTAAACCCCAGGTGTTCTGAGTCTTCCCAATACAACTATACTATGAGGTGCAAAGTAAACAGTCTAGTCCATGTATAAATATTTAATAAGACACTTGCGTCTGGAGCAACATGGAGCTAACTTCGTGTTCCCTATTTATAACGTAAACAGATTAGTTGCATGACACACTGTTAGTACAAACTTTCCTTGACTATAAACATTTGCTGATGTATTTCACCAATAACCTAATGTATAGGAGCAGAGGAAGGACTTGCTCTGAAGCGCGCATGTGGATAAGGTCCAGTTTTGCAGCCTCCTCTCACCTTTTCCTGAAGGTTGTTGAGACAAGTTTCCTGTACAACATGTTCCTTTCTACTGGCAGCAAGGAAAACGACTCCAGATAAAAGTCAACAGCGGACACCAGGAGAAGATGCTGTCGGGCCTCATGTATCCCCACACAAACCAGATGCCACCACACTCATGGTTACTCTGCTTGCTGAAGGACTCACCAGCCCCTTCAAACAAGGACCAACAAGTTTCTTAGAACTGAACAACTTCAAACATGTTCACTAACTGCCTGAAGAAAACTGTTCTGAAGACCTAAGCCTGCAATGTCCTGGTTGCCCCCAGCTTTTGCTCATGACAGCAAGGCTGCCAATAGTATTCCTGGACTTGGGTCTGACAGCAACAGCTAACGCTGAAGATGACACAAGCAGCGTCAGGAGAAGCAGAACATCTTACCTTCCTTCTTGCACAGTCTCCCCTCTCTATGTATTTACATTGCAAGCTTGAATGTCTCTGTACAGCTCTTCTTACTGTTTACAATGCTGAGAACTCACATACTCACGTACCTAAGAGACTCGCACTGCCGACTTCTGCTGAGGGGATGGAAAAGCAGCTAGAAATCCCATGCAAGCATAGAAGTCTGAAAGTATCATAACCCCCTGTTCCCAGTTTACTTTAAATCTGTTCTCAGACCAACATTTCCACAGGTAAAATAAGTATGTGAGGAATTATTTAAACTCCTTGTGGAAGTGAATCAACTTACATTTAACATCCCAGAGGACTATTTTAAGAAATAAGAAGTAGGACAGGCAGAAAGTAAATTATTTACATTACCATGCATCTTGAACAGCCTTAGTAAGCCTCCTTGGGATGGTCATTTGCCATTCAAAAACCAGTTTTTCAATGTGTGTGCCCATCATTCAACTTACTTTCTAAAGTCAGACCAGAAACGTAAAATACAGACTTATCTGGAAGTGCAACTCCCCTTTTATTTATAGAACTTCCATCCTCAAACAGGACCAGGCTCTTTCCTGTGCTAAACTCCATCCATGTGGTCTGCCATTTTAAGTGGCAAACGTATAGACAGATGAACATTGCACTTTGAGTGTAGATCTGACTCCAAGTTGAAGTCCACACTTAGCTGGCACCCAAGCAGATTGAAACACATGTCTGCTTTGCTATAGGCTTTAGACAACTTTGGGTATACCATCAAAGGAAAATAATGCTCTCACTCTCATGCAGCTTGGAAGAGACAGGTCCAAGTTCCCAGCCTGAACCATAAAACTCAGCATTCCTTGCTGTTACATAGCATAACTGGTGCGGGAAGTAGAAGCAAGAAGTTAGAGAAGAGATCCAGAGCTGCCCTGTGGAGAAGGACATGGGGGTGATGGTTGATGGGAAAATGAACATGAGCCGGCTTCAGTGTGCGCTCACAGCCCAGAAAGCAACCGTATCCTGGGCGGCATCAAAAGAAGCGTGACCAGCAGGTCGAAGGAGGTGATCCTGCCCCTCTACTCTGCTCTCGTAAGACCTCACCTGGAGCACTGTGTGCAGTTCTGGTGTCCTCAGCATAACAAGGACATGGAGCTGTTGGGACAAGTCCAGAGGAGACCACGAGGATGATCAGGGGCTGGAGCACCTCCTGTATGAAGACAGGCTGAGAAAGTTGGGGCTGTTCAGCCTGGAGAAGAGAAGGCTGCATGGAGACCTCAGAACAGCTTCCAGTATCTGAAGGGGGCCTATAGGGATGCTGGGGAGGAACTCTTCATTAGGGACTGTAGTGACAGGACAAGGGGTAACGGGTTAAAACTTAAACAGGGGAAGTTTAGATTGGATATAAGGAAGAAGTTCTTTACTGTGAGGGTGGTGAGGCACTGGAAAAGGTTGCCCAGGGAGGTTGTGAATGCTCCATCCCTGGTGGTTGAAGCTCCATCAAGGCCAGGCTGGACAGAGCCTTGGGTGGCATGCTTTAGTGTGAGGTGTCCCTGCCCATGGCAGGGGGGTTGGAACTGGATGATCTGAATGTCCTTTCCAACCCTAACTATTCTATGATTCTATGAAGCAGTTGAAGGCTCTTTCTTGCATGAAATGAGCACTCATGGGACTTATGAGCTACCTTTACTCCTGATGTCCTTATAGGTGTGCCAAGTCACACACCACTGCCTTATGTAGTCTGACCTACGCTCCTGAAGACAATCCAGACAGCCCTAGGATAAACAGCTGAGACAGCAATAAACGGAAATGGAACAGTCACAGAAACATGAAACAACTTCTCCAGGGGAACCTTTGCCACAGTTATTTGTTTCCATGTCCAGTTAAACCAGCGGAAACTTAATTGAGTGCAGGATTATCTAACAAGGATTTTTTTTTAATGAAAACACTCCCACTGCCATTTCCTTTGGGCCAAGAGATGCATTTACTGAAAAAGTGTTAGATGGAAGAAACTAAAAGACTGTGTGTAAGCTGCACGTTCCTCTGCAGGTCTTTAAACACTGAAATATCATTGAACCAAATACAACAAGCACCACAATTGCTCAGAAGTCATTAAGACGTTTTACAAAATGAACATAAAAATCCCAAACCCATTTTGTAAGGGCAGAGAAACCACTTTTAAATGCTTCTCCTGATGTGGCACTGGAAGCCATGGCAGAACTGTGCTGCTCAAAGAGGAGGTCTGGAAAACATCATATATCTGGAGGTTTCAAAGCAGCCTATTGCACAAGATGGAAGGACTATTCAAGCTTCACCACCCTTAAGGGACACACATAGCCTGTTCTTTTCTCCAGGGCAAACTACACCATGATGACAGGAAAAAAAACCCACAATGTTCCCTGCCCCTTCCCATTTGTCCATCTGCTGAAGAGAAAATCTTCACCTCTTTGAAATAAATTAAGCTTTCATTTTGCAAAGGAGATCAGGTTAATAAAAACACAGTTCTTTCAGCTATAGCACCCTGCCGACACTGTGCAGAGCTTTCACACTACTTTTAAGTAAGTGTGAAGAAAAATACATTGGAAGGTATTTCTCTTGAAACCACTTCCCCCATGCAAAATTCACTTAAAATTGCCCATGTAAATGGTTGGGTGAGCAGTCATTCGTAGAAGCCTGAAAGTAAATTGCTTTAAAGGTTTGGAAATTAAAATCCTGGCTTCCTTACAGCTGATAGGAAATCCCTCAGTAACACCAATGGAGCCCAACTTTCCTCTTCGGTATAGACTGAAGAGTTCATAATACTGGTAACATCAAATCTAAAGACATGTAAACGTGGCACCCCTGCCATGTGTTTGTGAAAGAAGAAAACAATGCAGAATACAGCAGCTACATCGATGCTGTGAAGGAAATCCTGACTGCTTTCTGTCACCCAGTGCACAAAATAAAGCTGCTGTAAGCAGAACTATTATTCACCCAAATGTTCTCAGGAGTTAACGCACATTCCGGCCGATAAAAAAGAAGGCAATGGTTAGAATAGATTAGTTCAGGTTTTAGTCCTGATGTTAGAAAAACAGGAGAAGTTCAATTACTTCACTGCTCTGGAAAAAGTCCGGAGATAACATTTATGTCATCTATTGTTTCAAGAGAAAACAGTAAATCTTAGGAAAACTCCCTTTAATGTCCCAGGAACACCGATCCAAGCCTACCAGGAACCACTGGGTGTCCCACTGCTAGTTTTGTAATGCTTTTGGATTTACAGCTCAAGTGCAGCTGGAGTGAGACAGGGAATGACCACCTGCTGCCTACATTTTGCATGCAGACTTTATTTATTTATTTAGAATCTGCTGTGAGACAAGCTGGGCTCCATTTCCACTGCTAATAAGATTCCAAAGGTTGATAACCTCCCAAAACATTTTGTACTGTTAGGAAGTAACAGTACATGGACATGCCCTAATTAAAATGAGACTAGAACAACCTCTTCTGCTCTCTCCTCTTTCACATGTGTCTGAGTTTGGAGAGAAAATATATCCCATAAGAATTAACTATTTTTGGAGGTCTCTTATTAAGAAGTACAGAATTCTAGCTTTTGGGTGGTTTATTTCAAAGCAGTTTCTGTTAATTCACCTAATTTCCTGAAAAATAAAGCTGAATAAGTAACAGATTTCTTAGCTAAAACTTGAAAAAAACATATAACTAAAGTAATTCTCACAGAGTGAAAGCACTCTGGAGCACCAACTGTATGTTTGCAACTGCCCTGCACTGCAGGACCTTCCCCTGTCTCAGCTGGGCTTCTCAGTCATTAGTCATCATCATAAAAGAAATGCCACAACATCATCATGGAGGTATTCAGAATGGCCAACACAGTCACCATCAAGAGAAATCAAGCTGTACAAAGAAGAAACAACATCTGCTTAAAAAATTGCTAGAAAATGCCCATTACTCATATGGGAATATCCTGATACACGTTCCAGCTGTTCACAAAGTGTGATTTGTGATGACAGGGTAAGCAATCCTCAATGTATTTGTGGAACTACATTAAACAGTGTTTCTAATGAGAAGATTCCTGATAAGCATGCACTGTGATTCACAGCAAGGGCTGAGGGTGAGCACCACTCCAGATAATGGAGCCAATACACTGCACATCTCCCAGGAAGTATCTGCCAAAGTATACAAGCCATAACTTCTGCTTTTTAAGTGTGATGACATGGCTCATCAATCCAAACGTGCCATCACTGCAGTTAAGGGTTCAAGCTACAAACAATAAATTCATTATAAACAAAATACCCACTTTACTGAACAGGATTATTTATGAAGCTTGTGACCACAGGGGGACAGGACACCCAGATCCAAGACACTTCTTTGTTTCTTTTTTGCCACAAGGATGATCAGGGGCTGGAGCACCTCCTGTATGAAGACAGGATGAGAAAGTTGGGGCTGTTCAGCCTGGAGAAGAGAAGGCTGTGTGGAGACCTCAGAGCAGCATTCCAGTATCTGAAGGAGGGCTATAGGGATGCTGGGGAGGGACTCTTCATTAGGGACTGTAGTGACAGGACAAGGGGTAACGGGTTAAAACTTAAGCAGGGGAAGTTTAGATTGGATCTAAGGAGGAAATTCTTTCCTGTGAGGGTGGTGAGGCACTGGAATGGGTTGCCCAAGGAAGTTGTGAATGCTCCATCCTGGGCGGTGTTCAAGGCCAGATTGGACAAAGCCTTGGGTGACATGGTTTAGGTGAGGTGTCCCTGCCCATGGCAGGGGGGGTGGAACTGGATGATCTTAAGGTCCTTTCCAACCCTAACTATTCTATGATTCTATGACCTACATTCATTATGTCAACCACAGCTTACAGTCTCACCATATGCTATCTATAGTGACTCTGCCTTATGGAGCATGGGCTCTGCATGCGTATCTACGAGCTTACGGTTCTTCTACACCAAAATCTATTTCAAGTGTAGCACTAATGCAGCAAACTTAGCTAGGGCAATATCTTGGCTGATGCATTTGCTGTTCTTTTTCCATGTTTAGAAACTTTGATTGTGTTTTGGGAACCTGACAGGAAATGGAAATACCCAGACACACACACAGGCAGACGTTGCTGGGCTGGCAAGAGAGGTATGAGCAGAACAAACGCTGTGTTAAAGCAGGTTTGCTGCTGTGCTAATACAGAGCCCAGCTTTGGGAGCAGGTGGACAGAACAGAACCCAGTGAAACAGTAGGACAAGTTCTGCTGTACAGATCCAAGCAGAACACTACAGATGTGAACACAAGTCTAAGATCTATCTTGAAAGATAACAACTTTATAGAACTTTGGAAAACTTAAGGGCAGAGTTGCATCACCCTTAGTGCTATCACTAGGTAGTAAAAAGTTCTTCACTTACTGTACACTGAGAATTCAGCTCAATCTGAGGCATTTTAGAGCTTTCTTTGATCATTTAAAAAGAAGTACAAGAAGCTTTAACAGGCAACCAGAGACTTCTTTTTAACAGTCCTTCAGAAGTTGTGCATCGTTTGTGATGTATTTACTAGGGATTAAAACCCGACATTTTCAAATTACAAGGACTTTTAATTAGTTTTAGCAACATCCTGCTGTTTCTTAAAGAAAGATCCAAAAAAATCTTTCAAAGATCACCCATGAATAATAATGACATTTGTATCGAGGCTCCTTTTCAGAGTACTAAACATTCCTTTTTCCAAAACCAGTAACAGGATGAGATACCTGGTACAACTCAGGCATCCTATCCCTGATGTTAAGTCACACCTTTCCTCCAAGATTTTTAAGTTGGCAGTTCCACAGTTGGCCAAAGAATATGAAATATGTCACCCATTAAAACAGCTTAACATTAGGTAGTTCTGAAAATATGCTTGTTCTATGTAATGGATTAATGAATTATTTGACAGCAACAGCTAAAATGTCCCTAATCAACAGCTTAAAAGCAGGAGAGTAGCAAATACCTGAGTTTTTCCTCCTGTTTTTGCAGAATTAGGTCAAGGGAAAGGTCGATACTCTTCTTTCTTTACCTCATTTTACTGGCATCTCTTTCTCCACACTTTATGTCCTGGTTTCAGATTAAACCATGAAGCTTAAACCCGGGAGTCTTCCATACAGGATCTTTTAGAAACTGCCGTGTTGCACTCTCATTCCTATATACAAGCTCAGAACAGACCATTCCTGCCCACTGGTCCCTCATCTTTCTTAAGGATTACATGCTCCATCATTTTGTAGCTATTTTTATACAATTCAGGCTTATACCCAGATTCTCAGGCAGACTGTTCTGTATTTATCAGAATTTACATGTATTTATTATCATGCTATTCCTTTATTTCTCATTCCCACCATATTCTGGTATTAGCATTAACCTACAGTTACTTCACAAGTCTTACTCTTTTTTGCTGCAGGTATATATGTCCTTTTCTCTTCTGAAGCAGGGAAACCACCTCTAAACAGCTCTTCAATCTCACTCACCAGCTGAGAAATGTCATGATGTTCTCCTCTCTTCTGAAATCTATGATTTCATATCGGGAAAAGCTGTCATTCACACCAAAAATACTACACATTTTTCCAAAGAAACAGGGATTCACAGCTAGCCTGGGGGACTCATGCGTTTGTCTTTACTTCCAACTAATTGGCACTACAGCCTCTTTTACCACTACAAACACAGCTTTGCCTGGTTAACCATCTCCATTGTGTGCTCCATCTGGCTGCAGGCTCCATGACTGGCGTACTTCCTGCCTATCTGTTGCCTAATTAAGTTTGCTTTGTAGTAATCCCTGCTGTGGGCTGTCTTCCCGGCTCATGGATTGGCTCCTAACCTGACCCTTGGCCAAATCTCTTAGAACTGGGTCTTGCTCACAGATTGGTTCTGGGATCCTTCTGTGATTCCTTACTCAGGAGATCACACTGAGAAATCTCTGCCGTACCTTCCACTTACTGCCAAAGGAAACCCTTTCAAAAAGACTCCTTTCTTCAAAGGACACCTCTTCTAATTTTAAGCAGCTTTAAAAAAACAGTAAGTACCAGGAATATTCTGAAACATTCACACTTAATTAGAAGATAGGCAAGTTTGGGGATGGGGCAAGATAAGGGAGGTATGAAGAAAACGAGATATTAAAGAGAACTTAACCTGAAGAAAAAGCCTACTAAGAGATGTCTAAGTGGCAAATCCCATACACAAATGATATTGAGTACGATGAAAGAAAATGCCAATTTGGTCATTTCAAGGCAGGATATAAGTTAACCCTTCTTTTAGGGGTTGGAACTAGATGATCTTAAGGTCCTTTCTAACCCTAACTATTCTATGATTCTCTGTTAACTGCTTGGAGAGGAAAGGCAAAGTCTTGTGCCATTTCTCAGATGTAAGAGGTCATTAATCATCCCTTTTCAACTGAGACATCATTGCAGGAATCATTAGGAAAAAATCCTACAGCTTTTAAGCAGCAAAATCCCGACTAGACTGGGCTTAATATGTTCCAAAGACTCACATTAGCATTTGCTTTTCCTGTCCTGGGTAGGACACCACAGAGTTTCTCTTCCTACAGGAATTCTTCGTTGTCTTTTTGACTGCAAGGTGAAGTGGCTGATAGAAAACAATTTTAAGAACATTTACAACTCTTCACCTACTGTGAATAAGCAAATGAACAAGAAAAAATGAATAGTGGTGGTAGCTCTGCTCTAAGGAGTTTTATGGTAAGCAGAACATCACGGATTCATCAAACACTTCATTCTATAGCCAAGAAAGACATAATTTTTGTAAAGAAAAGATTGGATATGGGGATGTTTTCACTCTCCAGTATTTAGGAAACAGGGGAGGTTACTTGGAAACTCTTGTTGAACTCTGGTTTGTCCATACGGATCAAATCTGTAGCACAAGCTGTCATATTGGTCTTGGAGAAAGTGCCACAGATACAAAGCTAGAACAGAAGGCCAGTTGTGGCAAGGCTCCAAAGAGGGAGGGAAAAGATTAGTCTGGTTCTGTCTTCCCATCTGTCTACACACTTAAAATGAAATCAATGGGAGTGATGGCATTGGCTTCAAGCGCTTTACTCACCCAGATTGCCAGTGGTAGCTGTGACAGCTTATATAAACAAGAAATAATAAAGTATCTATTCCCAGGGCAACATAGCTGTGCTCTCAGCTCACAATGCCAGCATCAGAACAGAGAAAATAATGGTTTACTACGTCTTCAGATGAGGAGGACATCACAACACACAGCAGAGCTATCTGACCACCACCACCAGCTGATCAAACAACTTCCAGTAGTCACCTCAGTTTAAACCCATGCCAGTAACTTCTCACATTTGAGAAACTCAAATTGAGAAAACCAGAGACTTTTCAGAGTAGAAAGGAGAAACAGAACAGACATCTCCTTGGTATAGTGAGACTACATAACTACTTCCCAAGCTAAGACAGCTCACAGCATTATAGGATGCAGCAGGGAGCTTTTTAAATGCTCCATTTGCTCCCAAAACACTGGAAAGACTTCAAAATCCTGGGTTACAACTCAAATGAAGCACAATTATTTGAACAGTGATGGATACTTCTTTGCTTGGCTTTTCGAAGACATCTGGAAGTGCTCTATAAATCACAGTTTGAGGACCCATGTTCTGCCCGATTTCAAAAGTAAACACTGGTTCCCACTGCAGTTACAGAATATGCTGCCTTTGCAGGCAGGTTTAGAAACAGATTTAGTTTCAGGTCACAGAGTCCCCTCAGCCACCCCAGTGATACAGCAATGCTACAGTTTTGGTTAGTAATGAAAGCTGTGGAAGCCTTCTTCATGGGATGTGTTTCCTAGAATGTATTTAGACTCATTTAGTGCACATGTCCTTTTGGCCAAACTGCAAAAGAAAGCATGGAAACATGATTTCCTGCCAGATACTCCTGCTTAAGTACAGTTGCTCACCATTACTGCATTCTACGACGTCTGTAAGATTGATGCCTGTCCCCTCAAGAAGCCTTCAGAAATGTACTTGAGATTATGAGAGATGAGGCAAGACTGTACATATGAACAGGTTTGGTCTGATAGCAATCGCATAAGGGATACTTTCAAATGCAAGGAGATCTATTTAAGTTGTTTTAGTCAGTATATGGTGTGGTTCCCATCAGAGGGCTAGCCTCAATGTACTTAGGTTGGGTCAGGAGGACATGTACAATAACTGCTTAATGCCTCATTTGGCAAAGTGAGTTTTATTACTTCAATAAAACTAATCTTGGCAGTTGTTAATAAAAGCAGCTGGCACATAAGTTGTTAGACTTCGCTATTACCTCATCTTCTCTCAAAATATTGCCAGAACTTCATGACAGCAAACAGATGGTCAACATTTTTCAATGTTACAGATAATCCTCTTCCAAATCAAATGATGGCATTTTATTTAACCAGAAGAGGGGCTGAACAAAAATCAGGCATCATTTACATATATTCTATGAGCGGTGTTTACTGAAAGTACTGTAATACTGTCAAAACTGCAAATAGTTCAAAACAAAGTATAGCTCTTACATTCACATTTGGAGGAGAGGGGTCTGGTTGCTGGCTGATTGCTAGTGCTCAGGAGCCTTGGTAGACAGCAGCCCACCTGCCTTGACAAGCTGCTGTGCACATTCAGTTACCCTGTAGTCAGTCCACCTGAGCGTTCAACCTAAGAACTCAATCTGTCAGATAGAAAGAAGGATGAGGAAAGGAGAGAAACTGGACAGGCTGATGGAGTGTCATGAAGTAGACATATACAAAAGTCCAAGACCTTTCGTCAGGAAATCCCTGAACTGTTCCAATTGGTGTTGATCCAGCCAAAGCAGAATTCAGCAAACACTACTGAGAAATACAACTTGTAATTATTACAATTCAATTGCAAAGAAATGGCAACCGAGCTTCAACTAATTTTCACAAGAGAGACACTTTGTACACCCAGTATTAAGTTGAGGGGATTAATTCTGGACAAAAGTTGATCCAAGATCTCTCGCCAATGTGACATTAGTTTATGCTAGACAGCGATTAGTTTAAATCACCCAAAGTTCTGACCTCAGGTTACACTGTTCAGTGTATGGATGTTGGGGGTCTACCTTTTTTAGCTTGCTTGATCTGCAGTAATTCTATCAAAAACTCTTTGATTGCCCACAGATAATCTACACTCTACTTACTATCATCATTTTAACTTCAAAGAAAGCCTGTGGACTCCCACATATCTCTGGCTACACTAGCCTTGAATTCAGATAGCATTTTGGAGTATAATGTCTCAATCTTACTTAGTCCCTCCTACTTACTTCACACTGCAGTGTAGTTTTGGAGTACAAGAATAAGATTTCTTTTGACTGAGACTAGGTCAAGAGATGGGCTCCACCTGATGCACTCCAATGGTACTTCATTTCATGGGAGCAGACTCGATTTACTTACAGTGTCCGTCACGTTCTCAGACCAACTGCCTCATTCTACAGATACGCTCCTTTCCAGCCACATCAGTTGCTAGAAATGGCCTCTGTGGGAAAGACGCTCTGTAATGCCATTAGTAGTTTTCTAATTGATCATATCATCATGTTTTAAACAGGCTTTAAAGTAGTGTCTTGGTTTCCACTGGGACAGGGTTAATTTTCTTTCTCATAGCGAGTACAGTGCTGTGGTTTGGATTTAGTGTGAGAATAATTTTGATAACACTGATGTTTTGGTTGTTGCTCAGTTCTGTTTACTCTAAATCAAAAACTAGTTTCTCATGTTCTGCCAGTGACCAGGTGCACAACAAGCTGGGAGGAAACACAGCCAAAGGAGTACTCCATACTTCAGGATGTCATGCTCAGCATATGTACTGGGGGTAGTTGGCTGGGAGCTGCAGATCGCTGCTCAGGGATGGGTGGTGAGCAATTGCATAGAACTTTACTTGTGTTTCCTGAATTTTATTCCTCTTTCTGTGGTGGTGTTTGTTTCTCTTCCCCTATCATTCTTATTTCTATTATTATTATACTTTACTTCATTTCAATTATTAAACTGTTCTTAACCCATGAGGGTTTATCTTTTCCCAATTCTCAGCCCCCATCCCACCCAGGGGAGGAGGGTGAAGGAGCAAGAACACACGATGCATAAACATGTATACATTATTTGTATACATTAAATGCATACATTATTTGACATGATCACAGGAAAAAAAAAAAAAAAACAGAATTGGTAACATCAGATTCTCCCTATTTACAGTAATGCTAAGCTGTCGAAGCTGCCTGCAACACAGTCTCTGCTGAGTGATTTGGGAAGCCTTGGAAACAATTCCTAAATTTTTTGTTTCCTTGAAATTCTTTTTTTTTTTGTGGGGGAGGTGAGAACAGGACTCAGATGAAAAAATGAAAGATTAGTATCAGCTGAAGAGCTCCAGCACATGTTGAGCAAAGATTAAAACAATCCCTAATATTGTTATAAATTCCAAGATAAGCGAACAGGCATCAGGAGAGGCTATACATGCAGCAAGGACTGTGTCTGCTAGTTTATCTTTGTGAGTGTTTGAAAGTAGATGACAGTATATAAAAACAAAAAAGCCCACGCTATCATAAACAAATGCAAAATGAGCTGCAAAGATGAAATGGTGCAGGCTGTCTACTAGCTTCTTGAAACCCTCAAATAGGGAAAATGCCCTCCTGATCACTGCTGACTTATCTGCAGTGCATTTCTCAGCTAAATAGCCCTCAATAAGGCAAGAAATTTCCAAAGGGAGTTATCCCTGCCCATAAACTATGGACCAAATAGTGAGAAAGGGGAGGGAAAACCAATTTTTTTTTAAACCACAAAAATTTCTTTTGAGATCACTCACCTGCACTGGAACTATACACATTAGACATTCAGCCTTCACTAGATGGAGACTGGCATCAGAACCCACATTCACTTCCTCACTTACATTATGATTTCATACATCTGCTTTTTCCACCTTTCCTTTTGTGCTTCATAGTTTAATATTAAGAGCTTTCTCTACCCATCAAGTGTTGTTCTGAGAGAGGACTGTATGCCAGACTTGTATGCAAGAAGTAGGCTCAGTAAGGGTAAGTCTGTGTTCAGACTGTCTCCCTCCCACAAAAATTGCACCAGGGTGCATTTGGGTACCTCCATTCTTATAGCAGGCTTCCTTTTAAAATTGCCTTGTCGTGTTAGTTTGATAGGTGGTATTTCAGCTGGCCAGAAGACAGAAGTAGGGACACAGAGTTTATATGACCCACACGTTCACCTGGAGACCGCAGCTGTAGGCAGGGGCTCTCATGTTCTCTGCAGTGCTACTTGGCATTTTCTTTGCACAACATTATGTCAGATCTCACGTTAAAGTTGCTGTAAGTTCTAACAATGCAGTTTAGGGGAACTGAACAACCATATCCAAAACTGAGATTTGTAACTGGCCAAAACCAGTTTGGTGGACTACTCCTGCTGTTACATTTACTCTTAAATTGTCGTATGACATGTACGCTTAACAAGACATCTTGTGCGCTTAAGCAGTAAAAGCCACAAACTCAGGTTAATCTTTTCACTTGACCTCTAAGAAAACCTCCAGGAAAGGTCTTAGCTGGGATCTGTCAGTGAAGGTAACGCTTCCCCAGTACGAACTGGACTGCTGCACAAATCACTGGACTGTTACCCAGGAATTTTTACAAGGTAAGAACTGATAATGGCAGAATGGCTGCAGTGTGGCCCAGGAGTTTCGCCATTGCCCTGGGTTCAGCAGTAGCAGTCATTTTTCTCCTTCTTGGTAGCTGGTGCAGTGCTGTGGTTTTGACTTTCAGCCTGGGAACAGCACTGATAACACTGATGGTTTTAGTTGTTGCTCAGTAATGTTTAGTCTGACCAAGGACTTTCTGAGTCTCATGCTCTGCCAGGGAGGAGGGGAAGCCAGGAGGAAGCAGAGACAGGAAACCTGACCCAAACTGGTATTCCATACCACAGCACGTCATGCCCAGTATATAAACTGGGGGCAGTTACCTGGAAGGACTAGACCACTGCTCAGTCGGGCTGGGTGTTGGTTGGCAGGTGGTGAGCAGTTGTATTCTCTTCCCTTATTATTTCCCTTATCATTATTATTATTGGTGGTAGCAGTAGTGACTTGTGTTATACCTTAGTTACTGGACTGCTCTTATCTCAACCAGTGGGAGTTATATTCTTTCACTTCTCCTCCCCATCCCTCCAGAAGCTGGAGGGAGGAAGAGGGAAATGATAGACTGCGTGGCTGAACTGACTGCATTTAAACCACAACCACCATCCAATTACATACAGCCAGGCTTCTCATTAACTTATCATTACATACGGGGACCTATTCTGAGGCACTGACTACAATGAAGGATGCTTCCATAACAGATTTTTTAACTTTTAACGTTTTTCTGCCTAAATTCACTTTTTGAAGTGTCTGGTCAGAAACAAACTCATCACAGCTTGATGTGATCAGAAGTGCACTCAGGGAGGAGGACATTTAAGGACAATGTCTATATTATTTTCACTGAGCTGTCAGCTTATTGTCATTTTTCTTGTGCCTTTTTTCCTTTCATTTCAAAGGAAAGCTTAGCTTCATTGTCATCTGGTTAACTGCACAAAATTGACAGCTGGAATATTTTTTTTAAAGTATGGATTCAGGGCATTGGCAAAATCCTGTTTCCTATTTGCCTGTGCTGAACCTAAAGGTTTTGTAGCAATGAAGGAGAAGCTAGGCAGGAAGCCAAGGAATTAGCCTCAGGCTGTACAGTCTCCTCCAAGAAACAAGCTGTGCTAGAGGGTACATAATCACACCAACTCTTTTCCCAGTTCAGCAGTCACCTCATCCTCTGGCATGGCAGGACTCCAGTAGCTGCCTGCAGATGTCCAAGAAGGTGTCAGCAGGGCTCAGTATGGCTTGATGGAAGCAGTGTTGTAAAAGGGAAAGATTACCACTTCTAGAAGATAGTTTACTCCACAGACAGACAGGTCTCAGTAGGATGGAACACAAGTTTGAAGGACAGAAAATGCCTACCAGTACAGGTCACATAAGAAACAAGCTAAAAGCCAAATGAGTTCTCAGGTCAGCAATAAAAACAGCCCAAAATCTTTGTGACATCTTAACAAAAGAGATGCCAAGAGCTCAAACAGCAAGGTCAACAGTGTTGTGGCCAGTTCAAACAATCAAGTTGAAGCCCGGGAATGTAAAGAGACAGAAGAATGATGATCATTGCCATCTAAAGGTCAAAGCATTTACAGGACACTGCGTGCCAGAACCAAATGAGGTCTGTCCCTTACTGTACCTATCACAAAAGGTGTTGAGCAATTGGCTCTTGTTCATATTCTAGGTTACATTGAGAACTTCCTTGCAAAGTTCTTCCTCTTATCTGTTGAGACAAGTTTTCACTCTGCCACATAATTACTTGAAATAATTTTTATACTTCCAGAGCAAACACATCATCAGTTATCAGTTAAGAATTCAGCTCAAGTCTGTCTGCAATTAAAGAAACACTTAAGCCCATGCTAACAATCACTTCTAAATAGCAACATTTTACTAAGTTCAGTCCTAGAAAGTGATGCCTTGAATTCAGCCGCACAGTGACACTGAAACACACAGAGAAAAATAATCAGGACTGCTTGTGTTTAAATAAGATTTAATTTCTTTTATTTTGCCCTTAGAGGATGACTTTTCAATATGATTTCACCAAAAATCACTGCTTTATTAAACAAGACAATTAGCATATTTCCCTTCTCCTCAAGTCCTTCCATGTTAATTCTTCAAGCACCTACAATGCACCTCCTTTCATCTCCATAAAACTTAAACCCATAAGATTCAATTTGATAACTGTTAAAATACTTTAGAGTCCTTAAAAGAAAAAATCAAGTACATGGTATCTGGACCAAAATTAACATTGTAATTGAAGGCAGAGTCAAATCAGCAGCCCTGCATTACCCTAAGATAGGAAATAGCCAGCTGCATTTAGCTAAAATATTTATAACCTTCTCATAAAATCCAAATAAATTAAAGATTTTCACAGAAAACTTACTTAAACATTTGGTTTCTTCAAATGCAGACTTCAGAGAGCAGCTTTAGCTAAACAAAAGACTCTCTCAAAGGGAAATGCTTAGATTCATTCAGAGTTATTGTTCCTTCACAAACAAATGCTAAAGTCAAAAACAGTTCAACAAACAAAGGACTGAGCAAAATCTGTACTGGAAGCCCATACTATTCTAATTTTCCTTTTTAATTACTGTAATCTGCTTAAAAGCCATCTGACTTTCTTGAGCTAGGGCTCAGATACACAAAGAAATGCAGTTCCATTGAAGACTCACTGCAAAGGCAGCAATCTGTAAAACTTTAGAGCAGCTTTGGCCAGGGACATTTGAAATGCAGCTGGTCTCCATCATTCCTCTTGCTTCATGAGGTCATTAGATTAAGAATTATACATATTAGCTTAGAGTTTATTTATTTATTTATAAAAAGGTTGATAAGAGACACAAGGACAAATTGTATTAGTGAAAACAAACTCACCCGCGCACCCTTCTCTGGGAAACATTTGCATCCAGCGCTGCAATCACGGCCCCCACAGGGCCCACTGTAAGACTTCTTCCCACCCTGTTAAAGAGTAAAAAAGAAGAAAATTTAATGTCATAGCTATTTGCCAGCTGAAGACCTTGAATTGAAACCTTTCGTTTCAGCACTTTCCACGTACATCACATCTGTCATGTGAATTTACTGGGAAGTAAGTGGCAAAATATATAATTACATTTTAGGTTCTCTATAATTGGGTCATTTTCAGAATCACCAAACAGACAGAAAGAGCTGGTTTAGAAATCTTTTGAGGACAAGTGAGTTTGCATAAGTTGGTGTTATTCTGCAAGGTGATGAGTGCCTTCTAAGGCTACCAAACCCCATAAAACTAGACGATGTTTTGGGATGCTCGGTACAGTATTAACTAGGATCACAATCGATAATCAGAACTTGGGCCTCAGCCATCCTGCATACTGCGTTTCTCTACATCAGTGAGAACTACCAAGACAAATTTTAACTTAATGATCCTCACATTTCTAAGAGCAAGAAGCTGCACCCCCTGAACGTAAGAATAGAGAAATTCCTGAATGAGACAACATGGCATGTTAAACTAAGAATAGACGTGCACAGAAGATAGAAGGAAAGCACCATGGACTTGGATGTAATCTGAAAATACATTCTGAATTTGCTGTACTAGCATTAGTTATTTCAAGGCTAATTACAACATTTATGGAAATCTGAAGTCCCCATATCATAAACTTAATTCCCAGCTAATACAGACTGTGCCAGTGCATGGAAGTCAGCTACATGAGCTTACTTCAGAGATTTTGACCCACTCCCTCCCACAGTCAACAGGCTTGAAGTCCTGGGATAGCAAAACCCCTGCAACCTATGGACAACATCGTAACAGGCTTGGAGAAAAGCTCAATTTAGCACTGCAATTCAGCCTCACACCTCTCTAAGGAACACTGCCAAGTGTGCTCAGGTACAGTCCCTAGGGTTTGGAACTCTGAAAGGAATAGACATTTAAGTACTCCTATCAAGGTGACCAAACTAATGGCAGAAACAAGTCGAGACTGGAAATGGACGTTTCCTTACTAAAAGCACCCACAGAAAATATTTTAAAAGCCTTTAAAATTTCCTGACATCTGTCAGTGAGGAACGTGACAAATGAAAAGCAATTCGGGCAAGTTCCTCATGTACTTCTGAACTGCTTTGCATTAGCCTTCTCAAAGTAACTAGTCGGATATCACTTGATGAGTTTTCTGCTCAATGTACATAAAAATCCCTCCGTGCACCCTGGTGTTTGCACTGTTTTGCTAAATCAAATGCCTCTGGTTTTAAGGCAGCATAGAACAAACAGACACCAACAAAAAGCCTTAAATCCAATCTTCCATACTTCCCTAGCCTGAAGGGAACATTATCTCTTGCTGCAAAATAGTCATAACAACCTTCAAGGGATTCTAAGAAGCATTAAATATTAAAAAAAAAAAAACAAGCAAGCAGTACTTTTGCAGACTTTTTGGCAGCTGTGTTCAGATGAGATCCCATTAGATATGGGGCTTTTGGACTACCTAGGCAGAACAAAGAAGAGGAGAAAAATTGTATTTAGAGATGATATAATAGACTGTAAGAGCATCTCCAAACCGTCTGCTCACAAGGAATGCTCAGCACGAACTTGAGTCAGCAATGGTACCTTGGCAACAGCTCACTATATAAAAACTGGTCCCTATCTTAACAGACATACTGCTGAGAGGTCATTCCTGACCACAGGTATTAAGATTTTAGGATCTGGTCGCAAGGTGACTGAAGAGTGAATTGCACCAAGGCACACCTTTTGCTGTGATTATATGCATATTTAGCAGTGGAAATTTGGACTCACTGCTAGCCAATGTACACCTCTATTCCTGACACTTAACCTTACATTTACACTCTTAGCAGAGAGCATCATGCCTCCAGGCAATCAGATTATGCCTTCCCAAACATTTATTCAACTTTAAATAATTCAAAGATTTGTACTTCCAATTAATATTTCCTCCAGATCATTCTTTGTTCCAACAGCCATTTGCATAAGCCTTTGGGTCCCATGGCTCGGTTTATTCTGCTTGCCTCCTAAGAGTGAGTAGAGGCAAAGAAACTTCATTTCCTCACAGGTCTGGATTCCTTTAGGCTCACTGCATCGCAGTAGTTGCTATCTCAGAGCACTGAGGCTGACCTTGTTAGAAATCCCCCATCTCTGGTGGCAAATGGGTCCTTCCCAGTGGCAGAAGACTGGACAAAACCCAAGGATTCTTTCCATCCCCACTGCTCACAGTTAGCTAATATGGTTCTAGTCAAAATTCCCCAAAGTCAAAAGAAATCTTTCCACTGAGTTTATTGGAAGCTGGATGAAACTCTCACTGAGGTTTATTAGAAACTGAAAATATGTCCCTCTTTTGAGCAAAACTGTGTTCACAATGTATTTCCAACTTTCTTTTAACAGCACGGAGTCATTTTGCCCACTTGTGAATGAAAGCATTTGGAAAGGAAGCAAACCAAAGCCAGTTGGCTCCAAACCAGGTGTTACATGTCCTAAGTACTTTATTTAGGGGAAGTAGCTGACATCAGACACTCAAGAGCTACTTAAATAGCAAACAGCCATCTGCATAATATTTAGGAATACAAGTCTAAAGGCTTCACATAAGATTCTAGACCACAGTGCTCTCTTCTGAAAAGGTACAGTATGTTTTTCCATTCCAATGTATGAATGCGCAGGTCACCTGAACATTTATAGATTGTCATCTGAACACAAGCATGGGCCCTTCATATTTGTTCTCTGTATGCATGGAATAGATTTTTCCAGCTGCTGTGAGATATGTTTCAGATTGAAGAATATGGCTTCTCAGAAACAATAAGAACTAAAGAAAGAAGGGTACTAGTTATAGTGGTAAGCACTACCATTATAGCAGAAATGAATTAAACTATTGCAATTCCATTGGCTAGAAGTAGACCAAGGTTTTCAAAGCAGAAAACATGACCATAAAATAGCAACACTGTTAAAAAAAAAATACATTCTCTGAGATATAAATAACCGTAATTAAACTGAGTAACACATACTGATTTTAACTGAGTTATTTCAGGCTTCCACAAGAATAACGAGTATTATACTGCAGGAAAAAAAAACATTTTGTTTACGAAGTATTGATACGAGTGAGAAACTATTCTGAAAAAGGCATTTAAAAATAAGAACCAATGTAAGGACAAATTTCCTCTCCTGCTTCTGGTGTACCTCCATCAAGCATTTATGCACAGCTGATTCATTCAGATGGAGTGCCATTCCGATCTTTCCATTGACTTCAGCTTATTCTGGAATGAAGCCAAAGAGAGTAAAGAAACCTAACAGCTGTGATGCCATAAGAGGTGTCCAGGCTCACATTCATTCCAGCCTCTCTAGAGCAACACACAGGACCATGGAAAAGCTGCAAATGATCCAGAAGACCTTACCTGCACATGCAAAGAGAATTGTACCTGCAGCACAAGCACAAGTAAATGAACTAGCACAGGATTTTGGTGGGAGATTTCCAGAAGCACAGCTCAGGTGAATGAACTGAGGCTCAATTTTGTCTTAAAACTTCTGCTCTGTATTAAAGGGTCAGCTGCAGACTCGACATGCTCTGGCTGAAGACAATGATTTCAATCAGCTAGGAGGGTGAACCCACAGCAGCAGAGAAATGTGAGCAAGGCATGTCTGGGGAAAGGCCAGCAGAAAGGTTAAAAACATCGTCTTTAACGTGAGGTTAAAGTAGCAGAGGTGATAATGGGAAAATAAATCAGAAGCTTTTGGAAAAGAAAGGATTTGAAGGAATGCCAGCATGCAAAAACTGGAGCACATACACCGAAAGAAGAGCATGTCTGTGATAAGTGGAAAAAATGATGACGACAAAAAGAAGTGGATGATGATAAAACAGAGAGTGAAAGAATCTCACACTTGCGTGAAGAGATATGGCAAGAATGAAACTTTTTTCCAAGACTTATTTCCAGTAACTTCGCAAATCCAGCTAAGGACTATTCCAGTCCAGAGCAAAATCCTAACGTGAAACTTCATTATCTAAAGCTGGACACAGAACAGAATGAAAACCTCTGGATACTTCAAATAAACATCTTTTATATGGTTCAGGATCCTGTTATCTGCTGATGACTAACAGAGAAGTTGTATTTATACCACCAGACATTCAGACAGTCTTGTAAAATGACACAGTGAGAAAGACTAATGAAACATCTCTGTCTACTTCATAAGCTATGCAATGCTGCTGTGTTAACCTTACTCTTTTTAGCCCTCATGGCCTTTAGGAACAAAATTCATTACAACATTTTCTTTATCTATTATTCTTTTAGTCGCTGAATTACAGAATTTAAAGCCCAATTCTAAAACCACTTATCCATATGTTCAACTCCTCCCTCTGAAATCAGCAGATGCTAGTTCGCTGTGCATGTGTTAATACGTCATTGCCTTACTGACATGAAAGAGCTTCTTCAAGGCTAAAACTGACAAAGCAGGAACCACAGCCACCTCTGCACTCAGAAATGTCAGTGTGACCCATCAAAGACAGCATAACATGATGCAGCAAATGGATTCAGTAATTCTTCCCAACATGAGGTGTCATGGAGCAGAAATAAACTGACAGTCTTGCCAGTTAGACTGTATGGAAGCAGTTGCTGGGATTTGTTTGGCAGTGAAATACAGAACAGGTGAGAATAAAATCAATCACGTCAGCAAAGCATCCGATAGAATTAAAATGCAAACACATTTTTCCCAGGAAGAACATCAAGAACCTGAACTCAATTCAACTCTGTCCTTAGTGAGGTTCCCCAAACCTTGACTTGCCCTGTCTGGTCTGGTTTCTTAAATAGTATTAAGAGCTAGGTCAAGGTTAGGAAGTAATAGTAGGAATGTTTTTCAGACTGTAGGGTTGGGTAAACAATAGAAGCAGCACATGAAGAGTAAGTCCCAAGTAACTGCCAAAACAGAAGCCTCTGAGCAAACTGCCTCACCTGACACATCCGAGGGACTCATCTTTCTCAGGCCACACCATCATACTACATCATAGCTGTACACCCAATCCAAGAGAAATAGTGAGCAGAGATTTGAATACAGCTCTGAACAGCTCCATCTTCTAATATGTTTCAGTTTTGTTGCTAGGATTGCACAAAGCTGTAGATGCTTTTTCCCGAGCAGTCTATCGGTCACTGAACACCTAGTTAAATCCAGACAGTTTATTTACAGCTTACATGAGCAAGGACACAACACAAAGCCACAAGCTTATCTTTTACTGCACAAAAGGACTTTCAAATGGTGCTATTAAACGTGAATTTGCAGCTAAGATACTAATTCATTTCAGGGTTCACCGACTTCTTTGGTTAACCAATGTACTCACATACTGTCTTTCATTGCATAGAGCTGGCAAACATCTTCACAGGCAGCTGAGACTAAATGATAGTTACTAATAGAACCCAATCCTCCTCCAATTCAGTGACATGTAAGGTTACAAAACCTGAAGGAAATCCTGGCCTAGAGGAATTAATGGCAAATTCTGACTGAAGCAAACCCAGTCCCATCCTCCCTCCCTGCTCTTACTCCTGCCAGTGAGACAGGAGTGCTGTTGCACTGAAAAACAGATTTAAAACAAAATGAACAGTAAAGGTCAATTCTTCCACTTTATACACGCAGCAAAAATGAAGTGATGTCTTTCAAACTACTCTCAGGTTTTGAGGACATGTGCATTTCCTATCGGGTGGAATTCAGCAATAGAGTTTGCAGACTTTTTATTCACGGAGGTAATTCTCAGTCACACCAGCAATGTGATCAATTTCTACAAATGGAAACTTTAAAGGATCTCCAAAGCCCAAACTCACCTCTGACAGCGGCCAAGTACGCTATTTATTACATCTGGGGCATACAAATGACCACAAACCTCATTATATGTGTTAGTACTTTAGAAAATTCATAAGCAGAGAACAAGTGATTACCTGGTCTGAAAACATGAGTAATAAAATTCCAAATAGCTCCATGTGGTTTAGAAAACCGAAAGCTTTATCTTTGCAGCTACACAGAAGGAATGTTTCTTTCCTCAGGTCTGCCAAGGTCTCTGTTACTGGCTAGAAAGTCACCAGCATCATCTATGTTTCAACCTGGTCTCCCCAGCCTGCAAGGCTTGCCAGTGCCCAGACTTCATGTATCATACAGCTACACCAGCAACAACCCGAGTAGCCCGTGCGCTGGACCAGCAGCTTCATATCTGAGCAATAAGCATTCGTCAATCTTAAAATCCTCAGGATTACAGCAAGTATTATAAAACATTATACACCACCCTCATGTCTTAAAAGACTTTAGAAACTAAGAAAGTTTCCTGATCTTTAGGATCCTGTCAGAGAAGGTTGCTCTTCTAAAGCAACAACCCCATCACCACGTCCTATTAGACCATTTATAACCTTTAATACATAACAAATTTGCGTAAAAGCTTTACTTATTTTTTGTTTCTCCTGCTCGTTGAAACTCACAGTGTATTCCTTAAGAGATGAAATGCAGCCAGGCATAAAGAATGTGTATGTGGCTGTAGGCAGTACCCACACAGCCATGAAAGTGAACCTCTGTTAGAGGCCATGCTGTGGCTGGGAGGGCTGAGGTGCCCAAGGAAAAGAGGTTTTCATTCCCTGCACCCTGTGGAGTGGAAGTTCTCTGCATTAACTTCACAAAACGCCAGTGCAAAGGCAGCAGAGAGATATCCATGCGATCCATTATCATGCAAATACAGCAGCGCTAACAACAGGGACCAGCAGAATTACTGCATCCTGCTGCAGTGAAAAATGCTTGTAGAGAACACATGGTGTCACCTCAGAGAAAAAGAAATGCACAGTCAGCTGGTTTTAACTTAAAAAGAAGCTGCCACTGGTGGTTTTAAGCATCCCAAAAGGGGTCCATTTGAGACACACATGAAACTTATAAAAAAGTGATTTTCAAGACGCATTCACATACTTTTGAAGCACGTAACACTGAAAAGCACTAAGGATACTGGCAAAGAATCTTCTGTCTTTACATTACTGTCTATCAAAGCTAGGGATATGCCAGAAGAAAAAACACCGCTCCAGTTCTGCAGCCACACAGAGCTGTAAGTTATAGAACCTAAAGTAGTGATTCAAAAGTGAGATATAACTGTGTTATTTATACCATTTAGCACAACTATTTACCAAGTTTGTACCTGCCCAACAGCTTTCTAAGCCTCACAGAACTCTATCATAGCCCTCTGGCTAAATCTAACACGCATTGCCAACTGGTGCAGGTATTTCTTGTACTTAAGTTGCTGAACCGATTACCATTTAGGATACTAAAACCCAAGCTGCCAGATAGCTGGATATGATAAAACCATCAGTGATGTTGTCGTCGGAGGTGGGCCTTACGATCAGTACGTGTTGTGCAGTGTATGTAGATGATGCATAGCACCATGAACCAACCCAAGCCTTTCTAAACACCATAAGTAAATCAATTAAGTCTTAAAACCCCCAAATTACTCACAACAGACAAGGTGCACTCTTTCATCAAACAATACATTTTCAGACAGCTTCTCACTGTATCCTTAAATGTCCCTGTGATACACAGAAGATTTCACATAACCTCCCAGGTATGAATACAGCTTGGAACCAAATTTTCATGAACAGCTGCATTCGTTCATTGACTGAAAGGACAATGTGATTCCAGCTACTCTTCTGCTTCTGACAGTACCTTCCAAAAGCTGTGTAATAGATGAAACATGACCTTTTGCCCCCCAAAAAAACCCCTCATTAGTGCTTGTTTTTTCCTCCAAACTGCTGAAGTTTCCAGTGCTGCAGCCAGTTTTCAAGTTCCCTTATAGATATCACCCTCTCATACTAACATGGATCTTTTAGAGCCATCGTTAAAACAGTCTCATCTCTTCTAACAAGTTGCCAAAATGGGAACACAAACTTCAACAACTGTAAAGCATTTGCAAGCACTGTAATGTTTCACTTTCAAAAAGACATCCCAGGCAATTATAATCCTGCAGAAGACTCCACTGCAAAGTCACTAACCATGCCCTGTCACACACAATCCCGAGTTTTCTTTCTTTAAAGGGGGTGAAAAGTCCTGCATTCAGTATGTATTTTAAGGGCATTGCTTTCCAACAACAGCTGAGGTTTCCAAGTCTGCTTTTCTGTACTCAACATCTACACAGTTCTGCTGCATGAGAAGTCACTCATTGAAGACGTTTCCTCTAAATGGTATGAAGGGTTTGGGTTGGAAGACAAATGCTTTTCGTTCAACTGCAACAGAAATCAGAGAATAATAACTTGAGTAGTTTCATCCATTTCAACTAAACTGCTTGTCCAGAGGCTTCTATAAACAAAGTGAATACAACTGCTTGGATGTATTTTTATTACCTTTCTACAGTTTTGAATTCATTCCGGATACAGCTGGGTCAGTGGACAAGGATCAGCCCTGCAAGTGACTCAGCTCCTTCATCTTATTAACAGTTCTAAGAACTAGAAATACTAAAGGAGGAAAACGTTCACCAAAAGTCAAGGGGATGCTCACAGTGCTTATCAGCAACACATCTCAGAAGATAAACTGGAATGTGTCCATTGTGATTCATCCTCCAGTTTTATAGGTAATACAGACCACCCACTTGGAAAATATGGCAGCAATTCATTATTTGCATTTTATTTTCAAATGCATCATTCCTCAAAGCCATCTGTTAAAAAACATTTTGAAATTAAATTTTCAGAGCTGATAATCAAATGGCAAAGCCCAAGGAAAACACTGGTAGAAACTGGCTGTGATTTTGGTGATGCTCTTAGGAAAACGCTGATGGATTAAGAAGCAAGGGAGGGAGCTGTACCTGACCTTTCAGTCCAAAGCTAACTACCAATCTTCTGTGTACCCTTTGGATTTGAGTCAGAGATTACAAAAATATAACTCTGATGTAACTGCTTACTCCAATGGAGTTACACTAGGGGTCAATATAGCTTTGGGTGTAGGAGACAGCTGGTATGAGGATGCTTGATCTGCCTCCTGGGGAGACAGCGGAGTGGGATGAGCACAAGGAAACACATAACTACGAACATGAGTGGACCTAGTAACACAAGTGGCTTTTAAGCCACCTCTGCACTCAAGACAATGTGGCCTGCAGGCTGAGCTGACTCAGCCAGCACCAAAACACTACCTACAGAGATGGAAGTTGTAAACTAGGAGCTGCAGCCGGTTAAGCCATCACTGCACTTGAATAAACACATGCACTGATTCTAGTCAGGCTCCTTTTCCTTTGCTATTCAGTTTGCATCCTTCGAGAGAGTGTCAAAGTACAACTTGTGTAACCATCCCTTCCTGAAGGCATCACCAATCCTGTGCAGAGGAACACTGTTGGTTTCAATTCTTTTCATTCCAGTTTCTTCCATTAAATCCTCTCCAAACAGAATAAACCAACTAGTAGCAAAAGAAACTGACAAAATTCCCCTAGTTCTGCTTTGTTCCGACTTTGTGCACACACAGCACACAGATCAGCAGTATTCTGAATGTCTTTAATATTACTTTATTTCCCTAATGAAAACATTACCTTCCCAAAAGCAAAGCTCAACATTGCCATACACTGTTAAATATATCTTTAGTGAAATAAAGTAAAAATTGAAAGATTCAATTCCCCAGTGCACTAAGGTCCATGCTTCATTCTGATGACTCCACTGAGACCAAAGAACATAAGTGAACATCTAATTAACAGAAATCAACTTAGGCACACCGTGCCTTTGCTCAGGGAAGGTCTCAGGATATCCACTTCCACCTGAGCATAGAGCAATCCTGCAAAAAACAGAGTCTGTAGTATCTCTTTTTCTTGCACAGAAGATGAGAGCAGCCTCGGTTTGCTCAGCTCCCATGATGGTTCCCCTCAGACCAAAGCAGTATCACTGCCTGCCCTTCCCTGGTAGGGATCACTCTGAACATGACATGGAAAGAAAACCAAATTGCACTATTGCCTCCTAGGAATAACGAACTTGAGAAAGACAAAAATACTAGGTAACAGAAGCAGTGTTAGTCCAAAACATAGGGATGGAAGTGTGTGGAACTCACTCTTTTATCTGACACTTGCATTTTAAATAAATATGCCACTTAGCTTTTAGCTGGAATGTGGCACATGGGTTTTTGTGATCAGCCCAAAGAACAAAATAAGCTGTTTAGAACATTCCAGATTCCTTCTTTATCAGGATCAGGAAAAGGCTGCCCTCAGCACTGAATACTCAGGTATGCACATTTCCATATACATTCAAAATACCTAGACAGCTACTTTTCTCCACAGCAAAGTGATGAAAATAATCCTGATTTAGTCATATTTTTATGCCACTAGTATTTCCAGAGTACTGACACTGAAAACCTCCTGTATCCCTCCCCATGACAGTACGTAATAAAAATGCCTGGGGCTACCTTCAACAACCACATTATTTTGACATATAATTCTTTACACAAAATTCCATTATTTTAGGGAAGGAATGCGAGCACTCCTGTTAGTAACTACAGCAGGGCTTCCAAATCTGCACTAAGCAGTCTAGCACAGAGCCCTGCACTTGACTTCCTTGTCACGTTATCAATAGATGCTGATTAAGAGACACTTATGGCCTGTTCTTAATGGCGAGAGGCCTGTAGTTTTGAAAATTAAAATGAGGGATTAAGACCTGGCTTTACTTTTAACAAATGTTCCTGTAACAGGAAACTATTGCTGCTGGCAGTGTGTCATAAATAATGGGAATTATACACAGATGAGTTGGGCATTTCCATTTTATAGATAAACAGTTAGCCTGTATCCCAAATTAATGATTACAACTGTGGCACTTCTCTGCTCAGGTTACTAATACACCTACCCCAGACGAGATTTCTAAAAGAGGATGGCACACGTCAGCTGCAGACAGGGAGGACCCAACTAAGAACCGCTCCCATGTGCAGAAGTGGTTTCATTAGCAAAGCATTATGGCCCACAGGCATAAGGTTTAGCCAGCTTTTCCAGTTCACTTCCACTATCTAAACCAAGTTCAGTCATTCTTCTTATTGGGATGGGACAGATAAACAACTTAGCCAGCTCACTTTCTCCCAACCTCTCATCCCAATTTTTAAACAGAGGATCTGTATCACAAAAGGGCCAAAATGCCCCAAAAGCTGAAAGTCTATATAATCCCAGTCTATATAAATAAAAACATATGCAGCCATCTCCTGCTAGGAGGTGTCCCTGCCCATGGCAGGGGGTTGGAACTACATGATCTTGAGGTCCTTTCCAACCCAAACCATTCTATGATTCTATGATTCTAAGACTACCTGTTACAGGACCAACATGATTAACTCTTTAACCTCTGTTTCCATAGCTTCACCACTTTGCTTTCTTTCCCCATTCATTTACTCTCTATTAACCCTGTACTCTGTGACCCTGCAAATATGAGCTGGCTTGTACCTGGATACCTCCTCATTGATATCTCTAGGGGTTTTGTCATTGACTGAAATAAGAATAGACAAAACCCATGCACACAGCACAGTGAGGCGGCCCACTGCATCATGTTCACCAAGGCTTATTACATAAACTCTGGAAAGTACCAAGCACATTGCATGTTCTTGGTTAATGAAATGGCAAAAAGAAACTAGGGAATCACTTTGTACTTCACCAACAAAACACTTCAAAGAGTATTATCATTGAGAAATTGCTGTCCTTTGGGGGAAAAAAGAGGTCTTCTACTTTTATGCTTGTCCTGGAGACTGCACAATGGTCCCTTGTTGTTAACTAACATTTGGACACCGTAATAGTAAGCATAATCAAGAAAAATGGTTTTGGTTTTTTTTTTGTTGTTGGTCTTTGGAGCTGCTCCTCCATCCTCCATGCTATTTCTAGTATACTATTTCTGTTTTCAGGGAGTGGACTTATCAAGTCAGAACATGCTTTTCTCACAGGAACTTGTAACTGTTGACTCTTGGCTGCTAACTACTTTGCCATCTTGATTTGGTCATTTACCCTTCAGCAGAAGGCAAGATGCCACTATGTCAGCTGTACCATCTACAAATGTATTGCACTAGCGTAAATGCCAGTGAAAAATCAGCTCCTTTCTGTTGAAATAAAAACAACGAATGATGCATATAGTATGTCCTTAAAACTGTATATACTTCTGTATGCACTCCAAACTGAGCAAACACACTAAAAACAATAAAAGGGTAAAATCAGACTTGCTCTTCCATAGCCCTACAACTCTGCAAAAGAGAAGTTTCATAAAAGGCCCATCCAAGCAGCAAATGCAGTCTAAATGCCCTCTGAAGTACAAAGGCTTCCCAGTTAGTGTCTAACAGAGGATAAATCAGTTGGCAATTAAGAATTTTCCAATACTATAAAACTATCAGAATTCCAAAAAGCAACCAACAGGCGGAAAATCAGGAAAACTAAGTTATGTTAAAAAAAAACCCAAGAGTATGCAATTGAGATGATATATCACCATGCAAGCAGGGCCACATAACTAAACATGGATTTATGCAACTTCCCTCTTCTAGCCACTGTTGTAGACAGTGACTTTGATGAGCCCTCTTATCGTACGGATGATAATAACCATGTGTTTCTAAGCACACCTTATCTGTAAGCACATTTATCTCAAAGCCCTCCACAAACACAGTGGTGGTCCTGCAAAGCATTATTCAAACAAGCCACCTCAGGGAGGAGACAGGGAGGGCAAAAATTTTATCTCCTGGCAATACTACATTTCAGGCATTGTTTTCATTCCACGTGGAACAAAGGTTAGGAAAAAAAATCCTGAAAATTTTGCCTTTTCAGGATAAAATCAAATGGATGCTTTTAACATTGGGATAAGAACTCTGGTCACACCTTTCATACTCTGCAGCATGTGAAACCTGGATGCCCAGGCTGCTGGGAAGACAGAAAAGCAGCCAGAGACCAGGTGGGTTTTCTATAGAGAAACTTCCTTCCCAGCATCCTCCCACATCAACAGATTCCTTGGCCTTTCAAGTTTTATCTGAGCAGCATTCCCAGTGAAAAGGAGCTTTTTCAAACCCATGGTGGCAAATAAAACAACCATCAGTTGGAAGCAAGCAAAAGCAAGCGTATCATTCCCAAACACAGACAAAAATGGAAAGGCTGAAAGTGTGCAGGAAGGAGAAAGAGCACAGTCCCTGAAGAATACCAAAGGGCTGGAGGACACAGGGCTGAGGATTTGAGACTTAACTAACAGAGAAAACCCCTTTCAAATTCTACCCCCCCATTGGAAACAGAGCTATGGCCAAGTCTACTTGCTCCCTATCCCCCCCCCTCATTTCTGGCTTCGAGAGAGTCAGCTCCTGCCTTCTTCCCAGTTACCCTGCCCTAGCTTTGCTTTCATACAACAGCTTTGTGAGGACCTGATCCTGGGCCCTGGAAATTCAAAGAAGGGGACAAGCCAAATTTGCAAAGGCACCTCTAAATGAAAGTGTGTTTTTCTGCACTTGTTTCTGATCTATAAAGCAACAATGGCAGAGCCCCCAAAAAAGGTTCCAGGACCCTCTCTTTGAGCCTGGTTGGATGCATGTGACTGAACATATCACCACAGTCCACAATTCCAGCTGATGACTCAAGACTTTGAGGACTGTGATGTATCTAAGGAATCCAAGACGTTCAAGCAGCTAATAATTTTATTACTACAGAATAACTCCCCTTTCATCATACCTGCATACAGCACAATGTGCACAACAGGATGCTGTATTTAGTATTACAGCTGTTAGTTCAGACTGATTTTCTGGGCTTCCCTTCTCATTTCACTGAGGCTTTGCTTTTGCAAGAGAAGGCAAGCAAACTGTCCTTTCATGGTAAAACAACCCTTCTAGTAATTCAGCCAGTCCAGCCCTTCCCTGCAGTGCAGACCTGATTTGCTTAAGGATTCTTCTCCTGTCTACCCAGAGAGTACATTACTACATGGTTAAGCCAGATGTAAATCAGACAGTAACTTGAGAAGCCAAAAAAGGATGTGTTCCACATGTTAGAGAAGGCCATGGCCCTCATGCTAACTCCTCTTCATACTGACACTGATAAAGGAGAAGTGAGGAAGGGAGAAAACATAAACTGAGGCAAACTATAAAACGTCAAAGGAAATTTAAGCAGTTTCACTGTGTACCCATATATTTAATTTACTGTTTGGCCTATTTAATTTCAAGTAACACTTCTAAGCAGAGCAGATGTCTATTCATCAAGTGTGGATGTTGCGAACTTCTGCCAAGACAAAATGTACAAGCTCCATTACAGATAATCTTACCTGTCTGGAACAGGAAAAGACAGAATGCCTTTATACCATTTATCTAGATTAAAGAGATGGGAGGAGGTACAGCCTGATGCAGTATTTTGACAGGATGAGAGCATGCTTGCTGAGGAATAGGTACTGATTAAATCTGAGACAATGTGCGCCACAAACGTTTCTACTAAGGAAACCAAAAAAGGACAAAACATAGAACTGGCAGAATAAATGTATCGTTTTATTTACAAATATCTGATTTTTTTATGTGTATCTAGGTTACTAAGCAGACAATTAAGTTTAGAATGATATGTTACCAAACCAAATGTCACGGTTAGTTAGGACTGGATAAGGGAAGGAAAAACTGAGACAAAAGGAAACTATTTTTAGCAATAACTAGGAAAAATATCTTTTGAGACATCATTAACATAACTTCCAGATTGAAAACAACGTAAAGGATTAATGTAATCTTTTAATTTTCATTTATATAGATATATGTAACATTTTTTTAGAATTATTGTTTCTTGTATTACTTTCTATGTGTGTGGGGATGGAAAACCAGGCTTTAGTCTTCAGATAAGTCTTACAGACAAGAAAAGGCCTATCATGAGCATTTGCAACATCGACTTTTAGAGGTCTCATTTGTCACAGAATATGACACGAAATACGAAGAACTGTTTCTTCCAGTCTTTACTAAACCACGCAAAAGAAAATCTGTCATCAAACAGACTATCTACAAAATGAGATTGTGGAGTCTGATGCTATTTAGAACTGAAATGCCTACTTAATATAATCTCCAGAACTCTTTTTTGGCACAGGCATAGATCGTTATCGATAGGTGTGTGCCCTTGCGAGCAACTGTTGGAAACAGTGACATGTTAAAATGCTTATACCCTCTAATCCCCATATACCTACTGGGTACAGAACTGTCTAACTAAAGGCAGACTGCCTGGACTTCTCACACAGGTGGATGAGAAAAAGCAGCTCAGGAAGCGAGAGCAGCTAAAATGAAGTCTCAACCTGGACGTGGAGCATAAAGCTTTTTATTCAAATAGCAGTAACCACCATATTCAAAGTAAGTTCTGCTAAAAAAAAAACCCCAAAAGATTAAATAGAGTTAATACTCAGAAGGGACACTATCACAATGTATTACCTTACAGAATCAGTACCACCAAAAAACTCATCTTAAGCTTTCAAAATGTCCTGAGCTTCTTTGTTCTTAGCTGGCAGGCAGAGCATGATAGCGGACAACCTGCGCTACACCCAGCACCTCCCAGTGACACCAAAAGATGCTGTATATGCAGTGCAAAAAGCATACTACTAGAATATTCCTGGTAATTTAATATCCAACCTTGAACATCACCACTCAGAACAGCAACAGCAAACCCAGTAATTCATGAATAAACATAGAAGGAATAAAGATTAGTACTATAAGCAAAAAAAATCACCATCCAGTTGTGCAACATGCTGGTGAAGCACAGATGACTCTCCTCAGAAATTAACACCCACACTATTTCAAACAACTTGTTTTAAGGACTTGGCCAACTTTAGAAGCATTTCTTTTTGGCTACAAGCATCATAATAACATGACAAATATAAGCAGAAAGTCTAATGGAAGAACAAATAATTTTTCTCTATATTGGTTATTAATTCTTCCGTGGCTTTTTGTACAGCCTGCCTTTCTGTCCTATGTTCTTTTAGTGTGAAACTTTTGGACACAAAAATGGAAAAGAATACAGAAGTTAAACTGCAAAATAAGATAATAAAAAACCAAACAGGTGACAGAAAAGGACCAGACTTTCCAAGTTGCACTGCTTTAAGAAAGGACTAGTCCATTTTTTCCTTAGTTGGTAAACTGGATTCTAACCTTTACACTGGCTCTCATTGAAAAATACCATGGTTTGTGATGTGAAAGAACAGATGTTCTTAAAATACCAGACTCAGCTATTTCCATCTGATATCACTCACAGAGAAATGCCAAGAAGGGAACAGTTCTTACTGACACTGGGCCCACCAGGGATTAGCCCTACCAAGTGCCAAGCAACCTGTAGAGATTCTGTGAGACAAGAGCACACTCAGCAGTAGAAGAACTCTCTCAGGACCAATAGATAAGGCACCGATCAACACTGTTGAAAAATCACTATGTTTTACTGACCACCAGACTGATTCACACCTCTATCACCCAAGCCTATCATTCCCAGCACTGAACTCAACTAAGCAGCACTGCCAGACTTAAGCAGATTCATTCACATTGGTGCTACACTTCTTTTCCCAGTAGGCTGGTTTACTGGCTTGGTGCTGGCACCCCATCCCCAAATCATGCCACCCTATCTCTAAACTCTTCCAGACTGACAGGGAATGTGCATAGACTCATGAGTGGAATCACAGAACTCAGCCTGGGTCCAAGCAAAATTCCTTTAGCCCTTGCTCAACTTTGCCCAACCTGGCCACAGCCAGGATCAGCCTCCCAGCTCAAATACACATTATCAAGTGCTACAAAGTCACACCTTCAGTCATCTCGTACCATCTTCCAGTTTAATCCCTGTTTGAACTCCAATGTATCTTTAAGGAAATTATTCAACCTCCATTTGAATATCTGAACATCAAAGTCCTACAACAGGACTAGATGCAAAGTGGTCTGACTTTATCAAAATGTTTATCATTTCCTGTACAAAAGGTCAGCAAAAATTGGCCCACTGCCTCAAATTCCTCGAGTTCACTGAATCAGCTTTTTGGCAGAAAAACTATTCCACATAGACTTTTAAACACAGTTGTATTAGACAGGATGCTGGTATGTACGGGAAAAATATGTAAATGTATGCATAGGCTTTATTAACATCATCTTGCTTGTAACTGCATGGCCATTAATTACCATCAGAAGCACATGCTCCTTTTTCATCTAGGTAACTCCACAGAATTTAAAACCCCCAGCCGTACTCAGCGTTAACAGAGGTTTACTTGCTTTGCTTGTATTTAAGCCAACCAGCAGGTAAATCCATCAGCCTTTCTGTGTAAGAACAGCAGCTGGGAGTTAACATTTCTGGTTACCTGCCCTCCCTCTTTCAACCAGGGCTTATCCCAAGACTTTTATTTTCACTCCTCGTATTCCTCCATCTGGTTGATCACACAGGTCCTTCTCTGGCCTTCAGCCCAACCGAGGCCACTCACAAATCACCTGTGTTAATTTGCCAGAAGAGCTGCTGAGATTACAAGCAAGTATCATTCAGGAAGAAAAACGCTGGTTCCATGGCAACATGAAAGTCAATGAGCCCACCTTGAAACCTGGGAACAATGGCCCCTTTCAGACCAGGAGGCAGAGGGGAGGGACCGTGTCCTATTGAGATGCTGGGTTCTCTCAGATTAGTTGCCAGTGAGCAAGGGTTTTTTTTAAGGAGAAAAGGCACACCGTAGATTCGCCTTGCACAAGTTCATTTGGTTTTGGAGCCTGTTATTAAGACACTGTTGAATTTGCCACACACAACAACCCTGCCCCCAGAATCCCCAGCATACGGCCCAAGGAAAGCCACATTTCTTGCAGCCCTGCCAACTGATTGAGGGGATCCACACTTGCAACCAGGCTCACTTCAATTCTGATCCTACAGCTGCCAGGATAAAGGGGTGGCCTCCAGGATAATCTGGTATCCTAAAGAAGAAAATTTGGAGAAATTTTGTGTGAAAAAATCAGGAAATTTAGCATGAAAAGAAACTCTACCCGTGTGAACTGACAGAACACTTGAGACCTGCACTGAATTTCCCAACGCTCTGTCCTAGCCATCAGAACAGGCTTAGTAACATTTACACACACTGCAGTGTAGGAGAACATTTCAAGACTGTGGTTGCTCATGGCAGCCTGCCTTTGGGGTCTGATTTTATGTTTTATCACTGCTTTTCAAAGACATATCCTACATTCTCTTTATTTGCCTTGAGATGATCCAGCCTAGGAATGACCCAAGCATTAGTACCAGCATACTGTTTAACCAGCTCAAAAGCAGTAATGTAGTACGGGGTTCAAAATCATGGTTAAATACAACACTTTGCTCCCCAGTGAACCATTCATGGTTGCTTTTCAACTCCAGTTTCTCCTACTTACACAGTAAAAACTTAGTGGAGGGTGACACTGCACTCAGACAGTCTGAGAGGAAGGGATCTCAGTCCCACTGCTTAGAACAGGGAGTCTTGATGCTGGCATGTAGTAGAGACAGAGGAGAAACAACCCATGTCTGCCTTGCCAGCCTGCACTGAGCCTTGTTTCAGCAGTTCACTGACTGTAGACCCCAGGGAGCATCCATGACACTAAGTTCTGTGGGGTTCCATGTTCCACACCGTGGTAGCACTGGTCCTTTACCTCCTGCTTTGCCTCCTCATAGGCCTGCTCCAGCACCTCCTTCCTCTTTGGTTGTTGTCAGGCTTCTCAGGTGCTCAGTGACAGTGGAGTACAGCTGCTGGGTGATAGGCAGAGCACGTGTTGTAAAGAGATGGCTAATTTTGTGTTGCACAGTCCTTCACACAGCTGAGCCTTTTTTGTCTTGTTCTGTTAGTTTTACTAGCACTGGGAACACACAGGCCATGTGTTAGATTCCTCCTCCCATCCAGGTGAAGACCTGCCTCACTCCCAGTGCACAGCCTCTCCAAAGGGTTAAACATGGGAGCAGCACAGAGTGATTAGATCTGGACAAGACAGAGACTGAAATTTAAGTTCAGTTTCTTATTCTCTGGAACCTGTGAAAAGGCAGGAGTTGAAAGAATTTATACTTTGTACTGGCCAGCAAGAATGAGTCTCTGCCAGAGTCATTTTGGTAACTTTGAATTGAATATATTTGCCTTTTTAGCAGAGGATTTTACTCATCAGCTCCCAACAGCTGTGACTCCTAGAGCTGCAAGACTACAGCAGTCATGTACCTACAGACAGACCTGGCCATTACCCTGCAGGTTATAATTACAGACCACAGGCACCTCACACCCATGGTTTGAACAGACCAGGTGTGTTCTGCCAAGGAGCACACTTTAGTTAAACGCACCAGCCTCCTTTCTTCCCTACTTCCTTTCTTGTTTCAGCTATGGATGGATGGGGAGATAGTAAATGCAACAAGGCAGAGACATCACTTTCCTGGGCTTGCAGTATGCAAACATCCAAGAAAGCTATAAAAGCTACAGAAAACATTCTCTATTATAATGGTAATAATTAGAAATCCCCAAACCAACCAGCCACGAATTCTGGCTGAGATTCTTGAAGATGACAAAAAAAAACAAACTATGTCTTGAAAGCCCTAGTTTTCACTCTTACTGTGTTCTCTACAGAGAGGAAAAACAGCAGGAAGAGCTGTAAGTCTTTAATCTAGTGAGGAAAATTAAAATAGCATTAGAACTACAGACCTACAAACCAAATCAAATCTTGAAAGTGGGCCATGAGTGCAACAACCATTTATAGGGACCTTTCCATTTAAAAGACCCCAAAAAAGTTTGTAAAGTTCAGAGGCTTCCACCACAAATGAAACAGACCTAACTCTGAAGCACAACACAGGCATTAGGAAGAATTTCTTTGAGCAATTATAAAGGAGAAAAAAAAGATTGAAAAACAACTCCAGCTGAAATGAATAATTTTAAACAGCAGCAAAATGTAACTTCAAAGCCCATTCTTTTCCACTATACACAATCAAGCATCCTTGCCTCAGTGCACAGTCACCTCTTTTGCTATCACTGACTAGTGACATGAGTAAGAACCCTCACAGCAGGCATGCCTCCTATGGCATCCAGTGCTCCTCTACCTTCTTGCCAATACACACCTCAACATCTCAACAGTCAGCCTGAGCCTCCATGGCTACCTCCATGCTCCAGAGGTAGCGTAACAAGCAATAGTGACAAAGAGCTGTACAGTTCTTCAGTCCCTGAAAGCATCCTGCTAGCAGCAACCTCGGTCACACACCTCTGGGTATTTTGCCACAGCATCACCTATGAGACAAAGACACGCAGCACTGCCTGGTTCCAGTGGCACTAGACAGAAGAAGCACGTTTGTTTGAGTCCCTCTCTATTTGCACAGTATTCTGGGGTTAAAGTTTCTGCATCTTACTCATTTGCTCTAGGAAAATTATTAATACAGTCTCCATTGAAACCACCATGCACTTGTCTTGTCCTGACATGAAGTGACTGGAAAGTTGGTATCATTAAATGAAAAAAAAGAAAGGATGAACTATTGATTGAACTATTCTTTCCACCTTTCCCACCCAAACTACATCAATATGCATTGCTTCCTTCCTTTAGCTGAAATATAAGTTAACCCTATGAAAGGCTGGAATGTTTTTTAGCAGATTACTAAGAACAGTGTTTAAACAGCTATGAAACTTTCCTTGAAGAAAATAGCACATACACTTAGGCTAGTCTCAACCTGACGCAACTAGAAACTGGTGCTATGGTAGCCCTTAATACAAGGGACAAAACACAGCTGCTACAACATGAAGAGTATCTTCACTGCCACAATTCTAGCAGACTTTGCCCCTTCCCTCTGCTCAGTCAATAAAAGTTTAAGTTCTTGGTACCTTAACAGGCCAGACTGGGGGTTTGAGTTGGTAACTTTTACTCATATAATTATCCTTAGTTTCCCATTAATTCCACAGAACTTTGGGCTGCTGTCCCAAGCCTCATTTCCACTCTCAGATTCCTCTCCTCCTCTTCTGTCACTTCCCATTTTCACCTCTTCAGAGCCAGCAACCACGTGAGTCCCTGGGAACAGGAGGTCACATCAGCAGCAGGGACTAGTTTTCTGTCAGAACAATAAACTGATCCAACTCACTCTCTACTCAATTGATCCAACACAAGGGAGGCAGGAAATCATAAGCAGGACATAGGGTAACCCACACTTAGATAGGATTAAGTGCAATATAAGACTGCACTTCATAGAAGACAGGGTACACAAGATTTGAATTTAAGTATTCAATTGTATTTAGTTCCCTCACTTTGATGGGCTCAGCTCTTCACAGGATTAGTCTTTTTCTTTGCTGGGTGCACTGGCATGAAGGGCAAAGAATCTGACCTCACTAAAGATTTGCAAGCACTTGTGAATCCTGCATTCAGTGAAGTCAATGGAAACTTCTGGCTGACTCCAACAGAGGCAAGATTGGGCTTGTTATCAAAATGTCCTTCTCAGGCAAGTCCAAATGCCATTTGATCCAGTGACTGAGTATAGGCTGTGTCTCAGGGGCATATTTTGTACTGTGTGCCCAACCCTCAGTTGATATTTAGACAAAGCACGCTGCATGCACAAGAAATAGTATTTTTTACATATATACATACACACACAAAACTATACATACGTATATAAAACTACCAAAAACCAGTAATCCATACAGCCCACATTTTAAAGCTATCTATAAGTAACAGCCATAAGCAATATTTAAGTGGGTTTTGTGGGTATCTTCATCTTTACCAGCAGCTAGATAAGACCTATGGATTTTAAAGACAGACCTCAGCAAACACACCCCATTACAGGAAAGGAGTTCACAACTCAGCTCCCCGTTTTCTTTTTCTCGCTCCTTAGTGATCATGGAACAAAAGTAATTTTCCATCTCTTGAACTTTTACACTGCAGTTCCCTGGCATTTGGTAAGTCCTCCCAGCCATCTCCTGCCCAAGCACTGTGAGGGTCCAGGGCTATTCATCCCTTAAGATCAAGTGTTTTTAACACTATTCAGGGTTACTTTCAGATTTTACATTCCATTTAATCCATACCAAAAGCTATGTACAGAAGGGAGCAGTGGGTGGATCTGACACACAAGATGACTGGACAAAGTTGCTGCGCTAAGCTTGCCGCATGCCAGCAAGGGCTCAACAACCACGTGTTATGCAGGGCACGAGTCACTGTATATACATACTCCAACCTAGTGGTCTCACAACCCTGAACTGTGGTGTGTAAGAGCTACTGATGCCATTCCAGACTAAACTGCTTATGCTACTCTCCCCTACACAGAATTTAATATGAAGACTACATAAGGTGGAAAAGCATTTTTCCCAGCAATGCATTAGCTTCTAAACCATCAAGATCACCATCATAAGACAGTAAATAATTACACTGAGACTGATAAACTTCCCTGCCTCAGCTGTTGGAAGTTAAGCCAAGACTAAACACTTTTGTACAGCACTAGTAAACTTTCACCATTTGAATAGTTTTCCTGTTATTGTCAAACCTATAAGCAAATAATTCTTCTGACTGACCATATGGCAGGAGTACAGCAGCCCAGAGAAGCAGCAGTATGGGAGGGGAATTTAACAAGTCAGTAAAGTTCTATCTCAAAGCAAGGAACAGCCAGTCCTTGTAACAGAAGTTCCAAAAGTGTCATTTTAAGAACATACTGCTCTGGCCTATAGTACTGTTTAACACCCTCGCTTTATAAGCAGATGTTTTAAAGGTCACATTAGGTTCTTTTATAAACTAAATCACAATAGCAAAGCTCATGCATTTCGCAACCACATTTACAAAAGCAACATTTTAGTCCCTTACTGAATCCTAACCTTCTTGTGGATCCAGTATCTCTTAGAAGCTGGTTGCAGTCTGTGAGACTTACCCTTGCTGGATGGAGAATATTTAAACAAACTGGGCATCCACAAGTTCATAAGACCAGACAAATGCAGTCATGAGTGCTGAGGGAGCTAGCTGATGTTGTGCAGCTACTCTTGATTATCTCAGTTATGATGATCAGGAGAGGTTCCTAAAGTCTGCAAGAAAGCAAATGTCTCTCCAGTCTTCAGGAAAGGCAAGGAGGAAGATCAGGAACTTACAAATCAATCAGCCTTATCTCAGTTCCTAGGAAGCTAGTGGAGCAAAACTTTCTGGAAACCAATTCCAAACAGATGAAAGACAAGAACATAATTGGGAGCAGTCAGCACAGATCTGTGAATGGGAAATTATGCTTAATCATCCTAGTACCCTCTGTGATGAGATGACAGGCTCAATAGATGAGGGGAGAGGATTGGATGTTATCTTGACTTTAGGAAGATGTTCAGCACTGTCTGCCTTAACATCCTCAAAAGGAAATTGATGAAGCACAGGCTGACCAAGCAGACAGAGAGATGCACTGAAAACTGGCTCCACAGCTGGGTTCAAATGGCACCACCTTAAAAGTAAATTGAGTGAAATTTGACTATTTATGTACATGAGGACACGTGAACAAAATCATGATTAAAGAAGCTCAATATCACACAGGATGAAGCCTGTTGTTTCAATTATTACAATTTCAAGAGGACCTGATCCAATCCAGCTCCACCTGGGATGAAGGTACCCAGTACATGTGACAGTCAGCTCTCTGATGTCTTTCTTTTTGAGCTAGCTTAGAGATTTCAGTTCTTTGCCATCCGAAGGCTAGTAAATAACTTGTTTCACTAAAGAGAGAAGCAATGGACTAGCAAAAGCCAGCAAAGGTGACTGGCTTAAAAGTGGACAGTGGGGTGAAAGAAATAAAAGTCCCATTTCTGATTTCATATCACTTCAGAAGTGAAAAATTACCACTAATGTCAGAAGGTAAAAGCAGTTCAGCAGAGAACCTACCATCCCAGATTTCTTGTGTGCTTCCACTAGTTTAAGGGAAAGCATAATTTCTTTTGAACATAGTTTACCAATGTTAAGTAACGTCAGAGATTTGATACTTAAATGAATCTGACATAAACATCATCTTAATCACACTGCTGTAAAAGCTCCTGACTAAAAGTGAGTACACTCTCCTAACACATTGCTGGAGCATCACCAGAAATAATATCTCTCTTCATGGTTTTGCAGTAATACTGCACTGCTTTACGCTGTAGAAGATAAGCTCTAGCACTGCCCAAATCCTTGGGCTGCATTATAAACGTCTTCTCTGCCTATTGCACTCTACTGCACAAAAATACTTCAGGTAATTTACTTAGCTAGATTCCCCCCTCTCTCTGCAAATGCCTTTTCTAATGTTTGATTTTTGGATGCCAGCAGAAATAGCATTGCAAAAATCAGACTGCCATTTTAATATCAACATGCGGATGCAACATATGATTTGAGGACAACTTACACGTCAGTGTCAGCACAGTTAGATCTTCTAAACTTGTTTTCCTGGCAAAACGTTTCTCAATGTTAGCATCTGCTGACACTCAGAGCTTAAAGTATGTTGGAAATACTATATACTTCATCAGTGTAAGCCAACAGCTTTTCATCAGCTGTGTCACTATTCCCATTGACAGCTGCAGAGCAAAACGCAGAGGGGAGTTAGAAAAATGACCCATGGTTACACAGTGCTTCCACAGACACAATCTGACTTTTTGGATTCCAGCTTGGCACTTCCATGATGACTCAAGGCTGTTTCTCTTACAGCAGACCATCTTCAAAGACTCCTTTTATGTCAGCAATGAGAAGCAAACAAGTGTTTTCAGAAAACAGGATCTGATGAGATGCAAACAATGACAAGAACACATCTGGGAGACTACCACCTAAAGGCACCATACTACAGTAATTTACATTCATTCACAGAATAAGGTTATTCACCTCCCACCACCCACATTTTGATTAGGCCAATTCTGCCTTCATTCATACATATATCTTTTTTTTTTTCTCTAAACAAATATATAGTGTCACTGTTAAAGCAAAGCAAACAGAATTCTGTCAGGGGTATCTGTTAGGATTGCTTTTTGTTTCTCCAGTGAGGAATGCAACCAGCATGTTTAAAGAAGACAGCTCAAGGACAGTTTCACAAACACTGACATTTAGTGAACACACTCCAGGGCCTCTTAAATCATAAAAGCTCCCCATGCAGGCAGCTCAATAGATGGACTACAGGAAGAGCTGTGACTTCTACCCAGCTTGAAGGCAGCAGAACACACCAAGCAGCTGAAGCTAGAAGCATAAGGATACAGGCAAATGCTGAGGTCTTTTTGATCTTTAAGGCATCCTTGCCCATAGATTGAATGACTGCATATTGACAGATGAAATGTGATGATTTCGGATCCTTTTAATACACATAGCCCCCTTACGGTTTTTTAAATACAGTTCCTTCCAGCTGAAAACAGCATCTAAGAATATTCAAACTCTTACACATTTTTGCTAAAGAGCCAATAATTTTCACATGATATTCTATGAATATTCTATGTTCTCCCCAATATTCAGGTCATTCTTAGATATTGACAAAACCTGAAGAGAGTCGAGATTTGAAAGGAGAGACAAAATACACACACCTCATCCGGCCTTGTTATTTTGTCTCTAAGAAATACATATTTGCATAGAGTCTTTCATCCAAATTCACAACTGATGCAAGCAGAGGCTCTGAAGTCAACACAACCAAGAATACATTTGGCTCTTTCTTGCTCCTTCAGCCTCATGTTTGTTTGGCACTGACATGCTTGGAACAGAACACATAGAACTGGAGTACCCTTGCATATCTTAGCATTGTAAGTAATAGCACTGACACTCTCCAGCATGTAGCAGAAAGGAATGGCCTCCGCGGTTTTTTACGCAGGACCACAGTTCTACTCATTACAAAACACATTGCTGTGATGTAACGGGTCATTTAAATCTATCTAAAGCCAAACAGTCTCTCAGTACCTCAAAGTATCAACTCTTTTTTTTATCTAAGGACCTTCCCAGAGTTGCTATACCTAGCAACTATCCCCCTTTAAATTTAGTAACTACAAGACAGATTTATCTCTTAACAGATTTAAATAACATAGCAAGTGTATGAGCCTGGCATTAGTATAGCTCAACAAAACCCCAAAATAGACAGAGGTAGCCACCTCACAGCTTAGACACTGTAAACTATCCCTCCCTGCTTTTGTGCTTTATAAAAGTGATTAGAATGGTATATATAAAAAGAGTAAGAGCCAGAATACAACACGTTTAACTTTTCACATACCTTTCCTAACTCCTATTTCTGAGCAAAACCTACTATCTATGCTGTGCAGTAGGTACGTGCATCATCTTGGAACAATGGAAAAGTTCTGTTCAAATGCTCGTTTCATGTAAATTTAACCCTGAAGTATTCGGGGTATTCTCATGATTTTCCACTAAAATGTTTAAACAAATACCCATTTCTCATGTGGTTTAAACCAGAATTTTGAATAGAGGAAATACATTTATTTAGTCATTCTGTACTACCTTGACCATCAACCCACGGCTCACGTATGCTGAACTGGATTCAGAACACCTAACTGAACATGTAACTATCAGCTTCAAACATTCTGACTTCAGAAGCATGTTTCAAAGCTGCAGCTCCCAGTCCTCAGTCCCCCTTCAAAGGTCAGAATGAAAAGGAAAAGAGATCATTCATTTTTAAAAGAAAAAATAAATTGCATGCAGTTTGGAAGAGGGAACGTATAAAGTCTTGCTCTTGGCAGATTCCTCTGAGTACAAATGTAGCCTACCCTAAGGCATTTTCATGACAGATTAGAGCTATAAGAGCTGCATGAGCAATTACATTTTGACAGCAGCAGTACTGTCTTCTTGATGGAACTACTGAAAGTGTTCACATCACCCTCTGCCTTTAGTACTTCAGTTCCAAAAGTAACAGCAGAAGTACCCACCTGTACCTTGATTTTAAGAATAAAAAATGTACAGGACTACAACAGAGGTTAATATTGGCAATAATACTTTGATAATATCCAAGTGTCAAGGCTTTAACATACAATGGACTAGGTTGAATGCGCACCCCGATTCTCTCAGTGGATTTTGCCCTTGTTCAGGAAGGACTCTTGCTGCTGGGAGGAGATGGACAAGACTTGTGACCCCTGCCCTGGCCCTCTGACTCTAGCACTTGCTTAGAGGGAGGGCAAAGGTCACACAGAAGGAAGAAAGGTTTTAAGCTCTCAGGGGAAGGGCAGATGTGGGCTGGAATTTAGCCAGGGAAAGAAGAGGGGAATAAAACCAGGAAAAAACCAATCTGCTCACAGCTCTTCCCCAAATGCTGATATATCTCAAACTGTTTTTGCAAGGCTTTAAGGATTAAAGATGTTCTTGTAAAGTACAGTATTGGCACTTGTATAAAAATAAATAAAATAGCTTTTCCATTTCCATGAACAGATATCGCTCTCTGCATACATCCACTGTAAAGCCAGCCTCACTCTCAGGAGTGAGAAACAGATGTCCAGTAGTCATACATAAGGATCAGGTTTTGGCTGATAGAGGTGATTGCTCCCCTTTCTGCTTCTGGTTTGACTGAGTTTATGCGAACTAATTCACTGCACTTGCATTGTACAAGAGCTGCGGTGAAATATCCTGCAGTGCAGCAGGTGGTAGGATGACTCTTCACAGACCCGTTACTGTCCCATAATATCTATTAGTAGCTTTTTCTGCATATCAGGTCGCACTCACCACTAAGAAGAGAGATAACAGACTTTGGTTTTGGCACGACTCTCCAATTAACAAAGATGCATGCCACAGGATATGGCATTTATGGTACTTCAAAATAGTGGTCAAAGAGAAAGTTCCTACTTATTCACTTGGAAGATAGGTGGTCAGTTCCTGTACTTAAAGGGATCTGCGATGGCTGAAAACATGAACCAACTGCTTGAGGGCTCAGTAAGGCAAATCTGCTTGCTGTTCATCCTCCTTTCAAACATTAGACAGTGTCCAAAATTTCAGGGGCTGCAAGACATACATTCCTGCCCATACAGCATACAAGAAGGGAAGTTCAGAGAAAAAGACTGGTTTCTTAATAAACAAGGGTAGATGGTCATAGCCAGCACAGCATTCCAAGTTATTTAATGTGCCCAAACCATGTCTGGTTATGTGTTTCACATGTATCTAGATAGCTAAAGAAATACAGAAAGCACAAAAATTGGTTCTCTTTCTAATAAATGACTGGATTGAAGAAATGTTACAAGTATTTCAATTCACAAACTAAATTTGTTTTATCCTCTTGCTAGCATGCAATGTAATATAATCACTACTGAACCTAAGAGGGAAGGGAAATTAACGTATTTAGTAATAGTAAAGCATTAAAATATCCTTACTGCCTAAAGTCTGGAGAAGTATTTCACAGCCTATTGTTCCTCAAGTTCCTGAGTGAAGGTGTGACACAGCAGCATGAGGGAACCACTCAGAGTGAAGAAGGAGCATTATTGTTCATATATTTTCCCTACAACACCAACAAATACACATCTGAAAAACACATCAGAAAGAAAACTTCTAAAGAAAGCTTCATGAAACATTTTCTTGTAAATGGTCAAGTATTTGACTGATTTCTTAATAGCTAAAGAAAAAAGGACAGCAATGAAGGCTCATGGAAGGAAGAGAACTAATAGTGAAAGGTCACCTTGAAATTACAAGCAGCAAGCTGGTTTCTATCAATTCTGGCCCAAAACCTACTTCTGAATTCATCACTGAGCACAAATCTTCATTTTTAAGACTGACCATTAAGTTATTCCTGAGGGAGAGCTCACATATTTTTTAAATCTTTCAGGAAAATGTGTTTAGATGTATTTTTTTCTTTGTTATGACAATAATCACCATAACCCTTGCCTTGACATGAAGGAATGTGTGTATCTCACAGGAAAGCTGCAACCTTTTGCAACCTAACCCCCATCAAAAAATCCCAGTCTCAGCACGAACGTGTTGTCATAAGAAGCTTCACCAGAAACGTGAGTGATAGAACTGGCAGGACTGGGAATTAACAGGAAGCATTTCTATCTCAGTCTATCCTGAGCTATCAGGGGTTCTGATGACTTTGACTTTCTTTCAGATGAGATAAAAACCACAGGTCCTGGCATCTGGTGGCCATTAGGAAACCAGAGATATTGGAGTTATTAGACATCACATCCTGGTCATATTCCAAGACAAACAATTATATTTGTCCTTCTTAAAATCCCTTACTGTTGCAGAAAAAAAATCATATATTCTTCTCTCCATTCAAGGGTGCTGTGCAATGTTTATGGGTATGCTGTAAAACAAACACTGCAGGAATCTAATACACTGTACTCCAGTGACACAACACTTGCTTCATCTCTTGTTTATTATCTAAAAAAGGCTATATTAGACTTAGCTACCTGCTTACCCATCCTTAGCCCTCATTCTCCAGAGTGATGGAATGTGGACAGGCTCACACATGGCAATGGGACACGGATTAAATCCTTTAGAGTTGCCTGAGTGTCACTGCAAGGAAAGAATAATTGAACATCTGCACTGTACACCATCCTTGCTCCCATTTCTGTTGATCTCCCATGTCCTGCCCCTCCATGCACCAGTTCACAAGAGCATTATTCATAGCATGTAGAATCTTTGTTTCAGAGGTAAGCAGTTACATGCCCTGTCTCAGTCAGTCATCTGACCTTGATGCTCCAAATTACCCCTCTTACCATCCTTCTTTGGCCATAAAAGGACTCAGGTTGTTAACAGCAATTCTGAGTCACACCTCAGCTAAACGGAGAAATTAGCTCAAAACTGGCTAAATATCGTCTCCTCCTTTAGCCTTCTTCCAGAGATCAAGAAAGTCAGTGACAGATACAGAACTAATTTGAAGATGATGCAAGATGTACCCTGAAAACTCTGTCCACCTGCTGTTCCTGTCCTTCGAGATTTCCAAGTTGAAAACTAAGCAATAGCTGGATATCAACATACACCCACACTCATTTTTACTTGAATCAAGTATAATAGCTTTGGAAACTCGAATGTTAATCTTACCCAAAGATTAGAACCCTGATTAATTACTCCCTTTGTAAGAGGCATGTGTATCATTCCTAGAGTGAACACTGGGATGTATTTTCTGGCTTGACCTGGTTTCCCGGTTTTATTTGGCTGTACAGGGGCAGATTTTTCCTGAGTACATGAAATTTTTTGATGTTTTCTGGAAGAGTAATGCTTCTGTTGTTGCAAGGAAGAGAAGAGAATGATCCCTTTGGATCGCTGATCACTGACTGAAAAGATTTATGACCTGAGCTATCACACCAACACTCAGCTTAACAATAAAACACTGCTCCAGGAAGGTTCCTTTTTTATGGTCTCTACATGCCAGCAGCACAAAGCACAGCTGTGCTCTGAGCTCACCATCCTGACACTGCTCAGTTGCGAGACTGAGAAGAAAGAACATTTTTGGGAGCAATGACAATTGTTTCCAAGACTTTGCTCAGCTAACTACCATCATCTTCCTACTGCAATGAGTGATCTTAATCAGGCTTCAACCTCCATATGTATACCCTGAAAATACTTAGCTCAAGCATTCTGTGTTTTATGAGGCAGAGGAGCTGCCATCACTGAACAGAATGACTATCAGAGAAAGCAACGCGTCCACTGCTCCTTAAACAGCAGCCGTGCAATCGTACGGTTTGTGTGATGAGACTGCCCCTTGCTGAGCAGTTATTTTCCCATGATTTCTTGAGTTTTTACATGTGTATCTGGCAGGTTGCAAATCTTTTGGAGTAGGGTTTGTGTCTCAATTCTCATTTTTCGTGCACAAGAGTTCAGCAGGGTCAGGCCTGGTGACCCGAGTCCACAGGTGAGAGCATTGCAGAAGTGGCAATACAAACATGAGAAAGCTCACTTCACAAAGTGATGTTTCAGAAACAAATATTCCCTTATGTGTGCGTGGAGATACTTAAACCTCACAGATTTTTAACAAAGTCCATATAAGCACTGTTTGAAATGTAAAATCTGAACACAAATGCTTCATCTGGACTTCTGATAAGTGCTACATTTCCTTTAGCCAAGAGAAAAAAATCACAGCTATCTACACTTCCACATTCATCACACAGATTAAACTTTTGCTGTGATGGGTATAAGACCTACAGTTGCGATGGGAAAAATACACCCCGAGCTAAAAGCTCAGCCTATGAATTGATCCAAATATTAACTTCCTAACTCCCCCTCAGAGGCAAACAGCAACTTCCAACTGAAGAGCAGGGCTTGTACATTGTACACCCTGACACCCTGCAGATTCCTTTGTGCTACAGAATACATTAATAAGGGCAAAAGGTTCTTTCCAGCAAAGTTTGTAAATTAAATTCTATAGAAAACCAAACAAAAGGTTACACGGGTGTTCACTTATCCATGAGCAGTGAACTCAAAATATTTCATTTCAGATTTTGCAAAAGTGCCCTAACAACAGCAGCTTCTACACCACAGGCACTTGGCAAACAAGGCGAAATTCGTTCATATCAAATTTCAGTCAAATGTACGGACCTGAGAAAGATTTCAATTCCTTTTCTTCACAAAATGAATTCAGATTTTAAGACCTTCACTAACAAATTGTCAGCAAAGGCAGTTACAAGAGTAGCTGATTGGAAGAACACATTTTATTTCATAGAATCATCTCAAGTTGGAAGGAACCCATACAGATGATCAAGTCCAACTTCCTGCTCCTCATAGGACTACCTAAAACAAACCCTGTGATTGAAGTTGATTATTTTTAAAGCACACAGGCTTGCAGAGTGGTACAAATGGGAAATAAAGGGTGGACTAAGAAGTTTCCTAATGTATTTAGTTAGGTAAGTTATTTTAAGATATAAGTTGTCTAACTTACTTGGATTTAAACCAGCAACAGAATTATGCCTCACACTTAACACAACACTCAGTGTTTGCTGTGTTGGAGGCGTAGAAGTTTGCTCCAAATTATACATTAAACTGAAAAAGGGGACATAACAGAGGCTTGCTGAGGAGCCATCAGTAAAAGCTGCCCTCCTTCCTTCCCTATATACACAGGCAGCCATACACAGGGCATAGGCACAACCTCCTGCCAGATACTGACAACAGCAAACAGGATTCCTGGCACATGCACTGCAGCCTCCTCTGTTCCCTCTACTACAATGGCTTGAAAGCAGAATTAAATACATATCTCTTTTCCTTGATAAATAGACAGAGCCCCCCAGGATCAGGATAAGCATGGTTATTTTACAGGTAGCTACAAACACATTATGGAGCATTTAAAAAAGTTACATGAAGTCTTTCATCAAGCTATGTTGAGAACAGAAACTAGGATTGCTTATTCCTTATACCACAACCAACTCCTCGTGGTTTATCTGCAAAATACTAGCTTCCTGCCCTAACCATAAAATACCTGCCAGAAGTCAGTGTCCCAATACAGTTTCTTGCTATCATCAGACAGGAATTAGTACTTTCAAACTTACCAGAGGCTGCAGTGGATATAAACTGAGCAAGCATGGTAAATTTGACAGCTCTGCCAAGTCACTGAATGATTGCAGTGGTTTCATCAGAGAATCCGGTGTCAAACAGAACTTGAATTACTTTCCCATGCAGTTTTATGATGAACCTATCTAATGGATAAGTTTTAGTTCTCTTCTGCAACTTTTTCCAGATACAAGTTGATACAAGTGTTAGGCTGATACACAGTGTGAAGTATCAGGCATAAGAGGCCACTGACATTCAATACATAAGGAAAATAAGGATTAGTCATGCCAGACATGAAATCTAATTCCAAAAGTATAATCAGTTTGAGGAGGCCCTGAATGACATACTATGTAAGGTGCAGGCTGAATTCTCACTGACCTCAGTCAAACACAATGGCATAGAGTACACCTGGCAGCAGAGCGAGTATATTTTAATTGCCTCTACCTTTCTTAATATCACATCTACAACAATTAAGGGTCTTACAATACACTTTTACCACCTCTTTGTAAGAGGGAAATTAAAAATACCCTGATATGCATTACTTGAAAATTAAAGAAAATAACTTTCTTCGTAAAGATTAATCCTCCTGACTGTTCTTTGTTAAAACAAACCCATGCAGATAAAGAAGTGTTGTAAATCTGAGCTCTGTAAGCTGCTGTAAGGTTGCAGAAGGGCCCCTCTAAGCAAGCATGTCGTGGAGCTAGCCTGTACCTGTGTCTCACTGCACATTCCTCTGGCAAAGGAATGCAGGCCCGAAACCTGGTACCCCTCTGCCCTCCTATGAGTGAGCTCATCCCACTGGAATGAAGAGGAGGAAAATAACTTTCTCACTGGAATTTCTTTAATGGAAATTATAAGCACACATCTTGATGAAACGGATGTTGGGAATACTTTGCCTGGTTATTCTTACACACACAGAGCACTAACGTATAACAAACCACACAACATACAGCTACCTCAGCAAAATTAATGTTTGGTAAATTCAATGGTATCATAGAATCCAAACAAAATCTGTAACCAGTATCACTGCACAAAGATGACTGAGCTGACAGGCTTCTGTACAGGGTAAACTGTAAAACAACCACTCCAGATCGGAACAGTAGCTTAATAAACAGAACAAAACCCACCTCAAAATCTCCTTTTCCTGTTTCACAAGCTGAGAGGTAAGAAAGAAAGGGGGAACAGAACTGGACAGCTACAGAACACTTCTGGTACCAGCAGCTCAGAATGAAAAGTTATTCAATTCCTATTACTGTGTTTCTAAATAAAAAGAAAAACTTAAGTTTGCTGACATCTGTCCAGTATCTATTGATCTATTGTTTAATGTATCACATTTATGTTTGGAAAATAAAGAAAAAAACCCAAACCCAACCCAACCCCAAACCAACAAACACAAAACCCCACCACAAATCAGTCACAATCCCAGCATCTTTCATTTGTCTGTTTGTTTTAATATAGCATTACTGCTATCCAAAACGCCTGGCAAACATTTTGGTGTGCAGTTTATAAAGTATCCTTGAATAGAGCTGAAAAGTTGTAGTAGCACCGGAGATCTGATATAAACAGTAGTTAATTCTCCTCCACCACTCCACCTGTAACCGGGACTAACTAGCTGGGTTTTAATCCTTGCCACTCCTCTGTGAAACATGTGCAGAACTTGGCTGGAGAGCGTGAAGCTGAAAGATAAAACCCAACCAGATTCTTTGGAAGTTTCACAATACTGTGCTAACACATGGAAGAAAATTCACTTGAATGGAGAGCCTTTAAATAGCCATAAACATCTTTTTACAGTTTTTGTGTCTTGTTAGAGGTTCAAGCCTCCCAGATCTCCAAAAGCCGACTGTACAAGTCATTTCATTCACAGCAGAGCCTTAGGGCATACAAAAGCACTACCAATTATGGTGCAACAGTTCAAAGCAGCAAAGCTATGTAATAGACCTGTGATCATTATGAAAAGTGGTATTTTGCATCTCCAAGCTCTAATGTCTGTTTCCATTCAGTGGCTAGAGCACAGAACCAGGAGCTGCAGTCCAGTCCTGCTGCTGACTTACCTATGACTGGGGGCAAAGCCTTCTTCACGGATACAAGACAGTAATACTGGCATTTAGCCAGGCACAAAATAACACAGTCAGGCATGGCTGAAGGACATCCCAAATCACTCAGACCCAGGACTGAACACAATACAGTAGTGCAACCTATGTTTTTTAAAGTTAAAACTGCAACACATTACTTTGTATTTATGCAAAGGAGCAGAGTGAAATGCACACCCATGATAAATGAACCCTAGAAAAGGCATAAACCAGGCTGAACAGGCACGTTCACTTCAGGGGGCAACCTATCCTGCAACTCTCAGCTATCTGGAGGGTCTGCAAACGCATTTTAGCTTCAATGGCAAAATGTCACTGCCACATTAGAAGACGTTCTGACCCAGACCCTCACCAGTATGGTCTCAGAAGAGCAGTCTCTGCAAAACCTCTGAGGTGATTTTCAGCTGATTACTTGAGGTACAGGAAGCTCTTTGCTCCCAGAATCTGCTGAGGGCTCTCAATGCTCCCACATGCTCCCGGGCAATCCATTCATATGGAAATTGTACCACTACAAGATATTAGGTCAAACCACAGTTTGGAGCTCACTCTAATTATCTAGTCAGATTTCAGTTTAATCCTAACAAGATTATAGATTCACAGAGATTAAGGTTATTAAAAGTACCACAGAGCAAACCATATAATCACTACCTTGAAGAGACCATCTAAAGTAGCCCGTTTATGGTCACCAACTCGTTTAACTTTAAAACCTCTGTGGAGTTAAACTCTGTGGAGTATTTTCTGTACCTTCTTGTGGTAGAAGTAGGCTAAGGATCTAACATTTACTTTGGTGGCTAGAATACTTTACCTTTTTCCTAATTCACCTAACTCCTCATCTGTAGGAGGAGATTTCACAAGCAGCTTCCAGTTTAAGCCAAAACTACTTTATTAGGTTAAAAATGCACTACACCTCCTTTGTAAAAATGATCATATAAAGCTCACAAGAAGAGAGCGCTGCTAAAGGCTGTATTTCAGATGAAAACAGATGAAAGAACCTTTGCTAAATAGCAAGCAGTGCATTTGTGTCGCACCCATTACCCTAGTGAAGGCAAAAAGCATATGAATTCCAGGAGTTCAACAGTATACTTTTGGCACCCAGAGTTTACTGCAGACCACCTCAGTCATGTCCACAAGACCAAGACTCATCACACTTTAATCGTCTCCTGTAATAAAGAGTCAGCATGTCTATGTTCTATACAGTGCAATAGAGGACCTGCCTACCTCACCTTCCAGCTGAACCCACACTTCACACATGCTGCAGTTCATGTAGGAGGTATTTACAAAGATACATTAATTTAACAGATAATGCTCCAACTTTTCAACCCCTTCTCAAACACTTCGATGATAGCTTGAAATCGCACAAGGAGGGCTGAGGCTGGAAGCTTAGAGGCTCCTTTAATGGAGAAGTCTGAAGACTACTATAAATTCTCAATTTTCCAAGCTTGCTTTTTGCCAAATGTTTTTGCTCCTGCAGGCTATGTTCCTCCCGTTCAGTTACACCCTGCTTTGTGGATAGGTTTAATCATCAAAGTACAATACCGTGATTCACCTTCCTATTGTTTTGATGTTTCCACTGTAGCAGTAGTAATAATTCCAAACTGCTTTCAAATATATGTATATTTCTACAGAGCAAATGATATCTGAACATTGCACAGCAAAGGCTTGACTGATATAAGGAGAACTATTATAACTTTCAAATAGTCCTGCTCCTCTTTGACAAAGTCAAGCAGTTATCCAACGTACCAATGAACCTATTTAACTTTGCTACAGTACTGAGATGTGTTTATATATGCAGTTCTGAAAAACTGACTTGCCAGCTTATGAATTCTAAGCAAACTTAAAAGTATCAGAATAATAGAGTCATTACTCCTTTTATAATGGTGTCATTTCTAAGGAAACTCCTTTTCAGAGTTGGGTATTATTTCATGTCCACAGAGAGATAACCTTACTAGCTGTGAGGGCATGACCTTCATTAATAGAAGTTAACACCATCAGTGATTCAAACAAAAGGATAAAGAACATAGGGAGCTGATTTGAAGACTCTCTGATGCAATGGGAACAGGTAAATTATATGCAGCACTTTGTAAAAGCTGGGAAAAGACAAGGCACTGACTTGTCACTATTCAGACAGGAACTTTATTTCCAGTTTCACTGACATCAAATTTGTAGAAATTTTAAGAAGCATGGGGAACATTTATAAGTCCGTTCCAAATTCAACTGCACTTTCATTTTCCTCTCCTCTGCTTTTCAGATCAAAATCAACCTCTCCTAACAGTGCTATAAATTGATTTACGCAGTTGACTTTCAGCTTACTGTCTACATTTCATCCCAATCTTGAGAAAGTTGCAGATCTTTATGCCTCTGCCAGACAAAAGAAAAAAATACAAAAGATAAAAAAAAGTTAATGTTGCTGTTGCCAGCTTGTTTCCAATGTCTTTTCCCTTAAATATGACAAATACAAAAAACTGAAGGAAATATTACTTTCATTCATACAGAAGCCTTGACTTATTGCCTTCTTTACCTAGTTCTTGATTAGTCTAGATGATGCTTAGATTTTACCTGTGTTGTACATCACATTGAGGTCTTGCCAAAAGCTGGTGTCATGGATGGAAACGTTTGTTCCTGTTAGTAATGGGAAAACCAACGAATGTTATGTGCAACCCTCTGAAACAGATTTGTGCAACAGATTCCTAGGTAACAGGCATAGACATGTCCTCACTGCTGCTAAGAGCGAGGCATCAGAGAAAGCACTACAGGATTAACCACCAGGAGTCATACTGGCAGCCTCCCTAGACTATGAAGGCTCAAAGGAGAGCTAGAAAGGCAGATGAGCACGTTGGGGCAAGGGCTGGAGGCTGTACAAAATACAGCAGGTCCCAGCCAAATAGGTTAAAATAGACCAGGCTGTGAATAAGCCAAACTCAGAATATAGTACCTATTGACATCTCAGTGGACTGAAGCAAATCAACCCATATTGGTTCACAAGGTTGATTCTCTCAATATTAAGGTAACTGAGTATGCAGAGACTATGCAAACAGGATGGTGCTGCTTAATGGCCCAATGAAGTTGACACAACCAAAGCTAATGGAAATCCTGCAGAAGAAACAAGAAGGGAAGCTAGCATAGACAATAAGGATCCCTGGTTTGTATCTGTTTGGGTAGGAGCAGAATCAGAGGGCCAGCAAAGTCACTTCTGACCACCAAGAAGTGGCAAAAAATGTGGCAAAAGGCCAGAGAAGCAGCAGATCCATGGAACAGTTCCTCTGCATTTGTATTAATTCTGCCTCTTCACACCTCCTCAGACCTGAGGGAAGAGGAAGCCATTCTGAAAAGATGACTTTATACACAAGTAGTAAAATTAATGTCAACACCTTTTCAAAAGCAGAAAGTTAAAACCAGCAACTGGAGACTCCAGCAACATGAATTCCATATAAATCACACCATCAGAGAAGGTGAAGTTGTATGGAAAAACCCAAGGCAGGCTAAACTGCAAGAAATCTGTGCAAAAAAGCACAGGAACAAATTATTTACTTCCTCCAAGTATTTCCAGATTTATTGCCTACACCTCCTAATTCCCTTTCTGCAAGGAACAGGTAATGAAAACTGCATGATCCCACTCTAAGTACTCTTTCTTCTCAGACATGTAAACTGAAAGAAGTATATCAAGCTCAGCTGGGTTTTATAGCCTTCTCAGGAGAGTGAGAGCCTTCTTGGGTGATAGGAATATTCTGAAGTAAGGAAATAAATTTTAATGAATTAATTTTAGATCATTATCCACAAAAACCCACTTAGGAAGGGGGCCAAGTGCATCAAGAATTCTGGCAGCAAAGAATTTTTCATCTGTTCCTACCATGACTTCATGATCATCTCAAAATATTACTACACAACTCTACAGTATGAGAATACCTTTGTTCCTTTTTTCCCCCAGAAAGAATACCTTAAAATTATTATGTTGGGGTACCAAAAGACAGTGGAATTTTGAGAGCTGCAACTCTGATTTTAAATATCCACACTTAAACAGCTACTTTTTCCCTCTCTGTCAGAGCTGTGGGCCAAATTTGTTCTTGGCTTAAGGCCACTGAAAACAATGAGCTTGTTTCAATTAAGCTGGTCCAGTATTTATTAAAAGACATCATGAAACATTTGTATCATAGATATAAAAAAAAAAAAAAACCTCACACAGAAAACCTGGGATATATTAAGAGAAGCGAGAAATAAGATCACTTGGGTTAGCTTGTCATAAACTAGCAGAGCTTCAGTAACTCAAAATAGAGCTATAGAGCAAACTGCCAGAACTGGTTTTGGCACTTAGTTTTTATTTGCCTTACTTGGATACTGCAGATGTTCTGCTGAACAATCACTAGAAAAGGAGGGTATCTCTAGTTAATCTGCACATTTCTTAGCAAAAGAAACCCCAGAAGATTTGGAAGACTTGCAATAGTACCTGATCTCCAGACTCACAAAATAAAAGTTAACTGCACTCTTACCTGCAGACTCAGCCATTCCAAGAGAACATGTCTGACAATAAATCCTCACACTAAGTCCTAACAGTAGTTCCTCACGATTTCAGATCAAGACCAGTACATATTCCAGGTGTGCTCAACCAGCTCAATGGATGAAAGGAAATAAATGAGGAGCTATCATCTGTGTGTCAGGTATACTCTGAAGTGGACACACAAAGACTGCTAGGACTATCATGCAGCTCAGCTGAGAGCCCTGTGAAGAGATGAGAATCTCAAATTTCATTGCAAGAGGCTGCCTCTAGATTTTGTGACCATTTTCATCTCAGGCTCCACCTCATGTTTATGAAAGAAACACTAGCAAAACTCTGATTATCCTTTTAAAAGTTCCTCTTCTGGAAAAGCCTCAGGGGTGGGCAAACACCTGCCTCATCTAATCACTGTTCCCACATTTTGTCTTATTCTCCCCCCAGGTCTGAACCAACTTTTGTCTTACAGGGTAATGAAAGTCAAGAAGATAGTACTATATTGGTGGTTTATTCTTGCTCTCCATCTTGTACTGACACTCCTGGTTCACTACTAATCAAAATACTGATAATAAAAGATTGCAAACGTGAATGAACCACAGCTTCTGGAATGACTGCAGAAAGATGTTAGGGGAAAGTCTTAGGTCACTCCCAGCAACCAGTCTACAAAAGAGGTAACAATCTGCAAAGCAGATCCATCTGTAACAGCAAGTCATCCATATTTTCAACATTTGGCTCAGGAAAACAGATTACATTACAAGACTAACTTTGTGCTGCCATTCAAAATAGATCATTATTTATCTCCAGGAAAAATAAGCAAAAGCTGAAAAATTAATTCAAATACACTTGAAAATACTGTTCTTAGAGAGGGAGGGATGACTACACCTTGCAACTGAGACCCCTGAGTCAAAGCCATCTTTGATACAACTTCATTCAAGATGCTGGCCTAACGTGCCAGCCACTGCCTGTTAGTCATGTCCACAGTAACATTCCTGAAGAACCCTCAGCAACTTGGTAAAATATTTTAGAATGTTGCTTTTACAACATTTAAAGTATTGAAATGAGATTACTTGAAAGAAAGAGATGAGCAAAGTCACAAATCACACCATCCTCAGCAACAACTGCTTTGATAGTTGACTGTCTCTGTGAGCAGTCTTCTAGAAGTTATTTTAACCTAAAGTTTTAACCTCATTTTATTAACATCGTACTTCACTGTGCTCAGTCACTTCACATTATCTAGCAGAGGACTACTAAAAATTGGTTGAGAGATCCCGCTTTTCCTACAGAAGCTCTCCTCACTACAATCACCACTACTTACTCTAAACAGCTCACTTCAATGCAGGAAGGTCTTATGGGCATTTTTAATTCAGTGATACCAGAAAGTCATTTACCTACTATTACTGTATCTGAAATTGTTAACAACATACTTGTACATCTTTCCTGTTGAGCATGTTTAAGAGCATTCTTAATAAGAATAATTAAACGCATTAACTGCTTAGACATCTAAAGCACTGAAAGTATTTTAAGGACCTATTTCTGATTCTTTTCCATACTTTTAGACTGATTGCACAAAGATTTTGCTTGTTTTCTAAGCCTGAAGAAAACTGGCAGGAAGACTTAGAAATACCATGTTAGTATTTCTCTTTCTCATTGAAATAGATGTAAATTGACAAAGTCCCCTTAAGGGCAATGAAACATGCCAAGGAACAAATCCGAGTGCTGAAGAGATGTGCTTTCCAACAGGCATGCAGCAAAACTGGAGCAAACAGCTTAAATATGTGTCATTCATTACACCTGCATCCCTCAGGAATAATTACGCTGACATAGTGCATGAATTTATAAAAATGACGGCAAAATGTGACATATTTGTTTCCAAAAGCTTTGAAAACACTTGCTTTATAGAAGCCATTTCCCCAGAGATTCCACTGGAGCGAGAAGACTTGGAAGAACAGCTCTTGGTTTCGCTGAAGAAAACTAAGCTTTTAATCTTTGAGAAGATTAGCACTTGTAACTACCACCTGATCGGGATGAGGAAATTCTACTGGTGCAATTGATTATAAAAAGAGCAAAGCAGAATCAAGCCTTCCGTATTTATGAACAGTAGAAACCCCTCTACTATTTAAGCCTTTTCAAAAGATTTCTCCTCAGTCACACAGGAAGAGTCTAAATCCTTAAAATTTTAATCAAAAGAGTAGCAAATGCAGTAGAGAAACACTGACTGACAAGAACCCACGTTTTAACTGGTTTTGTTAGAAGTTGACTTGAAATAAACATGCTTAAAAAATATTACACTACTTCCATTAATTCATTATTGCATATGTGCTATAAAAGCCTAAACACAAAAATTATTGTACAATCTTAATTTACATCCCAATGTAACAAAGACGGTTTTTTGAACTGCTGCCTGTACATCAGTTGGACACTTAATTTAGGGTACAGACTTTCCAAAGGACTCTTTCCTTCTCTACAGTTGAGTGGGCTAACAATTTCAGCATCCCAGTTGCAGAAAATCTATTACAACAGCAAAAAGAAAAGGAAATATTACAAACATTTAAAAAGCCTGTGATCCCTTACTAATCTGTTCAAACATTTAATTAGGAACAGCAAGAGAAAATCTGTGTTTATGTCATAAAATTGTCAGAATGACAGATCATAAAGTCACTGCTTCTGTATGTCAGCTTGGAATTTAAACCACATTTACTAATTCACTAGTCATGAACCTTCATACAACACTTAACAGCTTAATCCTTTAATTTCTCCCATCACTTTTACTTAGTTACGAGGTGTTGTAGGTTGGAACCCTTGCAAGTGAGGATCTGAAAGGTCAGCTTTTAACAGAAAGGCTTGAGACGAGGCTAAAGAAGAAGGCAAGGCAGTCAGTTCAGAGATACCGATCATTCGGTCAGAGTTAGGGAGGTGGTGCACTGAACGCGGGCGGACTTTGCAAAAACTGATCAAAGTCGAGCACACGGAAGGCACAAAGGAACTTCGGAGCAGAGGTGTACGGCAATTAAGAAAGCCCAAAGCACGTATCTCTGAGGGGGGTGGGAGGTGTCTGGTTTTCGGCCCAAGGATGCCGAAGCCCCACACGTTTGACGAGGCACCGGGACCTGCACACTTACCGCGCTCACCAGCTCCGTGCCCAGACAGAGGAGCCCCAGCACCAGCAGTACCCTGTGGGGAGGCAAACGGACACAGTCACCCGGGGGCCGGGCCGGGCAGAGAAGGGAGGGGACCGCGGCTCCTTGGCACTCACTCACCCTGCGCGCCCCATGCTCCAGGCAGCGTTGCGGGGCCAGCGGACAGGTCGCAGCCCAGTTACCGGCTCCGCACCGCTGGAGGAAGAGGAGGGCCCGCCGCCGTCACTCGGGGGGGCGGGCGGGCGGGCAGGCCCCCTGCGCGGCGCGGGCTGGGCACAGCGCGCTCACCCCCGCGCTGCGGCCGCTTCACCGGCTCCTTCCCCCGCCACGGCAGCGGACCTGTGGAGCGGCCGCGCTGCCCGGTCGGGGTCGGTCCCGGCTCGCTCCCCCTCAGGGCCCCGCCGCTGCCCGCCGTGTCGCAGCGTGCCCGGGCAGAAAGTTCGCGGTGTCTCCGCTCACCTGAGCGGGACGGGGCGGGACTGAGGCAGGCTGAGCACCCACCGCAGCCCCGCGCCCCAGGGTGCGACCCGGCTCCACCAGCAGCTCCGCCGGCCCTAGCACACTTGAGGTGCTTCCGGTGGGGAAATAGCCCATGTCCAGCGGCTGCCCACCCGGTGGAGGGGCGGGGCGGGGAGAGGCGGGCGCTCGCCCGCCCTTCGAGCCGACAAAATCCCGGCGCCCAGGGGCAGGGTGACGGTCGTGGGGAGCTGTGGTCCTCTCAGAGCGGGCCGCCAGCACCCTCCGCTGCCGGCTGCGCTCCCGCCCGCCCCTGGTGCGGATGAATACTGTTGGCAAGTAGTCCCGGGAGGACTTGAGCCGGGAGGAGCGGGAGAGCGCGGCAGAGAGGCGGGTGCTGGTGCTGGTGTCGGGGCGGCCGGCGGGAGCCGCCTGAAGGGAGCCGCGCTGCCCCGCCTGGCTATGCCCGCGCCGCAGGGCCGGAGCTCCTGAGCGGGCAGGATGGAGCCTCGGTGGTGGAGCAGCAGCCTGGCTGCCGGCTGTCTGGTGCTGCTGCTGGGCTGCTGGGGACCGGAGGCGGCGGTGGCGGCGGTGAGTGTGAGGCGCTCTCCTTGTTTTCAGGCGCTCCCCGGCGGCGCTGTCCCTGCCGGGCGCGGCGGCGGTGCGGAGCTGAGCCTCGGGGGGAGCTTTTGATCCCCTTCAGCAGCTGAGGGTGGGCTCCCCGCCGGTCGCGCTGGGGTTGGAGGGGTTGCAGCGGGCCCGGTCTGTGACAGGAGCCGACGGGGCCGGGCCTCGCGGCAGGGTCTCTCCTCAGGTGTCGGGGCCCGGTGGTTCTTGCTGCTGGCCTCGGCCCGGCTCCCCGCGGTACCCGCCTGTGCGCGGTGGGGGAAGCCCGGGCGAGCTTTGTGTGTCCTGGACCCACTGCTCCTCCGGGACAAAGGAGGAGGAAATTCTCCCGTCTTCTCCCCCATAGAAGAGCTGTCTTGGCAGCGAGCCTTCACCTACATCTGCAGGTCACACCTGGACGCGGCAGGGAGCTGGAGGCTTGTGGGCATGGTTTGCCAGAAGACTACGCCTCAGACTGTGACTTGGTTTTGCTTAGGGTTGTATTTCTCCTTCCTTAAAACCCAAGCTGAGATGCTAGGGGAGATGGCAGATGTGTGCGCTGCTGCAGAGGGTGCATGGTAGGTGGCCTGGAGAAGAACTTTGTTTTCTGCCTTTGGGAGAGGGATGCTATCTATCCCAGTTGTTCTGGAGTGCCTGGGCCTTGAAACTGAGAAGGAGGGAGAGGTGATAGCTAGCTTCCCCTTTCCAGATACTTGACCAAGTTCTTCAGCTGTTAACTAGTGGTTAAATTAACTGAAAGGCATATTAGCATGAGTTAATTTCAGACTTTTACAAACCCCTCCTCTGGCTGTTAACTTTTTAAGAGGGTAAAAGAATCCTGATCTCTGTTGTTAGGATTATGCTGTGCTTGAAAAATCCTATGTTACAGTCTGTGTAGAATACTTTTCTGCTACTCTCCCCTGCAATTTTGTTGCTAGAGCTGACAAAATCTTACTTGTCTTGAGCTTTCCTTTCAAGCTGATTCCTTTACAGTGAAACTTTGTGGACCTTTCATCTGCTAGTCCAAAAGCAAAGACTAGCTATAATATACTGCCTTCGTCTTCTACCCCTCCTTCTTACCATGCCCAGGCGTGTACCCAAGTGTAAGTGATACTAGTGTGCCCCTGGTACTTGGTGATTTGGAGAACTGCTTTGTCTCCACATGGTCTGTGATACTTGTTCTGCTGCTCTGAGTACCATCTCACCCCATGCCGTCTGCTGTGACTTTCACCTCCGAAGAAGGATCTGGCCAATCCCACCTAGAGGGCTTTGCTGTTTTAGCAGGCGAGGGTTTAAGATGGGGAGGTCTGTGTGTGTAGCCCTTTGCTTTTTTCAGGAAAGTGCCCCAGCAGAGTTTTGCACATTGATTGATGGGAATCTGCAAGGTCTGGGAAGGGGACTGGGCTGGGCTGATGCTGGAGGCAGTCCTCTGCCTCAGGAGAAATGAAGGAAGGAGAAAAGACAATGGTGGAGTTCCTGGTTCTTAACACCACCTGTGCTATACAGCCTCTGTTTTGGGATGAGTCCCTTGAGGGTTTACTAACCCACAGAGAGGTAAGATTAACTGAAGACCCAGTGGTTAGTGGGGGTGGGGAAAGAGTGACACTGCCTTTCCAACCTATGTAAATCCCCCTGACATTGTAATGGTTTCTCAATGCTTTGGTGTTCTGATGTCCTTGAATCCCCTGTGATGATAACAGTGGGTAATGATGTTCTTTATCAATGAGGATCACTCCTTTTCTCCATGTCAGAAAAGGATGAATTAGAACTGTGGCAGAATGCTTGATACACACTGTCTGTGGCTTACTAAAAAAAATAAATTGCCAAAGCTTTGTACTCCAGTAAGCATGAATTTCATTGTTCTGATTTTATTGCTGGATTTTCATAGCCAATAACCTGAACTTGGTGAGTAGTATATGGATCATGCTACATGCTGTAGTGCACACTTCACACAGAGTGAAGTGTGTAGCTACTGATGAATAGCATAAAAGCAGCTGGCAGTTTGAGAATCATCTTTAGAGTGGGAGAATGAATGAGGTGGAAGATGTTGTCACTCTTATAGAAAAGTGATTGCAAGTAGTGACTGGGAAGCCTCTTTAATTAAAGAACATAGATTTGGTTCTTGAATTGTGCTGAGCTTAGTGACTGACTTGGTTTATATTGAATAAACTCACCCTCATAGTTAAGGCCTAGGTTTTTAGAGTGTAAATAGACTTTGTCAGCCCAAAAGTTATTAAAAGTGAAGTCACTTCTGCAATGTCTTCTTTCTGTGCCTTCTGTTATAACTCCAGTTTGACTGGAAGCATGGGGGCAAAAGCAGCTGATCAAATATGGAAAGGAAGGCTGGCAAGATTGGTATCGTTTGTGTTTAAGAACATAATGTAGTATTCGTAAAAGTTCTCTAGGTTTAGTTCAGATTTCCTTTCCTTTCAGAGGTTACATGCCATCGTGCCAGTAATTGCAGTGTACTTGATTGATATGGCTGACTTGTAAATGGCAGTCATGCATGTTTCTCTTGCTTGTCCTATTTTTTTCATGGTATTGGTGGTGGTTTCCCATTTCATAACTGACTGTGACTCTTTCTAGTTATGAAAGCTAGGTCTGTAAAAGCAGAAAGAATTGGATGCTTGCTTTAAGGATTCAAAAAGTATTTCCTCCTGAAATTCTGTGGATGTGTCTTGATTAGTCATGCACAAGATGCTCTCTGTTGTATAACATAAAGGCTCTAGCCCTCCTGCTTGCAACTTGTCGTGTGTTTTGCTTTTGAGCTTTCATGGCTCTTGGTTAAAGATAGATAATAAAAGTTGTATATCAAGGTGTGTTCTGGCACATACTAAAATACAAACAAATCAAAGGAATCCTGAAAGAAACCCAGTGTAAGAGCCATTTGGACCACAAGAGGATTTTTGTGTCTATGTGCACAAAATCTTTATGGGTCTTATGACATGATGGAAACAGACTGATGGTTTAGTGAAAACTCCTAGGTTGCAAGTACATGAATCTACTCATTGAAAGCAATTTTCTTAGCTACCAATTTTTTGTCAAGTAGACAAGGAAATTTTCCTAGGACAAAGTGTTACCTTAACAACAAATGTAGATTTGCATAAGAATGTTTTTCTACAATGAATAAGTAATAATGCAGTTAGTTGCTGTTGGTTTTACTAGAATAAGTAGACTTTTCTAGATAACAAATCAGTAAGAACACCCCAAGAAATGTAATATGCACGTTCTCTCTGGGGCAAAGTGCAGTAATGTGGCTGTTCTGCCCCTGCAGTGAAGATGCATTGTGCATTTTTACCTTTCATTTGCTTAGATTAAAATGCTTCCTTCTCTAATCACCTTGATTTGTGTAAACTCTCCACTGATATCACCACATAACAAGATACCTAGATAACTCACACATTCTAGGAACAGTATTACGCAAGCATGCTGAATGGAAAGCAGCTTCTGCTGGTAATGATATTTCCAGACAGATTGCTTTGAATGAAGACACTTTGCTTATCTGTTCCAGAAGGCTGTATGGACACAGTGTGTTTAAAACTACTGGGGTGCTTTTAAGTTCTTGCTACATGCAGTGTTTGCCTATCTGGTGCTGACAGCACTTTTCTGTACTGTAAACCGTCTCTCCTCAAGAGTACCTAAAACGAAGCTTGTTCAAGAGGTGTAGTGCTGGTACAGATTTAAGGATCCTTCAGCAGCATCGTCTACCCTTCTGTGAAAGCAATGCAGTTAAACCTTATTAGCTATCACTGATACAGTGCAGCTTCTGAAAAAGGAAATGTACCAAGCATCCTGGTTGTTTAATTGCAAAGTCTGTGGTATGTGGAGGAAAAGCTTCAATGTAATGTGAAATTATCAACAGAATAAATGTAGCTGAGCTAAAGAGGGATGGGTACTGTTATAACAAGATTTTAATGCTTATTTACCAAAAACATGCTTTGCCATTGTCTCAAGTCTTTCTTGCAGAGCTTGAGTCTTTTTGGAGAACTTGTGAGGAGATGCAAGAAGCAAAAAAACTGGGGGATATGATCTGCATTTTAGGAAGGATACATATTGTGCAATTAGATAATTGCTAAAGTATATTGTAAATTTAGCAATTCAGGTTAAACATGTCAATGCTTTAGTCTCTCTCCCTCAAAAAGAAATTGTACTTAAACTGTAATGTATTAATAGACGTATCTTTAGTCTGCTTGGAAAAGACTTTGGTGTTGTGCGAGTCTTCTTTTAGGAAACTCTTTCTCTGTTGCAATGACTGGGGTGGGGAGCTGGACTGAATAGCCTCCCAAGTCTCCTTCCAGCCTGTATTATCCTGTGACTCTACAATTATGTAAGAGTACAGTTGTGCTCCCAAGTGTAAGGCAATTTACATATCCTGTAGTCAAAAATTAATTATGTAGTCATAACTGTGTAATAAAATTGTGAGTTGGAAGGTTTGTATTTACTTAAATGCTCCTTTTTAGTTCCAGCTATTCAAGAAGCTGTCTCTTAAGCTGTCAGCACAGCAGCATTCAAAATTCCAGTTTTGTGTTTTATGGAGGGTGTCCTATACAATGTATTTTATGTGTATTATTCTGTCAAAATGTAAACCCAGCAAAATAAAGTGTAATGGCAATACTGACAAAAAATGACAATTTCAACCTGGAATGTGTGATTTAGGAGTCGGAAAGAGAGGAACTCTGAAGCTCAGGATTTCAGCTGTCTTAGAGGTGACAGCCTTCAAGGCTCTTCATTATTGCAGCTCTGCTGCTGGATTTCTCTCTTTTGTCTCCTTCTCTGATTCGGACGGGAAGGAAAATAGTTTAGTCTCATCTGTACTTGTTTCTTTTACCTAATCTCTACAGAGAATTAAAATGTCAGAGTTGAATTTCAATCTCTTCTCTCTCCTGGCACTGTAACAGGCATCTATATGCAATGCACTTAAACTAGAACCTGAAGTGAAGTAGCTGCTGTCTACAAAGTTAATCTTTTTTTGAGGCATATAGCTAGACTTGCAAAACTGTCTTACTGTAGCCTAATATGACCCCACTGTAAGCTTGATAAGCTTTGACACTGCAGCTCTGCTGAAACCCCGTCTTTCCCTTCTCTTAACTTTCCCTGAGATAAGCAAAGCTCTATTCCCTTCTCTGGCTGAAAACAGGCCAGTGGCTGTCTCTGTCAGGGCTTTCTGCTAAAATATATCAAATGTGTTGGAAAGTGTGTTTATTCTAGGACTGACTTCAGTTGTTACCAAGGTGAATCTTAGTTTTAGATCACAACATTAATTTAGAGAAAGGTATATCTGTCCTTATAGTAGGAGTCTTCTACTTTTCTGTCTTAGTCTGGAAAGATGTCACTTATGCTTCTTAATTTGTATGCTAGTATAAACAGCGTGATGCAAAAAATGGTGGTTTGGAATCCAGGACTACTTAAAAGACCAGTGCCAGATGTGTTTTTTCATTCAACTGTGGACTTACAGGCATTCCTATTGTAATAACCACCTATTGCTAAGCAAAGTAACTTATATTAAACACTTTGTGGCAGTATTTCTCATCTCCATGTGAAAAAAAAGTTCCGTCTATATATATCACCTCTATCCTAAACGCTTTGCTGTTTTCCTGGTAGTCTCACTCTTTTTGCCCTATTTTTTTAATCATGCTAGGGAAAATAAGTATGTTCGTTCTGATTATATATATTGGACTTCTTGTTATTTCAGCAGTAGTACTATGAAAAATGTCAAAAGTTTACAGTGTATCAGAATAGCTGATAATATCTTGACAAGTCATGAAAAAGAGACTATCTAGTATCAGTCTGTGTCTGCTAAACACAGCACTGATTCTTCAGAAGCAAACCTTCCTCTTTATATACTGAAACCCTGCAGGCATCTGAGAGGAGAGGAAAATGACCACCCTGGGCAATGAACTGCACTCTTTCTACACCTTGACTTAAAGTAGCAATTGTTTAAACCCACGTTTAAATGGCTTTAAAGCAATGAAAACTAGCATGACCTCCAGGCAAGGCTAAACAAGGCTTCAGCTCCTGAAAGTTTGATTTCTTGACAAGAAATGCCACTGTACAACAATGTTTGGGTGAAGGAGCTTATGAACGCAGTTAAAAACCTTTTAAAAATAATCCTTTCTAAAGGGCTGTGATTTTTCTGAGTTAACTTACTTTGAACCAACCTGTTACAGAGAATGACAGCAGAAGCCATTGCTTCTGAAAGGCTAAGTAACTTCTAGCTGCCATTCAGACTATGAATTGGCTTAATCAGAGAAAATATTTATTCTGAATTAGTTTAAGAAACCTTTGCCCTTTAAGGCTCAAAATAGAAGCTATTCAGAAGGGAAAGGAAGCTTCTTCACTGGACTGAAAGATTAGAACCGTATCTCTCTTCATCCAGACATTGTGGGAAATGGCTTTAATCTGATGGAAGGAAGATTTAGATTAGACATTAGGAAGAAATTCTTCCCTGTGAGGGTGCTGAGGCACTGGCACAGGGTGCCCAGGGAAGCTGTGCCTGCCCCATCCCTGGCAGTGTTCAAGGCCAGGCTGGATAGGGCTTGGAGCAACCTGCTCTAGTGGAAGGTGTCCCTGTCCATGGATGAGCTTTGAGGTCCCTTCCAACCCAAACCATTCCATGGTTCTGTGCAAAACCTGGAGGTTTCTGCAAAACCACTTTTTTTCTTTTTAATTATTAAATCACTAAATATTTAAAATGACAAGGAGAAAATCTATGGAGTATGCAGAGTTGCAAGGCTCCAGTGTGTGTTTGTTTTGATAGCAACTTCCAGTATTCATCTGACTATTATGAGGGGAAGTAGTGCCGTGCAGATTTCTAGAAACCTGTGCCCAGAGCCTGCCCAGGCAACTGGTGAGAACATCCATCCAAAAGCTCATGTTTGTGTGGGTGGGTTTTTTGTGGTTTTGACTTAAGGGAAAATGTATACCTGGTGTCCTTTAGTTTCTATCCAGAATGCCCGTGGAAGCTTCTTGGCAATAGAATCGGTGAGGCTCCTCCACACATGCGTGCACATGCACAAAAATCTTGAAAGTGTTTTGTCTGTTTTAAATGCTTTCAACCTCTTAAAGCAATAGTAGTAACAAAGTGTTAAAATGTCTCTGACTACAGTATGAATTTTTGTATCCTAAGTGAACCTAGAAAATTCCTGAACTTCAGGCTTGAATGAGGAAATGCTTGTTGGCAGGTCTAGTCATGCTCAGAAAATGTGTATTTTTAGAATAAGTGAGAACAATCAAACAGGTCTCTTTAAATAAACCTTCAGTTACTAATATACTACAGAAGTAATTGTGCAGGAACAGCACAGCCAGTCATGGCAGCAATGGAGTTAGTATTACTCTTTCTTCTTTGTAAACAGCCAAATGTGTTTAACATCAAAAGATGATGGATCACTGAATGTATTGTCATTATAATCTTGTTTGTCACCCTTTTCTCTTCATGGCACATAATTTTGGTAGAAGATCATTTAAAATAGTAAGGAATCCCCTCAGCTTTTTGGTGGTGGTCAGGATTGTACCCGAGTCAAACTCTGAAGTTACCAAACACTGATGAAATAAACATGAAATGAAGTATTTCATGAAATGAACACTGTATCATCTCCACTTGCTAAAAGGGTTCAGAGGACAAATACAGAAGGTGGATGTTTAAAGTGTGAAGGTGAATTCCTGAATGCTCATCCTTACAAACTGGTAATGAAGTCTGGAGAAAATATTCTTCAGTCATGCAAGGTTTTGCTGCACTTGGAAGAGTAGTTTTCATGGGTTGTCATAAATATGCTGTCTAAGAAGCTTCAGTTATCTCAAAACACTGTGTCATGTCGTCTCCTGGAAGAAAACTCCTGTCCAAACCAGTGTGTGTATTCAAAATGCTGTAATCTTTGGACAAATTTCTCAAGCTTTTTTGGCTTTCTGCTTCAGGCTGAGTGTTTTATTTCATGTTTCATACTGTGATAACAGATACTGAACAAATGTTTGGCATACTTGATATCTGAAATGTGAGCTATAGTTGTACTTTGGCAGTTCTTTTGGTACTGATTCTGTATTCCAGAGGCAAAAACTGTATTGGGTTTGCATGGGAAGTTTTTGATAGCAGGGAGGCTGCAGGGGTGGCTTCTGTGAGAAGCTGCCAGAAGCTTCCCCCAGGTCTGATAGAGCCAGTGCCAGCCAGCCCCAACAGAAACCCACCACTGGCCAGGGCTGAGCCTATCAGTGGCAGTGGTAGCACCTCTGGGCTAACAAATGTAAGAAGAGGGGATGGGGGGAACCTGCTGTGCAACAGCAGGCAGGAGAGAGGGGTGAGAATACTTGAAAGAGCCCTGCAGACCTAAGGGCAGTGCAGGAGGAGGAAGGAGATGCCTCAGGTGCCAGAGCAGAGGTTCCCCTGCAGCTTGTCGTTCATTGTAGAATCATGGGAAAACTCCGACTGTATTCTTCCTGCTCTGGAGGCTAAATTAGGTGACCTTGCTCAAAGCAAACCTGGTTTTGAGCACCTGTAGTTGGTTATCTAATAGTTGCAGACTAAAATGGCATTGGAAAAGTATCTTCTTGCTGTAGGAATACAATTAAAACTTTGTGGAAATGCTCCATATTGAGTGCTTATAATTATCATACTGCTTACCTCAGGATGCAGCACATACATCACAGACTTGCAGCAGGTTATTTTCTTGGCATATGTTCAGCTCCAAATAGCACTTGTGGGAGTTGGTATACTCCCTAAAACAGTGTGCCTCAGGGAATACTTTCCCATGGAGAACGTGACTTTCTGTTTTGGGATATGTACAAAATGCCAGGGGCTGTTTCTTATTCCTGCCAAGCTTCAGACTGAACAGCGTCTTGAGTTTTAATAATGCTTGAGAGCTATTTCCTATGAATGGATCTCCTCACTTTAATTATTGTGCTAGGGTGTTGGAACCATGTGTGCTTTATCCTTGCTTACTCCCACTTTTTTAAGCTGATGGTATTTTAGTGCAATACTGCAAAGGAGACGGCTTACTGACATTCTCAAGTCTAGTCAGGGGGTTACTTTAACAAGATACTTGAGGTTAGAAATTGTTAGCTTGCTGCTGAGTAACCTCCAGAGTGACTGTGGGTAAAATCAATTGCTGGAGAAAGCAATAACTAAATTTGCATGTGTCGGGGGAAGGAAAAAGCTTTATGTTGTCTTTACTAAGGCACTGTCTGCTGCACTTGTATGTGTACTTACCATATTCTGCTGAGGTGTTTGTAGTACTGAACATCTCGGGCACAATACTCATTGAGACAGTTTCTTTGAAAAACTTTTTATCGTCTGGAGGTCAATAGAGACAAAATACAGAAGAAATTATTATAAGAGCTTAGACATCAGCTTCTGTTTGAAATAAAAATGTAGAGTTCATTTCCCTCTGCACCCCCTTTCTCTAGAACTCATCAGATTCATTTTGCCTTTCCTATTACTGATAAAATGTTCATACTTCAGTAAAACCTGTTGGGTTTTCAGTCTTTTCTGTAAAGATCTTACCTATGGTCCTTTTAGCAAAGTCTTGGCATGGGCTCAGAATTTTAAGGTAGCAAGTCTCTGACAAGTGTGACTTAACTCCCAGGGGATGCAAACCAAATATAACAGTTCTCAGGATAATGTAATGTTCTAGCCTCTAGATGTAATCTCTCTAATGTGAGGGGATGAAATCTATTCTAATCAAGTTTAAGTATCTAATTCCAGTGTCTGTGTGTGCTAGTAGTTAGAATGATTTCTTAACACTAGCCTCCAGCTGTCTTTCCCAGGATTTTAAAGGCAATAAAATACATTCAGACCTCTTTTTCTTTTCTCCCTGTGGGAAGTGGCTTTTGTTATTCTCCATATTGCTATAAGGTCCTTTTTTCATAGCAAGTGGCTTTTGTTATTCTCCATATTGCTATAAGGTCCTTTTTTCATAGCAAAGTGCACCTTGCTGTGAAGCACCTCACTTGAAATTGCAGGTGATATGAGAAGACCCTGAGCTCTTGCTAGCACACAGCCAGTACATTAGTAGATGAACTGAAGAGGCTGACCCTGGGGGCTACTCTATCTGCCGAAGTTAAGCTTGTGAGTTCCTGAGAGCTCCCACTAAATACCCAACTTTTATCAGCTTTAGGGATTTCTGTACCCATGTGGATAAAAGCAAAGGGCCTCCCAACTCATCCCAATGCTGTGTTTTGGAAGTGCCTCTGACTTACAGGGTTAGCCCAGCTGCTTTGTCTTTGTTGCTTTCTTGTTTAACTTGGCTCTTTTCAGTGCCACTTTCTCAACTTTGATTACCTGAGGCTGGAGAGTAGCTTTTAGTTAGTATTGAGCAATATAGAGAAAATGCTGCCCATAGTGCTATTTTCAGGTATTAAAATGCACACAGAGTATGCTGATGCTACAGGCATAAACAAATGATAAACCAGCTTTAACTAGAAGAACCTTGGAGCTATGATACTTGGTCCAAGAACTGAAGGAGAATGGAGTTGATAATCGCCTCCACCACAAAAAATCCCCCAGACACCCACCAAGCCTTAAGTGAGTTGGGTCTTGTTCTGACAGTTAAGAGGGCGTGTGCTTCTTCAGATAACATCTTAATGCAATATCACTGTGCACAGTCTCTATTCTCTCTAGCATGTATGCTTGCTTAATGTTTGGTATTAATTTAGTGCTTCCAGTAGTTTCAACATAGAGCACAGTGGAGTTGGGTTAATCTGAAATGCTATTTCATTTTGCTTCTCCTTCCTCAGAGGAAGTGGATTTCTGGTTTTGTGTGGTCTGCTTCATGCACTTGATGCATGAAGGTGCAGTTGCCAGTGACAAGTGACTGATATCGATTAACAGGACACAGGGGTTGAGACTTCCTTTGTTGCATGTTGCATGGATAAAGGTGAGGAACATGAGGTTTTTCTGGAGCCTGTATCTTTATTCCACCCTTAACCAGGAAAGGTTTAAAAACAGGCTGCTGGAATGACTGGTGTTGACTCTAATACCTGGCCTGCAAGCCTAGCTGAGGCTTACAAGTTTAGCTGAGTTAGGTCTAGGTATGTGTTACATGTGGACATGGTTATAGAAAGTGGCAATATCTAACACCTGTCACTCAGGAGAGGTCCTAAATGACTAGTAAATCTTGACCTGTAATGAGTACCATATGGTGGTACTTACTTGCAGCTGGAAAAAATCAGGAAGCCTCAAGAGGCTGGTGATTAGAGACTCATGTGTAAAATTCAGTTAATGCTGTCTTCTTGAAAAGCCAAGTGGCTTACAGTGTGCTGCCATTGCCTGGATGTCAGGTACTCCAGGCTTGTTTCTCAGTGCCAGGAATGCATAACCAGGCAGGATGGAGGCATACTTGAAACAAACCATTTCTCTAATCTGCTGTGTACTTAAAGGGTTTCCTTATGGTATGTATAAAAGCTGGAGGATGGCTTGCATTGAGTTCTGCGTTTGGAACTGAAATGAGCAGTAGTGTAGACTGCCTACAGACGTGGCGTAAAACTTGTCCATCCCCAAAGTCTCCCATTCCAAAACTGAAAAGCCAATCAGAGTTATGTTTAGGGGTTTCTCTATTAATGCTGCCTATTTAGGGGTCATGCAGGTGCTGCAATGCCTGCTGAAGAGGGAGATATGTTTGGCATATGTCAGTTCATGAACCTGGGGAGAAAGTGGGCCAAGACCTCCCTTGTAATTTATGTTCTGTTTTCAGTGCTTTTTGTTTCGTTGTTTACCAAAAGGAGTACTTGCCATATCTAAACATCGATGCTTTTTAAGGTGCTGCCTCTGGATGGCTGCATAAAGGTAATACACATGCTGAATTGCTATTAAAGGAAACTTTTGAAAATTCCCACTGCATCATGTAGTGGAATGTTTGGGAATTTGTGTTCATCAGGACAGGAGTGAAAGTACTTGGTTTGTCAGTTCTCTTCAATTTTAGCTTTGAAATGATTGTGAGAAGGGCCCTGGAGCATGTTATGATTATCTTGCTTTCTGTCTCACCCAGTGAAATATACTGAAGTCCATTCTTCATCTTGTAAGGCACAGATGTTAATGGTTCTCAGAAGTGGTGAGAACTGCCCATGTCCTTTTCCTTGCGTGTGGTTGAGGGCCAGGCTGGCAGTGCTCAGTGCAGCAGAGTGGCAACAAGCATTTCCAAAGATGGAAAGCTTCATAGAAAATGAGACTGAGCTATTGTGAGTTGCAAGGTCTAATTTTGCTCCTTCTACAGCCTGCTTAAAGCTTCTTCACGTCTTAGGGTTCTCAGTCTTCACCTTCTTAAAGCCAGGTATGGAGAAAGAGCAAGGTCTGGGATTGCAGGGAAGCTGACTGGATGTCCAGCTGGGCTCTTGCAGCGTGTCCTTTTCTCAGGTTCAGGAATCTGGTACAGGAAGATGCTGTCAGGCTGCAATACCCCCTCTTCCAGGGGGATAACTTATCTGCAGGTTTGCTTGTTGCTTTCACCTCAGTTGTTAAAGGGATGTGGGAACCTCTAACTTCTACAAGGCTAAACTGTTTCTGTGTAAGCCTCTTCCTGATGACTTGCAGCCTTTCTGCAGCTTCCTGGGGATGAGTCCTTCCTTTCTTTTCCTGTTTCTAGAAACCCTGTTCAGCAGTTCAAGCATTTGTAATAGTTGCCCTTCTACTCCCCTTGTTTGCCTGCGAGTCTTTTGTGCAGTAGCTGCTGCATGGCAGGTCACTCCACTGCCAGAATCTATCTGTAGGTGAGTGCTTATGTAGGTCTTTCCTCTGAACCTTTCTTAGGAGCTTCCAGAAAAGGAGAGGGATTGATCCTGTGATGCTTTCAGGTTTATGGGGGGAAAAAAATCTTTATGGGCCAATGGTTGCTGTTTGGGGATGAAAGTTAAACAAACTTTGGGAGGTTCAGTAAAGAGATCGAGTCTGAAAGTTGTGCTTTGACTAGGTCAGCTGGTTTAAGTTGGCAGCAAGTATTGCCTTGTGTTTTAATTAGAAACTGCTGTGAAAGATAACCTGTACAGAGAACAGTGTGTTAAAAATGATGGCTCAGTTTAAAGCAGTAAAATTGCATATAATTTTCTGCCTGTACTTTGTACTAAAAATTCAACCTTTTTTAGAAAAGAGCTCACCTCTGTTTCTTGTGGCACTATTTTTAGTGTGGATGTGATTGTTCAGAGTTTTACATTTTTTTGAAGGTAGTTATTCCAACCAAATCATAGTAGCTGTATTTGAAGATAGTTTATTGATCCGTAAGCTTTCTGTATAATTGGAAAACTTGTTTGGGATGTGGGAACTACATTTAGTGGGTCTCCTATGTTTCATGTTACTGCAGTAGGCTAAATAGCAAACAACCTAGTGCCGTCCCTTAAAAGGAAAGAAGGGTTGTTCAGCCATCACGTGTCTCAATGTTTTTAACCTGCCTGGTTGTGTTCTCATTCACAGTGGCCAGAACTGTGGCTACTACAGGTAAGAGCTTCCTCTGCAAGTCTGAACAGATCTTGTGTTGTGCAGACTTCAAAGAAAGATAGTGCCTCGAGGTGTAACAGGTTAAATTACATGTCAGAAGTTCCCTTTCTTTAAAAAAAGGGTCAAAAACTTCTGCAGATGTGTTTTAACTCTTATTTTTTAGACCATGAAACTTTTTCTCTTAGTATATTTAGCTAGATAAATGGAGAGAAATTATTACTTAATCTTCTAATTCCGATTCTGCTATAGCAATGCTGCTGCTTGTAAATACATCAGTGAGAAAATGATGGCCATTTGGATTATGGAGCTGATGGGTTTGCTGCCATAGTTGACTTCACATAGATATTTGAGACGTTAGCTGCAGACTTGTACTCTTGTTAAGCCTAAAGAGCGTGTATGTGAAATCATAATTAGAACTCACAATAGTAGCTTTAACTCTGCTTGTCAAATCCCCACAAAACCTTTTGTTTCTTGGTTATATTCATGTCCAGGCAAGTGAAAGGAAACTCAACTTGCTGAAGATAAATGGATGAAATCTTTGACCTGGATGAGTAGTAAATCCTTAACTAGATAACTCTGCAGGTGTTTTGTTACACAGATCTTGGCAAGCTAATAAATGTATGTTCTTCAGGACTATCACCAAAATAAAGCTTAACCTTTGCCTGCTTGCAACTGAAAGGCTGAATTTCTTTTCAATTATAAATAGAGGTATGAATAATTGAATTAGGGTTAAGGTTCCAGTAGAAACAGTATTGTAGTCTTCTGGGCAAAGATATTTGTAACAGATGCTTTTATATGTGTTGAATTCACTGTTTTTAATCAAAGTGAATTTCTAACAGCAGAGTCAGTCTTTATATTGGCAGTTATCCAATATTTGTGTTCCCTTTTTTTCTCTACTGTTAAAACATTGTATTCCTGACTGTATAAACTGTCATGTTTGAATGCAGAAGGTGATGTTAGCAGCAGACTTCAAAACCACAGATTTTAGCCTATATGACGCTATTGTTGTATCTCTTTTCCCTCCTCCTCTTTGTCAATAAAAACCTGGTGATGTTGATGCATGCTGTGCAAGAGCTTGAAGGGTTTGATGTACCTGTACTGCTTTTGACACCGGCCTTCATGGTTTGATATGACAGAATGCAGGACTTGGTGTTTTATTCAGCTTTTTTCTTTTCTTTACTCTCCAAAGAAATGAGTACTGTTAATTTTGTTACCTGATGAGCTTGCTGACAAGAATAGCTGGTTGTGTGAAGCTGGTAAATACTGAAGAGAGAGGCTTGAGGTGCTTGATAATGAATCTAAAACTTACTAATAAGAGCAAGTGCTCTTTGTATTAGCTTTTTATAATACTTGGAAGGAAAGGATAAAATAGTCTGAAAGTAACAGGATCTATACAACCCCCTGCCCTGTGTCTTACAGGAAGGAATCTGTTTAGTCCACATCTATGCAGCAGTTGAGGTTATACCTTTGAATAACAATAATTCACTGCCTGAGTAGCTGTACCGAAAAGCCTGCTGCAATTAGTAGAATGACTTGAGCACTTCAGCCCTGCAGAAGCGCTTCTGTTACCTGTATCTCTGAGAAAGTGTATGGGATTGAACTGAAAGTGTCAGGTTCAAGTACTGTTAGGAGAGACGGACTGTTTTCCCTTCACAGTTTTAGCAAATCCCAAGTATCCGTTCTCTCCAGCAATAGCATTCATCTACTTGATGGTTTTAAAAAGTATTTTGTCAGATGCTGTTGTGAATGGCAGCTGGGATTTGGAGAGGGGGTGGAATATGCTAAAATTGCCTTGTCACTGACAACTGTAGGCCTGATGAGAAAGGAGGGGAATGTGCCCAATGCATGAAGCAGGCTCTTAGCCAAAACAAGCCGAAGTTAGCCTCAAAATTTATCCATTTCACTGAGCTGACTATAAAAAATCTATGGCCAAGAATAAGAAGTGACTTTGATTTCAAATGTGTACTTTTTTTCTTCAAATCAAAAAAAAAACACAAACCCCCATTCTGTTGGTGGCATAAAGCAGTCTTCCTCAGTCCATGTAAGATACAAAAGACTGAGCTTGTTCTGAAAGATTTATCCTTTGACCAGTAAACCAATACCATCTTGCCTTTTATATACTAATGAAAAGAACTTGCTCTCCACACAGACTCAATGGGGTAGAGGCTGTCAGGAAAATCCAGTGAAAGGATTAGCTAAACTCAAATAGATTAATTAGACCCCTTGATTGTGTCTTACTATGCAAAAGTCACAGCAAAGGAAATGGCAATGATAGTGAGTTCATCTTTACAGGTACATGGAGCGGGAGGCAACAGGGTTACGCTGGTAAGAAACTAACCTGAGCAGTTTCAGTCTTGTTCTCAGAAGCTGCCTTGATTCCTTATCCATCTTCATGTAGTTGAAAACTATGTGGAGACTGACCAGCTCTTTATGATCAAGCCACAACTCACTATTACATTCAATATATTTTCCTCATCTTCCCTGTCACATAAGACACTGTGTCTTTCTGGCCAGAGCTAGGAATTGCACTATTACAGAAGGCTTCTGCTGCCTACTTCAAGGCAGGTGACTTGTTCTGTTCCCCAACCTGTAACAAATGTACCTAGTGTAACTCTGAGTTCCACTGACGTTTGAACTCATTTAGTTTTCTGTGTCTGAAAATACAGTAAGTTGCCTAATTTTCAGAACTAGTAATGGTTAAACTGTTACTAAGGGAAAACAACTGATTGTCACCATCTGTATCTTGCTTTTAATATAGATGTATTTTTTCTCCTGTGCTTGAAATGTTGTACTGATTGTATCTGCTTGCTTTTATTGAGGCGTAGATAACTTATTGCTTATGTGCAGGAGAAATTCCAAGTGTTGCTATGCGTAGTATGGAGCCTGGATTTTCTTTGTATTAATGTGCAATACAGAACTTGTGACATCAGACATCTGTAGCCTGTGGCTGCTGAGTGGCTTTCAAACTTGTACTGGCTTGTTATGTGCTATGCAGCCTCCTGTAGCACAATTTTTGCACTTGCTTTCCCAAGTGAAAAAGGCCTTGAGATTATGAAAAGTCTAAACAAGAAGCAAGTTTTCACTTAGAATAGGTCATTAAGCTTATTTTTTGCTGTGCCAACATGTTTTAGTTTTTATGCTGTATTGCATTATGACCTGTACGAAGCATGAATTGTTCTTGGTATAGGACAAATTCTCAGGGTTTTTCCTCTTCAAACTGTTTAGTTACCTAAAAACCTTAATTTGGTGGGGAGACAAGCTGATGCAAATAAGAAACACAATCTGCCAAATACAGCTTTAGTACAGGAAGATAAGTGCTAAAGGAATACTTCTTGATAAGCTTGTGCGTGAGTAGATCTTCCCAGGATTTAAGCCAAAAATTGCTACCATTTGATTACACTGGGTATTTGTAAAGTTTTCTGATTACAGAATTGTTTTAGCTTCCGTTCACTGTTGTCTGGGAAAGACCATGTTGTTCCCTTCGTGCAAGTAATGCATCTGAACCTGGTATCCAAGCCATCTGTCCAAAAGGGTTCAGTGACTACACCTGACTTTTCAAGACAGGCTGGCTGTGTATGTTAAGAGACTGCTCAAAGAGCAAGAGATCCAGTCTGAATATATAAATGACTTTGGAATAGTCAAGGCTTAAAAAAAAGAATCTACATTGGTTACATCAAAGTACACTTTTTCTTTAAGCTACAAATAGAATAAGGAAGAGAAGCACTTCCTTCAAAAACTGTCTCTTTGTCAGCCCTTTGAAATCAGCAAAAGTCAGTGCCTGATTCTAAGCAAGCTGACTTAAAGGTGACTTCTCTTTGCTTTATTTTGGGATCCCCAGAGCCGAGAGATTGGGTGTATGGGGAAGTGCTGAGACTTGAGAGAAACAGGCTTCAGGGGAGGAGGTGAATCTTAGGCTGTTGTCTCACTGTTTATGAGGGTGTGGGAAAGATGGAGCCAGAGACCCTCCTCATCCTGCATAGGGTAAGAGACAATAGATACAAAGGGAATCATGGTGAGATTTTTGGGGGTGAATGAAGATATTCAGGCACCAAATCAAGGTCCTGGAGAGGCTGTGGGATCTCTACCATTGTAGTTATTCAACATGCTTCTTTTTCTTCCTCTTCACACCAACAGTTCTCTTGTACCTGAAAACTCAGGATCTCTATTAGGTACCTTCTCTGAAAGCTGTGAGGAAGATTAAATGAGTCTGTTCTGTAACCTAAATAAAGCCTTCTTATGCTGTGTTGGATCTCAATCCTGCTTTCCATGTGTGTTATTTTAGCCTATGTGTGTTTTACCACTGCACAGCTTTTGGAGGCTTTTAATGAATACTCATTTATTTTTCTTCCCCCCCCTGCCTCTTGGAGGCAGCAGAGATTTTCATGTACCTCTCATACACTACCCTTGTGATCAAGAAACCAGGGCTGCTGCACAGTGGTCTAGGTAACCTGCTATTGTTTTGTGTTAGGCTTGTACTGTGAGGCAAGGGAATACTGCGTGTAGCTAAGGTTAATCCCTTTTAAATGAAGCTTTGTTAACAAGATTAATCCTAAAACTGGTTCACAAGGACCATGCTTTTTTAAAATTCACTTTTAAAAGTGAAAAGGATCTGATGCCGTATTTGCAGGATAACTTGGCTTGGAAGGGGATTGGGTCTAACCAAACACACTGCTCCGAACAAGGTCAGTTAGGAGGTCAGGCTAGGTTACTCAGGGCTTTGTCCAGTCTGATCTTTGAAAATATGAACTGTCTAATGAAGTTCAATTTCACATTAGGAAATGGCTTAATAAACCCCTGTTAACTAAGAATTTTGAGTTTCCACATACATTAAATAAAGAAACGGATTAAAAAAAAAGCCATATGAAAGATTTGGAGAGATGCCCTACTCACGTCATACCACTATTCCTGTACTTAAAGCTCTGCCTTTTGCTATGAAATGCTTTAGTTCATCCTGGGTTTATGTAGTCCAGGTAAATTAAGCTATTTCTGTGTGTCCACTGTGATGCTTATTGGTGTGTTTAGGCCAAGAGCCAGGACATTCCTAATGCCAGGCAGGTGATGGGTCATGTCTTCTGTGATAATGAAGACCAGAATTCAAGTGTGGGTGTGCTTTAGCTCTGACACACCAACTGGTTTCCTGCTTGATTGAAGCTTTGTACATGATGTCCTCTGTGGATTACTGGAGGGGAGGACCCCAAATGCTTTTCAAACTTTTAAGTACACCTATATTTATTTTTTTTTAGTACAGTGTTCACCAGTCCTCAGAACAAGTTAAACCCTGAAGTATTTCTGGTAGTGGATCTTGTAATGTGGTTCATGGGTTTTAACTATAAAGTAGTTTGAAAAATGGTCATATGTAATATGTAGAGACATTGAGGAAAACAAATGGGAAGTCTCACTTGTGCAAACTCCTCTGTTCATCTCTGAATTGACATGGAGCTCTAATGAGTTGTCCCATGTTGGCATGGGGAAGGAATATAAAGTAAGCAGATGTGGTATGGAGAAGTTACCTAACTTGGATCTTCTCTGTGAATTAAGCTTCTCTGTCCCTGTCCTCTGACCCTTTAATATTTGGCTGTCATTCCCCTTGTACTTAGAGACTGTTGTAGCAGACTGGTCATGCATTGTAATGGAATGTGAATGCAGCTAGATAAAATCTAGAGTCTTTAAAAAAAACCTTTTCTCAATGACTGAGCTGTGGAGGGAAGAATTAATGGAATAGTAAGGATTTTTCCAGTAACTATCACAAGCATAAGGTTCAGGCTTGGTTAAACTCTTGCGCAAAACCTGACATCTACTGGTGGAACCGCAATTGGACTCTCCTCAGTGTGAAGGCATGTGCTTGAAGAGCCTGTTTTATCAAAGTTCTGGCCCTTTTTGGCCATAGGTGTGTTGCATTGTGCCCTACAGTAAGCAGTGTTTAACCGTAAGTTTAAAAGTCTAAAATTTGTCAAAACTGCAATATGCTTACACGCAAGCATAGCCATTAATGAAGGTAATTGTACCTTGCTAATTGTATCTGCTTTGAACACCGTGTACAATGGATAGATGACACTTTGTAGGCTTGTATTTTAGGCTAAGTTTTGCAATAGTATTAAAAACTTAATATGGCTTTATGTTTAATAAAAACATGTAATGTTTTTCTTGTGTCTTTAAAGGCTTGCCATGGATGTACATCTTTATCCAAATGCGATTGCAGTGGAGTAAAAGGTGAAAAGGTAAATATGCTTTTTTTTCTTTATTTTTTTCTTGCTGGTAGACCAACACAAACCACTGAGCCGTGTGTCAGCTTCATATAACTGAACCTTATAGATAATAGCTGTTGTTTCTTCCTCATGTCTTATTTTCTTTGACTGTAATGTAGGCATGCATCAAAGAGCATAGCTCTCATAAGGACTTCAAATATTGGGTCAGACCAGCTGGCCCATCTGATGATATACAGAATTTCATATAATTTTCTCAAGAATGGGAAATAATGGCACAAGTCCTTCCAGCTATGTGGAAGGACTAACCAGAAAAGCGACAAATTCTAGTAAAAAGGAATGAATTCCTATTTACTGTCAAGGCCTGACTGCCCTAAATATTGTGGACAAGCTAAGGTGTGGATTGTACAGTAATGGGTATACTAGTAATGCTTCAGTGGCAATATAAAACCAGAGTGAGTTTGAGTTGCTTTCCCATTTTCTTTGCCTTTGAGGCTTAAAAGTAAAGTGCTCTAAACTTTCAATTTCTTACCTTCTAACTTGTATGGCTGTATACAAAGATGAGTGCTCTTGCTGTCTAGATGTTCTGCTAGACTGTGGAAGTGACACAATTCAGATATAGCTTTCCCAACATACATAGTTGCCACCCAAGTTAGTAGCTAGTTAGTGGCCAAACACATATTGTTGGAGTAAACCCCTGCAAAACAACCCTGTGTGGTTCATTCAGTCCTACAGGCTGGTTTGGGCTGCCCTAAGACCAACAGATGCATGCTGACATCTTGGAGCTTTCCTGCTTCCATAGAGCTTTGACTTCCAGTCTCACTGCCTGAGCTCAGTGTATCTGTGCAGTACTTGATTTTTCTATCACCATTATTTCTTATTGTTTTGCAGTTTTTTCCCTTGAGTAAATGGCATATGCCCAGCATTTCTTTTTAGCTGCAGTGCTGTGTAGATACATGGCTTAGTACTTGCTTGAATTGAGCCTTCCTGAAGCGTGGAAGACTAGTTGTAAGTAAATTGTGGTTAGATAGTTTCCATGTAACTGTTGTTGTCATGGGGAATCAATGTGATGTGGTCCCTGCAAGGGGAACAGACTGCCTGAAACATTTCCACTCTCAACCTTGTAAACAGTTTGCTTGAGTTACAAAGCAGTCTTCTTAAAGATGTGAACTGATAGCTAAGAGTTTGATAAGCCTGTCTTATCAAACCACTTACCCTCTCTTAGCAAGGTTCTAGAAGGGCTTCAGTGCTCTAGATTAATTTCTGACACATTTCAAAGGCGATTTTTGACATTGCGTAAACAAGTGTAACCTCAAATGACTGTAAGTATGCAAAGTAACCAGTTGCTGCATTGGCGCTGTAATGTGCTGACACAGGATTTTACTATTGGCTGAGGTTAAACAAGGCAGATGTCCAAAATTCAGAGTAATTCTTGGTGCCACACCTGCCATCCAGGTAGCTCTAGACACATGAGGTCATTCCTTGGCATTTACTTGCTTTTGGTTCAAGTATATTCCTGATTTACATAGCTGGTGAAGGACAGTATCCCCTCAATAGCAAACTTTGAGTTAGATTTGTTTAGCCAAAATGGGCACCTGGTTCATGTGTTCCTACAGGATCTTCTAACGCAGGTGGCAGAATCGGATATATCCTAACACCAGTCACAGGACTATTCTGGGTTTAGTTTGAAGGCACTGAAGCCTTAGGCTTACGTTGCCAATACACTCATAGCAGGTACAACTTTGAAGACCCTTTCTGTATTTCAAAGTTGGCCTTTTTCTGGACTAGTCACAGCTGTTCTGTGAATTTATGGGTATTGTCTGGCTGATGTGGATAAGGAAAATGTAGAAGTGAATCTTCTGGCTTTCTAAATAACATAAGTAACTTTCTCTCAGTGAGTCAGCTTTCTCTTTATACAGCTGTTGCACATACAGGGACCATGACCCACTGGATATACTCTAGTCCTTCAGTGTCATTTAATGAAATCAAGTCACCTTTCTCTGGTAAAGAATATCTTGGGACTGTTTGGAGTCAGAGAGAGCTTTTTGTCCAAGTACAGTCAACAGCTGGAGCATATGAGCCTTGCTCAAGATCAGGCTCTCCAGTGCGATCAGGTATTGTGGGTCTTGTTTTCTACCCCTCCAGACTGTCCTAGCTAATTGTTAGCTGCACAGGAGAAACTCTTCCACATTTAGTTTCCAACCTCTGCTGGCCTTTTCTGGAGGGAATTATAGCAAATCTAGAGCAGGAGAGTGGAAAGCCTGGTACCTTTTTGTGGAAATGAAGTGGGGAAGGAAGAGAAGGCTTCCAGTAAAACAAGCATCACATCTGCATCTGCCTGGAACGTTCTTAAGTGGCTGCAGATTGATCAAAATGTAATCTTTTTATAAAATAAAGAATAATTAAAAAAAGAAACCAAACCACAAAGGAAACCAGCTTCACCTGCAGTAAGACTGCTTGCTCTTTTCTTTTGTATGCCCAAGTCCCCTTAAGGATGGGAGTATGGGTCTGAGACTAGCACTTATTAAATGGATAAATATAAGGCAAGTTTCTATCCTTAGAATAAAAATCTTAAGGATGGATTTGGGAACTGTGACTCATTTTCCATCTCAGTCAAGGTAAACGCAGCATGATCCTGAGGAATGCCAGAGGTTTTATTGTGGGTGGGTTTTTCAAACCGTCCTTCTGAAGCTTGTTGTAGGTAGTCATGTACATTATGTAAAGGAACAATGGAAAGCAAAGCCCATAGTTCTTAAGTATGATGTGTTGCTAGTGGAACTCGTTTGATCATATGTGCACACACCCCATTATGTTAGCTGCCCTGTAATTACAAAGCCCTCAGCATTTTGATGCATTGATGGATTCAGCAGTTGAGCTCTGGAGAACACAGGAGTTCTCTGTCATGCACATCCATGAGGTTTTTTCTTACAAATTCTTTGGTTTGATTTTATATTTTTTTTAACAGCCTTAACTTTCTAGAGTCTTGTAGTACAAGACATCAAGGGCTCCCTTAAGATGAATAGGTTGATCCATCACAGTGTACCACTTATACATTTGATGTAAGCTGTCTTCAACCCAGCTTTCTTGTAAATATTAGCTTTATTCCTGCTGAGTGTAAACTGCTGCTACAACAACATGTTTCAGGCTTTTGCTTTGTACTTGACACTTCACATTTGGTGTTTCTGCTTCCTTCTGCAATGACCTCTGAACAAGGAGTGAAACTCTATAGCTCCTTACCTGGTTGGTGTATGAAGAGCCTTAGACAAGCAGTTGTTTAGATAACCTCTTCTCTCTGATTTTCCTATTGAAAGTGTGACAATGTACTTCTAGAACTACCAGAAGTCAGGTGTATGGAACCTGTTTCTGTACTGGGAAGACAAGAGCAGCCTTGTCAAATGCATTCAGCTGAGCCCTGCGCTTCTGTTCCAATGTGTTTTACTTCTAGCCTGAAACCAGCTTCTGCATCCAAACCACTGTTCACTTACATTAAATCAACTAAGAAGTGCTGCTTTGTTCAGCTTAGCAGAGCCTAATATGTTCCTTTTGAGCTTCAGAAGTAGCCTTTTTCCTAAGCATCCTAGCATTCTATTCAGGATATCCAAATTTTAACAGATCACATAAAGTAATACAAACTGAACTGTAACAGGAAAAGTACTTGGTTTTGGGAGCCACGGCTCTCATTTAACTGCTCCCATTCTGCCAGTGACACTTGTTTAACTTTGTCTCTGCCATGAGCCCCTGCAGCATCAGTAGCATGTTATCTGTTGGAGAATCAAAAGCGCAGTAAGTTGGTAAAATTAAAACGTGTCTAAAGTGGTATAATGAAGAAATGTGAGGAGTTTACTGGAGAAGTCAGGAAAAATTGGTTGCACTGGGAGCCAGTGTGCTGTTACTCACAACAAGCTGCTCAGTAGTGAACTGAATCTGGTGAGAATATTAAAACTGAAGTAAATTATTAAGCTGCTACATACTGTTGCTTGTAGGAATTGCTCTCACTTTGCAACTGCAGGAGAAGTGTATAATTGCTTTTCACTTAAGGAACTGGATGATGGTCGGGCTTTAAATAAAGATTGTTTGGCACTTCTGAGATTAACCTCCTTTAATGCTTAAAAGCTAGTTAATGAGTAAAAACTAGCTAAAGGAATAAACACAGTAGACACTGCACATGGAGCAATGTCAAAGACAAACCAGTGAAACTTGTAGATTACTGGGCTGCTTTTACCTCAGCTGAAAACAAGATTCCAAGATGCTGATAAGATCAGCTCTTCTGAGACTGGGAGGAGGTGGTGGTACTGAATCTCAGCTGCTCTAGCTGATGAAGACTGAGAGCCATGGGCCACAGCAAGCAAGCTGCATGCATCTTAGTCACCAAGAGGGCTTGTGCCCCAGGATTACTGTGGTTTTGCTTTAAAGTGGTGATATGTGCTGCTGCTGGAATAAGCTTTCTTACCTTAGCTTAGGTGTTCCTATTTCTCCTTGAGACTTATGTAGCAATGTTCAGAGGTGTCAGTGATCTTGCTGAAAACAAGTTTTGTTGTAAGCTAGGTTATTTTTCAGCTTGATGAGTTTCTTCATACAAGTTATGTTGGAGCACAACATGTGCTGTAAGGTAGCTTGCTCAAGGAAGGACCGTACTTTTCACAGTACCTAAGAACGATTCTACCTCAAAATAACTGCAAATGCATGATACTGGTTTTTAAGAGCAGGACTATTGGGCTCTATTCATTCAAATTGAGTTAAAATGATTAATAAGCTGTTATTTAGTTTTTATGTATGGTTTGTCCATAGCCTTTTAGAAGAGAATTTCAGAAGGTTCTGAGTTTACTGGGTTTGTTGATGACAATGTAAGGGTTGCAACTCAACTGGGTTGTAAGCTCCTAATATACAATCTCATACAAGCTTGGTGCCTGGGATTCTGTGAAGAACAGCTTGGACTATCTGAGCTCTGAAGGCATTTGAGATACTTTGCCTTTGTAAGCAGATACAAGAAATCCATGCCCCTTAGAAAGGAAGAATTTCATATTCTTGGACTTTCTGAATATATGTTCTTGGAGCTTGAAGTCTAAGAAAATTGTGTCCTTAAGATCCCTATTGCCTTCTGCTTAATGTACAGACATTCGTATGAGTCTAGTTTTAAGTAGCCACCCATAGTTAACTCTTTAGACTCTGTGATGTTCATTGTTTTTGTAGGGAGGGCAGGAAGCAGTATGTGCCTCTATTGCCAGATGTTACAGCCAGGTTCTTGCATGTATTTAGGCATTGAAATGGGCTGTCCAGCTACAGCTTTCCTGAATGTTTTTTTGATCCCTTTTTAAAGTCTCTATTTTTTATGGGTATGCCCCAATAGTGCAAATATCCTGGTTTCTCTCCCCATAATGTCTGTTCATAAGCATTGAAGTTTCAGCAAGAAATTCTAAAAACTTAAATTACTTGTATATGCTTTAAATCCCCGTCTATCCCTGGTTTCTTAAATACTTGTGACCTATTATTAGAGTACGTGGAACTATGCCAAGTTTTAGTGTATCTGTGTTTAATTGGCTGTATCTTGCTGCTGCCTAAAGCATAATTTTAGGGTGTTTCCCAACCCTTTTTTTCTTTCTACCCCCAAGCAGCAGTCATGTTCAAGCTTATAAGATGACAGTTTTGCCACATCTGTGTAGTTGATTGAGGGCACTTGCTTTGCCAGCTACTCTGGATTTATCACTAAATGAGATCGGAATCTGACTCCTCACCCATTCCCCAAGGAAATGATGGTTTATGGCTGCTGCATCTTTATTTTGCTATGGAAATTATCCTGTAATTTCAGGAGTAGAAGATGGATGAGATCAGAGCTGACCTAAACCTTTCCTGTTCATGTTTCTCTGTATTTTCTAGTCTGAAACAAAAAGTTATCCAGACTTTCTCAGTTCTTTCTATGCAAGCAGAACTGGCCAGTGACTGTCAGTCTTTGCATCTGCAAGAAAATACACTGCATGTTCCCCAGGGAAGTAAATCTCACTATACCCTAAATAATACCATTTTTGAAATGTCTTTCCAGTTTCAGTATGTTTTTGCAAGGCAGCAGGCAGTTTTTCCTGGTATATTTGTATCCCCTGAATCCTCATGAAAACAGGATGGTATATGCAAGGTGTACAATAGGAAAATGCTTGGAGGCAGAAGCAATGTCTGACAACCATTCTCACTTATGGACTTCTTATACACCATTGGAGTAGAAGGTGATGAAACAATCCTCCCCAGTATCATCCGTATTCCAGAGAGCTGGATCACCTTGCTTTCTCCCCCTACCCAGCTTGCCCACATTTTTCTCCAACCACTTTTTTTGATCAAAAGTAGCTATTAGAGTGCAGCTACTCCTTCTGTAATTAGTTTGATACAGTTCCCTTGGGAAGTGTCTGGTGTAATCTCTCAGCTGTCCCCAGGCATAGTCCTTCCAATCATCTGTTCACTCTTGGGTGTAATTTGCTGGTAAAATCCATTGAAGTTGCCCTGGAAACAGTTTCCTCAGGCAAATCTCTCATTGTTGCTGCTCACTTTCAAAGTGGGCTTGGAAAATACTTGGAGTTTCAATAGTGCAGTTTAGGAGCATGGTCTGTTGCCTTCCTGTATGTCTCTTGCTTAACTGTTTGGCTTCAGGTTTCACTTTGAAGGCCTTGGCTTCCCAGTTCTGTGACTGCTCAGAGAGGAGACCTCAAAGTAGCTGTGTTTTAGAGAACAGTTCTGAAGCCTTAGATGACACCCAAGGCCAGCCCTGTGCTAAAACTCTGTTCTAGTAACTATGTGCAGATATTCCTTTCTCTAACAAAAGTGTGAAGTGTGACCAAGTTGAGATTAGCAGGCATTGAGTAGCCCAGCTAGCCCCTGACACGACTGACATGCCTCTTGTAACACAGGTGTGTTTCCTAAGTGTGCAAAATCAGTTCTTGCCAGCGCTTGCTCCAGAGTCTGGCTCTGTCTAATGTTCTTTCTTGTCTGGCACTCCCAAATTCCTTATTCTCTCTCTTCAGGGGCACACTAACCCTTTCATATCCTGGACTGACAGAGTAGTACTCCTCCCCAGTCTTGCTCTTTCAGATGAGTTAGCACACCAGCTGTGCTCCATGTGGTTTGCATGGCAGGGTTTGGGGGTGGGGGGCTACAGGGATGGCTTCCCCCAGATCTGAAAGAGCCCATGCCAGCCAGCTCCAAGATGGACCCACTGCTGTCCAAGGCTGAGCCCATCAGCAGCAATGGGATAACACAAGAAGAGGAAAAAGTGCAGCAGCAATTGCAGCCAGAGCGAGGAGTGGGAGAAACAACTTTGCAGACCCCAATGTTAGTGCAGAAGGAGGGAGGAGGTTCTCCAGGCACGAGAGCAGAGGTTCCCCTGCAGCCTATGGTGCAGCCCATGATGAATCAGGCTGTGTCCCTGCAGCCCATGGAAGTCCATGTGGGAGCAGATCTCCACCTGCGGCCCAGGGAGGACCCCACACCAGTGCAGAGGGATACCTGAAGGATCCTGTGAGCCTGTGCTGGAGCAGGCTCCTGGCAGGACCTAGGAGCAGAAGTGATGAGCCCACACTGGAGCGGGTTTGCTGCAGGACTGGTGACCCTGTGGGGGACCTATGCTGGAGCAGGGTCACGGAGGGACACACACTGGAGCTGTTCATGGAGGACCCCACGCTGGAGCAGGGGAGGAGTGTGAAGAGGAGGGAGCAGCAGAGACAGCGTGTGATGAATTCACCACAACCCTTGTTCCCTGTTCCCCTGCACCATTTTGGGAGAAAGAAGGGAAACTGGGAGTGCAGTTGACCCCAGGAAGCAGGGAGTGGTGGGAGAGAGGTGTTTCAAGATTTGGGGTTTATTTCTCATTACCCAGCTTTGACTTTTGACTGGTGATAAATTAAATTGATTTCCCTGAGTCCAGTTGGCCTGTGATGGTAATTGGTGAGTGATCTCCATTATTATATCATTATAATGTCATTATATCAACCCTTGGGTTTTTCGTTCTATTTTCTGTGTCCAGCTGAAGAAGGGAGTGATAGAGTGGCTTGGTGGTGACCTGGTGTCTAGCCAGGGTCAACCCACCACAGTACAGCTTGTACTTGGTGTGCAAGAGCCGGTCTGGACACTGCCCGTCAACCTAGCCTCAACTTATTGTGCCATTTCAGCACTTCCCCAGGGGACAAAAGCTGTCTGTCCTGTATAAGAGAGCAGTATGTGACCTACAGTACAAGAGGAGTATGTTTAGATTTAATTAATAGGAAGCCAACTTTAGCAGACCAGTTAATGAGCAGTCTATTTCTATCCAAGGAATCCTTCTGAGTATCGCTGTATGGTTAGGACTAAGTAGAGTGCAACTGTACAGCTGCCTGTCTCATAAGCAGTTATATGGACTGGTTGATGTAACAGAGCTGTAGGAAAAACCTGTTTATGCAGTTGAAGAGTGTACCATAAAGTAGATACGTGTAAAAAACGTGTATTCTGATACTTATAACTTTACTGATTGAAACCTTAATATTTACTGGTTTTGGGGGGAATCTATGAAATATGAGGAATAAAAGTAAGTATCTTAGGAACTTTCAGCTATGCATATTTTGAAACTGCAGGTAAGTGACATTGTTGACTGACACTGACAAGTTAGAGGGTAGCATACCATATCTGTTACATTGTTGATGGGTTACCATGGCTCATCATTGTGTAAATATTTAGCAAAATATGGTTGCTAATTGAAGGCTTATGATTTTAGGAGGTGGCAGATAAAAGAAATAAAAATGTTATTTCTTTGCTGTCTTGTGTGTGTCTCACTTGGTTTATATTGTAAGTGCTGTGGGCTGGAACACTGTTTGTGTTCTATATTTGTACAGTGCTTAGCCTACAGCCCAGGGCCAGGATCTTAGTTGCTTTTACATTGTCACAGAATGGTTTGGGTTGGAAGGGACCTTAAAGCTCATTCAGTTCCAGCCCCTTGCTATGGGCAGGAACACCTTCCACTAGATTAGGTTGCTTCAAGCTCTGTCCAGTCTAGCCTCAAATGCTGCCAGGAGTGGGGCAGCCCCTCTGTTAGTTGACAGACATTCTCCCTTGTCCTCTCCTTTTGTCAAAAGCCTCCCTCCAGATATTTTATAAGCCCCTTTAGGCCCTGGGAGCTGCTCTAAGGTCTTCATGGAGCTTTGTCCAAGCTAAAAAAAAACCCAGCTCTCTCAGCCTGTCTCCAGTGCAGAGCTGCTCCAGCCCTCAGAGCATCTCATGGCCTCCTCTGGACTTGTTTCAGTTGGGGTCTTGCCAGAATGGATTAGAGGGGGAGAATCCCCCCCTCTCCATCTGCTGATCATGCTGCTGGCAATGCAGCCCAGGCTTTCTGGGCTGCAAGTGTACATGGCCAGATCACATTGAGCTTCTTGTCAAGCAACACCCCCAAGTACTTCTTCTCAGGGCTGCTCCAAGTCCAGTCTCTGCCCAGCCTATGTTTGTGCTTGGGATTGCCCTGACTCAGGTGTAGGGCCTTGTACTTAGCCTTGTTGAACTTCATGAAGTTGGCATTGGCCCACCTCTCAAGCATGGTCCCTCTGGGTGGCATCGCTTCCCTCCAGCGTGTTGACTGCATCAAGCTTGCTGTCATCAGCAAACTTGCTGAGGTTAATCCCACTGTCTTATGTTGCCAACAAAGATGCTGAACAGTACCACTTCCAATACCAACCCCTGAAGGGCACCACTCATCACTGATCTCCACTTAGACATTGACCCATTGACTACAACTCTGAGTGTGACCATCCAGCCCATTCATTATCCACCAAGTGGTCCAGCCATCAAATCCATGTCCATCTAATTTAGAGACAAGGATGTCATGCGGGACAGTGACAAATGCTTTGCACAAGTCCAGGTAGCTGGTGTTGATCACTTTTCCCTTATCCACCAGTGCTGTAGCCCATCATAGAAGGCCACCACATGTATCAGGCATAATCTGCCCTTTGTAAAGCTATGGTGGCTGTCACCCATAACCTCCTTATTTTTCTTACACCTCAGCATGGTTTCCCAGAGCATCTGCTTTACAATCTTGCAACTGTGAAATAATAAACAACAATCATGGTATATCAGCAATCTACATCCTTCTGAGAGCTTTTATAGGTATTGCAGCAGGGGGGAGTTTTCAGGAGAGACTTGTTAAAATAAGGCTGTGTTTTTATAGGAAGGGGGAGAGTTCTATGTGTTTAAGCAGCACAGGAGAAACAGATGGTTGAATTATTGTGGTAAATGGGTGGCTTAAATAATGCATAAACATCCTATGAAGCCTGTGTAAGTGGTCCAATTAAAGGCAGTGTATGTGTATGTTCAGGAATCTCTGTAGCTAAGCAGGGGAAATGTTTAATCGCTGTGTTAGGTTTTTTTGCCTGCATCAAAAGGAGCGTGACCAGCAGGTTGAAGGAGGTGATCCTGCCCCTCTACTCTGCTCTCGTGAGACCTCACTTGGAGCATTGTGTGCAGTTCTGGTGTCTTCAACATAAAAAGGACATGGAACTGTTGGAACAAGTCCAGAGGAGGCCACAAGGATGATCAGGGGCTGGAGCACCTCCTGTATGGAGACAGGCTGAGAAAGTTGGGGCTGTTCAGCCTGGAGAAGAGAAGGCTGCATGGAGACCTCATAGCAGCTTCCAGTATCTGAAGGGGGCCTATAGGGATGCTGGAGAGGGACTCTTCATTAGGGACTGTAGTGATAGGACAAGGGGTAATGGGTTAAAACTTAAACAGGGGAAGTTTAGATTGGATAGAAGGAGGAAATTCTTTACTGTTAGGGTGGTGAGGCACTGGAATGGGTTGCCCAAGGAAGTTGTAAGTGCTCCATCCCTGGCAGTGTTCAGGGCCAGGCTGGACAGAGCCTTGGGTGACCTGGTTTAGTGTGAGGTGTCCTTGCCCATAGTTGTGTGGTCGGAACTGGATGATCTGAATGTCCTTTCCAACCCTAACTATTCTGTGATGAGTTCCTACAGAAAACCAGAAAGATAATGTGCTTTCCGAATATTTCAGTCATAACTTGAACTTTTGTCCTGTTACACCTCTACTGTCTCTTACTCCTTTTGTAGGGTGAAAGGGGATTTCCAGGCTTGGAAGGACAGCCAGGTTTGCCTGGATTTCCAGGACCAGAAGGACCACCTGGTCCAAGAGGCTCGAAGGTAAGTCCCTATTCACTTGAACAGCATGAAAATACTGGGTAGTGTTAGTTTGCTTGTGGTGCTGATCCTAAATCATTCCAGCACTCCTGATTACCATTGACTTAATAGTCAAAATCTTCAGATATTGGAGTATGACACAGGGTTTTGGTTGGTTTTCATAGTCAACCATAGGGAAAAGATTTCCTTTCAGTTTCTTATTCTTTACATGAACGTGCTAGCAAACACTAAACATGCCTTTGCATCCTTTCAGTAGGCACTGCAGGTTGAGGTGAAAGAACAGGTTTGGCCTGGTACTGTAATGTAGTTTTATTAGTCCCTGCCATAGTGCACTCCATCACTTGGCTTACTGATAAGAGTGCTATTGGGCTGTCAGTTCTTAGTGATAAGAGTGCTATTGGGCTGTCAGTTCTTACTGATAAGAGTGCTATTGGGCTGTCAGTTCTTACTGATAAAGAGTGATATTGGGCTGTCAGTTGCCTGCAGGGGTCCCACCACATGGGTAAACTGAAATTTGCACCTGGTGGCATTCCTGGGCTGGCTTTGGAGAGGCAATGCAAATTAAGGTCTCACAGGCAGTGCACACAGCTGAGGAATGAATGCTCCCTGCTTTCCTTGCAGGGCTTCAGTTTTTATTTGTTACTGAATTACATTGTTACACTCAGGTGGTACAATACAGCATTAAAATGTTGGAAAGCCTTCCTCTCATTGTATTTATGTTCAATACATACAAGATTATCCAGGATCTGCCATTTCTTTTGCAAATACAGTCTAAACTAAGAGAAGCGCATCAAAAAGGAGCAACGAGAAAATAGGTAGGTGACAAGAAAAAAATGAAAGTCTATGCTGAAAGAAAAGATTAATTAGATGTAACAAGAGTGAAACAGAGGGGTCCTGGACTAGAAACTTTGATTATATTTTTATTCCCTAAATGCCTTCTCAAGAAAAGTTCAGCGTTGGAATACAAAATAATGATACAGTGTGATTTACATTTACTCTTGTACATCTCGTTTTGCCCACAAGAGGTCACTGTAGGATATTTGACCAAAGCACACGACAGGTACCTGGTGATGGGCAATCTTAAATTGCTTTAATTTTTTAAAACACATTTCCTGTAACTCTGGTTTGTCAGCTGTAAGGAATACTTTTCCGTTCGAAGTCATTGCCCAAATAAGATAACTCTGAACCTTGTTACTCAAGAAATAACAACTGACACGGCTCTTAGTGCACTTACTATAAACATGGAGAAGAAAGTTTGTGCTTCCAGTTTACTTTGATAGAAAGGCAGACTGCAAACTTGAGTGTGGTTTTTGTTTTGGTGTTGTTGGTTTTTCTTTCAGGGTGATGATGGACTGCCAGGCCCTGTTGGACCCAAAGGAATCAGAGTAAGTATCGGTGCAGTTTTAGGGGGATATATTGGAATAATAGATAAAGACTGTGAGGCACTGAATGGGTCCTCACAGAAGTCGTGATTTACTGGGGGCAAAAATTAACTTCAATCTGAAGAGTAATGTTTCTACTAGATAGGAGAGATTGTGTTACTTTTTATAAGTAATGTAAAATCGCATACGATCTTGCATAAACTCATTAGGGGGAGTAGCCCAAATACTTATTTCCCCTGTTTTACTGTGCAAGACATAAAGAAGTGCATGTGACTTTGCCTCAAATTTATTCTGAAGCAGACACAGTGTATGTAGGGTCAGTATGGGAAAGGCTGATTTGTCTGCAAATGCTTTAGGCTTTGTGCCTTTGCTTATTCTTTTTGTCAGAACCCTCAGCTGGTGACATTCAATGCACCTGACTTCATTAGGGAACATCCGTTTTCCATACTAAGAGTGTTCATTTATTTTCTCTGTATGTCTTGATACTATTACTTTAGCTGTTCTGCACTTTCTTCTCTATGTTTTTGTGGGTATTTCCCTGAAAGAAGGGGAAGAACCTTGATGGCTGTGCAGCATGGCATTTTTTTTACATGTGATTCAGATGTTTCTCTTTATTTAGATATGCACAAGTAGGTTACATTGAGTAAAACCTTGGTAAATCCTTTTGCACATCTGTTAGTACCATACTGCTTAAAACATATGTGGCTAATTTCCTTATAGGGACCGCCAGGACTTCCAGGATTTCCAGGAACACCAGGACTTCCTGTGAGTAGGAATGGGTTGTATAGCTATGAATCTGTTTCCTTTTGTCTTTCAGGCCCAGAAGAGCATCTTACAAGCTAACTCTTCTTTTCTATTTTCCACTTTAAAGGGATTACCAGGACAGGATGGGCCACCAGGACCTCAGGGTATCCCGGGATGCAATGGAACAAAGGTGGAACCCCTTTAAAATTCTTAACAGTGCACCAATAAGATGATAAAGAGCTCTTGTTCTGGCTGTAGCGATAGATTTAGTTTATTATGTGCAGCAGTACTTGCTGTTACTGACTAGTGCAGGTAGATCCAAGATGATGCAGACTTGCACCCATATGTGAGAGAAGGGGTCACCGGCTGGTACTTAAAGCACAAGTTTTCTCAGAAATGGCCAGCACCAAGGCACAACATTTATCCTATACAGTCAGTGTAGTTAAATTCTTTGTTGTAACCCTTAATTTTATAGCTAACAATTGAGAGTAGTCTGACAGGAAGATTATATATTGCATCTCATTGTAGAGATGTAGACTCACTGACAGGGAAAACCCCTTACATAACAGTGGCACTTTTAATTATTAATTTTTAATAATATTGCATTGAAAATACTGATTCTGTATGCTTGTTGGAAGGAGTCTTTCATCCTAATATGTTGCTTAACTTCACATTGTGATCCTTCCATAAGAGAAGCTGATCTTCTCTAGCACTGTGTGTGTTTTCTATCTCTGTAGTATTTTGCCTGGAAGCATGTGAAAATAACCGAATGTGGGAAGTTCTGTTTCAGTCTGTGTGATTTAACAAACTATTTATCCTATAGCTTGTTGCAATATCATTTGCTACCCTGGAGTCATAAGCTAACAAGGAAACCGGACTTTTCAGTCAAAATTGGTTTATCTGTTTTTGTTACGTTTTGCTTTGGTTTTGGCTAAATGTTTTCTTCATCCCTAAGGGAGAGCGTGGATTCCCAGGCAGTCCAGGTTTTCCTGGTTTACAAGGGCCTCCTGTAAGTAAAATGTTTCTCATTCAGCTGTATGATATCAGCCTCTTTTTGCGGTTGTTCTTTTAATAAGTAAGAATACATTAATTTCTTTATGGTTAATCAGCATATTTTAGATGTCCAATAAAAGTGAGCTTTTTTGCTGCATGCTGTGGTAAAGCTAATAAAAAGCCCTTTGAATCTTCACATGCTGAGATGCTTTGCCACCTGCAGAAAATACAAATACATGCATCTGTGTCAGGGAAGAAAGATCTTGATAGTCTCATCTGGTACCTCTAAGAGTCTCACTGGTGATTAATGGGGCAGAAAAAAAAGGACACTGTAGGGTGTTATCATTATAAAACACAGGGATATACAGCAAAGTGACTGTCAGAACCAAAGTACAGACAGAAAGAAATGTAGTAGACAGGACAGATAATAGGAGATAATTAAGAAACAAACTGCTAAGAAATGGAAATGTGGTCCCTTTAATGCTCTAATTTTTTCCACTTAATTCTCAAGTTCATAAAAAATGTGTTTTCTCCTGTTCCATGTCTTTTTTTAGGCTCTTTAATGCTTTCCTCATGGTCTAGATCTGATTAGTGGTTTGCAAATAGCATACCAATGATTTATTTCTATTGATCTTTCTTTTCTTTTTTGTTTCCTTTAAACAAAGGGACCCCCTGGTCTGCCAGGTATGAAGGTAAGCGTTCTGTACTCACACAATGAAGTACTAACCTGGCTCAGGTATGCAGTATGGCATAGGTAACCTGCTTGTTTCCATGCAAGACCATGCGCATCCACTGGAATCTGGAGTGACATTCTGCAGCGCTTCTAGGCCACCCCAGTGCAACTGACTGTAAATTCTGCAGTAGCTTTACTCGGTTTGGGTCAAAAGTAGCAGACTTTTCTGAAGCTGGTTTCCTTGGGAGTGTGATGGACAGTGCCTGATTGTGTTGTGGGGCATCATCAAGTTATCAAAATTCCCATGAACCCCGAAATGCACCAGTAGTCTACCTGTGTATGCTCAAGAATGCTACCAGAGACTAAGCAGTAATAACTTAAAATATCCAGTTAAGAGTGCAACATCTTATGTTCCTTTTGAAAATGTGCTTCCTACTGTGTAGATTACTACGTGGATGGCTCTTTTTCTCCTAATATAAATAGGTTTATAATCTGATTTTGGACCTTTAGGAACCCTTTTATTTTTTAAGGGTTTTTTATTGCATCCTTGACCTGTTTGAGCATTGGCCAAAACATCAGTTTGGGTTCAAAACTGTTTGAAAGGGAAATTGACCCACAGAATTATTCCAATAAACTCTTGAGAGGGCAGCATAACCCTAGTACTGGCAAGCTGAATTGGTTTTCTCAGCTCCTTTTCTTCCCAGTTGTTTTAAAGATATTCATATTAAAAGGCAAGCCAATCAGAACATATACTTTTAAAACTAAGTTATTGCCCATAATCAGTAACAAACTGTGCTTTAACATAGAACATGAAGCACAACTATAACGGTATACTCGTAATTTGTTTCATGAGGTGGGACCCTGGAAGAAGCTGAACGAGCCTTTTTTCTGTGGTTTCCTATCTACTGCTTTCACATGGAGCTAGAACATCTTTTTCTTTTGTGAAGCATTTGTATTTCAGTCCTAATCTTTTGGAATTTAAGTCAATCATATTTCAATATATTTGTACATATAGGAAGAGAGCTTTTACTAGTTGATAGTTTAGCCATTTAAAGAATCCTCTCCTAAAAATAAAGCTATTCTTGGAGAATGTAGTACTGCTATTAAAGAGTACTTGCTAGGTTGTAGCATAGCTCCAGTCTCTCATAGTCTTACAAGTCACACTGTGTTCTTTAGAGTCAGAATGGTGATGAAGAAATATGCTGTTAATTAAAGTCATCTCTTTTTCTCCTAGGGTGAAGCAGGTGAAATAATTGCCTCCTTGCTGCCAGGACAGAAGGGCGACCCAGGATTTCCAGGTCTTCCAGGGATACCTGTAAGTTCTGTGAAGTACTATAACGCTGTGTTCTGCCAAAAAGATAACATGAAAAGTATTTTCATTACAGGACGATTGGAACATTGGTGCTAGGGATCCATATGTTTATGTGGACAACCAGGGCTCGCACTTAAAGTACCTGTAGTTTATGGCTTCAGGGAAAGTAAATGCTTTAAATGCTTCCGTACTGCTCTTCATAGTGTGACCCACAGAGGCCAGAAAGGTCCCCTAGTCAGGGAAGCGGTATCCAACAGACAGTGGTACTCATTGACTTGCTTCTCTCTTTCCGCTGCCTTGTTTCCCCTGCCTGTTCCCCCTTCCTAGGCATTCTCTGTCAGTTCTGGATTTCCCTTTCCTTCTTCACCCTGAGGTATATTGTATGTAACATCTGCCTTTCTGGACTGTAGCCACTATTTTGGATGGTGGGAAGAGAGGGTGATGTCTCAGCTGTTCTCCTTATGCTGCACCTCCTGAGCAGTGTGTCTGTTCTCCCAGCAGTCTTCTATGAAAACAGCTAGTGACTCCAGGCCCTGTGCTTCCCACTGAGCCACTCGCTGCTGCAGTGGAAGAGCAAGGGGAGCAGGCCTATCGGTCTGGACTGGACAGAAGCCAGAGACTCCCATTTCCTGGTGCAGAGAGACAACCCCCAGGCCATTCTGACCAGACTGAGCCTATTAGCATTTCTGTTCCTCTGATCTGTGCTTCCCTATTGTCTGTTTCTGGCTGGGAGGAATCACAAATACAAAGTGTTTTGTTGTTCTCTCTCAGTGCATAAAGAGAAAGAAAGTGCTAAAGTAGTTCAAAACAAACAAAAAAGCATTCCTTTATCCAAGCCAGAGAGATGTATTGATGAGAGCAGAACACTCCTAACACTAAGTACCCTCCTTTAGACCTTTCCACAAGGACAGATGGGTGGGTTAGTGGTCAGCTATTTTGATTTGACGTGTATGGGGTGCCAGCTATTGGTGTTTTCTGACCTTGAATGCCTTACTGTTTGGTTTTTGTTCATAGAAGGGTGCCTCTATCATAGCCTCCTCCCCTTTCCCAACAGGGACCACCCGGTGCCATGGGAATACCAGGTCCAGTTGGCCCTCCAGGGCCCCCAGGTTTGACGGTAAGCTTCTTTAACCTGTTACCCATAAAGTGTTAAATGGGACAGTTACTTCTTTGTTTAATGTTCTCAGAGGCAGGTTGTTGAAGTGCAGAGATCTTGGTAATCAAGACTTGGTATGAAGACATCAAGAACCAAGCATTCAGCTCATCCTGGGGCTGCTACTGTGCACATTTAAATGTGATACATTTGAAACAACCTGTTCCCAGACCTTTTCTTGCTTTAAATCAGGCTGAATCTTTGTGCAGCGTCCTTGTGTGAAACCTGAGGGGCAAGATTTGGCTTATTTTAGACAAGGATGATTCTTTCATTAATGCTTAATACCTTACTGTATAATTTTATTTGACTCTTACTTAAAGGAAGAGTTCCCTTCTCATATATTTGTGAAGTTGAATAGCATGAGGAAGAGTTATCAGAGGAAGGCAAGGTGCCTTGTCAACATGGCTGTAATGCACAGGAGTCAGAGTAGCGACGTTAGTTTTGTTGGGTTTTGCCACACAGGGGCATTATAAAGTGCTTGGAAGTGACCTTTTTTTGTTGTTTCCTTTTTTAATAGGGACCTCCTGGTCCACCAGGGCTGCCAGGACCTAAGGTATTTTCTTTCCCTCATTGATGCTGGTGGTGCACTGTTCTGTTTTTCTTGCTGTTCATTTGTAATGTCTAAGGGCTGATGAGTTATACTTTTTGCAGGGTAATATGGGTTTGAATTTCCAAGGACCCAAAGGTGAAAAAGTGAGTAGGTGATCATGATGAGATTTTTGCTTATTACATTCAAAATACTTATGCATGCCATTATGGCTTGTCTCACCTGTAACAAACTGCCATCTTCTTGCACATCAGGGTGAACAAGGTCTTCAGGGACCTCCAGGGCCACCAGGACAAATTGGAGAACAGAAGAGACCAAATGACATTGAGTTTCAGAAAGGAGATCAGGTGAGTTGCAAACTGTCCATCTGCAATGAACCTGTGATCAAGCTGAAGCCTCTGTTGCTTTGGCTCATATATACTCACATCCTGCTTACTGCAGAGGCTCTATTATTTTTCTTACCGTACTGAATAGTACTTTTAAAGGCCTGAGTACTTTTCCTTTAATAGAAGGTGTGCAAGTCACATTACCTCAGTTACTTCCCTTGGTAAAATAGCTATTCTTAAGAAACTCTCTTAAAGGAAGTTCATAGTAACAGTAGAAGCAGTTAAAGTACTCTCTTTCCTTGGTACACCCAGACTGTGATTTTCAAAGCTGTCTGGGGATTCAGATTCCCAGTAATGAACCAGCTGTGTCATCCATTGTGAAGAAGTCTGTCAAAAATTTTAACTCGGTTCCTTTCTTTCTTCTGTTCTACTTTTTTCTCTCCTTTTTTTTTTCTTGTCATTATTAATCACCCCAAGATCTTTCTTCTGCATGGTCCGAATGAAATGCTTCCCCCATTTCTGGCCTTTTAAAAATACATCTCGAGCCAAATTATGACAGTAAGCTTAAACTGTTGGTTTGATTTGTATGGATCCTTCCTCACCCATAAATGTCAAAAAGTCATTGGGAGAGTTGCCATTTTTTAGGTTATTATGTTTCCTTCTGTACTGGGGAGCATTTCACAGTACCCTGGGTGCCAGTCACAGACACTGAGCAGCACCAGCAGGATCGTGGGTACCTGGATTTCCTGTTTTCTTTGAAGTTTCTGTGGTATTCTCAAATACCACCCCGAGTAATAGAAGAGTTAAGAGTGGTGAGTGATTGGTTATTTTGCAAATATCACTGTAGTAACTGAGCTTTAAATTTTAACTGTTAGTTTCCTCCATCTATATTTGTATCAGTTTCTTCCTTTCCACCTTTCCGTCTTGAGTAGCACAGCAGAGAAGAAGGCTTTGGTACTACTGTCTAGCCGTGTTTTCATTTAGGGAAGTTCTGCCCTTCATCTTGATCAAACCATTTGTTACTCTTCCTTTCAGAGGAACATTAGGCATCACTAAGGCATTACCTAGAGCTATCCACTGATGTACATTTGCAATGCACAGTCATCTTAGAAGGGTCTCAGTCTCTGGTTTTGTCTCTGTTTTACTCGATGGTAGGACAGAAGGTAAAGAGCAGCATTATGTGTCTTTATAGTTCTAAGAAAACACAAGGTGACATTTTGACACACTGTAGTAGAAACAAAATTTCATCTGACTTTATTAGGGTCAGAGTAATTTGCCTCTGTCATCAGGGATCTCTGAAGGACTAATTATACTGGGATTGAGTTATATAAATGTACAAAATAAAAGCATTCTAACTACATTCCTTTTAAAGCACTATGACTTACAAACACTGAGTGAGTGCATTGCATTTGACCAACACTAACAATGATTTCAAAGCTTACATATTTGGTCTTATTTCAACAAAGGTTATGCTCAGTAGTACACAATCAGTAAAATCCTTCAGCATTACACTTCTTATTTTGTGAAGTACATGCAAAGTTCTGGCGTGTACCCATACCTGTGCTCTGACTGAAAATCAAGTAAAAGTCTGGGGGGCCTCCAAGAAAATAGCAGAAACTCTACACAGAAACCTGTTGTGGATTCAGCAGTCAGCAGCCTTTCTTTAGGTTAACGGTGAAGAGATTTAAGAACTTGCACAAAGGTGTAACAAGAAGTACCAGAAACCGTAACTTCTTAACACTTTTCAGATGAACACCCTATCGATCCTGATGGTCTCACAACTTCAGCAGTTACCACTAATCTAATGACTTTTGCTCCTCTTATTACAGCAGGATCTGGCATTTATTTATTCTACTTTCTTTCCTGGTTTGGGTTTTTTAGTTTTCCTTCTTTTTATTATTGTATAGCAGCTGCAGGCCACCAAACCAGCTGCTGCAGTGCACGCAGGAGGCAGTTGTATCTTAGAGTGAATCATCTAAATAAACAGGATGTGCAGTTAATAAAATTTATAGATGCTCTTGAAGTTCCACACAAAGAAAGAATAAATATGATCTTTTACTGTCCATAGTACTTGGAAATTAAAGAAATTGACTGAGCTACTATGGAGTGATGGAGGCTTTAATCCTTTTTTTTCTTTGCCATGCTTGACAGGGTATTCCAGGTGATCCAGGCCCACCAGGACTTCCTGGGCCACAAGGCCCTCCTGTGAGTAGTCCTCTTTTAGTTCTTTTTTTTTTTTGTTGCATCTGTATCAGAACTGTAAATTCATTCTGCACTGGCCTGTGGGCTCAGTTTAAGATGACCTTTGTGTGTCCAGGGTCTTCCCGGTGGCGTAAAAGGTGAAAAAGGTGAGCAAGGAGAACCAGGCAAAAGAGTAAGTAATCTGTTTAACCAAACATTTATCTTTCCAATCAGTGTTATCTTTGAGAATTAAGCAAATGTTGAATTCAGGTGGGGCCATCAGCCTCTGGGTAAGAGACTTTTTTTTCCATAACCTGACAAAATAGTGAATGATGCATCTGGTTCATGAAAGTGCTTCCAGCTATGGATCTCTCAGTACTTTTTGATCTGCTTGTAGATCTTAGTTTTGAGGGCAGGAGAAAATAATCTAAATTATGTTGCATGTGGAAACCTTCAGAGTTGTTGGACTGCTTGACTGAGGCAGCAGGGGTTTGTTTCCTTGTAGAGAGGGTTTTCTTTCAGTTTGTGATGTACTGGGCTGTCAAGCAGCACAAGATTGGTATGTATTTAAGCTGGTCTATGTAAACTCATCCTCAGTGCGTTTACTTGTGAGTCAGAAAACCAAGTCTCCGAACACTGCATTAAGACCAAGTCCATTTGTCACTCCCCAAGAAGCTACTTCAGTTTATGTGCTATCAGGATACATGATATCGGGAGGGGATAGTCAGGAAAGCTGCTGCATCTATGGGTAGCATGGGTCACTTTGTTCCTGTCTAGATTCAAATCCATCCTGGAATTGAAATTTACTTGGATATCAGAGCTCAGAAAAACTGAGGAAGATCATAGAAGTGCTAAGAAATAGGATGAAAATGACATGGCTGGACCAGCAAAGAAAAGGCAAGCTGCTACCAGCTCAAAGCATTCTGTATTTTCACTTTCCCAGCTACTGAAGCCATAGTTTCATCAGTGTAATGGGCCCCTGCGAAAACCAAGACACAAGTCTTTCTCAGGTTAATTGGACAATGTATAAACACTGTTTAGAAACATAGTAGTAGTAGGTTTTCCAATTAAAATAGGAAATAAATACAATGCAAACAAATCTTTGATAATCCAGACAAAATACTCCTAGTTGCTGAGATTTAGAGGAGGGCTTTGGTTTGCCTTCACTAACGAACATAACAAATGAGGCAGATTGACAAAGCCAAAATTCTCATTGTATTTTGAGTGGGTTTGAATTGCGTTTTCCAAGTTGTTCCTCTCTGCAAAAGGAAATGGGAACTACAGAAATTTGCAGAGATCTGAAAGGAGAAAGGTCCTGAGGGGGATATAGCAGGTGCCTTTCGCCAAAAGCTTGTTTACCAACATTTTTGTTTGATTTTATTACTCTGAATTTGGGCATGTTGCATACTTCAGTTTTGCTATTGCATTACTTTAAAGCTGCCTTTTTGGGCTCCATATGATTCTGCTGGGAGTCGAACCCATTTCACATATAAAGACATCAGAATATGTAATCAAACAGTTCTGCAGACTCACATGAGATCTTAAAACTTCATGTTTGAGAATGAGAATTCATCACTAAATAAAAAGAATTCACAAATCACGTTATACTCTAATACACAGTATCTGCTGTTAGGTCTTACTATCGACTTCCCAGTGACTGAGAGCTAATCTTGGCACTGTGATGAAACTTGGTCACCTATTCTTGTCATGTTCCAGCAGGTGTCCCCCTTACATAGAGCTTCTGTAACAGTCACCCTAGAGTTCTGTTGCCCAGTGAATGATCTGGAATAAAGTGGAGCTTGCACTACTTTTGTCACAGCAATGAGAAATCTGTTGTTGAATATGTGGGGTTTGGAAGCGTTTTAGCAAGAATATATGGGTTTTAGAAGTCAGTGCTTTGAGCAGAATTGCACTTTATATTTTTGTTGATACTATTCTTCAGAAAATTGCATTTGGTTTAAAGGAGAGTTAAAATTCAAGCACATAAATGCTTGTATTTCATTTCAGTGGTCACATTATACCAATTTCATAATTAAATGTAATGTTCTGGTGTTTAGGGAGCTAGGATCTGTTTTCCAAATAAAGGCTTTCTCTATTGTTAAAATAAAGGGAGTTAACACAATGAATCAGCAATAGTTAACTGAAGATCATTTTGTGCTGTACTCACACAACATTTCTTTGAAACTTGCCATGTTATTGTGTTCTGGTTTTCAAAATGAACCCCTCAGTTTAAATAACTCCATTGATTTTATTTGATCGATGTCTTTGACGTGTTTGTCCCAAGGACTGCATTCTAGAGAAAGTCTGGCTTATTGAAAAATGGGAAATAAGTAGCACAGTTTCCATAAGAATTCTTCACCCCTGAAGCATTTTATTTCAATGAATGTTTATGTCTTTGAAGGGAAAGCCTGGCAAAGATGGAGAACCTGGTCAGCCTGGTAGGGATGTGAGTAACTCTTACATTTCTAATCTGACTCCTTAAAAGCTTTTCTTCTGATACAAAGATCTGAGTGTGATTATCTTTTTATTTTCTTGAAGGGCTTACCTGGTGGGCCTGGAATAAATGGTGCTCCAGGAAGAGACGGTGAAAAGGTATGCCAGATTTCTTGTCATTAGTGCTGTAGCAGCTTGAAAATACGTCATGACTGGGTTCAGCTGTGGCCGAGTAGTAATTGCGTTGCCTATGCTATTACAGTCTTGAGGAATACTTGCAATAACTTTCTTTTGTACTAATACACGGTTTAAAAAAATGCTCTTAATTTCTTTGATAGGGTGAAAAAGGTGACGTTGGTCCCCCTGGTCCTCCTGGAATTGTAAGTTGCTGATCGTTTCTTTTCTTCTTGCATTTGGTTGACAGTGTTGTTTCATCAGGGTGACTGTGGGTCCTGTCTCTGGGTATAACAGTAACAGAACCAGCAAAGATTTCATATATTCACTAATAGAAATGATTGTTTCCTTCTTTCAAGATAGATTCTGTGCCCTAGGATTTGCTAGGTTGCAAACACAAGGCTAGACGCTAACCTCAGACCAGCAGAAATTGAGTCAGCTTCACTGAAGCCTGTTATAACCATGTTGGCTTGGCAGTAAAAATGCTTCTTATTGGGAAGTGCTCTTTACTGGAATTTTACCTGGTAATTCAGTGGAGTGGGAAAAGCATCTGTCATTGGTATGAGGTTCAAAGTATGTTGAACTTTTCCTCCCTCACTTCTCTTTACCATTCCAGTGACACTTTCCATGACGTGTCGTTTCACATAAACATGAAACATTTACAGGTCATTTCAAGACCAGGCATTGATGCAGCAGTGGGACCAAAAGGTAGCAAAGGATTGCCAGGACTTCCAGGAGCCAAAGGGGAGCGTGGATTCTCTGGTAGGCCTGGGCCACCTGGCTTGCCAGGTTCACCAGGTAGGAGAGCAAGCATTAAAATAACTTGTATGCTGAAATGTCTGAATGTATATTTAGTTTCACAGTCTTTTCACACTCCTTTGGATACATGGCCTGAGCAGAAACTGATGGCAGAACTATTTAGAGCTACTTGTGAGCTTGAAGGGTGGTCCTAAACTTATGGGGTCATGAAGTTCTGAGAAGCTCTGAACACTGATTGCCACTGCTGTGGTGACCAGAGGATGCTAATAATCAAGGCTGTCAAAACAGATACTAACATAATGGTCTTAGGGGTAATTTATCCCATATCACTTACCTGTGTTCTTTTCATCTTAGGGATCACTACTGTTGGACCTCCTGGCCCACCTGGCTTACCTGGTGAGAGAGGACAGAAGGGAGATCCAGGTTTACCTGGTATTTCTATTCCTGGGCAGCCAGGACTTGATGGACCACGAGGACCTCCAGGACCACCAGGTCCCCCAGGGCCACCTGCACCATCTGTTCCTACTGGTAAGTGATGACCACATAGATAACAAGTAAAAGAGACTGGAGAGTCAAAAGAGTGATTTTTCACAGAATTGCAGTTTCATTTCATAAATATTCTCATTTGTAGACCACAAAAAACTTTGGATGAAGCTCTTTTTTGGTATAAGGGAAGTGGGGAATGGGAGATGGAATATGAGAACTGTAGTGGAGAGGGGGTAACGTGGTTCAGGGAGGAATTTAGTGTCTAGATGTCTTTGGCAACTTAAGTCCCCTCACTGGTGATACTTCATGCACATGCTTTTAGGATATGAGGCTGAACAGCAGAATGTAGTGTACAGATGGAAGTGTGTAGGCTGTGGGAAGCAGTGGGAGGCAGTTGAGGTTGTAAAGGGGAACTGATGATTGTTTCCTTTTGAGTTTGGATTACGTTGGTGGGTTTTCATTAGCAGTCCTCTGTCTGAATTGCCAAAGTGTTTGGCCTGTGATTGTGTGGGTGTATTAGAATATTCACACAAATACTAGGGAGTGCAATTTTGTACTGAATACATGTGTTCAGTGCTGCTGTCAGTCTGTAACAAATCGATCATTAAACCTCTCCTGATTCTCCTTAGGTGAAGGGATATGTGAGCAGGGGCCACCAGGTCCTCCAGGAATTCCAGGACAACAAGGCTTTACAGGGGAGCGAGGCCAAAAAGGTGCAGTGTCCATGTCTATCTCGTTTCTTCTCTTTTTGTAAAGCTTGTTACATAATGTAAAGCCTGCATTAAATAAGGATAAACAGTATCTCTTGCCAGTAGGGTTCGGTGCAAATATTTTCTTCTTCTGAGTAAGAAATGTGGTTTTTGGGGTGTGTAGGATAGTCCCTCACCCTAGTGTTAAAGCACAGAAATCTTCAAGTGAATGAGGCTCCAACCAATGCTAGGGCCTAGCATGGCTCGTGATTAAAGTAAAATGGAAGTTCAGATTTATGAGTACTTCCCAATTGCAGAGCAGCTAAGTGCTTTATAACAGCAGTTTCCAACTCTATGTGGAAAAGTTTTATTCTTATTTCATAAATAAATTGGACATTTTTTATGGAAAGCAACATTGAAATTATAAATGCAAGATTCCTGATTTGAGTTGGTCAGTCTGCAATGTGTGTGTGCTTGTTTGGTAAGCAAAAGAAAGATATCTTTAACATGTATCCTTATTTCCAAAAAGACAACCTTGCAATGAGGATGCTGATATGGGTAAGTGAGAATTTTTTCCTAGCTCAACCATGGACATCCTACATGACTTTGGGCATCTCATTTTATTTTGTACTCCTTTCAAACAGAAGCCTTTTTTCTCATGGAAATTGTAAGGGTTAATTAACCTAATGAAGTGCTTGAATACTACATTGGCAAGTGTCAGAAAAGTCTATATGTGAAGCAAATTCCTCAGCTTCTGGAAACCATTATTTCCCCCCCCCCTTCTTTCTATGAAATAAGTTTAGCCTGTTGTCAAATCAGTGAAACTTTCCCAGTATTTATTTTGCACTCAGAGTTTAATTAAAGTTTGGATTTTAATATATGGTTTAGAATTCTTTTAATGTTTTCTGAGATCTGGTTTGCAAGTGTGCTTTTTCTGTGCAAATCTTTTCAGGTGATCAAGGAGACACATGCTTCAATTGCATAGGGACTGGAATAACTGGGCCTCCTGGGGAGAGAGGACCACCAGGACCTCCAGGTAGTCCAGGTAAAGTTATGGTCTTCACTATTTTGCTTAATATATTCCATGAAGTCACTTTGTATCTGAGTATCTGTGTATAATGTGATGTATATAAATTCAGATGCACAGTTGGCAGCTCCAATATATAGGTGATGCTTGTCCTGTTTTGCACAGTTGGGGAGTGTAAGGAAGAGATGGTTGGATACATGTAAAACAATCACTTCTTTTCTGAAAATCCAGTCTTCCAAAATAAATTCGCTCATCAAAGACAGACTTGCAAACATTTTGTGTATCAAAAGTTTAAGGTCTGCTATAGATTTAAGTGAAAGAGAGAAATTAACTTCTACTTGCTATTCCTGAAATGATAGAGGAGCTGGAGCTTTTTACAAGTGTGACATTTTTTGACATTACTGATTTAACTTAGAGTTGCAAATTTGGTTCTCAAATAACATCAAGCTCCCCCAAAAAAGCAGATTAAACCTTGCCTGGTTTTAGAACAACTTGGCTGTTATCTTATGCAAACAGCATGCTTGGTATTTACAGCTTCTACAGTTTTATCTTTTTCTTTTGTGTTTTTGTGCTCTACTCAGGTTCTCCTGGTTTTCCTGGACCAAAAGGTGAAAAGGGGCTTCCTGGATTAACTGGCCTTGTAGGGCCACCAGTAAGTGGTGGTGTTGTGTTCTGGTCTCACTTGTCTTTCATGTTTGGTAGATCTGTGCACAGTAGATGTGAATTTGTGTATAATAACTCTTTTTTGTCCATAACTAGCTTGAATTTATAATTCTTGTGCCAAACTCAGAAAAAGAGTGAAAGAACAACTGGAAAAACTGAAATGCTTATTTTTCTTTTCTATTTTTTTTTTTTTCCTTCCCCCTCAGGGATTCCCAGGGTCCCCAGGTGCTCCTGGGAGACCTGGTCCTAAAGGAGACCCAGGGGATGTCCTGACATCTCCAAGAATGAAAGGTGACAAAGGAGAACCTGGCTTCCCAGGACCTCCAGGTCTTCCTGGCATAGATGGCACTCCTGGGCGAGATGGACTGCCAGGTCTACCTGGCCCTAAAGGAGAACCTGTGAGTTCCATTTAATGATGTTTCTGGTTGGACAGATGTGTTGGGAAGTCCTGGATGCGTTTGTTATAGTGTACATAAGAGGAGTGGCAAATGTGATGAACACAGAGTGATGATGTGCAGGTGTACTCCCTGAATCTGTCAGTGCCTCTAAAAATAAGCTGAGACTTCTCTCAAATAGTGTCAGATGGTCCCTTCTACCACTGTCTACATTTCACCTATGAGGCATGAAGAATTAAGTACCCAGGTTTAGACCTTATCCCTGCTATGTTAGTAAGATGTAGGCAGCTAATGATCTTGAGAGCTAGAAGGATAGAAACTGCCAAACAGTTTCAAAACAGAAACAGTGAAACACTTTACTCCTTTGCTGGTAAATGCATGTTCCTCTTTCCCACCCCGCTCTTCCTTTTACAGGGCAGTGTTGCATTCAAAGGAGAAATGGGTATTCCAGGTGATCCAGGATTACCAGGTCTACCTGGAGACAAAGGGCTTCCTGGCCCTCCTGGGTTTGGTCCACAAGGTTTACCTGGTGAAAAGGGCATCCAAGGTGTGTCGGGCCGTCCAGGGCCTCCTGGAGTTCCTGGTGAGTTGGTCTCTCTGCGCTGTTGAACAAAAGCTGTAAAATCAAGTTTTGTCCTTTTGCTCCAGATAGTTCTCAGAACATAATGCTGCTTTTAAGCTTTTACCAAAGGTGTTGTAAGATCTTGTATTTATAAGCTTCCTTACTGAGGGTCATCACAGAATCATGAAGCAAGCAGAATTTGTACTCTATTACTGTAGGCATGTGAGTCATCCTTGTGCTTCTCCTTCTTGATTGACTACAGTGAAAATGCATTGTAACTACCATCTGGTTATGCTTAATAATACTGCAACTACAACAGATTTCTAAAACAAGGGTTTGCTCTGAACAAGTTTGCTTTTGTCAACTACTCGGATCCTGATCAAGTTGTGCTGGTGTCAGCTATGGAGAGTACTATTCACATGACAGTACCTAGGAGCAAACTAGAAGAAATAACATTTCAAGAAAACTATTTTAACATTAAATAGTGCTTCTAAGCCTGTAAGTTCTGTATGGGGCTTGGGGGTGGATAGCCTGTTGGGTAAACCATTGCTGGTGTTCGTTCTTTGTCAGCTTAGGATGTGGCTAACACCTTTTACTGCACAAAATAAAACAGACAAGAAACTTCTCCTGAGTGATACATATTGCTTCTTTTTGGTGTTAGGTCCAAAAGGTGACCCTGGTCAGACTATTACAGAACCAGGAGTACCTGGCCCCCCTGGTCCTCCAGGAAGAAGTGGTGACCCAGGTCTTCCAGGTAAAGCAACAACTAGATGTCCAGGGAGTTCAAAGAGCTTTTTATTCTGATTCTTGATAACTACGTTGATTTTCTTCTTTTTGCAGGAGATCCTGGTCAGCCAGGTCAGCGTGGCTTATCAGGCATCCCAGGTGCAAAAGGAGAGCCAGGTATTCCTGGCATTGGCCTTCCAGGTCCACCAGGCCCAAAAGGTATGTTTACACTCATGTTGCTGTACTGCACTGGCTGGAAGAGGGAACACAGGGATGTGTCTCCTCACTTTTTCCTAGTGAGTTGATTTCTGGTTTTAGAATCCTTCAAAAAATGTTTGTCTTTGATTTACACATCCTTATAATAGTTTAAGAAATAGGAGGAAAAAGCCTGCTGAGCTCTTATTCCTCTGTTCACTGTACTGCTCCTTCACATTTACACTATTCAGTAAACCAAGGGCACTAAAGAAAATAGGTAAAACTTTGGTATATGATGAATGTCTGAGCTTGGGTCGATAAATGATCTCCAGATGCTGTCTCAAGGTGTTAATGGTTCTGATGTGAACTTGTCTGTAATTCCTATTAGAGCACACAGCATGGGGAGTGCTCCCCTCTGTGAGGAGTCCCAGAGATCTTCTGTTTCAAAAACTGTAAACCCAAAAGTTGTTTCAGCCAAACATAACTCTCAAGTATGCTTGAGCAGAACCTCTTTTCAGCTATTGCTTTTCATGGGCCCTAAGCACTTCTGGAAGAGTTGTTCTAATGCTCTCTGATGTCCTCTCCTCTGCTGCCATAACCTCCATGTCATACATAGGTTTCCCAGGGACTCCTGGCCCCCCTGGAGCTCCAGGAGCTCCAGGTCGCCCTGGTCTAGATGGACCTCCTGGACCACCTGGTTTCCCAGGACAGAAGGTTTGTGTTTGCTTGTTTCATATAAAACTTCATTTTCTTAGAGGTTCTTCCATGTCAGTAGGAGCTGGTGGGGGGAGGATTTCACCTCTTGTCAGGTTCTCATGGTGGGGAAGTCACATTCTCTACTAGAGGTTTGAGTGAGGGTAGTAAAAAAGAAATAGAACTCTAAAATGATGGGCATTTTTTCTTTGCTTTCAATGTTTTTAGGAGAGGCTAAACTTAGAAAACTCCTTTTTAAAAGATTTCTTTTTGTTACAGGGGGATCGTGGATTTGGGCTTCCAGGACCACCTGGACCCCCAGGACCACCAGGCACAAAAGGAGTTCAAGGACCTAAAGGTGATCCTGGCTTCCCAGGAAGCCCTGGTCTCCCAGGACGGGCAGGTTTTGATGGAACTCCAGGGCCCAAAGGTATGGAGAGCTCTCCCCTTTCCTGTTCCCTGCTGAAGTTTAAAAAACATACATGTGCTGGGGGTCCTATGGCAGTCAAATACCAGCAGTGCTTGACCTTAGAGCAATTACTACAGGGTCCATATTTCCAAGTCAGACATACCTGTGTAAATGAAGCTTGTGTTCTCAAAAGACAAGCAAGCAAGGGAGTAAATACCAGTCTGTGGGTCAGTATTTGAAAGTCTGTATTCTGAAGAACAGATCATGTTAATGTGGGGGTAACACTTTTTCAGTAGAATAATGGTTATTTAGATGTGCTGTGCTTCTACATGCAGAGGGTTAGCAGTTCATGAGTTCCTGTTGTTGGTCGTTGTCTGTATTCAACTGTGGAGTGTGCCTGGTTTGCTAGAGAGCATCTGTTGGGTTTGGTGGGGGTTACAATGCAATAACATGTCTCTGTGTAGCCTTGAAATGTAAACTGCATGCATTCCACACTGGCTTTCAGATACAGCCTCTGAAGTGTCTTTTTCCTGTGTCAGATCCATATTTGTTTGCATGCAAGGATGAGATTTCAAGTACAATATGCAGGCACTCTGTTTCTGCAAGCAAGCATTTCTGGACTGAGTTCACTATTTAACTAAAAAGGAGTGTTCTTTTAGGTGACCCTGGACCAAGTGGACCACCAGGACTCCCAGGCCCACCAGGCATCCCCGGCATTGGTGGTCAAGGTCCACCTGGATCTCCAGGACCTCCAGGTCCTGTTGGTCCCCCAGGTAAAACTCACTTGAATTGTACCCTTATGTTATTTCTGTCGTACACCAAGCAGGTACACAGAACACTGAAGGTCCCACTGAACAGATAGGCAAGGAAATATAAGAGACTTCAGCTTGGCTGTTTTGCCAGTCAAGTGGGCATAACCTGGTACATCTGTTTTTTTACTGAAATCAGAATTGGAATTACATTCAGGCCTGGCATTTGCACAACTTAGAGGTTTTAAGGATGAAAAAGCCCACTTTGGGAAGACTTGAAGCCTTGGCAGAAGCTCTAGAAAGTGCTATGCACAGACAGTGACAAAATCTCTGTGAAGGAGTTGACTGCAATACTCTTGAGGACAAGACAGAAGGGAGCACAATGTCAGTGCAGAGGTTTTGCGGTTACAGAAGCGGGGGAAAGCTGTCTTCAGCTGCCTGTGCTGTGCAGTCTCCTGTACAAGGCTACTTGTCCTCCCTCTGCTTATACGATAACTGCAAAATGAAGGAAGGAGCTCAGGTTTTCCTGAAGTGACTAGATACCTGGGGACCTTTTTCCCGAATGGAAGCTGAACCACAATTTAACTTGGTGTGGAAAGCAAGAAAGCATGAGTATTCCAAACTAGCTGGTTCATTGTTTTGTAGAGGAGAAAATGTTCTCCGGGCAGTGACGTGATACTACTTTAACAAAAGCCTGTCAGAAAGAGTTGTACACATTCATCTTGCCATAAGCACATCTGGAAAAGAGCTCTTACGGAAACCTCTAAGTTCTGGGGTTCCTGATTCCCTCACACACTTTTTTCTTCAAAACCAGCAAGTTTTATGAGTCCTGGTAAGTTTAAAGTAGATTGACAAAGTAGAATCTAAGGATAGTGAGGATTAGAGTATGTCTCTGAAGGGAGCTTGTCTGTCTCTTGTCTAAAATACCGGGTGACTGATGAACGTAACTTGTTCCATCTCTGTGTACAAAGGATATACATGTACATGCATGCATATCATTCTATTCACAAGGTTTGCTCAGGGAAATTCCTTTTCCCCCGCATTCAGTGAATGGGCTTGCTGTGCACCAGCTCCTGATGTTACAGACTTGTGGCAGTCACCACAGTGGGAACATTCTCTGTGGATTTAGCATGCCTGCTGCTGAACACTTCAAACCCCATGTGGTTCCCACCATGCCTGTATGACTGTTTATGCTGCATGTTTGTGAGCCATACTTTTTGAACGTGTTTGTATGCCAGCACCAGGATTGGCGTTGTTCACAATCACAATGCATGCAGAAAGATTCACGGCCAACTGTAAGGCCATGGGTCGCAGATTGGTTGATCAGATTCAGTTCTTGATGAACTGTGAGCTGAGATTCACCAAAGTGCTTAACATGCAGGTAGGCAAGCACTAGAGAAAGTAGGCCATGGAGTTTGAATTCTACTCACATATAGAAAGCGTAGGTCATGTTTAAGCATATTTTTTCACAAGTTTCCCAGTGAGGGAGAGGGAGGTGCATTCAGTGCACCAGCAAGTCTTGAATGTGTCTGGTATTAAGAGCTAGGGACAGAAGGGTCTGGACAAGGTGCACAGGAGTTCCCTAAGCAAGCAGGTGGGTCCTCTGCCTGGTTTACTGTGCTAACTCTACTGTCCTGAACCTATGGCTGCACTTGAGGCTGAGCTGAAACAGAAGGCTACACCAGTGTGTGTTTGGCATGAAGGGACAGGTTGCATTGGTATGGGTTTGAATGTTTCATCCAATGCATGTTCTTTTGTCTTCCTGTAACATCCCTTCTGGTTTTAGCGAGATTTGTGATGGCTGATTTATCCCAAAATGCCAATCTTGACAAATGCACAATTATTACTAGAGTTGATTGGAAATGCTTGTGTTTTCGCTGCTCTTGTCTGTAATGACTAATCACTGTGGCTACTAACAGCATAGTGGCTCTGGAATGTAGTGCATCACTAAAGGTCTTGCTTGAGAAGTCCTTGTTGCTTCCCTTGGCACTGCTGTTTCTGTTTTGTGCAGAAAGCCTGCATTCCCATCTTCCATCCCTTGTTTGTTTTACTAGGCTGTTTTGATCCTGATCCTTTGTGCAATGTGGAGTATCTGGGGCTCTGTTTTTCAGAGTTTTTGGAAAATTCTTGGAAGGATTTCCCTGTTCAGAATTTCCTTTCTCCACACCACCATTTCTTCAAATAGTTTGCAATAACTCAACGTTCTTCTTTTTTTTTTAAAGCAACAAAGTATTTCAGAACTGATTGTGTTGTCTGTATTGCTCTATAATTATGGTATGGTTGCCTTTTTGAGAACTAGAAATTCAATTAGAATTCCATTTGTTGTAAGAAACAGTTCAGAAAAAGCTTGTTCCCAGTTTGAAGAGAACACTGGACAAGGAGAGAGGGAAGAGAATTCTATTTTTTAAATATACCATGAAATATCTCACTGAGTTTCTTGTTTCTGCATACAATGGTGGCTGCACTTTGACAATACCTCCAGCTTCCCTTGCAGTCTGGTTTCTCTTGACTGCGCTAGTGTTGTTCTTTGTACTTAGATCTGTTTTTAGTAACTTCAGTGTAGATTTTTTTTCTTTGTTCTAACTGTATGTGCTTTATTTTGTTTCCTAACTTAACGACTGTTACAACTCCTTACTGCTACCTGTCTCAACTTCCTGATGAGCTCTAACTCGTTGGCTTTTGAACCCCAGGTTCCCCAGGTACTGTGGTCTCTTTACCAAAGCCTTTTCTTAACTTCTGATTTAAGAATAATCCTTTTTTGTCAGCTACATTTCCAGAATGAGCATCTTCACTGGTACAGTGCCCTGGAGGGAAACAAGCTGTCTGCTTGCTGCAGCAATGCCTCAAGCTCAGTACCGTTAGCGTTAAACCATCTTAAGCATATTTTGACAGTTCACGTATTTCATTCAGGGCAATGTAATGCAACGCAGATTTTGCCATCCTTCAAAGATACACAGCTGTCGTTCACTTAGAATGTAACAAAATGGAATCATTGATGGAAGTATAATTGTAAGAGTCTCAGTACTGAGTGATAAAGTACAAACCAGCTTAATCGATCTTGGCTTTTTGATTAATCAGACTTAACAGGTTGACAAAGTGAGTTGTTGTTCTGCTTTTGAATTTTTTTAATTGCATTTGCTATATCTTGGTAAAATGTGAGCAATACTTTTTTTTCAGGAGAACATGGCCTTTTAATACCTGCAGGCATTAAAAATTAAATGGCTTTAGAAGAATTGCAGGGGTTTCATCAATGTTAGGAAAGCACCCCAGATAAAATTTAGCTATTCCTACAGTACTTGTCCAGAGACACACACAGATCTCAGCTTTGCCTTACCTTGTGCTAAAAGGTTGTGTCTTAACAACACTGTCTAGGGTTGCAGGGCGTTCCAGGGGAGAAAGGGGATCCAGGTCCTCCTGGCTTCGACGTTCCTGGTCCTCCAGGTGACCGAGGAACCCCAGGATATCCAGGACCCCCTGGTCTCCCAGGGCCTCAGGGTTCACCTGGACCACCTGGCCGGGATGGAATACCTGGATTTCCAGGTAAGTTCGTCTTTACCTATGGACAAAGACCAAACTGTAGTTACAGGTAGATGCTCTTTATGCTTGGGCATGCCAGTTTAATGAGCTTTGGTGTTTATCCTACCTATTTAAAGTTGGATACATGTAACTGTTACATCTCATACTTTAAAAATAAATGTAGCAGAATTTGTTGCATTAAAATCCTTGTAAAATCCACTCCTCCCTGTAACTTGGTTCAAATGTTTTCTACGTTATTTTGTTTCATAATTGTCAGTTGTGACTTTGATCATCGTCACTGTGATGCTTTCCTAATTTATAGTCTGATTTTTTTTTTCCTAGTCACTGATACAGTTTGGAAATAGAATTTGTTTAAATGAAGTGGTTGCAAATACTAACAATTGGATTCAACATGGTTTAAATACTAACTCCTTTACTCTGTGTGTTAGGTAGTCTTGTTTCACTCTCTGGAAGAGAAATATCAAAAGTGAATTTTGCAAATCTTTGTCTATGGACAGAGGGGGCAATACAAAAGACTCTGCAAGCAGTGCACACCTGATTGACTTTCTGGCTTTCAACAATTCAAGTTTGCTTTCAAACAAGTATTTAGGTTTCAAAGCAGGGAACTCAACTTACCAGTGGTATGAATACGCTTCCTGCCATAAAGAACAGCACACTGCAGATTTTCTTCCCAGGACTTAACTGTGGAAAATATCCCACAATTTTCAAGCATTGTTTTATCCAACTTAGATATATACAAGAACTGAATGCTTGTGATTCCCTTAAAACAGGCCTTATATCATGTGCTGGTTAATAAATACCCTAGAGATGCAGGGAATTAAAAGTTAGGTACTGATATGTGCTTTTGTTCCGAATGACAATGGTGATTCAATGCATTTAGGTGCCAAAGGGGAGATGGGCGTCATGGGAGCCCCTGGTCCTCCAGGGCCTCCAGGAACTCCTGGAAGAAATGGCCTGCCTGGCTTGAAAGGTAATGCTTGTTTTATCTGCCCCTGAAGGGAATGCAGACTGCTGTTTTCCATGTCCTGTGTGGAAAGGGGCTTTGTGATACTAACATTTAGATCTTCATTACTGGGATCTGCCTAGATTATCTTCTTTTGCCAGTACTGATACTCAGAATTGCTTTGCAGTTCTAAGCCATAGCATTCTGTCACTCTTTTTTTAGTTGATGTCATGAAATGTTAGGTAATTTAAAACATTACCTTTACATTGATGGCATTAAAGTAGGGCAAGATTTCTGAAGCCTGTTGTAAAGTCTGCTTTAAGCAATAGAAAGAAGAAAGTCAGTAGCTTTGGATTATGGAGTCATCCAGAATGAGCTCTGTAAGTATTGCAGAGGAACTGTTCGATCTACATTTTCCCAACTTGCTTGTTGAGATTAATTTTGAAAGAGTTTGGTAGAAATAAAAGCCACTCACTCCCCAGAACAAGGAGGCAGTGCATCCAAAGCTGCTATTGCTGTTGCAACTCCTTTGTGCTGGTGGCACAGTGTGGTGGAGCTCTTGGGAGATCTCTTGGTGTGGGTCATATAGACAACTGCTTCTTCTGAGCTGGGCTGGCCAGATACAGACAACCCCATGCAGTCCACTCACTCGGCTTTGTTCCAAGGCTTAAGATGCTCTGGTGACCCTTGAATAAACTGACTGATCATTTAGTGAATCCCAACTGCATTAATAAGTCCTGAACTCCCAGTGTAAGAAAAACCATTACAAATGTAGTAGCCTACCTCAAGGACTGTATTTTTTTTCCCTTTTGTTGTCTGTACCTGCTGTAGGCAATAGTGGATTACCTGGTCCACCAGGGCCTCCTGGACCAGTAGGACAGAAAGGCATCAAAGGCGAAGCAGGCCTGCCAGGTCCACCTGGAAAAGTTGATCCAAAACAGCTAGGAGCAAAAGGAGAAAAAGGCGAGCCAGGTGTTCCAGGTACAGAACTTTGCATGTGGGTCTGGGGAGGTGGTTTGCCTCTACTCATAACAGTGACCTGTAACTGAATCCATTACAGTTCATTCTTTCTTACAGGAAACTTAGATTCAGAATATAGAGGTGACTTAAGGTTCTTATTTGGGGCACTTTAAGTGGTTCTATGACCAAGTTACTCTGTGCATTAGCTTGCAATGTCTTGCTCATTAACTGTTGCTTTTATTTGGCATATAGCAATACTGTAATAGCACAAACGTGCTTTCAGCAGGATTGCAACTCGGTCTTCTAGGTGCTATTCCTAAGCATGATGAGACTGTTGTCATGGCTGCTGTGCCAGCTGCATTCCTGCTGTCTCAAAGTCCCTTGGGCTTTTGCCTTGTAGGATGGAACTGCACAGGTCATCTGCTCATCCATCACCTTCAGATTCTACCTTTGGGTATCTCTGTAATCTTACCCTCACCTGAGCTAAATGTCATCTCTCTGTGTGTTTCTACTTGGGAAGCTGGCAGCCTGGAAGGTTCCCTTGGTTCACTCCAGTCTGTTTCTCCCTCACTTGCTGGCTTCCCTCTCATCCCTCATCAAGGGTTCTGATGTCTCCTTTGATCTCTGATTTAGTCTTGAGAAGAGTAAAAATATTCTACCCTAGAGAGCAGAGGATGCCTTTATCTAATGTTGGCCCAGCCCTTATTGTGCTAATTTATCTTTTGTATTAATTTCTGGGGAACCTATGCTGGATACTAAAACACTTTTCTTCTCCCACTCCCCCCCTACCCCCCCACCCCCCCCCAATTAAGTAAGCACTGTAGAGGGTAGATTTAACTCTATCAGCAGAGCAGCACAAAATTATTGTCTGGGACAATAACCACACAGAATATGTCAAACTCTGCTAAAATACTTGCATTACTTTTTGTATCAGTTCCGAAGTGCTAATTGTGTGGCAATGGCATTAAATGTGTGCAAATAATCTGGATGAATATAGAGCTTAGCATGGGGTGTGCTCACCCAGAAACAGTTGCTTCTGAATGGAGTATATTTGCATTAGTCATAAAGTTTCTTTTTCCTCTACTTACTTATATTATTCTTGTTCTGTAGTGACTTTAAACTTTCCAGAAGCAATATTATGTATTCCGTGACACTTTTCTTTGCCAAACTAGGGGGAATTATATTTACTGAAGAAAAATCCCTATTTAGATTTTTATTCACCTATAGCTACATCTCTTAAAGTAAAAGAAAACATGCAGTAATAGTAATAATAATAAAATATATCTTTGTCCTTTGAGGTATTCCTGGTTTATCAGGACAGAAAGGTTATCAAGGTCTCCCGGGTGACCCAGGCCCACCAGGACTTAGTGGCCCTCCGGGTGTGCCAGGATTGCCAGGTGAGTAAACAGGGCCTCAGATGGACAGTTTGATGTGTAAACATTTGCATGTGTTTTTATCACATGGGATTGGGATGTTAATCCAGGTGTATCTAAGCAAAGCCTAGGGATTTACACTTAAATCCACGGTATAGTTTTGGGACATTTAAGTTCATCATCCAAACAGCATCCTTTGAGCTCTTTGCTTCTGAAAGACCCAAGAGCAGTTTTAAGCTGATCCCACTGAAGATTAGGAATGCTTTTAGGACGACTGGAAAAGTGCTTGCTGCTTGAGCAACCAACATGACTGCAGAATCTGCCAATACGACTTGTCTGTCTCTCTTGTTTATTTCTTATATTGTTAGTCATTGTACTCATACTTTGCTAATGGCCAAATGAATGTACTGCAAGGTCTGGCTGGGTGTCACAATTTAGCTCTAAAGAACTGCAAGGATCAAGAAAACTAATTCTCTTTTGCACTACTTCTTCCTACAGCTATAACAATTTACCTGAAACCTTGAATCTTTATTCACTATGTCTAATGTAGGTCTTGCTCTAAATGTCTTGTTGGGCTTGGGGAATTTTTATTAACCTTCCAGGGCTCAAACTAGTTTGAGCATTGTAGGTCACATATAATTCTGTGACAGAAGCTATGAATACCTGTTGTAGATGAGAAGGAGATAATGTGTTCATTCTGCAGAACAACTCAGGAGAGACCAAGTCACACCAGTATTAAATTGTTTCAGATGGTTACTAAATCCTGGATTGAGGTTTGACCTATTTCATTCAACTAGTCTTCAGAACAAGAAGTTGCCCCAGTCAACTCTTGGCTCAGAACAAACTAAAGACGTTTGATATTTCACTGCAAATGGGTGTGAAAAAGCATGTCAGAGCAGCATGAGGCCTAAAGAAACTCCAAATCCATTGCCTTTGTAATTGCATGACAAGCATATTCATATAAGAACTCATGAATATCGGAAACATTTAATTATTGCCATCAATTGACTAAACCCACAACTTTCCTAGGCATCAAAGGAGACACAGGGCTTCCTGGGCCACCAGGACCAGCAGGACCTCCGGGGTTAAAAGGTGCCATGGGAGAGATGGGCCTGCCAGGTTAGTTTCTGTGCTTGTTTTACTTCGTTTTGGCTAGTGTTTTTCTTTTACATAGCACAAAGATGGATCTGCTGTGTGCAGTATCTAAGATATTTAAAGGGTATGCAGATGAGGAATACATAAAGCCCTACATACATATTTGTTGAAACAGTGCTTAAGAAGTAGGAAATGCACATTAAAACAGAAAATACAAATGATGAATATATTGTAAATACATATTATTTTAAAGCGCTTACGGATGTCGAAACAGAATGATCTACATTTTGTAACTTCCATATTTCTCTGGTTTCCCAGATCATATTCTGTAAAAGTTAAGAAACAAGATCATTCTATAAACCCCCTTTTAGACATCAGGCACAAGCAAAAGGGGAAGGAGGAAGTGAAGGCTGTTATTTAGAAAGATTGCTGGAACAAAAATTCCAGCTTCTGAGGATTCTAGCATTAAATTGTGCCTTGATATGACAGAGATTTGTGTGAATGAACAATAAAAAAGAAGGCTTACAAATGTCATGTTAAAAGCCATGAAAGATCTGTAGATCATTGTCTTAGTTTCTTTTTAAAACTAAAGCCACGCTAGGTATTCAAGCCAGCCAGTCCATTTGTTCGTCCTTTCTACTTCAGTTGCTGTCATTTGAGTGATTTCTCTAAACCACTGCAGAAGTTTTCTTTATATTTATAAAACTTGTATTTTCTCTTCTGGACAGGTCCCCCAGGAGTTAAAGGCAGCCAAGGAATAGCAGGACGTCCAGGGCAGCCTGGGCCTGCAGGATTTCCTGGATTGAAAGGGGACAAAGGGGACCCTGGTATTTCAGGCATTGGTATTCCTGGTCTTCCCGGACCAAAGGTACATTTACAAAGTTCTTCAATAGAAAATTCCATGAGGAAATTACATTCTGTGTTGATTGGTTGTTGGTTGGGGATTTTTTATCACCTCTAACTAGGCATATATTACGTATAGCTATAAATATGTGTATAAATACATTAGTAACAAGCAGGGTTGACTGTGGTTTGTTCTTTGCAGATGGGAGCAAATAGTTGTAATTTTAAAGGTGAAAGTATTTCTATATCATTTAATCTGGTTAAAGGAGAAGATTTACCACACCTTTCAAGTTGGGCTCAGTTAGTGGCCCAGTCCACACTGTGACACCCTCTGACATACTGGGATTGGGTAGGGATTTATACAGTCAATATCATTGTTCCCATGTCTAATTATATAGTTAAGTGTAAAAAAAAAAAATGAAGACTGTATGCATATAGAGTAAATTACCAGTTCTATATCAGGGATTCTGCTGCTAAAATTGTCTGTATAAAACACTTGCACTAACGTTTACCTGTATCATTCTTTCTGTCACCCACAAGGAAGTGACAAAGACCTACAGGCAATTCAGCAGCCTTCACTGGTGCTTTACAATTGATGTGGAGCAGCAATTAATTCAGCAGAAACATTGCATGATTAAAGCACTGCAGATTTCTGTTTGAATTCTGCATTGTCATGGGGTAAAAATCTCCCATCTCTTCTGCAAGAAAAGAAAATGCTTTTTTCTTTATCATAATTTCTTCAATGTTCTGGGGAAAGCTATGACACTCTACACAAAATCATGGGGCAAAGCTGTTAAAATCTTTACAATTGCTATTTCCAATGAATTTTCTGTGAGATGGTTTACGTTGACTGGATGTAAGAAGCGTACACAATACAGTGGTGCCTTTTCATGATGGTAAGACTGGGAGCATACAAGAAGGGCTTACCCGTCTTACAAAGACTGGGTTCTTACTTCTGCTTCATGTTTTCTAGGGTGATCTTGGTTTGCCCGGATACCCAGGTAGTCCAGGCAGTAAAGGTATAGCTGGAAGTCCTGGTTTGCCTGGATTTCCAGGCAGCCCAGGTGCAAAAGGAGAACCAGGCCTTCCTGGATTCCCAGGTAATTCTGAGCAGGATCTTCTTCCTTTCCCTCTTGCTTATATCGGTATATACATCTGAACACAGCAGGTGATTGGAGCAGCTTCTGTCAAAGTTTCGAGCAATCTGCTGCAAAGCTTCGTGCTGTTGGAATTGTCTCTGCAGGTGTAAGTCTGTGAATGCATCCCCGAAGAGTGCCTGCTCTGAGGGGATGTGGCAGTTGTGCTAGCTGATGCTGCCCACGCACAGCAGTCAGACTCTCACCTCCTCTGACCCACACAATAGCTATGTTTGGCTTCATGCTTTTTCCTCATGAATCAATAAAGAAGTGTCATCAGGAAAAGTGGGCATTTTAATAGCATTCATTGCCAAAAAATATGTTCTAAGGAGAAATCTCTTTCTGAAACATAATGAAATTAAGTTTTGCATTCCTCTCTAAGAAAATATTAATAGAGATTGTTTATGGGTGTATGTCAATTCTTTCAGTCTCAGTTTAAAGAAACAAGGTTTTTACCTATGCTGCATTTGCAGCAGTAAAGGCTGTTCTGCTAGCGTGCTTGAGCTACTTTAATGTATGAAGTTGGGGAATTTATAACAGTGTAGTCATGGCAGCAGGAAGCTTAGAACAGAACAAAACCTGGCCACAAACTGACATTTTTTACCCTCTGCTTCATGTCATGCCTGAAAGATTGTGAACAGTCGAAGTGGTGTACTGAGACACTACTTTGGTCAGGTTCAGATGCTGTTCAGAACAGACATACTGCAATGGATCAGTTGCTGTTCCTACCTCCCACTCGGTTCATGCTGCAGGGGTGAGAATCTGGTGTAAATTCCAACTAAGACCATTTTTATTAAGATTCTTTTTGGGGAAAAGACAACTGGGGAAGGACTATCCAACAACAGTTCATAATGCTTTCACTTGTCAAGCAGAAGAATGGGTATTTCCTAGCAGACTCACTGTGTCCTTAGCCGTGGGCACTCGCAGTTGAGAAGACAGTCTTGAGAGTAGCAGAATGGACAGTTGTGCTCCTGTGTTCTGTTTCGGTGTGTTCTTTGCTTTATAATCCATCTCCTTAATCAACTGTAAATCTGCAAAATGAACACAAACACAGTATCCTGATACAATTGGCTCCTTTGTTACTCAGGACATCTCAGATTGTAGCATTTTGAGATCAGCTGAAAAGCCAGTTTCGTGCCTAATTTGATTGAAATGCCTGTACTTCACAGGAACGCCAGGAATTCCAGGACCAAAAGGTATTGAGGGGCCTCCAGGTAATCCTGGCCTGCCTGGACCACCTGGACCAGTAGGTGAGCATGAACAGTGCAGCAAAGGTCATCTGCTTCTGTGAAAAACACATGAAGCCATCTCCTTTCTTCTTATCTTTTGTAACACCTGTATGTATATGGATGCTCAGACACCATTGCACACAGTTCACTGAAAACCAAAAGAAAGCAGTTTTAACTCCCTCTTGATGACTTGTATCTGCTGTGATAGTAAAATCATTAGCTATTGAAACAAGAAGTTAACTGTTCCACTATTTACCAGCTTACTCCAGTGGTCTAACCTGCTTTTATAGGAGTAAAATTCTAACTGCTCCTAAAGGGAAGCATTATATTATTTTCAGCAAACACTAACTGCTCAAAAGGTCGCATGCATAAAAGCCTTTTCTAAATTGTCGGGGGGAGACAAAGGTTTTAAGATTACACTGCTGTGAATTTGTTATTACATTGTCACACATCACACTCAGATGAGGGAAGTGGGGAGATTGGGGGTTTCTACTGCATTACTGTGCTAATGTGTTCTGTCCCCCTCTTAGGTGATACTGGTCGTCCTGGCCCTCCCGGTCCTTCAGGGGAGAAGGGACAGCCTGGTCGAGATGGTATCCCTGGACCAGCTGGTCAGAAGGGTGAACCAGGTTGTGTATCCTTCTGTTGGTTTTCTCCTTGTCACTCTGCGTTGTGATGTCCTGCTTTCTCTATTCTGTTTTTCCTGTACTGTCCATACACCTTCAAGCTGTTCCTGTGGTTCCCAGCTGCTGAATGGGTCACAAAGGGTGCTGCCCATGAAGCACAGGGCAAGAATTCAGTCAGCTCTTAGATTTTTATTACCTGACTTCAACACCAGCCCCTGTTCCTGGATTCCATGGTAGCTATGTTGCTTCCACTCGGAATGGATAAACAGTGTAATGTCTACCTTAGACATAAAACCCCGACTAAAAATGGGAATGTATGAACTCACAAAATCTGAAAGAGCATTGTGAAAATATTTATTTAGAGATGCATTTTGTAGCAAAACCTCTAACTTCGATGTAGACTGGTGAGTGAACGAGAATGCTGGTGACTACCAGGAGACAAGAAATTAAGGAATCAGAGATTTAGGTGAAGTGCTAACGTCATCATTCTCAGCCTCATATTCCTGTTCCTGGAGACTTGAAAGCTAAATGCTCATTATTAACTCCATCTGTTTCTTTTCAGGTCTACCAGGTTTTGGGCGCCCAGGACCTCCAGGTCTCCCAGGATTGTCAGGTAAAGGCTGAATGTAAAATACATCTATACACCAAAAAAAATGTTGGATGTTCTACAACAAACGGATGCCATAGCAACAACCAAAATCACTCTTTCTTGGTTCTCAGCAGACCATTTTCAATTAACCACAGTAATAACCACGCTCATTACTGACTGCTGAACTTTGTAACTTAGCAGTTATGCAGACAGAATGAATCCACACAGGATAATAGTCAGCTGCATTTGTGTGGAACTTTGCTGATCTCAGTAAAGTAAAGCATTCATACAGCAGATGACAAGTGAAGCTGCTTTGAACGTATAGTTGCTTGCTGTGTTTTCAAAAGCAACATCACAACCTGAGCTGTATTACTTTCCAGTACCATTAAAGCTCCGTAATTCCTCAAGCTTATTGGAAAATTTGCAAGTATGTCTTAACTTTCATCAGTGTCTCAGAAAAATGGAGGCTTCATGTTAACAATTTCTTCATATAAAGCATTGCTTGTAGGCTTACAGACTCAGAGGATGTTCATGAATTGCAGCATCACTGAGTAGTCAAGTGAGACTTAGACATTTTATCTCTATGTGCTATAGCACTTCGTCCTGCAAGAATTGTAAGCCCTAACTCTTTCCTGAATGTTTTGGCCAGGCTTGCCCATTCTGCAGGAGAGAGAAATGGCTCTGCTCATTGACATTTGAGCTTCTTTGCCTATCAATTTGTAACAGTATTTCATAAACATGGCTCTTTGCTTTTACAGGGCAAAAAGGAGAACTAGGGTTACCTGGCCCACCGGGGCCCCCTGGACTTCCAGGTCTGAAAGGAGAGCCAGGTTTCCAGGGATTCCCTGGTCTACAGGGTCCACCAGGTCCACCAGGATTACCAGGGCCACCTCTGGAAGGCCCTAAAGGTAGCCCTGGCCCGCCAGGTGTTCCAGGACGGCCAGGTAAGAGCGTGATCCATACCTATCAACATCTGCCAATACTTTCCCATTTTGCTGGTAGGTTATCAGCCTTCAAACTTTGTCAGTTTATTTGGATGAATAAGTTCAAGCCTCGTGGCGTAGGTCTTAATGTTTGTGTGCAGCCAGAGGATTTTGGTTGCCAAAAGTAGCTATCTGAAAATAAACCAGCCTCAGTTTCTATTCATGTCTGATACCTGGCAGCAAAACCCTAACACGTTGATAACCGGGAGAAACTCCGCATGCTGTCACAGTAATCACCTAGCGCGCACGATACCGACTCCTGAGCACCTGATACCTTTGCAGTGCTGTCCTGTGATCAGCAAACGTCATCGCGCCCAAAAACCCCAAAGTAACAAACCCCATCATTTTAAGAGTCCTGACAATCAAATTCCTGCTAGCATCACAGCATGACCAAATTGGATAGCTGCCTCTTCATCTGCGTGTCATGTAACATAAGTCATTGCTCCATTGTGTCATGTGGCTCCCACGGACTCAGTGCACCATCATGCCGTGTTCATCTTTCCATTCCATGTTTGCATTTTGGTCCTGCACCAACTAATCCTGGGAATGAAAGAAAGCACTATTCTGAGTTAACATTGCTGAGCAGCTCCCTGGCGTGGACTAGAGTTTGAGTTCTGTTTTGTGTCATGGAATGCTTATTTGCATTTAGATACTGCTGAGGCAGCAGGAGGAGGAGGAGTGAAGGGATAGGAGATGGTGGGATGCTGGGCTCGGGCTTTGTAATTTAACTGGGCCCAAAGAAAGCCCTAAGACATCCTAGATGTCAAGATCTTTCAAAGGCAATTTTTCTGTCTGTAGAGTGCTACAGCAACTAAAATTCTGGCACAGGAAACTGATTGGCCCATAAGAGTTTGGGCTTTCATTTTGAAAGATTCTGATACAGAGACTATCTCCAAGCTCCTAAAACAAAGCTAAGCAGCTCCTGATGTATAATAGAACTGAGATTCTATGCCCTGCTGTAGCACTGGTGTTTTTATGAAGCTTCTCTTCCGGTTCACACTTCCCTGTATAAATCAGATGCTTACTGACTAATCAGCTGGAGATGTAGAGGAATGGTGGAACTCATTTTGTGCGGTTTTGTGAGCATTGGCAGGGGAGAAACAGCCAGTGAGGTTCTGCTCAGCCATGTTCTCTCGCTGCCTCTTTCTCTCTTTCTCTCTCTTATTTCCAGTTTTGTTGCATGCAATGTATAAAGTGAAGCATTTGTTTTGCTCAGTTATGTGTGAACTAATGTGGATAAACCAAACTATTATTGCAGTTCTGGTACCATCAGCACCCCAGCCTTTTGTTTCAAACAATAACACAGTCTATTGTTGGAATGCTGAGTTTGTAACATTCCAACATAAGGCAGTTAGTCATAAAAGCAGCTGTGTGGCTGTGAAATTGCCCTCCTTCTAGGGACATGAATGAAACCAGAAGCTCTATGTGTACGCTGTTTGTTGTTGGCTTCTGGGTATCTTCTAAGATAGTAAAAGTGATGAGGTCAAGCATGATGTAGCTCTCTGACTTCAGTTGAGCTGCGCCTAAAACAAGCATTGATAAATGTGTTTGGGATGTGTTTATTAATTAATTATAAATTTAAGCCAATTTCCAGGGTAACACAATATCACTGTTACTCTACCTGTCTATTTTCATTGCTATGAATAATAATAGTTTGGTGTTTTGCATACTCTATGTAAAGGAATATTGAGCTAAATCTATAAAGAAGGGTTTAGTTGAATGTGTTAGCTTGTTGATATGTCTAACAATTTTGATGTTTTTCCCCTTGTTCTAATGATGACCTTGGTGAACTCTGATCCCCTACTCCCAGGTCCCTCAGGTTAGCCCCTTAACTCCAAAATAATAACTTTGCATGAAAATGAATGTATAAATACTTTAGTAGTGTCTAGATGTAGATATGCTGAGTCATTTTTCAGACATGCCTTTTAATCTCTGGTAGAAAAGAAAAGCTCAGAGTTGGCTGTCAGGTTCTTCCTCTGTGGTGTTGTAGGACTGACATGGAAGGACTTAGTCTTGTTCTCCCCATGTGTGACCAAATTTGCAAGGCTTTCCTAGGGTGTCCCCAGCTGTGAAGCTTGTTTTAGCATGTTTATTCTCACCACAGTTGAAAACAATAAATACTGTTTTCCATCCTGTTTAGAAAAGCAGCTCGTGCTGTCCTCCCATGCCTTTGCTGTGTAGTTGTGTTTTGCAGCTTGGGCAAGTGGCAGTATTCATAGAATCATAGACTCATAGAATAGTTAGGGTTGGAAAGGACCTTAAGATCATCCAGTTCCAACCCCCTTCCCATGGTGTGAGGGACACCTCACACTAAACCGTGTCACCCAAGGCCTTGTCCAACCTGCTGCCCAGCTACTGCTGTTGATTTTGGACATTCTCAAGTCACTTAAATAAATTAGATGCTTCTTTTATACCAACACTGTCTAGGAAAATTTATACAGAGTAACAGTGATGCTTTACATTCCTAACTTGGAGCATTGTAGCTTTCCTGCGCAGAGAAATCCTTATCTCCATTGTTTTGTTTCACCAGTACATTTAGAGGAAATGAGGAAAACTATTTCTTTAACATTTGTTTAATGAAAACAAAGCATTACAGCCCTCCCCTTCCTTATGATAAGACAGTGGAATAGGATTGGTAAGAACATGGTCATTGTTACAAGCTTATCGTAATTATAGCACATCAGCATGTAACGTGAGCCAGCTCTTGGGAAGGTTTTCAACATCTGTGTCTAGACTGAAAATGACTTGGTATATCTATTTAATAATAATGATGGGTTTAGGTTTTGCTATGATGACTTTCAGGAATCACGGAGTGGTTTGGGGTGGAAGGGTCCTTAAAGCTCATCCAGTTCCAACCCCCTGCCACGGGCAGGGACACCTTCCACTGGAGCAGGTTGTGCCAAGCCCCATCCAACCTGGCCTTGAGCACTGCCAGGGATGGGGCAGCCACAGCTTCTCTGGGTACCCTGTGCCAGCGCCTCAGCACCCTCACAGGGGAGAACTATCATGAGAATTCATAGTACATTTCAGTTTTTGGTTTGCTGTCCTAAGCAGTGGGAGGCAGCAAATGAGGGAGCCCCAGATGGTTGAATCCAGGCTTTATGCAGTCCTGTAAAAAATGAATATGACTTTAATTAAACTGTGGCTGCACAACCAGCAACCACTCTTTCGGGGAGGGCTACCACCATGGGTATGCTGAGAGGAACTCTGCAATCACTTCATGTGTTGTTCCCCTCTGTGATTGTGCTCAACCAGAATGCAGTGATCAACAAGTGTAGGACAGATTTATAAATCATAGCAAAACCTACCTAACAGTGAAATATAGTTTTTAAGTTCTTAACAGTAACAATTATATGTCCAGGTCATTATTTTTAACAACTGTATTACAGTTAGTATTTAAAGTAATTTACCAAATGTGTAAGAAAGTTCATTGAGGTAAACCTGACACATATTTATTGTAGTTTTCAGCTGCAGATTGCATGGTGATATGTGGATATATTTAAATCATTTCACTGACATGAAATACCAAGTTGCTTATAGCATTTGCAGCCCTTTTCATCCACGTCAGTCCTCCTTACCAGTTTGAAGAGGGTATAAGCCTACTTTTCAGTCCTAGAATTGTATTCACTGACAGTTGAGGCTCATATCCAATTACTGGTGAGAAGTGCTTCTGTTAACCCACTTCCCTTCTGCCCAAAGCAGAATTGTGCTCAGGAGTAAGTTGTCATTCACCATTTACCTGCCTATTTGCCAAGCTCCAGGCTCTGTGATGTTGCATATTGTCAGTGAAATGGTTACAAACCCCACTGTGAGTAGGACTAACCACAAAGGCCATAGCTGTAATGTTAAAGCAATAACACATTCTTTAGTAAAGCTTGAAGTTTGTTGTTAAATGAAGAGTCAAATTAGTCGTAGTAGAGCCTAGTCACCAGAATAACTTGTATCTGAAAATACACATCGTATATTCATGTATGGTTTTATGCATGCATGTGGATTATATTGTAAATACAAAATATGCTGGTGAAATGGGTTGTTGTGTAGTGTATATGCTGTCATCTGTACTATTTCTAACTAGTAATCTTGTTTTGTACTGTGTGATGTCTGACCCTTCTAACATCGATCATGGGGCTTTGGTGAACTCTGATCCTTCCAGGTCCTCCAGGTTAGACTCTGAACTCGGGCAATTTGTTTTACTGCATTGCACTTGGTGTAAGAGAAATGGGTGTTTTGCTGTAATGCTGGGTTGTCTTGTTAAGGACTGTGGTTACGCTGCAGTTCCTTTGTGTTTGATCAGCATGCCTCACATGGTAACCCGGTAGTAGTTTTGCATGTGTACGGTACTAGGCCAGTATAAAAGAGCAAAATGAAGATGAAAAATCCTTGCATGATGGGATGTTTTCTGTCGCTGGAACTGCCACAGGATATGTGTGAAATGCGCTACAAAATTGCTGTTGATTTAAAAAGAACAATTTTGGAAGGGATTCATCCCCAGATTTGCATGCAGAAATACAGCTCATCAAATTTAACCACTGAGTATAGACTGTGAGGATGCCAAAGGAGATGTTAAATTATTCAAGGTTGCAGCAGCATTGAAAATACAGCACACTGATAAATGTATTACATTTGTTGTACTATAGGGGAGAACGTCATGGCACTGTCCTGCAGAGAGATCCTTTTGTTAATCCAGTTATGAGCTCTAACTTGTAAAACGTTATTAGCCGTTGCTGCACTTGCTTCCTGTTTGTTTTGCCACAAATTCGTATTGGTTACCTTCTGTTTAGATGGTTGGAATAAAGTGGGGCTCTCATCTGTCAGTTCTCCAAATACCCCGACTTCTTTTAAATCCACTGCTTTGGATTAACGTGGCTGTAGCAAAGGCAAAGTATTTAAAGACCAGCCCAGCTCCTCTATTGGATTTACATAGTGTAATTCTACTAAGGACAGACAAATCAGTTGGAGGGAGAGTCATAAGGAAGTTTCTGCACCTCCAATTGTTACTTTAGGCAAGGCAGAATGATGGGCTGTCAGCAGGCAGCACATACCAGCTTCTCCAAAGGCATGTCAAATTCTAACAGCAAAAAAGCAGCAATTTTACGTTGTTGAGATTGGCTTTCAAAAGGAATTCAGTCTATTAAGGTAACACCTAAAAGACGGTGAATGTGATGCAGGTCAGCAGAGGGGATATTTGTACCATCTAATTTTGGGGTTCTTGGCTCCTCCTAAAGGCACCAATCTGGTCACTGGTAAACTTCTATCGCAGGTGAGTTGCAGTGCCTTCTGGAAAGATCTGCTTCCCTTCATCAGCTAGATAAGGAGCCTGGGTTCCTGATGTGGGTAGTGCAAATAATCCCTCTGTTTTCCTGTTAGTTTATCCTGAATTCAGAAGTATTGCTGGGAAGTCAAGCCAAAAGACCTTTATTTAGGTTTTTTTATGCTGAAGGCACAAATATGGGGAGGATGTTTGACATGTACTGATATACCTGTATTTGTTCTGCAACGTTAAGGTCCACCGGGCCCAGAAGGCCCACGAGGGCCACCAGGCAGTGGAGGACTTAAAGGAGAAAAAGGGAACCCAGGTCAACCTGGCCCCCCTGGCCTGACTGGTCACAAGGGAGATCAAGGACCCCCTGGACGCCAGGTAGGACAAGGAATGGAGTTCTCCCCCGTTTAGTTTTAGATGCACTAAAAATTGAACATATTTGGGTGGAAAATGCAGTTTATTGTAGTACAATAAAAGCTAAATTGTGGTAGCTAACACCCTGTCTTGTAGTAAGAATGTATCTGAGTGGGATGTCCCCATTATATTCCCATGGGAGCTGGAGCTGTCAATGCACACTCCTGTTACAGCATTCTCTGACAGTACCCAGTGCAGTGAGCAGAATGCATGGCCTCAGCCCTTCAAAGCATGAGTTGACAGACCCAAAGTGTGTTTATTTGTCCCCCAGCCACCTTTTCTGTTTATCTGACACTGCTGAGGAGATGAGTGAATAACGTGAAGCTGTTCTGTTCAGGGGGATCCTGGTCGTCCAGGTCTGAATGGAATGAAGGGTGACCCCGGGGTTCCAGGCGTTCCAGGATTCCCAGGTATTTAACTGGCATTGCAAGTGAAAACCTCCAGACACAGTAACAGCCCCTCAGGGAGGAAAGAAGCCTGCTTTTGGCCACTCCTGCAGCAGTTTGTAACACAGCATGTTCTTTCACTGGGTAACTGTGTGGATTTGATGTTTCAGGTATGAAGGGTCCCACTGGACCTGCAGGACCTGCTGGCCTCCCAGGCAGTCAAGGGCTGCCAGGCCCACCGGGTAGGTGTCATATGTAGCATTATTGTTTGTCACTTTTGCTCCCTGACAGCAGAGTTTGCTACCCAGATGTAGGACTGAGTCAGTCTCAGCCAGCAATGAACGTAGTTAAGTGAGCAAGGGCTTAAACACAATCCCAGGCTGTACTGTTTTAGCCCTATGAGTAATCCTGCCATATTTTATACTCTATATCCAGCCGACATGGATTAACACCTGCAAAAGGTGTCTTTGGAGGGGGGTAAGTGATAGGGTGATATCACCCAGAGCACTTTTTTGCTTTATATATATACACTTTGCATTGATAAAGCTCTTGGCATCAGACTTTGCAATCAAGAATAACAAAAGCTGTTTCCGATGCTCTCTTCCACCTTGGTTTAGCTAACACTGAGCTGCTTTCTCTCAGGTCCACCAGGTTTACCAGGCACCATTGGACGAAGCATTGTTGTCAAAGGTGACCCAGGTCCCCCAGGTCCTCCAGGACAGCCTGGGTCAAAAGGGCCACCCGGATTGCCAGGGCCACAGGGACTGCCAGGTATGGTCCTAGGTGGCTGCAGAGAAAATGACCAAGCAGAGTTGAGTGCAGGCTGCAGTGCGAGTCACTTGGCATAGGCTGCAGGGACAAGATACTGAATGCAGCTGGATTCAACTGAACTGTATTTCAGTTATGCATGTGTCTATTCTAGGTCCAATTGGTCTTCCTGGTGACCCAGGGCGTGATGGACTACCTGGTTTTGATGGTCCAGCAGGACGTAAAGGAGAGAGAGGTCTTCCAGGCCAGCCAGGTATGGTGTTTGTCCTATGCGAACCCAGTGAAAAAGAGATGCTGCCTTTTGTGAGTGCAGGCTAATACTGGGAACTGAGATCTTTACCTCATGGGAATAGCAATAGGATTATAATTTTAGGGTTTTCTTAATGTAAAAATACTAAATTTGAATATCTCATGAACCAAACATACTCCAGTTTGGAATATTCCTGGAAACCAACACGTTGCCAGCCTTTGCTGAACAATCCTGTAAAATGCTGTACCTCAAGCTTAATGGCATCTCCTTGGCAGCACAGATGATAATGAAGATAGTAAGAAACAGAAGAGAGAGAGAAGTTAAAATAATTTTGGTTTTGTGTGGAAATCATGAATGGGGAAGAGCAGACTTCATAAAGGAAGGAATGTCACCGAAGGCAGAGGCCAGGCTGCTGTGCAGCTATTGCTTAGAATCACTGAATTATGGTTTGAGAAGAGAAATCAGGCGAGGCAGTGGGCCAGTTTCCTAAAGAAGAAGATACATATTAAGTAGTTGAAGATTACATTCTAATACGTTTCCTCATGAATTACAAACAGTTAAAGCAGTACAGAAATCCGTAATGCCTGTTCTCCTTTGAGTACCTCTGAAATCTGTTGGCATTATTGTAGTGGGAAAATGTAACCAGTAATGCCTGGCATAACACAGGCTAAATATTTGTTGTTGTGTTTTCTGATGGTTTTGCTGTTCAGGAACAAATGACTTCTCTGGTACCCTTCTCAGTCATAGAGAGCAATCTCATTCTTGCTCTCATTCAGATTGTTCTGTTCTACTTTCACTGCAGCTTTTCTGTTCACTTTGGTGGGCTTGACTCAAGTGTTCTCATAGCGTGCCTTAGGGCTCTGCCATTGATTTTGTGATCTTGAGCAAGATGTTTGTTTGTTATCTTAATGCTTTGGAATTGGGAATCTGATTTGGACTCATTCCCTCGGCTACTGCAGTTGTTATCTTGGTGCCTCGCAGCTCTGAACATATTTAACTTCACAGGAGCCCTTCAACACAGGGAAGCTGCACAGTTATTTTATGAACACCTGTGACAGCCTCAGTGATTTAACCAAGTTACATGAAAAAATACTTGGAGGAAGATAAGTGTTAGCAGATACCAGGTCCCCCAACTCACAAGCACCTTAGGCCCAAGACTGTGCTCCCGTTCAGAGCTACATTAGTCCATACAAGAAATGGTGTTAATAAAAACTGTGTGGTTTGTGTTTCTCATGTGAACAGGTTCACGAGGAATACAGGGACCTCCTGGTCCCGATGGCTTACAAGGCCCACCTGGTCCTCCTGGAACAGCTTCTGTGGCTCACGGATTCCTTATAACTCGTCACAGTCAGACCAGGGATACACCGTTATGTCCACAAGGAACATCAAGAATATATGATGGATTCTCTCTTCTGTATGTGCAAGGAAATGAGAGAGCACATGGCCAGGATTTGGGTAAGATATGCTGGATGCTCTGTCTTTAAGGGGAAGGAGGTTGTAGCTGCTTCATCAAATGCTCCGATTCTCTGAAGAGTGACAGTCTTGGTGCTTGCACACCCAGATCTGCTGCCTTCAGAGGCTGCACGGTATAACTGGGGGTGAAAGAAGGTAAACCAAGGCTGGGAAGTTAAGTTTTTGCCACATGTGACAGTGTGATAGCACACACTGTGCACCCACAGGTGGAGAGGAAGAAAACACAATTAGTGCTCTCAAACAACTGCTGTAGAAAGCAATGAAGTGAAAACTTTGCTGTCATGTTTTCTGCATCTTACTGCGCAGGTACTGCTGGGAGCTGTCTCAGGCGTTTCAGCACCATGCCCTTCATGTTCTGCAACATCAACAATGTTTGTAATTTTGCATCGAGGAATGACTATTCCTACTGGCTGTCAACTCCAGAGCCAATGCCCATGAGCATGGAGCCACTGACTGGGCAGAGCATCCAGCCATTCATTAGCCGGTGAGACAAAGCAGGCTATCAGGTCTCTCGTTTCAATATCTGAATAAATAACCCATCTTACCCATGTATTTCCAACGTGCAGGTTGGATATTAGGAGGTGAATCTGTCTGGGAAATCTAGGAGAACAGCTTGTTTTAAAGTATTCATTGTCTTAAAAGGTTGATTGATGTGCCACAGGGATCATTAAAAGGCTCTAAGAGCTCTCCTCCTTCCTCCTGAGCAGCAGCCTAAGTTACTAGGACAGCCTCTCACAGGCTGGATTTCCTCCCTTTCCCTGTGTAAGAATTCATAATAAAACATATTACATTTTAATATCACGTTTCTCTGATACTTCCCCTGTGTCCAGATGTGTTGTGTGTGAAGCTCCTGCTATGGTGATAGCTGTCCACAGTCAGACCATCCAGATTCCTGCGTGTCCTCCAGGCTGGGACTCCCTTTGGATCGGTTACTCTTTCATGATGGTAAGCGCTGCCTCCTACTCCACAAGTGGGTAGTACGCACTTGTGTTCTCAACTAGCTACTTTAGGACTTTGTTTTCCCCCTTTCTCTGCAGTGGTTATCATTTGAAAGCCTTTACCTCCTATGACTAACCTGGTAGCCAAGATGAACAGTGATTTTCCAGTACACAGAGCCCAGTGTAACTGATACTTATGGAGGTGTCTGACACTGCAGTATCTAAACCAAGAGCAAACAGGGGCTCGTGTGGTGTTTGAATGTTGTGCTAGGTAATTCTTAGCACCTCTCTAACATTCTTGTCTGTGTGGTTTTTCCCTTCACCAGCACACAAGTGCTGGAGCAGAGGGCTCTGGACAGGCCTTGGCATCGCCTGGATCCTGTTTAGAGGAATTCCGCTCAGCTCCCTTCATTGAATGCCATGGTCGTGGCACCTGTAATTACTATGCCAATTCCTATAGTTTCTGGCTGGCAACTGTAGAGGTGTCAGAAATGTTCAGGTAAGAAAACCTGTTTCTTGGGTATTGCTTTATTCCAGAATAAAAGCTTTGGAACCTGAATTTATTCCAAAGATCAAAAGAGATTTGTTTACAGGGGTATAGGGAAATAATTTCCCTTGTTTTCCCCCTCACAACCAGTTTTTCAAGTGTTTCCTTGGTAAGCCTTTAATAGTATGTAAAAACTTGCTGGGGCACATTCTGTTTTGGAAGGAGTCGGATTCTTTCATGTCAGTTCTCACTCACATTTAGTAGTACCTTCTCTAGTTACTGTAATTGGAGCCTGAAAGATCCATTTTGTTGGGTTTTTCTCTTCTCAGGTCTTTAGACTCAGATATTTGGAAAGGTAGTTCACAGACATACAAAGGACAGGTATGAAGGGCAAAACCAACTGTACTTTAACCATTTAAGGCAGCTGTTCACATAACCTGCTTCTAAAAGCCTTGTGTGACAGAGGTTTCATACCCTCCATGGCAAGCATTTTTCCCAGTACTTGGCAGGAGAATGAGGATGATGTTTGGCTGCAAAGAAGCCAGTGCACATTGTGTCCTCAGCTCCACTGCAGTCAGCACGTCAGCTGGAGGCTCTCAGCTCCTCAGGCTTTCTCCCTTTCCACTTGAGTAGCAAAATCACTTTGGTTTTGAAAAGTCATCTCCTCTCATAGAATCAGTGGCTCCTGCCCTGTTTGTGTGCTGATGGAAATCTCAATGTGCCCACTGCCACCCAATTGCAAAATGTAGCTTTGGGGTACAGGGCAGCCAGTATGCACTGTGATGCACAGCAGTAGTAGCCCCGAGGTTGGCTTTGTGTAATGTCTATAACCATGTTGTTTAATGTGCATTAAACAGCCATCACTCTTTCAGTTTTCAGCGTGGTTACTCAGTTGTAATTCTCTAGTGAAAACTGCCTACTGACAACTACCATGCACCCTGGAGTTTTTTGTCTCCGATAAACACAACTTCCTATTTTATCCTATTTGTTAAAGGGACTTTTAAGAATTGGACTTACTGTGTCCATGTGTATTACCCAGATTTGTTACGTTCATCTCCACCTCCCTGATCTTTCAGAATATAAAGAAATCATTTGGGAAAGCCATCACTTACAGACAAAGCAATTGTAGCAATGTTGTTTATGGGTTGTTAAAAGTGCCCTTTAACTAAGAAACCCCAAGGCTACAAAGACCCCAGAAATACTGTCTCAAATGTACAAAATTCACCTTCCACTTGGTTTGGTATTTGTGCTATGCTGTATGCTAGCCTGAAGTAGCAGTTCAGGATACTGAGACATGGGACAACATTGAACATCTGTCAGCTGGTGTTGAGGACAAGATCCCTCTTAAGGAAAACTCTCAAGTACATAAGAGGGGAGGTAGTCCTGTATTTAAGTGTTATCTTAAACTGTGAATGAAGTAGAAGTTTAAAGGAGTGGTTCTGTTAGCAAAGGAAAGGCTAACCTACCCTTACCTTTGTGTCTGTCAACCAGTAAACCTCAGTCAGAGACACTGAAAGCTGGAGACTTGAGGACGCGGATTAGTCGTTGTCAAGTTTGCATGAAGAAGACGTAACGTCTTGGAGGACGTTTATAAAACAGTTGAGAATTGCTGAGCTGCACTGTTCCAGCTGCAACAATGGTGCTACTGTGCAGAAAGAACAGAAAACACACATCCAAACTGGTTTAACCACGCCGATTCAAGTGTACCTCACTCACGTGCCAAACTCTAAGGGTTGTTCGGTACATATCTGACAACAGGACTAGGGTGAAAGAATTGACCTCTTGGAACCAGCAAGGAACGCTCGAGGTTCACAAAGGATCAGAAGATGAATTGTTTCATTTCTCTCCCTGTACCAAAATGGCACCTTTTTGATCAACCATGAGAATAAAGAAAACCACGACGCACTGAGGATGTTTAAAGTAACAAGACTGCAGTTTTGAAGAACATTTTTCATGGTGCTACTAACCCTACTGTATCCCAGGTTTTTAATATGAAATGTTAAGCTTATTTCTCTTTGTAAGTAATGAAATGTGTATATTGTGTAAACACCTTTTTAGTTGAAACTTCCAGTCAGTTAGGAACAAACTGATATAAAAATGCTTATGTTTAAAGTTAAAAGATACAGCAGTATTTTATCATGAACCTTATGGTACAGAGACAATTTACCCCTCTTACGCCAACTTACTCATTTTAGATTTAATTGCCTTCCTCAGCTGCCAACCCGCTGTGTCTGGGGAATGCACAATTATCCTGAAGTCATTTTGATCAGGGTTTAAGTGTCGGACACCATGCTACCCATGGGTTTATTTGCGCTTAGAAAACCCAATCCACTTGAAAAGGATTTGTTTGTATCTTGTGAAAACACGTGAAGGTATTAGCCATACCCTATAGCCTTCTTCTCTGAGTAAAAGTCACATTCATGTTTTAGTTATCAGTTTGGTCGGACAAACCTGTTCCTTGGGAATATCCAGTTACCAAAGCAGTTAAGATTTTAGTGCCAGTGAAACCTCTACTCAGAGGTGGTGTCATGCCTTTTATCCACACTAGTGTACGTGCTAGGAAACCGGTAGAATACAATAAAGCATAAGCTGGTGGAAACTTTCCTATTTACAAATTTATCTTTTAATCTTATGTGAATTTATACACACCCACCATATATTTACAGTACACAGTGACTCTTGTGTATGTATAGTTCACATAAGGCCTCGAACAATGGTGCATGCAGCCTTTCTGATGTTGTTCTGTAAGAATCCTACAGTGTATGTGTCACTACTTGTGCAATAGCTGGGAAGTGATTGCTTTTTGTACCTGTGACTGTTCAGCTCCGGTGGTCAGTGCTGTTTCATTTACCCTTTTGTAGAAATGGAGCTCCCTGAAGAAGCAAGACTGTTTCAAGTGACAGTACTGCATTACTTCTGTTGCATATTGCCACCTCACCTATCAATACAACTGAACTCGTGAGTTACCACCTGCTTTACACAGGTGAAGTGTAATGGTTTATGATAACTGTTAAGTAATTTATCTGCCAATGGCTATTCCTCCTTACCTTGCAGTTATGGTAAACACGGAGCGTGAGGAATTTCCTTGTTTCATGCACAGTTGACGAAAGACATAGGACTGGTGCCTGACCAGATGGCAGTGATTTATACATTGAGATTGGTGCTGATTTCAAAAGCTTTCAATGAAGTATGAAACTGAAGTTCTTTAGTTTTAAAGTGCATCATATTAATAGCTTTGTCTTTTTCAAATAGCTGCAGTTATCTGTGTTGGTAGAGAGTGGGCAACTCAGCAATGTGCATCCTTCAACTCATTTTATCTTGGTTTGCTGATGCATATACAAATAAACTGAACCTGCTGCTACCTCCAAGTCAAGAACTTGTTACCAAAGCTGACATACAATACCAAGTCTCTCCTTGTAAACACAAGCCCTTATCTTACCGCTGGCTCCTCAGAAGCCTAAACTGAACACAGCAGCCTATCCCTAGCCCCCAAAAAGCAAAACAGATGCTAAGGTCAAACAAAAGAGCTCTCCCAGCCTTCCCTACCACCACTGCCTGCCTTGCACTCACCAGCAAGAAGCATTCACTCGGGGGGGGAAAGGGCAGAACGTGGTTGTTCTGGTAGGGCATAACCAGAGCTTCTCTCTAAGCTCTGGGCTTTCCTTCCCAGCACGTCAAACAAAGCCCACTGATCGAAAAGACAGGAGACAACATTCCAATCTACAGTGGAGAGCACTCCAAACAGCTCATGGTGTGGCAGCTGTAAGTCCCAGAGCTGTGAGATGCCCACAGGAAATCAAAGTATGTGAAGCAGCTACACTGATACAGATACATTCTCTGTTCTGATCCTGCAGTGCTCACCCTGACCTGGGGAACAGGCCTGAACCTTAACCTGTTTCAGGCTGAGATTTCCAAAGGGGCTCATTTTTATTAAGGGAAAAGTGTCTGGTGAGGAAGGAGCATGTTTTAACTGAGACCTGCAGCAGAGACGCAGGAGGTGCTGGTTTAACTCCCACCACACATGCTGTGCCTTAGAGCAGGTAAATCACTTGCCCTGTGCTGGATCCCAGTTACTGATCTATAAAAGCACCCACGGTTGTTATTTTCTCCTACTTCTTGACTGCTTAGACTGTAAGCTCTTTGGGGCAGAGACATTGAGGGGGCTCAACTGTTGATTGGGGCCTCAAGGTGCTATCATTCAGTATATGAATATTAAACTACAGGTAAAAGTTTGTGTTTCCAGATTTATTATTTAACAGTAAAACCTGGTTTGAATATTAGAGCCTTGAAAGTTTTCAACAGCCTAAATATAATGGGCTCAGAACACCACTTCTTTATCTACAGTTACAGCTCTTTATCCTGATGTCTGAACTCAAGCTTTCATTCTCTCAGCTAATCATGTAAAGTCGGTCTCTTTTCAGTTGGTTCCTGCTTATGCTTAACTAAAAGTGTCTTTTAAGTTGCATAGGGACAAGGTGCACGCTTTAGCCACCCGAGGGCACCATGGAGCTTTGAGAGCAGGACCAGAAAGAGGAGTGGGTTCCTGGAAGCGCCCCCACGCAGCAATGACTTTTAGAAGCTTACTCAAAAAGCGAGTGCATTACCCCTCTCTGCTCACTACCCAGTTCCTGTGGCTTGCTGCAGGTGCTGTACTGGCAATTGCTACTGGGATGATGAGTGGAAAAGATGCAACTTCCTAAAGGATACTCGTTTACAAATCCCCAAATCAGGAACCTTATGCATAACCTTGGATTGATGCTATTCTAGTATTAAAGAATGAAGTCCTGCTTAAGACAGGCTTTTCACTAGGTTCCTTCATGCTGGAAAGTACTATTATAATCCTTGACTAAAAGGGAAAAGCCTTCCTCAGCCTCTAGCTCGTTTTAAGGTGGGATTTAAGGGATTGGAACTGGATGATCTTTATGAAGGTCCCTTTCAACCCAAACCATTGTGTGACTGTGATCTGAACTCCTGAAACGATTCTGCAGCCAAAGCAGAGTGGGCACAGGGCAGGGCAGCAACGTGCCATGGACTACGTCACTACATGCAAACTTCGTGCTTCAGAAGCTCTTAAGCGTTTTGTCCTGTTGTGAAGGTCAAGTCCCTGCTACAGTGAGGATTTCTCCCATTAATGGGGGGAAGAAAACACCTATTCTAAAAGCAGTTTCAGAACTTGCAGGAGTGACGCATTGATTTTGCAGGCAGCAAATGCTCAACTGCTAAAATTTGATCTGCAATTAGATTTTGCTACCCAGCTGAAGTATTCTGCAGTGGATGTGCAGCCTGAGCTGCACTGCAGCGCCGTGCTAGGGGCACCATTGGGGGTGGGTCACTGCCACATTTAGGACTGTTCTGCTGTGAGCAGCACTACAGGTTTTGAACAGAAAAGTTCTGGTTTTACCCTCTGACAACCCATCACCATTGCTGGACACACAACACTCCTGCTGCTAGGGCTGCTGCCGCTACAAGCACAGGCCCAAAGTTGTGCTAGAGGACAGGATAACCTAAGTCTTTCCAGGCTATCTTACTGACAGAAAGCAGGACACTACTGCTGATGGAAGCTGGGAGCAGGGAGTAGCTCAAGGGAGCAGTAACAGCGTTCTACATTTAAAATGTAGGGTAAGTATCTAGATCTACTTGCTTTAGAAAGAAAGGTTATTAGCTCAACCCACTTGTACCAGACAGGTGCCTGGCCACTGCCTAAGAACAGCGAGATGAAGAGTAGCTACTTGGTAAAGCAAACTGCTGTCTTTAGCAAAGGTACTCACTGCAGCCTCTGGGTGTAGCACAGGGTGATGGCCGAGGGGACAGTGCCAGCAGGCAGCTGCAGTGCCCACTAAGCTCCATTGCCTGACAGTCTCCTATAGCTGTAACACTGCTTTAAAAGCTCTAACTTAGTAAAGGAAGCAAGCTTGGGGTGTTTCTGTCAAAAGAGGATGTGAGAAGCAGCTCTTTCTTACCTCCCAGATCCACACAGCAAGCTCCGTGTTCCTGTTCTCCCCCTGAGACGTGGTGCTTCACAACCCCTCATGGAAAAACAAGGGGAAAACTTCTTTATATTCGAGGGAACACTACTGCTGTGACCAACAGAGGATGCAGGGATGAACAACACGCAACAGAACTTGTATCATTACCTGGTAACTCTGAGAAGGTCCTTCCCTGCTGCTCCTTCCAGTACTGCGAGGTCCATTAGAACTGGTCAATGCGTTTCCGAACAGGCTTTCAATGTGTATTTGAGTGCCTGTCTTCAGATCGAAAGCCTAACTTGCCTTCTGGTTTTAATCGAGGCCTTTCACCATCCCTCAGCAGCCAGAGCGTTCTGTCAATGGCTCACCCAAAGGGTTTGAAAAATCAGGGCAGAACTATGTCACCGTTCCCCCCCAACACTAAAGCCTCCAGCAGCCAGCCCATTTGAGATCAATGAGACATTCAAGGGTCTCCTAGAGCAGTGATTGTGAGACTGTTGCAACAGTCTTGACAGTGTTTGGATAACTCTCAGTGTTTGTTTACTGCTGGGAGGGCTGTTCCTGCCATGGACCAGCAGCACCGGTCTCTTTTGCTTCCCCCTATAGGCCCCACGCTGTAAAATGAGGCCCTGAGAAGGGGGGTTTGTTGGAGGAAAACCCCTTTCTTACAATAAACCTGGCTCTCACAGGGAGCTGTTCTAATGCACAACCCCCAGGAACAGGGTGAGAATTACATCAGGTGTTTTTAAAGAAACCTAATCCCAGACGTTTCACAGTACTCACCCACGTTTATGGCACTCAAACACACTCAAACCTATGGGACAAAACCTCCTCCTGTACACATCCTTCAGGAGGGTAAGGAACTTGAAGTGACACTACATTTTGCTGGTATTTTCCAGCTGAAGTTCAGTTGGTTTTGGAAGTGGGGGCATTACCCGAAATGATGAGGTATCTCCACAGGCTTTGGGTTTACCGAGACCCATTAAACACATATCAAACCTAAGTATTCCAACAAAACTCACAACAGCAAACCACACTCCTTCCCTTCTGCCCTAAAGACAGGAACATGCTTGATCCCACAACGCTAAGAATTCCTGCCAGGACTTAGTCCTTTTGATCACGAAACCTCCAAACGCAGTCGCGGACAATGATTAAAGCAGAATAAGCAGGAATGGGGCAGTGGCCGGGTTTGTTCCATTCAGAAACTCGGTTGTTTACCAGCACCGTGACTGTGTCAAACTGGGTGTTGCGCTCTGTGTTACCTTTTACACCAAGCATAAAGGCAGAGAAAACCGGACAGGCTGTGACTCACCCCTGACATGCACTAAAAGCTGCTCCAGATCCTCCAGGACACAGAGTGACAAAGCCACTTGGAGAAGGAACCGGCACGCACAGCAGGAAATGCTCTTTGGGCGCACACACACACACACACACACACATCCACCCAGGTCAGTTAGAAACAAAACACAGACACGGAGCTACATGAACACGTATTTACTGCAAGTAGCTCTATGGAAAGCCAAGTCAGATAAATATAAACACTATACAGAGCTTCAAGCCAGTCTCCCAGAACCGCCAACGCGATGTGTTTTACAAAGAAACCAACGGAACGCTATTTACAATGGAAGACAAAGCCAGATCGATCAGCTCGACTCTCAAACAGATCTGTGAAGCAGAAATAGCAAGTATAATGAACAGTTTCAACCATATATGTTTTTAGTTTGTACAGACAAGAACTGTCCAATATCAAATTAAATTTACAGGACAAACATTGTTCTATCATTGGTATTCCTGTACTATACAGCAGCATAAACGGGTAGCTGGAAGGTAGTATAGAGAGTGATATGTTTTACATCATCCAAAAATGTTCTTCCAGCACAATACTGAATAAATTAGTTGCTGTAAACTAAGAGATTCAAAAAGATTGCATATTTATTATGCCGTACCTATTAGTATTTGTACCACTACACTTGAGGTTACCCATTTACTTATTTATTCAGCATTTATTAAATCAGTGCTGTATATTGTACAATGGCAGCCTCAGGGATCTAATCTGAAATAAGTATGTAACAAATGTCTTCAAAACGACCTCTTCCTTTCACATTAAGTGTTTAGAACGATCTCCATCCAAATTTTGATTTCTTAGAAAAGATGTAAAGCTTTCTGAGAAGCTCTGTATGTATTGCAGTATTAATTTAAGAGACCAAACAGAAGCTCTATGGCGAGACAGTAACATGGTCTGTAAGAGTGGTCTTATTTTCAATTCATGTTTAGCAGCAACAAGTATCTGTACCAAGTGAAACTCCTCTTCCAGAATCCAAAAGGGGACTGTGCTTTCAAACCCTGTAGCAACAGTTTTGCTTGTCACTAGATACTGTGTAAACTGATTGCTACCATGTTTCCCAAACAACAGCCTTTGTATTTTAATGACGTGTACACTTCAATACTACTCAAAAATAGATTTGGGTACCCACCACCGAGCAATCCAAGCCGACAGTGCCCGATTGGTTGTGCGAACTGTCCGAGCAACCTTAAGGTTGTACGTTGGAGGTGAGGCAGTTGTACAATATACACCGAGGAGGATTCACCAGCTGTGTGGTGCAGAACAGCACGAGGATTCACGTACCACTTCCAAACCCTTCACCAATCATCAGTGGTTTTCATCACACACCGCACGTACCAACACCTCGTGTCACACTCTATAGCAGTGCTCAAAACTCATTTCATCCCCCCCCCCCCAAAACAAATCAGTACAAGAGTGAAGCACTTAAATTGTAGAGCAATCAGGGCTTACTTCACATGGTCATCGCTCACCTTTGTGCGAGTGGGACACAACAGCTGATGAGCCCACCTTTCCCTCCCCCCCACCATTATGCCAGGAAGAACAGAAATCGTCCCAGATTTAAGATGGGACTTTGCTTGAAAATAAGATCAATCAGGGTGGTTCTTCTTCAGAAAGCTACAGCTGAAAAGTATAAAGCAGGAGTCACAAACGCTGGGTCCAACCCTGCAGCTCCCCATTCGAATGCACCAACAGAAACCTCATTTTACACAATCGTATTTATAAACAAGCATCTCGAGGGTAAGAACAGAACAATTTACAAGACAACCAGCCCATTAATCCTACCTTGTACATACCAAGATTCTGAGCAAACAAAGAAAGTAACTCAGTTTAAGCTCTGACAGACATTTGAGTTAGAATACTCTAGCCTATGATCGAGAAATACCTCTTGTACCATAAAGCAAAACCTTAAATAAAGAGAGGGGAAAAAAAAAAGGCAGAAGAGGCCTTTCCAGACCCAATCAGTGCCTGGGGTCACCCCCAGCTGATGTGCACCTCTCCATCCATCCATCCATGCCTCCATGCACCCCTGCTTCTGCCCGGCCACCTGAAAAGATCCAGAACTGCCAAAAGATTCCTAAACAATACGTGTTTTAAGCTAACCACTTGTTAATGTACCGGAGGAGCAGCCCCCATGTTCAACAGACAACCAGAAACCAGCTTTGACTTCTCAGAATATAAATAAAAACAATTATTAACGGGAGAGGCAGGGGGAAGAAAGGGGCACACAGGGATCTCCTATTAGCATTCACGCTGCCTCCCAAATCGATATGACATGAAAGACCAAATTCCATCACCAAAGCACAGCTATGACAAAAAAAAATCTCAATTCAAATTAATTCAACTGTAGAGAGCTGATGTCTATGAAAAGAAATTAATTAAAAGGATGTGTGTCCATGTCCGTGCTGGTGGAAATGAAAGTAGCCGGCTGGAGCTGAGCTTTGCTTCCAAAAGCACCACACAGTTTCTGGAGTTACCAGCAGAAAAGTCTTCTCTTCCCACAATGGTTTCCATGGCAATGCAGTCAGTCTAGGAAGGAGGGGAAAAAATAAGTCAGTGACATTTGAATGCAAGTTATATTGGAAATAAAGTGTCTTCTAGTGAGGAGAATGCAGAGCGCTTATCCACTGCAGGAGTGCAGAGCACGGGTCCCTCAGAGAGCCCGGGGATGCTTCCAGATGGCAACAGGCTCGGGGATCCTGAAGCCAGCCCTGAGGAGCTGCTGCAGCCACAACCTGGCATGTGTATGCTCCATCCCTGGCAGTGTTCAAGGCCAGGTTGGACACAGGGGCTTGGAGCAAGCTGCTCTAGTGGAAGGGGTCCCTGCCCGTGGCAGGGGTTGGAGCTGGAAGAGCTTTGAGGTCCCTTCAAGCCAAACCAGTCTGGGATTCTGTGACCTGGTGGGAAGGACCAAAGCCTGCAGCCACCCATCACCATCTCACCGAGCCCTCGAGCCTCTGCCCACACAGAGCAGGGGTGATTCCTAAGCACTGGCGCAGGATGAACGCAAAGCCCTTCTGTTCACCCAGGTGAAATTAAGGCTGTGGCAAACGCTGCCATTGACAGCAGGTACAGAACTGCAATGCAAACACTGCCTGCAACGCCAGCTCCAAACAGGGAGCAGCAAGCCATGACAGCTGCGTGCCCCAGCCTCAACTTTTCAGGAAGAAGCTTAATTTAGTTATAACAAGAAACACCTCAGAGTACAGTTTCCTCTCGTTCAAGGTAGCCAACAGAAGCACACAGCAATGGCAGGCGGCCACCTTCACTGCTGTCAGCAAAACCAGTGGTTCAAGCTGACTGGAAAAGGCAAAACACAGAGTGCTTGGTAAAATGAGGGAGGGGGAAATACAATCTTGTCTTAGAGGAAAATACTGTTGGGTGATGAGACAGAAATGGACCCAGGGAAGAGGACCTTGAAGCAGAACAGCAGCTCTGCAGTTAACCATGCACGTGCCAAGGTGAGGGTGACTCAAAAGGTTCCCGACAGAATGAACTGATGCAGGGGATGTGAAGCTTCCTGCAGCCATGTGAGCACAGACTGAGGAGCACACAAGAAGCTGGGTTTCAGCTCACTACAAAGCCCCTTCTGCTCCGTAGAGAGCCACTGTGAACACAAACTTTAAGTGTGGAGCAGTACTATCAGCCAAATGACCAGGCTACACTGGCTCCCAGTCCTGATGGGACCACTTCCATCCCCTTGGCCAAGCCTGAGGGCACTGTTCTCTGCCCATCAGGTGGCTTTGGCCACCTTCTCTTCAAGGTTTGACCAAACAGAAGAGCAGGTTGCTCTCACTGAGAAACAACAGCTACATAAGAGATTCAATCTTCAGAAAGCAACACAGATTTATGTAGTCTACTTTTCCCCTCAAAGCCACGCAGCACAAGCTCTCTCAGTGCCCCTGAGGAGAACCGGAGAACGCTCCATCATAAAGCACAGCAATGGCAACATGGCCTGCTGGAATCAACAGAGGTATTTCAGAGCTTAACCCTGCCCGTGCTCTGCTGCAGGGTCACAAGGCACTCGGTTGAGCCTCACTGCTGAAGGAAGCACAGTGCTTTGCTGCCTCTACCCCAGGAACACGCTGCAGAACACCTACAGAACAAGCATTATAGGTAATAATGCAAACCTGTATGTTTACTTGCATAACCCATCATACAGTATGCACACACCAACTCCACCCTGAGCTGAAGAAGTGCTGGTTTCCGTCCAGCTAAAAATACCAGCCCTTCACAAGAGAAAAGAAAGGAAAGAAAAAAGCCAGGAGCAAAAAGAACAAAGCTGAGCTGAGCTCCGTGCCCCTGGGACTGCCCCAGCGCCGGGCAAAGCCTGCCCATTGCTCCAGAGACAGGGAAGCAGAGACCGTGGTGGAGCTGGACATGGTGCAGAAGCACAGAGGGCTCCTTCCACTCGAGGGGAAACTCCCTTTCATCCCCACTCAGCCCACACCAGGAGCCGGGCTGCCGAGTTTCATCTTTCAAATCCACAGTGATTTCATAAACGGCACTAACTTGGGTTTCCACAATTCAGGGAGGCGGCAGCCAAAACACACCCGCGAGCCGAGGATCTCCGTTTGTATTATTTCACAGGCATCACAAGATCACCACAAAAAGCTCTTGCCTGGTGCGTGCAGAGCGTGATGTGGTTAGGGATGGCTTTGCTTTCACAAAGGCCAAGAGAAGCTAGTATTTTTGAAACAGCTTTCCTCTTTAGAAAAAGGACCAAAGGATGGAAATAGGCACCAGAGCCGGCAGTGAATCACACCTCAACCGTGCACGCACGTCAGGCATCACAGCAGTTAAAGCTTCTACATTAAACTTATATTCAGGAAAAATTAACATTTACCAGCATCCCCCCACCCTCTCCTTGCTGTGGACCTGTAAGCTTACATGAAAGGAACTTCAAAACCTGTCTCTGCCTTTGTCAGGACATTTTTCCTCCACGCCTAACACACAAGGCACACCTGAAAGCCGTTTGACAAGTTATTCTAATCTCTCCGAGCACATCCCCAAAACGTTTTGAAGAGCAAAGGCCCAGTGGTTTGAACCAGACAACCCCAAGTGGCAGAACCCTAGACCTGAAACGTGAACACTTCAAAAGCTGGAAGCTTAATCAGAGTTATGTTCAAGATACTTGGAGGAGATGAGGAAGAGCTTAAGAGCAAAGACCTGCTTACCTCCTAAGCCTGATTCTGTGAACAAGCCTGGCCTAACTCCAAAGGCAGCACGATAACCAATTCCACAACAAGCTCAGCAGGTAACTCAAATCAGAGGCCAGACTAACACAGGAACCAGAAGAAACTATCCCCACCTAAGCCTCGCTACAACTGATAAAACCCATGGATGTCCTGCCTTAAACACAGCATTAAACCAGCATAAAGGCAAGCTCAGGGCCTTCCCGCAGCATCCCTCGTCCCAAAACTCTACTTGTTAAACATCATCTCAGTTTAGAATCATGGGACGCACACAAATTCCACTTCAGCGTGTTTCCTCTTCATTTTTAAGCCAAAACAGAATTGCGGGAAGTGTAAATAAACATAGGGGAGTTTCACATAAACTTTACCTGCAAGCTGGTAACAGTCTCATAAAGCCTCGAGTCTCTCAGAACTGGAGTTATTGGTTGTCACCACTTCCCTAATCCCCTTGTTAGAGCTGGAAATTTCAATCCTGCAGTCGGAGCGGTGCAGCTGGCTGATGCCCTGAGTCATCAGCTCTTTGCTGAAAGCATCAAGCATGTGTATGTATATATAGCTACGAAATTGACTTAAAAGATAGAAAAGGCAAAAAGGAACTCGTGAAACTTGACCACGTTAAGAAAAAACACTTCCCTCTGAAATCTAAGCCGAGACTGAGGTCTTGCGAGATCCTTCCCACAAGGCATCTGCAGCCAGCACCACTTGTACGAGTGCACTGAGGAGCCTGTTCCACCACTGAGCTCCAGGCACCAAAGAAATCCCATGTCACACCCAGGGGCACGCAGGGTCTCCAGCAGGGCCAGGGAAGTTTCTGTGGTCGCAGCCAGAAGCCCCAATACCGATACGTGACCGATGAAGCTGGATGAGCTCCCACTGATGGGGCTTCCCCCGCCACATCCTCCCAGACAGCAGAGCTGAGCTGAACCACCCGCTGGACTGGGTCTCCTAGGGCTCAGCTGCCTGCCAGGAGCGAGCAGGAACGTGGCTGACAGCAGAGCACTGCTTTTGTTTGGAGAGGCACCTGCAGCCAGCTCTGACCACACCACACATGCACCACAAGCAAAGTTAGTAGTCAAAGAGGTGTAAAATGGGTTTAACACAAGCAAGAACAAGGCCCATGTCTGTTGTGCTGTTGATACCCAGAGCTAATCTGTGGATTTCCACCTCTGCAGTTCCTCGCTGCAAGGAGGATCCTCCAGAAGTGACGTGGGTTTATTTAGCAAGGTTGCAAGAGTGCTCATGCGTTAAGCTCCTTGGTGGCTCCCGACAGTGCTCAAGTGGGGCTTGGAACAACCTGCTCTAGTGGAAGGTGTCCCTGCCTGTGGCACAGGGTTGGAACTTTAAGGGCCCTTCCAACCCAAACCAGTCTGGGATTCTATGATCTTCTGAGCAGAGAGCAGATGAGGACACAATGTGCACAAAGAAAACAACGCAGCTTCTGTGAAGCTGGATGATCTTATTTCAGTCTTCACAATGTAAGATTCATCACCAACATTTTTCTATGTTAATAGTACAAATATGAGGACTGCTGATCACCACCAAAAACCAGATCAGCATTTCATTACAGATACCACGTGTCTTTGGCTCAACACTGACTGAAGAGTAAAGGAACTGTCAGCAATGGGTGAAATAACTCTTGTAAAAGGAAAACCAATTGTGAGATACAAACTGGCTGGGAAGGGAGGGACAATGCCCACAGCACAGCCCAGCAGACCCTCAAAGCGTAAATGCCACCAAACAAAACCCAGTGGCCAGATGAGACGCAACAAGCCGGGAGATAACCTTCACTTGCAGCGTAAGCACACGGCTGTTCCTGGACTGTCACGAGCTCTTCCAAGAAAATCTGCTCAGTCTACCCAAAAAAACAACATCTGATCACTGATCATGACAGATAAGCAACAAAAACCTGAACCCAGAACCCCCCCCCACTGCTGGAGCAGCCTAGAAATGCACCCTACACTGAGCTTTTCCATGTATTCAAACTTCAGCTCCATTAACAGACACTGTACAAAAGTTTCAGCCTTTATTCAAAACCGAGCTCTGCTGCCTCAGAACACAGAAAACATAAATGTGTGTAGGAAGTGGCATTTAACACGGGAAACTGGTCCAGGAAGCATCCGGACATTTCCACAGATCACCTCTCAAAATACATTAAGGTCAGACAATTAAAACAACGTTCTCTTCGTTACACAATTGCATTTGAATTCCTCAGCAGAAGATGGGATCAGATTCTAAAGCTACACAGAGCTGCCAGAGCCCTTCGGAGGAACAATCACAGGAAAAGGATCGCAAAGGCAGAAGAGAAACCAAGAGGGCAAATATTTAAAATGGGATGGCAGTATGCACTGCTCCAAAACGTCTGGTTTCACATTAAGGAACACGCTGACAAAGTGCTCTGCAAGCTCTCTATGCTAAAATAACCTACAGCTTTATGGAAGTTGGGGCAGAGGATCAGATTAGTCTGAACTCACTGGGCTGCAACCCCAGTGCGTTCCATTGGAAAACACATCAGGTGAGAATATATCCAATTTACACTTCGTGCCCTGCATCTGAGTTAAGGTCATACAAGTCAGGTGGCTTTGAAGGAAAGCAAGAGTGTTTAAGACCGTTACAGACAAATCCCGATTCTCTCAAAGAAATCTGTACTAAACAGTATCTGTTTTTACAGGAAAGGCTTTTACTGACATAGTTCTGCAACTGATTCCTGAAAGGATAAAAGCTTTGCTTACACGAGATATTAATCTAAGATAATTAAATGATTAAAATCTCCACGTCAAAGACTAAGACGGCTTAATGCTTTCTGGAGAATGCTACTGAAGTTCTCCATTTCCTGAACTTCAGGTTAGGGGGAAATGGGAATTCATCTGACTTACACACATCAGAAGCAGGAGAACAGCCCCAGACTTTCTGGTGCACGTGGCCATGCAATGTTCCTGTTATGCAGGGAAGCACAAAATGCCTGCGCAACCTCAGACACGACATGTGCCTCCAAAAGCACCATGTCCCCACTACCAGGACAGGGCAGGACTACAAGGAGCTCCATTTCAGGCCTTACACATGGCATGCAGGTTGTGGAGAAAAAGGTCATTTGCCCAGATGAATTCTTCATGAATTAGTGATGGGTTTGGGGTTTTTTTTACCCCATATCTTACCAAATACATAGTTACTGTCCTGTATCATTGCTCTGTTTCTTTGAGGTCTTATTTTAAAGGCATAGCCTGCTAGAGGCAAGTGGTGTTATTTGAGGAAAGCAGAACTCCACATACTTCATTCAACAAGCTAAGCATGCTCAAAATTGAGCTGATAGATGTACTCTGTGCGTACGATTTTACTGACTTCCCACAAGCAAAACAAAGCAGCAACATTTGTTTTAAGAAAACCTGTTTCATGAAGCCCTCTTCACCGGATGAATTATTTAAACACCGTGACTGGTAATAACACATCCTTCCCAAAATGTATTCCTAAAATTGAGAAGGCAAAGTTACTCTCACAAATAATCTTTACCCACAACTGTTCATTCAAAACGTGGTTCTGCTGTTCTTAGTGCTGAGCAATTTCATGAGCTAAAAAACCTCTCCTTTGCTTCAAGATCATCTTTTATTCCCTCTGCAGAAACGCCTTATCTTTTGCAACAGTGGCTTCTTTCTCTGTTTTAATAAACAGTAGCGTTGTTTCTAGGAAGGCCTTACGCACACTCCCTCTTTTCATCTCTTACTGATACTGTTCCTAGAATTAGGAAACTTGCATGCAGCTTTGGCAGGGTCTTAATGCCAACTCAAATTGCACTGGACAGCTTGACAAGAAGGTGCTGAGAGGCTTGGGGATGGTTTTTAAGCTAAATTTCTATTACAATACAGCAAGACAATACTAAAAGAATCAACCTCTCTCTACTTAAAAATCACACAAAGTTTCGGATTTTCAAGTTGCAAAAGATTCTTCTTTTCTGAAAGCACCCTGAAGGCAAGTGTGCAGCATTCCACAAATGACCTCCTAAGCTGCAGAAAACATAGGTAAATCATAGCCAAAAAGGAGCTGGAATAACTGGAGAGTTTCAGAGCACTGCAATAAAACTCATGTACGGTGTGAAGCAGGCTGCTGGTGAGGAACAGCCGGGTAGCAAGGCCCCTTCAGCCTGCAGAGAAATATTTGGACATATCAGGAAATTAAAGAGAATATTCTCTCACAGGTCCCTGCTGTGTGCGGTGCAGGAAGCTGCTGACAGCACGCTGGTTACATGCACAGCAGAGGAGGATACAGCACCTACACCATCCTAAGTGCATGGAGAGACAAGATAGGGCTTGTTACCTCTTCAGTACACCACCGAGGGGCTGCCAAACAAAGCTGCTATGGAGCAGGGTCCAGAACGGACCCAGAGAGGACTGCGCAGCATGCCCTGCCTGACTGACCACAGGCTGCTGTGGATGCATGAGTTTACGCGGGATCAAAGAGAGACTGGAAAAGTACTTGGATTAAAGACCCATAAAGGATTATAAATCCGACAAATGACATCAGGCTCAGGAAATCCCCCAAGCTGAAGGAAAAGAAATAAGAAAATAAATCAGAGGCTGGGTGTATGTTTGTGGGAAAGTATTATACCTGCCCTGCTCTTCCTCTGCTGGGTGGCGTCTGCTTGCAGGCACAGGTCTTCCCTTGGAGCAAGCCAAGCTGTTCTTACGAACACAACTAAGAGACAGGCCAGTGTCACTCGTGGCTAATCAAACAGCTCCTCACCTTTCCTCATACTTCCTTTCTACATAAGGTTTTTCCTCCCTACAGGAAGTTTCACCTGTTCCAGTTCTTCCCAACCACTTCAGCCACTGTTGCTTGGAAGCATTCAGTGCTACCTTCTTTCACTTCTACTGCCATAAATGACTGTCAAAGGCAGAAACTTACTACATGGCCACATACTCAAGCAGTTACTCCCTCCTCAGCCCTACCTTCTGCCCAAGCATGCCTACACAAAAGAAGCCAAATAAAGCTTTGCCATCAGCCACCTTCTGCTACCACACACACAGCAGTGGCACACACCCATTTTTCACATTCTCTAATTATCAGATTAAGTCTGCATTACCATTAGGATACCCAAACCCCTGGCTTATGCAGGGAAGAAGAAAGGTTCAGGTTGCACTGCGTGTGTGGAGCGAGATCGTCTCAAATCACAGCACACGCACAAGAGCCAAGGATAGGGCCTTCAGGTTCCAGGAGCAGCTCAGGAGCTCCTAAGGACAGAGTTAAACTGCCCACACAGACCACTTGTAATCAACAGCGTGCACCTCTCGTTTGGCATTTCCTTGTGGAACACATCAACATTAATATTTCAATCGCTTATACCCTCAACAGTGAATCAAGCCTTGCTGCTGCCACCACTTCCAGACTCACTGCAACCACTACAGCGCCTGCCCAACCTGATCTACCCACACAGAAATAAATGGACTTTCTCCTGTCTCAGCCATCGTTTCACACTCCAGCTTCAGCAGGACACCACAGCAGTGATAAGTGGGTGCCATCCACACTTCCCTGTCTAGAGCCAGGCTGCAAATGCCACAACATGCTGGTTACAAATCCTAGAGGTGAATATACCTCTCAAGCCATGCTGCTGCCTCCTCCCCAGTGCTAGATTACCCAAAACTCAGAGACACCACCTAAAATAGCCCTTGCAACATCAAGAAGGAACCAGCAGTAGTGCCAAGGCAGCTCCATCACCCCAGCTGCTTCTGGATCAAGTCTCATAAAGAAGAGAGGATGCAGGTCCATGTGACACTAACAGCCTGGGGATGCTGCACTGTGGTCCAGCACACGTTCCTGCACCCTGCTTGCACCAAATCCACCAGTCACATGGCTGCAGGAAAACTGACTTACAGAAAGGAAAAAGAAAACAAAAAATGAGAAAAGAGAAAAATCACATTCCACGTCTAAAAGGGAGAAGTAAACACTAGGACATGCTCCTAACTCGGAGATACATGTTGGCCCACATTCCTCTTACTAAGATTAATATCCTGGCCGGTGTTCTGACATTTACCTCATCCTTTTCAAGTCACTTAAACCATTACAACCACTGTATTTATAGCTCGCTACCTTCCATCACTCCCTGCTGTGTGCATACCCTTCCAAGTGCCTCCACCAGCTTCCTCTCTCCCAACCACTTTTATCTCTTCCAGGCTGGCTCTTATCTTCACTCTGCCAATGGCAGCAGCCTTGATCTCTATCTCACTCTCCACCCCAGCACATTAAGTTTCATCCATCTCCTTAGCTTCATCTTTTAAATTGCAAGCTCCTAAGGACAGGGACCAACACATTTACATTTGTGGCATGGTACAGGGACCTCCATCTTGCCTACCTGCTCAGGTTCTGCAGCGAGGAGAGATCATGTCTGGAGCAACAAGCTTTCATTAACAGACTCACTGTCATAATACCACCTGAATGAGCTCAAGATCAGATCTGTTCATTTTTTCCCTCATTTCTAACTGATTTCCTGTTCACCACAATCTGCCATTTAAAAACATCTTGTTCTAAAAGCAAACAAACAAAAAAACCCACCTACCCCACCCCAAAAAACCCACCATGGAGTTAAATACAGGTGGCAAGCACCTCCCAAGGTGTCACAGGGACAAAAAGCAAATATTCGGGAAGTCTGAACTCAGCTGTGGATATTCCTACTGCAAACTCAAACAGCTTACAAAGTTTTCTAACAGCCTAACTTAAAATACAAAAAAAAACCCACCCAAACATCCATATAGCAAAGAGTTCCTTTTTGCCCCTTAAGCCATATTGGTTCAGACTTCAGAAACTTCATTGGTTTAGACTTACAGAGTTTAAAACACGTTCCTTCATCTGTACTGATGGATGTTTTACCTGCATCCACCTTGTGCTGAAGAATGCCCTCGGCCAACCCACCTGCAACCAGCCTCCAGGACCCAGACCAGAAAAGCAAAGGCTGCACCATCTGCTGGTTTGTCTTGGCCAGTTTGGCCCAATTGTCAACAAGGTGCCACAAAAGACACCGAAACACTAATGCCTGTTGATAGCTAAACCGGTTTCACACAAGTAAGGTATCACACGGTTCACATTAATACCTTCTCTAGGTTTGGTATGCAATAGGCTCTCATTTATCTAACCATGCATCTGCTTCAAGGTCACGCGTAACTCCCCAGACTCCTGGAAGGCCAAGAGATCTGTGCGAAAGCAGCACCAGTTCCCCAGAAAAACAGTTCAGGCTCAGGCTATCCAGCATCACAAAAAGTCATCCTGCAAATTCAGCTGTTCAGCAAGAGCCACAAACAATAAAGCAAGCGGGCTTGGCATGAGCATAGAACAGAATCGCACTATTCCCTCTGGAAGGGGGATATCATTCATTAGTGGCTCTCTAAATTCAGAAGCAAATTTTACCAGGTTACTTGCACACTCCTTGGTATCATTTCCCATGATTTTCAGAAACAGAAAGAAACATTTTGATATCTTCAGTCATTCCACAAAATCCTGTTCTACTGAAAGGAAAACCTTACTCCAAGTCGGTAGCAAATTTATGAGCCTTTCATATCCTAGCAAAAAGAAAACGCTTCTTACCTATTTTATGCCCTAAATAATAATGCAGTTTGATGTTTAAGTTCATAATATACACAGGCTACACAGTGAACACAAGCACTGTTCACCTTTCAGCAGTAATTTTAAAGTTTTTCATTTTCTTGAGTCACATTAAATTGTATCATCCACCAACCCTGGAATCACAGCCAAATCTTAACTACATTAATTTCAGTGTAAGCCATCTCTTTCAGAAACCCTTTCATCTCAGAAGAATAAAAAGGATTAGACCTTACACTTAACTCACACATCACTGGCACACAACATACATATATACACACACACAAGCAGTCTGAATTGTTAGCATTCGACCACATAGCTAAATTAATAGGAAAGTCATGTTTTGAAGTTAAGCAGCCTTTGCCCCTTGAGATACAGCTCAGGACTAGACCAGGGCAGAAAATCCTTGCTAGCAGCCTACTACACTGCTGCTCTTGGGGTAATGCTACACCTGAAGCAAAACCTCCGCAAATCCAAACACTTATACGTTCAAGATCATTTAGGTAAGATACTCAGCAACACCTCTGAGATGCCTTTGATGAGTCAGGCTAATTTACCTTTGTCTTCCCTCTGCCCTCAAGTATGTCACAAATCCCTATTGATCAAGGTTCTCAACTAAATCCTAACCGTCCCTAAGCCGAGTGACCTTTACCGAGATGCAGGCCTTGATTAAAACCAGAACATGCTTTTTCCTGCTCTCCTAGTCATTGCTTTAACCTGTAAGACAATAGTGCAACTTGATCATTGCACTGCTGTTAACATGCAAATGCTAAACGTGAAAAGAAGTCAAAGAGCAAATCTGCAGGGTGGGCCATGGGACAGCTCTCCAGCCAAGTCAGTACATACCACTGAAGGATGTGGCATAAGATAATGCTACATTTTTAGGACAAAGCAGTGGTAATAATACATCCCCAGGCTCCACAAAAGCAGACTTGCTCACCTGCCTTTCAGTTTTATCACTCCATTTTCCTTTAAGTGAGGAACACCACATCTGATCACAACAGTACTTAAAATTGTAGAGTTTGTTTCCTGCTTCTGCTCAGAAAAACAAACTCGTTAGCACAATCAACATACTGGACACCATTCAGCATGGTTTTGGGAGCACCACAGACCCACAGAGAGTGCACACAAACACACACCAAGGTACAACACAGTACTATAAGCTCTTTTTAGTGCCATCCAAAACCTCACGGTATACCCCCCCCCCCCACCCCAGCAATCAGTATGAAGAAAACTTTATTAAAGATCCTTTCATTAAAAAAAAAAGAGCATATGCAGAGGGGAAAAAAACCAAACCCAAACTCTGCCTACTGCTAACATGCCACTGGACATACAAAAAACCCCAAAGAAATACCTAGCGACAAACCACCCCAGTAATCCCAGCCTGAAATACAGGCACTGGAAAGACCAAGTAGGAGCTGCAAACCTCCTGCCTCTTGCTACTCCAACCACCCACCCCTGGCGATGGGGAACAAGGGGCCCTCAGACGCTGGGGGAGGAAGGGAAGCTGTGAATGAAGTTTTAGAGGGAAAACTAAAAGGGTAATAATGCATTTAAGATTTCACCAAAAGACTTTCAAAAAGGCAGCAGTATGAACCGGCACCAGGTGACTCCCAGAGCTCCATGCGCCCAGCCAGCAGCCATGCTTTAACCTACAGAACAGCTACGAGCAGAAAGGTTTAGACTTCCAAAAAAGACATGTGTCACCATCAGCTGCAGCCATGGGTTTGAAGTCTGGGAAGCTGATTCCCAGAAGCATTTCAACACTGACTACAAGCGTGTTCTCTCAACGGCAGGGGAACATTCTTGTCCCAGCTTTTCTCACCCAAGCACAAGTCAAACCCAACCGATTCCTGGTCAAATATGTCAGAATTAGCTCACTCCCACGCCACACGACAAAAAGCTGTTCTGCCTTCAGCAGCTCCCATACTACTCCAGAAAGTTACCTTGGGTATTTTTAAGCATAGCTGTAAGTCACTCAAGACTGTTCAAGCGGCATCTGTTACAGCAAGATTCAAATGGCTTGGGATCTGTGTGTTGTGTTAAAGAATTATTACCCCAGCATTCCTTCAAAGATGCAGGACACACGGGCGCTCGGATGTGCTCCAGCAGGGTTCTTCAAGTTATTTTTAAATGGGCCCAGGCCTTAACTATTCTGCCAATACAAAAGAGCCTCAGTTTGAAGCAAACTTTGAAAAACCACTAGTCTGAAACCCAAAAGGGGCAGTTATTTGCCTGGTATCCCACGAACTGTAATTTACTATATTAGTAATAGCTAAAACTTCCAGCTTCTGAATTTCTCAAAGTATACATTGTCCATTATATTCTTCAATGATTTTGCATTTGAAACATGCAAGTTACCAACTGGACAATTTGGAACACAAGTTTTGCTTTACAGCTCTTCTTGTTTTCCATCCCCTCAGCTCCCCAAAGCGAACACAGCACTCGTGCCAAGTGTAGCACAGAAGGAGATTAAAGAAGTGAGGAACATTTAAATTATAATCCCACACTTTAGAGACCTTCTGAAATAATATCTTAGCATGGTGTTAGAGTATCAGGTAGAGATAAGATTAAAGAGTGGGTGTAAAATAGGTGGCCCGACATTAAGCTGAACATTGTATTTACTCTGAACAGTGTGTTTTGTTTTTGGAGTGCAGGGTATCTTTGCAGGTTGAATGTTTCTAATTAAGACTGAAAAAACCTGCATTATACAGGACCCATTATGCAGTTTATTGCCATCCCATTCTCATTATCCTCCCCAGTTTCTACAAGGTCCAATAACAAGGTATACATTAGCTAAGCCCTGTTTGAAGTAGCTTTAGTGTTCTGTACTCCTAGCACAAAATTTCATGACTCAGATTTGTGTAATCAAAACTGCAAACCGCTTGCTTCAATATTGTGAAACAATTTTGTGATGAAACTGTTTTGCTAATGACCTCCTTCAACTTCAAACACTAAAAATCAGAACCTTATATGCTTTTTATCATCATCATTATCAACATTAACCCTCAGCTCAATTCTGCCTAAACCTGAAATAAAAGTTTAATAACAAGACAGCCCTGTTTACCATTTCACATTAGTGCCCTCCCACTCCCCCATCCATGTCACAAATGGAGAAAGGAAAAACAAAAAGTTTGATTCACATCAGTGAACCTGAACCGAGAGGAGTCTGGGAATTACAATGTGGGGGCAGCGATGCATTGGAAATCACGCTACCCCCCTCAGCAGCCAGAACACAGCTGAGTCACAGAGCACAATATCCCATTTAAGCAAACGAAAACAAAACAAAAAAGCAAACAACATGGAGCTGGGAAGTGTTTTCCTTCCAGCAAAACTGTAGTTAAGGGGGAAAGACAGAAAGTTCTCTACCTGAAAGAATTCAGTAGCTATAGGATAGCTCCTTTCTAGGAAGGAAAGGGTAAAGGCATCTGCTAAACATATTCCTTAAGACTGATTTTAACCACAGAGGATTTTTCAGGCAAAAGGACTGAAAGAGTGGGATGCAGAGGGGAAGAAAAGACAGCACTCGGTTCCCCTAAGTCTTCCAAAGTATTAAAACCATCAGTTACACACAGGCACACTACAGCTCTTCAGGGTATAAGAGGTTTAAGAGCAAAGCTTCATTTCCACTATTTAAAATGGAACATGAAAGTGCTTTTCTGTACTACAGAAAAAATTTAAATATTAAAAGCTTTATTGAAGCAGAAATTGTTAAGCTCTTTCAGGAATAGAGACTTCTACAATCATACTTGCTATAGCTTAGAGACGCGATTTACCATGTGAATGAAAATGGTACCTTTATCATCCAGAATTTTAAGTCATTACTAAGGAACAGATATACACCACCAATTTCCAATGCTGTATTCAAGTCTGGCGAGCTACTTTTAGCCTTGGACTATTCCAAAATCTGCTTGTCCCTCCAGAAGCCACCTACAAGTGAACACCCCCCCTGCTCTCCTACCATATACCAGAAATATTTTATTTAAAGCTGCTAGGCCTTGTTTGGGAGCAGTGATTTTTAATTTTGTTTCTCTTTTTAGGACTCGAAAGCAACCACCAACCTAAACTCTTACTATTTTCATGCTTAATTTCTTGCCAAAGCCCATGTTTTTCTGCACAGTTTCTTTCACTTCATGTTTCGTTTCCAGAAAACTTTACATCACAGTGAAAAACAGCAAGTCCCTTACCCCTCTGCAACTTGTAAAAGACAAGGGGGGAAAAAACCCCAAGCACAGGGCTGTAAGTATTTTGCTGTAGCAGTAGTAAGCAAAATGTTCACTAGAAATACAATTTATAAACCCATTCTCTCTTGAAAAATACTTTCAAGTGTAATATTTACAGTACAGCTGAAAGGAAATAACCTCTGGGGTTTTCCCCCCGCCCCTCTCCGTTTAGTAAGTTTTACTTTACAACACAGATTGTAGTCATGAGGGGAATAAGATCAAGCAGGAATTCTGGTGTCTTTGGGGGTGCTTAAAGAAATAATCACAAACCAGCTACAGCAACCAGAGTGCCTTTGACTTAGCAGACAAACCTCTGAGGTGCTGAAAGACTAACTTTGGAAGAAAACACTTCTTGGACTGGCAGTTTTCAACGTCTTCTAAATTTGATTCCAACCAACAAAGCAAAGCAGAGGAAAAAAACCACTGAGGCAAACCACACATTTCTGAGCAGCCCCAAGCAGTGCTGCCAGACTTCAAATGGCATGCGAGCTGAGTCAGGCTTATACCTTCCACTATTAAAGGCTACACAATTTTAAGCTCCTGCAATACCTTCTGCCTTTAGACACTGAGTTTTAAAGTGAAACTAGGAAAAAAAGTCATTTTGGTGTTTAAGACTGTAGTTAAGAATGAAGAAGCCAGCAGTAGCTGGCCCCTTTACTGCCTTCCCTGTTGACAGAGAAGTAGACAAGTATCAATGCCCAACAGCGATTAAATATTTCCTCTTAGTACTCATCAATTATTGACTACGCATACATTTGCACAGAAAGGAAAACAGCATTTCCAACACACACAGCTTTCTATCCGGGAGGGTGCTTTACTGTAAGGAGTTCAGTGGGTCACTAACACCAGAAGGAGGATTATGCTTCCCAAGTTACAGGGCAATGCAGTGCTTGCACAAACACTGCCGTGCAGGCGGTGGACACACAGAGTACCACTAACAGCTAATTACTGGTTTTTGCTCCCACCATGACAGCTTATCATACTGGGTGTCCCTCCTCCTCCCATCATCTTTTCCCTACCCCCAACACCCTGATTTTTTATGCACACCTCCAACAGCACTGCCTTAAACCGGGTCAGAGCACTGATCACTTGAAAGCTAACAGCTTCCCTCTAAAGGTTCAGACCTGGAACACACTGCTCGGAGCCTGATCTGATCACAGGCATTCCTCACCTGCTATGCAAAAGGCAGATCCCTCTGCAGAGCAGGGAAGGGCTATGGCTCAGCTACTTGGATATTACTAACTGGTGAAGGTAGAGGGCACAGGCTGCAGGAGCCCCCCACCACCCCAGCCAGCCAGGGGGAGATGGCTTCTCCAGAGGATACAGGGGTACTTTGGAGACCAGAGCTCAAAGGAGCACACTTCAAGGGGAAAATAATCAAGGTCTGCTTGCGTATGACTAAACTCCATCAGTGTGGGCAGACCTGCACACAAAACACTCTAAACCATGCATTTCACCTACATGTATGAAAAGAACAGAACTAAGCCCTGAATTTTGATGTCTACGCCTAATGCAGCATTTTCAGCTTTCCCCACCCATGACACAAATCACAAAATACCAAGTTCACCAAAAAAAGTGAAGTCAGTTGTAAGAAGGGAAGAGGAGAAAAGCAAAAGCAAAGGGAAAAAAAGAGCTACCATAACCTCGGGACAAGGATACACAGTATGAAATATGATTAACAGTTACACTAGCAAAATTCTTTTATAAAAAAACAAGGCTGATGGCATTCTGGTAACAGCTCTAACTGCCTAGAAAAGTCACATGCATCCTTTAGGCCAAGGACCAGGTCCCCTTCCATAGTGGCTCAGTGGGTAGAATGCTGTACTAGAATGATACAGAAGATTGTAAGAAACATTTACCTTGCTCTTAATACCACATTTTAGCACTCCTACAGTTAAGCAAGCAAGAAAGGGAAGTGGTTTTAAAGTTACCAACCTTTTCTCGCAGCGTTACACTTGAGTCCATCGGATCTGCTGAAGTCTATGCTTACGTAAGCTCCACTGTCCAAACCTGAAGTACCATTTTGGAGGTGGCAAGTTGGCGCTGTAGTACTCGCCTCACAGCTTATAGGATCATCGCGTAAATTCAGAGCGATGTAGTTTAAGCCATTCTGAAATCCAGTTGAGGTGTCCCTGGACATTTTGCTTTCCTGACCATCAGAAATGTTTTCATCCGGTTTTAACCAAACATTATCAAATGAGGCAGAGCTGTGTCTTTTGCTACTATCAGTAAAGAATGAGGAGGAAGTTGTCACAGTCCCAGCAGAAGAGAATGTTTCAGAACTGTGCCTCCTCCTGCCTTGAGGATCGGCTCGAATCACTTTCGGTCCCATTGGAGGTTCAGAGCTAGGAACAGGGAAGCTACTGCTACCAGCATATCGATCGACAATGCAGAGTCTGTTAACTATGGAAGAAGGGCTGTCAATCTTTACACCGGTGTCAGATTCGGCAGCGAATGGTCGAGGTGGTGTTGCTGCCATGTTGAATGTCATCTCCGTGTAGTCATCAGTCCTGTTACTGGCGGTGCTCACACAAGCAGTACCGAACGAGAGCCTGGCATAATCAGGATTCGGCTGGTTTCTAGGAATACTGGAACTTGCATAAATTGAAATATCTGTTAGAGAGTTGGACAGTTCCTTCGCCACTTTCGGTGACTGTACATCCAAGTCAACGCTCATATAATCAGAAAGCGGGGACTGCCTGTGGTCACTGCTTGAGCCTAGAGATGATGGGGATCCTTCTGCAGATAAGGAATACGGAGTATTACTCGCCTTTTCATTAAAATCGATATTTATGTATTCACCAGGACTCGCTGGCTCAGGTGGAACTGTACGATCATACATTCTGGGGATAGTGTTACTCCCTCTTGTACCCAGCGGGAGCCGTGTGGGCCTGGTAGCCCTATTTTGCACAAGTCCTTCATCTGAACCTTTCACCACCGGCAGTTTAGAGATGCCATTAGCCAGAGCCTCACTGCTGACCCCTTTTACATTTTCTGGTCCACCATACAAGAGTTTTCCAGGTGAAGACATTGGAACATACTCACTGTGGTCACCGTTCTGTCCTGATAATGCCTTAAAACTTCGGGGCAAAGAAAAATATGAACTAAAACCTTTGGGAACGGAAGCGGTGTGAATATAATTCGAATCACTGGGGTGCTTTGGAGCTGAGTTACCAGGAGACATATCCATATACTCATTGTTGGCAATTTTCTCATTACTTCCTTTAGAAACAAATCCAGTTAAAGGACTGCGTACAGGTGAGGAGCTGGCCTTCGGAAACATCATCATGTATCCTCTGGAGTCAACCTGAGACGGTGACCACGAATTGTTAATCTGTTTTGGAACAGACATACTTTTAGGAGTCATTGGCAAGTAATCACTGTTGCTGGATAGAGAAGATGCAACTCCTGGCATCATGGGCATGTACCCATCATCCCTGGCTTTACTCCTACTTTGGTTACATATGGAATCGAGGTTTGCATCACTGTACTCCAACTCATGGTTATCTTTCAATTTCGGGGTTTCAGAGTAAAGCAATCGTCCATGATTTCCTGCAGAGTCTTCATCTAACAAAGCTGTTTGCGTTGTCTTCTGCTGCACTGCTACAGAAGTTGGTTTTGTTAGAGAGTAAGTTCTTTTCCTGAAACACTTTTCAGCCTCCATATAATCATCTCTTGAGCTATCATCTACCTGTTGCTTACTCATGGACATGTACTCACTCAGGCAGTTCTCCTCTCTGATAGGTGGCGTGTTTCCCAGGGAATCCGGTGTATTACTCCGGACCCGGAAGTACCTGAAGTCTCCAGGGCTGGAGCCATATTCATCAGAAGAAATAAATCCCCCATCGCTCGGGGAACCGCAAACAGAGGAGCTAGAAGGCCTGGTCAGCATGTCCGAAGCAGAGCCATGGCCACTACTGGAAGAAACACTGATGGGACTTGTAGTGGAGGGAAAGTGAGACACAGGCAGTGAAGCAGACCTGGTGTGGTAAGACGAGCTGAAAGCAGCTCTCACGTACCTTCCGCTCCCCTCTTGCCGGCCCAAATTCATCCTCGCAGTATTGAGGTGGATCAGACTCCCAGTCACTGACCTGAAAGGTCTGGTCATGGTTCCTTCTCCTTCGCTGGATGTTCTGAAGCGATACGAGTTGCTGCTTTTGGTGGTAGGAGGAGTCCCTCCAGCAACGCTCTCAGTTCTAGACCTCCTCTGCAAGCCTGTCTGGCTGGGGGGCAGGTTGCCCAGGTGCCTCCTGGTGGTGATGAAGGAGATGGGATTCGTACCACTACCACCACCAGAAGACTGGCTTTTGCTTCGGGGCCTGAACTCTGCAAAGGCCTTTAGAGCTTTCATGGTGTCCAGAAAAGTCTCGTGCATATTCTGGGCAACCACCGAATCATCCACTTGCATCCAGAGCTCTCCAGGCCCAATAGAGGCAGACCTGCCCACTTCGATGAAAAAGAAGTTCTCCGAGTGTCCGCAGCGGCGAATATTCATTAGCTGCAGGTGGACAGAGGGCACCTCCGAGTTCAGCTTGACGAGGTGGATGGCCTTGCTGGAGAGGCACAACCTATACACTCCAGTCAGGTTTTTTGTCTGTCCCAACCCTTTGGGCTTAACGTTGACCTGCCACACCTCCTTGAAGACGGTGCCAGGCCTCAGGGCTGCCCCGTAGTGCTCATCATCCTCATCCACCTGCTGGTCGGCGTGGTCTTCCTGCTCCAGGAAGCCCCTCTTGCTCTGGCTCATGAGCTCGCTGATCGCCTGGTACCAGGCCTCCTGCTCTGCCTCATTCTCTGCCAGCATAGCGAAGTACTCATCCTTGGTGTACAAGGCGATGATGTGCTTGTGCTTGGCATCGGCCCGCCGGCTGACGGTGAAGCACTGGTAGAGGGGGATGACCCGCTTGGGCGGGGGACAGCACAGGGAGCCCGCCCCGCCGGACCCCGCCGCCCGCAGGCTGCTCTTGAACTTCTTCTCGCTGTCGTAGTACTCGAGCCGGGCGGGGGCCAGGTGGCTCTCGGCGCGCAGGACGAAGTACCGCTTGTGCCCGTGCTTCTGCTTCCGCAGGTAGCCGCACTTCCTCACGTCCTCGCCGGCGGCGGGCGGGGGAGGGCCGCGGCCCGCCGGGGGGGGCTGCCCGCCGCGGCCCGCCGCCGGAACGTTGCGGCCCGCCACGGGGGCGGCCTCCGGCGCCAGGCAGAGCGAGGCGCTGGGCGAGCGCCGCAGCAGCAGCAGCAGGTTGTGGGGCTGAGGGGACGGGCAGCGCCCGCCCTCGCCCGCCGCCGGTTCCCCCTCGCCCGCCGCCGAGCCGAACACGCCGGGCGCCTGCTGAGGCACGGCCCCGCCTCCCGTGTGGCGGG